>NC_073231.2:89150000-90415000 GCF_029281585.2 Gorilla gorilla gorilla
TTTATTATTTTTTTAAAGACAGGGTCTCATTCTGTCACCCAGGTTGGAGTGCAGCGGTGCAATCATGGCTCACTATAGCCTTCACCTCCTAGGATCAAGTGATCCTCCCATCTCAGCCTCCCCAGCAGCTGGGACTACAGATGCATGCCACCAAACCCAGCTAATTTTTTAAACTTTTAGTAGACACAGGTTCTCACCATGTTGCCAGGCTGACCTAAAACTCCTGAGCTCAAGTGATCCTCTAGCCACAGCCTCCCAAATTGCAAGGATTATAGGTGTGAGCTATTGCACCCACCCAGCCTACATTAGTTTTTATTGTATTTTTAAATTTTTTTTTTCTGAATATTTTTGACCCATGGTTGGTTGAATGTATGCAGAACCTACAGACAGGGAGGGTCAACTGGACCTTACTTTTTATTTAAAAAGGTCACTGGAGTTATGAAATATAGCTATGATAAATATCACACAGACTAGTCAGTCTTTACTGACAGCAATACCATTTTTTTATTAATTAATTCTTTTTTAGATAGGGTCTCTCTCTGTTGCCCAGGCTGGAGTGCAGTGGTACAATCTTGGCTCACTGCAGCCACCACCTCCTGGGATCAAGAGATCTTCCTATCTGAGCCTCCTGAGTAGCCGGGACTACAGGTGTACACCACTATGCTTAGATAATTTAAAAATTTTTCTGTAGAGAGGTCTCACCATATTTGCCAGGTTGTCTTAAACTCCTGGACACAAGCAATCCTCCTGCCTTGGCCTCCCACAGTGCTTGGATTACAGGCGTGAGTCACTGCACCCGGCCTGATAGCAATTTTAGATGACAAAGGGAAAAAAATTGTCATCGTCACATAGTAGTGCAGACACTATACTTTTTGACAATCTATCTATCAGCAAGTGGGTTTGTTCCTTTGACCACCCAATTCTTTCATCCTGTATTTCCATTGAACTTTTTCTTTGCATATCTAGGCAGCCTTCAAGTCCCTGTTGATATGCCACTTCCTCCACGAAGTCTTTCCAAACCCTATCTTTCAGAATCCTTTTTTTTTTCCTGTGGCCTCACAGTATTGGAACCACTATTAGAGCAGTAATTTCTTTCCCATTCGTGCCACAGTTAGCTTTTTTAGTCTTTTCTAACTAAATTATAAGTTAGATGCCACAATTAGTTTCTTACGTCTTTTCTAACTAAAATATAAGTTCAGTGACAAAAGCATTCAGCTTATGGTTTCTGTTTTACCACAGTGCATTGCAAATTGTAGACCCTTGCTATACAAATAAGAAATGTCCCTCCAGTCTTTTTATCATAGACTGTTGTGCAGTGTCTTCACAGCTGGTTTGTCTGCATATCACAGCAATTCTGAACCTTGGAGTTAACCAGGTTTTCTCTTTTGTTTTTGCTTACTAGAAAGCTTGATTTACATTTAGGCCTCCCTCTAGACTTTGATTATACACATTTTTTTGTGCTAATGTTACCTCTGGCTTTAATGTTTTTTTTCTTTTTTTAAAAAGAAAATTTATTTTTTTTCCCTCAAATTAATTCAATTAGTTATATTAACTCTTTACATTTATATATTTATGTGACTACTTTAAATCAAGAAGGATTGACAGACAATTAAAAATTAAGAAAATAAACAGATACCCAATAAACAATCATACAATTTATTAGACAAATTCTTCTTATACAGGAGTTTTTTGTGGCTGTGTCAGTTTCAAAAAAAAAAGTGGTAATTAATAAAGAATGTTAATCTTTGAAAATAACAAACCTTTATTACCTGTATGAATTTTTTCCCCCATGACAGTGTGTTATTAATAGAACTTCCCAGATAGCAGGCAGGCAAGTTTGCTGTTGGCCTCTGATCCCATTTCCTTTTGTGTTAATGAGGGGGTAGGGCTAAAAGATCCCTAGGGTCTCCTCAGTTTCTCACATTATGTGATTCTTAAATACCCTCAGCTCTCCCCTTCTCTCTACCTGTGTTGACACAGCCTCAGAACATTACGGAGGAGGTTTGAAATTTGAAATAAATCTTTTGGACTTTTAGATTTCACTGAGTGCTGATTTAGATTTCTACACTGATGACAAATTAAGAAAAAGCTGCTGGGAGAATTGACAGTGTTGGGATTTATATGGGGCCCACCCACGAGAATCTCGAAATTTTTCCTAAGCTTCACAGTTATGTGAGTGGGTGTATGGGGAAAATACTTTTTTTAAAAGTTAACCTATATATAGCTAATTGAGCAGAAAAGTAACTAGTGACTTCACATATATTCTCTTCTTTGATGGTTAGTCGTTTAAAGTCTTTGGGAAACTATCGAGGAAGAAGACAAAGCAAACGTAGCAAGACAGAAGGAAAAGAGACAACAAAAAGTGCGGGTCTGACAATGGGAGCAGGATGGGGGGCTCTCACTGTGGAAATGAAATTCCATCATCCCTACTTCTATATTCTCCCAGTGCCCCACGCTTTCCTGGACTTACCTTATCGCTCACACACGCATGTCCCAAGAATGCCAGACAGGAAGGCAGTGTGCCATAATGCTTAGTACACATGCTTTGGGGCCTCCTGCCATCTAGGTACTGGCCGTGTAACCTTGGTTAGTTTCCTGATCTATCCTGATTATTGTCTGTACCATGGTGCTAATAATAGCACATAGGGGATAGCATAGGGATGTTATAATGATTAAATGATATGATGTGTTTACAATGTGGAGCACAGTGTCTGTCATTCATTCACTTGTTCATTCAATACATATTTACCAAACATCTACTGTGTGCCAAAATCTAGTTGACACTTGGATATGTCCATGAACAGATCAGATAAAGACTTCTGCCCATGGGAATCTTATTTTATACATAGCCAATTAAGAGGACCCATTAACAAGTAGCCTAGAAGAGAAGGTACCATGTGCAAGCTTAATATTTTTTATTATGGGACTGGATGAGGAGGAAGAGTTAGATAAAGGGATGGTATGAGTGGCCAGGGCCCCTTAGCTTGGCAAACTCTCATGATTTGTCATCTGCTGGATTTGACCAACCTATTATTTACAAATTTTCTAACCTGTCCATGTATTAATATATTCTTAACTTTTTCAACATTCGAAAGAAAAACAAAAAATGTATAACCAAAATACAATGAATTATTCCAACAAGAAATCTCCACTGTTAGAACCTCTAACCACTTCCCTGTGACAGATATATTTTTTTCCCATTTTTCAAAATTGTTTTCTATTAAACTTAAGGTAATAAACTTTGTAGTGGGTTTTACAATCAAGGGCATATAAGTGCATATTTGATAACACTGACTGTCATTTTGCAGAGTGAATTTTAAAAATACACATTTTCACAAGGGAAATATACCACATAGAAGAGATATAAAATGAGGTGTCTGCGGTTGAGTGTTTATAGTTCCACAGCTGCAAAGCATCTACAAAACCGCTAGTACTTTACGGAGAATCCTGACAAATTCTGATTCTTGCTTTCACACCTCCAGCATTTTTTGGGGGGGTCTCCTTACTCTGCAAATGCAAATAAGTTGGACTTCTTCTGTACCCACTATACATCAAAGAACTATTTAATTGGAGGTTGTGTTGTAAATTCTTAGTAGCAAGCAGTCCTGTCTGTACAAGAAACTGGAACAAATAGAGGATTTAAAATGCATTTGCAAAATTTGTGATTTATATGAATCCTCTCTTTTTTCTAAGTTTTCAGGGTTACCCTGAATTGGTAAAGAATGCTGTGTCCCAAACCTTCCACACATCATGTGGTTTACGCTCACAACAATCTTGCATGTAAGTAATAATTAGTAATACTTTTCATTTATTATAGATAGAGAACAATTACAAAAAGGTTATGTAAGTTTCTTGAGTCTTTAAGTGGCAGATCTAGGGTTTGAATTCAAGGCGATCTGGATCCAAA
The DNA here is from genome assembly GCF_029281585.2 of Gorilla gorilla gorilla. Classification (NCBI taxonomy): domain Eukaryota; kingdom Metazoa; phylum Chordata; class Mammalia; order Primates; family Hominidae; genus Gorilla; species Gorilla gorilla. The sequence continues at coordinate 89,153,908 of NC_073231.2, forward strand.
GCCCAGGTTCACTGAGGACAGTGTATGCAAGTATAGCTCAGAGAACTGTAAGCCTGGGGGCATGAATCCCAATGCAAGATAGGCTTAATAATACTGGCAAAGGAAAGAATATTCTGCAAGGGAACATTATTAAAACACATTTAACATTCATCACAAAGTATTACATGCATATATTAACACTCAGATATAAGTCCCAAATTAGGATATAGAAAATTGAATGTCTGTTTTAGCTTCTGAAATGAGAATGCCTAAGGTAATCTTTTCTGGCCTTTACCGTCCAATACAAGGGGGGAGTGGAGGTGTTAAAAGCACAACTGTTGGTCCTCACTCCCTAGAGATTCTGATTCAATAGATTTTGGGTGGGGAACAAGCATGTGTATTTTACAAACATTCTTCCGGTGAAGTTGATGTGCAGCCAGAACTCAAAAAAGAAGGCTTAATGATATTTAATATTTGTACTAATTCAATCCCTGTCCATGTGTCAGCAATGTCTATCTTAAAAAGGCTAGTAAGAAAAGCCTCCGTTTCAAATTCATTGCCCTTCTAGTTTTATTATTAAATAAAGATATACACACACCAACACACATACACACACACACACACACACACACACTAATAGGAGCATAGGTAGAGGTCTTGTTTTTGTAAACATTTTAAATCATCATGTAGTAACACACGTGTTATTCTGAATTAGATCTGGGAAAAGAAAAAGGATAATAATGAAAAAACTGATGAAATATGAGTAAAGTCTGAATTTGAGTGAATAGAATTATACCAATGTGAATTTATTTCTTGGACAACTGTGCCACACTTATGTAAGTTTTCCACATTAGCATAAGCTAGAAGACAGGTATACAGGAACTCTCTGTACTATCTTTGCAACTTTCTTTTCCCATAAATCTAAGGCCATGCCTAGATAAAAAGTGTTTTGTTTAAAAGAGTCATCATATCAAGTACAAAACTATTAAAGTGTTTATTTTCATTTTCCAAGTTATGAGGTGTATCCTCCAGTGGCCAATAAGCATTAAGTGTTTTTCTCCCATAACTTAAACTGTAAGTAACAATAGGGAAGAAAGTGAGAATGGAGAAAATGAAGACAGACAGGGGCAAGATCAAGGAAAGCAAAGAGAGCGATGAGGGCAAGCAAAGTCTGCCATAGCCCAGCCCACAGTGGGTGCCGAAGGCCATATAATGCTACCCTGAGTCACAGAGAGCATGAAGCTCCTTTGAGAGATTTCCTTTTGCTAGCCATCCTACTCTACGCAGTACTAAACTGTTGCATGACTTTAGCATTTAGCAGAAGGCATGGGGCAGGGCCCTGGAAGGACATGAAGAATCAAAGTCTGAGAGTTGTTGAGAAAGGAAATAAATAAAGTAGGTGCTTAATGCCAATGCAAATTAACTTAAGAAATTAAGACATACTCATCTACAGTGCATTAAAAAAGGATAAGTGGGGATAAGGAAAGGATGAAGGGAGAATGTCAGGAGCAAAAGACCTGAGCATTAAGGCCTTTGGTATTTTGTTCTATGGACTGACCCCATGTGGAGGTGAAGGGTGGAATTATTGGCACAGCCTGGCACTTGCTCTAAAGTTGCATGTTTTGTCTATGACTATCTGCTAAATTAACGACATAAACTTCTGTTGCTACATAAGACTTCAAAATTATCTAGGATGTCATCTTCAGTTTTTCCAAAGGACTTCTGCCTCAGAGAGACTTCCTTCTTTCAGCCCCATGCTTTTCACTGGAGAGCTTTATCCTTGATGCATCCTTCCTACTAAAACCAGCATGGTGAGGATATATAGTTGTTTTAGTAATCCCATTTCTATTTGAGCAAGTTCAGGCATTTGAAGTGGACACACCCAGGTTTGGAGGTGTGTATGACAATGGTGTCCCAGTATCACTCATTTTATCAAGTTGGGGCAGAGAAGTGTACATGAATATGACATGAGTTACAACATGTTTGGAGCTTATGAACAATTTAATTACCAAGTTCAAGATTCGGTTGACAGCCAAGTCCCAGAACTTGTGAAATAGAAAGAAAATAAAATGAAATGCATGAAATATAACTCTTGTATAAAGCTGATTGCAGAGGCTGATGAGAAAAGGAGAGAGGTGTAAAAAAAAAAAAGCCCTCATAAAAGTCCACATAAGTAATTTGGAATGTGATTATGTAAACTGGAACAAGGGTAAAACCCACAGGTTTTTATGTTTGACAGAAATGAGAGTATAGGGAAAAGGAAGGTTGAATTCATTTACCTTCTCTATTTACATTTCCCTGATGTTCAGACACCTACACTTTGGTAGTCTTGCACTGATTAAAACAATATTGAGGGGTAACATGAACTGTTGGGGGAGGGTAATTATGTGTCTTCCTTTATGTCTTGTCTGTTTTCTGCTGCTATAACAGAATACCATCAATTGGGTAATTTATAAAGAAGAGAAGTTATCTGGCTCATGGTTCTGGGGCTGGGAAGTCCAAGAACATCATGCTGGCAATCTGGGGATGGTGATCCCATGGCAGAAGGTGGAAGGATGAAGTGAGCACTGAAGATGGAATGGAAGGGGGTGAAATTTATCCTTTTATCAGGAACCCTCTCCCACAATAACTAACCCACTCCTGTGATAACTAACCCACTCCTGCAATAATGACATTAATGTATTTATGAAGGCAGAGCCCTCATGGCCTAATCGCCTGTTAAAGGCCCCATCTCCTAATACCATTACAATGGCAATTTTATTTCAACCTGAGTTTTGATAGGGACATTCAAACCATAGCACTTTGTAACTGCAGAAACTCAAACTTACTTGGTTTTTCTCATTTGGCATTTTCAGTCTGGAAGGTAAGTCTCAAGTTAGAATATCTGCATTACTGGCAGGGATTCGGATTCATGAGAGAAATCATTTGGATTTACCAAGTCTATAACCCGGAGTCAAGTATTTGCAGGTCTCTTATTGATCTTGGGTAAGTAATAAGCTGGTGTGCTGACTTCCATTTCCTTTTGCACTGGCAATTGGATGCTAATATTGCTCAATCTAAGTTTTCCTCTCTCAAGAGGTTATATAATGTAGTGGTTAAGGGCCTGACTACAGAGCCAGATGGTCCATGTTTGATTTTTAACTCCACTATTTGTTTGTACCTGATATGTTTTGGCTGTGCCCACATCCAAATCTCATCTCGAATTGTAATCCCCATAATCCCCACGTGTGGAGAGAGGGACCTAGTGGGAGGTGATTGGATCATGGGGGTGGTTTTGTCTGTGCAAAAACCTTGTGATAGTGAGTGAGTTCTCAGGAGATCTGATGGTTTTATAAGTGTTTGACAGTTCCTCTTTCACACACTCTCTCACCTGCCACCATGTAAGATATGCCTGCTTCCTCTTCCACATAATTGTACGTTTCCTGAGGCCTCCCTAGCCATGTAGAACTGTGAGTCAATTAAACCTCTTTCCTCTATACATTACCCAGTCTTAGGAAGTTCTTTATAGCAGTGTGAAAATGGACTAATACAGAAGCTCATTTTTCTTGTCTGTGCAATGGGGATAACAGTACTTACAGTGTTGTAAGGAATAAATGAGTTCTTAGAAGCAAAGTGCATGAAATGATCTCTGTCATATAATAAACACTATATAAAGATCAGCTGTTATCATTGTTATCATTCACTGTGGGAAGGTCAAATCTTTATTTTTTCCTCAACTGTGAAAAGCTACTTCAGAATGGGAGAGGAAGAAAGATGACAGACAAAGAGACTGAGTCAAATCCTCTCCTTCCTTCACATGTAAATGCATAAGGAAGCCTTCAGGAGATGAGTGTGCATAAATGAAGGTGAAAATTTGGCTTTGTGTCTTAAAAAAGAGTTCCTCCAGAGGTCGACACAGTCATCAGTTTAATTCTTTAGTTTCTTATTCTGTTGATATGTATCCTATATTGGAAACCATAAACTGGGCAAGAGTTTTCAACACTTCTTGGACTATAGCTATTAAATCAGTCTTTTGAATCACATTCTGCACAAAATATGGTTATACTTAACACATGGTCATGGTTTTATATGTTAAACAGGGTGCCAAAATTTATTAAACTAATCTTTCTTTTAAATGAAGTAACTAACCTGCACAATGTGCACATGTACCCTAAAACTTAAAGTATAATAAAAAAATAAAATAAAATAAATGACCCTAAACATTACTATTTCTTATACAGTGGATTTCAAAGTGAATTATTGAGTTTTAAATCACTTTTAGAAGTGAGACAAGAGACACAGGTCTTCAAGTCAATAGTGGTCTTTTAGGAAGTGGGTCGTCCTGCCCCTTTTATGAAGTTATAGCCAGATGTGAAATATCACTTCATGGCAGGGTAGGAGTGGAAATCAAGAGTTATCTAGTGTATTCTAGCCTTTTAGATTTCATGAGATAGTAAAATAATACTTAAAAAAATTATGGACTGACAAGTTTCCAAATTTATTTTTGAAGAAAAAAAATCGTCAGCTACTAACACTATATGTAAAGAAGAATATCTTAACACTTTGATCCACATGTTATATATATTTGATGTGAACTGTGTACATGAACACATTATCAAAGAGATCCTCTCAAGAAGTTGAATGTGAGAAGGAAAAGTTCTATATTTTCCAATAAAAGAAATATGGCTTGAAGCACAAAACTTGTTACCATATGGGCAGACACCAAGCTAGCTGCAGGAGTTTTTTTTCATACCAGTGGCACCTGGAATGCCAGTGAGACAGAACTGTTCACTCCCCTGGAAAGCGGGCTGGAGTCAGGGAGCCAAGTGATCTAGCTCAGCGGATCCCACTCACATGGAGCCCAGCAAGCTAAGATCCACTGGGTTGAAATTCTCACTGCCAGCGTAGCAGTCTGAAGTCCACCTGGGACACTCTAGCTTGGTTAGGGGAGGGGTGTTCACCATTACTGAGGCTTCAGAAGGCAGTTTTCCCCTCACAGTGTAAATAAAGCCACCAAGAAGTTTGTACTTGGCAGAGCCTACCACAGCTCAGCAAAGATGCTGTAGTCAGATTGCCTCTCTAGATTCCTCCTCTCTGGGCAGGGCATCTCTGAAAGAAAGGCAGCAGCTACAGGCAGGGGCTTATAGATAAAACTCCCATCTCCCTGGAACAGAGCACCTGTGGGAAGGGGCAGCTGGGGGTGCAGCTTCAGCAGACTTAAACATTCCTTCCTGCCGGCTCTGAAGAGAGCAGCAGAACTCCTAGCACAGTGCTCGAGTTCTGCTAAGGGACAGACTGCCTCCTCAAGTGGTTCCCTGATCCCCATCCCTCTCGACTGGGAGAAACCTCCCAGCAGGGGTTGACAGACACCTCACACAAGAGAGCTCCACCTGGCATCTGGCAGGTGTCCCTCTGGGACAAAGTTTTCAGAGGAAGGAACAGGCAGCAATCTTTGCTGTTCTGCAGCCTCTGCTGGTGATACCCAGGCAAACAGGGTCTCCCATCCAAGTATAACCAGGCCCGACCCTGCTTAGCTTCTGAGATCAGACGAGATCGGGCGCGTTCAGGGTGGTATGGCCATAGACACAAACAGGGTCTCTAGTGGACCTCCAGAAAACTCCTGCAGACCTGCAGTAGAGAGGCCTGTTAGAAGGAAAACTAACAAACAGAAAGGAATAGCATCAATATCAACAAAAAGGACATCCACACAAAAACCCCATCCAAAGGTCACCAGTATCAAAGACCAAAGGTAGATAAATCCACACAGATGAGGATAAATCAGCGCAAAAAGCCTGAAAATTCCAAAAACCAGAACACCTCTTCTCCTCCAAAGGATCACAAACTCCTCACCAGCAAGGGAACAAAACTGGATGGAGAATGAGTTTGATGAATTGACAGAATTAGGCTTCAGAAGGTGGGTAATAACAAGCTCCTCCCAATGCAAGGAAGGTAAGAAACTTGAAAAAAGGTTAGAGGAATTGCTTACTAGAATAACCACTTTACAGAAGAACATAAAGACCTGATGGAGCTGAAAAACACTGCATGAGAACTTTGCGAAGCATACACAAGTATCGACAGCTGAATAGATCAGGCAGAAGAAAGACTATCAGAGACTGAAGATCAACTTAATGAGATAAAGTGTGAAGACGAGATTAGAGAAAAAAGAATGAAAAGGAACAAACAAAGCCTCTAAGAAATACGGGACTATGTGAAAAGACCAAACTTACGTTTGATTAGTGTACCTGAAAGTCACAGGGAGAATGGAACCAAGGTGGAAAACACTCTTCAGGATATTATCCAGGAGAACTTCCCCAACCTGGCAAGAGAGGCCAACATTCAAATTCAGGAAATACAGAGAACACCATAAAGATAACCCTCAAGAAGAGCAACCCCAAGACACACAATCGTCAGATTCACCAAGGTTGAAATAAAGGAAAAAATGTTAAGGGCAGCCAGAGAGAAAGGTCAAGTTGCCCACAAAGAGAAGCCCATTTCTTCAAGAAAGTCCAAGACTAACAGAGGAATTCTCTGCAGAAACCCTACAAGCCAGAAGAGATTGGGGGCCAATATTCAACACTCTTAAAGAAAAGAATTTTCAACCCAGAATTACATATCCAGCCAAACTAAGCTTCATAAGTGAAGGAGAAAGAGAATCCTTTACAGACAAACAAATGCTGAGAGGTTTTGCCACCACCAGGTCTGCCTTACAAGAGCTCCTGAAGGAAGCACTAAATATGGAAAGGAAAAACTGGTAACAGCCACCACAAAAACATACCAAATTGTAAGGACCATTGACACTATGAAGAAACTGCATCAACTAACAGGCAAAATAACCAGCTAGCATCATAATGACAGGATCAAATTCACATATAACAATATTAACCTTAAATGTAAATGGGCTAAATGCCCCAATTAAAGACACAGACTGGCAGATTGGAGAAACAGTCAAGACCCATTGGTGTGCTGTATTCAGGAGACACGTCTCTCGTGCAAAGACACACACAGGCTCAAAATAAAGGGATGGAGGAATATTTACCAAGATATGGAAAGCAAGAAAAAGCAGAGGTTGCAATCCTAGTCTCTGATAAAACAGACTTCAAATCAATAAAGATAAAGACAAAGAAGGGCATTACGTAATGGTAAAGAGATCAATGCAACAAGAAGAGTTAACTATCCTAAATATATACGCATCCAAATACAAGGAGCAACCAGATTCCCAATATGAGGAGCACCCAGATTCATAAAGCAAGTTCTTAGAGACCTACAAAGAGACTTAGACTCCCACACAATAATAGTGGGGACTTTAATACCTGACTGTCAACATTAGACAGATCAACAAGACAGAAAATTAATGAGGATATTCCATTGAACTCAGCTCTGGACTAAGCAGACTTAATGGACATCTACAGAACTCTACACCCCAAATCAACAGAATATACATTCTTCTCAGCACCACATCGCACTTATTCTAAAACTGACCACATAATTGGAAGTGAAACACTCCTCAGCAAACACAAAGGAATGGAAATCATAACAGTCTCTTAGACCACAGTGCAATCAAATTAGAACTCAGGATTAAGAAACTCACTCAAAGCCACACAACTACATGGAACCTGAACAACCTGCTCCTGAATGACTACTGGGTAAATAATGAAATGAAGGCAGAAATAAATAAGTTCTTTGAAACCAATGAGAACAAAGACACAGCGTACCAGAATCTCTGGAACACAGCTAAAGCAGTGTGTAGACGGAAATTTATAGCACTAAATGCCCACAGAAGAAAGTGGGAAAGACACCCTAACATCACAGTTAAAAGAACTAGAGAAGCAAGAGCAAACAAATTCAAAAGCTAGCAGAAGGCAAGAAATAACTAAGAACAGAGCAGAACGGAAGGAGATAGAGACATGAAAAACCCTTCAAAAAATCAATGAATCCAAGAGCTGGTTTTTTGAAAAGATTAAAAAATAGATAGACCACTAGCCAGACTAATAAAGAAGAAAAGAGAGAAGAATCAAATAGACACAATAAAAAAATGATGAAGGGGATATCACCAATGATCCCACAGAAATACAAACTACCATCAGAGAATACTATAAACACCTCTACGCAAATAAACTAGAAAATCTAGAAGAAATTGATAAACTCCTAGACACATACACCCTCCCAAGACTAAACCAGGAAGAAGTCGAATCCCTGAATAGACCAATAACAAGTTCTGAAATTGAGGCAGTAATTAATAGCCTACCAATTGAAAAGCCCAAGACCAGACAGATTCACAGCCGATTTCTACCAGAGGTACAAAGAGGAGCTGGTACCATTCCTTCTGAAACCATTCCAAATGACAGAAAAAGAGGTACTTCTCCCTAACTCATTTTATGATGCCAGCATCATCCTGATAGCAAAACCTGGCAGAGGCAAAACAAAAAAAGAAAATGCCAGGCTAATAACCCTGATGAACACTGATGCAAAAATCCTGAATAAAATACTGGCAAACTGAATCCAGCAGCACATCAAAAAGCTTATCCACCACGATCAAGTCAGCTTCATCCCTGGGATGCAAGGCTGGTTCAACATACACAAACCAATAAACGTAATCCATCACATAAGCAGAACCAATGACAAAAACAACATGAATGTCTCAATAGATGCAGAAAAGGCCTTCCATAAAATTCAATGCTACTTCATGCTAAAAGCTCTCAATAAACTAGCTATTGATGGAATGTATCCAAAAATAATAAGAGTCATTTATGGCAACCCCCCAGGCAATATCATACTGAATAGGCAAAAACCGGAAGCATTTGAAAACTGGCACAAGACAAGGATGCCCTCTGTCACCACTCCTATTCAACATAGTATTGGAAGTTCTGGCCAGGGCAATCAGGCAAGAGAAAGAAATAAAGTATATTCAAATTGGAAGAGAGGAAGTCAAATTGTCTCTGTTTGCAGATGACATGATTGTACATTTAGAAAACCCCATCTTCTCAGCCCAAAACCTCCTTAAACTGATAAGCAATTTCAGCAAAGTTTCAGAATACAAAATCAATGTTTAAAAACAACAAGCATTCCTACATATCAATAATAGAAAAACAGAGAGCCAAATCATGAGTGAACTCCCATTCACAATGGCTATAAAGAGAATAAAATACCCAGGAATACAACTTACAAGGGATGTGAAGGACGTCTTCAAGGAGAACTACAAACCACTGCTCAAGGAAATAAGAGAGGACAGAAACAAATGGAAAAACATTCCAAGCTCATGGATAGGAAGAATCAATATCATGAAAATGGCCATACTGCCCAAAGTAATTTATAGATTCAATGCTATCCCCATCAAGCTACCATTGACTTTCTTCACAGAATTAGATAAAACTACTTTAAATTTCATATGGAACCAAAAGAGAGCCTGTATAGCCAAGACAATCCTAGGCAAAAAGAACAAAGCTGGAGGCAACAAGCTACCTGACTTCAAACTATACTACAAGGCTACAGTAACCCAAACAGCATGGTACTGGTGCCAAAACAGATATATAGACCAATGGAACAGAACAGAGGCCTCAGAAATAATGCCACACATCTACAACTATCTGATTTTTTACAAACCTGACAAAAACAAGCAATGGGGAAAAGATTCCCTATTTAATAAATGGTGTTGGGAAAACTGGCTAGCCATATGCAAAAAACTGAAACTGGACCTCTTCCTTACACCTTATATAAAAATTAACTCAAGATGGATTAAAGACTTACACATAAGACCTAAAACCATAAAACTCTGGAAGAAAACTGACGCAGTATCATTCAGGACATAGGCATGGGCAAAAGCTTCATGATTAAAACACCAAAAGCAATGGCAACAAAATCCAAAATTGATGAACAGAATCTAATTAAACTAAAGCGCTTTTGCACAGCAAAAGAAACTATTATCAGAGTGAACAGGCAACCTACAGAATGAGAGAAAAATTTTGCACTCTATCCATCTGACAAAGGGCTAATATCCAGGATCTACAAGGAACTTAAACAAATTTACAAGAAAAAAACAATCCCATCAAAAAATGGGCAAAGGACATGAACAGATACTTCACAAAAGAAGACATTTATGTGGCTAACAAACATATGAAAAAATCATCATCACTGGTCATTAGAGAAATGCAACTCATCATCACTGGTCATTAGAGAAATGCAACTCAAAACCACAATGAGATACCATCTCACGCCAGTTCGAACAGCGATCATTAAAACATCAGGAAACAAGATGCTAGAGAAGATGTGGAGAAATAGGAACACTTTTACACTGTTGGAAGTGTAAATTAGTTCAACCATTGTGGAAGACAGTGCGGCGATTCCTCAAGGATCTAGAACCAGAAATACCATTTGACCCAGCAATCCCATTACTGGGTATACACCCAAAGGATTATAAGCCACTCTGTTATAAAGACACATGCACACATATGTTTATTGTAGCACTATTCACAATAGCAAAGACTTGGATCCAACCCAAATGCCCATCAATGATAGAATGGATAAAGAAAATGTGCCACATATACACCACAAAATACTATGCAACCATAAAAAAGGTTGAGTTTGTGTCCTTTGCATGGACATGGATGAAGCTGAAAGCTATTATTCTCAGCAGACTAACACAGGAACAGAAAAACAAACACTGCATATTCTTACTCATAAGTGGGAGTTGAACGGTGAGAACACATGGACACAGGGAGGGGAACATCACACACCAGGGCCTGTTGTGGGGTGGGGGGAGCAGGGAGGGATAGCATTAGGAGAAATACCTAATGTAGATGATGAGTTGATGGGTGCAACAAACCACCATGGCAAGCATATGCCTATGTAACAAACCTCCACATTCTGCACATGTATCCCAGAACTTTAAGTATAATAGTAATAATAATAATAATAATAATAATGAATATGGCAATTTTTATACTAGAATGTAAATTTCAACTAAGCAGGAACTTTGCCTTTCTTGTTTGCCTCCAATTATCATGAACCATTCTTAAGATATAAAAGGCACTGAATATTTGTTGAATAACTAACTAAATATACATGTCTACAAATTTATTATAAATAAGTATACATGTCTGCAAATTACATTGTCGTCATTTGTCTCAATTTTTCGTTACAGACTATCTCTGGTAAAATATCATCACCCAAACATGGCATTGGAAACTGCTGATCTATTAAAATATTTATAGGAATCTGCCATATACTTATGTGAAAAAAAGACCAGAAGGCAAAATATTTGTATTCTTAAAAACCACAGAAACTATACTAGTAAAATTTTGAAAAGGTTACTAAATTCATTTTATAATAACAGTTTTAAAAGATTTTCCAGTGGACTTCAAACTGTGTGTTGCATTGCATTCGTGGAAATCAATTTTAATGAGTCACTATAAGCTATAAAAAAATGAAATAGAACAGCCGGGAATAGACTAGAAGGTATCAGTGTCATCATACACGGTGAAGTTTTGTGTTATGAAAATCATTAAACTATTGTTGCAGTTAAATAAACACATGCAGAGGTAACAATGAATGCATTTTGGATGGTGGATCTCAGTGGCAAAAAGTCTGTGATCCACTAATGTAGACCTTGTCCTTGCTTCTCATCAAATACTAGGCCATTTCCAAAAGATCTCCCTTCATTGCTTGCTTAGACAGAGAGAATAAAGCCTTCCTTGGGATGATGTTCCATAATGAATGACTAAAATGTAGTGGAACTTGGCTAGATGCTTTATATCAACCATTTTTATGGAGTTGATTGGAAGGTAAAACAGTAAACATTTCATATAGCCTCAACAAAAAAGACGGTTTGAAAGAGATCAGACAGAGAGGATGAAAGGCATGAAAAATATTCAATCTTACCTGAGCCCTGTGCTTCTGGAAAAGAGTAATGATTAAGAAACCTCTCTACCCTTTAGTGCCTGGCAAACAACTAATGCAAAGGCCCAAACTGCCTTCCCATATTCTGATATAAGACCCATCTCCACCCTTCTTCATGACTTTTATAAGACTTCTGGATGACTCCCTTTTTTTCCTGCCTCTATAGAACCCCAGACCCCCTTCCTTTTCTTCAAGATATTCACCATAAATCAATGTTCTCCATTTTGCAATGCTTTGAATAAAATCTTCTCTTTAATGACCTGGTGCATCCTGTATTTGATAGTTTGGTGCCATGATATGGATCTCCTGCACTGGGATCTTTGTTTACTCAACACAGGTAATAAGGCTTATTTGGGCCCTTTGTGCTCCATTCCTGGTCCAAGAAACTATGAATAAGTCCAACTCCTGGTCCTGTGATATGGACCCTTGTCTATTGGTAGCAAGGCAAGGTTTTAGTACTCACTTGATTTCTGGCACTGGCTTTGGTTTTGTGGTCTGACCACTTGGTGATCTCTGAGAGGGGATTAATGACTTTTAGAGATCTTGTATCTCATGGGTGAAAGACAACAGAGAATTTGGTTTGCTATTTTTTTCTGTTTGTCTGTTTTGAGCTCAAATCACTTAACAATCATGAGAACAGAACAGCTCTTTGATATGAAACAGTAAGTTTTGTGATTCTGTGTCCACTCTTGACCCATGGCTTAAATGTTAGAACTGAAACTAAATTCTTGCTATCTCTGCTTTAATGTCTACATGTCTGTAATTCAGAAAGGATGTCACCACTCATTGTTAGAGTATGTAATATTTCCCTGTTGGGCAGATACGGTGGCATGCACCTACAATTTCAGCTACTATGGAAGTTGCAACCTTAGCTACTGAGGAGGCTGAAGGCAGGAGTTCTAATCTAGCCCATCTCTGAAAAAAATAAAAATAAAATATTTCCCTACCTCAGGATGGTGTCACTAAATTAGGTTATAGAATCTCTTAAAGGAGCTCTATTCTAATTGGCTTAGAAATAAATAACCATTTATATAAACCAAATATTTCCCAAATTCCCAGAAGTTGAGGAAATTGAGCCTTAAACACTTTTACTGTAGGGGAAAAAGATGTATCTTGTAGGAACATAACTCAGAGACAATAATTCAGGTTCACAAAATCTAGGTAAATGTTTGGCAAACAATATTTAACAATAATTATTATTTTGATAATCAATTAATGAGGTTGATTTAGTAAAAATAGCTGTTTTCTCTGAGTTTTTAGTGTTAAATATAACACAAGTATGCTTCTATTCTACTTGTGAATGTTCTTCCTAAACTTAGATTTACCAACCAAATAATCTAGCATTACTTCTACTTAATGTTTAATACAATAGAAAATAAAAATTTGTGTTTAAGCAAATTGAGTCATTATTCTAACAAACTTTCAATGGTACTAATATTTTGGAGCATGTCAGCCTGAAGACAATTTCCAAGATATTTGGTAATTTAAAACCTTGGATTGAAGCTAAACTGAATTAATTAATGAATATTAATTGGATATTTATGTAATTTCTATACAAAAGAGAAAAGTGAAATATTGGTAACCAAGCATAATTTTAAGTTTATATACTTTTTTGCCTTTTGTTTCTATATGCTATAGAGAAGGATGTACATTCAGTTTTGTTAATAAATGTGTCCATTTTTGCCACTTTGCATAAGTCGTGCTGTAAATAATATGCATGGCTATTAAAAGTTGTGAGATGTGTATTCATGAGTTCCACTAGTGTGTTACAAAAAGCTTATGTATGACAGAAAGATCATAATTATCCATTTCCCTTTTTTCTTTGTGCAACAGATGTTACTATTTCTATTTAAAAATTATAATCAATATACATGAATGAGATTCTACAAGGCATAATAATAGCAGAGAGATACAATTTTGTATGCAAGGTTTGCAGAACATGTTTTTGTTAAAAAAAATAGAGTCATTTTATTCTGAAATCATATAGCTAGTTGTTAATGTGTAGGACAAAAGCTGAATAGATGTAGAAAGTTGTAAAACGCTTGTGGGAAACAAACTTTGCTGTGGTCAGTGCTAGCTAAGGCTTGATGAATTCATTTATAAGATTTCAAAAAGATCTTTAATATCAAATGCCATAATGATGCAAAGTAGAATTTAATTTTGCCTCTGTTTAAAAACATAACATTTTCTTGACTTCTTAGTCTACTCTTAATAATATTTTTTCTTTACCTTCTGAGTAATCTGCCTAGAAGGCAAAGATTCCATGTCTTAAAATAACTTCCTATATTGTGTATTGAGTTTATCACGTCCTTGCTTATTTAATAAAGTCTTCTCCCTTTTGAAAAAGCTAAGATTCTTTACAATCATGTTACTGCCTGTGCTTACTTTTTCACTCTTTTTGCTGTCACCTTAGTTAAGGTAGCAAAGTATTGTTTATCAGTAACTCACTACCGTATCCTAGTCAAGTGTCCCAATCTCCTGAAAACTTTTGATATTTTCCCTCCCAAAACTGATTCCTAAGTGATATCTATTGCATCTGAAACTGTCTTTGATATCTCCCAGAGGGTCTTTGAAAATCACAAAGGATTTGTTATTTCACCTTATGAAAAGAAAGTTGCTGAAAAGAATTAGGTTTATTTGATATGTTACTATTTACAAATTGCACAGGAGTCATTGCCAACTCAGAAGAGATGCTTAACCTTCCCTAGGACAAATCTGTAAGGGCACAATGTTATCAGTATAAATATTTCAGAAATTGTATGCTGTATGGAAAATTCCTAGAGAGTCATCAAAGGCTTTTATGTCCATAACGTGTTTTTCTTTGAGTCCCGATGTCACTTTGCCCTGCTATTAGAGAGCACCACATGAGTCATAAGTTTCAGTTATTTTTAAAATGTTAACTTGGTAACAACTTTTATTCATTAATTTGAAATTAGCTTCTTCTAAGCCAGTGCTTTCCTTTTTTTAAAAAAAACTGTAAATTGACAATTTATGATATTGTAAGTATATGGGGTACAAAGTGATAATATGATTTATGCCTACCATGTGGAATAATTAAATTGAGCCAGTTAACATATCCATCACTTCAAATACTAGTCATTTTTTTGTGTGAGAACATTTGAAATTTACTCTTCCCAACTTTGAAATGTACAACACTTTATTATTAACTACACTTACCACACTGTACACCAGAACTCAAAAAACAAAAACAGATTCCTCCTAATAAAGATTTTATAGCCTTTGACCATCACCTCCCCATTCCCTCCACCCCCATCCCCTGTAACCGCCATTCTATCTGCTTCGAGTGTGATTATTTTAAGATTCCTCATGTAAGTGAGAACATGCTATCTTTGTTTTTCTGTGCCTATAAGCCAGTATTTTTCAAATGGAGATTCTTGTGATAAACACTCCTTACATCCTTCACGTTTGAAAATGATTTTTCAAAATAATTTTTAAGGCTTTTGTCATTTACAAATAGAATTTTGCTTTGTGGTGCTTCCCTGAAAGCTCTTACAAATCTAGCTGGAGTGCTTTGTCTCAACAAAGGATTATCTCAGAGCCCCATGGCAAAGCTCTATGCCAGGTACTTTTCATTTGGGGCAGAAGCTTCTGATGCCGTCACTTACACAACCTTGAGACCATACCAGCAGACTGAGTCAGGATTTCCAGAGCCCTGTTTGGAGAGGCAGATGTATGCATGAAACTGTTAAGCCAAGAGGAAGCAGAGCAAGAATTACACAGGACTGAAGGAACTGATGAGGAATGACTGTAGCTTTTGTTTGGAATATTGCTGATATTTTAATGGTTGATTTTTTTGGACATAGGAAACTCCTTTCTATTTTCTGTTAAACTAACTGAAACTCATAACAATTCAGGAGTCTATGCTTTGCAAATATAAACGAAACATTTGTCATTGGTATCTTTTTCTTCCTGCCTGACTGTTAGAGAAATCAGAAATTCTTACTGAGTATTCTCATTATATTTCAAAACTATAGTTATTTGCATAGGTTCAATAAAACTCTTCCTTGTTTGCATGAAATATTGGAAACATTAGGTATGCTCATTTAAAGCCCTCTTGGGAAAACCAGCCTGATTCCTGGCTAATGAGGTGCCCAAATTTACAGGTAAAGGATACTTCCTAGCAGGCTCAGAAAACTTGAGATATTTTTGGGACCTCTAAAAGAGAGGCTTTTACCAAAATTTATAGATACTGTAGGTAAATCTGTTGGTGAGTTCTTGATATAGCTTCCTAGCCTCAAGTGGTTTTTAAAAATTCAATTTGAGATTCCTTATGAAAACTTTCAGCAAAGCAAATATAAGAAACCCTATGTAGTGAATTATCATCTTTAAGACAACCATGTAAATAATCAGGCCAAATCTGATGGTACTAGCTTTATTTTGTGATCAAGAATAATCTTTCTTTGAGATTATTTTTGATCAAAAGAGGGGTGACTATAGAGAGAAATGTTTTGTTTCAGTGGAAAACTATAGCAAGCAGCTCCTTCCTGTTTATCAGATTGTAGACATAATTGTCTCTTAGCCATATTATACAGTTTCATAAATTGCAGGTAACTGATACATATGCAAATTCTGACTTGTCTGGAATGATTTAAATGACTTCCCCTCCTCTGTGGAAAAAGCAGTTTGGACACCTTCCTGATAACAGGAACTGGATCCTGTTATCTTGCCCAAATTGTTAATTTGTACCAAATTGTGAAGCCTTCCAGTTTGCTTCAATATCTGGCTACAACCCTACAAATTAATATTTCCAATTTTTCTCTCTTTCCCTAACTTGATGTCACTGAAAAATAACATCTGATTGCCCAGATTCCTGTTGGAACTCTAGGTTGTCTAGCAGCTAGCCCTGTTCTCCAGGAGTTGAAGAAATTCTGCCAGCTGAAGTCCAACTACTTGATTCAAACTTTGAAGAACTCACCACTGCAGCAGATTACACGCAGGCCAGACTTTTCCCTGCACAAACCACTGTCTGAGCCCCTAACGAATTCTGGTGAAAAGCTCAGGTCCTTCATTCTCTTAGAGGAAAGCTAACCAAGACTGAACATCATCAAGAACATTGACATCCTAGCTTCAAGAAACTCAACGAATGGTACTGTGTAACTGAAAGATTTTCCCCACCCACCTTTTGGAATTTGCTGGACTGGTATGCTCAGGGTTAAACTCTGGTCTTTAACATAATCTTTGATATTAATGTTTTTCATTTTAAATACTTCTCTTTTAAGGAGCCTGATCTCTATGACTTTGAAACAACTGGCCTTTGCCACTACTTCTCAACAGCTGGTTTAGGTGATGTTACGACGACAATGCCAAAAAGAATTCTTGAGAGACTATTTCTTAGACCCTGCTCAGTCTTTCTCAGGTTTCTGATGATCACCTCTATGTTGTTCAGCATCCTATAATGTTTATTGATCTTAAGTAGAAGTGGGGACTGAAAATGTTGAATGTGACCTAATCCCTATGCTTCTAGAAAAATGTGGTGGTTAAGAAATCCCTTAAACTTTTTGTTCCCCTATATCTATAAAACCCTGCTTCCCTTTCTTTTGAGACATTCCTCATTAACTGCAATAGTTTGGATAAAATAATCTCTTTAATTTCCTGATTGTACACTGACTTTGACAATACCATTCTACTTCTCAAATATAGTCCCTGCTTTGGTTCATTACCTAGGAACAACTATTTTACATAAATTGTGACTGGTTTTCTCTTCTACCAAGACTCAATATTTAGATTTTGGACTCGAGAATTTCTAAATATAAATATGCAAAGACCACTTCTCAGCCTCAACGCTCCTAAGGAATGATCTGAAAATCACTTTTCTTGGAAAGAATATGCCAACATGTGGAATATAAAGATAGCAAGTCTACGTTTTTCAATATGTTTTATGTATCATATAAAAGAGTTGGCAATACATGAAGAAAAAAACAACATGTCTGCTGAACATGAGGATCAAATAAATTTGATTGCTGAGCACTACCAATGGGATCCACATTTCCTAAAAGTCCTGGAGCAAACGGCCATGTCATATATTGCCTGTCTTAGTCAGCTCAGGCAGCTATAACAAAATACCATAGACTGGGTGGCTTAAACAATGAACGTCGATTTCCTGCAGTTCCAAAACCTGAGAAATCGAGGATCAATGTGCAGGAAGACTTGGTGTATGATAAGGGCCCATTTCTTGGCATGTGGATGGCCATTCCCTGTTGCATTTTCAGGTGGCAGAGAGAGAGGAGGCTTTGGCCTTTTTTTCTTCTTATAAGGGTGCTAATTCCAACACAAGCACTTCACTCTCCTGACCTCATCTAAACCTATTAAAGCCTCACAGATGCCCCATCTCAAACACCGTCACAGTAGAGATTAGGCCTTCAAGATATGAATTTCACAGGCATACAAAAGTTTAGTCCACAGCATTGCGTATGAAGTCTGGTTCATACCTCAGCATGACATCTTACTACTATGTGCTATGGATTTGAATTCTGCCCCCCTCAATAAAGATAAGTTGGCGTGTTACCTCCCAGCACCTCAGAATGTGACATAATTTAGAGATAGGGTCTTTACAGAGCTCATCAAGTTAAAATGAGTTCCATAGGGTGGGCCCTAATCCAATGACTAATGTCCTTTTTTTTTTTTTCTTTTGAGACAGAGTCTTACTCTGTCACCCAGGTTGGAGTGCAGTGGCATGATCTCAGCTCACTGCAACATCTGCCTCCTGGGTTCAAGCAATTCTCATGCCTCAGCCTCCTGAGTAGAAATAGCTGGAACTATAGGCATGCACCACCATACCTAGCTAATTTCTGTATTATTTTGCAGAGACGGGTTTCACCATGTTGGCCAGGCTCGTCTCGAACTCCTGGCCTCAAGTGATCTGCCTCTCTCAGCCTCCCAAAGTGCTGGGATTGCAGGTGTGAGCCATTGTGCCCGGCAATGACTAATGTCCTTTTAAAATGGAAAAATTTGGACACAGAGACAGACATGCATAGAGGAAAAAATGACATGGAGAGACACAGGGAGAAGACAGACATCTACAAGCCAAGGAGAAGGACCCAGAACAATCTTTCCCTTGTAGCCCTCAGAAGGAACCAAAGCTGCCAACACTGTGATTTTGGACTTTTTGACTCCAGAACTGTGAAACAATGCATTTCTGTTGTTTAAGCCTCCTGGTTTGTGGTACTTTGTTACAGAGCCCTAGCAAACCAATACACTGGATAACCTTGAGCAATATATTAAACTCTTTAAGTTTTAGTTTCCTTATATGATAAATGAGGACAGTATGCATCTCATAAACTGGTTGTAAAAAATTAATATAAAAACATAAGAGCCTGGGACTTGTAATTGCTCAATAAAATAACTAATGGTAAGATTATCATGGCTATTTACTTCTGATTCAGAGGATACCTGCTGAAATATTAGGTTGGTGCAAAATAATTGTGGTTTTTGTCATTTTAATATGATCAACAAATAAGATGATTAATAATCACAGTCATCTCTACCCTCCTTCACATCTTCACCGCCACTATTTGAGAACTTAAGTGTCAGACACTGCACTA
This sequence comes from Gorilla gorilla gorilla, assembly GCF_029281585.2. Taxonomy (NCBI): domain Eukaryota; kingdom Metazoa; phylum Chordata; class Mammalia; order Primates; family Hominidae; genus Gorilla; species Gorilla gorilla. The sequence goes on from NC_073231.2 coordinate 89,173,320, forward strand.
ATTATTTTAGACGTGTTCTTATTTTTCTTTTTCTTTTTTCCTTTTGAGATGGAGTCTTGCTCTGTTGCCAAGTCTGGAGTGCAATGGCACGATCTCGGCTCACTGCAACCTCCGCCTCCTGGGTTCAAGTGATTCTCCTGCCTAAGCCTCCTGAGTAGCTGGGATTATAGGCGCCCACCACCACACTCCCCTAATTTTTGTATTTTTAGTAGAGACAGGGTTTCACCACGTTGGTCAGGGTGGTCTCGAACTCCTGACCTCATGATCCAGCTGCCTTGGCCTCCCAAAGTGCTGGAATTACAGGCATGAGCCATTGTGCCTGGCCTAGGCATGTTCTTATTAATTCTCCCAATAAACCCTGCAATTTAGGCATTATCTTCTTTTTACATATGGGGAAACTAGAGCTTACATTAGTTGTTGGTCAAATTAAGACTTCTCGTAAGTAGCAAAGTTAAAATAGAAACAATGCCTGGTGTGGAGGCTCACACCTGTAATCCCAACACTCTAGGAGGACAAGTCTGAAGGATTTCTTGAGGCTAGGAGTTTAAGATCAGCCTGGGCAACATAGCAAGGCTTGTCTCCACAAAAAATTTTAAAAATAGCTGGGCAGCTGGGACCTGTAGTCCCAGCTACCCAGGAGGCTGAGGTGGGAGGATTGCTAAGCCCAGGAGTTCGAGGCTACAGTGAGCTATGATTGCACCACTGCACACTCGCTCCAGCCTAAGTGACAGAGCAAGACCCTGTCTCAAAAAAAAAAAAATGTGGCATTTGATGCCAAAGCAAGTGCATTACACTGCTCTGCCCAGGACAACATTTCTATTTTAGAAACATTAAAGAAAACTGTAACAATGAACCCTAATGGGATCTCATACAATGTCAAAGGATTTAATTTGTTAATTAATTTTGAGATCTCCATATAGATAACTTTTTGCATTTCATTAGTTCTTTGACTACTCTATTGCACGCCAATTGTGCAGTACATTTTGGAGCTTATGTGTTGTGTTGATGGACTTTTCTGGGATAATACTTTCTACAAATGTGATGGATATGCAATCCGAGGCTTTGTAAATTAACTCAGTGACACACTCTTGAGCCCACATAGATGAATAATCAAAAAGAACATTCTTACCAGCCAACATACTGAGGGGGAAGAAAACTATACAAATAAAGAGTTGTAAATATAGAGAATTCTTAAGTAATTTATTGCATTGCATTTTACTTAGAAATTTCTTGAGACAGTTTCAAATTGTGACTCTCAGATGTTCTATGGCAGTAGTTTCCAGAGTGTGGTCTGACCAGCAGCATCAGCACTGGAGTCAACATCACATGGGAACTTTCTAGAAATGCAGATTCTTGAACCACACCCACCACCCCCAGACCTAGTGAATCAGAAACTCTGCGGTTGCAGGGCAGAAATTTCTGTTTAAACAAGCCCTCTGGGAAACTGATGCATGCTGAACTTTGAGAACCACAGATTCACATAATCGCTCCAGAGTCCCATCCTTCCTTTTTCTGCTGGCTTGTATTGCTTTTTAAAAAAGGGTATGTACTCTCCTGGAGTCTCAGGTACCCCCCATTCTCCTTCTCTTGCAACATTTTCTCATTGACTAAGCTTTGGATAGGAAGGAAAGAGTGGTCAGTTAAAGCTTATTTTTCTCATATAATAGATTAAATCTCAAAATAAAAAATCTGAAAGAGTCTCTATAATTCTTCCTTTACAAAACTTTTTTTATCTTGAAATAATTATGGATTGACAGGAAATTCTAAAAAAAAGTATAGGACAAAGCATTTTTTTTTTTACAATTTCCTGTGAATCAATAATTCACAGGACAATAGTACAATGTTACTATTTTCCTCAATAGTAACATCTTGCCAAACTACACTTCAATATCATAACCAAAGATTTGACATTTACGGAATCCACCAAAATAAGTTTCTCTGGTCTTATATGCACTCATATGTGTATGTGTGTGTTTGAGTGTGTATTTGGTTCCATCAAATGTTATCACATATGTAGATTCACGTGAACACCAGCAATGAGGATACAGAATAGCTTCCTTACCAGGATCCCTGGCGCAACGTTTTTATGGACACACACACACACCTCCCTCCCTCCTCTACTCTCTGACCCCTGGAAACTACTAATCTGTTCTCCATTTCTATATTTTTGTCATTTCAAGAATATTATATAAATAAAATCACATCACATGAAATCTTTTGTGATTGGCTTATTTTTAGTTAGCACAATTCCCTTGAAATTCATCCATGGTTTTGCCTGTATCAATAGCTCATTCCTTTTTTATTGCTTCATAGTATGTCATAGTATAGCTGTGCTACAGTTTGTTTAACCAGTCACTGATCTAAGGATATTTGGGTTGTTTTCAGATTGGGGCTTTTACAAATAAAACAGCTATTAATATTCATGTACAGGTTTTTACTGAGTCTAAGTTTTTACTTCTCTGGGATAAATGTCCAAGAGCACAACTGCTGAATCATATGGTAAATACATGTTTAGTTTTATAAGAAACAAGCAAATTGTTTACAGAGTGTACCATTTTACATTTCCATCAACAATGTATGAGTGATCCAGTTTCTCCACATCCTCTCCAGCAATTGGTATTATTACTCTTTTTTACTTTAGCCATCCTGATAGGCAGATAGCGCTATCTCATTGTTTTAATTTGCATATTCTTAATGGCTAATGATATTGAACATCTTTTCATGTGCTTATTTTCCATCTGTATATCATCTTTGGTAAAATTTCTGTTTATGTCTCTTGCCCATTTTCCTAATTGGATCGTTTGGATTTTACTGTGGAGTTTTGAGAGTTCTTTATACTCTCTAGGTACAAAATCTTTCTTGAATATGTGGTTGGCAAATGTTTTCTCCTGCTCTGTAGCTTTTCTTTTAATTCTTTACACAGGGTCTCTTACAGAACAAAAGTTTTAATTTTGATGAGGTCCCAGTTGATTAAAATGAATTTTAAAATTCATTGAAATTCATTTTAAAATTCATTTTAAATGAAAATCATACTTTTAGTATCAAGTCTAGAAGTTCTTCACCTAGCTTTAGGTCCTCATCATTTTCTCCTGTTTGTTTCCTAAAGTTTTATTGCTTAACATTTTATGTTTAAGTCTGTAATCAATTTTGAGTTAATTTCTGTATAAGATGTGAGAAATGAATTTAGGCACTTTTTTTTTTGCCTTTGGATATCCAATTGCTCCAGTATCATTTTTTTTTTTTTAAAAGCTCATCTTTCCTCCATTGAATTACTTTTGCATTTTTTGTCAAAACTCAAAGTTAGGCATATTTGTTTGTCTCTGTTTTAAATTAAGCTTGTTTTTAGATTGAGCTTTTTTTAAAAAAAAATAAATTAAGCTATATCCTAAGAAATTCTTACTGCTCTGTTTCATCAGATTTAGAGTAGTGGGTGAAGAAACCAAGGAATAGAGAGTTTAAGAGGCTTATTTCTGGCCACATAGCTAACAAGTTGAAGAACAACCAAAATTGAAACCTGTTAATTTCCAGAATAGTCTTCTTTCCCCTTCACCTCTGTGTTTTTCTCCTCCAGTTGCCAAGTTTCTGCGTGAAAAGTATGTCTCTGTTAAGGAGTAAATAGCATCTCCCTGTTCAATTCAGGCACATCCTCAGCCTGGTCACTGTTTTTGGCTGCCAAGTTCAGTGATTTCTGTAGGACCTACTATGAGTTCTACCAAATTTAATAAAAACCTCTTATCTTAATGTAATGATTTAAAATTACAAACTAATTAAAAGGAAACTGGGAGAAGTGTGGTAAGCTTCTGAAACAACAAAAAAAGTGGATATAAGTACAACTGATAACTTTGTCATCTCTACAAGCAAATAATTACAGTGGGTTTAGACCCAGAAGCAACCTATCAGTTTGCTGATTACTGCTGCCCTGAAGACTATGCAAGAATGGTATCCTCTCTCTCCCTTCAGCCAAGGACACCTGAGCCTCAGTAGTCTTAATACTTGACCTTGATACTTCTGTAATATGGTGACACTATGCTGATAGAGGAAATGAGTTTTATCCTTCCTAAAGGTTTTTTTTTTTTTTTCTTTTTGAGAAAGAGTCTCTATTGTCCAGGCTGGACAATCTTGGCTCACTGCAATCTCCGCCATGTTCAAGCGATTCTCCTGCCCTAGCCTCCCAAGTAGCTGGGACTATAGGTGCATGTCACCAAGCCCAGCTAAGATTTTTAGTAGAGACAGGGTTTCACCATTTTGGCCAGGCTGGTCTCAAGAACTCCTGACCTCAGGTAAACTGCCTGCCTCTGCTTCCCAAATTGCTGGGATTACAGGCATGAGCCACCACGCCTGGCCCCCTCCTAAAGGATTTTTTAATTTTTGAGCAAGCACAGATTATTATATCTGTATTTATTTCCTCACCGAATACACACCGAATCAGATAGCCCTTGGAGCAAAACTGACAAGAAAGCTTTATTTTTTCAAACTGAAACCACAGTACTGATTGCAAAAGATAACCCTACTTTGGCAATTGTTGTATCTGTTTGCAAATTTGCAGAGTGTTTATTTTTTCCATGGATATTTGCCTGGATATGTATCTCAGGCTTTCAAAGATGGTCTTATAAATAGTTAGTGAATTGCTTAAATAAAATGCAGGAGGAAAAACTCATGGAAGTAACTATAAAAGTCATTGATTCTGAAAAATTAACACAGCCAAGCTGAACAGTCCAAGCCCAAGTCAAAAACGAAATGATAACAATAACCAGAAAGACTCAGTGAGAAACCAAAAAGAGGCAGTAAGAAACCATAAGCTGTGGTTTCAACTGATGTTTCTAGGTGGTAAGCAGATCCACTTATCAACTCATAACTCAGTGCTTATTGTCTACTTAATAGACTACTAAAATAGAATCCTCCTCCGGTAGCAGAAAAGACTTACATACTTATCTCTGGAAAACACAATCATCTTCTATTCAAAACTGCCTGACTAGGAAAAATAAGCTAGTTTTGTGTGCCCTTGCAGTCCACCAAATCACGGGGGAAAAAAAACCCCTCAAATGCACAAAGTTTCAGAGCAAAGGCATTAGAAGTAGTTAAGTAAGAGATGTAAAAGAATGTAATAAAATGGACCCAGAAAAAAAAAGCAATTCTCTGGTTTTCATTATGTTCCAGGGGATGTTGGAAATTATAGCAATGCAGGGCTAACACAAAAACTCAAAAGAAAGTGGACATAATGAAGTCTTTCACGAAATATATCTAGCAGGAAACATATAGAGCTTTGCAATATGTTTTGTTCTCTTTCAAGAACTTGGAAAATTTGGGAAGCTTTACACTGAGTTAATATTCAGATAAGGGAATGATTAAGTGCAGTAGAGGGAATGAAATCCTTTCAAAGATAGATAACAAATAATGTATGTAGTCTATTTCTCCTGCACCTGATATAAAGTGCAGAAAGATTTTAGAAAACAGTTTAAGGAGGCAATCCCTGAAGGCTGAAAGGATAGTGTGGCTTGTTTTGTTTTTTCGTTTTTGTTATTGAAGTTTTCTCATTCCCATCTTGAGTGTTGGGTTCGCGGTACATCTCTGTTATCCTGCACCGTGATAGCATCACACTCATCTTGGAGTCAGCTGTACATGAAAAACAGCAGTTGGAGCATCTACTTAGGATGTCCAATAGGTGTTTCTCACAGGGCTGCATCTGACTGCCAGAATGTTCACATTAGCTGAAGGGGACAGCCAAAGTAATCCTTCAGGTTAACTGTGATTCCCACATTTCTCCTGTGTTTCCTTCCTGCCTCTTTCTCCTCTCAAGCACCACACATGTTAAGAGAAAAGTGTTCTATGTTTGGTCTTATTCCCCATGAAGACGAGCTGAAATGTTTCTCTTTTTTTTGAGCAATGAGTAAGCTGAGACAAAGAAAACAAATTTAATTGCTGCTTGGAGAGGAAAGTGAAGTGATGATCTAATAACCCATTTCCATCCCTACTATCCAGACTCCAATTCGTGGCTTAAGGACCAAAAGAACTCACTTTGTCTTTATGGTGCTCTCGTCTGCATCAGTCCAGAAGGGTAATACTACTACTCATCAATAAAGTTTAAATTCTTTCCCACTCTGTTCAATATTTATGTTATTTTTCATGTTTCTAGAGCAGATATAGTATTTATAGATAGAAAGAAGGAAGTTGTACGCAGCAGGGAGTAGAGGAGAGGAATTTAGAAATTTGTCAGCGTTTTCTTTAATATCATAATTTGGTTTTTTCCCCCCAGGTTTGATTCCAGGGCTAAATTGTCTCAAAGGCAGAGATACACTTGCAGGGTGGGGCAAGAGCTTTTCATTCCAAAAAACGATGTCATTCACTTCAGAAAAACAAAAAACAAACACACACACACACATTCACACACACACACACACACATACACACACAAAAACAAAAAAAATCTTAATCCTTATGGTGGGAAACAGGATTCTGATAGTAGACTCTGTATTTTAGCTCAAAAAACATTATACTTAACTTCTTGCTCTCAGCCTCACTCAGAGAAGTGAGTTTAGTAATTTCATTTGCTTGGAAGTTGAACAGTTCTAATTCTGAGACTTGATGTCAATGGTCATCAAACATTAATTTGCCTGTGAATCTTGTTAAAATGCAGTTATCTGTTCTTCAACTATAGGTATTCAGTAAGTGATTCAAGGACTACCTTTTGAGAATCACTAATCCCCAAGTGGCCCTAAACAGATTTTTTTGTTAGCCCTGAATTGAGCCAAACTCCTAGAATCAAATCTAGATCACTACAATATTTTTGAAAGTGTAAACTTTAACCACCTGCACTGAAATCTGAGTGACCAACTATTCCGGTTTGCCTAAGACTGAAAGTCTCATGTCCTGGGGAACCCCTCAACCCCAGGCAAACCAGAATAAATATTAAATATAAATTCAAAGTCATCTGAAAATCTCGTTAAAATGACCCCTTCTGGTCTCATCCTAGACTTACCAACTATAATGGGATGGGGGCTCAGAATTTGTATTTTTTTACAAGAAGATGCTATTTATGTAAACAGATGTTTGAGATTCACTGATATGGAGACTTTGTTAGCCATGACCTTCAGTTTGTCAGCCACTGGCTCTCCAAACCATACAGCTGTTTTTCATTTTTTGGAGACAGAATCTTGCACCCTAGGGTAGAGCGCAATGGCATAATCTCAGCTCAATGTAACTCTGCCTCTAGGGTTCAAGCGATCCTCCCACCTCAGTCTCCCAAGTAGCTGAAACTACAGGTTCATGCCCGGCTCTTTTTTTTTTTTTTTTTTTGGTAGAGATTAGGTTTCATCATATTGCCCAGGCTGGTCTCGAACTCCTAGGCTCGAGCGATCCTCCTGCCTTGGCCTCCCAAAGCACTGGGATTACAGGTGTGCGGCATTTGTTTTTCAAACAGTCAATCAGCAGTTCTTTATTAAGGACCAAAACATGTTTCATCCTTCTTTGTCTGACTTTGAGGGCTCTGACATGGTGCTGTGCTAACCGGGGAGAAAAATACTCAATTAGAACCTACTGCTTGAATGGTTCTAAGACTATTAATTAATTCTTACGACATACTTGTCCTGGAAAGAAAAATGAGACATTGAATAAAAACCTCTTATGTATGAGATTAAGAATCAAACAGAGGTGGGGTATGAAGGAGGGAAGATTTCTATGAGCAAGAATTAATATAATTAGTATCAGAAAGCAAATATTATGATCAAAGCACACAGTTGGTCAGTAATGACTCTGGGAACAAAAACCACATTTCCTCACTCTCCAACCTGTTTATTTCACAACTAACACAGGATGAGTATATCAAGTTTTTGAGGAGGCCCAGAATTTACATTCCATTGACATCCATACTTTCTGCCACATTTAATATTTTTATTGTGAAGTCACTGTCCTATTCCTTTTGTGGATTTCAACTTTATTCCAAAATCTTGTTCAACTAAATGGGAAGAATATGGAATGTAGAGCGAGCAAATATGGATTTAATCTAAGTCTACCATTATCTAAAGTTGTGATACTGGACAAGCAACTTCTTAGCTTATGGGAGGCTCAGTTTTCTAAACTAAAACCTAGGATAGCAAACTATTATGAGGATTAAATCTGATAATATATATGGAATTGTTGTGAAGGTTAAATCTGATGATATACATGCATGATTGCTCATAAATGCAGAGTATCTAGCCAATGTCAGTGAGAAATCATAGAACATTTTCCATTGCTCTAAAGAGCTGTTTCTTTCCTGGTTTTCTTCATTTTGGTTAAAATTAAGGCCTGTAAATACCTGTGATTAGAGTGTAAATGTACATAAAGGTAGGAAGTTAGAAAGAGAAAGATTTTGGCAACCTTCAATCTTTCCATAAGTTTTCAAATCATCTTGATCAATTTCTCTTGCATGTAAATTTCAATGATAATTCTGTTTATGAATTTCATTTGCAAGCAAAAATCAATACAATAATTTTAATACTTTCACAGTTAAGCCAGTACACACATTTATAAAACTGAAGTTCTGTGGCAAAACTAAGCCACTGAAATAAAAATTTGGACATGTTTCAGACATTCCTTAATGAAACACTTACACAATAAAATCCAACTATTAGGGATAGGCTCTACTGCTTATATGAACACATAAGGTTTATACTATTCTTTTGAGGCCAGATGCAATGGCTCACACCTGTAATCCCAGCACTTTGGGAGGCTGATGGAGGGGTGGATCACGAGATCAAGAGATCGAGGCCATCCTGGCCAACATGGTGAAACCCTGTCTCTACTAAAAATATGAAAATTAGCTGGGCATGTTGGCTCATGCCTGTAGTCCCAGCTACTCAGGAGGCTGAGGCAGAAGAATCACTTGAACCCAGGAGGCGGAGGTTGCAGTGATCCGAGATCGCATGACTGCACTCCAGCCTGGTGACAGAGTGAGACTCCGTTTCAAAAGAAAAAAAAAAAAAATATATATATATATATATATATATATATATTCTTTTGAGTTATGAGCAACAGTGTGTCACTTTATCCCTTAACAGATGTTGCCATAATATATTTGCATACTTTCATAGCCTTTTCATATGTGAAAGTACATTATTGGTATTTATTTATAATGTACACTCATGGCTGGGCGTGGTAGCTCATGCCTATAACATTTTGGGAGGAGGAGGTGGGAGGATTGCTTGTGTCCAGGAGTTCAAGACCAGCCTAGGCAATATAGTAAGAGTCTATCTCTACAAGAAATAGGAAATTTTTAAAAAATTAGCCAAGCATGGTGGCACACACCTGTAGTCCCAGCTACTGGGGAGGCTGAAGTAGGTGAACAGCTTGAGCCTGGAAGGTTGAGGCTGCAGTGAGCCATAATTGCACCACTGCACTCCAGCCTGGGCAACAGAGTGAGACCCTGTCTCCAAAATACTACTACTACTAATAATAATATATACTTCAAAGGAAATGTGAAGTAGTATGCAACTTAAATAAATGGAGGTAATAAGATGGTATACATAGAAATGCAATTTTGTAAGTCATGACTTAAGAGAAGTAAATAAAATTAACTACCATGAATTAGCTATATAATTAGCTTTTGGTGACCTAGTCATGTAGATAAGAGTAGAAATGATAATGAATTCCATAACTATAATATATAAAGAGAATAGATTACAGTTTTACAGGAGAATCCAGCTTTTTGGGGAAAAAAGTATAGAAGAAATTTATCATGCAGGTTTTTATGCAAGGGATCCTGAGTAATGTTTGTTAGGCAATATCTTCAAATGGGATATACCAGATATGTGGAAATAGCCATTTTCCTATGACCCTTGCTAAAAGCCTGGGATAAAAAGTAAAAGATAGAACCCAGTTAAGGAAATTTCATGACCAGGGACAGCAAAAATCGTCTGAAATGAGAATGTTTGCTAATTCACCTGATATGAGTTATAGGCCATTTTTCCCCTTTCCCTTCGTAGTCTGGGTAGCCAGGTTTCTTTCCCTGTGAAGAAGCACCAGTAATATCCCAGCAACTCTATGCTGGGATGAATTCTACACGTCTATCTACTCTATCCATAAAATTTTAAGGTCCAATTTTTAGGAATTGATCTTACTTTTAAATCATGTATTCTTACTTTTGTTTCATAAAATGTAACCTCAGTATCTATAAGATATAGAACAATCAGAGAAACAAAACAAAACAAAACACTACCCATCTTTGCAATTCTGTTGAGCTGTAAAGGTGTTTGTAAGATTCCATGAACTTCCTAGAACTACCTTTTCTTTGGCATAAGAGCATCTTCAATGATTTGAATCATCAAGTTTTTGAAAAATAAATTTTAAGGCCTAGTGCAGTGGCTCACACCTGTAATCCCAGCACTTTGGGAGGCTGAGGTGGGAGGATCACTTGAGGTCAGGAGTTCGAGACCAACTTGGGCAACATGGCAAAACCTCATCTCTACAAAAATTACAAAAATTAACCAGGCATGGTGGTGTGCATCTGTAGTCCTAGTTACTTGGAAAGCTGAGGTGGGAGGATTACTTGAGCCCAGGAGGTTGGGGCTGCAGTGAGCTGTGATCATGCCACTGCACTCCAGTCTGGGTAATGGAAGAAAAGAAAAATAACTTTAATTTAATTTTTTTTTTTTTTTTTGAGATGGAGTCCTGATCTGTTGCCCAGGCTGGAGGGCAGTGGTGTGATCTCGGCTCACTGCAGCCTCCGCCTCTCGAATTCAATTCTGTCTCAGCCTCCCGAGTTGCTGAGACTGCAGGCGCATGCCACCACACTCAGCTAATTTGTTTGTATTTTTGGTAGAGAAGGAGTTTACCATATTGGTCAGGCTGGTCTTGAACTCCTGACCTCAGGTAATCCACCCACCTTGGTCTCCCAAAGTGCTAGGATTACAGGTGTGAGCCACCATGCCCAGCTGAAAAACAACTTTAATTTAAAGTGCCATATTACAAACAAAAAATTTACATTCAAGGTAGAAAAATCAGAAGATTTGAGACAGCAATATAAACTAAAGAAAGGAATTTAATTCACAATTATTATTAATACCCCAGAGTACATCACATTCAATTTCCCTTTTTATATAAATATGCAAAACCTATTTTTCCTTACAAAGCAGAATAATAATATAATATGCCCTTTGATCTTGTTTCTATCAATTAACAAAATACATGCATTTCTTTCAAGTTAATAATATTCTATAAAATATATAAATTTATGCCAGAATTGTGATTGAGCCCTGATATACAGCACACAAATTTGATAAATTTAATACATCTAAAAATAGGTTATTTTCTCCTTCAAATTAGTCTCCTATTCAACTCTCCTTTTTTAATTAAAAATACCCTTTTTTTAACCAATTTCCTAGGCAAGAAACCTGAGTCATTCTTTATTCCTTTACTTTCCTTTGCTTCTTCTGACCCATTAGTCAAAAATCCTATTTCTCCTAGTGAATTCATGGAGATAGATAATAGAATGATGGTTTCCAGAGGCTAGGAAGGATAGCCAGCATGAGGAAAAGGTGGGGATGGTTAATGGGTGCAAAAGCATAGGTAGATAGAAAGAATAAGATCTAGTATTTGATAGCACAACAGAGTGATGATACTCAACAATAATTTATTGTATATTTTCAAATAGCTAAAAGAGGAGAATTGGACTGTTTCTAATACAAGACATGATAAATGCCTGAGGTGATGGACACCCCAATTACCCCGATAAGATTATTATATATTGTACGTATCAAAATTTCACATGTACCCCATGGATATATACACTTATTATGTACCCATAATAATTAAAAATAATTTTTTAAAAGATCCTGTTTCTTAACATCTTTGACACTTCATTTACACTCTTGTTTTTTCTTCCATTTTACTGCAATGACGTGACTCCAGGCCTTTTGGTCCTCTCATTTGGACTGTTATGAGAACCTCCTATCATCTCTTGTTTCTATATTTGATTTATTGACTTTTCTCTGCTCAAAATGTTTTAGTCACTTTCCACTTTCCTCAGGATTAATTTCCCTGAATTTCCTACTCTCCAATTTCTTCCTTGCCATGGGTACCCTCTATTTCCATCACTCCTGAGTTCTAGGTTTTAGGAGCAGTAGCCTGAGAAGTGCAGGGATGGCAGGAAGAGAGCAAAGGTGATGTTCTTGTTGATGACGCATCCAAACAGCCATCTTACTTTAGCAGCATTTTAAGGCGTGAGACATTTGTCTTCAACCATTTCCCTCTCTGCAACTTTATCTCTGTCACCTTCCAGGAATTGTTGGCTGCCCCAAGCTGACCTTAGTACACTTTGATTTGGAGAACATTCTCCTTTCTTCTGTTTTCCACAGTTGTAGTTCGTGCTCTTAGTATAGCTAATCTCAGCTAAATGTTGAAAGGAAAGGTATCAGACTTAACAAATACCCACTAAGCTACCTCCTGAAGCCAGGTAGAGTTTCCTGACTAACAATAATATATTCCTCCTAAATATGATTGCTGTTAGTAAAGGGCAAGGTGTGAAAACTTTTAGGCGTGTGTTTGGCTTGGGGTTGGGGAGTGTTTAGGGACAGGAAGGTCAAAGATAGTCTTGCAACCTTTATCTTGAAGATTGTTCTGGGGCAGGACAGCTATTTCTAATGAGCAGTGCCATCCACCTCTACTCTCAATAACATTCTGCGTTCCAGTAAGAAAAAAAAAATGAAAAAATGTGTCTAGAGAATTCTAAACTGCATCAAACCCAAAACCGACTAGAGTAGAAATTGTATGGCCAATGTCTTGGCAACATATTCCTAATTGACTCTTTGTTGTTCCTGTCTTGTTAGCAAAGGGAAAATGGTGCTTTTAGGATCTTAAGAAGAAAATGTTGTCTTGGCAGCATTTTCCGCATTGACTCTGTTTCTTCTCTTTTGTTGGCCAAGGGCAGATGGTGCTTTAAAGATCTTAAAAATGTCATAAGAGAGAGATTTTAGAACCTGGCAGAGGGTGTCTGTTACAGCCATGGCCTTATCTTGTTTGCCAGAGAGCTGGAAACTGCCTTGAGACCATTGGCCTTCTCCCCATTCCCACACTGCTGGTGCTAAAGCAGGCACACGAATGAGTATCTCATCTACTCCGGCTCCCTAGTGATGTTGTTCACTCGTTCATCTTGCCCAATCAGGAGAACCCTGACTCACAATATCCTCACAAACCCAAAAGCTGTCAATTTAAAGCTGCCCTGGTAAATGAGTATTTACATCTAGAGTAAAGACACAAAACCTTACATTATTTGCTGTTTCCTGTGGTTGCTATTTTCTTGGCACGCATCATTTCACCTCCTTGCATGATTTTTAGGCCTTGGCACACAACAGGGCTAGTAGCCGTCCAATTCTCTCACTTCATGGCTGCCAACAGGAAATATCATGCATCTTTCCGGTGCACTAATTGACCTGGTGATGCCAAGGTGTACTACGGCGTTTCCCATTGAAGATAATGCACTCTTTAGGAAGGCTTTTTTTATACCAAATTGGCACAGGCCTGCTTTGAGATTTTCTGTGTTTCTTGGTGCAGAAAGAGCTATCAAATCATCTTAAGCCTGAGTCAATCATTTGAATTCTTTACCTACACTTCTTTGTAGGTATTTCTTTGGCGGGAAATTCTCTTTGGTTTCACAAACAAGAGACTCAAGTTTATTTCTAAAGAGAACTTTGTGGGATAGGAGGTCGTTTAACTTGGTAAGTATGCACATGCAAATACCTCATATACTAAGATATGACATATGCACATACACGTATATATGTCACAATTGTGAGAATTCTTATTTCTTTCATATGGATCTAATTAAATTTACTTCAATTATCTGTAATCAAAAATAGAGTATAATACTCTTGCTTTCTATACAGCATAGTCATTGATAAGCAGTCGCTAATGAGGAAAATCGATTTACTGAACTGACATCCTATAGTATAGAAAAATCAGGTGTTCTGTATCACACTCACATGTGAAAAATTAAATTAAAAAACTAATAAATGATTCCACCATGACATTGAAAGTAGAATCATATCACAAGTGGGTATCATCTTTTTTATACTGAAACTAACCAGATACTCACGCTACTATTGAACATTAGAACTGAAAAGTAGTAGAAACATAAAAGGCTTTAGAAGTTATGAAGTTCAACCTATCTCAGTGGGACTCGTGAGCTATTAATTACACGGAATTTTTTAAGTTGAAGTTGCTGTTACTAAAATTTAGTTATTAACTTTCATTTGTGAACTTTGAGTGCTATTTTTTGGAATAAAAGCAGAAATTCTAATATCCATTTACACTGATAAGTATAGGCCATTTCATTCTATTCTTTACTCAGTTTTGGGGGAAAATAGTAAATATAAGGTATCAATTAACTAATACCAAGAAATTGTTGTATAAATACTGCCAATCATAATGGAGAAATTCAAGGATAAATTCACTGTTGCAGTAAAGAAACAAACAAAAAGCTTCCACCAAAGTAGAAAAACAAATGATGGAGGTTAAAGGAAAGACATAATTCTTAATATCTGAGAGAAAGCAAAATAAATATCTATAGACATTATATATCCAAATATTGCTAACAACTTGTATACCTGTATTCCCAGTGTGCCTACTAATTGATACAAACCTCGTATTTCTGAACAGATTTTAGGATAAAATAGATGGCCTAAGCTCTTCTGGTTCACTGCCATTCATTTTTTCTTTTTGTCATCTGGAGGTGGTGATCAGGAATGCCGTGGTGGTTAGAACACATTCCTAAGAAGCAGGGGGCCAGAAAGAAGGGGAGAGGGTCTAAGTATGTATTCTGATGATGGATTTGAGCTTGGTTTCCCCTGGGGAGAAACACGTTAATGACTCAGGGTGCTCAGCTAGTATAAACTTGACTCATGTGAAAAGTAAGACCAGTATTGCCTTCTCAAGCCTCAGGAAAAGAAATTCCGAAAGGAAAGGAGAAACAGAGAAATGCTTGATTTCATTCATTGCGGCTTGAAAAATGCCAGTTCTCAATGACTTTAATAGTTTACCTCTAACTTTCCTGTGCAGTTTGGGACTAGACCTTCCAAAAATAGGGCAGTTTTTTCTTAAAATAGTTTTTTTCTTAAAATAATCCATGAAAAACATGGTGTAATTTTAAAAAATCTTATACTGTACTACTTAGCATATTTTACCTCACTTAATTGGAATTCCTGCTTTTTTAATGGGATGAATAGATTCATGAAGAAAGAATGCTTATAATGCAATTTATTGCTGTAAATGTGTTAGTCTTTGACTAGTGAATGAACTAAGCACTTCTGCATAGCTTGGAACATGTTACAAAGCTCCTGAGAGTGTTCACCAGACCTGGCTCTTAGAAGAAAGCACAATCCTGTGAGTGAAACACTCCCACAGTTGGAATTCTTGAAATATGTGTCATTTGTCCAAACAGCTCAGTTCAAGAAAACTCCAGAGTAAAAGGAGAAAGGAAGAAATAGCCCTTGCCAGAAATACTCAGACATACTCACTGCCTGTTTCAGAATTTTTACCCAAAATACTACTTTCTCAAACAATAAACAAAATTATGCCAAGTGAATATGAGTTGCTGCATGGACATTTGTAGGACACATTCTATCTCTCTACTGTGATGTAAGGATAGAACAAATAGAAATCAGCAGTGAGCTGAGTTATTGTTCTACATTTAAGAACTTCCTTCCTCTTTTGTTGTGAAGTCAAAACAACTTGACATTTTGACAGGGAAAATGTATTTCCCATACAGTGCAGCCAGATGACAAAAAATTGCACGCAAAATTATTTCTCCCATTCTCATGTTTGCTGTCCTGTGATACTTTCATCAGAAAAGCTTTATAATCAAATGCTACGCCCCAGGGAAAGAGCAATGGGCCAAAAATGGAAAGCACTTTTTAATCACTGAAGAGGAGACAAACTTTCCAAACGTTATCTTTAACAGTTTCATCTAATGATTTGGAATTTTTTTTTAGAAAAAAAGGACTGGAACCAGAATTTTTTTTTTGTCTAATTTAGGCAAGTTCAAATGCCAGAAAAAGACAAGTTTCCTAAAGCAATGTACCCTTTAACACTCATCTTGAAACATGTATTGAAATAAAGTAGGTACAAATTGAGAATAGTAGTTACCCAAAATGTCTGCCAACCAGAACACACATACGTAGCAAGCCCTTGGCAATATGCAGAAAGTGGATAATGAGCTGGCTGCATAATTTTATGCCAAATTTGAGTAATAGATGTTCTAAGTTTGAAACTGTGCTGATTGAAGGGAAAAAATAGCTTTAACTAGTTTCATATCAAGAGCCGGAAATATTGGTAGAAAAAGTTGGCCAAATCAGATCTAATGTTTAGTAAATCTTTGGGGACATGGAAACAAAAAGTCAAATGTTCCATTTATAATTTTGCTTCAGTGAAATATTCTCTCTGCAGATTCTCTACCGGTAACAGTAAGGAATCTAGAGCCATATCTTCAGTCCTCAATGCAACAGGTTCTTGAAAGGTTCACATGAAGAATTTTTAAAAATTATTTATAAAGAGAAGTGAAATGTATAGAATCTGAAAGCTAAGGAGAGAATCAAACCATGGAAGGAGAACAACTACAAACTCAGGAGAGCTAAAAATAAAGACTAAAGGTAGGAAGACTAGGAGGTGGGAAATTGACTAATTATGCAATTTATTTAGACTCTTAAAACCTTTTGAAAAAATCATTTTAATAACACACTCTACACTTTCCCCATCTTCAGTTTTTAGACACTGCTGCAGTGAAACGAAATTTCCCTGTGGTGTCATGTCTTCTGCAGTTGAATTTACATTGTGATACTTTCTAGCTGCTTATTACAGAAGATGTTTTATTTCCCATATTACTCTATCTTCACCTGTTCAATAGTATATTTAACGGATATTGATATAAGGATTGGGTGAGGTACTGCATATATCACATACAGCACAGGGCCTGGCACCCCCAAATGCTCCGTAATGCTTTTATTTCCAAGGCTTGCTTCTCCATTCCTAAGCCCCTGGTCTTCCCCAAGAATGTAGAAAGAAAAAAACTAAAACCATTTGCCCTAACTGCCACCTGGTGGCCCCATAAAATAGTTTTAGCATTCCTAGGCAGCACAGGGGTAGCAGAGAAGAAACTCTGGTGGTGGGGACACTTCATGGCTATGACAAGGCTTATTTCCCTTTCTTTCTGTGTGGAAAGATGCTGAAAAGCTATTAGGCATATGATATTAGACATATCCTATCTAGACATGAGGGAAATATTTAAATAAAGAGTTGCAGTCAGCCATGCAGTAACTACTTTGTCCACTTACTAACAGAGGACTATTTGGCCAAGCTAATAGCTCCAGGGAGGTAGCAGGTTTTGTGTTTCACTGGAAGAAAAAAGACTTCATGGTTGATGTCATTTCCAATGCTCCCGTGGGTCACAGGCTCCCAAGGCAAGATTCAATTTTAAATGCTGCTCTTTAAGGTTGGAAAAATCCCTATTGTTTTATGTTGCTTTAGGAATGCATAGTACCTTACACTGTTATGACATTTCGAGTTTTAAAATATAACACCTGTTTCATCTTTATCATGACTCAGAAATTCTAGAGTTTGTTTCTCACTGCCATCTGGGAGTTTAACACAGTGCCTGGCACATTGAAAATCTTTAATATATATGAATAAATGGATTAATTCCCATTGTATAGATAAGGCTTTGTTAAGTTTAGAATATTGCAGAAGATCAGGCAGATAGCAAATGTCCATGTCAGAATGAAAATCCACACCTTCTGACCCCTATGCAGTGTTCTTTCCATTCAGCTGCATCATCCTGTCTTTCAGTAAAATTAGTTCAAATGCTCATCTTTGAGTGATCCTTTGTCTAGAGAGAGCAATGACAGACTTCTGGATTATTTGCACCATCACTGGTTTAATTACACAGTTCTTGTGGACTTTGATTACTTTCCTGTAATACACAGTTCGTTTAGAGAAAGCATGACCTAAGCCTAATTGCAGACAGGATTATAGCATCTGTAATTTGAAAGGGGAAGCTGGGTTTAAATATCCTCCCACTGGAAGATCACTTGATTCTCAGATAGTTCTAAGTAAAGAAGGATTAATTTAGAAAAGAAGAAGGAGCTCTTCAGACAGGTAGTCAGTGAGACTCCTAGGCATTCAGTCTAAGAGGATGCAATCTCACAGGAGCTGGATCCTTGTGAAGGGTGGAGCTGTACTGCAAAACACTCCTGTTACTACAAGAGTACAGGATCATCCCGCGATCGACCAAACCCCACCTGAGCTTGCCTCATCCAGCTGCTTGGTTGTTATTAAGTTACTGCAATACTGAGGTGATCTCAGACACAGTAAATAAGATTCTGGAAATCGCTTCCACAGACTCTTCCTCCTTCAGTTCTCATTTTCATTGTACTTTTTGCTCATCTTCTTACGTTGACTCAAAGAATTCTGAACCTTAATTTTAACTATCTCATTTTGCAGTCACAGGGTGAGTTGTGGAGGGCAGAGCTTACATGAACGGAAGGACCTACTGCCGGTTATAAACAAAGCTGGGCGGAGATTCCTGTTCCTCTCCATCCAGGCCACAGTGAGCTCTTCCAAAGTTAGCTACATCTCACCTCTCTCTCTATTCTGCTTATTTTCTCTTCTCCCTCTTTGTGCATCTTGTCCTCTTATTCATAGTCAGCTGCTGCTTATTTTTCCTGCTGCTTTTATTGGTTTATAACCCATAATTTTCTGCTACGGGCCTCCCTTCCCTTCTCTAACTTCATTAAGCTCTTTTTTCCTCTCAAGGCTTCCTTGGGGCCTACAGCATCTACAAAGTGCAGTCACTAGAGGGCATCATGTTCACGTACAGTTGACAAGGACAAGGACAGACTAGCTAGAGCACTGCTGAGGAGGTGCAAAAATACACAACAGTGCATCAGATGTGTGTATCACTATTTACAAAATCACATTCATTTTTATTGGCCTCTTTAACCTGATCAAAATCTGGAGAGAGAGGTCAAGTATTACTGTCTCTATTTTCAACCATAGAAGGAAACCAAGGTTCAGAGGGGTTAAATGACTCACCCAAGGTCATAGAAACAGCAATTATATCCTCCCATTGAATAGCATCACCTAAAAAAACTAATATAAAACCAAAAAATGCAGGTTTCTATTTTTGCAAGATTTAAACCTAATTATGGAAAAGTATTACATCTTTGCAATGCAATGAAATAGAACTCTAAAGTTATTTTATACCAATAAAATACAAAGTAGCAGCTGCACAGTAATTTCCAGTTAGAGAAGTTGTTTATCGTTTTAAAAGAATGGATTTAAACATTTTATAAGTGCTCTTTATTTATATCTTGTCTAGTAATTGGAAATTTGATTACATTTTTTCTAAAATTGTCAGGTGTTTTCTAGTTATTCTTGTTTTTTCTTTGCTATTTATTTTTGGCAAATCAACTACATGCTATTTTGTTGTATTTTTTCCTGTCTATCTGATAATTGAAGTAAAGAAAAACAGAACAATATAGTTGCACTACAAAACATCTGATCTTTGAGAGAATGCCATTGTCTCTCTTTGATTGATTGAATACCTTGAATGCAGGCTGTTCTCAGATTGGCAACATTGCTTATTTGCTTAGTGCTGTCACCGGCAAAATGGAAATAGAATCTACTTAAAACAGGCAAGACTGTGAAGCTGTGTTTTGGCTGGTCACTTTCTCCAGCCATTTTGATCAGTTTATTTCCTCATTTTTGATAGGGCAGATCCCTTCAAGCGGTGGCACCTTATACCTGGTGATGGCAGATAGAAATCCTGTTTCCAGGGAACTAGAAGCTCTGAGAGCCACATGTGATGGTTGCAGTGATAGTGGGGGAAAAATTAAGGAAATCAAGGTTCCGTAGCTAACGGTGCAATTAAAGGTTTGAAAAGATAAAAAGCTGTGGGCTGACTGAATGTCTCTGAAGAAGATAGACTTGCCCTGGGTGTAACTGGGGGAGATGGCAGAGAAAACAGGATTTATAGTGGGTCAAGATTTCTTTATGTTTCTTTCTTTCTTTCTTTCCTTCTTTCTTTCTTTCTTTCTTTCTTTCTTTCTTTCTTTCTTTCTTTCTTTCTTTCTGTTTCTAGGGGCTAACAGTTTCAAAGATTAATTTTATAAATTATACCATGCATATAGTGAATATACTAACAGTTACACAGAACTTTAGAAATTCCAATTGTTTACAATAACTCTTCCTGGTGTCATTCATAAGAGGCAGAGAAGGAAGGAGTTAAAAAGCCAAGAGATTAAGTGAAAAACAAAAAGAAAAAAACAAGGTTGTGAGAGCCCACTCATTTTTATCTTTATTTTTATCTCTTTTTTAGTCTACTTTTACATAGAATTAGCACTTTACAATAATATGAAATGAAGTAGTATCAGCCTTTGTTTCTAGAAAAATCTTATTGGAGACCCTTGTGTATATATGCTACTGAAAACATGTATACATTTACACATATCTTCCTGTCTGTGGCCTGGAAAAAGTGCGGGTGCATGTGTGTGTGTGTGCGTGTGTGTGTGTGTGTGTGCGTGTGTGTGTGTGTATGTTTCCATATAGACACTTTAGCTTAGCTGTGAAAGGAATGCTTAGTGAGTGATGAAAAAGAGCAAACTGTTTTAGTAACAAAGATTTGAATGACGGACAAGTAAAGAATTGTAAATGTGAAAATAAAATCCTTTGAATATAAACAAAACACTAAACATGGTTGAGAAGAGAGCAAAAAAAATATAAAGATGTATGTTCAATTTTTTTCCTTTTAGACCAGTTTAAAAAAAATACAACTTTTTTCTGACAATGCCAACACAAGAGATTCACGGGCTCAACATTTAGTCTACTGCAACAACAACAAATACAATGAAAATGTCCCATAATCAGTACCCAATCAATATATCCTGTAATCACACCCTCTTATTCAGAGAAAACAAAACAAAAAGGAGATTAATTCATTCCCTATGAATTTACTACTTTACTGTGATTTACTGCCTAGAAATAATATGACAACAAAGCTGTAATAACCTACAGTCCTTGAATAAGGGATAAGATCTCCAAAATATCTATGTATTTGCCTTACCCCATCTTACTATTTATTTATTTTTGCTAAGATTCTGAATATGCGAGTTAAATCACATTTAGAGGCAACACAGTCTTGCAAAAGCAGCTCTGTTCATATTTTCAACCCTACCTGGAGGAGGTTAACTCTCTAGATTAGAGGGAAAACGAAGCGGGTCTCATTTCTCCACCGTGCATCAAGACAGGTAAAGGAAATATTTCACCTACTAGCCTTGGATGACAAAATGCATGCTAGCTAAATATTGCATTGCTGTAGATCTCCGTGTAACTACAGCTCATCTGAGATTTCTATCCCAATTTTCTGCAGAAGCAACAATTATAATGAACTATATATATATATGCATATAGATAAGAAATATTCATTACCTTTATTTTTTAAAGTGGCTAAAAAAATCATTTCATTTCTTTTTTTCATGCATCCATTGAGTGTAGGTTAAAACTCCGTAGAAGAATTGACAGCCGCCCTGCCACTGTAGCCTAGCCCTCGTTTACGGATAAATCTCATTTTTTTTTAAATCACGTTTTCAGAATCTGTTAGGAACTGTGCTTTGTGGACTGTGATGAATTGCATATTGCTTTTGCAATTCTTTCTGGTTAAAAGCCCCAGGTTTCCAGCATCCAGAGCCGACCATGATTGGCTCTACCCGAGGGACGCAGGTCCTGGGATTCCCTCCCAGCTAGCAGCAGTGACATCACCGGCAAGCTCCTCCGCTGCGCGGGGATGGAGTGGGGGAGACCGCGGAGGAGCTCCGGGAGGGGCGTTGCTGGGGGTTTCCAGGGAAACACTGCAGCAGATGGCCTGCCTCTCTGAGCCACAGTGACACATCTGCAGCATGGCTGGTGGGAAGGATATTTTTGGAAAATATCTGCTCCCTTAGGTCCGACTAGTTCTGATATATTTTCCCCTCCTTTGAACCAGCGTGTTTATTTCTCCCCAAGTTCTTTGATTTCTGGAAATGGGGCTTTTTATTTTCATTGCCCAGCCGTTATCCGAAGGATCCCAAGCTACTAACCGATATTAAACCTCCTTGAGCCCCAGTTTTCTTTCCAGGCTCCCACCCCGAGCCCCTGCTCCGCCCCGTCCCTTATATTATGCAGGCTGTCAAGGTGATGCGTGGAATACAAGGGCAAATGTTGCTAAGGTAACAGGATTGAAAACCTGCAGAAGCAGATGCTTTATAACCTGGGGTTTCCCTCATTTGCATTTAAAGACTCCTGAGCAAGAGCCTCCAAGCAAGCCAAGTCCTTGTAGTTAAAATAAGAAAGACATTTTTAAAAATAACAATTGTCTCCTAGTAAGTCATTGAGCAACTTGTCCCACTGCAAGGTTGAGTAACTGCAGGAAAAAAAATATGATGTGTTAATAGTCCCCACTGTGCTGGCAGTAGGGCTGATGCATTTAAGAGCACCCCGGCCTTCCCCACTTTCTGATCTTAAACCTACGAGGAATTCCCTTCTCTTTTTTCTTCCAGAATTGCCCTTCATGGCATTCTCCAAGGTTAAACTTCTGACAACCGGGGGTGTGTCTCTTCTATTCTTGGTGATCTCAGAACGCCTCATTGAACATTCATAGCAAAGGACACCAAAGTGGCAAAGCTCAGATTTGAAGCCAGTGGAAAAATCTCTTAGGCTACGTGAAATTTAGGAATGTTGACATTACTAAAGAATTAAACAAACGGGATTTTAGACATGGCTTTGACTACTAGAACACTTTTAATTAAACAACTTCACAGGATCTAACCACTGCATTCAACACGACCAAGATGAAATTCCCCGAATGAACTACAGTAACCAAGCAGCAGAAACTGCGCTTTACTCACTGTTTCTTTAAGATTTAGATCATAATTCTTTCAAATGAAATATATTAAGCATTTGCCAGTGTTTCAGCATCTTAAGATGCTCCCAAATGTGTATGAACAGAGCAGGAAAATAGACGTTTGTAACCCATACAATAAGGCAGATTCATAAATGGCTTTTGGCAATTATAGGAACTGAAAATTGGGTGGTATGTGATTGAAGGGAGAAGAAAAGCATAGAAATGACAGTGATTTTAGTAATAGGGCATGTATTCGTGGTGGAGCATTTCAATAGATTTTGAAACGGCTTTGTTAATGAGCAGCCTCTTTACTCCTGAAACCTGAATGCAGATTTCTTTCTTTTCTTTCCTGCAAAAGCTCAATAAAACCTCATCATAGGAAGGTGAGAAAAGAGCTGTTTTAGGTGCCAGAAATGGCATTTATTTTCACATAAGTAATATTTTCTAACCTCTATTTGTGATGGTGGCGGTAAGAATCATGTTGCCAACTATAGCATGCAACCAACTCAGATCTGAATTCCTAAATCATAACAAGTGTAAGATCAAACACAATTAGAAATCATGCCTTCTGAGATTAATAAAATTTTAATAGATTTTTGAAATCATATTTCTGTATCGTGTAAGCAGGAAAAGCTGTCTCTTCATCCACACTACCAAATATTTCATAAGTAATGTTCTAATAACACCTGGCACAGGGTTTGGCAGAAAATACATACTCGGTAAATGTCTTCTGTGATTCTGAATCTGTAGTTATTAAGGGTGCTGCCATGCATCCTGACTGTGAGTAAGGACCTTGGACACCCACGGAAATCCTGCCTTTGCTCCCTGAGATAAATGAAGGATGGTTATTAACTCAGTAGCCAAAGAAGATCAGGCTCATTTGGCATCCTCTAACCTCTAAGCATTGTCAACGGCAGGCTTTCGAGGTTGTGCTTCTTGACACATACAATGAAGAAGTGACTCATAGAAAGTTAACATTTGAAAGAACAACAGTCATCATTTAGCACCTGCATCTTACAGATGAGGATGCTGCATTTCAGAGTATGAAAGCCGCTGCTTCTCTGGAGACCAGGGAAGGAAAACCATTTCTAACTGTCATTTTTCGTGGACTGCATAGAGCCAAGAGTAGCTTCTCCAGACTAAGCAATCTGTGACTCTTGATCGTGTTAAAAGGAAAACTTTGGACAAATTAAATTATCAGACTTTAATTGAGCAAAGAATGAGTCATGAATGGATCAGCCCCAGAACCAGAAGAGGTTCAGAGCACCCCCGTGATGCCACGTGGTAGGAGAGAATTTATGAACAGAAAAAGAAAAGTGACGTACGGAAAATGGAAGCAAGGCACAAAAATAGTTGGGTTGGTTACAGCTTGATGTTTGCCTTACTTGAACATGGTTTGAATGGTTGGCCACCTTTGATTGGCCAAAACTTGGAGATTGGCACAAGAGTAGGCTACAATCTGTTTACACATCCAGTTACATTACAGCTCACTATGCACAGAGACAGCGTTAGGCCAAACTTAAAATATGTAAGGAGACAGCAAGAATTACGTTTCTCAAGCATGATCTTAATATCGCCACTATTTTGTTTAAGAACTTACACTAATTCTTCACCGTTTAAGATAACTATCCATCATTTTTCAAATAGGCGGTAAGGTATACAGGAAAGACTGGTACTCTGACTTCAACACTCACAGGTTGTAACTTAAACAAGTCACAGTTTCATTTTCTGTAAAAAGCCCTCCTATTATTAATGCTGGCTTTGCAGGGAGCTGGAAGGGCAGGGATCATCTGTTTTAGACTTAGTTCAGAGCCTGGCATATACTAGGGGTAAGCTAGAATGAAACTTCATGGGGTCAGGACTGTTTTGTTCTATGATGTATACCAGATGTCTAGAATACTGGCTGACATATCCTAGGTAAAGATTTCAAGAATTGTAAGTTGAGTTTTTAAAATGAATGAATAAATTTAAGAAATGGATATGGAGAGATATTTGGGACAGGAGTATTCTCAGTAATGCATGGTTCCTCTCCTTTCCCACCCAATTTCTTCCCTACTGGTAATTTCAAAATGGTTAAGCTTTTTTATTTATTTGTTTAAAAATGTAGAGTATTTTAACTCAAAAACGATGGCAATTGCAATATCCAGTTTTTTCTTGCAGTAGATGGAAGAGAAAATGACTTCTTATGGTATTAAGTAAACTCTTCCAGGGGAGGTTGGAATTAACCAGCTCTTGGCTTAGAGAAATTGGCTGGTGTTCTGTTGACTGACTAGCAGAGCAGAGGACGCTCCGTTAGGTGTGGGCAGGGTCACTCATCACTCCCATGGCCTTTGGCTGGGCACTAGACTTTCCTGGGAGCTTTTACCTCTCCCTTTTCTTAGATCAATTAAATCAGAATTTCTGGGCTCCATAGGCTTTCATAAGTGCACCAAGTATTTTTTTTTTTTTTTTTTTTTTGAGACAGGGTCTCACTCTCTTAATCAGGCTGGGGTGGCAGTGGCTCGATCTTGGCTTACTGCAACCTCTGCCTCCCAGGTTCAAGTGATTCTCCTGCCTCAGCCTCCAAAATAGCTGGGATTACAGACATGTGCCACCACGCCCGGCTAATTTTTATATTTTTAGTAGAGACGGGGTTTCACCATGTTGGCCAGGCTGGTCTTGAACTCCTGATCTCAAGAGATCCTCCCGCCTTGGTCTCCCAAAGTGCAGGGATTACGGGTGTGAGCCATCATGCCTGCCCTCCCCGAATATTTTTAATGAGCAACTAAGGCTGAGAACCATGGCCCTGAAAACAAATGATAATCTAAAGTTGGTTT
This sequence comes from Gorilla gorilla gorilla, assembly GCF_029281585.2. NCBI lineage: Eukaryota > Metazoa > Chordata > Mammalia > Primates > Hominidae > Gorilla > Gorilla gorilla. Next base: position 89,199,033 of record NC_073231.2, read on the forward strand.
GGGAAGGTAATTATTTTTGTTAGGCTGGCTCTAACTAATAGAATTATGTTCTGAACTAGATGTATTAGTTAAGGTTCTCCAGGGAAAAAGAACTCATTATATTATATATATATCACAATAATGTCATCATAAAGTAATATATTTACATCTACAAATATAATTTATATTATATTTAATATAAACACTCTGCCAGCATTTCTATTGTGCTCCTAGGAACTTAATATAATAATAATTTAATAATATCAAAGACAAATGATAACCTAAAGTTGGTTTGGAATGGTAATTATTTTTATAGGCTCATTCCAACTAATAGAATTTATGTTCTAAACTGGATCTATTAGTAAGGTTGTCAAGAGAAACAGAACCAATTTATATATAATATCATGATAATACAATTGTAATGTAATATATTAATATCTAATAATATAACCTATATTATATATAATATAAATACTCTGCTTCCATTTCTATAGTGCTTCTAGGAATTTAATATAATGATAATTTAATACTGTCAGAGACAAATAATAACCTAAAGTTGGCTTGGGATGGTAATTATTTTTATTAGGCTCATTCCAACTAAAAGAGTTTGTCTTCTAAATTGAATGCATTATTTATGGCTCTTCAGAAAAACAGAACCAATTATATATAATATGTTATAATAACAATAAAATGTATAACTGTATATGATAATTAGAAATATTAATTCTAATATAATATATACACTTCCATAATATAGTATAATATCTAGATAATGTATAGATTTATGTAGATATAAATATAAAACACCCTACCTTTATTTTTCTGTTTTTTTTTTTGAGACAGAGTCTTGCTCTGTCTCCTAGGCTGGAGTGCGAAGGCATGATCTCGGCTCACTGCAACCTCTGCTTCCCAGGTTCAAGCAATTCTCCTGCCTCAAACTCCCAAGTAGCTGGGACTACAGGCACACACCACCAGCCTGGCTAGTTTTTGTATTTTTAGTAGAAACGGGTTTTCACCATGTTGGCCAGATGGGGCTTGAACTCCTGGGCTCAAGTTATCCTCCTGCCTTGGTCTCCCAAAGTGCTGGGATTACAGGTGTGAGCCACTGCACCCTGCAACTACCAATGTTTTCGATGGTGCTTCCAGGAAATGGTTATTTAAACAAAGTCAAAAATTTTCCTTACTCTAGACATCTTAGAACCTTTGATGAGCTAATGCCTATAATGAATCTTTATTGATTAAGTATAGAGGCAATAGATTCAGACTCTGTCCCTTGCAACTGTGAGACCTTGGGCAAGTTGCTGAACCTCTCTGAGGCATTTCCTCATGCATACACTCTCAGTAGTTTCCTCATAAGTGTGTGAGGATTAGTGAGATGAAGTATGTAAAGCATGTAGTGTGATGGCTGGCACACAGCAAATGCTCAGAGGTGTAAACCATAGCACGTGGCTCTCCAGTCCTTTCTCAGTCCTGCTGCAGAGGTGTTAACAGCTAGAAGGAGTCCAGTCTATGCTGGTTGTCAGAACAGGTGATTATCACTCCAAGTTAACAGCTGTAAGCAAGAGGAGCTATAGCACGAAATGCCTTCTCAACTTTTGGGACCACATAGCCCTTTTTGCTGAGTTTCATAAAACTAGTATTCTGAAGAAAAGATTGGTAAAATGTTGCCTTATACAAATACAAGATGTTACAATTTATTCTTAATGTTTCCAGATATAGTGCAGATAAATATGAATTTCAGGCAAATAAAATATATGTATATATATTAGTATAAGTAAGCATAGGACACAGTTCTGCTAAAAATTATTTGTTGTTTATCTGAAATTCCAATTTGACTGGGTGTCCCCCATTTCATCAGGCAACCCTGTCCTAAGGGATTATTCAAGTTCATTTAAAATACCTATCGCAATGACCTGGAAGTAGAGAAAGAGAATGGGGCATTTGGCCAAGTGAAAATGTCCCTAAACTCATAATTTCCATGCATTTGTCCCATTCAGCTTTCTTTTATGTGTAACATTTTAGCTACTTCCCTCATTCAGAGTTTAGTTACATGACTGTCAGGGGCTTATTCACTTTATTTCTTGCTTAGTATTTAGAGCAGAGGAGGCACCCAGCAGGTTTGTTTTGTTTTCTTTAATTGAACTAAGATCAACCACTCATTTTCTGATTTTTGCTTGAAAGAAAAGGAAAAAGAATTCTCTCTCTCTCTCTTTCTTTTTCTCTTTCTTGATTGACAGTGTCTCACTTTGTTGCCCAGGATGGAGTGCAGTGGTGCAATCATAGCTCACTGCAGCCTCGAACCCCTGGGATCAAGTGATCCTCCCACCTCAGCCTCCTAAGTATCTGGGACTGCAGGGGTGCACCATCAAGGCTGGCAAAAAACACTCTTTCCAATGCTAATATCCAAAGGAAAGCAATGTTATTATTTGTATAATCTACCAGTTAGATGAGAATTAAATAGGTTTTATGCAGCATGATGTCAATGGCTATATAATATCTTTTAAATCAATCCTTATTCTTGTTTCCAACTTTGTTGAAAACTATGGGTTAAATATATATAAAGATATATCTTTGCATAGGTCCTGTAGGGTAGCCGAATATGCCACCCCAAAATATGCCACTTTGGCATTGGGATTATTTTGATGTGAAGACAGAATTTTGAGAGAAAACAGCTATAAGAAAAGCTCTCTGCCCTGCCCCTGTTTGCCTAAAAGCAGGATACAAATTTGCAAAGGTGTTTTCCCTCCCCTCTCTACTAGGAAGGATAAAAGTTAATCATCAGAGACAACTCTAGACCCTTAGGAGTCCAGAGACGGAACCACAGGCATCTACATAAACTTCCCTAACTAGTCTTTATCTACAATAGGTTTCCCATATATTTGCTTTCCCACAGTCTGCCACCCTAGAAACTCAAAGTTCGTTCCTTTGTCTTGTTATTTCTCTAAAAATTTATTGTTCCTTTGCTGAGATTCTATATTAGCTCAAGGTCTTACCAGCCCTTGGAGTTACTCACATCTGAGTGCTCCCACGTGTGAGCCCAATGCACACACTAATAAACTCCTGCTTCTCTCTTGTTAAGCTGTCTTTGTCAGTCCAATTTACAAAGCCCCAGCCAGAGAAAGGAGGAGGGTGGTAGGAAGAATTTTTCTTCCTCTACAGTTTCAGACTCATTTTAAGTACTTAAAAATCAAGAGTATCATTAGGTAGAGATATTGCTACCCAAGTTCAGATTTTCTTTTTTTTTAAATTTTTTAAAAATTTTAAGTTCCAGGATACATGTGCAAGATGTGCAGGTTTGTCACATAGGTAAACATGTGCCATGGTGGTTTGCTGCATCTATCAACCCATCACCTATGTATTAAGCCCAACATGCATTAGCTATTTATTCTGATGTTCTCCCTCTCATGCTCCCCCTGACAGGCCCCAGTGTGTGTTGTTACCCTCCTGTGTCCATGTGCTCTCATTTTTCAGCCCCCATTTATAAGTAAGAACATGTGGTGTTTGGTTTTCTGTTTCTGTGTTAGTTTGCTGAGGATAATAGCTTCTAGCTCCATCCATGTCCCTGCAAAGGATATGATCTTGTTCCTTTTTATGGCTGCATAGTATTCCATGGTGTATATGTACCACATTTCTTTATCCAGTCTATCAATGATGATAATTTGGGTAAATTCCATGTCTTTGCTATTGTGAAGAGTGCTGCAGTGAACATATGTGAGCCTGTATCTTTGTAATAGAATGATTCAGATTTTCTTTGGAGCACCAGTGAGTTCAAAATTGTCTTATAAATAGATAGAACACCTGAATAGCCAATCACCATACAAGAAATAGTAAGGTAGACTTTGCTTTACCTCAAGGTAAAAAGGAGTTTAGGGGAATTGGTGATAAAAACCATCTCCCAAGAACAGATAATAACTCCAATATTCAAACTATTTCAGAATTTAGAATATGAAGTCTCCTAATTCATTTTACCAAGCCAACAAAATACTCATCTCACAGTCAATGCACAATGCAAATTTAAAATAATCTCAAATATGATTATAGAAGAGCTCTAACCAAAATTAGCAAATCAAATTTAACCGTGAGGTCAAAGAATAACAAGAACCAATAAGGTTTATTGCTGGAATGTTGATTTCAAGTAGGAACTAGATTTATATTAATACTTCCCAACTTTAACAGATTAAAGAAAAAAAACTGTGTTCTTGATGACTCAAGGAAAATCATCTCATAAAATTCATAATCTAGTCCATATGAGTTCTTAAATAAAATCTGGTTCATATAATAAAGCATAACTCATGAAAGCTCATGGAAAATACTATATGGGCATTCTCCTGTCCAATATGGTACTTACTGACCACATGTGGCTGTTTATCTTTAAATTAAAATTAATTAAAATTTTAATTTTCCCATCATTCTAGCCATGTTTTCAGTGGTCATTGTGTCCAATAACTATCACACTGAATAGCACAGAAAGTTTTAATTGACAATGCTGCCATGAACAAACCAGAAACAGATCCCAGGTATACATGGAGTTGCAAAAATTTAATAAGAGCTAACTTTACTGAGTGCTCTTAAATTGCCTGACACTATTTTAAGTATTTTATGTGTATTATTAAATTTCCATATGGTATAATATGCTAAGTCTTATCATTTCCTTCTCCCCTGCCCCTATTTTATGGTCATGAAGTTGGTGGGGCAGGAAAAATGAATCAGTAAATCAAACCTTACATAATTTTTAAGTGGTAGATCTGGGATTCAAGAAACACACATTTACCTCTTAAGTTACCTAATATCCCTGTGTTAAAGGTGGCAATTCAAATGTAGGAAGAAAGGATAAAATGCTTACTAAATCCTGTAAGGCAAATGTTTACCTATTTGGGAAAAAATAACTTAAATATGGACTTTTCATTATTTAAAAGGCACAGCCATCAATGGACTGAAGATATAATTGTAAAAAATAAAGTTCACAAAAGCTCTAGGAGAAAACAGTATTTTTCTATCCTTGGAGATAGTATGGGAGGAGGCGGTTCCTAAGTTAAACAAAAAAACTCAGGAACCAGAAATGAAAAGATTGGCAAATTTAAGTACACAAAAATTCAAGCCTGCTGTGTGATGGAAGAAACTATAATCAAGGATAAAAGGCAGTAATAGAGTAGAGGAAAATATTCAAAACATAACGTGTTTCGATGTTAAACATAAATAAAATATGGAAAGATGTTCAAGTTCACTGGTAATCACAGAAATGCATAACAAAGCAAGATGCCATAATTCACCCATTAGACTGGACAATTTTCAAAGAGTGACTAGATGCAGTGTTGGAGCGAGGGGACATAGAATTCCTCATAAATTACCACCAATTGTGTAAAGTGATGTGCGTGCTAGAGGATAATGATAATGTCTATTAAATTTTAAAATGAGGATGCCCCTGGCTCAGCAATTCCACTTTTGAGATTCCAACACATGTCACAACGATTTATGCACAAGGGACATTCTTTACATGGGAACACTGTTTCTAAAATGGAAAAACTGTAAACAACCTAAATACCTGCCAATGAGTGAATGATTAAATAAACCCAACTTCATCCATGCTATGACATGACTTGCATTCTGTGAAAAAAAATAAATGCATGTATTTGGCACTTGAAACTATCTCCAAGATATACTGTGTATATAAAAAAAAGAAACAGAACAAAATATTTCCCCTTTATCTTTGCTTATTTTTGACAACAAAAAGGGCTATAAGAAACACACCAAAATGCTAACACAGTTATCTCTGAGAAATGCGATTAGAGAGAGGATTATGGAAGAAAACATTTTAGGATTCTCATTTTACTCATTATACTTTTGTATTGCTTTCATGTTTTATAAAGAGGGTGTATTAATATTGTGAGCAACCAAGTAAAAAAGAAAAACAGCAACAAATATATTTAATAAACTGGTGTTTAGCATGTATGATTTTTCTGTTTCTCTTCCCTTTTCTTGGGACATTTATCTATGGTTAAAGAAGAAAGAGAGAATATCATATGAATGTTTTGTCCTGGGCTGCTACTGTAGACAGAGATAAAGCTAAGCCCAACAAGTATCAGCAACTGTGAGACTCTGCACACACGGTCTGATAAACCTCTTTACTAATTCTTATCAAATCTTGGGAGCAGCTGCCACTACAGCTACTACGTGAGGTGGTCTGTAGGCTTGGAGGAAGAAAATTCAGCTAGTGTTTGCTTTCAACTACTTTGGCTTTTTTAGTGATGAAGTTCATCTTTTCTTATCTTCAAAGTCTCAGAGCTGGTTGTACCGTGGCTGTAGACAATCTTAGATTCTGAGACAGTTTTGCATGGCAGAGGATAAGGGAAGGGCACACGTTACAAAAGCGGTTCTCAAAGTGTGGTCCAGGGATTGCTCATGGATCTTCAAGACGCTTTCGGGAGGTCTGTGAGATGAAAGCTATTTTTACAGCATACTAAGGTGTTTGGCTTTTTCCCTTTTACTCTTCAACAAATTGTCAGTGGGATTTGCTGGAGGCAATATGATGTGATGATGCCATTGCTCTGCTGATCACTGGAATGCATACTTGGGTATTCCCGTGTTCAAACATTTCTCAGTTTTCATTTCTAATATGAAAAAAATGGTAGGTATAATCCATTTTAGAAAAAAACAAAAAACAAACACAAAAAAACCTCTTTGGGGTCCTGGATTGTAAAGGGACTCTGAGACCAAAATGTTTAAGTATTGCTGCTTTACGACACCTTTTTGACACATTCTGGCTTTATCAATAATTTCTTTAGTCCCCAATCCTTACAAAACACTTCCTAATCAGTTGTGTTTATCATATTGCAGGAAGCTTGTGAAGAAATTTATTTACAGAAGATAAATCTGAAGAACTAAAAAATCATCCCTTCAAAATTGAGAGAAGGACTCAATCCTTTCCAAACAACTTTACCCCAGTTGACTTCCTTTCCTGTATAACAAAGAGACCCAGAAGCTGAAGGTGGCTTCCTTGCTTCATCTCCATGTGCCTCTGTGCAGCCATCCCATCAAAACTGATCACTGAGCCTTCCTGTCCTCTAATGTAACTTACCATCAGAGAAAGAAAGAAAGAAGGAAGGAAGGAAGGAAGGAAGGAAGGGAAAGAGAGAAAGAAAGAAAGAAATTCACATGTGGGTCATCTCCAAGTGGATGAAGTTTGCTCATTTAATAAAAGCAAATACATTTTATTTTTCAAAAGAACCCTCTTTTAGTAGATTTTCTTAAATAATCTTTTGGCGAAACCCTCTTCTATGCTTATTTTAAACCCTGCTACATGATATACTATGCTGTGAATGCTTGCTATGGAAAATTCAAACAACACTGAAAGGTATGTATAAATTTATAAAAGGCTTTTATAAATGAAAACAGTATAGTAAAATGGAGCTATACACTTCAAATGGGTGGATTTATGATATAAAATTTATGGCAATAAAAAAGCTAGAAAAATAGTGAAATTAGGTTTTCTTTGTCCTTTCATTTACTTATCTATTTTTAAAATTTGGTTTTATAAAACCAGAATGTTAGTATTAAATAATACTAAATAATTTTATAAATAAATAATGGTGATTATGGAACATAATTGCTATGTCAGGCATTCATTGTTAAAATAGTCCATGTAGAGGAACTCATTTAATTCATTCTTAAGATATCTATAACTTTGGTCATCCTTAAGGCACAGATACCATTATTATCCTTATATTTCAGATGAGGAAACTGAAGAGCAGACACGTTAAGTTATTTCCTGAAATTATATTGCTAGTAAATGGCAGAGACAGGATTCAAACTCAGACCTTCATTGAAAAGCCCATGATCTTAATATCTGTGTTCATTTTGCACTCATCTACATGATATATTAGGCTATGCATGCTTATTATTGAAAATTTGGACAATATTGAAAGGTATGCATAAGAAAACAAAAATTATCAAAAACAGTCTTTCATATAGATCATTACTTATTTTGAGGTACATCCATATTCTTCCAAGTAGTCATAGTACATTAAGAATGTCTCAAGTCAAAATTGCACAAACTTTTCACTTAACACTGTATTTATTGTATTTTTGATGTATTTACCATTCTCTTTTTTCAAATATTTAGGTTGTTTACAGCTTTTCCCTATTGTAAATCCAACTGTCAGGAGCATCTGTATACATAATCTTTTACTGCATTGCTGATTATATTTCTTAGGCTACATATATTTAATGGAACATCTATATTTTCATATGGTCAAATAGTTTTTAGAAATTAAAACACTTGGCTGGGCCCGGTGGCTCACGCCTGTAATCCCAGCACTTTGGGAGGCCGACGTGGGAGGATCACCTGAGGTTAGGAGTTTAAGACCAGCCTGGCCAACATGGTGAAACCCTGTCTCTACTGAAAATACAAAAATTAGCTGGGCATGGTGGAGGGTGCCTGTAATTCCAGCTACTCGGGAGGCTGAGGCAGAGGATGCATTGAGCCGAGATCATGCCATTTCACTCCAGCCTGGACAACAAGAGCAAACCTCCGTCTAAAAAAAAAAAAAAAAAAAAAAATTAAAACACTTCATACTCCCACCAGCAATGTTTGAGAGTACCCATTTCCTTACAACCTCCTCGACTGCCCTGATCAATTTTAGTCCATCTGCCATATGACAGGTAAAAAATGATTTCTTAATTGTTTCATATATTTCTAATGTAGTTAGAAAATCAAACTAAATAGGGTCATTTAAGAATTATTTGATGAGTACACATAGACATTAGACAGAGACCTAGGCATTTCTTTTCTCGTGCATTAACCTTTGTGTAAAAAAATCATGCCTCATTTCCTAAACCATTTGTTTGTCTTTCCATTAGGTCAACTCTCATCCCTTAACACCCAAGGATGGTATTGTGTGGGTGAATAAATGTGATTTTCCATCCCATAAAGGGAGTGAGAATGTCTGCTATTTAACATGGTATAATTAAGTAGAAAGCTTTAGGAGCAATATGAGTAAAAAATTATTCTAATGGGCTAGAGATGTGAGTTGCTCACCACTAAGATCCTATTCACCATAAATGATTGGCCTATAAACCATTCCCTGCTGTTCTGAGTCAAATAGTGAGATATTTTTAACTCTGGCTTTCTTTTTTCAAACTGCCTAATTGGATTTTTTGAATCTGTTATTAGACGGAAATAGCTCACTGGCACTACAGGAAGGCCCCCCATATGCTGTTATGATGTTTCCATAGTTTTGCTAGATTTAATCAAATTTCATTCATAAAGATTAGCTGAAAATTGAGAAGGAAACTGATTGTTCCCTACTGAACTAGAAAGAACAGAGTAGTAGCTTCTGACCAGGCAGAGATGCTTAACAGGGTATAATGGAAGTCATCCTTTATGCAAGTAAAGTAACCAAAATTCCCAGAAGAAAAAACAAAATATATATCAAGCAATGGCACTCAAATATCTAAAATCTGGAGGTATTAGGTTGGTGCAAAAGTAATGGTCATTTCTGCCCTTACGAGTAATGGCATTAAGAGAAATGGCAGAAACTGCATTACTTTTGCACCAATATAATATGTGTTTTGCTTTTCTTTGTCATTAAAAAAAAAGATAATAGTATTGCATTTTTGTTGGAAAGCGACATTTAAAATTACCTGAAAATAGCATACCCCAGAGACTGTCATGTTCTAGAGGCTTTCTTCCTCCAAAGGGTGTTATAAACATGTATTTGAAAAAACAAATGTTGTTTTCCATACATTTGACATCTATTTATTAAGTAAATAAAAGGAACACAGTAATATTTACAGTACTGAAGAGGTCATTGGAATAGGTAATATGCACTGACTCATGGAGGAGATAGATGGATTATGGTGAAGTTCTGGATTCAGTCATTTTAGTCAGGCATAATTTTTATTTCACAATAATTAGAATAATAATTCTGGTCATGAATAACTCAGAAACAGAAAGTCAAATACTGCATGTTCTCACTTATAAGTGGCTGCTAAATAACGTGTACACATGGACACAGAAAGTGGAATTATAGACACTGGAGACTCAGAAGGGTGGAGGTTGTGGGAAAGGGATGAGGAATTACTTAATGCGCACAATGTACACTATATTCAGGTGATGGCTACACAAAAAGCCGAGACTTCACCATTACCCAATACATCCATGTAATGAAACTGCACTTGTACCCCCTAAATCTATAAAAATTATTAATTGTGGACATGGAGGGGCATTATTCTGATAATGAAGATTTCAAATGGCTACAGAAAAGGCCAACAAGATAGAAGACTTTTCTTGTTCTAAGTATTAGTATCTCTAAGATTAAATAAGAAAACTTCAGTCTTGATAAGCTATTGCCAAAATATGCATCTTGAAAAAGTAAAGCCTTTAAACAAATTTTGAGAATTTATAGAGGTATTTGGTCTCCAATAATCTCTGTTTTTCCCTTCTATGCCTTTCCTCCTTTCCTTTTAATCCAACATGTATCTAGTTATATCTGATTTAGTGGCATAGGCTCCATGACTTTCACTTTGGAATGCTTCATGACAGCCATTAGGTCCTGAAGGATCTTCAGTAGGATAATGTAGGATACCCTGTGGCTCTCCAAGATGGTGTGGGAGGTAGATGGACGATCATGAGCTTTCTGCTACCAAAAGAGATAAATCACAAGGTGCTTTTCCATCATCTTCCAATAAAACTGGTTCTAGTTTCAGTTCTAATGTTTTTGCATTAGATTTTTAAAGAATTGAATGAGACAGGGTCTCATTCTGTTGTTCAGGCTGGAGTGCAGTGGCATGATCATAGCTCACTGTAACCTTGAACTGGCCTCAAGGGATTCTCCCACCTCAGCCTCCTGACTAGCTGGACAACAGACATCCATCACCACACATGGCTAATTTGTATTTTTTTTTTTTTTTTTTGTAGAGAGATGGTCTTGGTGTGCTGCCCAGCCTGGTCTCAAACTTCTGGCCTCAAGTGATTACCTGCCTAAGCCTCCCACTTAGGCATCAGCCACCATGCCTGACCTGCATTACATTTTATTTGTGCATTCCTTATTTTTGTTTCTTTCTCAAAGCCTTGTCAGCAGGTAGTGGTCTTAATTAAATCAGACTGAAAATGCTTACCCTCCCAGGCCAATAGTCCATATCTTTAGCAGTAGCAAGTCGGTGCTACTCTTACCTCCCTCAGGAAAAGTAAAAAGGATAAGTTACCCTAATACTCATATGCTTGATTATTCTAAAGGATCATCTAATGCATAAAATTAGTCTTTTTGAGTTAATTCCTCTTTTTGTTCACAATGCAAGAGAGGTCGTGCTTACTTTTGGCCAAGTGGATTGAGTAAAAGAGCAGGATTTTGGTGAACACACCTGCGTTTTATTTCTTATGAGAAAAAATCATTTATATATCCTTATCTCAAATTTCTGATTGAAACCTTTTGTCATTATCACAAATGTCTCAGCAAGATATAGTTCTGCTCCTGGATGGTAGTAACACATGTTCAGAGAATCACTGGGGAAAAAAAATGAGCATTGAGTGCCTACGTTCTAATTATTGAAGAGATTCTTTAAGTAACACGTCTTGGGCACCTTTGATTACATAAGTAATGTAGAATCAATGCAGAAATATTTGTAAAATATAAAAAAACCCATCCAAATTAAAAAGACTTTTAATTGCACCAGAGATACCATTCTTGTTAACATTTTAGAGTATTTCCTTTCCTATACATCTCTAAGCCTCTAAGCCATTTATATGATATGTTTACTTAACAACATATCACGTCTACTTCTCCAATGATTATTTGTTCTATAAAATGGTGTTTGAAGATTGCACAGTATTTCATTTATTTCCACACCACACATTATTTAATTAGTTACTTAATTTGTTATTGTTTTATATTTGTTTTCGTGTATTTTCCCTAATAGAACTACCGCTGTGGTGATCATTGCTATAGATGTGATTTTGAACACATTTCTGATTCAGGAAATCATTAACATATATGCTTGCTGACATAAAATATTTCAATTTCTAAATGAGGGATTTCAGATGATTTTCTTGAGATAGAACACACAAGAAAGAAACCCAAAAGACAAAAACTATCATCAAGATGATCAAAACTTTCATTCTAGCCATAATTTATGTCAATGGGTTTAAATGTGTATACTCTTACAATCCATTGAGGCTACAGTTAACATTTTAAAAGATCCGTTAACACCTCAGGCACTTTGTCAGACATTTTCACAAATGTTATTTCTCATTTACTTCTCATAATTCACTACATAAATACTATTATCCCCACTTTGCAAATGAGGGGACTATAGTCCATTTAACATCCAAAGTCATTTGTTCTGTGGCAATTAGGACTGAAAACTCCTCTGACTAGTATGTGACTGGCATGAGCTTTCTCTATGACAATAAATGTAATTAGTGCCTCTGTCATAGGACTGCTTCTACTTTCATTGTTCAGTCCTGACCCACAAACTAAACAAAACGATAGGTTCATGTAAAACCATGCTGTTAATGATACAATAATAAGAGCCATCTTGTTAAAAAAGAAGTCAGATCATGTCACTCCTCTACACAAACTCTTTCAATGGTTTGCTGTCTTATACCAAGTAAGAGCTGAAGTTTTTGCAAGCAAAGCCCAACACAATCTGGACTCCCCTTTCCTCATCTTTCTGACCTCATTCCCATCTCATTGAGTCAGCTGTAGCCATACCAAACTACTGACTATTCTTCAAACATGTCATACCCATTCTCTCCTTTGAACATGCTGCTCCTCCTCTTGGCATGATCTTCTATGTAGGTGTAGATATCTAGGAGATATCTCTACTCAACTCCTTCAAATCTTTACTAAAGATATTTCATTCTCAATAATCTGATCACCTGATTTTCCATTGCTACACTTTTTGTATCTCAATATATCCCATTCCTCTTTCCTTTGAATTTTTCTCTGTGGTACTTCCACAGAACTATCCATGGGTGTTACTGGATCCATGTTCAAGCTCTGATATCATCTCTTCCTAGTTGCTGATTCTGATGGGGATTGCAGGTATATGAATGTAAGTGCCATGAGGATGGAGGTAACTGTTTTATTCCCTGCTGAATCCTCAGCTCATAGAAATGTACTTGGCCCAAAATACACTTGGCCTATAGTAGGCACACAGTTAATACTTGTTGAATGAATAAATGAATGAATGAGGCTGGGTGTGGTGGCTCACGTCTATAATCTCAGCACTTTGGGAAGACAAGGAAGGCGGATCACTTGAGGTCAGGAGTTCGAGACCAGCCTGGCCAACCCGGTGAAATCCCATCTCTACTAAAAATAAAAAAAGTTAGCTGGTGCCTGTAGTCCCAGCTACTGGGGAGGCTGAGGCAGGAGAATCGCTTGAAGCTGGGAGACAGAGGTTGCATGAGCCAAGATTGCACCACTGCACTCCAGCCTGAGTGACAAAGTGAGGCTCTGTCTCAAAAGAAAAAAAAAATAAGTGAATGAATGAAATAAGAACTAAAGAATTACTAAAATTTTGCAACTTATATAGAAATTTACTCCTAAAACTTCCACACTCCGTAGATTCCTTTCTCTCTTCCTTTCTTCTTCTGTTTCTGGTTGCCAGTTTTATCATCTCACACTTTCCCTTACCTCCATCTAGTCCTAAAAAAAAAAAAAAAAAAAAAAAAAAAGCTGGCTTGCTTAAAGTTCCCCAAGATTACCAACACATCTGACATCAGGGCTGCGTTCAGGACCACAAAGCCAGTGGCAGAGTCAGTGATAGAAGCCAAATTCCAGTATTTGATAAGCTGAACCACAGTATCACTTGCAACTTGAGAGTCATATGTAGTTTTACAAAGATCAAACACATCAGTGGTCTTCCTAGTGATATGGACAGGAGGCAAAAGAGTTCCTGGCGAGGGTTCCACCCTCAAGCCTAGACCTGCAGCCCTAAGTGAGAACAGGCATTCCTGTTTTTGCACCCAAATGTTGCCTTTTGGCCCACTGCAACCCCCTATCATGTGCCCATCCACATAAACCCCAATACCCAGGCTCCACAAGCAGAAGAGTGGCAGAGCAGCAGAGCAGTGCAGCAGAGGAGGGAAGAGAGGAAGTGTCTGAAGGTCAAGAGGAGTTTAGCTGTGGACAGAGAGGAAATCAGCTATGGGATGGATGAACTACAGGGGAAGATCATCTTCCCACTCCATCCCTTCTCCCATTCCCCTTCCTGCTGACAGCCACCTCCATCACTCAACAAAATCCCCACATTCACCAGCCTTCAGGTCTGTATGACCTCATTCTTCATGGACACTGAACAAGAATTCAGGACACACTGGGTATGGGAACCCCAAAAGACTGTCACACTGACTTGTCACTGAGCTGTTTAACACTTAAGCCATCCCCAGATGGCAGGGCTAAAAGAGCATTGTAACACCCCTAGACACCGCTGTGGGGCTGGAGCCCAAAAGCACTCACGCTGGCTTCTGCTCCTGTGCACCTGCATATTCCCCATCCCATAAGGGGTTTGAGCACCGAGGCCAAATAAACAAGACACCCCTGTCACAAGTCCTGTGAAGGGGGTCAGGGAACTCTCCCGTTTCACTAGGACATTTTGAATTGCTAAGAAAAAAACATTTTAAAGTACCTTGAAGGGCCCTCTAACATCTTTTTTTCCTTTTCTTTATAATTATAAAGTGGAAAGACAGGCAAAGATTCTTTTACAGTAGTGTTCCATATTATAAATAAAAATAAAATAAAAATCAGCTGGTGGAAGCATCCACTTTGCTTTGACTCTAGCTGATTGTAGTTCTCTCATGCAGACCACAACCATGAGAAATTAACACTCAACGAGCTAATCAATATGCAGCAAATGAATTCCCTTTCACATCTGAGAGTTTACATACAAGAAATAAGCCTCTGAAAATATTATATAAATATTTCTCATCAAATAAGCAGAACTTTCAGCAAGACTAAAGCCATCAGCCTTGCCACTGTGAAATCCACATTAACTTCTTGAGGTCCCTTCAACTGATGCCATATGGTTGTGTTGGCACTTCTTGGATTATAAGTACACCAATGGTCCTATATGCAGTTGAGTTTGACGTATTTGACAAATTTGGACATCATTGTTTTCTATGGTCTATTTAATGTAGGAGAAATGGGGATTTTCTCTTTACTTTTTACAACTTGATAAGTCAGTTATTTGTAAGACTCAGATTTTAGGAGTTAACAGAGATACTTAGAAGCACTCTAACTCTTACCACAACATGACTTGAAAATGTAATGAATCATTTCATGTGTAAGTAAATTCCTTATCACTGGAGAGATTCAATTCAAGATTGTAAAATCACCTCTTAGGGATATAGTTTAGGCATCCAGGAGAGGTTGGAATAAATGATTGCCAAATTCTTTTGACTCAGAGTCCATGGAATTGTTTAGAAAAGGTAATTGCTTTAAATGATTTCATATTTCTCATAAGAGAGAGGAAATTTTGTACTATCTAGAACCATAACTGCAGAGTCTGGCACCTATTGTGAGACAGTTGCAATTCAGGCTAGATTCTGGTTGATATGCTGCATTGACCTCACACTTCTATTCCGTTTCCTCCTGAAATGCCACTAAAGTAACAATAAAAGACCAAAATGAGTAGTAATCCACAAGGACAAAGTTAAAGAAAAGAAGCTAACCAATGCATAAGAATTATAACAATATTTTGGAAGATAAAATGAAAGGTGGATGAGCAGCAGCTGATTGGTTAAAATGGAGACTGCCTGAACTTGGGTGCCAGTTGACAAGTGTATGGACAAGGTACAAGTAAGTTGGCCTGAAATATACCTAAGAAAGGCTCAGAATTCAAAGAAAGCAGTTTCCCCAGAAGGTTATAGAATAAGGTATAGTGAGAAACAAGAGTTGGAAGTCTACATAAGGTGTTATTAGACTACCTGGTCCCTCTCTGTTGCTGCACAGCCAGGTGACTTAAAGTATCACCTTCCCCACACGAGAATGGAGATTTTACCCCTGAAGGAATCTAATCAATGAAGCATCATACTTCAAACAACATGTACCACAAGTGCAAAGGACTCAGGGCAGGGAGGTGATGGAAGGCAAACGGGAATCAGTGAGACTCTACATGCCGAGGGGGGACTTTCTGCTTCCAGTTCTAGAAGGCCTGCAGACACTAACATTGGGAATGCCTCTTATAGAAAAGACAGCTTTGTATCTGATCCCCTTGTGATAAGCTCCAGTCTTTGACAAGTCCTGGTCATGCACACAGAGCTTCCAAAATAATGCTTCTCAATGCCTTGTTCTCAAATACAAAGGGACAGTTGAGGTAGCTAGTGAATTGAGAAGAACCTTCACTATGAAAGGAAGAGATCTAAATAAACAGGGGTGGAGTGGGGAGGAAGTGGAGTAAATGAGAGAAAAGTAACATAATATAAAGAACAGACAAAATGGTTAAAAAATCCTGGAAGTTAAAGAGAAGATATGACCTCTTAAAGGAGAACAACGTGCTCTATGAAATGAACACGAAGAGAACAACTAAAGCACTCTTGGAAATTCAGTATCTGCATTAAAACCATCAAGAGCAACAATGAAATATAAAGTTGAGGCGGTTTCTAGAATTTAATCCAAAAAGACATCTTCAAAAAACACTAGAGGAAACATTAGTCCAGAAGAACAAATGTCAAACTCATAGGAATCCCAGAAAGTAAAAATATTAGAGGGAAAATGGAGTGGAGGAAATTATCAAAGTAATAAGACAAGAAAATTCCCTGGTGAGTCCATTAAATGTTTAAAACAGGCTGGGTGCAGTGGCTAATGCCTGTAATCCCAGCCCTTTGGGAGGCTGAGACGGGCGGATCATCTGAGGTCAGGAGTTTGAGAGCAGCCTGGCCAACATGGTGAAACCCTGTCTCTACAAAAAATACAAAATTAGTTGGGCATGATGGTGCGCACCTGTAATCCCAGCTACTCAGGAGGCTGAGGCAGTAGTATCACTTGAACCCAGGAGGTGGAGGGTGCAGTGAACTGAGATCGTGTCATTGCACTCCAGCATGGGCAAAAAGAGTGAAACTCCACTCAAAAAAAAAAGTTTAAAACAATGAGAGAATTTTAAAAATTACTAAATTTTAGGATATTTGTAATAAAAGAATATCTAAGTAGTTTTCAGAGAGGAAACAAAATACAAAGGGTTAGAAATATGTTATTGGATTTCTCAAAAACAACAGCAGAAAGAAAAAGAGTAGAGAAGTCTTCAAAATTCTGAAATGACTTTCAATCTCTAATTTATGTTTAGCTCAAATACCAATCAAATGTGAAAGACATTTCAGACAAGTAAGATCTAAGAGTTTATGTCTTGTGTAGGCTAATTTAGAAGCTGCTGAAAAATATTCTAAATGGAGAGTAAAGGAAGGAAGTAGAAGGCATGAGATTTGGAAAACAGGGTAATTGTAAGATGAAGTCTCAGGATGATAAATGAGAAAAGTATCAGGGCTACACCTTTGCAGCCCACAAAGAAAGTATCTAGCGGAATTAAAGTATATAGCAGGAATGAAAGCAGAAAGTATCTAGCTGGAATTAAAGTATATAGCGGGAATGAAAGCAGAAAGTATCTAGCTGGAATTAAAGCAGAAGCTGAGGGTCCCCACAGAAAGGAGGATAAAGATGTGGCCATGAAAAACAAAATGAAACTAGGTTAACTCCATGGATAGGCATATGACAGACATTAGAATAAACAGGAAATTATCAACAGGCTTATAAAAAGCCAGACAAAAATCTGAAGCAATTATCAACTCCAGAAAAAAATAAAAGATTGTTCAAAATAAGCAGAGCGGTCATAGTCTACTACTTGGCTCTGCAGTGAACAATATTTTGAATCATACAATGTAAATACTAAATACAAGTAGCATAATATTGAAAGGATAGAAGGAAAGAAAGCTAGGTTTTCATAACAATGAAATAAGACATATAAATAAGATATATATATATTAAGTAAGATATATGCAATTTTTCAGAAACGTAGTAAATAAATGAACATTTTGTTCCTTTGTTTTCAAATTTTTAATCTCACTTTAGGAAAACAACATAGTTTAGGGGAAATGACAGGTTTAAGAATAAGAGAGCCCTGTCATTAACTAATTTAAAGTTAATTGATTAGAGCTTTGGATATGAGATTGACCTCAAAAACTTGGTATAAACATCAAATGACATGTATAAAATCTCAGGAAGAAAGTAGATGCACAGTAAATGGTTCCTCCTATCCTTTCTTTCAACTTTACCTAAATTTCTAGATGGTGGAGAAAGATCCATTATGAAAACATGTCATTTTCTAGCAATTGCTGCGTTACATATCACCCTAAGGATAGCTTAGTTATCTGGATTAGAAAACAATGCCCTTGGGCCAGGCATGGTGGCTCACACCTGTAATCCCAGCACTTTGGGAGGCCAAGGCAGGTGGATTACCTGAGGTCAGGAGTTCGAGACCAGCCTGACCAACATGGCGAAACCCTGCCTCTACTAAAAATACAAAAATTAGCCCGATATGCTGGTGGGCACCTGTAATCCCAGCTACTCGAGAGGCTGAGGCAGGAGAATTGCTAGGACCCAGGAGGCAGAGGTTGCAGTGAACCAAGATCATGCCATTGTACTCCAGTCTGTGGGACAGGGTGATATTCTGTCTCACAAAACAAACAAACAAACAAAAAAGGAAACAATAAAAAATGCCCTTCACCAAGTACAGGATGATCAAGCAATGGTCCTGCCAATTGGCAAAAATACGAGCATTGTTGTTGTTCAACTAGCCAAAACATTGCCCAAATCCTCATGCAATATTTGGCCCAGGAATATTCATTCATCCTCAGGAGGATCCTGGATGGTGTGTGTATGTGTGTGTGTGTGTGTGTGAGCGAGCATGCGTGTGTGTGCACATGCGCTTAGTGATCTAGAGTACAGGAGAAATGATCTGAGGATGTGGTTAGGTGACAATTTTTACCTAAGACTTTGCCAGGCAGTAGGACAAGCATTTGCAACCTTCTGCTTAAAATATCAGAAGGCTTTGCAAGTTCAAAATATGCAGAAGAGGGAGGGGATTGAGGGATGCATAAATAACAACTTCATTTAAGAAGCACCAAATATTAGGAAAGTAGTCTTGTATGACTTGACTCTGGCAAGCCCCCATTTTTGTTTGTTTAACTGAAATGACTGGCTTAAAGTTGGACAATAAGCCAACAGTCTAGGTACACCAAATGTTTATGGTTGTGTGACTTCTGAAAGGTTAAAACTGAAAGGAACCTTAGAGATGACCTGATCCAAGTTCTCACTTTCTGACGAAAGAAGCTGAATCCTCAGAGGTGATAAACGTTGCCAAAAGGCAAAAGGTCAGGCAACCTATGAGGCACATTTTGCACAGGCTAGCCCCATGGGTGTGTAGGCAGCAATGATGAATTCAGTCACCAAATCAGCCTTTAAGAGAGAGCATGAAACAATAGGTGATGAGCCAAGGCCACCTCCCAGAGGTGAGGATAAAAACAAGGCTGCAAACACATCACCTTGCTTATGTGGGTGAACAAGAGAATGCACAGAAGGCTGTGATGTTCTTCCTTTCCAAGAAAGAATGTTCTAGGCTGGGCGTGGTGGCTCATGCTTGTAATCCCAGCACTTTGGGAGGCCGAGGCGGGCAGATCACCTGAGGTCAGGTGTTTGAGACCAGCCTGGCCATTATGGCGAAATCCCATTTTGTACTAAAAAATACAAAAATTAGATGGGGTTAGTGGTGGGTGCCTGTAATTCCAGCTACTCAGGAGGCTGAGGCAGGAGAATCGTTTGAACCCGGGAGGCGAAGGTTGCAGTGAGCCAAGATTGCGCCACTGCACTCCAGCCTGGGTGACAGAGTAAGACTCTATCTTAAAAAAAAAAAAAGTATGTTCTGAGAACAGGCCTGGTAGAAAACCAGCTTTAGAAACATAAAATCTAGCAGTCTCATTCTAAAACACTCAAGGGAGCAAGCATATAAAAAAAGATGAAATAGAATAATATCATGCTAGACTATAAGAGGAAGCCTAAGACTATGCCTTTGGTTCACAGACTTTGAGTATGTTGATTGAGACATACTACTTAATAACCCTGGCTTTATTTGAATGTGTTTGAAAAAGCCATTACTCTACAATGGAATGAAAGGTGAAGGCTTCTCTTGGAATTTTAAACTATTTTCTTGTTGGCCTCCATCATTTGGAAACTAAGACTTTAATAAAAATTGCCTCCTTCTCTGTTCCCAGGGCTCTGCTGGAAATATTTCTGCTTTGGCTAGCACCCGACTGATTCAGAGACTGGATTCATTGTGTGAATTGGGCAGTCTTGTTTTCTCATCCTAGTTTATTTCATCTTTTCCATTTGCCATCAGTTATTCTGAGTCTAAACTTCTAAGCATAGGTGATGAAAATTTTCTTTAATCAGAAAGCCTTCCCTGACTAGTGGGAAGACAGCCTGCAGCTCTCAGCCCTCATGCTTCCACTCTCATCAGCCTATCCCTACATACTTGCATGATTTCCTCTACCCTTCTTCCATAATTGCTCTGAGAGTGGAACCTCCCCAGAGCAGGGATCTCTGTTATCATGACTGTCTAGAGCACAGCCAAAGCAAGACACACAGTAGGCACTCAAACATTTGTTTAGTAAACTGTAAGTATGTGTACAGATCAACTGCTTTCCAATACACACACACACACACACACACACACACACACACACACACACTCATTGTTTTTACTGCACATTATTTGTACAGGCACTAACATTGTATTAGGTTAGTACAAAAGCAATTTAATAAATAACTAATACTATTAGTAACTAATACTATGTTAGTGCCTGTACTTTGCATTTAAAAGTAATGGCAAAAATCACAATTACTTTTGCATCAACCTCTTCACTCATCTGACATTGCCAGGGACTGAGCATTTCTATATCACTGAGTCATTCCAGGATCCTGTAACCCACTTCCTTAACTGGCAATACTAAGACCACTTGAACTGCTTTGAAAGGAATATCTTTCTTAAATATATTAAACAATTCCCTGACTTCCAAACATAGTATTCAATGTCTACGCTAGGATTTCAAGGTCATAATTATAATTATCGATAACTAAACTTTGTCAGTGAAACACTCAGAGACTACTGTGGTTTGGGAAGTTATTTGTACCCACACCTAATGGCCTGACATTGCCATGCTTTTTTATTCTTTCATTTCCTTTTAATAGATTTTCTGATTCTTGTTCTATACTGTTGGCCTCTAATGTGGATTAGTAAACCAAACAGGTCAATATATGCAATATATGAGAATTATGTCAGATATAAATAGGCTTTGACTAAGAGCCAGAACCATGAGCTTTGACGTTGACCTATTTTAACTGCTCAGAGGGACATTTTTTTTTTTTTTTGAGACAGGGTCTCACTCTTTCACCTAGGCTGGACTGCAGTGGCACAAGCAATGCTAACTGCAGCCTTGACCTCCTGGGGTCAAGTGATTCTCCCACCCCAGCCTCCTGAGCAACTGGGACAATAGGTGTGTACACTACAACAAGCTAAATTTTTTTTATATATTTTTTGTAGATAGGGGATCTCACCATGTTGCCCAGGCTGGTCTCAAACCCCTGGGTTCAAGCAGTCCTCCCACTTCAGCCTCCCAAAATGCTGGGATTATAGCACCCAGCCTGCTCAGTGGCTTTTGATGGCTACTTCTTGTTCCCACAACAGATAATCCTAAAAGGTTACCCAAAGGAGTAACCTCCCCAAGTCTGAAGTGTTCCTGAAAATGCTGTTGATCAGAGTAAATGGTGTTGATGAAGTACCTTTCAAATAGTATTAAATAACTTACATATAGCTAAATCAATCATTCTAGTCACTTCCTAGGAATAAACTATATTTACTGAGATGTCAGTGACTTTATCAGCATATTTAAAAATCTTTTTTTCATAAAAATGTATGTTACGATTTTTTTTTTCTCCTAAAGAATAACCTTCATCCTTGCAGTAGTCATCGGTTGGGTATTATCTCTTTATTCAAAAAAGTAGAGTAAGAAGAGAAATCATAAGGGAAACACCTCTTTTTAAAATGTTTCTCATGTAAGATTGCTTTGGACCAGTGGTTTCCACTGGTCTCACTTTTTACAAGTTTTGGAGCAAACACTTCTCTCCAAATATTAAACAAAGCGATAGAGAAGCACATTCAGTGGGTATGGTGGTTTTGAATGCCATGGCCCTGGGGAATGTAAGTCACATCCTCATTCTTGTCCTCCCAGTGTCTACTGGGCTGAATTTTTATCCTGCCAGGGCCTGAAGAAGGCTGATATTTGCTTCTGCTAATAGTACATGGAAGTAGGGTAGGATTGGATGATGTGTAAATGCATTCTGCCTAGAGAAATAGAGATGAGAGCTGAATCATCATGATGTGGCATGCCATTCTTGCTATTTAAAAAAAAAAATGAGAAAATGTTTAAACTCTGAGTTTTCCAGAGTTAGGTAAAATGTAAACTCTTGAATTTGAATAAAGTCATTCCTGCATGCATTTTATCCGCGGTTCAGATGATGTGTGGAACTTTCTTCTAGGGTCACTTACCTAATTTAGAGGACACCTAGGTGGATGGGGTTACTGCTAAACTGGGAGGAGCTGATGGGGACTTCCTGTCAGAAGCTTTCTAATTATAGAGCCCTTAAACAGCTAGGGGCTTTGGTTTCTATTTTAGAGATGAGGAAACGGAGGCTTGGAGATGAGAGGGAACTGTATGCTAGATGAGCACATAAGAGTTGAGTCACCAAGCATATTCAATTCCAAGGGCTGTCATAACAAAGTCCCATGAATGGGGTAGCTTAAACCACAGAAATGGTTGTCTTACTGCCCTGGAAGTTTGGTGTCCACAGGGCTGCTTCCTCTGCAGGTGCTAGAGAAGGGCCTGTCCCAGGCCTTCCTGCTAACTTGCAGTAGCTCTTTGGCTTGTGGCAGCATAATTCCAGGCATCACATGGCATTCTTCCCTGTATGCATGTCTCTGTCTCAGTCTAAATTTCCCCTTTCTATAAAAATACCAGTCATATTGGATTAGATTCCACCCAAACAACTTCATTTTAACTTAATTACCTTTGTCAAGACACTACCTCCAAATAAAGTTCTATTCTGAGTTAGCGGGGGCTGGGATTCTAACGTATCTTTTTGGCAGGGGGGCGGCATCACAATTCAACCCATAACACTGAGCCTCTACCAAATCCAGTTTCCCAACTCCCAGGCCAGAATTTGTTCTGCAATCACATGCTGCTGACGATGGTTTAACGTGCTTTTCTGAATACAAGCCCTGGGTTGCATCCTAAAGTCAAATGTAAATGACTTGGGGATTATTTCTTTAGCATCAGCACTCCATTAGTGTAGATAATTAAAAGTTGATTGTAGCAGGCATTATTTTTCATTTCTAAAAGCCTGCATTAAGATGGAATAACCATTTTCCTAGAAGGAATGGGCATAATCTATCACCCTGACACTGAGGAGAATTACACACACACACACACACACACACACAAAGGTAGAAAAAGAACAGCACTATATCAATGTGATTCATTATCATCATCAACAGGGTCACTACTGCTGCACTGCGTTCACTTGTTATTATTTAACACCCACAAATAAAGGATCCTCCCCAGCCCTGGCTGTTCTGAAAAAGTACCTCAAATGACTAGTCCTTTCTTCCTAGGAATAAGACAAATAACAATGAAAAATACCAATATTAACATTCATCAGTTCATTCATTCATGATTCCACAAATATTCACTCAAAATATTCATTTATATATGCACCAGGCACTGATCTAGGTACCTAGGAAACATCAGGAAATAAACAGAGAACAATTCCTCCCTGTTGAGCTTACGTTCTTGTTAAATAAATGATATACTATGTTGGAAGTCAGAAAAAAAAATAGAGTAAGGTAGGTGTATTGAATGTTTTGATGTGTGTATGGGAGTGTGTGTTTGTGTGTGAGTTTATGTGTGTAGGTGACTACAATTCAGGGTGGGGCACTGACAAGGTGACATTTGAAAATGCCTTTTAAAAATCTATATGTTTTATGTTTTATTTACTTATTTTTTTCAAGTTTAATTCTAGATTCATTGGTACATGTGCAGGGTTGTTACTTGGTTATGTTATGTGTTGCTTAGGTTTGGGATACAAATAATCCCATTACCCAACTACCGAGCATGGTACCCAATAGTTAGCTTTTTCACCCCTCCCACCTTCCTGCATCTAGTAGTCCCCAGTGTCTATTGTTCCCATCTTTACGTCCATGGGTACCCAATGTTTTGTGCCCACTTAAAAGTGAGAACACGTGGCATACGGTTTTCTCTTCCTACATTGATTTACTTAGGACAATGGCCCCTAACTACATTCATGTTGCTGCAAAGGACATGATTTCATACCTTTTGTATGGCTGCGTAGTATCACATGGTGTATACGTATCATATGTATACCTATCCACTGTTGATGGGCATCTAGGTGGATTTCATGTCTTTGTTATAGTGAATAGTGCTATGATGAGCATGTGAGTGCATGTATCTTTTTGGTAGAACAATCTGTGCTTTTTTGGATATATACCCAGTAATGAGACTGCTAGGTTGAATGCTTGTTCTGTGTTAAGTTCTTTGAGAAGTCACCAAACTACTTTCCACGGTGATTGAACTAATTTATCACCCTGAACGTGCTTGATCTCAGCTGATCTCGGAAGCTAAGCAGTGTGAGGCCTGGTCAGTACTTGGATGAAGAAGGCTTGAAGGAAATAAGAAAGCGATCCCTGGGTGATCAGGTGAAGGAGTGTACCTATGACAGACCAGAGCCAGCAGAAAGGACCTGAAGTGGGTCCATGTCTGCTGTGCTCCAGAGACAGCAAGGGAGCCAGTGTGGCTATCAATGACTCTGATGGTGGAAGATCTGATTGTGTTGTACTCTGAGGCCAGGTCTGATTAGGTTTGACATTTCAGCATGTGGGAGCTTCCTTGACTCTCTCTTGCCTCCAACTCTGAGATCCTTTGGAGCTGCCTTGGCATTTTGTCCTGGCTGCTGGCCAACATTAAAATGGGCAGCAGTGTGCAAGAGAAAGGGTAATGCTTTGTTACCAGGCCATACACTCTCTCCTCTGTCTTCCCCATCCCCATTTCCTGTCCAGTGAAATATCTGTAGTATTTTTAAAAATGCATTTATAGTTTAACCTAGCAGATCCAAACAGGTTGATCACATAACTGAAGCCTGTATTCTGTTAAGGAAGCAAAGAAAAATTTTCTCTTATGGCAAAAAAGCTTAACATTACATATGCCTATGATGTTGTTTCATATGGCACAATTCTTACCAACATAGGAAAAGTCGATTTACATCTAAGAAACTCATTGTAGGGTGACAACTTGTTATGGCCTCTCACATTTCTGTGTGTCTTGTGAACAGAAGATCTAATAACTTTGGGCCAGGTGTGGTGGCTCATGCCTGTAACCCCAGCACTTTGGGAGGCCGAGGCAGGAGAATCACTTGAGGTTAGGAGTTCGAGCCTGGCCAACATGGTGAAACCCTGTCCCTGCTAAAAATACAAAAACTAGCCAGGCATGGTGGTGGGTGCCTGTAATCCCAACTACTCAGGAGGCTGAGGCAGAAGAATCTCTTGAATCCAGGAGTCAGAGGTTGCAGTGAGCTGAGATCATGCCACTGCACTTTAGCCTGGGTGACAGAGTGAGACTCCACCTCAAAAAAAAAAAAATCTAATAACTGATAACTTTGTTCCAGGCAATTGTTTCAAGAATGTTTGCACAGTGAACATCTATGGGAAGATAGAAGTATTGTCTCCATCTGGAGCAAATGGATGTTTGTCTACTATCCAGTATAAAAAACATGTCTTTATCTGGACCAAAGTACTGCCTATTATAAAATTTGGGGGTACCCTAAACTCAACTCTCCCCTATTACATCTGCAGGCATTGTCTGGCCCTCTTCCCTTTGCCCCATGGGACTTAAATTTTAGGGACTGGCATAAATGCTGGTATTCTGCTATCCTGTAGCAATAAACTATCCTTCATCTCTGACCCAGGAATCTTGTATCTTCTGCCAGCATTCCTGTGGTAGACTTACTCATTAGGTTGCAAATGGGTAAAATCACAGTTCTGGTATCCACTAATAAGGATTATCAGGAAGCCTAGAATAATAAATGTCTGTACTCATAGAGACATTTCAAGGGAAACACCATCCCAATAGCTGTTTTGGTCATGAAATTTTATAGGAGTTTGAAGATTGCTTGCTCTTCAGAGCACTTAATAAAAATAGAGTTGAGAGCACTATGTGTGAATTGCTCACAACTTTGCACAGCCTGTTGTTGTATGGGTAAAACTGGAAAGATGAACTGGGACCTCACAGCTGTTGCTTTTATTTGCTCAAGAAAAAGCTCAGGATTTGGATTTGAGTACAGAACAGAGTGAACCAGAAGTGTTGCTGAGATCAAATTAATATGATAATTTGGCTACAGAGGCTGTCAAGATCATCTTGAAGCCTGTTGGGCAGTTAGAAATATTGTCTCCTTTATTATAAAGAGTGGCAGAAAAAATATCTAGAGGAGAGCCATTTTTTAAAAAAGAAAGAGTAAATAGAAAAAAATTAATAATACATTTTGATAAAAGGATTTAGGCAGACTCCTAATGCTTTCTTAGTGCAGGAACATGATGATACAGTCAATTGGTAACTTATTTTCCTAAACAATGTTGACAAATGTTTATTCAAATAAATTACTGTATTCTTCCCAACTGATTTACTTGGTCAGTTTTGAATAGAGAAGAAGGACTGAAATGTACAAAGACAAAGGTGTAGGAGAGGCAGTTTATAATTCAACAGAATGTATCATTCATTTAACATGAGCACTGATGATGTCTCCTACAAAATAATAATCTACTAGATCCTTCTATAACCATGTGTCTAATGCCAATCTAGCACTAATGAAAACTCCAGTGATTGGTAGAAGACTATATGGCCAAATGAGGTTCTCAGAGGAACACAGTGAAATATCAACAAATGTGGCAATATTTCTAAGGACTCAGGGGGGCCAGTTAGCAGTAAGCCTTAAAGATATGGGGCCACTCACTAAGAGGGCCACCAAATTGTATAAGAGAAAAGAAATAAAATCAAATTTCGTATCTTTGGGCAGCCCCACCCTGATAGGCATTATCCCAGACATTTTATAGTTGCCTTCTTATTTCATTCTCTCTTAACCCCATAAGGTAAATATTATTATGTCCATTCTACAGATAAGGATAATAAGGCTAAAGAAATTTACCAATTGCACATTACTAATCAGATGTGGAGCCAGGACAGTGCTCTGTTAGGTTCTACATACCATACCAATTTTGACTTTATCTATTGTGCTAGTTTTCTATTGCTCCATAAGTAATTACCATAAAGGCTTAAAAACACAGGTTGATAAGCACATTAACACAGAAACAGAAAATCAAATACTACATGTTCTCACTTATAAGTGGGAGCTAAACATCGGATACACATGAACATAAAGATGGGAACAACAGACACCGGGGACTACTGAGGGGGAAGACGGAAGGGGGCAAAAGCAGAAAAACTACCTACTGGGTACTAGCTCACTACCTAGGTGATGCCATGTAACAAACCTGTACATGTAACCCCCTGAATCTAAAGCAAACTTTGAAATCTTTTACAAGAAAAACACAGGTTATCTTACAGTTCTACAGGATAGAAGTTTGACACAGGTCTCCCCAGGCTAATATCAAGACGCCATCCAGGGTTGCATTACTTTTTGGAGGTTCTAGGGACCTCTAATTCACTTCCTTGACTTTTTTTTTATTTTATTATTATTATACTTTAAGTTTTAGGGTATATATGCACAATGTGCAGGTTAGTTACACATGTATACATGTGCCATGCTGGTGTGCTGCACCCATTAACTCGTCATTTAGCATTAGGTATATCTCCTAATGCTATCCCTCCTCCTCCCCCCACCCCACAACAGTCCCCAGAGTGTGATGTTCCCCTTCCTGTGTCCATGTGTTCTCATTGTTCAATTCCCACCTATGAGTGAGAATATGCATAGCCCACATGAAGAGGAAGCACACGGCCTCCTCTTGTCTCTGATACCAGCGACATTTCTCTAACCATTCTTCCTTAGTCACATCTTACTCTGTCTCTCTTCTTCTGCCTCCCTCTTCCACTTTTAAAGACTCTTTGGAATATATTGGGTCCACATGGATAAACCAGGATGATCTTCCTATCTGCTGATCAGCTATTTTAATTCCATCTGCAGTCTCCCTTCCCCTTCGCCATGCAATGTAGCATATTCTCACAGGTTCTGGAGATTAGGCCATGGACATCTTTGGCAGGAGCATTTCTTGTCATTATTTGCCTACTAGACCAGCCAAAGTAATCTGAATGTCAAAATCTATAATCCAGCTGGGTGTAGTGGCTCACGCCTGTAATCCCAGCACTTCGGGAGGCTGAGGCAGGTGGATCACTTGAGGTCAGGAGTTTGAGACAAGCCTGGCCACCATGGTGAAACCCTGTCTCTACTAATAATACAAAAATTAACTGGACATGTTGGTGAATGCCTGTAATCCCAGTGGCTGAGGAGGCTGAGGCAGGAGAATAGCTTGAACCTGGGAGGTGGAGGTTACAGTGAGCCAAGAGCACACCATTGCACTCCAGCCTGGGAAACCCAGTGAGACTTCATCTCAAAAAAAAAAAAAAAAAAATCTATAATCCTAGAGTAAAGATATCTGAATAAGACATTATCTTGCAGCTAAGATGCTCCAGTCATTTCTTGCTCTTCCCTGAGAGTGTCGACCTTCAGAGATGTATTTTATGTAATATCTTAAATGTGTGAACAAACTCCTCTGCACTGGCATACCAAGGAGGAGGTGGGAGTGGGAGCATGTTGCCCCAAGTGCAGGCACTAAGTGGGTACGTTGTCTTTAGAGATTTAAAAACAAGAATAAAACTGGCTAAAAGCCAATCTGCTTTCTGCTATCAACATGTGCTGGTAATTCTACGCCTGTTAGTAAGATTTTTTTTTTTTCTTGGCTGGACTGCTTTGCGCCACCCCTCCTCTACCTTAATATGTATGCCTCTGCTCCCCCAGAAAAGCCATCCCCTTCTTTCTTGATAGTGAAGTGACTTACTCGGCAGTGACTTTAGCCTAAGTGCAGCATAAAGTCTTGTGAAACAAGATGAATGCCTCACAAATCACAGACATGTCTCCTTGTGCAGGAAGCAAACCTCCAGTGAGACTTATGGAGGGTGATGCCCTGACTCCAGGGATCATCTTTTGTCATTTGTCCTTGAGTCAGAGCTCTCAATAACTCTTTTATTCAGAAACTATAGGTTAACAAAGTTAAAAATGCTTGCCCTTAATTATTAAGATAAATAATTCAGGATTAAGTGTCATAAGGAAAGGGCTCTCCTATTCCTCAGGTCCCCGGTAACATTTAACACACCATGCATGCTGACCCCAAAGAACTACGCCATGGACATCAAAATCAGCACTGGTGGGCAGGCAAATACCAGCTCACTAATGCGCCCACTTTTAACCCCTACTAAGTCTTCATGAAAACAAAATAAAAATGTTAAGAGCATGATGGTATTCACAATGGAAGTGACATTTAATATTCAACCTGTCCCAATTCCATTGCCACTTTAATTAACACATTCTATGCTTCACTGAAAAATTACAGCCATGGATGTCCTGTTAAGCAACGAAAACACTGTGAAAAATTTGAACATTCAGTCATTCAAAGCTGCATGGCAATGTGGAAAGAGGGCCAACCTATGATAAAGGGAGAGACTGCAGGCAGCCCAACATGCTCAGTAGGGGGAAGTCTGATTTAGCTTTCCTGGGCATCCTTGGACCTGTGTGTGGTAAAGACCAGGCACAGAAATAGCTAAGGTTCTGACTGTGGAACTCTCCAGAAGTAGCCTAAATAGGGCAGAGAGGCTGGGCTGGGAGAGGCAGAAACTGTGCTAAGTCAGCTCGCAAGATTAAGATGATCATAGCAGACTTCAGATAGTTTCCAGCTGTGCTTCTCAAACTTTACTGTACCTCTGAATCTCCAAGAGATCTTGTTAAAACACAGATTCTAATTCAGTAGGTTCTAGGTAGGGCCTGAGATTCTGCTTTTCTTACAAGCTTCCAGGATGGACCCCACTTTGTGTGGTGAGAATCTGCATCTCCACATCTCCAGTGTGCCACCAGCAGCAGAGAAGGGGCTGAACTGTAATGTGTTGAAATTCATGACCCTACAATGCGAATCATTTCTTTCTTTTTCTTTCTTTTTTTTTTTTTTTTTTTTTGAGACGGAGTCTCGCTCTGTCACCCAGGCTGGAGGGCAGTGGCGCGATCTCGGCTTACTGCAAACTCCGCCAGCTGGGTTAACGCCATTCTCCTGCCTCAGCCTCCTGAGTAGCAGGGACTACAGGCGCCCACCATCACGCCTGGCTAATTTTTGTATTTTTAGTGAAATGGGGTTTCACTGTGTTAGCCAGGATGGTCTCGATCCCCTGACCTCATTATCCACCCACCTCAGCCTCCCAAAGTGCTGGGATTACAGGCGTGAGCCACCGCACACGGCCTTGTGTTTCATTTTAGAAGAGAAAAATCAGTTTCTCAAATTTTACATAATAGCTAGGCCAAATAGCACTAGATCTGAGTTTAATAGCCAGAGGTTTTCTGTCACAGCTTTTGGTAACAGCATAGCCATTAGCCACTATACTTTGAGGAAAATGCTTTGGCTTCTCATAGAGTAACTTCTATAAGATCTAACCTCAGAACAGTAATTGCAGAGACAAAAACATTTTGAAAACTGTCTGAAGAAGAATTTTCTTAGGATTATCAAGAATCACTTCTGTAACAAATCCAGGATGTCATACAATTAAACTCACTAACTTTTATAATAAATTAATGAAGAAATTTTCATTATTTCACTGGAGAAACTGTAGCTATAGGATTATAATAGCCTTAGTCATGGAATTATTAACTGTTCCCATGGGTTTTCACCGGTGAGATCAGGCCAAGAAGTCAATGCATGACAAAGTGTGACTAGAGGAGAGATGAACAAAAGTTGAATGAACATTTTACTAGATACAAAGTCAACCGGAATTATACTTACAGCTTCACTCTCTATTATTCTTTGATGGTGGACACATCATTTAGACTGCCCGGACTACTGTTTTTCCCCCATAGGTAAAATAAATATAACAATTATTCCTTCTTTTGCAATGCTGTAGTCTTGAGAGACCACCTATGAACAATTGTGCTATCGTAACCTTATTCTCAGTTTAGCTTTGGTCTAGCCCCTAATAGCCACTAGAACCTAGTTTGAGACAGAGGCAAAATGTAAAGATCACTTCTTAAGTCATATTCAAGATGGCTCTAGCATGATGGGAAGGAAGAAAGAATTCAGAGGTAATAACGGTAATATTAATACATCCTATTAAGGAAGAAAGAATTCACAGGTACTAACAGTAATATTAATACACCCTGTTACCTGTTTACAGAAATAATTGCCTTTACTGCTATATTCACTGTGTTATGGTTCTCCAGGTTAATGCCTCAAGTGCTGAAGATGTGTGCATACATATTTGTGTGTGTGTGTGTGTGTGTGTGTGTACGCATGCACACATGCATGATCACCCACGGGAGTGTGGAGTAAGAACTTAGAAGGATGAAAGAAGATTTTCCCCAGAGTAAACAGGCTTAGGAAAAATGACAAATATACTATGGAATTTCAATCATTCATTTACACACAAAAGTCTCCAGAATGTCATCTACAAGGCAGGACCACAGAAAGAAGAGTCTCTCTGAGAATTTCACCACTCATGGCTTCCCTTGATGCTACCGAGTCCTTAACTAAAAACAGCTTCTAAAGACTTCCCAAGGAAGTATCCTTGGAAGCCCACAACCTAGGTATCTTAACTTTATGTGCAAGTAAGTCTCACTGTCATTCTGAAAATTAAACACATGCTTATACTTTGGGAAGGACTTTTAAATCTTTAAGTTGTATCCCTACTTGTAATAAAAATCAGAAGAGTATAGATGATACACTATAATGGAATAGCTCTAACCATTAAAGCATAAAACAAGTATATTTCTTTTAAGGAAAATGTCTTTAGCTCTACTAGATATTTGTTCAATCACCAGATGCTTTCCTTATTTTTTTTTCACAAAACTAAACATATATTAAAAAAAATAGTAGCTATCTCAGTTTAAATGTTATCCCATTGGAAATCATGTCTATCAAAATCCCTGAAATGTTATAGGCTGTAACAAAAACTCTCTTATCAACACAATACCATTTCATAATAAATTTATGGTAAGTGAGAATGTATTCGGGGTATATGCTGGGCCTTGATTTTGTTTGGCCTCAGCAAAACTAACACTTCAAAACATTAGGCTCTGAGATTTTTGTCTAAATGTACCTTCAGGAAAATAGGAAAATTTTATCACTTTCAAGGAGTTATAAGTAAAGTGTCAAAATAAACTTTTATAGCAGATACTGTGTGAAGTGCTCATATGCTATTTCTATCTTCTTATACCACTGCCTGAAATCATAAAGACAAATAAAATGAAAGTGAAGAATATATTATACACATATATGTACATGTACTCTCTCTATATATCTATATATATCATATATATTTATGTGATCTATATACACACACACACATACATATATAGTACTGTGTGTGTGTATGTGTATTGTGTGTATACATAATGGGGAATTGCTATTTTTCCAAGATTCTATCACATTCTAAACTATATACCCTAGTTGTGTAAGAAAATAATGACTTGAATCAACACAACTGAAACTACACAAGGGTTAAAGGAAATAATTGTGAAGGCCCCAAGAAGAGAGATGGGCTGAGTTAGGCTTCTTCCTGTATCAGGAGCTTTGATTCTCAGCTCATCTTCTAAGGACATGCCACCTGAACATTAAAGAGCTGCACAGCCTATCTGAAGTGGCTAATGAGAACTGGAGGAGTGTTTTCTTATCTCTTACCTGATTTATGGGTAATAAGCTTCTTGTAGGATGGGCACTCCTATCCCAAACATAAGTCTACTCCAGGACTCTAATTTGAGATTAATGAAGACCAAATTTATTAACCTGAAGGCTATTAGTGGCTGGCACTTGGTTGGTTGATTCCTGTTTTGTGAGAATGTTAAATCAGAAAATTTAGTGATGTTAATATTGGTGGGAGGCCCCAGAGACAATGCTGAACGTTCACTTGTTGAAATTTACACGCGTTCACTGGCTGTCACTACCGATTTGACTTAGCTGCTTCATCTTTCTAATCCCTGCAGCATTTTGCCTTTGGAAGAGCTGTAAGACTTGAACAGAGAAAGAAAAGAAAAATTGGAATACATTTTCTGGTTAGAACCAAAAAAGAGAGGAAGACAGAAGGAGACGGGAACAGGAAGAAAGTGACTTGACCTTAAGTCCTTGGGAGCATAGAAAAGTCCCGCCCCACATGTAGCAAGGTTAGAAATCTTGGCCTTTGTGACTCATAAATCCCCTGTCTTCTCAATGTGCATTTCTAATAAAGGGCTAGTCTTCAGTTAGAACGCACGTTCTACAAGGAAAGAATGTCATACCAGCCCAGCTCCACCATCCAGCAACTGTGATGGAAACTTATCTTGCCTAGAATCCCTAGAATGTAATGGAGTTCTTTCCTTCCCCTTTTAAAATGAGAAATCTAACTATGGTATTAAAAATGAACAAGTTGATAATTATAATTCTTTTCCAAATATTTCATAGGCATATGACCTCATTTATCCTCACAGTTTTTCATTGTAATTTTTCTCTCCCCATTTCCTTGATAGAAATAAATTTTATGGAGGAAAAACAAAACGTTTTGAAATTTTTTAAAGTAAAGCAGGAATGACCTACTTCAGCAATACTGATACTCTTTTATTTTGATGACTCTCTGCCTAAAAAGTATTGCTAAAGCATAGGAGATTTTTTTTTTCACAGCAAAAAATATAAACCATGGCGGGCTGGTATTAACACTGTTTTGTAAAGATTTTATATTAATTAAAATACATAATTAGAAGAATTTTGTAATCATCTGCCTTTTCCCAAGACAAAATATGAGGGAAGAGAGGTCAGTGGAAGGTGAGAGAAAGAGAGAGACAGTGAGAGTGCGAGAGTTAGCTGGATTCTTGATCGACCACACCAGACTTCCTTTGGGCCTACTGACTGTGAAGCCTGTGGGGCCAGGTGCAGTGGCTTATGCCTCTAATCCCAGCACTTTGGGAGGCTGAGGCAGGCATATCACCTGAGGTCAGGAGTTGGAGACCAGCCTGGCCAACATGGTGAAACTCTGTCTCTACTAAAAATACAAAAATTAGCTGGGTATGGTGGCGCATGCCTGTAATCCCAGCTACTCATGAGGCTGATGCAGGAGAGTTGCTTGAACCCAGGAGGCAGAGGTTGTGGTGAGCCGAGATCCCACCAGTGTATTCCAACCTGGGTGACAGAGCGAGACTCTGTAGAAAAAAAAAAAAATTGTGGATCATTTTCCACAGGTTCCAGTTCTCCATACTCCTCTCTGTGTTTTTTCCTTTCTGATTCTCTGTGCTTATTATCAGAACCCATGCCATGTTATTATTCATCAGAGGCTGTGCCCAGCTCCTCTTTTTCATAATGGCTGAAACCTCACAACAGCCATCCTCAGCTGATCCTTGCTGGCTGACTTCATATGGAACTGAATTAGATAATATGGAAGTAGAATTTTACACTTGAATAGTAGTTAATTCATGCTACTTACTGATAAGTTTAATACATTTAGACTAACTCAAATAATTTTTTTCTGTAAGCATATTTTTTTTTACTGTTAGTTAAGGTTATTTATAATCTCCCAGCACATTATTCAGAATACTTGCCTTGTAAACAACTAATATTCCATTGTCAGTTTTTTTTTTCAGTTATAAATAGAAATACTTATTTTTGTGCTGGTGATCTCTGTAATACATTTTTATCTAACAATGCAATTAATTGTTGTTTGTATGTTTATAAAGTATTAAAATATCTTGAAGATTCAGTTATAAATCAATAGCTGTGACTTCATGAGAGATTAAGTGTGCACCAGGGCAGAATAAAAGGTTAAGACTATGCCAAGAAGACACTGCTGGAAGCACATCTCTTATTAAAGGTCAGGACTTGGACACTGTGCCCCTTGTAGAAGTGAATAAATAACATTCAGGTCTTTGTATTACTGGTAACCTGGAAAAACTTACCAGAAGCTGTCTAGAGTTTTAATTCACTTATTAAACAAGTATTTATTGTGTGCCTGCATATGCCAGACACTGTCCTGGATATAAAGGAAATAAAAGAGAATAAAGTATAGAGATATTTACAAAGAAGAGAGCAATACAGAAAAACTAATAGTGATAATAAGTGGATATTTCATAACAGAGAGTGAATGAAACTATGGGAAGAAGGGTAGATAAGTGAGTCTAGTGAATTTAGAAAAAGTTCTACAGAAGAGATGGGTATTTGATTTGAGTTTCAAAGCACAAAGGACTAATAACTAGCTGGAGTTCTTAATCTGGGATCTAGAGATCCTCCCAAGCATCTGTGGATAAAATGCAGAGGATCCAAGGGCTTGGACCATAAGAAACTATTCACACACTTCTTCTTTCTGAAAAACTAACTGAAAATTAGAATTTCCACTGAGTTTGAATGTAGGCACCAAAACCACAGTAATATGAACAGCACCATTACATTAAGTGAAAGAAGCTAAGCACAGAAGACAAATACCACATAATCTCACTTACATGTGGAATCTAAGAAAGTTGAACTCATAGAAGCAGAGAATAGAATGGTGGTTACTCAGGACAGAGTGGTGGAAGTAGAAAATGCAGAGATGTTGGTGAAAGGGCACACAATTTCAATTGGGGGAATAATTCTAAGAGGTCTATTTAAAAAATGCTAACTATAGTTAAAAAAACAATGCAGCACACAGTCAAAAATTGCTAGGAGAGTGAATTTTAAGTAGTCTCACCCAAAAAATAACTATGTGAGCTAATGCATATGTTAATTACTTTGATTCAGCCATGCCACAATGTATACATATAGAAATGTGCTGTACACCATAAATATACATATATATGTTTTATTAATTAAAATTTAAATAATTTAAAACAAAATAAAAAAAGTATTAACAGTACTTGTGATTTTTGTCACCAATAGAAACCACAGACGTACTGAAATAATAAGTTATTAGCCCTGTTAGTAGATCTTGTTACTTAATGCACCTAAAGAAGTTCATTTATTACTATATCACAATTATTAAAATATTTAAGCTATTTTTCAATTTAATTGACATTCTTTGTAATCTGATGTATTTTAAACATGCATTTAAAGACACTATCCTGAGTAAAATCCCTGGGCACCTCTGGAATGCCAAATGAGTCTATGGCACCAAAAATATTTAGGACCCTGGATTAGATTGTTTAGCTGGAGAAAATTGGAAGGGTAATTTGTGCAGTTATAGAATGCATCTGCAAAAGTCTGCCAAAGCGTAGAGAGTGAGATGTGTAAGAGAAATGAAGATTGTTTCAGGGAGAATTGCAGAAACCACCAATCCAAAAATATCTGGAAGCAATATATTAAAAAGACCTGAGAAGGAATTAGATGGTTCTTTGGCAAGGCAAAACATTTTTACCTGACAAAAACTGAATAAAGAGTATTAACAAATAAAAGAGTGAGAAAAGACTCAAAACAAAATATATGCTCAGGTTTAAAAAATGGAAGTATAGAAGAGGAATGGCATTAGAATGGAGGCTGATTTGTGCGGGGTTTGTATACATCTTTAGTTGCCTGTTGGACTTCAAACCTTCGTGTTTAGTCCTTGAAAAAAAAAAGATTTAAAAATTGTAAATTACAAAGATGCTTTGATTAAATGCAAAAAGTAGAAACTAAATACTATAACCATAGGAGGGACTTCTACTAGAGGAAAGTAAAGTGATACAAGGCACTTATGCTTCAAAGGAAGGAAGATCAAGGTCCATTGTCAATGTCATTGCTCAGACTACAGTCTTGGCTAGTAGACACCAAACATTTTCTGAATATTAAAGATAGACTGTTCAGCTGGAACTTGGTAATAGAGAAACTACATGTTCTAATATAGTTGAAAGTTGAAAAGTCCTGTTACAGAGTGTCAGTAAATAGTATGCAGGAATTGAAGCAAGGTGCCTAAAGCTTCAAGAAATTCAGCCAAGTTACTTAATGGACATGACATCAAATGCTTTTGCAGCATTTACTATGTTCTCAGCAAAAAGAAGCTTCTCACTTTTCTCAAATAAATAGATGAAAATCCTTCAGTAGCAGAAACAAATGGTAATTTCCTGGGAGATGTCTCCCTTCTTGTATTTCCCTGGGGGTAAATTGTCTTAGGCAGAAACGTATTGCTACACACAGTGGATGTGTTGTTGTCAGGGAGCCGAAGCGTCTTTTCTTGCCACTTCCGCATCAGGAGCAGCTCTCTGAGCTCTGTCCCTAACTTGTCTCCAATTCTACTGGATATAGGCACTCCCTCCTACTTTTTTTTTTTTTTTATGACTGTGAGACGTTGGGAAGAAGGAATGAAAGGCTGTGGAGCAAACCACCTCACAGAGCAGCTCATTCCTCTGCCTAACTTTTTCACCCTCCCCTGATCCTACACCCTTGCTTTTGAGTAATGAGTCTGAAATCATAGCCGAGCTATGAAATGGATCTGCAGAAACCAAATGTACATCTCTACTTAAAATGTCAAAAGAGCATGTGGTTCTTCACATGGCATTGAGAATCGAGATCCTGATTGCTTTCTTATGTCCATCAGTTTCTATCATTTTCTACAACAGTGATTTTTTTTTTTTAGGATAGAAAGAAGTCTTATATGTTTCATGTGTAAGTCAATCCTGACTCCTCCCTCTTCTTCACTTTCAAACTTAATAAATCACCAAGTTTTATCGAACCTACCTCCTAAATGTATCGCTAACTTGTATATTCCTCTCCACTCTTACTACCAATGCCACCACCACATAGAATTTGCCTAAAGTACAGCAGCAGCTTCTGGCATGGCCTCCTGGACTCTGACTTTGCCCATGGGCGGTCTATTCTCCACCCAAAAGGCAGAATGATCTTTCTGTTTTTTTGAGACAGAGTCTCACTCTGTCACCTAGGCTGGAGTGCAATGATGCAATCTTGGCTCACTGCAACCCCCACCTCCAGGGTTCAAGTGATTCTCCTGCCTCAGCCTCCAGAGCAGCTGGGATTACAGGCTTGCACCACCACACCCAGCTAATTTTTGTATTTTTAGTAGAGACAGGGTTTCACCATATTGGTCAGGCTGGTCTCTAACTGCTAACCTCAAGTGATCTGCCTGCCTCAGCCTCCCAAAGTGCTTGGATTACAGGGGTGAGCCATCGAGCCTGACCAGGGTGGTCTTTCTTAGTCACTGCCCTTTATCTAAGTTGTCCTTGAGCTTCAGAATGAAATGGGAATTCCTTAACCTAAAATAGAAGACTATTAACTGATCTCTGACTCTACCTCTAGTTTCATTTCTCATTAGTCCTTCTCTCAATCTAAGTAACCATTCCACAAAATTTATTTTGACTCTGCTGACATGGAGTTTTTCGGAATTCTGGGTCTTTTAGCATGGAGTTTTTCAGAATTCTGGGCCTTTTATTTCTTCTCCTATGCTTACCCCTCCCCTTGCCTTGCCCTCTTTTCCTGATGAATAACCCTCATTCTTCAGATTACAATTCCAGAGAGCCCGCCTCCTTCAGCAATCCTCCTGATTCAATGAGTAACACAGGTAGAGCATTCTATCACTGTACACAACAAAGTCCTTTTGCAAATGTTGCTTCCTTTCTCTTCCTTCTCAGTCTGTGCAAGTCACCACACCCCCTGCAAACTTCTCAATTATTCAATAGCACAAGCAGAAAGAGATGTATAAGGAAATCATTTAAATCAGCCCACCTATAGAACATGCTGAAATGGTCCCATGATTTTTTTTCATGCAAAGTGGTTTATTTTGATGGATTTAGATATAAAGCCTTGTTTAAAAATATTTAAGTATAATCATCCGCAGCAAACTAACATAGGAACAGAAAACTAAATACTGCATGTTCTCACTCATAAGTGGGAGTTGAACAACGAGAACACATGGACACAGCGAGGGGAACATTACACATCGGGGCCTGTCAAGGGATGGGGGGAAAAGGGAGGCAGAGCATTAAGACAAACACCTAATGCATGCAGGTCTTTTATATTTTAATTTTTTTATTATAAGTTTTAGGGTACATGTACACAATGTGCAGGTTAGTTACATATGTATACATGTGCCATGTTGGTGTGCTGCACCCATTAACTCATCATTTAACATTAGGTATATCTCCTAATGCTATCCCTCCCCCCTCCCCCCACCCCACAACAGGCCCCAGTGTGTGATGTTCCCCTTCCCGTGTCCATGTGTTCTCATTGTTCAATTCCCACCTATGAGTGAGAATATGCCGTGTTTGGTTCTTTGTCCTTGCAATAGTTTGCTGAGAATGATGGTTTCCAGCTTCATCCATGTCCTTACAAAGGACATGAACTCATCATTTTTTATGGCTGCATAGTATTCCATGGTGTATATGTGCCACATTTTCTTAATCCAGTCTATCATTGTTGGGCATTTCACTTGGTTTCAAGTATTTGCTATTGTGAATAGTGCCACAATAAACATATGTGTGCATGTGTCTTTATAGCAGCATGATTTATAATCCTTTGGGAATATACCCAGTAATGGGATGGCTGGGTCAAATGGTATTTCTAGTTCTAGATCCCTGAGGAATCGCCACACTGACTTCCACAATGGTTGAACTAGTTTACAGTCCCACCAACAGTGTAAAAGTGTTCCTATTTCTCCACATCCTCTCCAGCACCTGTTGTTTCCTGACTTTTTAATGATTGCCATTCTAACTGGTGTGAGATGGTATCTCATTGTGGTTTTGATTTGCATTTCTCTGATGGCCAGTGATGATGAGCATTTTTTCATGTGTCTTTTGGTTGCATAAATGTCTTCTTTTGAGAAGTGTCTGTTCATATCCTTCACCCACTTTTTGATGG
Organism: Gorilla gorilla gorilla; assembly: GCF_029281585.2. Lineage (NCBI taxonomy): Eukaryota > Metazoa > Chordata > Mammalia > Primates > Hominidae > Gorilla > Gorilla gorilla. Next base: position 89,239,155 of record NC_073231.2, read on the forward strand.
GGTTGTTTGTTTTTTTCTTGTAAATTTTTTGGAGTTCACTGTAGATTCCAGATATTAGCCCTTTGTCAGATGAATAGATTGCAAAAATTTTCTCCCATTCGGTAGGCTGCCTGTTTACTCTGATGGTAGTTTCTTTTGCTGTGCAGAAGCTCTTTAGTTTAATTAGATCACATTTGTCAATTTTGGCTTTTGTTGCCATTGCTTTTGGTGTTTTAGACATGAAGTCCTTGTCCATGCCTATGTCCTGAATGGTATTGCCTAGATTTTCTTCTAGGGTTTTTACGGTTTCAGGTCTAACATTTAAGTCTTTAATCATCTTGAATTAATTTTTGTATAAGGTATAAGGAAGGGATCCAGTTTCAGCTTTCTACATATGGCTAGCCAGTTTTCCCAGCACCATTTATTAAATAGGGAATCCTTTCCCCATTCTTGTTTTTGTCAGGTTTGTCAAAGATCAGATGGTTTTAGATATGTGGCATTATTTCTGAGGCCTCTGTTCTGTTCCATTGGTCTATATCTCTGTTTTGGTATCAGTACCATGCTGTTTTGGTTACTGTAGCCTTGTAATATAGTTTGAAGTCAGGTAGCATGATGCCTCCAGCTTTGTTCTTTTGGCTTAGGATTGACTTGGCGATGCAGGCTCTTTTTTGGTTCCATATGAACTTTAAAGTAGTTTTTTCCAATTCTGTGAAGTCAGTCATTGGTAGCTTGACGGGGATGGCACCGAATCTATAAATTACCTTTGGCAGTATGGCCATTTTCATAATATTGATTCTTCCTACCCATAAGCATGGAATGTTCTTCCATTTGTTTGTATCGTCTTTTATTTCATTGAGCAGTGGTTTGTAATTCTCCTTGAAGAGGTCCTTCACATCCCTTGTAAGATGGATTCCTAGGTATTTTATTCTCTTCGAAGCAATTGTGAATGGGAGTTCACTCATGATTTGGCTGTTTGTCTGTTATGGGTGGATAAGAATGCTTGTTATTTTTGCACATTGATTTTGTATCCTGAGACTTTGCTGAAGTTGCCTATCAGCTTAAGGAGATTTTGGGCTGAGACAATGGGGTTTTCTAGATATACAATCATGTCATCTGCAAACAGGGACAATTTGACTTCATCTTTGACTACTTGAATACCCTTTATTTCCTTCTTCTGCCTGATAGCCCTGGCCAGAACTTTCAACACTACGTTGAATAGGAGTGGTGAAAGAGGGCATCCCTGTCTTGTGCCAGTTTTCAAATGGAATGCTTCCAGTTTTTGCCCATTCAGTATGATATTGGCTATGGGTTTGTCATAGATAGTTCTTATTATTTTGACATATGTCCCATCAATACCTAATTTATTGATAGTTTTTAGCATGAAGGGTTGTTGAATTTTGTCAAAGGCCTTTTCTGCATCTATTGAGATAATAATATGGTTTTTGTCATTGGTTCTGTTTATATGCTGGATTACATTTATTGATTTTCGTATGTTGAACCAGCCGTGCATCCCAGGGATGAAGCCCACTTGATCATGGTGGATCAGCTTTTTGATGTGCTGCTGGATTCAGTTTGCTAGTATTTTCCTGAGGATTTTTGCATCGATGTTCATCAGGGATATTGGTCTAAAATTCTCTTTATTTGTTATGTCTCTTCCAGGCTTTAGTATCAGGATGGTGCTGGCCTCATAAAATGAGTTAGGGAGGATTCCCTCTTTTTCTATTGATTGGAATAGTTTCAGAAGGAATGGTACCAGCGCCTCCTTGTACCTCTGGTAGAATTTGGCTGTGAATCGATCTGGTCCTGGACTTCTTTTGGTTGGTAAGCTATTAATTATTGCCTCAATTTCAGAGCCTCTTATTGGTCTATTCAGAGATTCAACTTCCTCCTGGTTTAGTCTTGGGAGGGTGTATGTGTCGAGGAATTTATCCATTTCTTCTAGATTTTCTATTTTATTTGTGTAGAGGTGTTTATAGTATTCTCTGATGGTAGTTTGTATTTCTGTGGGATCAGTGGTGATATCCCCTTTATCATTTTTTATTGAGTCTATTTGATTCTTCTCTCTTTTCTTCTTTATTAGTCTTGCTAGCAGTCTATCAATTTTGTTGATATTTTCAGAAAACCAGCTCCTGGATTCATTGATTTTTTGAAGGGCTTTTTGTGTCTCCGTCTCCTTCAGTTCTGCTCTGATCTTAGTTATTTCTTGCCTTCTGCTAGCTTTTGAATGTGTTTGCTCTTGCTTTTCTAGTTCTTTTAATTGTGATGTTAGGGTGTCCATTTTAGATCTTTCCTGCTTTCTGTTGTGGGCATTTAGTGCTATAAATTTCCCTCTACACACTGCTTTGAATGTGTCCCAGAGATTCTGGTATGTTGTGTCTTTGTTCTCGTTTGTTTGAAAGAACATCTTTATTTCTGCCTTCATTTCGTTATGTACCCAGTAGTCATTCAGGAGCAGGTTGTTCAGTTTCCACATAGTTGAGTGGTTTTGAGTGAGTTTCTTAATCCTGAGTTCTAGTTTGATTGCACTGTGGTCTGAGAGACAGTTTGTTATAATTTCTGTTCTTTTACATTTGCTGAGGAGTGCTTTACTTCCAACTATGTGGTCAATTTTGGAATAAGTGTGGTGTGGTGCTGAGAAGAATGTATATTCTGTTGATTTGGGGTGGAGAGTCCTGTAGATGTCTATTAGGTCTGCTTGGTGCAGAGCTGAGTTCAATGCCTGCATATCCTTGTTAACTTTCTGTCTCATTGATCAGTCTAATGTTGACAGTGGGGTGTTAAAGTCTCCCATTATTATTGTGTGGGAGTCTAAGTCTCTTTGTAGGTCTCTAAGGACTTGCTTTATGAATCTGGGTGCTCCTGTATTGGGTGCATATATATTTAGGATAGTTAGCTCTTCTTGTTGAATTGATCCCTTTACCATTATGTAATGGCCTTCTTTGTCTCTTTTGATCTTTGTTGGTTTGAAGTCTGTTTTATCAGAGACTAGAATTGCAATCCCTGCCTTTTTTTGTTTTCCATTTGCTTGGTAGATCTTCCTCCATCCCTTTATTTTGAGCTTATGTGTGTCTCTGCATGTGAGATGGGTTTCCTGAATACAGCACACTGATGGGTCTTGACTCTTTATCCAATCTGCCAGTCTGTGTCTTTTAACTGGGGCATTTAGCCCATTTACATTTAAGGTTAATATTGTTATGTGTGAATTTGATCCTGTCATTATGATGTTAGCTGGTTATTTTGCTCGTTAGTGGATGCAGTTTCTTCCTAGCTTTGATGGTCTTTACAATTTGGCATGTTTTTGCAGTGGCTGGTGCTGGTTGTTCCTTTCCATGTTTAATGCTTCCTTCAGGAGCTCTTTTAGGGCAGGCCTGGTGGTGACAAAATCTCTCAGCATTTGCTTGTCTGTAAAGGATTTTATTTCTCCTTCACTTATGAAGCTTAGTTTGGCTGGATATGAAATTCTGGGTTGAAAATTCCTTTCTTTAAGAATGTTGAATATTGGCCCCCCTCTCTTCTGTCTTGTAGAGTTTCTGCTGAGAGGATCAGCTGTTAGTCTGATGGGCTTCCCTTTGTGGGTAACCTGACCTTTCTCTCTGGCTGCCCTTAACATTTTTTCCTTCATTTCAACTTTGGTGTATCTGACAATTATGTGTCTTGGAGTTGCTCTTCTCGAGCAGTATCTTTGTGGCGTTCCCTGTATTTCCTGAATTTGAATGTTGGCCTGCCTTGCTAGATTGGGGAAGTTCTCCTGGATAATATCCTGCAGAGTGTTTTCCAACTTGGTTCCATTCTCCCCATCACTTTCAGTTACACCAATCAGATGTAGATTTGGTCTTTTCACATAGTCCCATATTTCTTGGAGGCTTTGTTCATTTCTTTTTATTCTTTTTTCTCTAAACTTCTCTTCTTGCTTCATTTCATTCATTTCATCTTCCATCACTGATACCCTTTCTTCCAGTTGATCAAATCAGCTACTGAGGCTTGTGCATTCATCACGTAGTTCTCATGCCTTGGTTTTCAGCTCCATCAGGTCCTTTAAGGACATCTCTGCATTGGTTATTCTAGTTAGCCATTCATCTAATTTTTTTCAAGGTTTTTAACTTCTTTGCCATGGGTTCAAACTTCCTCCTTTAGTTCAGAGTAGTTTGATTTTCTGAAGCCTTCTTCTCTCATCAAAGTCATACTCCATCCAGCTTTGTTCCATTGCTGGTAAGGAGCTGCATTCCTTTGGAGGAGGAGAGGCGTTCTGATTTTTAGAGTTTCCAGTTTTTCTGCTCTGTTTTTTCCTCATCTTTCTGCTTTTATCTACCTTTGGTCTTTGATGATGGTGATGTACAAATGGGGTTTTGGTGTGGATGTCCTTTCTGTTTGTTAGTTTTCCTTCTAACAGTCAGGACCCTCAGCTGCAGGTCTGTTGGAGTTTGCTGGAGGTTCACTCCAGACCCTGTTTGCCTGGGTATCAGCAGTGGAGGCTGCAGAACAGCAGATACTGGTGAGCAGCAAATGTTGCTGCCTGATCGTTCCTCTGGAAGTTTTGTCTCAGAGGAGTACCTGGCTGTGTGAGGTGTCAGTCTGCCCCTACTGGGGGGTGCCTCCCAGTTAGGCTACTTGGGGGTCAGGGACCCACTTGAGGAGGCAGTCTGTCCGTTCTCAGATCTCCAGCTGCATGCTGGGAGAACCACTACTCTCTTCAAAGCTGTCAGACAGGGACATTTAAGTCTGCAGAGGATTCTGCTGCCTTTTGTTTGGCTATTCCCTGCCCCCAGAAGTGGAGTCTACAGAGGCAGGCAGGCCTCCTTGAGCTGCGGTTGGCTCCACCCAGTTTGAGCTTCCTGGCCGCTTTGTTTACCTACTCAAGCCTTGGCAATGGCGGGCGTCCCTCCCCCAGCCTCACTGCCGCCTGGCAGTTTGATCTCAAACTGCTGTGCTAGCAATGAGCGAGGCTCCGTGGGCATACAACCCTCCAAGCCAGGCGTGGGATATAATTTCCTGGTGTTCCGTTTGCTAAGACCTTTGGAAAAGTGCAGCATTAGCGTGGGAGTGAGCCGATTTTCCAGGTGCCGTCTGTCACCCCTTTCTTTGACTAGAAAAGGGAATTCCCTGACGCTTTGCACTTCCCAGGTGAGGCAATGCCTCTCCCTGCTTCGGCTCATGCTGGGTGCGCTGCATCCACTGTCCTGCACCCACTTTCCGACATTCCCCAGTGAGATGAGCCCGGTACCTCAGTTGGAAATGCAGAAATCACCTGTCTTCTGTGTCGCTCACGCTGGGAGCTCTAGACTGGAGCTCTTCATATTCGGCCATCTTGGCTCCACCCTCTCATGCAGGTCTTAAAACCTAGATGACGGGTTGATAGGTGCAGCAAACAACCATGGCACACATATACCAATGTAACAAACCTGCATGTTCTGCACATGTATCCCAGAACTTAAAATTAAAAATATAATTAAGTATAATTTGCTGAACAATTTCATTTAAAAAATACTGTGTTATAAGATATTCATGTTTTTTTCTTCCTAAAAAGCAAAAGCAAGTGATAAAGAATTTGAATAACCTTTACACACAAACAGAAAAAAATATCCTCATCCTCTCCTCTCCTCCCCATCCCCCCAACAAGCTAGACACACAGGAAGTAAAGAAAATCCGCTAATGGACAAGAGTAAATGATATTGGAAGAGACTAGATGGGGTCAAAGTGTGCATTGTGGAACACAAGAGACAGGTAAGTGATTCTCAGCCTGCTCTGGTTACTAATGAGAGGAAGCAGGGAAGGATCTGGGGAATATTATCAGGTTGGTGTAAAAGTAGCTGCGGTTTTGCAATTAAAAAGTCAAAAACTGCAATTACTTTTGTTCCAACCTATAAAACCAAATATCAACTAGAAGCCACCGGTGGATTGATAAATGTCTCTAGAGCAATCACTTTGGAGACTAGATACTCCAAATCATTTCCATCTCAATGAAACCTTCTTTGTTTGGCCATCAACCTATCCCTAAGTTAGTTGAACACCTTAAATAGAAAATTGCATTCCATGCTACATGAAAATGCAGCAGCTCGATTTTGAATAAGAGAATGCTTGGCTTAAGCAATGCATTTAAAAAGAATTTTAGGGTCAGTTTTGCCTGAACATCCAGTGGCTCTAGAGTCAGGGCTAATTCCAGTTGGCTCCATAGATGAGGTCAGCCTAATGACTCTTCATCTGCACAACCAGAGGCAACAATACAGGCACCTGGTCTTCGCTGCTGCATTTCACCTGCTAAGACGCTGTGGATATTCCTCCCCTTCCCAGACAAAGCAGGGAATCTGACAGGCTTTCAGAAAATGCCAACTCCTTTCTCCGCCATCAGCATACGCATCTCGCCTCAAGTTGTGAGAAGCTGTTATCTTTTACTCCACCTCTAAACTTGTTTCTCCCTTTTCTTCCCCACTTGGGTCTAGGAAGGTGTATCAAATTCCTAGGATTTCTGCAACAAAGTATCACAGATTTGGTGGCTTCAAACAACAGAAAATTATTGTCTAATGGTTCTAGAGGAGAGAAGTCTGAAATCACAGTGTTGTCAGGGCCCTGCTTCCTCTAAGGGCTCTGGAGGGGATCCTTGCCTCTTCCAGCTTCTGGTAACCTCAGGCATTCCTTGGCTTGTAGATACATAATTCTGACCACTCCCTGTCTTCACATGGTGTTCTTCCTGTGTGTCTGTCTTTACGTTGTCTTTTCTCTTTCAATAAGAACACCAGTTGTAAAAGGACCTACTTTACTTGAGTATAACCTCATCTTTACTAATTCCCCTCCAAAGACTCTATCTCCAAATAAAGTCACATTCAGTAGCACTGGGGTTAAGACAAGCATATATTTTTTGAGGAAATAATTCAACCCATAACAGAATAATAAGATAAATCATTCTAGTTTGCTTTTGTGTTACCCATAGTTTGTGTGTTTGTGTTTTCTTTGTAAATATCCTCTCAGAGTAAAAAGAATTCATTCTTAGTTCCAACTTTGGACCAGAAAGTGGGCTTTTAGTTAGAATGAAATGAAGGTTATCAATTATCAAGTTTGCATTGTGTTTCAATCCTCCATATTTACTAACCACAACCGATCCTTCAATTTCAGCCACTTTCTTAACTACTTCTACTTAATTTACACTAATCACTGTCAAACCCAACCTCAGAATTCTTGAGCCTAATGCATCCCTAAAAGTTATTAGTAATATGGGAACTTATTTTCTTTTGGTCAGCTGGACTATGTTCTCAAATAGTTTTGTCCCTACTCTGACAAATCGCAAATCCCACACGTTTCATCACTACAAGTTTTCAACATTCCTTTACTCAAGGCTACTGGAAAAGTAGAACTAGAGTACTAGTTTTATGAAAACCAATTGTACCATGATTTAGTATCTGAAAAAGACCACCCAACCAGGCCTATGGACAGAGAAAGCAGGATGTCTAAGAAGTAACACATCAGTTGGCCATGTGACTTGGGGTGGAGTCTACCAAGTTTCAGGTACCAACCTGAGATGCTCTTTTCTAGATGGGTGTGTGATGTGCTCATCAACTCTACATCGAATTTGCCCATTTTAGAAGCTTAAATTATTTTCGTTTCCCAAGGACATCCATGATAATGACATCAGCATTGGCCACAGGGAATCTTAAATTATGTGGCAACAGGGACAGTGGTAGGAAAGTGACGACAGGGCTACTAGGGAAATACCTCTCAGCATTAGATGGGAGGCTTCAAACATCATTTGGGGAAGATGAAGAAAAAGTCCCTGACGTGATGGAATTTATATTTCAGAGTGAAGAGACAGACAGTAAGCAAATAAATAAGGACATTTACAATGTGTCAGATGATACAAGACAGACATAGAAATAAGGGGGCCTAGGAAGGGGATGGATGGTCAACAAAGGCCTTGTTGATAAGATTTGAGTAGAAACATGAAAGTGACGTGGTCAGCCAGCGGCTTTCCTCTTCCTCCAAAAAGGACACATTGATTTTCTAATTCTGTCTTCATGGATTTTATGTTTTAGAAACTTTCACTTTCCAAGAATTTAGATTGTTGGTTAATTGTTAAAATTCATTCTCTTTGTAGAAGGCCCCCCAGTCACAGACTAAAGTTGGGATTTGGCTTTCATTGCAGAGGGCGCTAAATTCAACCAGCAACAAGACCTTCACTTCCATGCATATGCCAGCTCCAGATTTCCACAAGAATGGGACTAATTTAATTTCAAGTAAATCCCCTGATAAGACTTCATGATTCTAGCCCAATGCAACTTGCAATACCATTGAGAACATACACACCAGATATCAGAACACAGGCACCAGGCAGCAAAGCACATCGTGTTGACCAGTAATATATCCCCATGCCTGATACATGGTAGACACACAATAACTTTTTGTTGAATTGATTTTTTTGAACTCATATCCTTCTTTTGGAGTTTTCCCTGATCACTGGGATTGAGTTTCCCATTTGAGATCTGCTTCTTCCACAATTATTATTGTTTCCATTTGTCTTTACTCTCCATGATGCCGGCCCATCACTGGCTGTGATTGCTCTTCTAGTTGAGTTGCACGTCAGATTATTGAATGTGTTAGCATGGTGAGGAATCAGTGATGTAACAATGTGGGACGTGGGCAGGGAGAGCTATATTTTTTTCCCCTAAATGAAATTACTAGATAAAGAGAACTCCCAAAGTATATCAAAATGCATGTTTGGAGATTTGGATCTCCAGAGGGAGGGACAAGCTGCTCACAGATAATAAAGCCATTTCCTTTTCATTCCCTTGCTGATTTTAGCTGTTTCAAAAAGAGCAAGGTGGAGGCTCCAATGATCCATGCTTATCATTGGTGGTTTGATCTTAAGGACTGCTGAAGACACATTCTGTTTTGCTGCCCAATTTATTTCTCAATCTGTACCAGATGCCATCCCCAGAATGGGGTTTATATTTTCCCATCATGTGCTGCTGTCAAAGATCTGCTGTTGAGGGCTGTTATTTTAAATTCTATTTTATAAATCATGTACTCTCCCATTTAGCCATTTCCTACATTTTATCATATCCCAAACCTATCATTGATTGCACCAGCCACAAATCCCTGTGGTTTTCTCTTAAAAAAAGATCTGTGTGAAGAAAGGTAGATCTGGGAAGAATATCAACCAGTGGAGGGTTATTTTGTAGAAATGATTACTTTTCTTTTTCTGAAAGAATTTTTACCTCTTAAGAAATAAAAGTACATCAACCAAAATGGGTTATATGTTCATCAACCACGTACGTTCAATATTTGCAGAGTGCCTGCAATACGCTAAGCATTTTTCTAGACCCTGAGGATATAAAAGTGGATAAAACAAATGAAAATCCCTAATCTCATGGCTCTTACATTCTGATTTACGTTACAGGAGGTGGCTTCCTAACCAAAACTTTCTACTTTTAATGGATTATCAAGGAATTGGGGTAGGGGCTGCCATTTTAATATGCCTATCTGGCTTTGCCTAGCTGGATTTTGACTTTAACTTATATTAATTTGACTTACACTTAGATTAATTTATTAGCTCCTTATTATATAACACCACTGATTAAAGACAATGATAATAGAAAACATGCCAAGTTCAAACTCATTAGCTTAAAAGCTTCAAGTCAACTTTTCTCCTATAGTATAGCTTTTACATACCTCCTGGGCTGCACGTGGACCTAACTAGAAGACAAAGAGGGAACTTTTGCCTTGCAATGAAACCAGCCATAGTTTAATGTCCATTTTGAATGGTGAAGGTATTCTTCCATAAACAGTCCATGAATTGTTCTTTTGGTTATTCCATCAGTTGCAGCCTATCATTACAAAAACCATTAAACTTAATGGGTCTGAAACTGGCTATGATTTTAATGCCAGTTAAGCCTCCATTACCTACAGATACAGACAATGAACTCTGGGGATACATTCCTACTGTTCATAGGGGAAGGATTATTCAAAGATCACCAGCTCCTTCCTCTTTGGTACTGAAGCAACAGCAGCTCAGTTGGACATAGCACTGTTACCATCAGGGGAGGTCCATGTTGTCTCCCTCAACTGTAGATTCTTCATCACTCCAGGTGAAAATGGTAGAAAAATACAACTTGTCACAAATTTGCTGTAAGTGGACAATTCCTGCCAAGCTGACACATGTAGCTTTGCTTCTCTGATGTCACTGGATAATATAACTCACTGCTAAAACAGTGTTGACAGTAGAAGAAGAAAAAAAATGAATCCGTAGAGCCAAGGATAATATTACAAAAACAAGGAATGACAATGAGGCAATTTCCACATATGTCTGCATTTCAATTGGCAAACTACAAGCTGGAGATATGTAAATATCACTATGGCCACTGTCTAACCCAGGATTCTATTTCCAGTTGTGAGCTGAGCACTTTACACAAAACACTCTGCAAATAATTACTGATTTATGAAAAAAAAGAGAACAAAACATATTGCTCCTCTCTCATTCTCTACCCTTCTCTAAGTAGCACAAGGGTATAGCAAATAAAATGAATAAAATCAGCCTTTTAAGCAACTTCCCAGCATAAGTCATTACTTGGCAAGTGGCTACAATATTTGTCTATAATGGCTCTTCACAGCATGACATCTACTTCCAAGTAAATGTCTTAATAAAAATGGCATCAAAATCTTTACCTAAGGTAAAGCAGGGTGAGGATGAAATTATTCCATTTCAGAATGAAGTACATCCCTATGACCATCTATGATCACGTACACAAGCAATGGGCTGACCGAACACATGTGGCATGTTTGCAAACCTATATGCTCACAGGTGCTTTCAGGGCAATGCATGATACTTGATTTTCTTGGTATCTTTCACACCACTTATCATTGTAGGCACCCATTCAGCTATTCAGGAGATATTATGGGTTATAGACTAGATACCAGACACTATGATAAGGGATGAGATAAAGAGGTTCAGACATCTGATACAAACAATGCCCTCACACAGCTTACACTGCAGCCATGAAACAGAATGATTATATAGCAATCACATAAATTCAGAATTACACATTAAACCTTTGTGATTGCTTCCTTGATTCTTCCAGCAAAATGAATTACTCCTTTCTCTGCCCTCTAACAGTCTTGTTTCTCTATTCAGCATCTACTTCTGTCTGCCTTTTGCTATGAATTGGCTAAATATGTTTTCTTTTTTCTTTTGTTTATTATACTCATATGTTTTCATTAGACTACAATCTACTCAATAATAAGGGCCAGGACAGGTGCAGTGGCTCATACCTGTAATCCCAGCACTTTGGGAGGGCAAAATGGGAGGATCACTAGAGGCCAGCAGTTTGACACCAGCCTGGTAAACATAGTGAGACTCTATCTCTACAAAAATGTTTTTAAAAAGTTATCTGGGCATGGTGGCCATATGCCTGTAGTCCCAGTTACTCAGAAGGCTGAGGTAGGAAGATTGTTTGAGCCCAGGAGTTCAAGGCTGCAGTGAACTATGTTCGAGGCACTGCACTTCAGCCTGTGCAACAGAATGAGATACTGTCTCTGAAAAAAAATAAAATAAGGGCAATATCTTACATGTGTGATACCCACCTCCAACTTCCCTCTCTCACTAAATATGCTGTGCAATTGTAGAAATAAAAGCTAACCTATTTACTTGTTTGTGTGTGTTGGGGGGTGGGGGAGAGGGAGAGGTGTCAAAACCCTTTCATTTTATTTCTTAGTGCCTCTATTTATATATTGGAGCTAAGAATTTATCAGTGATCCCTTTGGGACATTGTAACTCCAAAGATGAAACAGCAATCCTCAATATAAAGGCAACAGGATATAATAACCTCTGAGAGACAGAGCAATTGGCCCAAAGGCATAACCATTTATATGGGAAAAGGAACAATTTTATTGGAACTAAGGGCCTAAAATTGGATCAATGCTGGTTGATATTCATATCCCATCTTTGATTAAAGGAGAAGATAAAAGTAAAGCAGTGCTTTTTTAATTGCTAAATTTATCCAACTTATGTTGTGAGTATCCTTCCTAAAATACCTCTTTTTATGGAATAATGATGACAATGGATGGTAGTTTTAAAAAAGTGTTAAAATGTAAAAAGTGGTGGTGTGTAGATGGCAGTTTTTCAAAAGTGTTAAAATTTAAAGAGAAGGCAATATATCAGCCTCTTCATTTTGCTCCTGGAGATTTTATTATCCCATAAAACCTAAATGTCTGGGAACACTGGCCTAAGGTATCTACTTTCATTGGCTGGAAGAGCTAGCAGCAAAAGTCAACCAGATATCTGAGCTGATGTCAGGAGGCAGCTATTGGCTGGTGTGCTTCATGAAGACTGCAAGATCTAAGGAGTTTCAGAATATAATTTTCTTGGCAGGAAGCATTCCAAATTCAAAGATAGATACTGAAGACAGATATATTCAGCTTCTCCCTTGTTGAGTTTTTTTTTTCTTTCAGATGGAGATGATGAAACTAGTGTTTTCCATGGTGCTTATAGCTGATGACATAATAATAGGTCAGATGAAAAGAGTAGAAACAAAAGGGGCATAGAATAGAAAAACTAAGAGATGAAGGCAACAGAACATAGATTAAAGAAGGATTAAAAGGTCTGGAGGTGAGGGGAAAAGAGAGAGAACAAAAATGAGAAATGAATCGAATGTTCACGCACTCACATGTATGTACACATTCACACATGTACATATACACAAACCACAATTGACATCATCAGGATTTGAAGCCACAGAGGCAGTTAGAGGAGCCAGTGGTTCATAAATGCTACATTGCTTCTGATTTCTCTTTACTTCCATTGCCAAAGGACAGAAACCCAAGCCTGCAATTTAACCAAAGACTTCCTAGCGTGAAATGAAACAGCTCAGCTTTGTCAATTAAGTAACAGTGAAACTCAAGGGCCAAGAATCCGAAAATGAATGATATTCCTAACGTACCAGTGTTTCCACCTTTGCAAGTTATGTCTGTTTTCTTCCTGGGCAGAGCGGGTAAATTAAGAAGGAGTAGTTAAACACTTTAGGCATCAATTGAAGACTATGACCCCATTCTTAGGGATAAAAAACATAAGATAACATTTCTGAAACTCTCTTTCCAAAGCTACTGGTGGGAGGTGTAGGCAGTGAGCAAGTAAAAGACAATAAAACTCAAACCATGTTTGCGCCTGACTCTTTTCCCCACGTTCTTTTTCTTCTTGCCAAGGATGAAAGCAGTTATTAATATAGCAACATTGATGCTTGTGTTTTTTGCAGGTTTTATACCCACAGAAAGCCTCCCAATAACTTAGAAACAAAAGTCTGCCCACACTTGGAGAGCCAGCTCATCAAAGACTGTGTCGTAGTCTTGTGGGCCCCTGCCAATCTTTAGCAAACAGTTCCCTTGAGGGCTGGAAACTCATTTCTGTTTCTGAAGTCAGTGCTCTCACACATACAAAGGAGGCTTGAGGAAGGGTGTATGCAGGGTATTCAATGATGAAGGCCAAGTTCCTGCCACATGGGTCTCTAGGCTGGAAAACCAGAGCTGAGGACCACTCTGCCTGGAAGGGTTCCCTTCCTGTCTCGCTCTTGTAATTGTTGAACCACTTATTGGATAAATATGATTCATTGATCCTTCCACATCTTTCTACATTTAATTTTCTTTTAAGGAGCTAAATCTCCCTTGGTTCATAGGATACACATTGGTTCACAGTTTCCAGTCAAAGTTGTATCACATTTGGAAGCTGGAAAGAAGTGTCAGAAGACACCATAGAGGAAGGATGTTCACAAGCCTTGTGGTGTGGTTGGGTCATATTGTACCCCTCCTCAACCCTCGATGGGAATGAAGTCTAATGCCCATGTAATAAAGATTTTACCCAGCAGGTGGGAGTAATTACACACAGCTCATATCTCTAGGCAGCACATTTCTTTCAAGCTTATAATCCACAAGAAAACAGCAGTAGATAGCACAAATTTGGGGAACTATGAATTTGCTAACCCACTCTCCAATTTTCAAGACACACAGCATTAATCACAAATTTAAGAGTCTTGAGTTTACATCATAACTCAAGTTTTGCTGAAGATAGGAGTGGCTGGCAAATATTTCCCCTGGATGGGGGTAAGGGGTCTGAGGCCTTTCCTTGCCATCTCTACTATGCCTCCAAGTTTTGTCTGTTTAATTTAATTAAATGGAGTAATTTTGTTCTTAGAGGTTTTTATTTTTCATTCTTTGTTTTTAGTTTGAAAAAAACAATGATTACGCCATGAGTCTGAGTTTTGTTGCAATGCCATTCTGTATTTTAGGCAAATTTATAACTGTGCCTATAAAATGCCAACACAACTGAATCCAAGGTGAAAAATGTACGCATGCTTTCACAAAATTAAGATGATCGATCTAACTATTCCTTTTTACTCCAATATTTCAGCAATTTTTAGTTATACATTAGGCTGCCAGCATTCCATCATGATAGATAAAATACTTTCTGAGATCAAATATTTCTTTCATATCAATTTAGTGACAGATGTATGAAGTTTATAAAGAGAAGTCTTGCCATGAGTAGCTCAATTAATATGTTTTTCACATTGCTTCACTACGTAAAGAGAAAAGTGATGCATACATATTTGTCTTTAATTAGTTCATTTTCTGGAATGTAATGAACAGGATTATTTTTATTTTTACTGGTACATTTTTTGAACCAATCTCATCACAGACATTGCCTAGATGATCACCAAATCTATTTCCTCTTCCTGAGCACTAAGCCAGGTGGGGACTGTGTGAGGAATTCTGGCCAATGGAATGTGAGCAGAAGGTTTATGTCACTTTCAAACCAAGGCAGTTAAGTGTATGTGTGTTGGAAGGATTGGTATGTACATGCTTTTTTCTCTCACTCTTCCCACAGAACACTGTCTGAACAATGTCAGTGTGACCTTGAAGCCATGTGTTGAAAATGGAGGAGCCATCTTCCTCTGGAACAGTATAGGAAGAGAATGGATTCCTGAGTATCCTCTTTAAGGAACAACCCAACCAAGAACAATGCAGTGGAATTTATACCAACAAGATACAACTGTTTGTTGCATTAAAACACTGAGATTGGGAGGGTTGTTACTAGCGTTAGCATAGTTTGGCTAAATCATAAAAATAGTGTTTTTTTTTTCATTTGCATGAAACACCAACAAAATGTTAAATGCAGATAAAATGTGTTATGTTGCATATTTTTATAATATAGACACAATTATTTTTCACCTGAGGATGCTCCAATATTCTATAACTTCCGTAATTAATTGTATCATTTCAGGTTTATGAGTAGCTCTATTATTACACACATAAGGATGGGTTCTTGACCCATGTAGGTGATATTGATAGCTTGTACTCTGGCTCTTTCTCTTTCCTTAATTAACTGATTCAATGAGTCTCTCTCTGCCAAAGGCTTTCCCATTTCTCATTGTTTATTCATTCGGAATTTGAGATGAGAATTCATCAAATGACTTATCAATTTTAAGTCATGTCAGCTAATTGATTACAGATATATTACCAGTTTTAATCCTTTCTAAGAAAACAATGCTTAATGAGGGAATGAGGGGTGGGGCTAGGTTAGAACTCCCTGCTTGAGAATTCTGGACAAAATGTGGATTTAAATATCTATATATTAGTCTTCATTACTTGTGGCTACAACATTCTCCACCTGTAAAGTGAGCATCACCTTATACATATATGATCAATTTTCAGGATGAGTCAGGAACATCATTAAGAAAAGGTAATAATTTTAGTAGAGTGTAGGTATTCAAGTCCATAAATGCAGCTAGTTGAGTTTTCTTTTTAAAGACTTTTCTATGGGAATTTAGAAATCACTTACCAGAGGAAAAATAAGGATTCATCTCTCTTTAAGTGCTTGTAAGCAGAGGGCTTCTATAAAAATCAGGGGGATAAAAGTCTTGGATGTTTTGATCTGGTTTTAATACATTTTAATAATGTTCACACAAGAAATTAAATTACAATTAAAAGCTGACAATGTGAAACTATCTTGCTTAAAAAGGAAGTGTCCCTAAGCACTCTGGCATTAGGACCCACCCAGACTTAGGATCCTGTTGGCTTCAAATATTTTATTTTGTACACACACACATGAGTGTGCACACACATCACACGTCCTGAATATGAAGATATTCACTTATTTCACTTAATGGTTAAGGTCATAGACTCTGGAGTTAGGCTGAATTCAAACCCCAGGCCCACAATAACTACTGTGGTGACCTTGAGCAAGTTTCTTAGCATCACTGACTGTCAGTTTCCTCATCTGAAGAATGAAAATAACAACAATGGTTTGCTTCATGAGTGGTGCGAGAATAAATAAGAATGATCTCTGGGGAAGCATTTAGTTCAGTTCCTAGTCACACAGTAAGTGCTCATCAATTATCAATCAATATCAAATATCAAATATTCTCAATCATTCAATCAATATCAAATATGCTGTTTGTATTTTCCCTCACTCTGCATATTTGAATGGGTCTGCCTTATTCTCATCCCTTTCAATGAAGCCAGCACACTCACAGTGGGGCACAGAGGCCTGAACAACACCTGCACTCGGGATCTGAATTTTGCTTCCAGAAGTAACCTGCCCCATCCTTCATCATCCCACTATTTCTCCCCACTAGGCTTTCACAAGGTGCCTTGCAGGGGAAGAAACCCTCTCTTCCTATGTCAGACTCACATACTTATTTATTTTCCCCAAGATCCTTCTTAGGACGTTTCTTCTCAATAAGACAATAGAGAAAATAATTTCTGCTGTTGTGCCAAATTGACTCAGAATACCTAATGTGTTAGCCAAAATCACTGCTCTCCTATTACCACATCCCATTCCAGCACATCATGAAATGGTTGATCTCTAAAAATGTATATTATTTGAATCATAATTATAATATAGGGTGATTCATTCCGTTATAATTACTAAGACTATTATACTAATACTACTCAGATTAATTTACCTCCTTCCCATTATAATAATGTAAGCCTTTTTCACAAAGGACATTATGTAATATATTCAATTATTATAATTACCACACATATTCTATACTTTTCATCGACCAAATGTTTATTTTAAAAATACTGGGATAAATGTTAGAGGAAATAATCCTATTCCCAACAGCCACATAAAGTCTTTTTCTTAAAACAAAAACTAAAACAATCAATGTACTTTAGAAATTAACCAACATTTATTGTTTTATACAATCGTGGCTAAGCTACTGGTTTTGTTACTAAAGGTAATAATGCTGACTAGTGGATGATCCATTGTGATTTTTACTCTTTAGTCAACTCAAAAGTCCATCCCAAAGGTGGCCTCTATGTGTATGGGGCATTCTTTTCCTCACGATAAGTGTGGTTGATGGCAGATGACATGTCGATGACTCCCTCTAATCCACAGCTAGGCAGCACTGACCCCTGCCAGACAGACTCTGGTGGGAGGAGCCTGTGTGGTGGCTCAGGGGCTATCTCTCAGATGCATGGATTTTACATTGGGATGATGTGACAAAGCAGCTTTTATCTGGGTCCAAATCCCAGTACCGTAATTTTGCTCCCCTCCCTTCCCTCACCCTTACTTCCTAACCCTTCAGAAGGACTAGCCTCTCACGTTTCCTCCTTCCCAAATCTATTAAGTCAGACATAATTGAACTATTTATATGTATGTCCCTGGGGAGGGAAGCAGAGGTAGGGGCTGGCCTCTTATTAACTTACTCTCTATGAAGATCCATTCAGTATAGTGTGTATGTATGTGTTTGTGGTGGTGAGGGGCAACTATTTTCTTATCTCTTGGCCAAATTATTCTATTTTACTCAGGGAAACAAGTTTAATTCTACCGGCTAGCTTGTAATAGTCAGTTTCAAGTGACCTCAGCTTTGTGATCTGTTTTGAGGTAAATCATATATATATATACATGATATATATATATATATCATGTAAACCAAACAAGCAGAAACGAACAACTCTATTTTTGGGGGTGGGAGGAATCCCCATTGACAGGCTGATAGTATTACTTTAATCTTTTTTAAAAAAATTCCTATTCCCTCATTCTTGGCAAATAACACATGGCACCCCAGACGGATAAGTAGAGAGTTTAAAAGTACCCTGGGTGATCACAGCATCAGAAAGCTATGACCAACCCTAGTTGTGAAGGGGGAACCCACTGAGAAGCTCAGTTGTAAGTGAGAAGGGGGCATCCACCAGGAGCTGTGGCCTTCAGAAGAGGAATTAGCTACTACCCACTGCAGCCAGGCAGGGAGGGAGCAGGGAAATGAATGCCTACAAATCTCTCCTTCCATCCTACAACCTCCTGCCTGAGGCCTCTCTCTGGGCAAATGCTACTTGAAGACAGCATGTGAGGGAGTCCTGTTGATGTGGTTCATGTCAGCATCCCGGGACACAGAGTTTGGGAAAGTGGAAAGTGTATAAGGAAGAGCTAATGGAGAATAGCCAGAATAATCAATCTTTAAGAAAGAAGCCGTGCCGTTTCCTGTCCCAATTGTAATTACCTTTCAAAGCACAGGTCAAATTTGGCCTCTAGGGAGTATTTCCTAGTTACTCTAGGTTTTACTGACTTCTCTCTTATTTGAATTTATAGCAATTATAAGTTTGTCTTGGTATCTCTCTCCCTCTCTCTGTGGATACATATTTATTCTCTCTCTCCATATATATGTATATAAAAATATTTATATATTTATAAACATATACTTAAAAATATATAAAAATATATATATATTGAGATGGAGTTTCACTCTATTATGCAATGGCACAATCTCTGCTTACTGCAACCTCCACCTTCCAGGTTCAAACGATTCTCCTGCCTCAGCCTACTGAGTAGCTGGGATTACAGGCATGTACCACCACGCCCGGCTAATTTTGTATTTTTAGTAGAGACAGGGTTTCACCATGTTGGCCAGGCTGGTCTGGGACTCCTGACCTTGTGATCCGCCCGCCTCGGCCTCCCAAAATACTGCGATTACAGGCGTGAGCCGCCATGCCCGGCCTTTTTTTTTTTTTTTTTTTTTTTCTTTTTTGAGACAGAGTCTCACTCTGTTTCTGAAGTGCGGTGGCACCGTCTCAGCTCACTGCAACCTCTGCCTCCCAGGTTCAAGTGATTCTCATGCCTCAGCCTCCCGAGTAGCTGGGACTACAGGCGCATGCCAGCATGCTAATTTTTGTATTTTTTAGTAGAGATGGAGCTTCACCATGTTGGCCAGCTGGTCTTGAACTCCTGACTTCAAGTGATCCGCCCGCCTTGGCTTCCCAAAGTGCTGGGATTACAGGTATGAGCCACCTCTCCTTACACACACACACACGAGTTTTAATTTGAAGTATTTCTTTTTGGAGCATATTGAGACTTGGTTGGAGGCAATATTAGCGTTGATCTTTACAAACATTATCAACTCCGATATCCTGGAACTTTTTTTTAAGAGAAAGGGTCTCACTCTGTTGACCAGGCTGGACTACAGTGGTGTGATCACAGCTCACTGAAGACTTCAGCCTCCTAGGCTCATGCAGTCCTCTCACCTCAGCCTCCAGAGTAGTGGAGAATACAGGCCCATGCCACCATGCCTGAGTAATTTTTAAATGTTTGTAGAGACTTGGTCTCATTATGTTAGCCAGGCACTCCTGGGCCCTTGAACACTTTTAAAAAAGAATTCTGAACTTCCTATCCTCTTAGGCACATCAGTGCTTGCCAGCTTTATTCTTTTAACACCGAATTTTGCCTTCTATGGTTCCAACCACATATATGAGGGAATGGGGATACAGGGCCTTAACTCAGGCACTTCTATTCTTTCTTTTCATTCATTATTTATTCAATAGAATTTTAGCCTGCACCTTCTATGCATTAGGTATTATGCCAGGCACTGGAATTACAATGGTGACATAAAAATAGACATAGTATCATAGAGTTTACACTCTGGTGAGGGAGAAGAAAGCAAAGCATAATCTAAAAAGTATGACATGAGCAAATGTAAAATTACGACTCTGATAAGTATAATAACAGCAAGGATACAAGGCACAATGATGGTGCATGATGGAGGGAACTTACCCAGGGAGGCTGAGAAGGCTGCTCTGAGAACATGACCATCAGTACAAAACCAGAAGAATAAGCAGCAACTAAGTAAATCATGGAGGAGTATTCTAACCCCAGGGAACTGCAAAACCTGAATTTCCAGGAAAGGATAGTGAGGAGGAGGAACTCAAAGAGGGCAAAAGGTCAGGAGCATGTTCTATGACACTAGAAACACAGTCAAGGGCCAGGAGCTGCCTACCATGTAAGTTTTGTTCTGGAATCGGGTCTTTAAGACCAGAAGAAAGCCATTCAGTGGGGTGACATTGCCAAATTTAGCACCTGAAACAATCCTTTTGACTGCTGTGTGGAAATAACCCTTTTGACTGCTGTAGTTCATTTGAGGGGTGATGGTAGCTTAGATTAGGATATCATGGAAGAGAGAAAAGTGGATAAATTTGAAAGACATCTGGCAGATAAAATCAATAATAACTTGGTGAATTATTCAAAAGAAAAGTAAGAAATAAAAAGGCAGTAAGAAAGTTTATATATTGCATTAGTAAAATGGGTGAAGAACTAGGCATTGAGATAGGAGATATTAGAATACGATCAGATTCAATGAGAGGAAGAGATATGGTGACATACAGTGCTCCATGTTATAGTCATGTAAGAATTAGAACAGCTTATATAAAAAGGTATGATGGAAGCAAGTATGAACAAGCATCAATGCAGTGTTTGATAATACAACTAGAGCCAGAGACATTGCCTAATGATATGGCCCATGTCTTATTCTAGCTTTAGTGACTAATCCAAAGTCTATAGATAGAAAGGATTTAATGTGATTTCTAAAGATAGTCAATTTAATGCAAGATTATATAGTGTATATATATATATATATGCTGGGAAAATAGGGGAATGTGTTATTCTCCCTTTCATCTTGGAAAAAAAAATGAGATTTATGGCAGTAAATAACTTGGCCAAGGCTATACGCTCTGAGTCAGCAGAAAATTGAAGGAAGAAAACTCAAGATTCAAAGAGTTGAAAGTAAATTTAGAGATCATTTGATCTAGTCTCTTTGTGGAGCAAGAGTATTAATAAAAATTTTTGCTATGAGTTGGGATGGGTAGTTAGTAACAGATTTGTGACTAGAACCCAGGTGTCTTGACTCTTAGTCTCACATTTCTTTTTCACTCCAGTGCATTCACTGAGTTTCAGGTTAATTATCCATTGCTTGGTGATTTGGCCTCTCCCAGTAGCCAAAAGAACCCTTTCTGAAATCAGTGGATAGCAAAAACTATTGTGGAACAATTGAGGACCAGGCATGTTGGGTGAAAATTTAAGCTGATGTGAATTTTGGCAAGTCGATATGCAGCACATATGAGAACAATTATAACAATTCCCTGCGATCTCAGTTTCTTCATCTATAAAATGTGATAGTTGTGAATAATTATGTTCTTGCTCTGTGAAATTATGGTTCTACAAATGATTCCCCCAACATCCAAGTATCCTTGCTGGACTTGTGAAAATAATCCCCCTCCCCTTCTTTTCATTGTTTGGAATATGTTTCCTGATGAAAGGGGATATGTGCTGGTTTTTATCATGGAACATATTTTCATGTTTAAACTCTAGAGAAAGTGAGAGGAAAGCATAAAACAGGAAGCATCTGTATTTTTAACTGGCAGAGCAAGTGGAATTTGATGTGACTTCAACATTTTTCACTGCCTTGTATTAACAGATGGCTAGAATTCAAAAGTGCTTTACATAGGAAAATGGGTGGAAACTAGTAAGAAGGCCTTGCAGAGGAAGGAAGGAAGGAAAATAAAGAGATAAGGAGGAAGAGAGAAGGGCGAAGGAAAAGAAAGGAAGGTACTGGAGAACAGAAGGAGGGAAGGGAGTGCTGGGGGGTGCCAGGAAGGAAGAGAGGAAGTGGGACTGGGGAAGGCAGGAAGTGGAAGGGAGGAGGGCAGGAAGTGGGAGAAAGGAAGGCAGGAAGTGGAAGGGAGGAAGGCAGGAAGTGGAAGGGAGGAAGGCAGGAAGCACTGGGGTACCATCGGGTACTACTAGCACATTACTCTCTTGAGAGGAAGAGGGGGAGAGCAAAAGGGGAAGGGGAGGAGGAAAAGGAAAAATGAAGAGGTAGAGAGATCGCAAAACTGCATTGGCCTTCCTCAATATGGCCTAGAGATAGGTCACTTGGTTCAGAGCTTGCAGATCTACTTGGAGGTCTTGACTCTTCCACTGCCTGCTGCTTGAGCACTCTAGTTTATACAGACTTCCATTCTCCTCATCAGACAAATGAAGTGGAGAAGAGCGGACAGGGAAGAGTTTCAGATGAACAAAGCTTCACCAAAGAATCTGCCTGTTATTTTTCCAAAAGCCGATGTTCAGTAGGACTTGTTCCCAGCACCTGGATGAAACCATGTAGTTTCCATCATGTTGTCTTATCGGGAAGCTCAATAGTCAGGGTGGTTACTTGATCCCTAGAACTAAGCTATTCAATTCTCCCACCTAACTTTTCAGACCACCAATGGTTTTTTGGTTCCACCAATGAATTTTGGTTCTCCTGCTTAGATTTCTTTTGATATCCAACAAAGAATACTATTACTTCATCCCTAGTGTGCCCACAGATTCTCAAGTTTTCTAACCTTGTCACCCTCTGAGATACCAGGAATGTATGGAAATTCAGACCTAAGTAGGATTCTTTCATAGCTTTTCATTGGAATTCTTGGTTTCTAGAAAAAATGTATGCAATATTTTGCTATCAGATAAGATTTGGCGCATTCACGGTGATATGGCCATAGACTAATTTGCTACCATCAAGTGGATTTCAGGGAGTTACTGGTTGACATATAGTTAATACATACTTTCTTTGCATACCAATAATTACCTTGAATTAGGAGTAACAATGTCAGCTAATAGACTAGGGTGGCAGGAACTCCATTTTCCCTCATTCTTCCTCAAGGGGACAACTTAGCATCTATTTCTCTTCTTTCTCTCCTTGCTTTCTGTACTGGCCTTCATTCCCTGTATTAAAAAGTCAGTCTAGGGCAGATCACAAAGGGCATAGCTGTCCTTAGTGAGAGGAGGGATAAAATATCAAGAGTATGGACCTCCTGGGGTTGCTTCTTCTTCCTCAACTGATGGAGCCAGCTGGAAGCTCGACCCTGTACTGTATCCTACTCCCACCGGCCTTCTGCTTCTCTTCCACCTCTACCTCTGACCCACTTTGATGAAATCCCCCAAATCCCAGCCACAATTTGGCCCCACTGTAGATTCTGCTGAATTGCTAATTTTTTTAGAATTGGGGGAAGCCCCTGGCTCTCATTCCCAGGCACATGAGAGATGAAAAATCCCCTGTCCTATTAAGCACTAGGCATAATACAGTATGCCTTCTCCAAAAGAATTATTATAGGTGGTTATTAGTATTCTCTACATTTGAGCCTCTAAACTTGAGTTCCTGGACAAGTTCAAATGGGTTTCTATTCCTCTTAAAAATGCATGCCTATTTTTGTGTGCATGTGTATATTTATCACAGCAGGCAAATTTATTAAGAAAGGGGATACACAGGTTTTTATCCAATTTTAAAATTGTTTTTGACTTGAAAGTGGATGAGCAAATTTGCCTAGTAGATGAATTCATGTGATGCATTTTTTTGTGGATTTAACCAGTTCAGCAGTCACTCTTTGGGACAATTCTTTCTGTATTACAAACAATTCACTTAAAATCAACTTGTGAAACATAATGCCTTCTTGTAAATTGGAGACTGGCTATATTAATGGAAATAGTTTAGTATATATTGATGTGTGAATTACATGCAGTGAAGGCATTTACTATTTAAAAGTATGTTATAGGAAGTTATTTCATAATCATTGATCGTCTCCTGAATTATCTGAGTTATAAGTATTAATTAGTTGTCCTTAAAATAGAGTACTTACAGATGACTAAAACCAAGGTTTTAAATCTTTTTCAAGTATGTTTAGTGTCTAACATATAACTCTAGACATGTTTGAGTCTTTTTCAAATATGATGTATAAACTCTTTAAAAATAAAAGTTAAACTTGGAATATGTGACAAAGCCATCAGGGTTTCTTCAAATAGAAGAACCACAAAGTGTTCTCTACAGCTCTACAGCTTGCAAATGTTCATCACTAACACACAAAGTGAAGAGCTATCTCCCTATGAAGACCACAACTTTTATAAAACAGCATTTCCATTTTATTCCCATCTAGCAATCTTTCCCCTAAAGGAATAGCTGAACAATACATGCACAGTTAAGATTGCTAAGGCAGAAACAATGATTTAAATCCAGTTGTGGAGCTCTTGTGATGCAACGTGAATAGCTAAAATACAAACAACTAGAGTCTTACTTTTAAATTTTGCTCACTTCGCCTAACTCACTGATAAGGCATGTCTAGATGGGGCTAGGAATTTTCATTTTTCTCTCTCTCTCTTTCTGAAGCACTCCCACTTTCCTTACTGTAAATATTGCAAAGGGCTTGATGGATAGAGGAGCTTCACTGACAATCTCTGAAACCCTTTTCAACACTGGAATTTTATGAACAACACCCAAAGGCACTGCGCCTCATAGGTAGAATATTAAAGTATGGGGCCAGAGAATACAGCTTGGCTCTAGGTCTGATCTGCCCCTGTTCTTCCAGCTCCTCCTCTCTGTTGCCAGGTTCCCCCTGCTCAGATTTCTGCTTCCAGCTGCATCATCTGGCTCTCTCCCTTTCATTTCTTGCTCATTTCCCCAGCAAGTATAGAGACTTACATTTCCAATCCTCATAGATTTTCCCGTTCACCACTCAAGTTTTCCCTTGAAGCCATGCTTTCCAGAATCAAACCTTCCACTGCCCTGACCTTCATAGCCCTGTTCTACACCTAACCCCACCTCACCTCAATCCCAGACTCACTTTTCCAATTCACACCTGCCTTTTGCTTGCAGAATCCTTTGCTAAGAGCTCTGCTACCTGGAAGGTTATTTTATTTTACTTATTACTATGGCTTTTATTTTTGTCCAAAATGAGAGCCCAATTTTTAGCTTCTCTGTTCAGTGAATAAACAGAATCCTCAGGTCCTTTTGCTTTTTATTGGCCTTTATCTCAAACATTTTCCAGAACTTCTATCCAGGTAGCCTCTAGACATGTCAAGAAATAATATTTCTCAATCTCTAATTCCTGGGAATCTCTCTGGGCAATGAACATGACATTATTTTCCCTGGTACATGAATCCGGTGCCCCTCCTGCTAATTTTTTATTTTTTACCAGCTGTCTTACCTCATATTGATATACATTCCATTTCATAGACACCCCTTAGCTATTACATTTCTTCCTGAAACAATTTCAAGTTTATGGTTTTGCTATTTCTGGCCCCTATCCTAGTTGACGGCTGAAAAATGACAAAGATAACACAACATATCTTACCTTCTTTGTTGATGCAAATGTTGACCGTAGGTTGACAAATACTGAACTCTTAAAAGTACACTAAAAATTTATAACTTGGGTTTTGACCACAAGGAAACAGTTTAGAGGATAATTTGCAATAAATATGGGTATGTTTATTGGGTATGGGCACTTCTTTACACACATTTTTCTCTTTTACTTGAACATGTGCTGAAAGTGAAGGTCGAGGTCCTTTATAGCCTCAAAGGCACTGAGATGCTCAGGAGCCTGCGGGCCAGGGGTCTTAGTCTGTTTGGGCTGCTATAACAAAACTTCTTAGACGGAGTCATTTAGAAATAAAATAAATTTAATTATCACAGTCTGGAGGCTGGAACGTCCAAGATTAAGGCTCCAGCACATTCAGCGTCTGGCAAGGGCTCACTCTGCTTCATAAAGAGTGCCTCTTGCTACGTCCTCACATGGCAGAAGCAGAAGGGCAAGAGGCCCTAGGGTGCTCTCTTCAACCTCTTTTATAAGAGCATGAACCCATTCATGCATATGGAGAACCCCTCATGACTTAATCACTTCCCCAAAGACCTTATCTCTTGATTATATCACACTGGGTACTAGGATCCAACATATGAATTTTGAAGGGACATCAATTTTCAGACAATTTAGCACCAGGCTTCTTGTCCCTGTAGCTACACTGACTCTTAGTGGGAGATGTTCTCAAATTACAATGTGTATTTTCCACTAAATTGTGGCATTTATCACTCCAGAAGGCTTTCAACCTTTTGGGTTTTTTTCCCTTCATGTACATAAAAATGAATACAAATGCAGTTTGTAAATGCTACGTAGTGTTTGTTGCTCTGCATGGTTTTATTTAATTGTGTTTTGAAACTCATATAGGACACATCAGGGTGCCTTCTTATAAGCAAATGGATATGGTAATAAAGCATTTTAATAAATTCAATCAATACATATATAAGGATGATTTTTAAAAAATTCTAGCCCTTGCTAGTGCTGCCAAGAAAACCAGCATTATTAGATGAAATAATTTTAAAGCTGAACTCAGTATTGATTGATCCTTTCATTTAGTATTCCTCTTGAATTTTATGTTTCTAAAGGTTGTACAACAGCGGACAAAATATATGACCAAACTCTGTTTTCCAAGTTGGGACACTGACATCTAGGGAAGGTAATTTTATTCTATAAGCTATTGCAACTGGCTGAAGAAAACTATTTTAATTTATTTCTGGGCAGAGATAATTATATGAAGTTCCTGGCAGATAGTGGCCATTTTACCTGATTCTTCCGCCTTTTTCTTTAAAATCAAAACAATCAATAAATATATTCTGAGTGTCTCCTGGGGATACAAAAGAATGCTCTAGCATCAAAAACTTTATAACTTATTTTTGAAGAAAACATATAAGCCCATAAACATAAATCCTCTGTATAAACTACAGAGAAATTTGTATTAAATGATTTGTTCAGTGCAGTGGACATTTAGAACAGAAGGGCATCCCTTCATTTTGGACTGTTCAGGAAGGCTGCATGTTGAAGCTGGTTAAGTTCCTGAGGGAGGGGAAGGTATTCCAGACCAGAAGACATGCAGGAGTAAAGGCCAGACATCCCAGGGTGCACGCTTCATTCAGAAAACTGAGAAGAGGCCAACTAAGATGGGAAAGAAACTCCAAATAGAGAAAATTGTCTGCATTTAGCATAAAATAATTTTGAGACAGGTACAGTCCAGGCTTCTTGAAGGCTAAGACTTATCTTCTTCTCTGTAATTCCTTGTGAAGGCTTATACTACAATGTTTTTGCAAAAGTCACCAACAGAGTGACTAAAATTATCTTTTGGAGAAGCAGGAAAAATTTCATTAGTCCCACTTTGAGAATGAAAAAAGTGAGGTTCATGGTGTTGCTTGCCCAAGTCCACATAACTGGTAGACTCTGTGATCAGGCTTCATGTCCCCAGATATTTATCTTGTCAAAGTAATTCTTAATTACGTTCCTGCAGCACATAGGTCCTGGATGATAGATGCCCAATGTAAAATAATAGAGGTGATCCAGACCCTGATCTTAGGAGTTTAGATGGGCTCCCAACTCTACAACTTAATAGCTGTAAAGACCTGAGCAAATGACTTAATATATATCTAAGTTTCCTTATCTATGATTGCAACTTACAATAGAAACAAATAACACATAACTTACTGGGGTGTTGTGAGGATTTATTGAAAGGGTGTCTACATATTGCCCAGAGGATATCAAGTGTTCCTCAAATGTTAATTCTTCACCATCTCACCCACCTCTAATATTTAAACACATCTATTACATTACTTCCAACAGAGGTCATTTGGCTTGGGATTACTCCCAAAATCATTCATCAGTGCCTGAAAATCTTTCTAAATTAACTGAGATAGTATAAAAAATTAGCCGGGCGTGGTGGTGGGCGGCTGTAGTCCCAGCTACTAGGGAGGCTGAGGCAGGAGAATGGTGTGAACCTGGGAGGCGGAGCTTGCAGTGAGCCGAGATCGCGCCACTGCACTCCAGCCTGAGCAACAGAGCTAGACTCCGTCTCAAAAAAGAAAAGAAATTCTCTGTAAGGACTTCACAGTGGCAAGAGTATGATATATGGAGCTAAGTTCAACATTTGCCACTTCCTGCAGGTATTATGATTTTGGCACAGTGGTTAGGGCTTGGGTCCTAGGGCCTGATTGTGTGGGTTCAAATCCTGCCTCAGCTCTACTGGCTGTGTCTACCTGGATAAATTATTTCGTCTGTCTCTGCTTCAGTTTCCTCATATTTGAAATGGGTATATTTATAGTATCATAGGCTTATTGTGAGATTTAAATGAGTTAAGACACTCAAAATACTGAGGAAATATATTCAACAAATTTTAGTATCTATAATTATTATTATTATTATTCCCCATAATAACAAAAAAACTTTGTTTTCACATTATAAAAGACTTTCACGAGTACTTGTTTATTTGACCACTATGTTTATCCAGTGAGAAAGGTAGAATAATAGTTATCATCCCCATTTTATAAGTTTTATTTTTGGAGAGGGGTAAATTACACATTATTATTTAAAAATATTTCAAACAACAAGAGAAATTCAAATAAAAAAATAAAGATAATGCTGAATTCTACCACAGAAGACGAAACCACCATTAGTAGTTCAGTGAACACCTCTCTAGGCACCTGTGTCTTCACATACATATGTGGATAGGTGTGCTGTTACGAATGGAATCATATTCAGAATCCATTTAACAAGTATTAATTGAATACCAAGCTTGGACCAGAAGACAGTGATAGAGTTAGAGGGAAGTGGATGATCTGAAACACACTTAGGAATGAAAAAGACATCATGGTGGATTAGATATGAGAGATGATGACAATTAGGGGATAGGGATAATATACAGGTTTTGCCTTGTATAATAGGATTTATTGGTGAGGATTTACTTAGGAGGAAACAGTATTATTCTGTGATACTTTTACTCATTCATTTATACGTTATGGTAATTGCCCAGGGCAATCAATACACCTATACATTTTCATTTTTAGTGACTGCATAGGATTACATTGTATGTACAGTTCTATATGCAATTAAACTATTCCTGTATTGACATTTATTTAGATTGTTTCCAATTTTTAAATAATTTTCAACAAAACTATGATGAATATCCTTATGAAGACATTTGGTTTTTCACTTATTCAATTATCTACTTAGCGTACATTTCAGGAAGGGGAAATTGCATGGCCAAAGGACATCACAATATAAATTTGATGTATATTGTCAAGCAGTCCTCCAGAAAAGCTACCCCAACTTAAGCTTATATCAACAGAACAAGAGAGTGCCCATTTATCAACACTCATTTACTCTTTCCAATCTTGGATATTGATGATCTAAAGAAAGAAAAGAGTGATCTAGAGATGAACTATAGAGGGAAGAAAGGAAATTAATGTTTACTACTTCTAAGTATGTACACATTTTTCTAGATATTTAATTCTCATTAAATTCTCATGATAATATCTCAATCTCTTCTCTTCAGTTTCTTGCTACTTCTTGGGTACATACCCTTTTCTTTATGGTGTTTTACTTTCCTTAGGCAGCTTTCTGGAGAAATTAAAAGTATCCTATATAACTTAAGAGCTTACACCAATTAATACGTAGAAGGAGTGGCAAATAACACCATTTTCAAGAGACAAATATATAGTAAGATTAACAATTACAACAAAAAATTGCTTTTTTTTTAAAAAAAAGAAAATATTATTTCCAGCAAATTATAAAGCTTAAACATGTTGTCTCATGTCCTTTGTTAATAATACCAAACAATCAAGGTTCAAGGAATGGTCAATTTTTTGATTAATTAAAGGTCTCAACTCTTTTGTGCCAATTCCCTTCAAGAAAAATCTTCCTAATATGTATGTCTGTATTTCTGACAGTAAATACAGCATAAAGAAGAGAAATGATAATTTTTTTACATTGAATAGGGATCATTAATATGCCTTGAGTTTACCATTCTAATCATTTTAACGTAGAGGAGGAAGATCCAGGAGATGAAACCTGGTATCATAACATGCCTTGAAATCTATAGCTATGATTAATTCTCATCGAAACAGTTTCGTCAATGTCTATCTTTTCCCCACAGGAAAGTGAAATCAACAAAGCTATTCAGTAGGAAGTTATTCTTAAGTTCCAATTAAACATTTTACCACCTTTCACAAGGTCTCTTAGGAAGACATCAGTTTTTTTAAGACACTTAAAGGAACCAATGAGAAAAAGTTCCCATATAGTTAAAGAGCTTCCCTCCCTTAGTTTAATACAGAAATGTGCTGGTAAAAAACATTCTGGTTCTGACTCTACACTTTGCTCCAGAGGCACTGGGCAATTAGATTTCCCATTTGCTCACATGTCCTTGATATACATCTAAAATTTCCAGGTACAGAAACTCTTCCCAAGAAATTATTAGACTCTAGCTGCCCCAGCTCTGGAAGAACCAACATGAGATTTACATTAGCCTTTTGCTGCTGTACATCACCTCCCATAAAAACTGTGGTCACTAGGAGAGTATGTGGCATCTTATGGTTAGCACAACTTCACAAAGAACCCAAAGGACCAGTGGTTACACTCCCACTTTCCAAAGCCTGCAGAGAAGTAGTGAATTTTAGAACAGGGCATCAGAAAACACATCAAAACATCTGTATTCCCAATGCTGCTGATAATAAACACCCTAACACCATTTACAGAGAGGCAGGCTCTCATGATGGCTAATGTCATCTAAAAGTCATAGGATTCTGTTATCTGTATATCTTCAGGGCTGGCCCATTGCAGTAACTTTATGAAAATTAGAAAAGGCACATCCTCTGGGGTAGACACAGCACCATGCCTGGATTAATTCCTCATAAGTAGAGCACTAGTTGATTTCAGCCCTTGGCTGGGCACTTTGTACAATGCACAATATACCATGATCATACATGGTGGCCAGCAGGCATCACAGAAAAGGGCATATGTTCTAGACTGAGTATTGGACTTGGGGAACAAAAACTTAGATTTAAGATTAATTAGAATTGTGCTAATATATCTTTATGGGAAATATATTCTTTGTCTATATAAGTGCCCTCTTCATCTTGAAAAAAATTTAAGCCATAAGAATGGCATTCATTCTAATAGGTCATAGAAAGTTACACCTAAATACTCAATTGCTTCTGGTTCAGGTATCTCAGAAAACAACCAAGCAATTTTTTCCTTCTTGATTGTTTTTATGCTTTTTCTGAAAAGTCTCTCTTTGCACCTTTCTGGGCCGTCATTAGATGCGGCAAAGCACAGGGGAGAAGGTAAAGGCTGTGGTTGAATGTGGTTATATCTAAACCCTTAGTTTTTTCCATGTGGTTGGCTAAGCCAGGTGTCACTCTGAAGATTAGGATATCTCGCAGAGCTTGTGAAACCTCAGTCAAATATATGATCTCAGCAGCTTTGCTCTGCAACTCCTCACATACCAACAAAGAGGAAAAGAAAAGATCGAATAACAAATCAACAAGAATAAGGGCAACAGTTTTCCCTCAAACTTCATATTCTATATTAAAAAATTAACACACACATACATACATCAAAACCCAGCAATAAACTTAGAAACTAGAACTGAGTAAAGGAAACAGGCAACCCAGGATCTAGTGGAGGTCTAAGAATCTGCTGCAATTATTACATTATTTTCACTTGTGCTTGTAAAACTATTTTAAGTGTAATGAACTTGTTTAAGCGAGCATCTCCAGGGATCCATCCCAGCTTGACATTTTTAGATAAAGGAAAACCGAGACCAAAATAAAAATATATAAACAGCAAAAATGCTGAGAATGGTACCAGCCTGAGTCAATGAAGGGAATTCCTGCATGCACTCCATGGCAGCTGCCTTGCCTAGTGATAGGTGAATTACCTGGTGAATTACGCAAAACAGGCAGCCTGATTTATAGAAGAACAGTAATGGACTTATGAGAATTTAGGCAAACCTCTGGCCACATTCTAGACGATGAAACAAGAATTTCTGGCTAGTGCTACAACTAGGCATGCAGATCTTCTCTAACACATACACACACACACACACACACCTCCATAAACACACATACTATAGAAAGCTGGTCTTCAGATTCAGATACTTCACTACCAGCAATCACCATTTGTGACATCCGTAACTAAAAATGATCGTCTGGGCTCAACCATTTTCTTTCTTTCTTCTTCTTTTTTGTTTTCCTACATTGTCATTCAGAATTACTGTCCTTTGCTTTATGACTGAAGAAGCTTCCAGCAGATCATGGTCGGCTTGCAGCTGTGTTGCTTTGTCTCTCTCAGTCTCCAGATGCCTCTGTGTGATAAGGGCCACCCTGTCTCCACTGCCGATTGGCCTGTGATGACTGTCTTGTTCCCCAGCAGGCTCCAACTGGACTCATCATTCTAACTGCTTTTCCCATTTTAGCTCCTTACAAGGCAGATTATAGCCTCATGGGAGGAGAAATTGACGCTAAACATAAATGCACACAAATGGCAGGCAGATAATGGGAGCCCTGCATAGCAAGATATGAAATCAAAGTGCGATCAGGTCTGTGTTGATGAGCCAATGCAGCAATTCTCACCAAACTACCACTGCTTCCAAAGAGCCTAAAATGTACATATTTTCTGGTAGCACACACATGCCTATGGGCATGAGTGGGTGTGTGTATTTATTTTCAATGGGCATAAACTGTTGACTTTGAAAGAAGAGAAGGTATCTGAAGTGTTGGGTGGAATACTTGTGGAGTATAAACTTTAGGTCGGGACCAGGCTCAAGTCCTTGCCCTCACTGCTTCTCACATTTCATCACCCTGTTCTTATGTTGATCCCAGAGAAGTTGCCTGAGAAACATGCTTGTCCAGCATTTGATGAAGAACATAGTTTATGTCACTGTAATTTATTTCAACTCAGTGGGGCACTGAGAGCTGGATACATGTTCAGCTTGGTAGAAACACTGGGGAAGGGCAGTAAACCAACCAAATAAGGTCTCTGCCTCCATGGAGCTCATGGTCTGGGGAAGAACAGACATTTTTTGTACAACTTTTATTATTCTTGCTGTTAGTGCAAGATATTTATGTATAGAATCATCCAGTATCAGGAGATTTCTGGTTCTAATTGACTTTGATTTTTTCATACACTCTGTATTATATTATTAGTGAAACATCCAGGAATATTAGCACATGTAAATTATTTCTCCCCCCCCCCCCCAAAAAAAAGCCATAACACCTTGTACTCTAGACACAGGCCATCTGGTCTGTGATCTGCCCAATCAAGGGCAGTAGCGGGCAAGTCACATGGATCCCACTGTCCCCAAGCTGACAGAGGCTGCAGCTTAGAGGCCTGGTGGGCCAACAGTTGACTTCAGCTGCTGACTGACATCTGAAAGTCTGCACATCACATAATGGGAAGAAACCTCCGTCTGGAGGCTTTAATGATATGACAAAAGAAGTAACAGGACTTTGGTTTGCCTCATGTTTACCACACTAAGACCTTTCTTAAAGTGTACATACAACTTTGTTTTCTGAAGACGAAGGCAGACATAAGTATACCTTTAGAAACCTAATCCATATTCTAACATGTATCCTTTTCACTGGACTCTATCTTTAAAAAAATACATGCCTGACATAATTCTGTATTTGTACCTATGTATTAGCACTATTTTTAAAACATTTATTTCTTTGTCAGAGACCAAATTCTCACAATGTCATTGGTCTAATGAATCATTTGTAAGTTCAAGGGAACAAATCCCAAAGCTGGATTTTCCTTTTGCTCTGTGCTTCAATCCTGTGTGTAAGAAAAAAGAATTGTTGGGTGGTTCTCAATAGCATTTGAGCTTCCGGCCCCTTCCAATTTGCTAGGCAGATTTTCTCCATACCAGTAGCTGGCATACCTCAGCTAGAAAACACAATTTCTCCTGACTAAACAATATGTTTAGAAACTTAATGCTTGTAGATTTGGCCTATTGGTGGTCTTCAAAGTTTGATTACACATGAAAGAAGGAATAATCACGCCGAATATAGATTTTCCAAAGCAATGCTCTGTCATGCTCTTCAGGGAGATCATATAGCATAGGAAGTCTAAAAATTAGCATAGCAAAGTTATTAACACTCACACTAACAAGCACAGTCAACTATCTCTGCAATCTGTGACTGGAAATAGTGAAAAAGCAGGATTATGTATACACATACAAATTACTTTCACCATCCTCAGGCAAGGGTCATTTGGACTTTCAACATGCTGAGATGAGCTGACTGAAGAGACCCACCAGATACCCATCCCTCTATCAGTTCAAAAAATGTCCAGGGTCAGGCAGAATGAGACTCCTGGGGTTTTAGGGTAGGCAAGCTGTAAGCGTCTTTACATTAAATTTTGTTTTCATGCAGTGCAAATAGACACTAATAGGTGGTTCGATCCCTTGCCCAGGAAACTGATGGAGAAGAACAGCCACTTTCAGGGATAGCAACAGAGTCCAAAGGCTTCCCACGGAGCTGAAGATTACTAGCAAAACTCCTGCAGTGGGAACTTTCCTGAACAGCTTTACAGCATCAGGAAAATTAGGCATGGAAAGCAAGCAGACATCCTTTATCTTCAAACTGGAAAAGCAATGAGTTCTATTAGTCGGAGTTATAAAAGTTTCTTATTGTTTATTGTGCAGTACCCCTTGAGCTGAGCAAGATTTTGGCACAAGTCTCCGTGGAACGAATGTGTATGCTGATCTTGAGCCAGAAGAGTTGTCAATTTTTCAAATGTTATTCAGATATTAGTGAAAAGTTGTGAATATTTTGGATGCATGGAGAGATATCTCTCCATGCATCATATATATATATATATACACACATATATATATACCCACACACATAGGATATGTATATATACATATATAAAGTATACACACACACACACACACACACACTTAACTATCTCACATCTGACAAATGCCACATTTGTAGACATCAAAAAGGGATATTGCAAAATGTTTCCCTGGCCAAAATTTCATTTCAGAAACGAAAGACGAGAAACATGGCTTATGTCTCTATAAGGTATTAGCAGTTCTTTATTAGGAGTACTAACCAACCTACTAATATTTCTCTAGTGAATTCTATACTGCCAAAGAGTTAGTGGCAAATCTGCATTGAGCCCAAATTCCTCTGCTATATACAATGACTACTTTATCGCCCCTTAGCAAGCTTGTTGCTGCCCTGGTACCACATTCCTTGGTCATGTCCTGAAACAGCCCACTGACCTCAAATCCCTCTTTTATTCATTTACCAGTCAATCCACTACTACATATTTTTTATTCCTATATGAAGTTTCCTAAGAATTAGATGAGAAGGAAAATACACATTTCCTGTTTTGAAAGAGTTTAGGATACTAATAAGATTTCTCATAAGTACCAAATACCAGAATAAAATAATTGACAGAGAAAAAGAGAGAGACAGAAACAGAGAGAGACACAGAGACAGAGAGAGAGAGAGTGAGTGAGAGAGAGAGAGAGAGAGAGAGAGAAGGTGTATAAACTTAAGGGCTCAAAGGTCAACAGTACAAATCAGAATGTAAGTTCTAACAAAGTGCAGAGAAAGGATAAGAGGAAATGAAATGCTCTGGAGAAGTCAATGGAGGTGGAGGTTGTCACCCTGAGTTGTGACTTAAAGTACTTAATTAGTTAGAAAAGAAGAGAGAAACCAGGTACATGGGTGGCTCATGTCTGTAATCCCTGCACTTTTGGAGGCTGAAGTGGGAAGATCACTTGAGCCCAGGAGTTCAAGACCAGCTTGGGCAGCATAGCAAGACCCAGTCTCTACAAAAAAATTAAGAAATTAGCCATATGTGGTGGCACATGCCTGTAGTCCCAGCTACTCAGTAGGCTGAGGAAGGATGATCACTTGACCCAGGAGCTTGAGACTGCATTGAGTTGTGATTATGCCACTGCACTCCAGGATGGGCAACAGAGTGAGGTCTTGTCTCAGAAAAAAGAAAGAAAGAAAGAAGAAAAGCATTTCAGCATGTGGGGAAGACATGAGCAACAAAGAGAAACCAAGAATGACAGGAAGACAGGAGGACTATCTACCTGACTGAAAGGGAGAATTTATATTATCGAGCAGAAAAACTAAGGTTGCATAGGCAGGAAGGATTCAGATTGTGATAGGTTTTGAGTATCAGTATAGTCTCTGCATTAAAAAAAAAAAATGATACACCACTGCTTAATGACATTGCAGACATTAAAGAGATGTGCAAGTATGGCTGACAGAAATGCATCATCATGAAGGACTGCCCTGACCTTCAGCATTGTGGCTACAAACTCCAGCACTGTAGTATTCAAGCAATTCCTTTCTAGCGTGAGGGACTAGACATAAATGGCCATAGCTGCTGGGTCCCTAAGGCACCTCTCATCAGTTAGGTCAATGTGCCAGGCAGGGGAAGAATCCTTACTATTCCACTGCATCTGTGGCCTTGAAACTCATAGCTCCTGAATCCTCAAGTCTTTGAGGCAATGCATTCCAGCTACAGATAAATACCTTAAGCAGTCACCTCAGGCAGGGCTAATTAGGAACCACTTTCAGAAGCCACTTTTTATCCCCAAAGTCAGCTACATGGGTCTTATTGCCAACAATTTATCATGCATTGTCTACATGGTATAAACATGCATTCTCAACTTGCTATTTATGAATCTTACCTTTTTATTTTATTTTTTATTTTATTTCATTGATTTTGGAGTACAGGTTGTTTTCGGTTACGTGGATAAGTCCTTTAGTGGTGGCTTCTGAGACTTTAGTGCATCCATCACCCAAGCATTGAATCTTACCCTTTCAAAGCTAAAGGTACATGTGTGTATACTTCTTAAAAAGCAAATGCACATGTTAATATGCCTGCTATAAGTGGCCTCTACATTTTAAACGCATGCCTCAAATATTTCTATTATTTGTCTATATGTAACAGTGATATTTCTTTTCAACACATATTACTTTTTCAGAGATCAAAGGTTCCTAATATCTCATTTTATTTTATGGTAATTTATGACTGGTCAAGTAAAACCGGGCTCCTTTTCAACTTTGTTTCATGACTGTGCAAGGAGAAGGGATGGCTAGGCGGTTCTCGCTCCCATTCCATTCTTTGTCAGTTACCAGGTCCTTAAACAGATCTTCTCCCCCAGGTGCTTGCCTTCTGAAGGGGAGAAATGGGGGTCAAAGGACTTTCCTCAAAGAGACAGTTGCACTTGATCTTGAATAAAGACTGAAATTTCATCTGGCAAAAAAAGGACATAGAAGAAGAAAGATTTCATACCAAGGCACTGAATTAGAGGACAAGGCTGTGATCTAGAAAACTTGACTCTTTGCATGTACCTGGGTACTCAGTCAAAGGAGCATGGAAGAAGATATGGTCAGAATGGTTGCTTGAGGTCAAAATATTATGGATTATTTTATGCCATGCTAAAAACAAACAATTTAGTCATTCATTCACTCACTGTTGATTGACTGATTGATTGATTGATTGATTTCTCTTTTGAAAAAGTGCCTGAGGTTT
Source organism: Gorilla gorilla gorilla (assembly GCF_029281585.2). Taxonomy (NCBI): domain Eukaryota; kingdom Metazoa; phylum Chordata; class Mammalia; order Primates; family Hominidae; genus Gorilla; species Gorilla gorilla. Next base: position 89,276,568 of record NC_073231.2, read on the forward strand.
AAGGGAGGAAATCAAAAAGCCAAAATTAGGTTTGATCATATTGCATTAAAAATTGCTGTGAGCTTGCTGGGCATGGTGGCTCATGCCTATAATCCTAGGGAGGCCGAGGTGGGTGGATCACTTGACGTCAGGAGTTCAAAAACATTGAAAACAGCCTGGCCAATATGGTGAAACCCTGTTTCTACTAAAAAAAATACAAGAAAGTTAGCTGCGCTTGGTGGTGGGTGCCTATAAACTCAGCTACTTGGGAGGCTGAGGCAGAATAATTGCTTGAACCTGGGAAGCTGAGGTTGCAGTGAGCCAAGAGTGCACCACTGTGCACTCCAGTCTGGGCGACAGAGTGAGACCCTGTCTCAAAAAAAAGAAATCGCTGTGAGCCTCCTGCCAGTCACAGCCTAGGAGCTTGCGTGTGCTCTGAGCCAGCAGAATTGTGCATACCAATGTGTCCTGGTTACCATTTCCAGCTCTAAGAAGGGGGAATGCTGTCTTCTGATTGGCAGCATGTCTTTGACATGAAATCCTAAAACTTGTGTTTCGGGAGAAAAATGCTTTGTTTGTATTCCCCTGCTTGAAGGACCCCATGCTGAGCTTTAGATGTTTGCCTTCCTTGGGTGTTGGGCTTAAATGCTGATCCTCATAGAGAGCACAGACATTCTGTCCACAGTGAAACAATGATATATTCTATTTATTGCATTGGTACATCGCCCCTGATGTTTAAATCCACTCACTATTGTCCTCACTGACGCTGTGTAGCTGCTGTTAGTGTTTGCCAAATCAGCAGATGTGATTGCTAAATATGTAGAGATGAGATGCAAGGAACAGGCAGTAAGAGGGCTTTAAAGGGGTTCTCTACTCTTCCTCTCTTCTCCAACAAGGACACCTAACATTCTTCTACCATATGAAAATCCTCTATTGTCTACTCCAAGACGCTTCAACATCAAAAGGATCCCAGCAGACACAGGATATATTTTAGGTGACTTGCAAATTTAAGAAAACTTCAATCTTAATACAATCTTAATACAAAGCTGCTTTTGGCAGAAGAACTACATATACAATATACACTTAGGAAAGAGTGAGAGAGGATTCACCCAGAATTGAATCAATACTGACTGGCCTGCAGCAGCGCATAGACTCTCAGAAGGGAGGAAAAACAATTTCCTGAAACCCAAATAGAGAGAAATCAACCACATCTCGAGGGATGAGGATGGCTGGCTGTGTGCATCAGGGGTTATCAAGGAAAGCGGAGGTGGAGAAGAGGAGGTATAAACCTAGAACCAGAGACTGGATTTGCACATGGCTCTCCTTTTATGTACCCAACTGTCTATAGAAGAAGCAGATCGTCAAATACTTGGAATCTCACGACACTTGACATATGCATGCAATTGTGCACACACAGAGAGAAAATATCATCTACATTAAATTGCTTTATAGAAAAATATATACTTAACTGCTCCAGATGGCTAATGTCTTTTATTTATTTTTTTTCTTTTGAGATGGGGTCTCACTCTGTCTCCCAGGCTAGAGTACAGTGGTGCAATCTTGGCTCATTGCAACCTTGGCCTCTCGGGTTCAAGCAATTCTCCTGCCTCAACCTCCCAAGTAGCTAGGACTACAGGCATGCACCACCAGGCCTGACTAATTTTTGTATTTTTAGTAGAGACAGGGTTTCGCCATGTTGGCCAGGCTGGTCTTGAACTCGTGACCTCAAGTGATCCACCCGCCTCGGCCTCCCAAAGTGGTGGGATTACAGGCATGAGCCACCATGCCAGGCCATAATGTCTTTATATTATACAAGAAGACACTGGTGACTCAGTGGTAAAGGAGCTTCCTATAATTAAATTAAAAATTCATCATAGAAATCATGTTTAAAAAAAAAACCCATGTTTATTGATTCACAATCGAATAAACCAGATATAGAGTATATGCCTCTGTAAAATGTAATTACCTCCTTATATACCCTGAAAGTATATAATGTATTCAGAACTAGTTTCATTAATTAAGTGTAGTTGATTATCTGTGCTTAGCCAAGTACTATTAATATTAAGGTGTTACATAAGGCCCAATTCTTTAATATGAATTATGACATCTAAGCATAAGAATATAGACTTTGGTTGTGACAAATGATTGAGGAAAGTATTCATCATTTTAGAACCTCTTAGAAATATCTAAATATGCGGGCTTACCTATCGGCACTTTACCCCACAACGTTCAAACACTGGTCTTCCTAGATTTGCACACTCCATTAGCGGGGTGCCATTGTCAGTGAAGAAAGAAGACACGTGATCATGTGTTAAGGCATTCTTATTAAATATCTAAAGCATAAACCCATCTACCTGTACCATGCTTGCATCAAACCAACTGAATATCAGTACAGAAAGATATGCCACCACCACAACAGAGCTCAAGTAGACCATCACAATGGCCTACTATCTGTGAAGAGTAGTGAAGGATCTGAGATTTTAGCCTATCCTGTTTTCAAAGTTCACCTGCCACTGTTTCATGGATACTAGCAGGGGACATGAGACTTTGGGTCAGAGACCACGGACTTTATGACAATAGCAGTGGTTGAAGTGTTTGCATTTGTGTAGGTTCTCTGGGCCCCACTCCTCACAGGGTGATATGAAAAGGGCCAGGTGACAACGGTACATGCAAGAGGTTTGTATTATGGGAGAGGAACCATGCGCTTAAGGAATCTGAATATTTTATAATGGGCAGTAAGCTCTCTTGATCTTTGCCTCAGTGGGAGGCATTATCTTCATTATCCTGAACAGCAACTGAACCTGCCTTTGCTCTGGAACAGGCCACTGTATCTTCCAACTCCTGAACCAAGAGAGTTAGTGACTCTGATCGTAAGATGAGCAAAAATGCAAAGGGCACCTAGAGAATGATCTCCCTACACCACCCTCATCTGCACTGTGTTTGATTCCTCACCTTCCTACATGACTGTCAACCTTCTCTTTTTCAAAACGTCTCAACAATCACTCCCGCATGGCTCTTTGGTTTTCTTCTACTTCGCTTTTGATCCTTTAGAGTTTCTTTTGATTTCTTTTTTATGCTCACCTGTAAATGTAAGAGTACTCCTGGGCTCTGTCCTTCTCTTTCATATCTATAAGTACTATTTAGGTGATTTCATATAGACCCTTAGCTCTAAATACTAGCTGTGTGTTACAGGCTCACAAAATTGCATCCATGTCCTAATTTCTCCCATGAACCAAAAACTTGTCCAACAAATTGCGCACTTGAAATTTCTTCTCAGATACTCAGAAGATATCTCAAAAAATGTAAACATGGCTAAAAAATAACAAGTAATCTTGCCTCCTGATACTCCCCTTCTCTCAATCTCACCCATCTTAGTAAATGCCAGCCTCTACTTAGTTGCTCAGGTTGGAACCTTTGGAATTATCCTTTAATTCTGTATTTCCTTTGCGCCCACCCTGCTAAGCCAGTTCTTTAACAAATCTTGCCTCCTCTACCTCCAAAACAAGCTCAGAAACTCCTATGCATCTTCACTACCACCACTACCCTCCACCAGTCACCAACACTTCCCACAAGGACTCCTATAATAATCTTCTAACTCATCTCCCAACTAGTTTCCATCCTTGTCCCATGCAATTCATTTTCCATACACAGTTAGGTAGTCTTTTAAAAATTTAAGTCAAGTCACATTATTCCTCAGCATAGTCTTCTCCAATGTATTCTGCTATATTTAGAATTAAACGTAAACACCTTAGCCTGGCTATAAAGCTCCCACGATCTGGCCTTGGTTCTCTCTTCACCCTCATCTTATACCAGCCTTCTTCCTACCTTTTCTTCTCCAGCCTGTGGTCTGTTCAAGAAACAGAAAGAGGTTCATGCTGACTTTAGCATCACCATGTTAGGTATTTGCCATCTGTGAAATCTGCACACCCTACTCCTTGATTTTTGCATGGCTTTTCTTTCTGTCATTCAGATCTCACTTTAAGTGTTATTTTATTCATGAATACCTGATCTAAAATAGCTATCTAGTTATTCTCAGGTCAAATCTTTCTACTTTTTGTTTGTTTGTTTCTTTAGAGACAGGGTCTCACTCTATCACCCAGGCTGGAGTGCAGTGGAGTGATCATAGCTCACTGTATCCTGGAACTCCTGGGCTCAAGCTATCCTCCCACCTTAGCCTCTAAAAGGCACTAGGATTACAGGCATGAGCCACTGTGCCTGGCCTCATTCTACTTTAATGATCTGAGTAATACTTATTAATATCTGGTATATCTTGCATGTGTGAACTTAATTTCTCACGAATGTGAGCTCCTTGAGAACTAGGGCCCCTTGTATGTGTCTCATTCACTTTGGTATCTCCACCATTTAAATAGTACTTGGCATGATAAATATTTTTTAAATAAATGAATGAAAAACTAACTGAATGCCTTAATAACATCTGTAAGAATTGGCAGGAATAGGGGTTCCTTGGAGAATAAAAGAGATAATTAAAACAATAGGATTCTTTTTATTATCTTCTGGTACAGTCTAATTGATGCATGTACATGAAAGGTATCTGGCCATCTGGAGGCCTTTATTTTGAAGACGAACTACTTCAAATTATATTTTTTGTCTACAGGGAAATTTTTAAGCCACTTCCAGGTAAATATAGTTTCTAAGCATCCTATCTACTTAATAAGCAATTATACTTAAAATTAAACAATGTTACAGAAATAATGGATAGGCTTGACTTTGCTGCCTTACTTAAATTAACTGCTTCATTCATATATTTAAAAAAATTTTTAATGTCTTCTATATGTAGAGTCTTCATGCTGTAGAGACTGAAATTTTGACAGTGAACAGGGCAGAAAAGGGAGTCCTTTCTTCGTAGACCTTACAAGTAACAAAATGTAAGATGCAGAACCAACCACCTGTAAGCTGGGCACCACTCCTTGGCAGAGTGTAAAATTCTTTTATCTGGACTTTTGTTTTTAAGTTAATAAAGTTACAGACATTAGCTAATATATGTTTTCCAAAAAAAAGTGGCTGAAAAATAATCACTTAAATTATCCTGTGGCCCATAAAAATATTTTCAACCTGTGCTTTAACCCATTTTTGAATAATCTATGAACAGGCCTAAGAAATGACTACTTTTTAATTTGAAGATATCTAGTCTACCAATTTATTGCCTTGAGAAAAACTTTTAATAGCCTGCTGCCTCCATTTCTTAATCAGAAAAACATATTAGCAAAACAAACATTTCATTTTCAAACCAACAGGCGATGATATAATAGATGTAAAATCCATGGGCCTTTTCATAAATCTAGTTTTCGTATGAAGCATTAATAATGAGTGATAAAATAAAAAATGATTATCTCCTAAATTAGGTCATGAATGTCTATTATTATCCCTTTAGGAAAGAATGAAAATATTTCTTGGAAGAAACAATACTAAGGTATCCAAACCAATAGCTATTTGAATTGCATAAATGAAATGCTATCTCAGCTCCTGAGTGAGTATCAGTTGAACCACATGGGTTCCTGTCATTTTCTTCCTTGTAATATCTTGTATGGCCCTGATGAAATGTAATTGGGAAAAATAACCTTGAAATTGGCTGTGGTGGGAGTATTTGCATCACAGAACTTGGCAAAAACTAGAATTCAGGGACTTCTCCATACCCACTTTTTCTAAACATCCCCTACCCACCCTGCCTCACCCTCTAGGAGCTGATTGTTACACCAGCACACCACTGATTCTAACACACAAATGCGTATATGAGTTCTTTTTCCTGCCATTATAAAAACATGTGCATAGAACTGGGAGCCCTGGGGTAATGATGTTGGAGAAGCTTCAGACAGCTCTGAATTTGACAGGTGTTCTGAAATAAAATCCTGTGAAATCACACACCATCAATGAAACTTCCTAGCTTTTAGAACAGTCTCTTCATAGGAAGAAAGAGAGAGAGAGAGTGGGGGGAAAGGGGAGAGGAGTGGGAAGGAAAGAAGGAAGGAAGAAAGGAAGGAAGGAAGGAAGACTGGCCAATTTCTTCCCCAAAAGTGTCTATTTCTCATTTATATACCGCAGAATCTGACAGTATTATAAGCCTGTAAAACTTCCTTAGCTGCAAAGATGGATGATTAAACTACTTTTTCGTTAATTAAAATAAAAGGAGAGTTTTAAGTGAAAACAGGAAGCGAATTCTCTATTTGAAAGTGCACTGGTGCATAGATTTAAACATTATATTCCGTAAAGACAGCCCATTGTGCTAATGGCAAAGCAGTAAACACTATATTATCTCAGATGTGTTCTTCCATCCATTCACACACAAACACAACTATTTATCACAAACAGCCACTTTCTTACACCCCTTAGCCAGAGAATCAAGACAGGACTTAGCAAATAGGAAAGAAAAAGCCAAGCTAAACATTTATTAGTATTTTAAAGTTACAGCACCCCTTTAGTCGAGGGCCAAGTAGATCTGTCACTGGGTATTTCCTCCGCCTCTTGCCTGGGCTACAGAACATTCTGTTCTCTGGCTTGCTGCATTCACATTTATATAAAGGTACAAGTTTCATATGTCAATCTCACACCTTTTTGGAAATTAGTATGGTGTAGAGCAAAGAGCTTATCCTTAAGAAAAGGGCTGTTCAAATGTTGTGCTAAAATGTTGCTTATTTCAGTCTTTTTATGACATCAGAATGTCAGGCACTTAATCTAAAACTTGCTTTTCTCCTTCAGGAAGAAGTCATAATTCGTACCTCACAAGGTTAGCTTGGAGACAACACACATGAAAGAGGCATGCACAATTCCTAATAAGCCTCCCATTGTAGTCCCTTACCTCTCTCTTGCCATATCATTATTGCTTCTCAAACATTAGTAAGCAATCCTCGACCTGTTATGACAAAAACATAGTGGCTTCAGCCCAATTGCCAAAACTGTCCAAATAGCCAAAAAGAGGAATTTAATTTGAATCTTATACACATAGGAAAAAAAACTCTGCCCTTAAATATATATTTTAGTGCCCTTTAATCATTGTTTTTGTTTGTCTGTCTGTTTCTAGCTTAGGGAAAAAAATCCAGGAATCTTTTTAATAAGAGGGCTGCAGATACAAGTTTAGAGTTTACAGTTCCTGATTAGTGGCTATGTCAATACTAATGCACAAAGAAGGAAATGATTATCATTGTATACTACTCCTATCACACAGGATACTCATTAGGTGCCTTATCAACATTTAAGTGTCTTATCAACAATCCTCCAATATCCATGGGAGTAAGACAATAGCAATAATAACCACAAAGGCATTAATATACATGGCACACACCGTTAATTTACTTTCATGCCCTTTTCTGTGGGATCACACATTAGTGTACCTACCCTTAGAAGAAGTGAAAATATAATTAGCCACAGGTTTGTACACTCACCAACATGGATATTGATGTAATTAGGCAGAGACATTTGGTAGAACTGAAGATCCTATTCTGAAGCTCCTTTCTATTTGTCACACTTGAGTGATAACTGGGTATTAGATTTTCATGGATTCTCTACTCAACGTGAAGATGAAAAATATAACTCTCTGCCCTGCAGTTTAAAGAAGGTAAAGTGGGAGGATAGGTGCTTTAGTATGAGCAGAACATGCAATGACAAAACTACAATCTACTTCATGTTAGTCTGAATTTTCAGTTGTTTAATGATTTCTATATTATTCCTCACTTACATATTCCTCTGAAAATGAGAGCATAACTGCATTTTCATAAGCATGTTTTATTTTTCAAGGTATTAATATTTCATAACTGGGAACCATGCCCAGCAAATACACTTAGTAAGTCCCCACAGCTTTATTAAGGTAGACATTTTTGATAACAAATGTATCTGGAAATTAAGGTATTGTTAGTACCTTGTATAGAATTCAGTTAACTAATTTGCTAATTAACCTTCCTCTTTGTTATTTATGGTTTTAGCAACTCTGCCTTTTTCCATATGGTGGTATGCTTCTACACACGTGTGCCCAAGATAGTTGGTGTTAAAGGGCTCTAATTTAGACTTTAAAAATATGAATGCAAGCTGCAAACTGCCTTGAAGCAATGCAATGACCTGAAACTCATCCTTTTTCAACCCTGCCTTCCTTCCCTCAAAGTCTTCTGCACTCCTAAAGCTAAAAGTATATTCAGCCACAAATATTTACGAAAATTAGGGAAGGGATAAGGCTGGTATTTGGCTAAATGAATCTGAAACTCTAAGTAAGAAAGCCCAAAGGGATGGGATTTGAAAAGTGCCTTGGTTAATAACCTGTAATCTCCTTTGTCTGAGATAGACATTCACATCCTCTAAAATGTCTATTTCAGCACAGTTAGCTTGCAGTATAGATTCCTACGCCCACCAATCTGAAAGATAATTTATGCCTGGTTCCTTGCAGGGATTGTTTTAAGAACTCTAGGCTTGAAACAAGGCAAACACGGACTTTTTGGGTAATGCCTGGAATTAAATCCTGACGTCAGTATTACCACCAATTCCAATGAACATTAGTAAGTAGTTTCCCAAATGCACCACTTTCAAAGTTATTAATAATAATAAAAATAAATCTTTATCTCAGTCCCTTTTACCCAATGTTAGTTGGTAAAAATATACTTTATCTGAGAATTTTGTGAAACTCTCTGCTTCATTTTATCACTGCTGAATGCTAGAAATCAGGACATAATTTAGCAATCATTTGCTTTTTTTCATGTAGCTTTGCTTTTCATAATCTGAAGCTTAGGGAAAAGACCTAATGTGTACGTGAATCATTTGGAAGGAAAAGACATCAATGGACAAATGACAGGCCTGAAGGAAAGGAGAGTGATAACGAAAGGAATGTCTAACCACAGAGATCTCTTAATTTGGAAATCTGAATAAACGATGATGTTAAACTGCCGTCTTTCAATGGCAACTAAAAACTACTACTAACCTCAGAGTTCGTACATTTTTTAAATGATAGAAGCTTATAGTTTATTTGGTGATGGATTATCATAATTTAGTGTTTTAAAAGCTAGCAAAGAAGTAATTTCTTGTCATCCAAGAAATTTACATATGAAAAAGGCAGATGTCTTTAAAGTGCTTTAGACAAACCACACAATACTTCCTATTTGGGATAAATAGCCTCTGGGGTTTTTGTACAACATAATTAATGCATGTGTACATATGTATATATACACAGATGCATGCATATATATTATACACATGCCTTATTTAAGCAAGCACATTGATTAGATCGACACAGCTTTTTATCATGATCTGGGGAAGGTTTTTCCACCCATAATTTATATTAATTAGTAATTAGTTAATCAGTTTAGCAATCTGTTATTGACCTGTATCCTCCTCCAAAAGATATGTTTAAGTCCTAACCTCCAGTATCTGTGAATGTAGCGTTATTTGGAAATAGAGTCTTTGCAGATGTAATCAAGTTAAGATGAGGCCATTAGGATAGGCTCTAATCCAATATGATTGGTTTCCTTATAAGAGGAAAATGCCATGTGCAAATAGAGACATGCAGGAGGAATGCCATATGACAACAAAGGCAGAGATTAGAGTGATGTAGCAGCAAGCCACAGCATGCGAAGGACTGATCGCCACCGAAGAAGCAAGGGAAGATACTGTGTAGAATCTGAGAGGAAGCACAGCCCTGACAACACCTTGATTTCAGACCCCCACCCTCTAGAAGTATGACAGGATAAATTTCTGTTGTTCTAAGGCACCACGCTAGCGTTAGTTATAGAAGCCCTAGGAAATGAATATGCCATCTAATTGGTCATTCAACAAATATTTCTTGAGCTCTTTTTATGAACCTGAGATTGTGCTAGCTGCCAGAGTTACAACACTGAGTTATACAGATTATGACTGTGCTCTTATGGAGGAAAAACAATAGGATAAAACATGGTCCAGAGGCAGAACCGACTATTGTGGGAGCATAAATCAGAGGCTGCTAATAGAGGGCCATGGAAGCATTCCCACTGTAAGTGACTTTGTGCTGAAATTTGGAGGATGAGTAGGAGTTAGCCTAGAAAGGAATGGGGGAAGCTTGTTTCAGACAGAGAAAACCACATGGCCAAGCTCTGAAAAGCAAAAGAGAAGGCTTGAACATTCAGTGAACTGTTATCCTATCAGAAGAAAGATACCAATGGTCAGAGATGAAAGGCACAGATTGGGAAGGCTTTGACAGTTTCTTAAGGAATTGTGACTTTTATTCTGTGGGAGGGAGAAGATACTTAGGATTTTTTTAAAAAAAGAGGTTGATATGATCAGATTTCCACTGAGAAAAAACACACTGGCTGCAGTGTGGAAAATGGATAGGAAAGTGAGAAAGACTAAACATGGGCAGCCTGCACCTTGGGAAAGCTGACAGAATTCAACAAGCATTCTGCTATGGATTTGCCCACTGTTTCAATACTCAAGGACTTTCACATGTAATTTTACGTGAAACTTCCACCAAACTGAAGAGGAAAGTAGACCAGAGATGACTCTCCAGTTTACCTAGTCAAGAACTGTGACACAACAAAATAAAGCAAATTGCCAGGAATCACACAGCTGGTTGACAATGAAACTGGAACTGCAAACGTGTCCTGTTAACTTCCTGCCATGTGTGCACTCCATTATATAGGAATGCACATTGCCCTCTAATTAAAATTTTACTGTCATCAGGGGGAAGGCATCACTGCATAAAGCCAGGGTAATGCACTGGAAAGCTCAATCTCCAACAGCTGGAGTAGAGGGCCTGCTGGGACTCTTCTTTTTCTCCGCAAGCACACATGTGCACAGCTCCACCAAGTGGAAGTAAATACCTCATGTTAGTTCCCAGGTTCAGGGAGGAAGAAACCTCATTCTCTTCAGCCAAAAATGTTGCAGCCAAATATGTTGCAGGGCAGGGATTGGAGAATAATAATAATCTTATTGTGTCATTACATTTGTCTATATTAGGTAAAATATATGTACTTTATTAGATGAGCCATCCAGAATTGCTGGGGGAGGAGAAGAGGAGAAGGATGTTTTTGTTTTGTTTTTAAGAAATGGGGTCTAACTATGTTGCTCAGGCTAGAGTACAGTGGCTAGTTACGTGTTATCATGGCACACTACAGCCTTAAACTCTGGGCTCAAGTGATCCTTTTACCTCAGCTTCCCGAGTAGCTGGAATGGAGAGGGTATGTTCTTAAACCATGAATCACCATCCCACTGATAATGTTGTTAGCTCTAGATGTGGCCACTAAGCAGGAAAAGAGTGTCTTCCTGATTTCAACCTAATCAGAGTTCACGTATTTGTGCACAAATGGGAAGATTAGGAGCTACAGGAGCCTTCATCCTCTGCTAAGAAAGACTCTATTGATAATGCAGTCTTCCCTCTATGGAAGACCAAGATCTCCTCATTTTTTTTGAATTTCTAAACACACACACACACACACGTGCATATACACACACATTCCACCCAACAGAGTAGGGCTCAAAAATGGATTAAGGACCAAGAATTTATGAAAGGGGCTAAACTATTTGTGAGTATTTTCTTTCCTCCTCAGGTTCATGGTGTGATAAGCAAGGTCTGTAGCCAACCTTCTCTTGGAAGGTCTTTTGCAAGACCATGTAGCTTTACTGCTGTGGCTACAGTATAGGAAGGTATAGAGGGCTCAGATTAGGCTAACACTGCTGTAAGCCCTTTGTTTCCATGGTTTTTGGTGCAGTTTAAGAGGTAAAATCCACAAGGCCAAGTTCAGAATGTTAGCCTAGGAAGAAAGTTCTAAAACAGGTTAGCCACTTGTCCTACATCCTAGGCTTTCAGCTAAAGAGTCAAAGGAAACATAAATAGAGCTTATATGGTCTTGTCCTGCTCTCTGGGATAGGAAACTACATACATACAGATTGGAGACTGAACCCAACTACATTAATACAAAATGGAGACCAAACCCAACTAGTCATAAACTTTTCATTGAACTGAAGTGTCTCCACTGGCCATTTCTTCTTGGTGATCTAACAGGAGATGACTGTGGAGGATTTGAAGATATGAGACATAGTCCATGTCTTCCTTAGAGCTCTTCCCCCCATGTCAGTTGGGAAGCTCTTCTACAGCTGTTTGTTAATTAAGGAGAAGCAGTGGAAGCTGGCAATGCACAGCTAAGACTCTGGGATGTTGGAAATACACTAATTTGTATTTGGCAGAGAGAAAATTGAAAAGCTAAACATCTTACTGAAAACAACAATCAGTGTGATGGAAAATCAGGCTCCTTCTCCAAGTCTTCAGCTTCTAGAATCAGTGCCACCATGGGCTGGGTCATTGTTTGCATTAATGAAGGGCTTTAGATGAGCTTATGTCACCACTTGGATAGAGACAGCCAGGGCAAGTCTCACCTATACAGGACACACTGGCTTATTAGGGCATCCCTGGGGAAGAGCTTTTTGTGGAAAGTACTGGCATTCGGATGAGAAGAAAGCTCTAAACCCCAACAGCTGTGACAATGAATGATCCCTTGGTACTCTTTGGGAGGTGAGGAGAGACATTAACCTTGTACTGCAGGCAAATTTCATTTTATTGTATCCTTGTTTCTTAAATCTGTGCTCTCTGCCCCAAACAAGAGCAATTGGACATTATATACTATTTGCTTTCCAGCCCCTAAAGTCAAGACATTGTTGTTGCCCAATAGCATCTTAAGGTAGATTAAGTGGTTACACATTCTATCATACTATGTCAACAGGGTGAGGTGGTGGGAAGTGGGGTACTAATTCATTAATAGCCATTATCTTTTGCGATACCCAGAGCAATGGTATTAAATCTACAAAACCTCTTGAGTTCATTTCTCAGCATTTTCTTCATTCACTCAATAAATTGTTGTGGAGTAACTGGAAAGACACAAAGATGAATACTGCATGGCCCCTGCCTTGGAGTCTGCAGTCCAGTGAAGGCATGCATGTGAAGAATTAGAAAGGGCCATACTAGAACTATATCCAGGTCATGATGGAAGCACAGAGAAAAGAGGGATCACATCTTCCCAACAAACAGTGAACTCCACATGCAAACTGAATAGAATCCCCTAATCAATAAATCACAAAATATTTATGGAGCCCCAAAATCATATTGTGACAAGGTTTTTCAAAAAAATGTAGAAACTAAGTTATGATACAATCACATGTCAGGAAGATATGTTGGAGAGGAGACAGCAGAGAAATAGTTGTAAAAAGGAGATCTTTCTTATCAAAAGACTTGGGGAAATGATGTGTGCAGGCAGAAACAAGAGGTAGTGATGGAGTGGGTGGGAAAGTCCTCCATCAAGGAAGCAATTGAATAAGAATCAACAAACAGGTAAACAAGATAGGTAGAAGCAGAGAGGCTGGATTGGATCAGATTATCAGGCTGTTTAATGTCAGACTAAGGAGTTTGGAATTGATTTTTCATGGCAGATTGTTGCAGATTTTTGAGTAGGATAGTGATATTGACTCTGGACAGCAGCTGGATTAAATAACTTTTATGATCTATGCATAATTAATCAGCAGATTACAGAAGTGATTCCTAAAGACTGAGATTTGAAGCAGCAATGACTCAGGGAAAGATAACTCAGCAATTAAAGTCTACAGAGATAAAAGCCAAGTAAGCATAATAGTAAAGACGGCTTGAGAATCAAATCGACCTGTTATGTGACCTCTGCCAAGTGATGAAAACTGTAAATTTTTCTGTCTGGCTTCATGTTGCTATAACACAATACCATAGACTGGGTAACTACAAATAATATACATTTACTTCTCACAGTTCTGAGACTAAGAAGTCAAAGATCAAGGCACCTGCACGTTTGGTGTCTGGTGAGGGCCTTCTTGCCGTGTTCTCACATGGTAGAAGGTGCAAATGCTATGTCCTCACATGTTGGAAGATGGAAAGGCAAAAAGGGCCTAAGTTAGTTTTCTCCAGCCCCTTCATGAGGCCCTAATCCACTCATGAAGGCTGGCCACTCAAAAAGGCCCTGCCTCTTAATACTGCAAAATGGGGATTTAGTTTCAACATAATTTTGGAGGGGGCATATTCAACCCATGGTAGTGTCTATTTTCCCATCTGTATAATGAGGTTAATAATAGAGCTGATGTCATAGGTTATTAAGAGAATTAACTGAGGCAATGCAGGTAAAGCACTTTGCTTGTCCAGCCCATTGTGAACACTCAAGAAATACTAGTTACTTTTGTTGTGATAACTTTTGTTGCCTTTGAAATACTGAGGAAGGGTTTGGAGAAGTTTACTGGAAAGGAAAAACTAATAGGATGGGGGACATTGAAAATAGGGGCACAAATTCACGTTATAGATACAGTGAATGGCCTGGTACATCAAAATGACATAGGGAGCACAAGGGGGTGTCAGTGGAGTCCTGGACAAGTACTGCTCCAATATACCTTCCTGACATGTGACTGTATCATAACTTAGTTTCTACATTTTTTTTTGAAAAATCTTGTCACAATATGATTTCGGGGCTCCATAAATATTTAGTGATTTATTGATTAGGGGATTCTATTCAGTTTGCATGGTGAGTTCACTGTTTGTTGGGAAGATTTGATCCCTCTTTGTCCTCAGTGAAGTCCTCAGACTTCAACCAAGTGTCAGGCTTGGAGAATCTTCTATGAGAGAATCAAGTATACTGGATGCTCACCAAGAAGTAGCAATTAATTGCATGGAAATATTAGAACATTGTTCTTGGCTCTGAGGATTCGATTCGTCATTGTTCGAACTTGGTGCATGGCTAAAGAATGCTTTGAAAGGAGGAAAAGTAATGAAGGAATAAAATGGAAGAGCTTTGAAGTTAAAGTATTACCAGGTTCCCTGGCTTCCACCAAATTAGGTTGCCACATGTCATTTATGCAAAATTTCATTATATCCAAGTTTTTATTATGGAAGGTTTCTGAAATAAAGGGAAAAGAGAGAAAACGAATTTAAATGATCCAACTTCTCTTCATAAATAATTTCATTTTTTTAGTTTTAGGATGGTTCACAGGTTATTTTATTGAGAACAAAAGAAATAAATTTCCACTACTTTATTTTGCCAGCCAGTAGTCAAACTTCCCCCTTGAGTTCAACTCTGAGAAGGTAGTAATTCACTTGTCTCCTTAACAGCATGGCTGTGAATAACTATAAGAATCCAGAATTAGTGGGAATGAATTTTCTTTAGCTAGTAGCATACTAGCAAAGAGACCAAAAAGAATAAAATTTTGACGGAGGGCACATTTCCTAAGGAAACACTGACTTAATAAGTTATAAATTAACTTAAAAATATAATTTTTAGAATAGATTATAAGACAGAATGAAAAATTACATAATATTTACATATATTATGATATATAAATGCACAATGAATATTTTTATATTATTATATATAAGTATATAATAAATAATATTGAAATATGTTAAGATGCAGGATAACTGTTATAGTCTGTTCTCACGCTGCTAATGAAGACATACCCAAGACTGGGTAATTTATAAAGGAAAGAGGTTTAATTGACTCACAGTTCTACATGGCTGGGGAGGCCTCAAATTCATGGCAGAAGGCAAATGAGGAGCAAAGTCACATCTTACATGGTGGCAGGCAAGAGAGAACTTGTGTAGGGGAACTCCCCTTTATAAAATCATCAGATCTCATGAGACTTACTATCATGAGAACAGCAGGGGAAAGACCTGCTCCCATGATTCAATTACTTCCCATTGGGTCCCTCCCATGACAAATGGGAATTATGAGAGTTACAGTTCAAGATGAGATTTGGGAGGGGACACAGCCAACCCCTATCAATAACTATACAAGGACACATGGTGAAGTAGAGAAAAGCTTATACCTACACATGGAATCACTGTGAATCTGATCATTACAAATGTACACTGATCCAGGTGCATTCTCATGGGGACTTCAATACCATAAACAGCATTGTGGTCTCTAGCTGATTTTCTAAAGTGAAAAATAACTCTTAAAAAAGTTCTTCATTTTTTATGGCTGCATAGTATTCCATGGTGTATATGTGCCACATTTTCTTATGTCCTTTGTAGGGACATTGATGAAAACGGAAATCATCATTCTCAGTAAACTATCGCAAAGACAAAAACCAAACACCGTGTGTTCTCACTCATAGGTGGGAATTGAACAATGAGAACACACGGACACAGGAAGGGGAACATCACACTCTGGGGACTGTTGTGGGGTGGGGGGAGGGGGGAGGGATAGCATTGGGAGATATACCTAATGCTAAATGACGAGTTAATGGGTGCAGCACACCAGCATGGCACATGTATACATATGTAAGTAACCTGCACATTGTGCACATGTACCCTAAAACTTAAAGTATAATCATAATAATAATAAAAAGTTCTTAACCAAATCAAACAACAATCTTCTGTTAATATGTACAGCAATTTCACACACCCTTGGAAAATTCAGTGTATTAAAACCATGAAAATTTTGTGCATGTTTATCTGTAAATGGAGTTGTAATTGAGTTCAATCATTACGAACAGGATTTTCACCCATGTGAATATATTGGGGAGACTACATAGTCATGAGGGATACCAAAAAGAAAAAGAAACAGGAAATCCTAACTCTGCCATCTAAATAGCTATTATAGTACCTCTTAACATTGTGACTACCAAAAACCCACCACAAATTCCCAAAGACCCCCTTTTGGGAGCTGTCCCACCCCTACTGAGAACCAGTAGCTTAGAGCAAGAGAGCAGATAATGTGCTTTGAGTTGCCATCTGGTATTTGGCCTGTTGTTTATTTCCCCCCATAACTATTTATATTTGTTTTTGTGAAATTAAGAAAAGCTTTTGAAATTTATTTCCACATGCTGAGTTTAAGAGTACTCAGAAGAGCTCTTAAAACACAGCTCACCTATTTAGAATCAACTTCCCCAAATCTTTGGTCAGTCTTGCCCATTGGATATTCTGTTTTTAAAAGAAAAAGACAAATCAATAAAATATACTTTAATAAAGGAAATAAGTAGCAAGAAACTTCCCTGGCCTATAGAGGAACAAAGTTTTTCATGATTTTAATGCACTTTGAATTGTTTTGAATGTAAATGAAGATTTTTGCTAAGTTCCCTTTTCTCTGTCTATATTTTTATTCGGACAAAATTAAATATTTAGAATGATAATGTCAAAACACTCTATGCCAGGAATTCTTAACCTGGGGTCTATTGCTGGGGCCTCAAATGTGGGCTGCAAGGATCTATAAATTTATGCAGAATTCTCTCTCTTTCTCTCTCTGATTTCTGAGAAGATTATCCATAGTTCTTATTACGGTCTCATAATAGTTTGTTTCAAAAATGTAAAACAAACAAACAAAACAATGCTCCAAAATTTTCAGCTATCAAGAATTAAGTCTAACCCAATATTTTTCTTAATGAAGAAGAAAATGGCTCAGTAGAATCTTTTGAATGATTTTTCAACACAAAAGTTAAAGGAAATAGGGAATTCAGAGTGACATTCAATAAAGCAGAAAATTAACTGAAACACACCAGGAAATTGAGGTTTTGTGATGTCCCTTACAAAGGTAAAGGTAACACACACACACACACACACACACACACACACACACGATTTCCCAGGTAAATGATCAGCCTACATGGATTCCCAAAGGAAATGCCTGGCAACAAATCAACACTTAAGCCCCAGTGTTTTTCATGCACTCAAAGTGAAGCTGTTGTTGGTTGCTGTTAAGTTAAAAATGCATTAACTTTATATACACACTGAACTGAGTGGAAACAAAACAAAACAAAACAAAAACCTTAACTGTAAACACAATTTTCCTTGCTGTTTCTCAATCATTTTTCCTTTCTACTGAAGACTATGCAATGACTAACATGCCTTGCCTATTTTTATGCAACAATAGGGTAAGCCAAGGTGTGCATAATCAGTGCAATTTATAACCACTGCATCCCTTCTGTGATACGAATGAGTATGAGAAACTAATTGACCAGCATCTGCAGTTGTGTAATAAGTCAAATCTCAGCAGGCGAAGTGGGTGTGGAGCCTGAATGTTGTTTGCCTACATGTCTTCCAAATGGAACTCCCCTCTTGCAGAGTTTATACCATGCCCTATTTGAGAAGGAACATTCAAAAAGGGACACTGTGCTAGAGAAAATGAGATCAACTACAACATTTCTATCCCTCAACAAAATTAGCATTGTTTTGTTGTGAGATGGACAGTCTGTGACTATCACTTGCCTGGTTAGGCAGGTGACAACCAACATTTGTCCTTGGTCTCTGGTAATACAGCAGGAGGTTAACTTCTTCCCTTATGATGCACTCCAAATCCATAGGCTCCTTGAGAGAATGAGCTGAGCTTCAGCACTATAATAATAAAAAAAACTTCTTTCTAGAGATTCCAAATTGCTAGCTACTACTGTTCAGTTTTAACATTTGAAGAAAGAAAGGTGATTGCAGTCCAGCAAAAATGACTAAAAGTGCTCCATATGGAAATCTATTTGGGGAGAGAAGGGAAATCATCAGTGTGCAAGGAGATTTCACAGACTTTTAGCACTTTATTTAATCCTAACAATTCGGAAAGTAGGACTACCATTCTTCCAAAATTACTGACGCTGAATTTGAGTCTCACATAGATGATACCACTAGTAAGTGGTCTAACAGGTATTTTTATCCAGGACTGTGGAATGATTCCAAAACTGATATTCTTTCATTTTACTAGTATTATTTTTTTAAAAGGCATGAAGTATAAATTTGAAAGTTTTCTAATATAAATGTAGAAATCTAAGACATATTTCTTTTGAAATGTTTTCATAATACTAAGGCATGTATGTTTTAAACAGTGGGACAACTAGAATAAGCATAAATTGATTGCTAGAATGGAATAAGTAACAAGGAATAGGATTTTAAAGATAAACTAATTTACTTCTTAGAACAACGCTATGATTGAAGATTATTTTAAAGCTGAGAAAACTGAGACTTGGAGAGATTTAATAAACTGCCCAAGGTCTTATCACTAGAAAATAACAAGTATAGGACTTTGACCCAGGTTGCCAACTTGTTATCCATGACATCATGGTAATCAATTGTATTTTTTAGAGGAAGCTAACTGCTAGAACTAATAGATCAAAAACTTTCAAATGGATCAAACACAGCAGAAGTTTATTTTTGTGGTCACATTTTTTTTTTTTGCTAGGTGGGAAAACAGATTGTTAGGGTAGTTCTCCTCCACAAAATTATTCTAGAATTCAGGGTGAGCAAGCCTTGTCCATTTTGACATATGGCCTTCCAGTTGTCCTGGGTGTCATTTCCAATTCATCTAGCTGGAGGGGAAAGGGCATGGAGGAGCTCATGTCCATGGGAAGTTTTTACAGGCCAAGCCTGGAGGTGGTATACAACAGATCTTCTCACATTGCATTTACTAGACCTTAGTCATATGGTAATATCTAAGAGAAGATGAGAAATATAGTTTAAACATGAGCCCAAGAAAGACAGGAGAACATGGTTTGGGTGAAGAAACTAGAGTCTCTGCCACACTGACTTAGAAGATGGATTGCCTTTAAAGTTAGAAAAGAATAGGTCCAGGAATGGTGGAAACTACTAGAAATTTTCTGGAAAGGCATTGCAACTGTGTGTATCAGCTAAGAACCAAGGCTATGGAATTAGGTAGCATGGTATCAAAACCAAAAGCGAATAGTCGCTACGTGACTTTAGTTTTACTTTCTCTGTATCTTAGTTTTCTCATATTAAAATGAAGACAAAAGTACCGATTTCATGGGTTGTAGGTAGGATTTAATGAGGTAAAAACACAGCAGAGAAAGCTAATTGCCTTGTAATACTCATTCTTTCCTTCTACCTATTAAATAATAGAACCTTCTATGTTTCAGGAGAGCAAATTTTCCCCAGTAAGAGACTATTTCTTGGACTTCCTTGTAAGCTGGGTATGGCCATGTCATATTGAGCAATTTAGGAGCTCAATAAATTGAGCAATTTATTCAGTTGGACAATGAGCTATGAGCATAATCCAGACCAGATTCTTAACAAGAAGCTGTTTGCCCTTATTTTCTCTTTTCTCAGGGATGTCTCTTTGGTCTCTTTTCTCAAGGATGGCTCTTTGGTCTCTTTTCTTAGGGATGGGACCAGATGAGGTACAAGGAGCTGGTTTCAACCTATGAAGAAAGGAACACTTCAAAGGATGGTGAAACAACACTACAGAAGGTATCTGATGCCTTGGATGACCCAAAGATTGCTGCCCTAAGTTGCTACACTGCTCACCATTTTAGACTTTCATGTGAGAGAGAAATAATCAATCTTATTTAAAGCAGCCATTTTAGTCTCTGTTAAAGCACCAAAATAAATACCTCGCTATTACAACTGCCAAAATACCTGTAACAGTTCCTCACACATAGGAAATGCCCAACAAATAATCAGTACTGTCTTCGTCCATTTGTATTGCTATAAAAGAATACCTGAGGCTCAGTTACTCATAAAGAAAAGACGTTTATTTGGCTCATGGTTCTACACAATGTGTAAGAAGCAATGATCTGGCATCTGCATCTGTGAGGGCCTCAGGCTGTTTGCACTCATGGTAGAAGGTGAAGGGGAGCTGGTGTGTGCAGAGATCACATGGAGAGAGAGGAAGCAAGAGAGAGAGGGGGAAGAGGAACCAGGCTCTTTTTAACAACCAGCTCTGCGGGGAGTCGGGGGACAACTCTCACAGAAACTAATAGAGCAACAAGTCACTCAGTTCCTACCCACCCCAGGGAGGACATTAATGTATTCATGAAGGATCTGCCCCCATGACCCAAACACCTCCCATTAAGCCCACCTCCAATGCTAGGGATCAAAGTTCAACAAGAGATTTAGAGGAGTCTAACAAACCATAGCAATTACTATCAATATTTCATAAGGCTAGTATTTCTAGAGTCAATTTCTCAAGTGTATGCAAAGGAAAGGAGAGGTAACAATTCCCAGAATAAAAGCAGGGATTTGAGTAATAGGGTAAAACGATTTTGAGAAATACTGAATTAAAAGTAAATGAATTTCTCTACTACAGGATTTCTTAGTGCTAAATCTGCTAATACTAATGATTGATCCCAAGGAAAAAGAATGTGCAAGGTTTCCTAAACTTATTAGACCATGGCACTTTTTTTCCGGAAGCATATTGGTGAGATAGTAATCTGTGGATACACTTTGGGGAAATACTTCACTAGAGAATGAATTACAAAAATTGCCAAAGAACCAGGTTAAGATTATTCCATAGGAATGCCTTATACTTATGTGTGTGGCATTTGAGTACATAAAATGATACTAATTTATATTATCATAATTAAAAACCAAGCTTCTACATTCTTCATACTGTTTTTAAAACAAATATTGTGAATCACTAGCTATAACTTTCTGAGTTAATCATGAATTTCAAAGTCAAGTAATTTATATATCCTAGGTAACCATAGAGAAAGAGAATCAGAAATGGAGAAAGACAAAGGAAACCAGTGGGGTGGGTTCAAGTCATGGCTACCCTTATGTTAATGGGGGGCATTTCTGAGACCTTGATATATTTTTCTATCCAAACCATTCTAAGCTGATGAAATAATAAGTATACATTTGGAAATAATGCATGGAAAGTAAATTCAACAACAACCAAACCACAAAATGTAAAGAAGCATGGATTCAACTGTGGCTAACACGTCATGCTGACCACAAAGTCTTTTATTAATAACAAATATCTGCGTGAAATAGTCATACAACTACATATCTCCCTTTGAAACACTCTCATAGATAAATACTACAGTTGGGTGATTTCACAGGTTATTTTGAGTCCACAGTGTTTAGCTAGGGTTTCATATTATTTTGTTTGTGTGTCTTTTGAGACAGTGTCTCGCTCTGTTGCCTCGGCTGGAATGCAATGGCATCATCATGGCTCACTGCAACCTGGACCTCCTGGGCTCAAGCAATCCTCCCACTTCAGCCTCCTGAGTAGCTAGGACTACAAGCATATACCATCACACCTGACTATTTTTTTTTTTTTCTTTGTAGAGACAGGGTCTCTATATCGGTTGGTTTCAAACTCCTGGGCTCTAACAATCATCCTACCTCGGCTTCTCAAGGGTTGAGATTACAGGCACAAACCACTGCACCTGGCCTGGAATTCATCTTTAAGAGATAAAATGACCAAAACTTAAATTATAGAATGAATTACAAAATATGGTTCCATTAAGTTTGATGAAGTAGCCAGCTATAGAAGCATGCTTTCACTTTCTTTCTCTCCTATCATATTAATACAAATTGGAGGAAAGAAAACAGGAATTAAAAGATCCTTACTTAACATTGTAAGATAAGTTTATGTTTTTACGAGCCAGCTGTTAGAAGGGAAACACAAAAGATTCTCTCTGACAGGCACTTATGAGGAACATACTAACAGTTGAATGAAGGTGAGCCAATTAAACCACTTACTCTTGCCTAATAGAGTTCTTTAGAGTCCAAGCACCTGGCTTGGAGTAAACATTTACTTTTTGCGGCATGATATTTAATCAGCTCATCAGGTGGTGAAGAGCTCCATCCAGGAGGGAGTTTCTCTCTGACCTTACACTTCTCTTAATTGGAAACATCATTTAGTGCTGTAGCCCCTCTCCTTCCTTAAGTATCTCCTCTGCTTAGACGAATCCCACTTTTTAATTCAACACTGCTTTAAGGATGGGTGTGACAAATTTAGGGATTTAGAAAGCTTCCCAGAGTTTCTCCCCAAGTGCTGAAAGACAAAAGACAGTTTTAGGTCGTACAGGAGGAAAAGAAGGCGGGAGACAGAGACTCAGCAGCCGAATATGGGGCCCTTTCAGCCTTAATTAGGAAGTGGAGGAATAAAAAAAAATCCCCATTGGAGTTGTTTGGAAAAGTAGAAACTGATGTGTTTGAAATATTTAGGACAACGGAATACATTAATATCATCTTTCTCAACACTAAAGCTCTAAATGGGAGGTGGCACTAAAACTTGAAAATATCTCAAGCAATAACCTTATATTACAGATGAAAAGAGGAGATTGCAGTAGGGTTGATTTGCCCCATCAGTCAGATTGGTTAATGATAAAATTAGAATGCAAACCCTCTGGCTCCCAGTCTGGGTAGAGGTCAAGAGCATTGACTTGGCAGCCACACTACTTTGTTTGAATTTGGGCTCTATGATTAATTAACTGTGCAGATTTGAGCAAATTATTTGCCTTCTCTATCTGTTTTCTCAGCTGGAAATGAGGACAATAGTAGTATCCACCTTGTAGGGATGTTGTGAGGATTAAGTAAATTTATATGTATAAAGTACTCAATATAGCATCCCGGACAACGTAAAGTACCCTTGAACAACACGGGTTTGAACTGCATGGGTCCACTTACATGCAGATTTCCTTCTGCCTTTGCCATCCTTGAGACAGCAAGACTAACCCATTCCCTTCCTCCTCCTCCTCAGCTACTCACCCTGAAGACAATGACAACGAGGAAGACTTTATGATGATCAATTTCCACTTCTTAATGAATAGTAAATATATTTTCTCTTTTTTGTGATTTTCTTAATAACATTTTATTTTCCAACTTTATTGTAATAATATAGTGTAATGTACATATATAACATATGCGTTATCAGTAAGATTTCTAGTCAATGATAGGCTATTAATAGTTAAGGCTGTGGGGCGTCAAAAGTTATCTACACAGCTGGGGAGGCCAAGGCGGGTGGATCACCTGATGTCAGGAGTTTGAGATCAGCCTGGCCAACGTGATGAAACTCCATCTCTGCTAAAAATACAAAATTTAGCCAGGCATGGTGGCATATGCCTGTAATTCCAGCTACTTGGGAGGCTGAGGCAGGAGAATCTCTTTAACCCGGGAGGCAAAGGTTGCAGTGAGCCAAGATCATGCCACTGCACTCCAGCCTGGGCAACAGAGCAAGACTCCATCTGAAAAATAAAAAAGTTATCAACAGATTTTTGACTGTAAGGGTGGTTGTCACCCCTAATGCCTGCATTATTCAAGAGCCTGCTATATAAGGATACTGTGTAAGTGTTATCAGTTTCTGTTCTTTTTCTCTGTCACCTGACTTTGGTTAAACTCTATCCTCTGCAGTAGTAGAAACAGACATTTGTCTTGTCAATATAAATGCTCAAAACCAGCACCAGTATGAGTGAGCCCACTGTGCTATAAAACCATCATGAGATAGCTTGCAAGGGCTATCTTCAGCTCCAGGGAGAGTTCTGGGCTCTCTGACTGAGCAGAGAAATCCACATGACCTATAGCTCTTTGTTGTTCCTCAGATCTACCATTCTTCAGAGTTGAAAGGATTCAAGTTGAGTTTCCTTACCTGATGAAATAGATAAGAAGTAGCCAAGGGACTAAAAATTCTTCTGCTCTTCCTTTACCCATGTGAGGTCAGCAACACAGAGCTACTAGCACCCATTACAGCTGGGGTGGCTGTGGGCTCATAAAGTCACTTGCAATTTTTTTTTTAGTTCTTCCATCAGCAGGTGCTGAAAGGCTGATAAACATTTGTCATTTACCAATCTCATGGCCATCTGGAGACACAGTTATCTCTGCAGAGCTTTTTGATACTTCTGAAAAAAGAGGAATGCCAGAGGTTGCACTCCTACTAATGCACTGATTGGGAAGCTGTTTTATCGCATCACTTCCTCCCAGTCCCACTTTCCTGGGTGAGACCTGACCATTTTAAAGCATTTAGCTGCAGGAGAAAGATGTTGCAGGGACAGATTTGCTATGACTCACAGAAAAATAAAATGTTATTTTAAAACTGTTTCTTTACTTTGAACCTGGCTGGCTTCTCTTTCAGCCAAGGCTGGTGACTCAAGCTGGGCCTGTCTAGGTGTAAACAAACAAATGTAAGTAAACACTTTGGCCATTTTAGTACAAGTTGGCCCAACTACATGAAACTATTCTAATGAGCTAAAGTGAGTTGGAATGGTAAACTCTTTGGGCTGTCTGACTGCCTTTTGTTTAAATGACATGGTCTTGGATGGCAACAATAGTTTCTACAATTTACTGAGTGCTAATTATGTACCAGAAGTCTTAGACCATTGGCCTTTCTTTCTTTCTCCCACCTGCTAGAAAGTAATACATTTTTACAGCATGAAATGGTACACATCACACATACACACAGAGACAACTAAAAGCTTTATTAAATCATATGTACCTTAACACATACAATGCACTGCCATGTTTTCTTATTCTGCTCTAAGTTATTTTGTGTTCTAAACTACCGGTCTTGACCCATCAAACTGATTTTATTACTCACAAATGAATTGCAATGTACAGTTAAAACCACTGCCTTAGACAAATTTGTTCCTTGTAATAACCTTTCAAGGTAGACACTTATATCAGATTCTATGAAGAATAAAGAATAGTTAATAAGGGGAACTAGTTAAAGAGGCTTGGAAGAGCTGAAATGCCTCATAGGGAACAGGGAGGTAGGCAAGATATTAGTTATATCAGGAAGCAGCTAGCACCTGTCAGGCTGGAGGAACCAAGGAAATGGTGGTTTTAGAGCATGAGGAGCTGGGCTGCCTGCAGAGAACTGACTAGCAGTGAGTGGGATCAGGAAAGGTGTGACCCCAGGAGGTGGGCTGTCCTAGGTATGCTGGAACTGAAAGAGGAGAGCAGTTACTATTGGAGATACGTTTCAAAGGGAAATAGAGACAGGGGAAAGGAGAAAAGAGGGAAATAACTTGGCTTCCCCGTGCCTCTCACCATCAGTCTCCTACCACTGCCTTCCATTGGCTAAATCTAGCTAGCAGCCAGTGCAAATGCCATTTTCAGGGATCCACTCTCTGAGATACAGAGATACGAAGGGAAAGATATCTGAGATCCAACAGCCAATCCAGCTTCACAGTGAGGTCAACTTCGTGGTATGTGGCCTGCCCAGTGGTACAGCCCCCATACTCAGAAGGGCCCCACACCTATTTGATGCTCTGCCATTACTGTCTTGAAGTTCACGTTCTTTGAACAAAAGGGTCCCAATTTTCATTTAGTACTGGGCCTACAAATTATGAAGCTGTTCCAGTACACAGCATTGTTATTCCAATTGTACAGAACAGAATACTGTGGCTCAGAGAGTTTAAGTGGCTTACTGTGGATTTCAGAAAAAAGGAAAATTTGAAACCAGCCTGGTGTGTCTGAGGCCAAAGTCCATGGGTCCCTTTCATCCCCCAAACAGTACTAAAAAGCAGAGAGGAGAATTGTGCAGGTAAATCTTCTCCAGTTTATAGAGGGAGGCACTCATATTCTCCACCACTTCTATGAAGAAAATAATTCCTGCTATTCCCTTTTGGCCACTCCAGGCCACAAATAAACATTAACTCAGCCTTTAGGGGCTTGTTAAGAGCAGTGGAAAGGATGCAAATAGGATTTCTCCTGCACCTCCTGCTGAAGAAGCAGAGCAATTCACTATCAAGAATGAAACACTCGTTTTCTCTTAAAAATTTGCTTTGCAAGATGGATGCAAAGAAGGAAATAAGAAAATATACAGAGACTTGACTTCAACAGTCAATTCTCTTGTCAACTCTTACTTCTAAATGAATGGAAGTTGCTGGTGCTGACTTCTGCCCATTCACAACAGCATTCAACTCATTTCCCTTCGTCCAACCTCACGGCTTCAGACACAAGATTTTCCTACAATGAAACCTTCATAGCCTCACTTTCTGGAATAATTCTGATTTTCCTAGCAATTCAATCAGGAATGAAGCAAAACCACTTGGCAGGAGTCATCTCAGAGGAAATATTAATTAATTCAAAGGAAGCCCTAATGCAACTATTGTAAATTCCGTATCTGAATATTTCAGTGATCCTTTGCTGTTACATAGAGTTTCTCATAAGATCTGTCTTGTGAGCATTGCTTTTAACACTGGAGGCAGCAGTTTAATGCTGCAGCATTCAATATAACAATAAATTATTACTGTTTAACTTCATGTCACACAATAAAACATTGTTAGTCATCATTATTGCCACCATTTTTCCCCTTTCATTTCTTCATGATTTCTGGCAATCTGAGCACAAAATAACATTCTAAGTATCAGAGACTCATATAGAGAGTAAGAAACCTCAAACTGACCTCGAAGATCAATTCGACACCAATTCCAGACAGATAAGGAAGTGGAAGCTGGTGTCTGGAGGCATGCCTGGATAGAAGGGTAAACTTACGTGAGTCTTTTACCTCCATTTCCTGTTCTTTTCCTGGGATTCGCTCAATTTTCTCACTCCCCATGTGGATCTTCCTGAGTCTATACTGGGTATTCACTTGACAAACCCTGTTTACTAGGCAAAATACTGAGGACTCAAAGATGAATGCAAAATAGTCTCTAAAGGACAGGGAGTCTTGAGAAATATTGGACAATTAATTGTCTCACGATGTGATTGCAATTCATATGTCCAAGCCCGACATGGAACAAGACAGAAGGGACTAGCAAGTCTGCTAGACAAGCAAAATGAAGATGTGACAGAGTGGAGGTACCACTTGAATACTGACAACACAGACCAGAGAGTCATCCATACAATCATCATCATGAGTGGCAAAAAGATAGCTTACAGCAAGTCCGGGAGCAGTGGCTCATGCCTGTAATCCCAGCACTTTGGGAGGCCAAGGTAAGCTCATCACTTGAGGTCAGGAGTTTGAGACCAGCCTGGCCAACATACTGAAACCCCATCTCTACTAAAAATACAAAAATTAGCCAGAAACGCTGGCGGGCCCCTGTAATCCCAGCAATTCTGGAAGCTGAGGAACGAAAATTGCTTGAACCCGGGAGGCAGAGGTTGCAGTGAGCCAACAGCACACCACGGCACTCCAGCCTGGGTGACAGAGTGAGACTTTGTCTCAAAAATAAAAAGAAAGAAAAAAAATGATAGCTCAGCAAAATGATAGCTTAGGGAAGAATATGAATCCTAAGCTTATTTGTCAAAATGTCACCTTCTGTTGTTAGGAGAAAGATGGTGTTATATTCAGAACCACCCAGTCCCTTGGTAGGAAACGTTGCTTTACTCGAAAGTTTCTTCATTTCTGTACATTTCACTTTCTAATGATAAGAATCACCTTGAGGTAAGAATCCGAATCTCCAGACAGCAATGCTTCTGGGCTTTTGTATAATCAGGCACGTTTGGGAAACCGCATCATTCTACTTCATCTGCATCTTATGAGATGGATTTTATACTTTCGGGTAGTGAATGTGGGGACTGTGCGGAAAGGGAAAGGTAATTGTGAGTACCATGATTGGCGATCCAGTCTTTGGTTCAGTTCCCAGATGGGGCAGTTCAAAAGGATCTGTCAAGTACATCATTCAACCTTAGATCAGTGACATAAACCAAGGAGACCCTATTTGATTCTATTGTAACAGAGCTTCAAACAGAAGGGATGTTTAAAAGAAGAGCACGGCCTTGTTCAGGGTCATCATTAGAAAAAGAAAGGAGAGATTCTCACCTTACATTCACCAGCACACAAAAGAGCAAAGATCTCTCTTAGAAGGTACTTCCTTTAAGAGATGAATCAGAAGAAAATAACTGGTGATTTCAATCTCTCACTGTGTTCTTTCTTCCTCTGCTCACCTTCTTCAGTTATCACCTTTAAAAAAACACTGCTGTTTTCTCAGTTCTCCTTCCATTCTCCCCTTCTCTCCTTTCCTTTGACTTTCTTCTCTTAGCTCTTTCTTCTCTGACATTTTTTTCTAGCCTGTCCTTTGACTCTTGGGCCCTTGAAGTTCCTCAAGCATTTCTGTTTGTGTTGACAATCATTTCTCTCTCTCTTTTTCTTTCTTTCAAGATCCAAGGGTCTTACTTAGGTTTTTTCTTTTCCCTCACTTAGATAAATACACTCTTCATGATTTCTAGCAAGATTTTTTAAAACTAACAATCAAATAGCTGCCATTTATTCAGCACCTGTTTTATTCCAAGCAACAGTATGGGGTTTGCAAATATTAGTTCCTTTAATCCTTACAATAGCTCTCTGACATAGAATTGTCAGTTCCATTGAACAGAGGAGAAAACGTAGACTCAGAGAAGTTGAATTTGCCTAAAGTGCCATAACTAGAAAGTTAAAGAGATTTGGCCATGTCCATATCCAAAGGAGCCCAGAGCTTTCTAGCAACTAGAGGCTGAGACTGCAACTAATAAACATAGTAAAATATAAGATCATTGTTCTTTATGATGTAATGATTTGGTGATTCTTTAAAAAAGGTCATATTGTTAATATCCATGAATGATGTTGGTCTCAATTACTCTTGAATTGAGGGGAACTGGAGGGGAACTTTCATTTTCCCCTTCAGCTTCTTGGTGTTGATGGGAAAGCTTCAGGGAATCTATCTAGGGAACACACACACAACTATGACCTCCTGGATGTAATGCCTCACTTGTGTTTGACTTGATGGTGATTCTAATTGTGGACTAGTCAGGAACTGAATGTGTGGTTCTGGCTGGAATTCATTATGCAGTGCAACAACACAGAACTAGGAAAAAACAAAATACATGGATTCTCTTCTCAGTTTTACCACCTACCAGCTGAGTGATGCTGGGTCTGAATTTGCTTACTGGTAAAACCAGTTTTGGACAGATGGTCTCAAAAGTCTTGTCTAGTTCTCATAATCTGTTTAATAAGCTTTTCCTGGACTCTCAAATTAATCTGCTCAGGCAGCTAAACTGTGAACATGCCCAGAGCTAATCATGATCTATTGTGCCTCTATACTAACAGCGAACCTTGGGAAAAAGGAGAATGAATGATATCTGTGCATGAAAGTGGGAAGATGTTTGGGGCTCCACCACACTCCTCATATCATTGGGCCCTTGTCTTCCTAATGTACTTAGTAGAGAGATCATAAGCTTTTCTATTATCATGGCAATTGGCAGACACTTAAGTATAATTCTCATTCTGATTCATGGAGGATGTTTTAATTACCCCAAAGATGTTGCAGTAGTAAGCTGTATTTAATAAGTTGCTAGTTAAAAGATGTTCCATGACTGTGTGGTTAAACAGACGTTATTGTCTTTTGCTGCATTGGTTTTTTATTGCTGCCTTGACAAATTATTACAAATGTAGTGCCTTAAAACAACATGAATTTATTATCTTACAGTTCTGCAGCAGTCTGAAACATGTTGCACAGAGCTAAAATAAAGGTACTGTCAGGGTTGAACTCCTTTCTGAGGGCTTTTGGGTAGTATCTGATTATTTGCCATTTCCAGCTTCTAAAGGTTGTCCCCTTCCTTGGCTATTGAAATTCAGACCCCCTTCTTCAAAGTCAGCGATGGTGTGTTGAGTCCTGTTCGCATTACGTCACTCTCACTTCTCTTGTGTCACCCTCTTCCACTTTTAAGGAAACTTGTAATTACAAGCGGCCCACCGAGATCATCCAGGATTATCTATTTTAAGGTCAATTGATTAGTAATAATATGGTTTGATTATGCCCCCTCTTAAATTCAGGTGTTGCCAACCTAGTAGTTTTAAGAGATAGGGCCTTTAAGAGGTAATTAGGCCATGAGGGCTGCTCCCTCACGAATGGGATTAAGGCCTTTATAAAAGAGGCTTGGCAGTGTTTCGTAGCTTGCTCTTTTGTTCTTCTGCCAGGTGAGAACATACTGTTCCTTTCCCCTCCCCTCTGAAGATGCAGTACTCACCAGATGATGGAACCTGTTGGCACTTTGATCTTGGACTTCCTAGGCTCCAGAACAGAAAACAAATTTCTGATCTTTATAAATACCCAGTCTCAGGCATTTTGTTATAGCAGCACAAATGGACTAAAACAGTAACTTTAATTCTACCTGCAATGTTAATTGCCCTTAATCATGTTACAGAGCATACTGACAGGTTTCGGGGATGAGGGTGAGGACTTCTTTGAGGAGGGTCATGGTTCTGCCTACCAAATTCCAAGTTTTTTCTCTGGGTTTCAATTTTTGATATGAATCTACATTCACCTATATATATATTCATATAGATATAATCATAGTACTTTATGAATATATAGTGGGATAATTTATTAGATATGGCATCAATCTCTATCAGAAGCTTTTACAAACTCACAGTGTAAACAGACATTAACATAGGGGTGAAGGATCATTCCTTTCATAGCTAATTAAGCTGATTTGATCAATAAGTTTTTTAAAAAGAAGCGCTTGTACATATTTCAAAAAAGCCTTCAGGTTGTCTTTATAGGAAAAAGATGCTGATATTTTTTAACACAGTAGGGTTAAGACCATCTTGGGACCACCTCTGAAATTCACAAGATTTACTCTTTTACTAGAATATCAATCAACAGTCTACTAAAGACTACATATTTTACCAGTTACCTGCAAGAATTTCAGTATGTTACTTTGTGAATTTTTTAACATAGCACTGAATGTGAACATAAATACAACTAAGTAGTATTGCTATTATTCAGTGTTATGAATAAGGGAACTGACTAACAATAAAAAAATCAAGAATGATTAACTCTAACTCTTAATGGCTTTAGAGCAGCTGGAGCCAAAAAATCAATTTACAAAAGTCAAAGAATGTCAATATGCTTATTTTCCCCATGAAAATTCTCTAGGAGTTTTGCTGGGTTTCTTGTTGCTCTTGTCTTTCAAATGCCAAGTGAGAAATAGCTATCATTTTTATCTTCATGTCAGGTAAACTGAAAGCAAATGGCAAAATGGGAAACAAATGTCTAATAGTACTTAGAAAACTACTATGTATTATTTTTGTATATGCCTACATTTGAGACTAAAAATAGATCCCAATTGTTTTCTCCGATAAATTTTAGAATTTTTTTTTTTCTTTTGAGACTGAGTCACACTCTGTTGTGCAATCTCGGATCCCTGCGACCTCTGCCTCCCGGGTGCAAGCGATACTCCTGCTTCAGCCTCCTGAGTAGCTGGGATTACAGGCATGCACCACCACTCCTGGCTAATTTTTTGTTGTTATTGTTGTTGTATTTTTAGTAGAGACAGGGTTTCACCATGTTGGTCAGGCTGGTCTTGAACTCCTGACCTCATGATCTGCCCATCTCGGGCAAAGTACTGGGATTACAGGCGTGAGCCACCGCGGCTGGCCAAAACTTTAGCATTTTAAACACAACATGTAACTAAATTTTAATAAGATAATTATTTTGTTTTCAAGGGCCTTTAAAATAATATTTACAGAGATGAATAAAGGAAGAAAAAGAAAATTGAGTAAAGTATTCTTAATTTGATTTTGACAAAAGTCTATGTACAACAGAATAGCCCAGTTCCATTTCTTTTAAAAAGGGAGTAAATTATGTATGCATTTTCAACAACTCTAATCATTAGTTCTAGTCTTTCCTTGCTGCTTTCTTCTATATATTTTTAATTGTGAATATTTTATTAAAATAGTCATATTACCAAAGAGATCTCTGTAACATCAACTCTCACATCTGAAGAAGGCGGGACAGCACATATTTTATGAGCTCATCATATTAAGAAACCTAATTTAAGGCACTGATTCCAACTGTATGGGCTTTTCTTCAAGAAATCAGTGTGAGTCCAGAAATGCCAGACTATCAGATTCATGTCTTTACTGTAATCTCAGGCTGAATTCACTTGCCTCTATGCTACCTGAGCCTTCCTGAGATGATGTGCCTATGTGCACAGAGTCATATAATCAAAATACATTTCAACTGACTTCCATATGGTTGCCAGTTGGCCACAAAATAAAACTGCATGTAGTTATATGCACAAGCTGTCTGGATGCTATAAAAAGAAAATTTTGACCAGCATGATTAAATCAGCATGTATGTTAAAATATAATGGCTACATTCAAAGAACAAATTGTGTCTCTCCCATGAGCAAAATCTGGAAAAATTAGAGATACAGGCAAGATTCCACAGGTGTTTACAGACCAAATATGTCTAAAGCAGTCATCTGTTTGTTACATGCACACACAACGTTCGTACTTTTTCCTTCTCAACTCTATTTTTCTTCATATAATTCTGTATCCTAAGAGAGTAGTCAAGTCAGCCTATTTGGCAGAATTAGTGGCACATCAAGAATGGCTCTCTATAGTGGGATAACATTAAGTTTCCAGATGAATTTCCACTGCTCAAAAGAAACCCTGGGTGGAACAGAAATAGAAGCATATAATTTGTCATACAAAGTGGCCATGTTTGAATTCACCCAAGGGTTTTATGATATCCCATCACTTTTTAAAATAAATTATTATTAATGATAATACATTTATAATTTGTGCACATTAATGACAAATATAATAAAAACATCAAGAGTTATAATATACTCCTAAGTCATCTTTCTCTTCCAGACAATATTTATAAGCCTTGCAAATATCCACAGGATAGGCTTGAGTGCCATTTTATAGATCATAAGATACTCAAGGGATTTTAAAAAAAACTATTCAACTGCTATAGTACTGTAGTCACTGATATGGTTTAGCTGTGTCCCCACCCAAATCTCATCTTGAATTGTAGCTCCCACAATTCCCATGTGTAGTGGGAGAGACCTGGTGGGAGGTAATTGAATCATGGTGGCGGGTCTTTGCCATGCTATTCTTGTGATAGTGAGTAAGTCTCACGAGATCTGATGGTTTCATAAAGGAGAGTTTCCCTGCACAAGTTCTCTTCTCTTGTCTGCTGCCATGTGAGAGGTGCCTTCCACCTTCTGCCATGATTGTGAGGCCTCTCTAGCCACGTGGAACTGTGAGTCCATTAAGCCTCTTTCTTTTGTAAATTGCCCAGTGTCAGGTATCTCTTTATCAGCAGCGTGAAAACGGACTAATACAGTCATGCTCTACATAATGACATTTTGGTCACTGATGGATTGCCTATATGATGTGGACCCATAAGGTTATAACAGAGCTAAAAAATTTCTATCACTTAGTGACATCATAGCCCTCATAACATCACAGTATTACTCACGTGTCTGTGGTAATGCTAGTGTAAACAAACCTACTGCACTACCACTCAAATGAGTCTAGCACATGCAATTATATGGAGTACATATTACCTGATAATGATTAGAAAAACTGTTATTGGCTCATGTATTTACTATTCTGCACTTTTATTGTTATTTTAGAGTGTACTCCTTCTACATGTATTTTTTATTTAAAAAAAAAAGTTAACTGTGAAACAGCCTCAGGCAGGTCCTTCAGGAGAAATTCCAGAAGAAGGCATTGTTATAGGAGATGACAGCTTCGTGCTTGTTATTGCCCCTGAAGACCTTCCAGTAGGACAAGATGTGGAGGTGGAAGACAGTGATACTGACAATCCTGACCCTGTGTGGGCCTAGGCTAATGTGTGTGTTTGTGTCTTTGTTTTTAACAAAATTTTAAAAATTATATTAAAAAATTTAAAAATTCAAAAAAGTTTATAGAATGAGGATAAAAAGAAATTTTTATACAGCTGTACAATGTGTTTGTATTTCAAGCTATTATTGAAAAAGAGTCAAAAAGTTTTGAAAAATTAAAACATTTATTAAGTCAGAAAGTTACAGTAAGCTAACATTAATTTATTATTGAAGAAAGATGATTTTTCTATAAATATAGGTAGCCTAAATATAGTGTTTATAAAGTCTACAGTAGTGTACAGTAATGTCTTAGGCCTTCGCACTCTCTCACCACTCATTCACTGACCCACCCAGAGCAACACGCAGTCCTGCAAGCTCCATTCATGGGAAGTGCCTTATATAGGTGTACTTTAAATAAAATCTTTTATACCATATTTTACTGTGCCTTTTCTAGGTTTTGATAGTTTAGATAAACAAATACCACTGTATTAACAATTGCCTACAGTATTAAGTACAGTAACATGCCGTACAGATTTGTAGCCTAGGAGTAAGAGGCTAGACCACATAAGCCTAGTAT
Source organism: Gorilla gorilla gorilla (assembly GCF_029281585.2). NCBI lineage: Eukaryota > Metazoa > Chordata > Mammalia > Primates > Hominidae > Gorilla > Gorilla gorilla. The sequence goes on from NC_073231.2 coordinate 89,311,310, forward strand.
GTAGTATGTCTGTAGTATGTTTTGCCATCCGGGTTCATGTAAGTGCACTCTGTGATGTTCACACAAGTACAAAATAGTCTAATAATGCATTTATCAAAGTATCCCTGTCGTTAAGCACCACATGTCTATATTTGGAATCCAGAATCGTCTAGTTCCAGAGACTATTTGGACTACAACAGTAATTTTAAAATGTTTTCCTCTTTTAGCAGGTGAATTCTTTGGATAAAATCCTCCCTGTAAGCCTGGTATAATCAACAGATAAAGGAGGGGCATGTCTGAGACAAGTCAGGGTGGGAGATGCCCTGCGCCTCCAACCCTACCTCCTTTGCTCGCTCCTCATCTCCTCTCTACAGCTCTGCAGCAGCCTCGGTGCATCTCTCCTGAGTCTTAGGTCTCAAAACAACAACAAATTAAGAAGCTTGAAAAAACACTGCATTGCATCAAGCTGCCATACTCTCACCTTCAGCAAAATTTCCATATGGCTCCCCAAGAGGAGGTTCTAGAAAGCCACTAGGAATGTAAATGAGTACAACCACAATGAAGAGCAGTTTGGGATTTCCCCAAAAAACTAAATACAGAGCTACCATATGATCCAGCAATCCCACTGCTGGGTATATTCCCAAAAGAAAGGAAATCAGTATGTCAAAGAGATACCTGCACATCCATGTTTGTTGCAGCACTGTTCACAATAGCCAATATTTGGAAGCAACCTAAGTATCCATCAACACATGAACGGACAAAGAAATTGTGGTACATATAAACAATGGAGTACTATTTATTCATGAAAACAATGAGATCCTGTTATTTGCAACAATATGGATGGAACTGGTGGTCATCATGTTAAGTGAAATAAGCTAGGAACAGAAAGACAAACATTGTATATTCTTACTCATTTACTGAATGTAAAAATCAAAACAACTGGACCCATGGAGATAGAGAATGGAAGGATGGTTACCAGAGGATAGGAAGGGTACTGGGGGATCAGGGAGAGGTAGAGATGGTTAAAGGGTACAAAAAATAATTAGAAAGAACAAATAAGACCTAGCATTTAATAGCAGGACAGTGTGACTATAGCCAAAATAATGTATTTGTACATTTTAAAATAACTTAAAAAACATAATTGAATTGTTTGTAACACAAAGGATAAATGCTTGAGGAGATGGATACCCCATTTTCCACGATGTGATTATTATGCATTGCATGCCTTTATCAAAATATCTCACATACCCCATAAATATAGACACCTACTGTGTACCTACAAAAATTAGAAATTAAAAATTAAAAAAAAAACTTAGAAAGCCACCAAGACATTGTAATTGTGGATGAAGTTCCCGTGAGCATGGAGGGCATTCAATGCTATTACTCAACACTAATATTCGATACTATTACTGCATATACAGAAACTGAAGCCCAGAAACACCCAGCTGGATTCAATGGCAGGGCTTGAATCCAGGTCCTGTGACATTCAATCCAATGTCCTTGGTGTACCTGGAAGACTGATGGGTATGATCAATGGCCTTCCTGATGGGTCAGGTGCCCCTAACAGGGAGCACAGAGATAATGCACATCAATTCTTTTCTATCATGGCACTTGGCACAATTTGTAATCATTTACTTATCAGTGTGTTTGTTTATATTTTGTCTCCTTCCCCAGACTGTAAATTCCTTGAGGACAGAAACAGTGGCACTTTTACTTTTGTATTACTTAGCACCTAACATACAAAAGTCTTCAATTAGGCTGGGATCGGTGGCTTACACCTGTAATCCCAGCACTCTGGGATGCCAAGGAGGGAGGATAGCTTGAGCCCAGGAGTTCAAGACCAGCCTGGGCAACATAGCGAAACCCCAACTCTAAAAAATATACAAAAATTAGCCAGATGTGGTGGCACACGCCTGTAGTCCCAGCTACTTGGGAGGCTAAGGTAGGAGGATCACCTGAGCCTGGGAGGTCGAGGCTACAATGAGTCGAAATTGTTCCGCTGCATTCCATCCTGGGCAACAGAGTGAGACTCTGTCTCAAAAGAAAAAGTCTTCAATTATTCTTTTGTATTGTTAAAAGTGTATTTGAAAGCAAGAATCACTTTATCTCCAACTCTTCTTATGAAAAGAAAACATTCCAACTAGATTCAGCAGCCAGATTTACCCTCCGACGAAGCCTGCTAAACTGCTCAAGTCTAAATGCAAAGCCCTTCTCTAAAAAAGCCCTACAAACATCATATAGTGAACTGAAAAGCATATTTCAACTGAAAATTGATTTCACCTGCTTTCCATCACAAGAAAGCCTCAACAGACTATATCTGGTCTAGTTACATATTAGTGCAAATTATATAAAATTCAAAATCTCAGTACAGTTGGGAAGGAAAGATGCACATTAGGGAATTTCCTAATTTCTATAACTATAAGGGAAAATCTTTAGAGTTTGTGGGGTTTTAGTTTGTTTTGTTATAATTTACCTTCCACATAAAACACAACTAGCATGCTATTTCTTTATACATACTTCAACTTTGAATCTGCCCCAAACATCACATTTGTTGTTGGCTTGATGACGAATTAAACTTATGATTTAAAATCAATAATTGAAAAGCTCACTTCAGCTAAACTATTTGTAGATACAATAAAAGAAAACAACACAGTCTAGGTCATATTTCTTTCATGCTCCAAATATGCTTTTACTAAAAAAAAAAAAAAAAAAAAAAAAAAAGTCTGCTTTCTATAAACAAGAAGGTATGAAAAAGACTGCTGGCCTCCTTCTTGTTCTTTAAGGAACAAGCTTTTCCTTTTTATTCCTCATAGTTGTTTCCTATGTTTTGAGCAACGCTGCTTTGTGTGCATGCAAGGCATAAGCAGTCCTGAGTGGAAGATTGCCTTGAAACTCTTCCACTGAGATTGTGAGCCCCAGGTACTGAAACCTGGGGAAAGTGTGAGTCTGGAGAGGGGCTCAGAATCACTTACATCCCAGACAAAAGGCCAAGTAAATCAGATGAATAAAAACAAAATTCTAAATGCTCCTGATTATTTTCAGTTTCTATTTATGCTGCTGCACTTAATGTAGACCAGAATAGGTTGGTTACATGTAGTTACACATTCTATTTGGGGTATAATTTAATAGTCAGAAATGAGATGCCGGAAAATGCCTAGAAAAAAAAGCAATATGGGAATAAATACAAATTTGGCACTAATAACCAGACCTGTCCTTTGCATTGCTTATTATGTCCCTAAAATATGCCATTTATAATCATTTGATGCAATTACAGAGTATTTCTTGTGGTGATAAGCTCAAAATACCATGGCACATTATTATTTCTTTCAGATTCCCTGGAGTTTTTATGACTGAGATGCAGCGTCATCAGATATCACGAACAACCAAGCAACTGCAACATCTCTGACATCGCCTACTTTGACAGTTTCTGGATTTAGAATACATTTTATCAATTATTCAGGTTCCTTTGTTCTCCCGTCAATGGCCAATTGCCTTTTAGCTTTTAGCATTGTCATTAGAAAATAAAAAAGGACCCAAATTTGCTCCACTTTCTTATATTTAATAAAAATGGCTTTACTGTGTGTGTGTCTAAAGCCATGAACTGTGTGTAAATACATTAAAAAAAAAGACTTTTCCATTTTCTAAAAAAATAAGTATTGTGCTGTATAATGAGAAGAGCATGGAATTTGGAACCAGAAGACCACGGAGTCTGGAGACAGACTTGGCTTGCTCTGCCAATTACTAAGCCCAAAGCAACACATTTAACTGATAAGAATTTCAGCTTCTTCATCAGTAACAAGGTTTATAACTATTAGCCTCAGGCATTGTTGTGATGATCAAATCAAAGGAGTTAATTACATGAAAGTGCTTTATGTATTGTAAAGTGCAATATAAATGTTGTCTTGAGTTTACTACCACTTAACAATCCTGCCCACAGTTAAGAAATCTCTCAGTACACTTTGGGTTCTATCAGCACAGTTTTTGTTTTGTTTTGTTTTTTAAGACTTTAAAGGAGAAAGTAAAGGCAGAAAGGAGGAAGAAGAGAGGAGGCAGGGGGAAGGAGGAAAAGAGGGGGAAGGGGAAGAGGGGAGGAATAAAGAGGGAGGAGAAGAGCTGGAAGAAGGGTAGAAAGAGAATTTGACCTAAGCCCTTCTCATTCACAGACTCAACCTCGTCACCCCCAGCTATCCTTCCCTTGCACTCCAATCCCACTTGCCTACTACATATACTCTGTTAGCCCCTCCAGTCCATGCTCCCCCCTCCACCTTCATCCACTGAGTTCTAACACAAATATTTACTATGATAGCAGGTTGTTTCTTTCTGCAACTATGTACAGTTGAAAAATCTCTCAGTACAACTTCGTGCTTTTTATCAGTTCTGCTAAGGTTTAACCACAATCTTCCTGCTCTATAGCCCAGCTCTAAATAAGCCAAGCAAACCTTGTCATCATTTCCCTTGAGCCTTTGAGGTCCTGGCTGGCCTGTGATCAAGGTTCTTCAACAACTGGTGTAAAGCTTTGGACCTCAGACTCTCACCTTTCAATCTTCAAATTGTTTCAGTGTCTCATCTTTCCATCCACCATGTTTTCCTCCATTCCTGCCATCCTTCCTATTCTTCTTAAGTCCTTCTTGCCCTAGGGTGAAGTCATTCATCTCCATCTTCGATCAGATGGTGATTCCTAGGGGTTTTATATCCAGGGCATGTTCTTTGCTAGACCTGTACGTTCAAACCAACTTCCTTAGATGGTCACCATATACTTTAGAATACATGAGATGCCACACTTGTGAAGTCCTAATTAGAGAAAAGGAGTCAGGTTGTTGGGAGCAGGAGAAACCAAAAAGAAAAAGCAGATAAGCTACAAGTCTGCCTTTCTTCATGGTCCAGGACACATAGCCCTTCTGTGCAAATTACTAACAATCTTCTCATGCCCAACTTACTATCAGACCCTCAGACAACAGAAAACTGCAAGTTAGCTTACTACAACTTCGGCACTATCAGTAAAGCACATAGCCCTCCCCAGCACAAGCGCCATCGCATAAAATCCCCAGCAAGCCTTTGTCTCCTTGCAGTCAGCTCCTATCTTGCTGATTTGCCCATTGCACCCTTGCAACGTATTTCATGCTTTCTCTAATCAATATGGCTTTCTTTCCTCACAACTGTCTGGGTAAATTCTCTTTACTCCTGTGCCACTGGCCCCAGATAGATGCTACCAGTGACAACAATTGTATATTTAAAATGCAATTCCTGCTCACTGCCTTTACAAATGTGAAAACTGAGGGTTAAAGAGGTCCTATGGCTACCCATGGTTATGTGGAAGGTCAGTGCTAAACACCTGCAACAGGCTCCAGGCTCCAGGGTGTTGTGCCCCAGTGCTATGTGTTTTTACCTCATCATCTTCTGCAACAATTTTAACATGTTTTGTTCCTGCTGGTCAAACCCCAGGTGCCCTTCTTCCTCAGTTAGCATCAGACAAGAAGTAAATTTGGGATGGTTACACTGGTGAAAGGCTTGGAAGAAAAAACTGAGAGTTACAAAAGCCAGGCAGTTTAAAATAGAACCCTTTGTGAAACATTTTACACTAAAAGTGGTCCCTGGCACTAAATTAAAGTATTAAAATGTCAGACAATTTAATGGAGTCATATTTCACCTAATAGAGTCAAGGCTTCAAACACTTCCAGGAAACAAGAACTAACAATAAACCTGATGAGCTTAACACTCTGGGATTTCTTGTATCCTGTCAGAATCATCCATTACCAAGCCATTATTTCTGAGACCATGTTTAACAGCCACGTATATCTAACAGGAGAATCCAAAGGACAAAACCAAAACTTGCGTGCCAGGCACATCATATGCCAGCCTTCTGTGGCTGTTCCTTTGGCCAGAGTGTGTGTCTTTTACTTTGATGTACAACTTAAACTCATTACTCTCTGCAACTATCCTGTCCAGATCACAAATGTGACCTCCATTGCCAAATGCAATGGAAGTTCTTCTTTCTTCTCTTTAATTAAACACTTTCTCTAGCCTGAAATGCTTTTATGACATCAGGCCCTCTTGGTTTCTTCCCACCGTACTGATTGCTTTTTCTGTCTTTGTTGGTTTCTTTCTCTGGCAACTCTTAATACTGGAATTCCCCAAGGCTTGGTTTTGATCCCTCTTATCTTCTCTATCTATAATCTTTACATGGAGGATCTCATCTGGCCAACTGGCTTTAATTAAACCTATATTCCAATGTCTTCTAAATTTATATCTCCAGCCCTGACCTCTTCCTTGAGTTCCAGACTTTTCTAGACAATTCTTTTCATCTTCAATTGGAAGCATAATAGATTTTAAATTAATAACATTTTCACCTTTTTCCAAAAATACCACATAAAATATTCCCCAAATATTTGCTGTCTCATATTGTCTTACCCCCATTTATTCAGTTACTTAAGCCACAAACAGGTGTTACCCTTAGTTACTTTCCTTGCTTCCTTAACTGCATCTATTTGGTGAGTTCTGTTGACTCTGTTTCTAAAATAGATTCTAACTTCTCCTCATCTTTTGTACTCATCCCCTGGTCCCCCTCTAATCTAACCCAATGTCATCTCTTTCCTGGAATTATTTGGGAAATGCAAATCAAAACCACAATGAGGTATTATCTTACCCTAGTTAGTATGGTTATTATCAAAAAGACAAAAAAAAATTTACAAATGCTGACAAAAATGCCGAGAAAATGGAACTTTTATACACTGTTGAATGGAAATTTGCATAGCCATTATGGAAAACAGTCTGGAGACTCCTCAAAGAACTAAAAATAGAACTACCATATGATCCAGCAATCTCAATTTGGGGACTGATCCAAAGAAAAGGAAAAAAGCACATCAAAGGGATAACTTCACACCTATGTTTATTGTTGCACTAATCACAATAACAGTATATGAAAGTAACCTAAATATCCATCAATGAGTAAATGGATAAAGAAAATGTGGTAAATGTGTACAACAGAATATTATTTAGCCACAAGAAAGAATGAAATCCTGTCATTTGCAGCAACATAGATGGAATTGGAGGTCATTATGTTACATGAAATAAGCCTGACACAAAAGCACAAATATTGCATGTTCTCATTCATATGTGGAAGCTGAAAAGTGAATCTTATGAAGATGAAGAGTAGAAATATAGTACTGAAGGCAGGGAAGGATGAGGGAGTGAGGAATGAAGAGAGTTTAGTTAATGTGCAAAAACATACAGTTAGAAGGAATAAATAAGTCCTAGTGTGCAATAGCACATTCGAGTGACTATAGTGCTACAGTTTGGATGTTTGCCTCTATACACCTCATGTTGAAATTTGATTCCCAGTGTTGAAGGTGGGGCTTAATGGAAGGTGTTTGGGTCATAGATGTGAAACCTTCATAAATAGATTAATGCCTTACCCAGGGAGTGGGGAGATCGGGAGTTAATTCCTCTTGCAGAAACTAACAGAGTGAGTTCTTCCTCTGCTAGTTTCCTCCTGTTCCCTTTTTGTTTCCTCTCTCACCATGTAATCTCTGCACATACTGGCTCTCTATACCTTCCTCCATGAGGGGAAGTGGCCTGTGGCCCTCACCAAATACAGATGCCCAATTTTGAATTTTTCCAGACATCACAAATGTGAACCAAATAAATATTTTTCTTTATAAATTAATTTTATAACAACACAAACAGCCTAAGACATATAATTAACAATAATATATTTTATATTTCAAGATAGCTAGAAGAACAGATCTGAAATGTTCCCAACACAAAGAAATGATAATGTTTGAGGTGACAGATATGTTAAGTGTGTGATTTGATCATTACACATTGTATGTGTGTGTCAAAATATCACATGTATCCCATAAATATGTATAGTTATTATGTATCAATGAAAAATTTTTAAAATAGCCACATCTGGTCTCCTTGCTTCTTCTGGTATCTTCTTACAGAACAACCATTGTAATTTTTTGAAACTATAAATCATATCATGCCACTTTTTGCTTAATGCTATGTGTTGGTTTCCTCCTGGTGTTCAAATAAAATGAAAACTCCTATCACTACCACCCCTCCTAGCCCTTGCATCATAGACTCTGGCTAACACAGCTGGAATCATTCGCACCTGAGCCTTTGTGCTTGCTATTCCCTCTGTCCGAAATACTGTTCCCTGCATGGTTGGCTTCTTCTTGTTACTCAGATCTCCAAGCTCAAAGCCTCCTTCTCAGAGAGGCCTTTTCTGGAGATTCAAACTACATAGCCTCAGCCACTTTCTATCACATTACCTTCTTATTATTTTATATTCCTCAGGCTTCTATATCTTTTATTTCCTCCCATTCAGTGAAGAAGAAGGTTCAGGGTCTATAATAATATTTTTCCTTCTTTAAAAACAAAAGATGAAAATTACTTTCTATTTTTTATCTGTACTGAGTTGATATTTTTATAAATGTTGATATTACTATATCCAAGACATAATAGCATGCACAACAATTAATTCATTCTGTTTTGGTGTTCTTTGCCCAGAACAGAGATATAAATAGCACATATCAGGACAGTCATAAGGCATAGAGTTATTTATTCTTTCCCAAATTCCCCTAAAATACATCTAATCAGCTAGATGTTATTCTTTTCATATGGACAATTAAAAAGATGGTCTATAAATGTTTGCTATGTGTCATGTTTTCTGACTTTACTCCAAGCCAGTGCTTCTTGCCAAAATCATTGTGAAAAGAATTTAGATTCATTTCAATAATTAATATCATGTAGATAAAATATCCAAATGGATGAATTTTTTATATTTATGCTAATATTTGGAGTTACACAGGCATAGATTCAGAGGATATGGGAAACTCTGCTTGACGAGATGATGAGAGGTTGTCAATGAGCCCAGTCTTCACTCTCAATCCCACCTACACAGTCTCTGCTCATGTTATCTTATATTGAAAACAATGAACCCATAACTGATATCAAAAAATGCTGAAAATGGCAAGGCGCAGAGGCTCACGCCTGTAATCCCAGCACTTTGGGAGGTGGAGGCAGGCGGATCACGAGGTCAGGAGATTGAAACCATCCTGGCCAACATGGTGAAACCCTGTCTCTACTAAAAATACAAAAATTAGCTGGGCATGATGGCGTGTGCCTGTAATCCCAGCTACTTGGGAGGCTAAGGCAGGAGAATTGCTTGAACCAGGGAGACAGAGGTTGCAGTGAGCCGAGATCACGCCAGTGCACTCCAGCCTGGCGACAGAGCGAGACTCCATCTCAAAAAAAAAAAAAAAAAAAAAGCTGAAATTAAAAATAAAGTTCAGAAAGCAAGTTTATAAGTAAATGGAATCCTGGGCTATTTTTTTTTTCTTTTTAAGTAATTGTGGTTTGGGTTGGTGCTAGAAACGATTTATTAAAAAATAAACTTTTGCGGGGAGGGTAGAAGGACAAAAAAGAAACACTTTGTCAAGGTGTTAGTTCTGAGGTGACAGAACCAAAGGATAGGGTGGGAGACAAACAATGGACTTGAATTTTCAGGAATAATTTCAGAAATTAGGAAAAAACACATAGTTGTTTCACTATAGAACTCATTATATCCCTCTTAGCAAAGTAATTTCAAATTGGGAAATAAGCAAATCTTTTCTTAGGGAGGAGTATTAAACCTTATTATTCTCATTGTTAAAATCAAACAACCAGGAAAATATACGACAGCTTGGGAACAACATACAAGCTATATTATCATTTCAAGTGATAACTTGGTGGAAAGATAACAAGGTCCTTGTCAAAACAAGGTGCCATGCTGGGCAGGAGCACTGCATGTCACAAAAGCCTGGGCAAAAGTGGTATTTGGTAATGGGGCTGCCCCTCCTTTGCTCTAAGGAAGTCACAGCTCATCCTAGCCAAGCTGCTTACTTTTTCTTCTTTGACCTTGCTGTTGGCAGGGTATTGTCTCAATAGGGTTCTGTTAATTCAGGGGCTACGTAAGCAATGCTGGGTTTGGGCTTTCATTCCATTCTGTTCTATGAAAGCCAGGTTTTTCCAAATTCAGCACTTCACAACTCTCATAATTATGTAGCCAACGGTTCCTCTTTCACTGTTTATTCCTGGATACAGGTATATATCAGAACCAAATCCAAACACAAACCCCCTATCTCTTTAAGTGGAAAATATTTCCGCTAGATTGTCCTGCCACTCTGCTGCAGACATCCTCAGGAACCATCAGCCAATAAGAGGGAAGCTCTGCTTTCAAACCTAAATGTGAAGTCACCGCTCATGTTTTTGCATCATATCCAGGCTGAAAGATGCAGTGAGTAAGAATTTCAAGAGAGGCACATCCACATCTTGATGACCAGGAAAGGATACCCATAAGCAACCTTTCAAAGATCTTATCCAAACTACTCTCCTTCCCAACTCCACATCCTAAGTCAACTTTATGCCCTTGTACATATAAAACAAAACCAAGCAAAACAAAGACCAACAAACGTTTTTTGCCCCACTAAATGAATTATCTCATGGATTTTGTTTTATAGTTTATGGAAAATGGTGCAGCAACACTTCTGGTAAACAGGAGCCTCACAACAAACAGAAACACCTCTCCTCAAACTCCACCAGATCACAGCCAGATTAGAGGACCCTGCCAGTCTGTCGGTTCCTATATAGTGAAAAAGAACTTGTACCTTGGAAGGCTCTGGCTTGGTACAAGGATATTTCTGCTGCCAGGAGAAGCACTTGCCACATGAAATTTTGACTTAATACACTTTCCTGTACTATCTTTGATCCTAATTTTAGCACTAGTTTTTTCATTTCACTTTCTAGGATTGAAATATAAAGGGACCTTTGTCCAAAGGCAAGTGACATAGGCCTTATACTTGTTGCTATCCTTAATTTCTTCATTCATGACACTTGCCTTTGAAGGGGTGGCCTGCCCCTCCACACCTGTGGGTGTTTCTCGGGCTATGCACATCCTGCATAGCCCTAAATCCATTAAACTTTGAGTCAACACAGCACATGTCTCTGAGAACACAGGGTTGGGGCTAGGGTTACAGATTAACAGCATCTCAAGGCAGAAGTATTTTTCTTAGTACAAAACAAAATGGAGTCTCTCACGTCTACTTCTTTCTACATAGACACAATAACAGTCTGATCTTTCTTTTCCCCACATCCTTAAAGACTAAAATTCCCCTTCCTTTTGTTAAACAGATTCCTGTCCTCAGCCCTGATGGTTACTGGCCAAGATACGTATCCCAGTGGATGAGAACATCTCCTTCATCTCCTTGGTCATTGTCAGGGTGACATGCATATGATCAACACTTGGTCACACAACTGTCCAGCTGTCACTTCGCCTAAAGATCCTCACTCCCTGCATCTAGTGAATCTCTGGCTTTGTCGTTGCAATGCATGGTGCACTGGGACAGGTGGCATTGGAACTTCTTTATCTCCGTGGTCCTCAAGGCTTGGTCTTGAGCCAGAGGCATGTGGCAGTCCTCTGTGCACTGCCACACCTGCTGCATAAACACCTGCCTGTCCTCAAAACATCTGGTGCTGAACATGAAAAATTACAACTCCCAGATGTACCTCCCTCAAGAGGCTTCTTTATAGAGTCCACCATCTTCTGAGCCCGGAGCTCCCGCAGCTCTGCCATGGCAACCAAGAGCTCAAGCAAATGTTTTTAATGTTCTTCACTAAGCTTCCTATCAACATATACTATTTCTATTTTTTTCTTTTTCTTTTTTTTTTTTTTGAGACAGGGTCTTGCTGTGTCACCCAGGCTGGAGCGCAGTGTCATGATCATAGCTTAGTTTACTGCAGCCTTAAACTCTTGGGCTCAAGCAATCCTCTTGCCTCAGCCTCTTGAGCAGCTGTTACTACAAGCACACACCACCAGGCCCAGCTAAGTTTTTCTATTTTTTGTAGAGACAAGGTTTTGCCATGTTGCCCAGGTTAGTCTAGAACTGGGCTCAAGCGATCCTCTTGCTTCAGCTTCCCAGAGTGCTGGGATTACAGCCATGAGCCACTGCACCCTGCCATATTTCTTTTTTGACACCCCAAAATATGTGTTGGGATGTCAAGGTATTTTAATGGTTTTACATATGTTGTGAAATAACATCTATTTTTTAAATGTTACTGTATTTTTTTTAAAAAATTACTTCTTGAATTTTTGTGAATGGTCTTAGTGTCTTTGTTTTCAAAATATATGTTCATTTTCAATCTCTGGCTGTCTAAGGCAGGCATGAAGCTTCAAGGAGCATGTTTGAAGGAGCACTGGGGACAAGCAGACCCATCAGATCAAGGCCATAGTCCCCCAAGAGTCTCCCCTACAATAAGTTCTCATCATATTTATTTCCAGAATCTCACCTTAGCTTTCTGACCTCCCTTGTTCTGGCTCTGCACCAGCCCTGGCTGGCCTCATTTCACATTCTCACCTCTAAATGTTAGGCAATTTGCTTTCAGATCTCAGTACTTCCTGTCCCTTCTCCCCTTTGGCTCTTCGTTTCCATCCTCTATCAGTTGGTCAATCCTCTCCAATGGGAACTTGACTTTAGCTCCTACTCCAGTCTTGCCCTTGTAGAGCCCATGACACCCGAAATTCACTCTGGCCTTGGATATGGTACAGCAGTGTGAGAAAAACAAAGCCTGGCATACCAGCCTGCGGGCATGTGTGGCTACCAATTAACTAAAATCTTATTTCAGCTCCTTTACTGTGATTTGGATGAGAGAAAGTAAAAATGTAAAGTTCACAATATCAACACACGGCACTACCATCTTATTTTACTCATTTTATTATTACTTCAGAAATGCCCTTTCTCTCTCCCAACTTGCCACCATGATCATTGTAAATGTCATTGAATGTTGCTTTGTTAGCACTGAGAGGTTGTAGGAATTACATAAATCACCTCATCCAATTACTTCTTTTTTTTTTTTTTTTTTTTGAGACCAAGTCTCACTCTGTCGCCCAGGCTGGAGTGCAGTGGCGCGATCTCGGCTCACTGCAAGCTCTGCCTCCCGAGTTCACGCCATTCTCCTGCCTCAGCCACCTGAGTAGCTGGGACTACAGGTGCCCGCCACTGTGCCTGGCTAATTTTTTGTATTTTTAGTAGAGACGGGTTTCACCGTGTTAGCCAGGATGGTCTCCATCTCCTGACCTCGTGATCTGCCCACCTCGGCCTCCCAAAGTTCTGGGATTACAGGTGTGAGCCACCGCGCCCGGCCCAATTCCTTCATCTGACAAAAGAGGAAATGGATGTGAACTGCCTGATCTTTAGCATGAAAATGGAATTACTTGGTGAAAAGTTGTTTAGATTTAATTTTGGTCATAATGATGATGATGGTGGTGGTAGTGACTAATGTAGAGTATGGTGGGTGAAGTGGAAAGATCTCTGGACATAAACTAAGAAGACCTCAGCCCCTAATCTGCTTTCACTTCTTCCTGCTCATCTTACTGTATGCAAGTCATTTCCCTCTGACTTCATGTTGTTGGTAGTGATAAAAGGAAGGAGTTGGCTCAGAAGAACTCAAAGATCTCTTTCCTTCTGAAGTTTTAATGTCTCTGATGATAAAGCTCATAGTTTCAAAAATATTCTTGTCCTGGATGGGTGCAGTGGCTCACGCCTGTAATCTCAGCACTTTGGGAGGCTGAGGCTGGCAGAACACCTGAGGTCAAGAGTTCGAGAACAACCTGGTCAACATGATAAAACCCCATCTCTACTAAAAATACAAAAATTAGCTGGGTCTGATGGCATGCACCTATAATCCCAGCTTCTCGGAAGGCTGAGGCAGGAGAATCACTTGAACCTGTGAGGCGGAGGCTGCAGGGGGCCAAGATCGCGCCACTGCACTTCAACCTGGACTCTTTTCCTAAGACATATTAAAATTTAGTCCATGACAATGATTCAATGTACTTTCAGCTAGATGTAAATTTATCAATATATGAAACAAAATCAAAGTTAATAAGATTTGCACAGAATACTATAATTTCCTGAGCTCTAACTTACAACTATTTTATTTACATCTGATCTATGTAAGGTATGATTCTATCAGCATTTCACAGATGAGGAAACAGGTTTAAAGAAATGAAATGACTTGCCCAGTATCTTATAACCTTTAAGAGGTGGACTCTATGTATGAACCTGGCTGTTGATAGATTTATGCTCTTGTCAATATACAAGAGCTTCCTCATAATTGTCAGGAAAAGAGTTGCTAATGTAGCCACTAAAAAATTAATAATAAAGGAGTTCTGTTTCACCACATACATTATACAGCCAGGTCAAAAGACAAATGAGAAACAGAATGACATTACTTGGAACACATATGACAGAAAATGTTCTATTTCCTTTAGTCTCAAAAAGTATTATCAAAATGAAATCTGTGAAGCTTCCTGTCATAGATACGTTCTTTTTTTCTTTCTCTTTTTCCCACCTATATGTGTCCTCACCAAAAGTAATAGGCTCCTCCCACCTATAATCAATTAAGTCTAATTTTTAGTTTTTAATATATGAGCGCTTCTGTCACTTTGCTGCTGATACTCTTAAACTCAATCTTCCTTCTATATCATTGCATTTGCTCATTGCACACAGTGCCATATTGCTGAAAGGAGGATTTTTCTATCTTTATGTTGCTACAGAGGATTTTAGTGTGAATTCAAAGTTATACAAGATGACTGTTGCCCTAGAGAGAAAAAATCTGGCATTTAAAAAAAAATTTTCCGTTTGAAATAAGCACTTAAAATATTTTAGCTGGTATTACTAGTAGTGTTATTATTATTGCTATTCCACAGAAGGGAACAAAATATTCATGTTTCATATGCAAGAATTGCATATTTAACTGTCCAGCAGGAAAAACTCCTGTTAAACATATTGTTTCTGTTGACTAAGTGTGGGTAACAGTAAAAGGTTAAGAAGGTGTTCTTTACAGAGGTTTACTCTTGCCATTGCCAAGTGCCTGATGCAAAACACACACCCAAGATGAAAATAGCACACCAACCCTTTGCAGCAGCTGTTCTGTTGCTGTGGAGTATGAACTCACCATGGCAGAGTGCACTGCGTGCAATGACAGAAGTCTGCAGCTACAAATTGCCTTTCTCTCCCCTCCACCAGGGATCCATGCACATGAGCACAGACACAAACACACACATACACACACATACCTTTTCACACCCAGAAATACACAAACATTTTGACAGGGACCTAGCATCTGTTTTCATGACAGTTTAGAGACCAAAATAGGCCATGTGTGGGAGGCAGTGCAGCTTAGTAACAAGAAATGTGAAGCAGGCTTTAAAATACTTGAGTTCTAGTCCTACTTCAGCCACTATCTAGCATTAAAGAAATCATTATATTTTTTGGATTACTGTTTTCTAACATAGAGGACTGAGAGGCTAAACGTGATGACTTGGGCCAGGCGCAGTGGCTCACGCCTGTAATCCCAGCACTTTTGGATGCCGAGGCAGGAGGATCATGAGGTCAAGAGATTGAGACCATCCTGGCCAACGTGGTGAAACCCCATCTCTACTAAAAACACAAAAAAATTAGCTGGGCATGGTGGCGTGCACCTGTAGTCCCAGGTACTCAGAAGGCTGAGGCAGAAAAATCACTTGAACCCGGGAGGCGGAGGTTGCAATGAGCCAAGATTGCGCCACTGCACTCCAGCCTGGCAACAGACTGAGACTTTGTCTCAAAAAAAAAAAAAAAAAAGTGATGACTTGTAAGTTTTCTTTCAGACCCAAGTTTCTATGAATTCAAGAAAAAGCTCAGGAAAGGTATTTGCTCAGGTAGCCCATTAACTATGATGGACAACTTTTCACCAATTAGAATATTTCGAAAAGCTTACTTTCCACAATGTTTACCCATATAATCAACTTTATCTGACCTCGTCTGGAATTTATTTTCCATGATTATTTATCCATCAACAGATACTTGTTGAATTTTCATTAAATTATTAAACGCAAGGTCCCGTGGAGAATGAGGAAGTGAGGAAGATATAGTTCCTGGCTTTGGAGCTTTTATTCTCACTGTAGAGAGACGATACACACACAGTCACATTAAAGGGGTTTGTGAAGGGCTATCATGAGGTACTCCAAAGTGTCATTGGTTTTCAGATGGGGTACGATTGAACTCTGCCTTGAAACCAAAGGAAGCCTTCCTAGAGGAGATGGTATTCACACAGGACCTTGAAGGATGGCTAGAATACCACCTTGGAGAGCAGGGTGGGAATAGGAAATGGCCATAGTCAAGTCCAGGAGATAAGCTATGAGGGAAGTACCAGAAGCATTCCATTTGACTTCAGCTAAGTCTTAGAACAGTTATTGAAACTTCATTATATGTGACAATGTGGATGTGCCTGGAAGACATCATACTAAAGGAAATAACCCAGTCAAGAACGACAAATGCTGCATGATTTCACTTACATGAGTGTGTTAGGCTATTTGCATTACTATAAAGAAATATGGTTAGGCGCAGTGCCTCACGCCTGTAATCCCAGCACTTTGGGAGCCTGAGGGGGGCAGATCACAAGGTCAGAAGTTCAAGAGCAGCCTGGCCAATATGGTGAAACCCTGTCTCTACCAAAAATACAAAAATTAGCTGGGCGTGGGCGCACGCACCTGTAGTCCCAGCTACTCAGGAGTCAGAGGCAGAAGAATTGCTTGAACCCGGGAGGCGAAGGTTGCAGTGAGCCACTCCACTCCACCCTGAGTGACAGAGTGAGAGTCCATCTCAAAAAAAAAAAAAAGAAAGAAAGAAAGAAAAGAAATACCTGAGGCTGGGTAATTTAAGAAATAAAAGAGGTTTAATTGATTCACAGTCCTGCATGCTGTACCACCACGGCTCCAGCATCTATTTCTAGTGAGGGCCTCAGGAAGCTCATAATAATGGTGGAAGGCAAAAGCGGAAGAGATCGGTTGGGGAGGTGCTACACACTTTTAAACAACCAGATCTCACATGAACTCAGAGCAAAAACTTACTTATCACCAAGGAGATGGTACTAAGCCATTCATGAGGGATCTGCCCCTACGATCCAATCGCCTCCCATTAGACCCCATCTCCAACAATGGGAATCACGTTTCTACATGCGATCTGGAGAGGACAAACATCCAAACCATTATCAATGAGGTATGTAAAATAGTCAAACTCACAGAAGCAGAGAGTAAAATGAATGGTGGTTGCCTGGGGCTGGGAAGTGGGAGAAATGAGGAGATGCTATTCGATGCATGTAGTTTCAGTTACGTCAGATGCTAAGATCTTCTATGCAACGTCATATCTAGAGTTAACAATGCTATATTGAACACTTAAAATGTAAAGTGTTAAAAGGGTATATCTCATCTTAAATGTTCTTACTATAATAATGTAAAAAACCTCAAGAAGACTGACTCATTATTTCTTCCCATATAAAAATGTAAGTTGCAGAGCTTATTCTTCC
This sequence comes from Gorilla gorilla gorilla, assembly GCF_029281585.2. Lineage (NCBI taxonomy): Eukaryota > Metazoa > Chordata > Mammalia > Primates > Hominidae > Gorilla > Gorilla gorilla. The sequence goes on from NC_073231.2 coordinate 89,328,674, forward strand.
TCATAGGCTATCTTGATTTCATCAAGTTAGTTTGACTAAGTGAAATTTATAACACATCTTTTAAACACAGTAAACAATATGTCACCTGTTCCCCATGCCTGAATGTTCCTAATCACTATCCGTATTATGTGTTCTTCAATCTACTTGTGCTGAAGATGCAGAAATTTTGATCTTTGAAAAATGCAGACCCAAGAAAATAAGTTAGAAAAAGCATGTCAACAAGTTAATATAAGTTGTAGTTATCACAATAAACAGATCTACTCATACAAGTTTATATTGGACTGTCAGAAAGTGTGCTATGCACAAACTGAGATGACCTATATTCATAACTGATGCTCACATTCCCAGAGCTTAGGCAAGTTGCTGAATATTCTTCACCAAGCTCAAAGAAACCCTAGTGGATGATCTCTAAGTATGGAACTAAATAGTCTATCTAAATGCAGAGACACTCTCAGAAACACCTTGTCTTGCCTTTTCTAGCAAAGTGCTCTGAATTATTTGGGTGATGTGATTTGTGTGGACCAAAAATACATATATATTTTTAATTGAGATAAGAAAGTTTCTTATTTTTCTTTATCACTTTAAAATGTTCACTCTAAAATATTAAGCTAGTTAACATTCTTTAAATTGCTAAAACAAAATATCCATGAAATGTCCATTTACAAGAGTCCCAATATACTCAGCATTAAGCTAATGTAATGAGAGCATAATTTCTACTTCACAGAACCCTTGTGACTCTCAGAAATGCCATTAAATTTCTGTGCCTTGTGAGGATTTCACAGAAGTCTACCTGAAGGGTTCTCTCTTCTACTAAGGAGCACGGTGCATGGAATGACTAAGAACTAGCTAAGAGGCAAAGCATAGGCACATCAAGTATCACACCTGACTGTGGCCATGTCTATCTCTGTGTGATCCAATTCACTTCACATCAACAGAACCCAAGCTGATGACTTCAGACTTCTGGCCTGGACTTCTAATCCCTGCCTATGGTATTAGACCTCACTTAAATTCTGAATAGCATCTCAAATTTGAGAAATAGTTGAACCAAAAATCATCAATATAATCCCAAGTGAGGTATGAGTTTAAATTATATGTTGTAGTTAGAGGCATATTTAACTATTGGAGACACCATCATATGCACAATAAAGACCTTAGGAATAATGAAAGAAAAATTGTCCAGTGAACAGTTAGTCTGAAAGTTAATATCTTCCATCTAGATCCAGGAAGATAGGAAACTATTCTTATAGAAATCACAATGTAAAAGAAAGATTATGATCTTTATTCTTCTGAAGGCATTGACAAGATAGCATTCATGTTAGAGAGGAGCTGTAGCTCCTAAATTTCTAGCATTGCCATCAAACGATGTAATTAAAATACAAAACAAATGCAGCAAAAGCATTTGTGAGGTAACTAAAATAGTCAAACTCATAGAAGCAGAGAGTAGAATGAATGGTGGTTGCCTGGGGCTGGGCTGAAAAATCTTTCTAGCACAAGGCAGAAATGTTTGGTCCCATAAAGACATGGATTATGAAAGATACTCAACATCCTCTCTGACTAGCAGACCTGTTCTTATACAAGGAAATAAACAATGAAAGAGTTAAAAGAATCCTATGGGTGAGTGGATATAAATTTTAAATGCCAGAGAATCAATTATGTCAAAAGCAAAGGATATAGAGCAATAATTAGAGATATTTCTTTCCCTCCTTCAAACTAAGGGCAAGGGGTTTCTGGCGAACTCCAGAGCAGCCCAGCAGTTACGCTTGCACATATGTGTAGTTGTTGTGCTAAAGGTCACTGGATAATAAACTATATGTCATTCACTATATTGTCTGGGATTAAATTTTCTCTAGGAATTCTTTCACTTTTCCAATATACTTCTGAATTAAAATCACTCCTTCAAATAGAGAAACATTACTCTTTACAGAGAAGTAGCCAAAAGCCAAGATTAGCCTGTGTTGACCTTGACTTTGCACTCAGTCTCATCCCTCATTTCTGAACTCTCCTTGAAGCAGAGCTGTCACTACCCCACCAGCTACCCAGCCATGTTCCAGCTTGGTCCCGTGAAGACTGGATTTTATGATCTCTAGCCCACCTACCACTTTCACCAGGAATTACTGAGAATAGAATATTTCCTACAAATGGTAAATTTTACAAATATTAGTGGATCTTACCTATCACAAAGTTTCAAAACAAAACATCTTTAAGTAACACATGGCATCTCTTAAGAATTTTTTTTAAAACTCAATTAGACCAGTGTTTGTATGCAAATTCAGACTTAAAATAAACCATGGGAAGATATGCATACAATCCTGGTTGTGTATAGACGGCACAAGCTATAATTTACATATTAATATTCACGGTCCAACCCAGCTACTTCAAATTACTGACAACCAGCTTTGGTTCCTTATTTATAGAACTTTCCTGGAAAGGATCAGCATTTGCTGGGAAACTAAATGACTATGTTCTAATCATGTTTCTGAGACCTCATTTTGAGATCTCAGAAAAGTCTCCAAAAAAAACTCTGTGAGATAACATTTCCATAAATGAACTCATAATGAAAGCCTTTAATAAGGACGATGGAACTAAAAATAGTTATCCCATGTAAGTGGCAGGCAGTTACAGTACAAACTCTGAGCACTCATTCTATTTTTAGTTTCTATAAGGGTAATGGGCAAAATGATACTAAATTGGTATAATGCTTCACATTGGTCTTAATTTAAAATGTCTTTTTCTTTCTAGTACTATCTATGTATTAAATGATATTACGAAAACTCTAAAAGAGGGATGTAAGAAAAGGTAATTATTTTGTCCAGTTTAAACAGGACTGCTTTCAGGTAAATTTTATGCCTCAGTTTCTCTCTATTACTTTGAAAAATTTTGTCAGTCATCTTGCTGGGAAAAATTTCCTTTGAAAGTTGCTAAGATTTCTATAATTACCGCTACCATTATGGTCTACATGAAATGTAAATATCCAATTGAACTACAATATATGTCACTTTCTTTTATTAAAAAAATACATATATACTGTATCACATGACATGAAATAAGACTTAATGTTTTCTAATTTCCCCCTCCCATTATTTTGTTGCTGACCTGTTATCTAATGTAAAATTTAGAACAAACCCAGACTATTTCCAACCATGCAGATAGCTCATTATCCAGGTGTCTTAAAGATGAAGGGATTAGTAAGCATAAGGGTGGTGCTATGAAGGAGCTGGAATCCTGGGAATTGAAAACTAGCGTAAGCCAAATCTTGCTCATGATCCAAATCTCCCATTGGGAGATAAGGTTGGGATTTGAGATAAAATATGCCATATTATCCCAGACACAATCCACCATTCATTTTACCTATTGTATTGATATGTCCCACACCCCACCCCGCAACACACATACCCATATACACAATCTCTAACTCTTTGGCCTTTAAATTTGTAACCCAAGTAGAGTTGCAAGGCCAACCCAACACACTTGACCTAAAGCCTTTTTTCTCCCAATTTTAATAAAACAGTATTTTTGATACTTCATTAAAAAGAAGAGATGCTTCGGGAATTTTCTGTTTCCTAACCATCACCTGGTATTATTCATTCAACTTTGTGTGCATGTATATGTTTTAACAAGCTCTCATAAATTACACATGATACTAAGCTTGGCCTTTTTATGCAGCTGTTGTTTGTGAGTACGTTGGGTTTAGTGCTGTTAATGGTGGAGGCATACTCTTGACTGCGCCCACATCTCCAGCTAGAAAACAGACTCTTGTAACTCACATCACCTTTGTTGACAGGAAGGTCAGCAGTTTAAACATTTTTATTTATTTATTCATTTGCCCTTTATTTAGTTTTTGATGAGGGAGGAATTGGGGATAGGGAGATGTTGACATATGTATTTATTTATTTATAGTGAGTATCAGCATGCAGTTTGAGCTTTTAAAAACTGAAATATACTTGCATGTGACAGTTAAACATATATTCTATAATATACAATGTGACTGTACATAGAACTGTGAAATTTGGGAAAATTGATTCCTAGAGAACCAAGCTTATTCTATTCTACTATCTGTTCTTAAATCAGATCTTAGAGCAGATACTAAAAGTAGGAGTTCAAATGCATGTCTATGAGGTCAGGTAGCAGCAATGTTCTTGCCAGAATGAGGACTGACAATAGATAAAGAATATATTTAAGATATAGTTTTCTGCCACTCTTCTGTTGTTCTTGAACTTCAAGTTCTAGAGGCATGCTCAAGGGTAGTGCTTTATTTTCCTGTTGTTTTTCATGGCAAGAATGGAGGCCAACATCCTTAGCAAACTGACACATGAACAGAAAACCAAATACTACATGTTCTCACTAATAAGCGGGAGCTAAAGGATGAAAACTCATGGACACATAGAGGTGAAAAAGAGACACTGGGGCCTACTTGAGGGTGGAGGGTGGAGGGTAGGAGGAGGGAGAGGATCAGAAAAAATACCTATTGGGTAACAGGCTTAATCCCTGGGTGATGAAGTAACCTGTACTACAAACCCCTATGACATTAGTTTACCTATATAACAAACCTGCATATGTACCCTGGAACCTAAAATAAAAATTAAAAAAAAAACACTAGGTTGAAAACATACTCCTATTGATGGAGATAGGATGCTCTCAGGATCGTCATCCCTCTGCCTAAGCCTGGTTTTTGTCAACAAGCTCAAACTCAATTTGAGAATCTTCAACAAGATCTTAATTAGTTGATCAGTCTCTCACAGTAGCATCTATATTCCCTTTAAGAGTGATTTCTTCTGCCGGCAATACTGTGTCCTTTGTCAAAGCCAGCCCCAGACCTTGCCTAATGTATCCTGTGGTTCCAAGGCAGATTGGCCAGAGGCTTTAAGACTGTAGGGTATCTACAATCCTCAGGTAAAAATAATGTGATATGAAGAATCAAAGAGACTCCCAGGTTGCAGATGATAACAATCCACAGATCTAAACATCTCTTCTCTTTTCTGAGTGGCATGACCCATTCCTAAGGACTTAAACACCAAGCTCTTCCTGCTTATTGACTTTCGGACCCAAGGGATATGGCCTGGTTACACCTGATCATAAGCTTAGCTTTCCCAAGATTTTAGTAAATATATATCTATTGGAAAAAAGTAAGCGGAGTCTGTCTTTCCAAATATTAGCTTATGACTTAACAACCATGTTTCAGATCTGTTTTTCCACTCTACAATGACCCTATCTTCTGCCAGTTTCAATTCTGTTTACTTCTTTAATCTCTACTACCCCACTAATCTAATGTTCCTTTGCTTTGTTCTGGGGCTACGTGGACTCAAGTCAGCTGCCCTTCAATCCTTGTTTTGTGCCCCAACTCTCATTCTATTCTCTCCTTAAAGATTAGATGTGCAGGAGAGTAAAATAAATGAAAGGGAACTTTCCCTTTTCCTCAATTGTCTCTGCCAATAGGAATGGAAACAAAAAAATTCTAGGGCTACCTCCATGATGTGGACTACACTGTATCTCCTCGAAATGCATATGTTGAAGCTCTAACCACCAGTTCCTCAGAATGTGACCACATTTGGAGATTAAGAATGGTTTAAGGAGATGTATATGGGTGCCAACTAGACTTGTAATGGTCAGTTCAATGTGTCAACTTGGCTGGGCCATGGTCCCTGGTCCCTGGATATTTTGTCAAACGTTATTCTGAATGTTTCCAGGAGGGTGTTTTCAGACGAGATTTACATTTAAATCAATGAACTTCGAGTCAAGCAAATTGTCCTCCATAAGGTGAGTGGGGCTGATTCAATCCGTTGAAGATCTGAATAGAACAAAAGACTGACCTCTCCCGAAACAAGAGAGAATTCTGACAACAGAAATCTTATGAACTTAAACTGCAACATCAGCTTTTCCTGAGTCTCTAGACTGCCAACCCAGCCTGAAGATTTTAGATTTGCCAGTTTCCATAATTGTGAGCCAATTCCTTAAACTAAAGCACTCTCTTTCTGTCTCTCTGTCTCTGTCACACACACACACACACACACACGCACACACACAAATTGGTTCTGTCCCTCTGGAGAACCCTGACTAATATTCCCTGCCATATCTCATCTAGCACGCCTGTTCCTATCTGCTGAGTCTGGAAACACCATCTCAGAACTTTGCCGCTACAGTTGGTTTTGAAGGACCTACTCTTCACAGATGGTTAAGTTGGAAGCTCTGAGAGTGGAAGGAGCCTCTCTTATATAGATTAGTAGTTACTTCTGTAATTAAAAAATACATCTATCCCAATGCACACACTTTTATTCCTATCACTGTTCCTATAAAGCTTTTCTCCCACGACTGTCACTGTCTGAGCTTAGGTGTAGTCACTTTACTTCTGGAAAAGGTTGAGGGATAAATTAAGGGACATGACTGTGGCACCTTCTGCTCAGCAACTTCAGCATTTCTTTAAAAGGAGGGTAAGGGATGCGACACTTCTCTTTCATCTTTTTCCTTAGTCTTTCCTTCAACTGCCAGGACATGTTCTTACACCTTGCATTGATAGAATCCTAAAAACACTAACAGAATCCTAAAATAAAATATGAGACAAATAATCACGTTAAGAATTCTTTTCTCCTACCATGATTGCATAAAATAAGAGAAAAATTTTCCTTTAAAAGCAGGATAAACATTATAATTTATGCTCTATATTCTGATAGTGTTAAAAAAGCTATTGTAGACATTGCTAAGTAGATGCATAAAGAGATTTAAGTATTGTTGTCTTTTTTTAATTGAGTTTTTCCTCTCCGTCCTGAGTCTTGTCCCCTTTGCTATAAATATTTTATTATTACTATTTTATTAAAACAAATACTTGTTTAGCCAATCGTATATTTGAATATGGGTTTGTATGCATGTAATATACAACTTCTCAAATGCTGAAATGTGTAGACATCAAAAATGACCTTAAGAATGACCACAGACACGTAATAAATCCTTGATATATTATTTCCACATGTGGCATTTCCCTTCTATATCATTCAGATCACCTTGTCTTGTGTGGGAAAAAACCCATTGCCCTGTAATTTTACTGCATTCACTTTGCAATTGAAGGAAAAAAAAATTCTGTACGTGCCAGTTAATCATCCTAGATGTAAGCACCAGCTGCACTTTCTGCTTTGTTTATGAGCATATTTTACTTCGGGTAAACATGGTAATTCTGGCAGAAAATTGATATGAATCCTGCCATTATGTATTCATTTTTAAAGAACATTTACATTTGTACAAGAAAGAATGTTAAATTTGAGGAAGAGAAACTTGAATTCGTGTCTTGGCTCTGCCACCTCGATTCCAGGTAAGTTAATTAGTATTAGTTTCCACATCTGTAAGTTGGGATAATACCATTTACTTCAGAGGGTTGCTGTGAAAATGAATAGGAGTAATTTATGTAAAGTTTTGCAGTACCTGGACGTTGCTTTTGTTCAGTTAATTATTGTTTAACTCATTCCCTCCTGTAAAGAAAATAATTATAATATCTGCTTTATCTTTTAAACAAACTATGATGAAAAAAAATGTAGTACTAACCACAAATACTCTTAGGGATACTTTTAGAGGAAAATGCAAACATAAAGTATGACCCCTTGTATGTGTGTGTGTGTGTGTGTGTGTGTGTGTGTGTGTGTGTGTGTGTGTGTGTGTGTATTTCATTCTACATGCATAAACATTCTGTGTTAAACCCATTAGTCCTAGTTCCAATCAGCATAACTGGGGATCCTTGCTTCTTTCCATATGCCTGTCCCAGCTTTTAAGTTCAGTTCTAAGCAACAGGAAAAATGTTAGTCAAAATGTTTCAGAAATGGTTGACATATAGTCAAGTCATTGTTCTTGCTGTAAATTAATGAATAACTGCCAGTTAACATCTTATTTCAACCCTGCTGACAGAATCCATACACACAGAATAGCGCGAGCCAGCTGGAATAAGCCCTCACTCAACAGAGAGAATGAGTCATTAATTCCTTTTCTCAGGTTTGGGCAGCTGGAGTACAATTCATGGAACTAAACAGGAGGGAGGTTATATCTATCAGGAGAGTGGGCCGGACATAAAAAGAGAAATGGAGATTATTTGTTCTTTAGAAATTGAAAAACGTTAACGAACAAAGCTCAGCCAGGAAAAATTGTTTGGAGAGACACCCATTCATAAAACTAAAGTTCTGTTTCCTTTGGTCCAGTTATATCAATGCAGGCAGAGCTCACGGTCAGAGTCTTCAATGGATACCAGGGGCTACCCTAGAACAATACCTATAGCAAATCAGGTCCTCTCAGCGTTATTTATTCTGATCTGTTGCTCCGGTATTTGCGTGTTTTGTGTTGCTATAAAGGAATACCTGGGACTGAATAATTCATAAAGAAAAGTGGTTGATTTGGCTCATGGTTCTAAAGGCTATACACAAGGCGTGGTGCCAGCATCTGCTTCTGGTCAGGAACTCAGGAAGCTTGCAATCATGCTGGAAGGTGAAGGAGGAATAGACATGTCACATGGTGAGAGCACAGGCAGGAGAGAGGGGAGAGAATCACCAGACTCTTTTAAACCATCAATTCTTGCATGAACTAACAGAGTAAGAACTCACTCATTACCACTGGGAGGGAATCTGTGACCCAATCACCTCCAATGAGGCCCCACCTCCAACATGAGGAGGTCGCATTTCAACATGAGATTTGGAGGGGACAAATATCTAAACTCGATCACTTGCTTAGGAGGATGTGAAGTTGTTTTATTTTTCTCTCTTGTACATATGGAAAAGGACAAGAATAACACTACCAAATATTTTACTATATGGCCAATTACAATTGATTTGTGGAGTGGACCTACTGACTTCTGAGTGTGTTGGAAGAACTACATGATTGCTTCCTGTTGGCCTCTCTGATGGAGAGCCCAAGGGAATTCAGCCCCCAATAGGAAGGAGCTGGTCTGATACTGACAAAGCCTCATCCAAGCCTCACATTCAGCTTCCCATAATTACAAATCAAACTGCCTACCCTTCTCATAGAGAAACCTGAGTAGTCAGATTTGTTTTCATCAAAAATTCTAAGCATATTCACTTCATCCCGTATAGCACCTGTATTAGGCTCATCAAAGTTCCTGATATCAGAAGTTTCAAACTCAGTGTAAAATTACACTATTTCAGCTACAAAGCTTTTTGACGTCAGTTTCTATCGTAATTACATTTTGCCAGGTTTTTTAAAGTTTCAAAAGCAACACATGATCAATGTAAAAATTTAAAAATGCTAAAACGCACAAAAGAAGAAACTTAACCATGATCATATGATTCATTCAATTAATCTGTATTTCTTACACCGACTATCTGCCAGGGACTGTAGATATAAGCACTGTTAATACTTATGGTCTAGCTTCAGAAATGCAGGTAAGTAGATATTCATATTTATGCTTGTAGTACTTAACAATTTTTTGGGGGGGAGGGGATGAAGTTTTGCTCTTGTCGCCCAGGCTGGAGTGCAATGTGCGATTTCAGCTCACTGCAACCTCTGCCTCCCGGGTTCCAGCAATTCTCCTGCCTCAGTATCCCAAGTAGCTGGGATTATAGGCACTTGCAACCATGCCCAGCTAATTTTTGTAGTTTTAGTAGAGACGGGGTTTCACCATGTTGGCCAGGCTGGTCTCGAACTCCTGAACTCTGGTGATCCACCTGCCTCAGCCTCCCAAAGTGCTGGGATTACAGGTGTGAGCCAACATGTATGGCCAACAATTTTTTTTAAAAGAGAGAGTGTTTAACGTTGTTTATTAAGTGTAACCTCAATGACATTATGAGAAGAAGGTTGAAATAGAGTCAGAAGCCTGGGTTCTAGATTAATCTTACTAGTTGACCTAGGACAAACCAAGTTTTCCTTGTACCCTTTAGTACTTTTTATATCTAACATTCTGTGAATTTTACTACCAGTAACCAATATGTGCAGTTCTTTATAAAGCCCATTATTCAAATGATGCCCAGTGTTAATTCTTTTTTCTAAATCAACAATAGACTTTTCTGTCATAATAATTTGGCACAATCATTCACGTGGTTGTACCTCAAAGTACGCATCTACATGACTTTTTTTTTTTTTTTTACTTAAGTTCAGGTGTACAATGGCAGGTTTGTTACATAGGTAAACTTGTGCCATGGGGATTTGTTGTAAAGACTATCTTATCACCCAGGTATTAAGCCTAGTATACATTAGTTATTTTTCCTGACCCACTCCCTCCACCCACTTTCCACCCTCCGATAGACCCCAGCGTGTGTTGTTCCATGGTCCGTGGAATTTTAGTCAAAACCTGTTACTTACAAACAAACAAACAACAAATGAATACAAACACTCAACGTGAACTATGTTAACAGAATAACATGCCTGAAACACCCCAGAATTATTTTCTTTTTGGTATTTAACAATACACTTCTAATCATTTTGGAGTATTAAACACTTTTTAGTTTATTTGTCCATTTGAAATATGCATACATGATCAGTCACAGCGGTAAGAGCCAACCAAAAATGGTCAATAAAACCAAGGCCTGAATAAAACTGCTGCATTTCTAATCAGTGTTACTAACTGTTCAGATCCCTGAGTTTCCCCTGAAACCAGCTTTGCTCATGAAAGGGTCAGAAGAAGCAAACCACACCACTCCGGGTGGTATCAATGGTAAACGCTATCTAACTCTGTAAAGAAGTACCTAAGGCATTTAGGCAGAAAAGAACAGGGGAGAATAAAAGACATGACAATAACAATACACAGTTGGCTCTCCATGTCTGTGGGTTTGGCTTCCACAAATTCAACCAATCATAGATCAAAAATATTGGAAAAATAAAAGTTAAAAACATGTGGCCGAGCGCGGTGGTTCATGCCTGTAATCCCAGCACTCTGGGAGGCCAAGGTGGGCGGATCACTTGAGGTCAAGAGTTTGAGACCAGCCTGGCCAAGACGGCGAAACCCCGTCTCTACTATGAACACAAAAATTAGGTGGGTGTGGTGGCCTGTGCCTGCAATCCCAGCTACTTGGGGGCTGAGGCAGGTAGAATTGCTTGAACCTGGGAGGTGGAGGCTGCAGTGAGCTGAGATTGCACCAATGCACTCCAGCCTGGGTGACAGAGCAAGACTCCTTCTCAAAATTAAAAAAAGTTTAAAATATTAAAAAATAATATTAATTTTAAAAATGCAGTATGGCAACTATTTACATAGCATTCACATTATATTAGGTATTATAAGTAATCTGCTTAAAGTATACAGATACTATGCCATTTTATGTAAGGGATTTGAGCATTTAATTTTGATATCCATGGGGGTTCTGGAATACATTGGAAAAAAAGGAGAGAAATTACCCGTCTAGTAATATTTGTACAACACAGTAATCTTTTCTTTTTCTAAAAAACATTTTGTTTACTTGTTGTTATAAATACTCAAGTAATGTTATAAATAGAATAACCAATGTACCCCTTTTCCTGACTGGCATGATTTATTCGTGTTACTCTGGTATGATTCTTAATAACTTCCTTGTTAGGGTATAAGTAATATGGTCAGTGATAGAAGAGTTTGGAAGTGTATATTTTGGAGGCATAAAAGGTTCAAAAATGTTTAAGATTGTCTTTATGGAATATCTCTACCAGAGCTCTACTTTCATTCAAGGACTAACATTTACATGGAGCTTACTCCAGCCAAGCACCGTTCTAGCGCGTTACACATAGCAGGTCATTTGACCCGCTCACAACAACCCCACAAGGTAAGCTGCTATTAACATTTCTTTTTTACATATGAGGAAACTGAGGCATCCTGCCTAAATGCACACCACAAAAAAGTAGCCTATTTGAGATATGAATTCAGGCAATCTGAATCAAGGGGCCTTGTTTTAACTACTATATACCTTTCAAATCTATTTTTAAAATTAAATTTGTTAGGTCACTTGATTGTTCATATTGATTGAAAAGAAACAAACAATAATTTGTTCATAATTAGTCAATAATTTGTTTATAAATCCCACCCAGTAATTTACAAATATGACAATGAAAGAAATCTACAATATTCATTCTTTTCACATTGCTATTTCCAATGAATTCATAACAGACACTGACTGAAAATGAAATAGCCTAAATTGTCTTTCATTTCCCAATAAACAGGCTAAAGAAGAGAAATATAGCTACTAAATCAACTAGATACTCTTAATTCCCAGACACACCTACCCCTGACCCACACCCACTGCCCTGAGAATCTTGAGGAACAAGATAAAGACGTAGAGGCTTTCAAGAACACAGTTCCATTTACAGAAAGACAAAAGGAAAATTCAAACAACTTTCATTGGGCCACTTCACTATCAAACCATATCCTTTGATCTGCAATTAAGAGCTCATTAATTCTTTTTCAAACATATATTTACACACATTTAAATATGAGGCTCAAGCTTCTACAATTCTAATCATGCTTGGGTATCTGACCTCCCTGCTAACATCAGGTTTGAAGAATAAGGGAACTATTACTAGGAACTGTTACAGCAGCAAGAGGTGACAGCTGGCTGCTAGAAAGATGACCAAAAAAATCTCAAAAGTAGATGCAGAAGTGTCTTCACTGCAGTGAGGAATGTATACCAATATTGATATCCCCAGAAGCCATCACAGAAATTAATAAGTTATATTTAGCATCCTTGGTTTAGTATAGTATCTCTTGAAAGAGTTATGTTAATAACTGTGAAATTATTATTAACTGTGAAAGTTTTGTGGTTGCAGTTGAGAATCTTAGTTACCTTAATTAACTTTCTAGAGGTTGTCTTTGTCTAGTGATATTTTTACAATGTAGTAAACTTTTTGTTAATAATAATATCTGATATCCAGTAAGTCATCCACCTTGATTATGGATAAAATATTATTTATTGCTGCATAACAGCATTTAAAAGAACCTGACAATTGAAAGAGGTAGGACATGAAAAAAATAACTTTCTAATCTATGATTGCCTGCATAGTGATAAACTCCAAATGAAAAATTAAAATTTACATGACCTAACTGCATTGTTTACCAAATATAAAACAACTGTATATTTGAAACATCTGGATCATTCAACGAACATGTGACATTTGTCCTTCTGTGTGGAAGTGCATAGATGCAGCCTAAATGACTGTTAGCAAATGCCTAGATATGTTTTCCCAGGAGGGTAGCTATAGTTTTCTTAGATTTCCCTTCTGTAAAACAACGGTGGTATTAGACACATCATCTGTCTTTCAGACACTCAATTCAACTTTAGAAAAGAGAGACGCATAAAAACAGAGCATTTATCTTATAATTCCATGATAAGGAATTATGCCACCAAGAGCTGGATGGAATTCTGCTTTTTAAGGATGAAGTCTGCTACGGAGAAATCTGCCAGGACTTTTCCATTTTTATTCCTGTGTTCTATTTTCTACCTCCAAGTTTAGTAATCCTCAGTATATGTTGGCAGAGCATAAGCTTTCTCCTCGGTTCCAACTTCCCCTTATTAACCCGAAATGAAATCCTATAAAGCTCTGTGCAGAAAAATTACAGGACCAAATGGAAATGTTGCATTAGCTATCTTCTGCCTCAAGCTTCTGCTTAATGCTGTAATGACAAGATAGTGAATGACGCGGAACACCCAAGGGGCAGGAATGGAAAAAAACGAGACGTTGAATGCATGCATGTATCTCTCAATGGAATATCTTCAGAGATAGAGGCCAGAACTTACATAGTATTAATTTCCCTAAACATCCAACTTCCTAAAAATAACCTCAGGCTATCTCTTTGACCAAATTTTTTTTTCCCAGACCTGATGCCAGACACTATATTTAGGACCGAAGCTGGTTTAGCTGATTTCATCCCATTCATTCAAAATTCCCCTTCACACAAGAGATGTTAATAATAGAAGTGAACAAAGACCAGAAAACTTTGGCAAAAGTCTTGAAACTCGAAAGTGGAGGGGGTAGAGCTGTGTAGGAGTTGTAATTTGTGCCATTATTGCCAACAGTAAACGCCTGGTTTTTCAGAAATTAACACAATAAATTCTTTAAAACTCTGTTATTTGCCATGAAGCCAATGAGGCCTTAAGAAATAGAAATTCAGATTCAATTTAAAAAAAATCACCATATAAGCAGTTATGTTATTTGCCCTCCTACCCAGAAGAAAAGTAAAAACAAAGTGGAGTTAGGTCATTTTGATCACTATTACTAATTTATTTTTATCTATGAATTTAATGCTAATCCTTTGTAAAAAACAATTAAAGGAATTTCAAGAAAGCTATTTTATAATTCACAGTGGAAAGGTACATGATAGAAAACTGGAAACATTTGTTTTCTTTAATTAGAGTCAAAGGGTGGTAAAGAATCTTTTGGAGACATGGAGTTGGGGGTGGGTAACTGACTTGGCATCACCCTAGATTACTGCCAGCACAGTTTATAACTTTATTTCCCCAGAGGAAATGAAAGATAGAGGCCCAAAAGGGAACAGAATGACTAAGGGCCTCTTTTTCTTACTTTTTTTTTTTTCAATCACGAGGTTTTGGGTTTCTTTTTTTTTTTTAGAAGTTAGAGTGGTTCTCTGGTGTTCTTTTGTATTTTGGCAATTCTATACTGAAAAGTGCTTACTCATGATGAAATCTCTAAGAATTCCTTCAGGATAAAGATACCTCGCTTAAGTTTATTTAATGGCGACAGTCATATTCTGTATACTGTTTACCTAATTGCCAGGATGAATTATGGTTATGTGGCCTATCTTTTTCATAAGAAAAGGTTTAAGAAGTTAAAAAAGAAAGAACTCTGCCTTTCTTCCCTTTCTCTTTATTTTACCCTTAAAGAACCTTATATTAAGCTAGCAATGTCCTCATACACTTCGTCTTCTAATTGCCTTGTGTTTTTCTAAAAGTTAAAAATGCTTACCATTTGTTACGACTCTCATTGTATGAATGATCTAATTAAATCACCAAAAGCACTTTGGAGATCAGAGAGTTTAAATACATAGCTTGTAAGCAACAGAGCTTAGATGCAAACCTAGATTTATTTGACTCCAAGGCCTGGGCTCAACCACTCCATCTATGCTTCTCTCAAACACCACTGTACCTGCTTGAGAATTCTTTCTCACTGCAGGTACTTTTCAAAAATAGTTATCATGAAAGAAAACCTCAGTTTGATTGCCTCATCCCACTGCCCACATTTCCATGGTCATATTGGGAATACTAATAATGAAATGTTCTAAAGTACTTTATACTTCCTAGTTAACGGCGCAGAAGGAAGGGCCATGAATGATTTAGAAAGTTAATCTACAGAATCTACCAATACAGGAATGCATCCCTGATAGGAAGACAGCCAGGACCAGACTAGCTCATGCAGATCTTTAGAAACAGTCTTTGACAAGAAAACTGAGAAGATCGTGTCTAATTTTGAAAGTTCATTCACATATAAACCAAGTGCTAATCTTTAAAACCAGAATACTCTACGACTGTACAGAGTTAACAACTGAACAATCATGTAATCTGCAATTATCTATCATAAAAATATCATTTATTTAAAAAGATATTTAATAAGAGCCTCCTGTCGAGTTAAGGATGGGAAATTCCAAGGTGAACACACAACAGATAAGAATTTACCTTTGTGGTGGCCAATGCGCGAGAGAAAACACGTAAATAAGCAAGCACCAATCATGAGAAGTGCTACAGTGGAGGCTGAGAGAATGATGGGCTGGTTGAGGTAAGGCTGAGGGCAGAAGGATAAGAAGGAGGTGGTTCAGCAAAGAGCATAGAGAAGAGAATCATAGGCAGAGAGATCGGCAGGTGTGAGGCCTCGAAGTGGCACAGAGCTTGGTGCGTGCTGGAAACTGAGAACACGGTGAAGCTGAGGTGAGGTGGGAGGACGCACGGTATAGAGGTTAGTGCAGGAATGTGATACCAGAAGAAACGGAAGAGAATGAGAGAAGTCTGGTTATGATGTCAACTTCAGATTTGGATAGTAAATCCAATAAAAATCCACTGGTCCTCTATAAGCAAGAGGCCCTTATGATCTCATATATGCTGTAAAAAATACACTCTGCTGCCTTTGCAGAGAATGTGTTGTAAGCACAGGGTTACCGGCTATTGCTCTAGGGAGTAAGAGAGCTTGGATTAGGGTGATACAGATGGGAACAGAGAAAGGTGAATAGATTTGAGATGCATTTTGAAGTAGAAATAACAGTAGCAGGACTTTTTGATAGGGTGGCTATGAAAAGGAAAATAAATCAAAATCTGCATTGAGTCACTGGATAAATAATCATGGCCATTAGGAAAACAGGAAAGCCAGTGCAGTACTTTCTAATTTTCCTAGGAGTCTAAATTTCATTTGTTAAAATAATTATGGCTACTTATTGAGTAGCTACTATGCTATTATTAGACACTTTAACAGATATTTGAAAGATATTATATCATCTAACAAGCAGTCTTACAGAGCAAGGTTATAATGGTCATTTAATATATGAGAAAATGGACATTCAGAAAAATTCAAGTAACCTCTCCAAGGCATCAGTCTGGAAATTAGTAGAACCCAGTTCCGTTTGGCTTGAAAACTTGGTCTTAAACTCCCCCATGGTAGATTTTGTACCACTCTGACTTCCAGCTATAGCTCATACCCAGGACAGTATCTGGCATATAATGTGTTGTTAATATATATTTACTACCTTCATACTTAAATACATGTAATTTTCACTATGGATCAATGCTTCTCAGAGATTCTCAAGTTTACTACCTTTTATTGACATCTTAAATAAAGATACTATTTGAGTAGATTCACAGGGCTATCCTTTAAACTACTGCCCAGCTGGGAACCACAAAGGACTCTCTACTGAGGATGAACTGCTCTAGTTACATTCCTATTTCTGTATCCTTTGTTGAGAAAGATGTGTGGGCACGCCACACTGCTAGGACTTGGAAGGCATCACAGAAGGCTCAACTAGGACTCAGGTTCTCAAAACCACTGCAGGGAGATCTAGAAAAGTCATTCTCAGGTGAAGGATGTCCCTGGGTGGACTGAGTGCCCCTCAGTCTGCCAACACCCTCAAGGTTTTGGTACCCTTGTTTTCTATCATAGGTTTCTGCACCCTTGGGTTCTATCATGGGTTGATGATAGTCTCAGGGTCAAAAGCATCCTTACCCCAGGGTGCAGTCTTCCAAAAAGGTCCCATTCCACTGTCAGGGCTTAGGCCACCCCACTAGCACCATTTAGAGTCTCTCTCTTTTCCAAGAAAATTCACCATCCCCACAGCTTCCCAATCATGAAGTCTTGATTTTTGACACCCACCCAGTTCATCAACCATTGCTAGAAAGTTCTATTTAATTCACAACTTTTCAAAGTATAAGCATTTTCTGCACCTTACTTCTAGGCAGATGACCAAAACAAACATAAGACTGTGTCTCAAGCTGATTCTGTACTATTATACTTCATCATAACTCTAATCCTCAAAGCCCGTGCTCAATGATATTGATGATCTCCCATAACATACGCTTTATTCCAACTTGGATTTTACCTCTCCCTTCCCAACAGTATCCAAATGTATAATTCATCTACTACTCTTTGTCTTGCTGTAGGGGATTATGTGTCAAACTCAGATAAGTTCACTTTGAACTCTAAAAGACTTCCAGTAAACACAGTTCTGGTATAAGTCTCCTGCCTGTGAGCAGACAGACCCTGAGGACTGTTCATCCCTCCTTCAAGGAGATAGCACCTGGCCCCCTTCCTGCCATTCTGCTTTCCTTCCCATCTATCAAGCTGGAAAAACTTCCTGATACCATTCCTCATGATTGCCATCCTCCTCACGGTTTAAGTTCTGCCATCTCACCAAAGACACCAAGTATTCCACACATGCCTTCTTCACAAAGACAGTGTGTCACCCTACATCTTCATCAGAGTCCCAGCTCAGAGTAATGAACTAGATTCTCTACTACATCATTTAGATTGGACCACTGGCAATAGCACTAAGACTTAGTTATGTAGCTAAGGGTGTCAGAGGGGAATATGATTTAAAAGCATACTTGGATATCAATACTCATAACAAGACAGCTCGCACTGCTATCAGTAGGGCATGAAACCCATGCCTCACCTTGACCTGGTTAACAAGGGGCTTGAGGGCAGAATACTGTCAGGTTTTTGTAGAGGACTTTTTCTTTTACCTCAGAAGGGGTAATGCCATGCACAGATTGTAACTCTTGGCTCTCGAAGAAACCCTCTAGGATGGAACTACTGCATCACTATTGACTTCCTCTCCTCCACTCCACCAGTCCCTCCGCTTTTTCTCCCAATTAAGCCTAGCTTGTTTAAGCCCAGAAACAGCCCCGTGGCCTTTCATGCATGTCTTTGTTGGATCTATCATCTTCTGGCATCTCATCCTGTGCTAAAGTAGTGTCTGACTTTGTCCACATTCCCTGATTTTATTTCCCAGGTTAAGTCTGAAATCATGTCCAGGTTTCTTCACCTTATGACCACTGTTTTTGCAATTACTAATCCCACCTCAGCCTGCCCATGAGCCATGATGTCACCAAGATAAAATATCTCATGCTCTTACAGTAGAAACAAACTTTAGCTCAAAGTCTTTCTTTCATATTTTACAGAAGACAAAACTGTAGAGGTTAAGTGATTTACCCAACATACATCACAAAGTTAATTAACGATGAGAACTCAGGCCTTCTGACCTGTAGAACAAATGATCTTTATACAGTAACCATGTCATCCCATTCTTAGAAATCATATTCAGCAAGCGAGGGAAACCCAAGGAGTGTTTCATCACAATTCAAGTTTGGGAAAAAATGACTCATCTTGAAGGTTAGGTTCTGTTCTGAAAAACTACACAAGCATTGAAAAAGCAAGCTAACAGCCAAAGTTTACAGAGAAATACATCCAGGTGTTTTCATCTTTATAAGTTTCTGAAAAATTTGTCAAACTAAATCCTGATGGGATTAAAAAGGTGATTTTTTTCTTTAAAGCCAATTAACCAGTATATGAAAAAATGTTTATATTTTCTTAGTAATCGTGTATGGATAATATATAAGACATAGTTAATGTACTTGGAAAAGTAATTTTTTAAACCAAGTTTAATGTCCTCACCTCAAAGGTGGAGGAGATCTCTTGCTGTGTAAAGAGTCTTTCAAAAGTCAAATGCTTGGTAGTAACTTCCAAAGGTGAGGTTCACTCTCAGGGTCAAAAATTGACGGCCATAAAATACTGGCAAACCAAATCCAGCAGCACATCAAAAAGCTTATCCACCATGATCAAGTGGGCTTCATCCCTGGGATGCAAGGCTGGTTCAACATACAAAAATCAATAAATGTAATCCAGCATATAAACAGAACCAAAGACAAAAACCACATGATTATCTCAATAGATGCAGAAAAGGCCTTTGACAAAATTCAACAACGCTTCATGCTAAAAACTCTCAATAAATTAGGTATTGATGGGACGTACCTCAAAATAATAGGCGCTATCTATGACAAACCCACAGCCAATATCATACTGAATGGGCAAAAACTGGAAGCATTCCCTTTGAAAACTGGCACAACACAGGGATGCCCTCTCTCACCACTCCTATTCAACATAGTGTTGGAAGTTCTGACCAGGGCAATCAGGCAGGAGAAGGAAATAAAGGGTATTCAATTAGGAAAAGAGGAAGTCAAATTGTCCCTGTTTGCAGATGATATGATTGTATATTTAGAAAACCCCATCGTCTCAGCCCAAAATCTCCTTAAGCTAATAGGCAACTTCAGCAAAGTCTCGGGATACAAAATCAATGTACAAAAATCACAAGCATTCTTATCCACCCATAACAGACAAACAGAGAGCCAAATCATGAGTGAACTCCCATTCACAATTGCTACAAAGAGAATAAAATACCTACGAATCCAACTTACAAGGGATGTGAAGGACCTCTTCAAGGAGAACTACAAACCACTGCTCAACGAAATAAAAGAGGATACAAACAAATGGAAGAACATTCCATGCTCATGGATAGGAAGAATCAATATCATGAAAACGGCCATACTGCCCAAGGTAATTTACAGATTCAATGCCATCCCCATCAAGCTACCAATGCCTTTCTTCACAGAATTGGAAAAAACTACTTTAAAGTTCCTATGGAACCAAAAAAGAGCCCTCATTGCCAAGTCAATGCTAAGCCAGAAGAACAAAGCTGGAGGCATCACACTACCTGACTTCAAACTATACTACAAGGCTACAGTAACCAAAACAGCATGGTACTGGTACCAAAACAGAGATATAGACCAATGGAACAGAACAGAGCCCTCAGAAATAATGCTGCATATCTACAACTATCTGATCTTTGACAAACCTGACAAAAACAAGAAAATGGGGAAAGGATTCCCTATTTAATAAATGGTGCTGGGAAAACTGGCTAGCCATATGTAGAAAGCTGAAACTGGTTCCCTTCCTTACATCTTACACAAAAATTAATTCAAGATGGATTAAAGACTTAAATGTTAGACCTAAAACCATTAAAACCCTAGAAGAAAACCCAGGCAATACCATTCAGGACATAGGCATGGACAAGGACTTCATGTCTAAAACACCAGAAGCAATGGCAACAAAAGCCAAAATTGACATACGGGATCTAATTAAACTAAAGAGCTTCCGCACAGCAAAAGAAACTACCATCAGAATGAACAGGCAACCTACAGAATGGGAGAAAATTTTTGCAATCTATTCATCTGACAAAGGGCTAATATCCAGAATCTACAATGAACTCAAACAAATTTACAAGAAAAAAACAAACAACCCCATCAAAAAGTGGGCAAAGGATAGGAACAGACACTTCTCAAAAGAAGACATTTATGCAGCCAAAAGAAACATGAAAAAATGCTCATCATCACTGGCCATCAGAGAAATGCAAATCAAAACCACAATGAGATACCGTCTCACACCAATTAGAATGGCGATCATTAAAAAGTCAGGAAACAACAGGTGCTAGAGAGGATGTGGAGAAATAGGAACACTTTTACACTGTTGGTGGGACTGTAAACTAGTTCAACCATTGTGGAAGTCAGTGTGGCGATTCCTCAGGGATCTAGAACTAGAAATACCATTTGACCCAGCCATCCCATTACTGGGTATATATCCAAAGGATTATAAATCATGCTGCTATAAAGACCCACGCACAGGTATGTTTATAGCGGCACTATTCACAATAGCAAAGACTTGGAACCAAGCCAAATGTCCAACAATGATAGACTGGATTAAGAAAATGTGGCACATATACACCATGGAATACTATGCAGTCATAAAAAAGGATGAGTTCATGTCCTTTGTAGGGATATGGATGAAGCTGGAAACCATCATTCTCAGCAAACTATCACAAGGACAAAAAAACCAAACACCGCATGTTCTCACTCATAGGTGGGAATTGAACAATGAGAACACATGGACACGGGAAGGGGAACATCACACACTGGGGCCTGTTGTGGGGTGGTGGGAGGGGGAAGGGATAGCATTAGGAGATATACCTAATGTTAAATGATGAGTTAATGGGTGCAGCACACCAACATGGCACATGTATACATATGTAACAAACCTGCACGTTGTGCACATGTACCCTAAAACTTAAAGTATAATTTTAAAAAAATAAAAAATAAAGAAAGAAAGAAATAAAAAATCGATGGCCACAAAGTTCTTCCCCATCCGAAGCACTTTTTTTTTCTGTAGGAATCATCACTAAGGGATCAGGAGCAGCCTGGGAATTATTATGTGCATTTTCATATTTTTTAAATATAAGAAACTCTAAATTCCATATATTAATAAAGCAAGTCCACAGAAGAACAGAAAACAAGACTATCCCCCAATGTAATTGGTTTCTTCAAATTTACTTGTATCATGTACATTTGTGGTGCTTTCCAAGTCAAATTTTTCTATAGCATTTTGACTTTCTCCAATAAATTATTTTGCTATTTCAGTATCTGTACTTAAAATGGACACCTAATATATGACTGTTATGTAATAGGTACATAAAGTTTTATACTAATGTTTATTTTTTCACTAGCAGTTCTTATACTGCTGGTTTAAGAGCTGTCAAAGGTAGAAAAGGGAAGCTGACAGGTATAGCTTATAAGTAAATGAGCCATTTCCCCCAAATTGGTAAGGCTATTCCCAAAACGATTAGCTTGGGCCAGTCTGGTCTTAGCAAATACTTTTCTTTCACAATAATTTATACATTTCTCAATGAAAACGACTTTTCTTACCAAGCTGTTAATAATAGACTTTAGCGATAAGTTTTTGAAAATCTATGAGGTTGGATTCTGCTCTGTGCTGTGCATGCTGGTAACTGAATCCCTCCTACCAAGACAGCTGAAGGATGGCAAATTGTCAGCTCAGAGTCATCTGCTAAGTCACACACCCAAAGTCATCCAAACCCACAC
This sequence comes from Gorilla gorilla gorilla, assembly GCF_029281585.2. Taxonomy (NCBI): domain Eukaryota; kingdom Metazoa; phylum Chordata; class Mammalia; order Primates; family Hominidae; genus Gorilla; species Gorilla gorilla. The sequence goes on from NC_073231.2 coordinate 89,351,032, forward strand.
ACTCAGCCTTTGGGTCAGCTAGATTTCTAGATAACATTTCTTTGCCAGAAAGGGTTTTTAACGTTGGGTTGTTTGAAATTTTGTGCCTGCTTGTTTTAAACTGCCCAATTGCTCCCCTCGTCCCATGACACTTAGGTTTCTCACCCTGGACTCCAATAAATACAAGTGACCCAGGTCCACATTCTCCCTGCCCACACTTCCTGATCTCCTTGTGTGTCATCTCCAGGCATGCCACGTACTGCCCCCACCCAGGACCTGCAAGTAATAAAATGTTGTGTTTTATTAAACACAATATGAAATGTTTATTAAACATAAAAAACTTTATATAAGTTAATTATGAGTTGTAGGGTAGGTGATATGTTTTTTATTAAACATAAAAAATGTATTAAACACAATATAATCGTTGATGGGATGCTCTCCATCTTAAAGATCTTAAATTAATACAAGACCTAACAAGTCTTCACCGCTTTATCAAAAGTTTTTGACTGCAAGTTTTCTTAGCTGAATGTTTCTTTCATTACTAGATGTTATTTGTGTGCTTATAGCACAGATGTATAATGATTAGACTATTGCGAGGGGGCCCATACATCCTGGTTTTCCCAGAATAGTCTCAATTTTACATCTATTGTTCCAAGACAATTGTCAAGATCTCCCCACTTTCATTCACACCAGATTGAACAATACAGTATATTGTGCAATTACCCATTACAAATAACTAGTAACATGGAATCTTTCCACCAAGCATTGGTCAGACAAATAATCTGATCACTGAAAGTATTTTTCTTTCGCTAAGTATCATTTTGATTGAGGTCTCTTTCCAGATGGGTTAGTTGCAGCTGTTTTCTTATGGAGCTTCTTTTCTGTGTTGTATATCATTGTTCCCAACTTCACGGATACTCAGTGAAGCCTGCATAATTCCATTCTCACCTTCAATGCTCTTAATCAAGTGAAAAATATTTAAAGTTTGATAATCAACTTAGAGCTGTCCATCTTTTGTATTGTCTCAGCCTGGAAATACAACTGGAAGAAACATAAGTCTGACAACTGAAAATAATTAAGGAACATTTACATCTTTACAGTTTACAAAAGTGCCAAAATTCATAGCTTTTATTACATACAGTGCAACATCCCTTTTCCACCTTTCTCACATGTAGTATTTTTTATCCAGATATTAAATAAGGAAAAGATTGTCCTCAAAGGTTTTTTTAATCTCAACATAATACACAGTACAAAAATTAGAGCAATTTCAACCCCTGTGGGTTACCAAAAGAGAATACAACTGTAATCATGGATTTGTCATTGAAGAGGTTATCAAATGACTTTGATAAAACAAATATGAATTATATCTGCATTAAGTATAAAGACAGAATGAGAATGAAGAACCAGCATGTTTCTTTTAATGGGACCTAAAGAATAATCTGAAGGAATAATTTAGAAGAACATGCTGTCAAGAGGTGAGAAAAGAAAGGGACTATCATAAAACCAATTCCTTCCAAAAGAATAGAATAGGGGAAAACAGGTACTTGAAAAAATGCAGGAAGAAGGCACTCCCCTCTATGTGACCTACTCTTGAACACTTTAGAAAGAGCCCTCACTTACCCAGGCAATGACAATTTATTCAACTCTCCATGAGGCTGTCAGATTGCAAGAGGCAGCAGAACCTCTAGCATATCTGTACAAGTAATGCCAGAAATTTGTATAAAGCTAAACAAAACTAGTTCCCCCCAACTCTGACGTCTGAAAAAAAATTTTAATATACTTTTCAAAATCCAGGAGATCCTATTGATTCCGTAGCAAGACAAACCTGGAGAAGACCTCTTTCTGTTCCATCTGAATGACACTCTTAAAACATCATTCTTCCCATGAGGAAGCAGGCTCTGCTCTGAAGAAAGGTTGGGGTGACAGGCACACTTCGTTCCAAGCAAATTCTATGACAGATGCATGAGTGAACTCGAAATATCTCAGAAAGGACCTTTCCCTTTTAAAAGGTCACTGCACAAAACACAATAAAACTGTCTCCTATAGCATGCTCTTTTTCCACCTGACATGCCTCAAAAGTGCATGAACTGAGGAGAACTTTTGTGCTCTACACTTGGCTAAGAGACTTTTAGAATTTTGCCTTCTCTTGGGTACTTGTATGTCTGTCCTGTAATATAATTTTCTAGGAACTCGGTTCTGTCCTCTGTTACCTCCTCATCTTCGTGTTTTGGTTAGGTTTTATTTTTATAATTTATTCTTGTGATTTACATTTTAATATGACACAACAAAGAATGCAGTTCATGTTTCTCACCTAATGATAAAGACATTTTCTACATCCTCTCTATGTAGCAAGGGTCTTCTAAAAGTTCACCTGGCCAACAGCTTCCTACTATGCCTCCTTCCTTCACTAGCCTTGTTGTGGGCATTCACCAAAACCAAAACACTGAAATGTGACTTTCCTAGTTGTGACAAGAGAAAAAATGTACATTAGGAAACAGCAGAGGACTGGGAACCTGTCTGCTATAATTCATGGTCATCTACAATGCTTGTTTTAAAACATCACCAGTGAAAGGGCATAGGGCATAAAACATTGCACATAACCAACCAGTATATATATTTTACAGATCACAAGTGGAAGGCGGGAATGTCTGGAATTGTCTGGTATTGTTGTAGCATCTTGGGAAAAAATGTGTACCTATCGGGTAGGTAAAGGAAGCTCAGAAAAAAAAGTCATCACAAAATGATACATTGAGAAACAGTTTTATGAGGGAAGAGAAATTACAGGGACCAGAAGTTTATTACACACTCAGGGATAAGACAATATCAGAGGTGAGTATCATAATAATTGACTATTGGTCTGGTGCTTTAAAGGAGGTACTTTAAATCCTAAAAATTAAAGACATGTTATCAAAGAATTCAGAATCCATTCATTGATCATAGATTTTGTGATGCTCTAGGTACATAATTATTATGGGTCAGGAAAGTTTTTGCCTTCACTCCTTTCAGAGATTCTACTAAATATTTATATGTTAAATATTTACACAAAATTTAATTATATATAAATGAATTATTTTGAAAGCATAAGTATAGTATATAATAGTTTAGCAGAACACAAAAGAAGTACATAATAACCAAGAAAGGGTGTGCTATTTTGGGATGAAGATGAAGATAGGTGATGGGAAGTTCACGACATTGGTCCCTGAAAGTAAAAAAAATCTAAAACCTAATCTTAGCACACTTCTTGACTCAATTTTAACTTAGTTATGTGGTCACGGTTGTGTTTACTGCTCCATTTTAAAATGTAACAGGCAGAAAACCAGAGTCTAAAATATGCTATAAGGTGACTACAAAATTGGTGGGAGATTTTGCAGAAATAAAAAGAATAACAAAAACGTCAGGGAGTCCAAGGGTAGAAATAAAAGATATGACTGAAAACAAAACCCAATGTAAGCTCCATGTATGAAACAGCTACATATGTTATTCTCCCGTGCAGCCAAATGTCTCCATTCAAGATATTGGGAAACAAACAACAGGAACAATTCCAAGCAAATAATAATAATCATCCAAGAAAATAATAATCACGCAACCCCCCAAACCAAAAACCAAAACAAAGCAAAACAAAAATTATTGTTTGTTCTTCTCTAAAAAATTGAACTAATTCCCAGTAGAAAAGCAAGGCTTTAGTTAGATGTTGGCATCTGGGAATAGCAATTTTCACATTCTTTTATGGTGGAGGCTCATTGATGCCAAGTTTCACCTCTTTAATATATTGGATCACCTGCCCCTCCCTCTGTTTCCTCCATTCCCACAGTTCTCACTAAGGATAAAGATTTTAAGTGTAAATAGTTCTAGTAGATTAAAAAAAAAAAGCAGTCTGCCATTTGTGTTTCCCTTAAATACAAATAGACCAGCAAGAATAATAAATATATTAGGAGATCTGGCAATATTATGGATAAAGACTAAGACAGGCAAGATGAAAACAGGAATAGTGTAAGACATAAATGAACAAAGACAAAAGATAGTCTAATAAACTTACACAAATTGGAGAAACTATTATAACCAAAAAATAAAAACAGAAGGTAAGGACAATTAAAATAGAGAGCAAGAAAGACTACTTAGAAACTAAAAACACAGTTGTTGGAATAAACGAAATAGAAAAGTAGAGGGAGTAAACACAGTAAAGGGACTCTCACTAATTTGAAAAAGTATAAAGACAGAAGTCATGAGAAAGGATAAGTCTGGAAGATCTAACATCCAGATATTAAAAGTCAGAGAAAGAGAAGAGAGAAAATGAAGGCGAGAACATATTAAAGAAAAGATAGAAATAAAATTTCCCATAGCTCAATGGAAGACATTAAACCTATAAACCAAGAAGTTTCCTTGAGTGTATATTGTAATAAGTGCAAAAAGGATTCTCAAGTATGTCATTGAAAACATGTAAATACCTAAAATAATGAGATGCTCCTAAAAGTTTTTAAAGGGAAACAGGAGGAATAAAACTAGTACTTGACTTTTCATCAACAACAATGGAGCAGAACTTTCAAATTTCGAAAGGAAAACTCTTTTCAACCTAGAATTCTATCATCGGCCAAAGGGTCACACAAATATGAGAGTGTGCAAGAAACAGAACATTTACCTCCTGTGTGCTTTCTCTTAGGAAGTTACTTTAGGATGTATTATAATAAAACAAGAGGATAATTCAAAAAATAGGAAGCTACCAAAATATTAGATCTAACCAAGAATATTGATAGCACCAATAACACCAAACTTAGGACATTAGCGATGCAGTAGGATGTCTAGGAGTTGTAAGTCCAGTGTGGAGTAGGGAGAAAGAGGACTCTAGAAGGGGGATATATTTGGAGTGGGGGAAAGCAGACCAAATAGACTAGATAATATGATAGAGAGTAAAAAAAATATATGAAGATATGATGCAGGAAAATAGAATACATAAAAGAAATGCAGCTTAATTTTAAGCAATTGACTAAATATAAGGAAAAAAACATTCATTTGAACTCAAATGCTAGGAATCTTTTCTTTTCAGTGAGTTAGAGGTCATGACATTGGTCTCTTAAAAAAATGTAATCCTAACATACTTTTTACCTAACATTAAATGATTTTTATGTGGTCATAATAATGTTAATACTGTTTATTGCTCTACTTTTAAAATTAACCTTTGGGCAAAGATGATTGTATTTTTAGCAGAACATGCAAATATCAACAATCTAAACACAGAAAGAGTGATAGACAGAAGTAGGGCCTGAAATGAGTGAGAAGAAGTTGGGGAAAGCGTATGGGACCAAGATACTCATTTCATCTCGTGGGGAATAAAGAGAAAATATTGCAAGTAATCAGAACAAGAAAATGACTTTACGTGTTTTACTTAAAGTTTGCAGCTATGTTCCAGTTATATAAATAGAAGGAGAAGATTAATAGAAGAAGGAGAGTCAAGTATAAATGAGCAAAATCCCCATCTTGCCAATTGCAGAGTGGATTGCCTAACTCTGATAGATCCAGAAATTATTGAGTGCTCTACCAGAAAGTCTAAAATAGCCAGTAAAAAAATAAAAAAATAAAAATAATTAAAAACACTTCACCAGGGAGTGAGAATGCCACTGAGGAAAATAGAGCAAGAGACTTCTAAATCTCATTGGCAGTATTTTGATACTGCTTCATGTGAGCATTAACATGTGATACTTTGATAAGAAGTAAATATGTATTTGTGTGTATAACAATTTTAATTGTAATTATGGAGTGGTTCCTGTGTGCAATGCATGTGTTGTGCCAGGTACCAATATAAAGTCAGATCCTTATTTATTTTATAGGCTATGTATAACTTTTATATAGAGGGCTTTATAAATAGCCTTTATATACAGCCATGTCCCTTTACTTATGAGTTTGAGTTACTGAAGATTTTCTTCTTCTTTCCCTATAAAATTTCATGATTAGCAATTAAATAATCAAGCTTAAGTATGGTCCTTCACTGTGTCCTTTTAAAAAAATTTAAATTGATACATAATAGTTGTACGTATTTTTGGGCTACACGTGGTGAATTAATACATTTGTATAACTTGTAAAGATCAAGTCGGTATAATTGGAATATGTATCACCTTAAATGTTTGTCTTTTGTTAATGCTAGAAACGTTCAAACTATTCTCTTTTAGCTATTTTGAGATAGAAAATAGATTATTGTAAACGACAGTCACCCTACTCATCTATCAAATACATTTTTCTGAATTGCAAAAACACTATAAAGGTGTAAATACTGGGAACCTGAGGGTAAGGTGTCATTCATTAAAAGAAGGACAAAGCCCAGGAGGACAAGGTCAGGAACCATAAAGATATTTTGCTCACTTCACTATTTCAATAAGGCCCTTTATCTTCATAGGCTTTTAGCTTTAGAACCCAATAAGTACTTAGCTTATACTTACCAGGAAAAGTGAAAAGTTCAAAAAGACTGAAATGATCCTTAACCCAATGACCTAGAAGACAGGGCATGTTTATTAAACCAGTCTCTTGAAGTTAAAAGTTTACAAAACATGGGCAGTGGGGAACAGGAGTGGTAAAAACCTCTGAACATGAAACATTTCACTCAGCTCTCCTGATGTATCTTGTTTTGACAAATTCACACCCAGTGGCCCATATTAATGAGGTGGCAATTAAATCACAAGCTATGTCAGAAGCTGAAGAATGACTTTAGGACAAATGTTTATCGTTCCAGGCCATGTGCACACCTTTGAACCTTTGTGAAGTTCAAACATGCAGAACTCAACGCAACCCACCAGGCCTTTCACCAGTGTAGGACTCAATGCAAAATAAATAAATGGGAAAAGAAAAGCAATAGCTGACCAAGCATAATGTCATTATACAGTTGTAGCTTCAGAATTCCAGATTATCTTAGTATTTAAATATAAACACACTACGTCTATAAAGAGATCTATTCACACAAATTAGAAATGCTTGCCATATTGGATTAGAAAAAGAAACTGATCATTTCTCATCAAAGGTCAAAGATAGAATGTAATTATTCTACTTTTTGCCATCTTTATGGTGAAGAAGCTGACATCTTTGAAGGTGACCCAGAAACTGTATTTGGTGATTGCGTATCCCTAGTTAATTGTAGGGTAGGTGATAGCAAAAGATTCTGGAGCCAATTCACAAATACTTCCAGGAGATGTTAGAAATGAGTCTACTCACTAATGCTAAAAAGTACCTGCATTTCCCAAATCATCTCTTTATCAACTTTACTATCTCTTTGCCATCTCCAAAAGAGAAGAATCCAGCTTTTAGCATTTTTTAAAATTTATTTTTGTACTTTTTCAAAGCAAGCCTTATTTTAGTTTCAATTTGCATTAAACACTAGGGGCAGAGAACACTATATTTCCCCCTGGGTCTCATATAATCTTGGCATTTTTGCCACTTCAGGAAATGTAGTGAAGAAATAGAGGTATTTTCAGTGCCAAGGACTGCAGTGAGTTGACTTACAGGATTTAAAAATAAAGGATATGATTAAACAAATGTGAGGTTAGGTCAGTAAACTATACATGTTTGATTGGCACATATGAACATAGCCCAGACACCAATAAAAAATAATATGGGAGTAATCCTAGGGCTGGAAGGCTGAAATACGATTGAGACTCGGTGAACCAATACTATGACAGACAAAAGCCCAATCAATTATGTCATACACATTTTTGGAGAGAGGTAGTTGGTTGAGAAAAGCAAAGAAAAAGGAAAGGCAGAAAATAAACATTTTATTGCCCACACTGGTCACAGCAACTAAAGCAGTATTGTTTGACTAATGCAGTATTGTTTTCTCGGCAAGGCCAGCCAGGTAGAGGTGGGAATGTTAAAACCATCTTAATTGGAAGACAGAAATTAAGATCAACTCCTTCCCATTGTTTTAAAGCCATATTCTCTCGCAACTTTCCGAAAATTTGGCATCCCATGTCACTAATCTACAGGGAGACAATGAATTTATCAGGCCAACTCAACATTCTCGTCAGACAAATGCATTTCTCATTATAAATTGATAACTTGGCATTCTGATTACAATTTGGATCCCCATGTTGCTTCTCTATGGGGAGAGGAGTCTGTGAATTGTTGTTGACTTGAGTGCCATAGCCTATTTAACAGTTATATTGCTCATTGTAAATAAAAAACTTGGCATTCTGGTTTGTATTTAATACAATATGTGAACTATGTTAACATGAACCTGATTCTGAGGAATGGATCCTCTCCTACCTAGTCTGCTAGCAAAGACACAGTTCTCAGCCTGCAATCCTGAGGAAATACAGCCCAGTATCATATCACCAAGGAAAACACCATCAAGGGGGCTCTATCTGGGTAGCCAGTCCCCGTTCAAGTCTTCCAGTCTCTGAGTATACCTCTGAGTTATAAGATATAAGAAAGACATGTTATTTTAAAGTGGTGAGTAAGAACACAGCTATTGAGAGCAAAAAAAAAAAAAAGTGTCAAAATATGTAGTATACCTTCCTATAGGCTTTGTGACAAGGGAGGAGGGAGAGAAGAGAAAAAAAATGAACTCAGATTATATAATTTGCCAAATGTCATTATAGTAACTTTAGGTTCTATATTTGTCTTCTGAGAAATGCTTTGCCTTACTGTAATCTCTAAAACAGCAACTAGATTTTCAATGGAATTACATTTGAAGAAATAGTGTGGAGAAGAGAGCTTAGACAAGGCCCATAAGCATATAATAAATCTATTATATTAATTCCCAGAAGGAAATGACTTCATTCTGAATGAAAATGATCAATGTCAATCAGAAAATTCTTGCAACTGGCACATTAAATAGATACTGAAATGTGTTATATAGAAAGATATATTATTATCCTCAGAGCTCAAATGTTACACACAAAAAGTCACCTAAAATTATCACATATTATGTCTTTATCCTCAAATGTTTGAGGAAGTATAACAACATTCAGATAGTGCAAAAGCTGGAGCTTCTCTCTGTAATCCCAGCACTTTGGGAGGCCAAGGCAGGCGGATCACCTGAGGTCAGGAGTTTGAGACCAGCCTGGCCAATATAGTGAAACCCCGTCTCTACTAAAAATACAAAAAAATTAGCCAGGCATGGTGGCATATGCCTGTAGACCCAGCAACTCGGGAGGTTGAGGCAGGAGAATTGCTTGAACCCGGAAGGCAGAGGTTGCAGTGAGCCAAGATTGTGCCACTGCACTCCAGCCTGGGTGACAGAGCGAGACTCGTCTCAAAAAAAAAAAAAAAGAAAGAAAGAAATCTGCTTTTCAAGGGAAATGCTTGCTTTTGAGGCAGTAAACACCCAAGTTTAGGTATACCTGAGATGGAAGATTATGCTGAAGAGACAGAGAAGCCTCTGGGTAGGTGATACTAATTCCTTGATATGTCACAGTGTTTCTAAATACTTTTTGCCTTCATTACCCAGTTAATTACTACAGTGTAGAACTGATCTATAAAACGGCAATAGCCCTAACACCATAACAGCAGATAAATCAAACAGAAAGGAACTTCCAAAACCTGGTCAAATTTTTCTTGGTTTTGCACACAACTTCCAAACATCATCATCTAAATGCTTTAACAATAACACATGATTAACATAGGCATTTGGGTATCCTTGGAGCTTAAAGCTTCTGTTGGTGACTGCAGGCCACCCTTGTCTTCCTCTTGACTAATTCTTACTGCATTTATTGTAAGATGTAATTGACTTTTTACTCAATAAGCATTCACTCATTCAAAGTGCTAACTGAACATTTTAGCCAACACCCTTGGGGATACAAAGATAAAGATATTGACCACTGCCCTCAAAAACTCAGAGTCACGTGATGTGCTCTAATTACCACCACTGCACAGCATGGTATTATCTCAGCCTGCTAGACACAGAGTTATGCCGTGAGAGTTCCCCTTGTGTTTATTTATCATTTCCATGTCTGTATTGGGAATTTCCGTATATACCACAGTATACAATGCAGTGGTGTGCAAAAAGGAAGTTTTCTAACAGTTCTTTGTATCTGATTAAGGGATAAAATGCCATCTTCAATTGTAACTGCAGGAATGTACAGCTAACAATGTCATATTTAGGCCATTACATCATATCACATTTTAACTGCCTATATTTTTTCATTCATTTATTTTTGATAATGAGCCAATACTACTTCTGTAATCAGGAAAATATAACCAATGAAAATTAGAAAAATGGAAGTTAATGAGAAAGAACTGCTGAATGTTTCAAATGTTTGTGCTGTCCCACAAACAGCACAGATATGTAGTAACATTTATAGCATTTAAAGAATATTTAGCTCAATGTGGGGAAAAAAATTCCTGCTTTGCCTGAGAAGAGAGCTTCTGCTCACCATGACTCCTCATCATTCTTTTTGCTCATGTATTCAACCTACTCTAGAAACTGTTATAACAACAGAGATGCAGTAAAAAGCTCTTTGCAATTCACCTTTAATCTTTGACCCTTGTTATGTCTGTCACTTTTAATACATGTGTTCTCTCCATGGTATTAGCTGACATGTTTGATAACTAAACACATCATGTCAGAGGCCACCCAGTAGCTTTCATGATGAAAAGAGGTTTGATCCCCAAAGCATGACCCCCTCATCCTGGTTGTTAAGTCCATTTCTAGTGCTGCAAATTATTCCACAAAGCTGAGCAGAAGAGTGTCCCAGAGCATAAAGCTCAATCCAGACTTCCTGGGGGCTCTTCTTATTAATTTTATCCTCAATCCATGGCTACTAGTGAAAATATTATTCATTTTCTCATTCACTCATTCAATACATGCTTGTGAAGCGTGTATCTGCCTGGTATTCTGACTAGCCCTGAGGACTCATGGCAAGTGATGAAATGGACACAGCCCTCACACACCTTTTGGTCAAATATGGAGACTTAGCGGCCACAGAGCATCATTTCTAGAGTCAGTTCAGCCAGCCAGGCAATTCATGTCCCCTGGCAGTTAAGGGGTCTCCAAAATAGATCTGCATCAATCAGTTCTTCCATCAGCATTTCTACCAATGTTTTCATCATTCATTCTTATTCTTATGTACCTTAGCCAAAGAATGGTTTTCTACTTTTAAGGAAGTTCATTCTGTGTTTACTACCACAGTTTTCTGAGTATGTGTGGTGGTAGGAGACACAGTATAGCTAACCACATTGGCCAGATCAAATGTTGAGCTGAAAAGGGCAGCAGAAGCAGTAACCTCACCTTCTCCACATTCAACATAAACATGTAGGAAGAACCCTGGTTCTCCTCAGTTTCAGACTGTCTATAATGAGCATGTCATCCATAGAAGTATGAGAGAACATAACTATTAAAAATTATGGCAAAGTGACTGTGATTTAGGATTTTGCCTTTTTGTGCTAACCCATTACAGCTAGCACTCTGCAGGCACAAAAGCAAGGTAAACTAAGGGTTCTCATTCTTCCACATTTCTAAATGAGATGAAACTTGCTTTGATTTTGTTTGCCCACTCAAAATTTGATTTCTGGACTTTACAGCTTGCTAAAATATAAACTCTTAAATCTCTAAGGTGAATACGTCCTAAACTATTTTTTTAGATTTGAAAACGTAGAGGTGGGAGGATCACTTGAGGCCAGGAGTTTGAGACCAGTCTGGCCAGCACAGTGAGACCCCTGTCTTTAAAAAAATACAAATAAAAAATTAATGGGGCATGGTGGCACATGCCTGTAGTCCCAGCTACTCAGCTGGCTGAGGTGGGAGGATCGCTTGAGCCCAGGAGTTTGAGGCTGCAGTGAGCTATGATCACACCACTGGACTCCAGCCTGGGTAACAGAGCAAGATCTTGTTTCAAAAAAAAAAAAAAAAAACAGGGGGAAAGAAAATGTGAAGAACTTCAAATAGTTGTATAGAACAAAGCAAACCAACTACCCAACCATATGGCTATTACAGAGATGGAAGCTTAATATCCCTTTTGGGATTCTCTCCTATGTCTCAGACCTTTGTATCTTACTACTGACTCTGCTATCTACCTGTATATCCCACAGAAACCCCAACTCAACATTTCAGTCATTTGCATTCTCTTGATAATAACTGCTCTTCTTCCTACTTGTCATGTGGCCTCAACTCACTGAGATGCCAGAAATCAAGGTACTAAGTTACCAAGTCCAGTGCTAAGTCTTCCAAGTCCAGTAAACTCTACTATTTTAATGTCTCAACAACCACTTATCCACCTCCCCGCTGCAAATATGAACTTATCTCTCTTTAACTTAAAATACTATGTTGTAAGGATCAAGTCAAAACTATGTAGTAGGTCACAAACCAGCTCATGTGTGCTGGTCTTTTATTTGAATCCCCCTGCCCTCCAGCAAATCTCCCATCATTCCCCCTCTCACATCTTGTGGCCCAGGAATACTTGATTTGTTGCTGTTATTGTTGTTGTAGTTCCTGAACACTGCATTCTCTATCTCCCTGGAGGCTCTCGTGCAAGTGTTTCTCTTTGCCCTTCACCTGGCTGAGGTTGCTGGCATGCCATAATTCTGCTCAGATGTAATTATTTGAGGAAACTTCCTTACCCTTTCTTCCCCACAACTGGCAACCTGTTGGAGTTAGATGTCCCTTCTTTGAGCTCCCACATTTACATACCCTGTCTTTATCAGTATCACAGCATGTAACACATAGAAATGACAGATAGTCAAAGTAGTGGACATCTCAAATACCCGGACTTAATCACTACACATTCTATGCATGTAACAAAATCTCACATGTGCCCCATAAATGTGCTTCCTTATCTGTCTCTTAACATAAGACTGTGAGCCCTTCCAAGTTGGGTCCCTGGATTCCAAGTGCATGCACTGGACCTAGCATTGAGTCTAGCAGAGGTTGTTATACATTATTGGTAGTCAAAACATATTTTAAATACATAAACGAATGAGGCATTCCTTTATATTCATTCTAGAAAATACACACATTCATTAAAAAAAATGAGGAACAAATATTTGGGTGAAACACAAGAGCATCTCCTGCTCCTCTTGGCATCTTTGGTAAGTCATGAGGTTTCTGTGAATTTTATGAGGGAGAACATGGAAGGATTCCATATTCTACTTTATATTAAACTCTCTACCTACGCAGAAATCGATTCCACTCTCTTATCTCTCCCCTTTGGCTTTTTCATTTTCTGATCTGTAATACTTTCTCTATGTTATAAATCATCTGTCTTTATGTTATACATTACACTTATTCATAGTCATACTTTCTACTTTCCCACAATTTCAGCTTAAATCATTCCCCATCATGGCTATCTCAGTCTGTGTCACATAAACTTTCATCTTCACTGCTCATTGCTTTGTTCCTTCATACCAAATTCCCCAAAGATAACCTCTTATCTTTTCAAACAATGCCATGTCAAAGGTGCCTAGACAGCTTACAAATGACTGGCCACCATAGTCTCAGCTTTGGGTACGGAGGAGAATGAAAGTGAGGTGAGGTCATGTGGTCTGTATACAGTTTTCTTCTTGGCAGAGAGAACACTATGTATGGTTGGGTGTGTGAGGAGGGGGTATTCACTAGAAGCTGTCTGTGGAGGGGTGGAAACGGGAAGGTGGCAGGCATTTATGGTACACCTGCTAAAGACTTTCTAACCACTTTTGATCACATGTTTGGTCAATAAGCACAATTCTTACCTTCTATGATTAAAAAAATACTAGTTATCAATTTTCTATCATGAAAAGAAACCCCCAGAGTTTCAGAAGTGACAGAACACCACGTTCAGTGGAGGCTCCCAAGGAACAATAAAATAATAACTCATTGAAGGTGTGATATCCTAGAAGTCAGACACAATGTTACCTTCCAGCTGCTTCCTAACCTATCTACTGGCAGAAAAGAGAAAATACATTTTGTTTGTTCACTTGCCAAAAACAGATACCAACTGACGCAATGTCTTTTAAATTTTTCCTTCAATATTTCTTTCCTTCCTGCCATTATGAAGCACTTTACTATATACCTTGCTATATGCTAACTTCTTTATGCAAATAACCTTATTTTTTGTTACCACATATGATACAGATATTATCTCAGCTTTCAGGATAAGGAGGCTCTTCATAATCTATATTCCTAACCAAATGCAAGCTTTTTCTTCCTCTATTTCTATGATTCTCTCTAGGATGAATGTAATAGAATCATCTTACTCATATTAGGGTGGGTAAGCTTTGGATCCCAACCCATCTCTGCCTGATGTAAATACTCATAGCACTGAGAAGGCTCAGAGCTCATCAGGAGTGTTGCAGAGACAGATCAGGCTGATTGGAGGGTCTGCAATGACAATTTCAGAAATTCTCCACTTCAGGCCATGACCTACATTGAAAATCATAATCTTCCCTTTCATTAGCAAAGGTTTGTAGAATACAGAACTGTCATTCAGAATCTTGCCTTAAATTTGTTTCCTCTGATGTTCTATACACACCCAATTTCCTTTTAAAGAAAACAAGATTGTATTTCCTACACTACAAGTATCTGGAATACACCGATTACAAATATTTGCTGTTAGATATCATTTCATGCAGTAAAAATTAAGCTTTAAGGTTTCTTTCTAATGGTAATGAAAAGAAGATAGTATTTCTCAATCTTCTATTTAAACTAAAACTGATTAAATCTGTGACACCTTATCAAAAATTAGCCAGAGGCTCAATGAAAAATAAAGAAAACAACAAGCGTTTCTGGGCTTTTCTATCTGCCTTCACCAGGGCTTTCAATTCTCACTGAAAGGGCAGAAATCTTACACTCAGGTGACTGGACTCTGATCATAACTGGATGGAATATATTTAGCATACGTCACAAATTTTTCATAAGCTTAGAATGTTAATGCTTAGGGAAAGATTAAATACAAGCAATGCCTGATACCAAGCTCTGCAGAGTCGCATGAATAATCCATTTCTCAGGGTTTCCTTAGCTTTGGAGAGGCTTTTATAGCATCAAAGCTGAGCAAATATTTTGCAAATGAACCTGGCTTTAAGTGATCCAGTGTTAAATTCAGATCATTAGTGGAGGAGAAGCTCCTTCTCATCTCAAGAGAAGAAGCTTTGCGGTCTTCAAGTTCTTTAAATATTGACCTGGAAAAGAGCATCCTGAAAAAAGTATGCCAGAATCCACCATGGAGCCACAGAATGCTCTTTTTTTAGGCTTTCCATTAGGCCTCCCTTAAACCATCCCAAACGGTTAAAAATCTATCCTATGGGAAAACATATTTGTAAAATATACATTTGATAAGGGGTTCATATCCAAAATATATAAGGAACTCAAACAACTCAATAGCAACACAACAACCCGATTAAAAAACAGGCAAAATATCTGAATAGACACTTCTCAAAAAAAGACATCCAAGTGGCCATCAGGCATATGAAAAATGCTCAACATCACTAATCATTGGATAAATGCAAATTAACGTCACAATGCGATATCACCTCACACCTATTAGAATGGCTTTTACCAAAAAGACAAAACATAACAAGTGCTAGTGAGGATGTGGAGGAAAGGGGACTCTTGTGCATTGCTGGTGGGAATGGAAATTAGTGTAACCATTATGGAAAACAGCGTGAAGGTTTCTCAGAAAATTAAAAACAGAACTACCATATGATCCAGCAATCCCACCACCATATATATATATATATATATGTATGTATATATGTGTATATATGCATGTACATATATTCATATTCATGTACATATATATATATTCATACATATATGTATACATGCATATATGCATATTCATACATATATGTATATTCATATACATACATGTACATATGTATATACATACATATATGAATATACATGTACATGTATGTATACATATATATACATACATATATATGAAATAAGTATTTCAAAGAGATATTTTACACTTCCGTGTTTACCGTAGCACCATTCACAATAGTAAAGATATGACATTAACCTCAGTGTCCATCAGTGGATGAATGGATAAAGGAAACGTGTTACATATACAAAATAAAATACTATTCAACTGTAATAAAGAAGGAAATCCTCTCATTTGCAATTAAGATGGATGAGCCTGGAGGACATTATGTTAAGTGAAATAATCCAGGCACAGAAAGACAAATATTGCATGATCTCACTCATACTCAGAATCTAAAAAAGCTGATCTCATAGGAGAGAACAGAATGGTGGACTGAACTGATTGGAGGTGTTAGGAAGATGTCGGTTAAAGGATACATAATTTCAGTTAGATAGGGGGAATAAATTACAGATATTTATTGTACACCATGGTGACTATCATTAATGATATATTGTATTCTTAAAAAAAAGAGTAAATGTAAAGTGTTCTCACCACAAAAATGGTAACTATCTAATGTAATACATATGTTAATTTGATAAAATTTAGTCATTTCATAATGTATATATATTTGAAAACATCAATGTTGTACACAGTAAGTAAATAAAATTTATTCTGTCAATTAAAAAATAAAAAGGAATCGATCCTTAAAGAGATCTAGAGAACAACTCTGTGACCAACCTCAGCCACACTTTTCAGGAAGGTAAACAAATTTCCTTAATAGGAAATTTTTCCATACAGCACAATTAATCCATCATGGTATAATTGATGCATACTTCCCTTTTTTGTATCCTTAGTTAAGATGACAAATACTTATTTACCATTTATGTGAATGGTTTATATTCTCCTTTCAACCATATTTCTTCTAGAGTAAGTATTCCCAGCTGCCTTTATCTTTTTATAGGGGTATTGGAATCACGAAAAAACGTTCAGGTTGTCAGTAGAATGAAATTCATCCTCGCCTACAAAAGTCTTAAAACCTCACAGATGAGAACATTGATCCCTTTTCAAGTCTTTGAAAACCAAATGTGCCTTGGGTGAATTAGGTAAAGTTCCAACCAATCACATCTGCCAGTTAACCAGTTCCAGATATGCTGCTGGTCTCAAATAATCAGCATTGGTGAGGTTGTATATTATAACTTGGATCTTTAGGGAATAGAGAAAAACTAAAGTGAGTGAGACACTGAGAATAGATTCACAACAATGGTGGGCAAAAAAATACATTGGGAAAATGAGTGTAGCCAGAGAATGGAAGCCATTTATTGCCTGCTATGGAGTTTAGAGGATAATCTAAAAGCAATAGTCAAGCATTGGGAAGACTTTTGTCTTCTAGTTTTATTTTTTAAATTAATTTATAGTCATATAAATCATAGTTTTATGAATTATATCACATGCACAGATTTATATAATCACCATGAGAATCAAGATGTGGAACAGCTCCATCAGTTCCCCCAAAACCTCCCATGCTATCTCCTTGTAGTCACACTCTTCTTCCCCCACCCCAACCCCTGGCACTCACTGATTTGGTTCCACCATAACTCTGCCTTGTTGAAATTCTATATGATACGGTAGGTAAACTTTTTGAGGTTGACTTCTTTCATTCTGTATAATGCCTTTGAAATTCAAGTTGTTGCACATATCAATAATTCATTCCTTTAATTGACAAGAAGTAGTCAGATACCACAGTTTGTTTTTCTATTCACCTGTTGAATGGCATTTTGATGAATGTCAATTTTTGACAAATATGAACAAAGCTACTATAAATATTCACATATGGTTTTTTGTGAACATAAATTTAAAGTTTGCTAGCATAAATACTAAGGAATGGCATGTATGGGTCATATGATAAGCATTTGTTTACCTTTCTGAGAAATTGCCAATCCATTTTTCAAGCAGCTTTGCCATTTTGTATCCCTATAATCAACGGATAAGAAGTCTAGTTGCTCCACATCCTTACCAGGAGTTGGTAGTGAAAGGGCCTTTCGTTTTGTTTTCTTTTTATAATTATCATTCTAGTGCTATGGCATTATCATTTTAGTTGCATTTCCCTAAGTTAAGCTAATGATGTTGCACATAGTTCTGTTTGATTATCTTCCCCATATCTACTTTGGTCGACAATCTGTTCAAGACTTTTGCCCACTTTTAAATCGTGTTCTTTGTATTTTTGCCACTGATTTTTAAGAGTTTTCAAATATATCTTGAATGCAAACCCTTTGAAGAATATGAAACTTGAAAAGATTTTATTTCTGTCTATAGCTTATCTTTTCACTCTCTTACACTGTCTTTTACAGAGCAAAAGTTTTAAATTTGTATAAAGTCCAATTTAAATTATCAAATATATACATGTATTTTCTTCTTAGATATGCCCAAACTCACTCCCTAACTCTAGGTCATGAAGATTTTCTTCTAAACATTTTATAATTTTGTGTTTTACATTTAAATCTACGATCCATTTTGAGCTTCTTTTTGCATAATATGTGAGGATTAGGTTGCATTTTCTTCTGTATACCAATTGTTTCCTGTTGTTCCATTACTATTTGTTAGAAACATTACCCTTTCTGCAGTAAGTTGCTTTTGCATCTTTATTAAAGATGAGTTGGCATATTTATGCAGGTCTATTTATGTCCCATTGATCTATGGGACCCACTGATCTCGTCTCTGATACCAGACTCTTGATTACTGAAGCTTTTTAATAATTCTTAAAATTGAGCACATAATTTCTCCATTTCTTTCAAGAAGTGCTTTGGCTGTTCTAGTTCCTTTGCCTTTTCATATGAATTTTAGCACTAGCTTGTCTATATCTACAAAATATTCTACTGTGATTTTGACTGGAGTTGCATTAAATCTATAGATCAACTCAGTAGAATTAACATGCTTAACAAGTTTAGTGTTTTAATCCATGAACAAGGTACACGTCTCCATTCATTTAGGTCATCTATGATTTTTTTCATGAGGGTTTGTAGTTTTTAGCATACATATCTTGTACATGTTTTGTTAGGTTTATGTCTAAGTGCTTCACATTCTGAAAGCTATTTTAAGTGAAATTACTAATTAAGTTGTGCTTGCTAATTATTTATTGCTACTATACATAAATACACACATAACCTTCTTATGCTTTTAATGCTATGGTGTCAGTAGTGGTGATTCTTCCATTTCTGATATTGTGTGTTTTATCTTTGTTCCTGTCAGTCTTGCAAGAGGTTCATCAATTTGATTAATCTCTTTCAAGAACCACCTGTTGGTTTCATTAATTTGTTCTACTGTTTTTCTGATTTGTTTTATTGATGTATGCTCTTTATTATTTTTACTTCTGATTGCTTTGTGTTTTTTTTTTTTTGCTTTTCTTTACATAAGTTCTTAAGGTGGCTGCTTATATTATTGATTTGAGAACTTATTTTCTCATAACATGAGCATTTTACATAATAAATTTTATTCCAAACATTGCTTTGCAGACATTCCACAAATTTGATATGCTGTACTTTCATTTCTATGCAGTTTGAAATAATTTATTATTTTTTTGACACTTCTTTGACTGTAGAGTATTTAGAAGTGTATTGTTCAATATCAAACTGTTCGGAATTTTTTTCCCCTGGCATCTGTCATTTATTTCTAATTTAATTCCACTATGGACAAAAAACATATTTTGTGTGACTTCAATTCCATGAACTTGCCATAAATTTCTTTTATTATTTAGAATGAGGTCTATCTTCATAAATGTAATATTATTCCACGTGCACTTGAAAAGAATGCCTATTCTATTGTTTTGGAGTAGAGTGAGAAAAACATCAACTATATTCAGTCCATTGGTTTTTTCCTTCAGCTTTTCTATATCAAGGCATATTTTCTGTTCACTAGTTCTGTCAACTTTCTAGAAAGTACTGTTGAATCTTCAAAGTATAATTGTGAATATATCTGTTTGTCCTTTCATTTTTGTTAATTTCTACTTCACGTATTTTGATGCTATGCTGTTTGCTACAGACATAGTTAAGGTTGTTATGTCTTCTTAGTAAATTGTTCTTTTTATTATTATTTAATGTCATCTTTATTCCCAGTCATTTTCCTTGCTTTGAAGTCTATTTTGTCTAATATTGATATAGCAACCTGAGTATTGTTTTATTTAATGTTTGCATGGTTTATAGTTCCCATCTTTTTACTTTGGGCATACCTTTATCATTATTTTAAAGTGATTTTTTGTACATAGCATATTGCTGCATCATATATTTTTATTTATTTATTCTGGTAATCATTAGCCTTTAAATTGGCCCTTTAGACCATTTACATTTAATGCAAGTATAGATATGATTGGATTTAAGTCTACCATTTCATTATTTGTTTTCTGCTGGTTGTTTCTGATTTTTATTCCTCTGTTTTAGCTTTTCTGTCTTATTTTGTGTTATTGGATTATTTTTAGCATTCCACCGAAGTGTATCAGGTTTTTTACTGTATCTCTTTGTGTATATAAAAAAATATTTTGGTGGTTGCTCCGGGGATTACAATATACATGCTTAATTTTCATGTTATATTTAGAATCAATACTTTTTCAAGTAGAATGTAGGAATCCTACTACCATCATATAGGTCCTTTTATATTATAGTAGATATTTAAATTAAATATGCATACTGGATAAAAACTGTATCAGCCAATGTCATATTTTTGCTTTTGACTCTCATGTGTTTTAAATAACTCAAGAAAAGGATGATATGTACTATATTTATTTATATAGTTACCATTTCTGTTGTTCTTTCATGAAACTTGCTCCTCAGTTTATTTTCTTGTGTGTGAAGAATTTCTTCAGCAAACTTTTTAGAGGGTATCTTTGGGTTTTTGTTTTGTTTTGTTTTGTCTTAGTTTTTAATCTGAGAATGTCTTTATTTTGCCTTAATTCCTGAGGAGGTTTTTGTTGGATATAATATTTTTACTTGACAGTTCTTTTCCTCCAGCATTTAAAAAATGTTGGTTGATTTCTTTTTAGCTTCTGTGAAATTTGACAAGAAATTTGAAGTTATTTAAATACATTTTTCTCCACAAGGAATATATCATTTTTTTTCAGGCTTTTTTCAAGGTTTCTCTTTGTCTTTAGTTTTCAGCAGTTTCATTATGATGTCTTTGGGCATGGATTTATTTGTGTTTATTTTGAGTTTTCTGAGGTCCTTGAATCTGTAGGTTTATGTGATTTGGCTAATTTGGGATGTTTCAGCCATTATTTCTTCAAACATAAGGGTGTTTATATACGTTTGTGTACATGTTCATACACACACACACACAGACACACATATATTGCACTCTTTCTACCTTTCTGGATTTTCAAAGCCATACATATCAGACCTTTTTATGTCGTCCTTCAGCTTCCTGACGCTATGTTCATTTTTTTTGAAATCATGTCTCTCTGTGTTGTTCATATGAAATAATTTCTATCAATCTATCTTCAAGTTCACCAATTCTTCCTCTGTCACTTTCATGGAGCCTTCCAATGAGTTTTTTTTAATTGAGTTATTGTGTTTTTTAGTTCTAAAGTTACCATAAAATGTCTGTATTTCTTTTATTTCTTTGTTGAGACCTTCTTCCTTTCAATTCATTTAAAGAGATTTACCCTTACCCATTGGAACATTTTAATAACAGCTGCTTTAGAGTCAGTCAGGTAATTCCAAGATCTGTCATCTCAGTGTTATTGTAGGTTGGATTTCCCATGCAAGTTGAAATTTTCCTAGTTCTTCATATACTGAGCATTTTTTCATTATATGCTAGACCTACTGAATATTATGAGACTCTAAGTCTTGTTTTTTGTTTTTTTTAATTTTTAGGTCTTGCTCTATCACCCAAGCTGGAGTGCAGTGATGTGCTCACTGCAGCCTCGACATCCTCAGCTCAAGTAATCCTCCTGCCTAAGCCTCCCAAGTAGCTGTGACTACAGGCACATGCCACTATGCCCAGCTTTTTATTTTTTTATTTTTTCTTTTTCCTAGCAACCTGGTCTCACTGTTGGCCAAGCTGGTCTCAAACTCCTGGCCGCAAGCAATTCTCCTGCCTTGCCCTCCCAAAGTGCTTGGATTACAAGAATGAGCTACCATGCTCAGTCTCTAAATCTTGTTTTAATTCAATCGAGAATATCAACTATTTTTTAATCAGGCAATAGATCCAGAAGGGTTATGTCCACAAGTTCTGACCAGCTTTCTCTTTTTCATTTTCATCTTTATTTTAATATCATTTCCATTTTCAAACTCTTTGAGCACTATTCAGATATATCCTGTATGTTGTGTCACACGCCAGTCTGGAATCCGGGCAATGATATACCAAAATACACTTTTCAAAGTCTTCGGTACCCTATTTAGGACCAGACATATTCATGTACAATTTGGATTTGAGCCCAGGCATTAATAAATACCACTTATGAGGTTGGTCTCCTGAGGTTTTCCTTCTCTGCCATTTCCCTGGTACTTTTTGGTTACCTGTGGATCCTCTTTCCAGTTCTTTATCCAGAAAATGGTAGGTTTATTCCTTCTTCTCTGTTACATGCTCTTGTGACTGTACCCATGTTGGAGGCCAAGAAGGAATACACAGAAAGAAAAAAGCCCTTTAGGCTCCTTATCTTGGGACCTACTTTCTTGTCCTGAGAGCTTTAGAAACCTGGGGACCCTCAGCTGCTGTCACCGTCACTGCCAGGTGAAGCTCCTCCTGCCTGTGTTGACGTCTACTTCTGAGCTTCCCAAGTCAAAGCTGGGTTCCTCCAGAGGATAAACATGGTAAACTCACTCCTGGTTTTGTTTTATTTTCAGGTCTGGTCTTTCTCAGTCCATCTGCTACAATTTACTTTTCAGAGTCCTTGAAAATATAATTCATGTGTTTTGTCCAGGTTTGATAGTTGTATTCAGTAGGACAGACAGGGCACAGTATGTTTACTCTATCTTATTCAAAGCTGGAACCTCACTAAAGCTTTTTGAACAGGGTAAATACCATAATAAATGTAGTAATTAAGAAGGAGAAATCTTGTTGTGTGTAAGTTGTCTTTGACTGAAGAGAAAAAGACTGAAGAGAGACAAATAAATTTTGGCCTTTTGTTGTTAACTTCACCCATGATAAGCTTCTACTTGCCATTTTTCTATAAAAATAATTACAAATTAGATAGTCAGCTTCTACATAACAAAGTTATCCATATAGTAAAATGATTTTTAACATTCGGAAATTAATTTGGCATGTTACACATCATCAGATGTCAGAAATTTTTTCAAATAATCATTTATGTAGATACCAAAATAATATAAGAACATCAACAGTAAGAAGGGAATTCAATTTTTAAGGCTCCTGTTTTTAATCAATTTTTTTTGCATTCATCTTCTATCACTGAGTATTTCCTAAATAAAGCTCAGCAATACTGAAGGCTCAGAAGAATTTTAGTGCTAAAATAATCCATCTCTGAAAAAAATATCTTGGTACTTTAAGCCTAAACTTTAATATTTAGTTCTGAAATTTAGGCACATAAATATATGTGCCTAAATTTCATATATATATATATATATGCCTAAATTTCAGAACTAAATTTATATATGTGTGTGTGTATATACATACATACATATATACATACATATATATATACATACATATGTGTATATATGTGTATATATGCATATATACATATATACACACACACACAACCAGACAAACACGTTTTTAAAAGCCTACCAAATGAAATTAATCTTTTGTTTCCAACCTGACAAAGGACATAACATATAATGACTAACAGCAAGAAAAACAGCGGGCATTGTGCATACAGCCAATGTCTGCTTCAGTTGCACATCACATTCCAGGCTTACCTAAGTCATGAGTTGGCAACATTTGACTTTTTAAAACACAATAACGTGCTTTGACTTTCACTAAATAAAAGTAATTTTTGAATTCAGATTAATCAATTCCTTGAGTAGCTGTTTATGAGAATTTAAATTAAAATACACATAGGCAAATGGTTGCTCAGGTAATCAACTAGGATCTAGAACTTCTAAGGAAGGTCATTTGTAAAATCTTTAGGCTCTTTTTTGGAATTTATTGGTATTATGAGAATGATGATAGAGATTCTTTAAAGTTGCTTTCTTCCCAGACCAGAATCCCTTTATTGTGAACTCTGAGGGCAAGGACCAGGTGGTAAGCACTGGAATAAAGTCATGACTAGAAAGAGTCTGTTTTTTGTCTGTTTGTTTTGTTGTTTTTTGGTTTTGAGACAGGATCTGGCTCTGTCACCTAGGCTGGAGTGCAGTGGTGTGATAATGGCTCACTGCAGGCTCAAACTCTTCGGCTCAAGCAATCCTCCCACCTCAGCCCCAAGTAGCTTGGACTACATTCACACACCACCATTCCTGGCTAATTTTTTTTTTTTTCTATTTTGTAGCGATAAGGTCTTGGTTTATGGCCCAGGCTGGTCTCGAACTCCTGGTCTCAAGCGATCGTCCTGCCTTGGCTTCCGAAAGCACTGGAATAACAGGCACGAACCACCACGCCTAGCATTGACTGAGTCTATTTTCTACCCTTGATGAGGAGTTGAGGTTAAGATCCATGCCTGGGCCAGATAAGGTACTCGATAATGTTTGTTAAATTCAATTACTTTCTTAAAAGTTTGTTTAATTTCTGACAGGCCCCCATATTGACAACGTTCATCAGTATAGCCTCTCTTTT
Organism: Gorilla gorilla gorilla; assembly: GCF_029281585.2. Taxonomy (NCBI): domain Eukaryota; kingdom Metazoa; phylum Chordata; class Mammalia; order Primates; family Hominidae; genus Gorilla; species Gorilla gorilla. The sequence continues at coordinate 89,375,481 of NC_073231.2, forward strand.
CCATCTTTTATCATAAACCCTAGAAATAATAGTAAACATTCACATTTACTATAAGAACTGTGCTCAAAAACAAAACACAAAACAACATCTCTGTGTTTCCATTTTTCCAAGTCTCTGAGAATTGTGTGCTATAGCATCTGAGAAACTAAGCAAACATACCTAGTGATTTTTCCATTGCCTCCTCCTCTATTGGCCCTATGAATTAAAGCAAAAATCTAATGACAGTTTAAGTTATTTGAGACCAACACTAGAATAACAATCGCAGGCTAACATAGACAAGAGGAAGGAAAGATTAAGCATCTGGTGAATGAATACTATATGTCAACAAATATCCTATTTGTTTTATGTACAGTATCTGATTTATTCCTCATAGTAAGCCTGTGGATTATTAGTAACACAATTCTACAAACAAAAATACTGAGACTTAGACATGATAAAAAGAAATTAAATGAGAAAGCAATTTGTTCACTTTTAGTTTCATAGCTGCAATTATAACACAAAGCCAAAACAAACATCCCAGAATTTGACGATGCCTTGTGAATATAACCATACAGTTCCAGCTTACTTGTCCGGTCAGTGTTCAATGTAATGACATTGAACATTTTTAGATGTGATTTTTTTTTTCCTTTTTCTGAGAGGATCCAGATCACTTTTGCAATGCTGCCCAGAACAGAAAAAACAGGCACTTGGACAGAGGTTTCCAGGGACAGCATTCCTCTTTCACGCAAGCAAAATGAATTTGAACAACAGGTGGGGCTAGCTTCCTTTACAAAAGACCGTGGCAGGACACAAATTCTCTCTGCAAGCCTGACTGCTTAGGGGAACACCAAGCCCTCTCACAGCCCCCAGTCTTAGTAACAGCAATACGTGCTCCCAAATTTCAAATCCTTTCAAAGTCCGTATTGAATCAGAATTTCAAAACTTGGGGGCATATTTTTAAAAATAGAGAACTATACAGGAATAATTGATAGTAAATTTAAACACTTTTTAAATACTTCCTATTTCCTCCAATTCTATTAGAAAGCAAAATAAAACAAAATAAGAAATAAACAGAAACAGTTATTGCCATGATACATACTTTCATATCTCTTGTTCATTCAGTTCTGTTTCTTGCAGTGTCTGCAACAGAAACTCAAACTGAACCTTGAGCCAAGATGGCCAAATAGAAACAGCTCCAGTCTGCAGCTTCCACCAAGAACAAAAAGAGCGAGTAAATTCTGCATCTTCAATTGAGGTTCCCAGGTTCTCTAATTGGGACTGACTAGATGGTTGGCACAACCCACAGACAGTGAGGAAAAGTAGGGTGGAGCGAGGGCCCACCCGGAGCCTGCGTGCGGCAAAAGGTGCTCCCTCCCTGAGCCGAGGAAGCTGGTGAGGAATTGTGCTACCCCGCTCTGAAAAGCATGCTTTTCCCATGGATCTCTGCAACCCACGCCCTTGTGAGCCCACACCACCAAGGGCCTTGGGTCCAAAACACAGAGCTGTGCAGGCTCACAGCGGCTGCTCAGGTGGGCAACCACTTGGGCAGACACTGAGACATAAGAGTTTTTGCATACTCTAGCTCTGGGAAAACTAAGGAGGCAGGAGATCCGTCCACTCCCGTGGGAAGGGGGCTGAAGCTAGGGAGCCAAGCGGCATTGCTCAGCGGCCCTGCTCCCTTGGAACCCTACAAACTTAAACCCACTTTGGAATCCCTGCCAGCCAGTGTAGCAGGTTGGAGACAGCCTAAGAAGACCGAGTTCAGTGGGGGAAGGGGTGGCTACCACCACTGCTGCTCCAGTCAGCCGTTTTCCCCTGCTGCAGGTGCCAGCGAGACTGGGCAGTCTGGAACGGGAGCAATTCCCCACAGCGCAGCACAGCAGCTGTGACAGTTCCTGGCCAGACTGCTTCTTTAAGCAGGACCTTGACCCATTCCTCCTACCTGTGTGGGGTCTCCCTGTGGGATTTTCAGCATCCCCAGCCAGGGGTTTATGAACAGAACTCTGATCTCCCTGAAAGGAGCCCATAGGAGGAGGGGCGGCCGCAGTATCGTGGATCAACAATCTTACTCTTTTCTGCCTGCCAGCTCTGGAGAGTCAGGGCAGCCCTGATGAGGCGGATTCTCCTGAGTGCAGGACACCCTCTCCGCCAAGAGGAAGCCAGGCTGTTTATTTAAGCGGGTCCCTGATCCTGTTCCTCCTGACTGGGTGAGACTTCCCAACAGGGGTCTCCATACACCTCATACAGGAGCACTCTGTCCAGCATCAGGTTGGTGCCCCTCTAGGAGAAAAGGAGCATTCTGCCATCTTTGCTGTTCTGCAGCCTCCACTGGTGATTCCTCCAGGTGTGGGAGGACCCCAGGTGAATAGGGTCTGAAGTGGACCCCCAGCAAATGGCTGCAGCCCTATGTAAGAAGGTCCTGACTGCTAAAAGAAAAACAAACAGAAAGCCAGGACAACAATATCAATTAAAAAGACCCCATAAAAACCTCATCCAAAGGTCAGCAGCCTCAAAGATCAAAGGTAAATAAACCCATGCAGATGAGAAAGAATCAATGTAAAAACACTGAAAACTCAAAAAGCCAGAGTGCCTCTTCTCCTTCAAATGATCATAACATATCTCCAGTAAGGGCCCTGAACTGAGCTGAGGCTGAGATGGATGAATTGACAGAAGTAGGCTTCAGAAGATGGGTAATAACAAATTTCACTGAGCTAAAGAAGTATGTCCTAATCCATTGCAAAGAAGCTAAAAACCATGATAAAATATTACAGGAGCTGTTAACCAAAATAACCAGCTCAGAGAGGACAGAAATGACCTGATGGAGCTGAAAAAACATAACAAGAGAACTTCACAATGCAACCACGAGTATCAATAACTGAATAGACCAAGTGGAAAAAAAGGATATCAGAGCTTGAAGACTATCTTGCTGAAATAAAGCAGGCAGCCAAGATTAGAGAAAAAAGAATGAAAAGGAATGAACAAAACCTCTGTGAACTATGGGATTATGTTAAAAGACTGAACCTACGGCTGATTGGGGTACCTGAAAGAAACAGGAAGAACAGAATCAAGTTGGAAAATGTACTTTAGGGTGTCACCCAGGAGAACTTCCCCAACCTAGCAAGAAAGGGCAACATTCAAACTCAGGAAATCCAGAGAACCCCAGTAAGATACTCCATGAGAAGAACAACCCCAAGACACATAGTCATTAGATTCTTCAATGTCAAAATGAAGAAAAATACGTCAAAGGTAGCCAGAGAAAAAGGCCAGGTCACTTATGGAGAAAAGCCCATCAGACTAACAGCAGACCTCTCAGCAGAAACCCGAAAAGCCAGAAGAGATTGGGGCAATAGTCAACATTCTTGAAGAAAAGAATTTCCAACCTACAATGTCATATCTGGTCAAACTAAGCTTCATAAGTAAAGGAGAAATAAAATCCTTTTCAGATAAGCAAATGCTGAGGGAGTTTGTCACCACCAGGCCTGCCTTGCAAGAGTTCCTGAAGGAAGCACTAAATATGGAAGTGAAAACCTGTTACCAGCCACTATAAAAACACACTGGAGTATACAGACTAATGACACTATGAAGCAACTTCATCAAAAAAGTCTGCAAATAACCAGCTAGCATCATAATGACAGGATCAAATTCACACATAACAATATTAACCTTAAATGTAAATGGGCTAAATGCCCCAGTTAAAAGAATGGAAAGCTGGATAAAGAGTCAAGATTCATCAGTGTGCTGTATTAAAGAGACCCATCTCACATGTAAAGCTGCACAGAGACCCAAAATAAAGGGATGGAGGAAAATTTACCAAGCAAGTGGAAAACAGAAAAAAGCAGGGGTTGAAATCCTAGTTTCTGACAAAACAGACTTTAAACCAACAAAGATCAAAAAAGACAAATAAGGGCAGGAATTACATAACTGTGAAGGGGACAACAAGAAAAGTTAATTATCCTAAATATTTATGCACCCAATACAGGAGCACCCTGATTCATATAACAAGTTCTTTGAGACATACAAAGAGACTTAGACTCCCACACAATAATTGTGGGGATACTTTAACACCCCACTGTCAATATTAGGCAGATCATCAAGACAGAAAATTAACAAAGATAATGAGAACTTGAACTCAGCTCTGGATCAAGTGGACTTGATAGATATCGATAGAACTCTCCACCCCAAAACAACAGAATATACATTCTTCTCGGTGCCACATGTCACTTACTCTAAAAATGATCAAATAATTGAAAGTAAATCACTCCTCAGCAAATGCAAAAGAACTGAAATAACAACACACAGTCTCTTAGACCACAGCACAATCAAATCAGAACTCAAGAAACTCACTCAAAACCACACAACTACGTCGAAATTGAACAACCTGCTCCTGAATGACACCTGGGTAAATAATGAAATTAAGGCAGAAATCAAGAAGTTCTTTGAAATGAGTGAGAACAAACAGACAACATACCAGAATATCTGGGACACAGTTAAAGCAGTGTTAAGAGGGAAATGTATACCACTAAATGCCCACATTGAAAAGCTAGACAAATCTCAAATTGACATCCTAACATCACAACTAAAGGATCTAGAGAACCAAGAGTAAACAAACCACAAAGCTAGCAGAAGACAAGAAATAACCAAGCTCAGAGCAGAACTGAAGGCAATAAAGACACAAAAAACCTTTAAAAATAGTCAATGAATCCAGGAGCTGTTTTTTTGAAAAAAAAAAAATTAAAAATAGACCACTAGCTAGACTAATAAAGAAGAAAAGAGAGAAAATCAAATAGACACAATGAAAAATGATAAAGGGATATCACCACTGACCCCACAGAAATACAAACAACCATGAGAGGATACTATTAACACCTCTGTGCAAATAAACTAGAAAATCTAGAAGAAATGAATAAATTCCTGGATACATACACCCTCCCAAGACTGAACCAGTAAGAAGTTGAATTCTTGAGTAGACCAATAACAAGCTCTGAAATCGAGGCAGTAATAAATAGCCTACCAACCAAATAATGCCCAGGAATAGACTGGTCTACAGCTGAATTCTATCAGAGGTACAAAGAGAAGCTGATACACTTTCTTCTGAAACTATTCCAAACAATTGAAAGAAGGACTCCTCCCTAACTCATTTCAGGAGGGCAGCATCATCCTGATACCAAACCCGGAAGAGATAGCAGCAAAAAAAGAAAACTTCAGGCCAATAACCCTGATGAACATTGATGCAAAAATTTTCAATAAAATACTGGCAAACCGAATCCAGCAGCACATCAAAAAGCTTATCCACCATGATAAAGTTGGCTTAATTGTTGGTATGCAAGGCTTGTTCAACATATGCAAATCAATAAACATAATTCATCACATAAACAGAACCAATGACAAAAACCACATGATTATTTCAATAGAAGCAGAAAAGGCCTTCAATAAAATTCAACATCCCTTCATGTTAAAAACTCTCAATAAATTAGGTTTTGAATGAACATACCTCAAAATAATAAGAGCCATTTATGACAAACCTACAGCCAATATCATACCGAATAGGCAAAAGCTGGAATCATTCCCCTTGAAAACCGACACAAGACAAGGAAGCCATCTCTCAACACTCCTATTCAACATAGTATTCAAAGTTATGGCCAGAGCAATGAGGCAAGAGAAAGAAATAAGTGGTATTCAAATAGGAAGAAAGGAAGTCAAATTGTCTTTGTCTGTAGATGGCATGACCCTATATCTGGAAAACTCCATTGTCTCAGCCCAAAAGCTTCTTAAGCTGATAGGCAACTTCAGCAAAGTCTCAGGACACAAAATCAATGTGCAAAAGTCACAAGCATTCTATACACCAACAATAACAAGCAGAGAGCCAAATAATGAATATGAACTCCTATTCACAATTGCTATAAAGATAATAAAATATCTAGGAATACAGCTAACAAGGGAAGTGAAGGACCTCTTCAAGGACAACTACAAACCAATGTTCAAGGAAAAAAGAGAGGACACAAACAAATGGAAAAACATTCCATAATCATTGATAGGAAGAATCAATACTGTGAAAATAGCCATAACACCCAAAGTAATTTATAGATTCAATACTATTTCCATTAAAATACAATTGACATTCTTCATAGAATTAGAAGAAACTACTTTAAAATTTATATAAAACTACAAAAGAGCTCATACAGCCAAGACTATCCTAAGCAAAAAGAGCAAACCTGGAGGCATCATGCTATACAACTTCAAACTATATTACAAAGCTACTGTAACCAAAACAGCATGGTACTAGTACAAAAACAGACACATAGACCAATGGAACAGAATAGAGAACTCAGAAATAAGACTGCACATCTCCAGGCATGGTGGCGGGTGCCTGTAGTCCCAGCTACTCGGGAGGCTGAGGCAGGAGAATGGTGTAAACCCGGGAGGTGGAGCTTGCAGTGAGCCAAGATCCTGCCACTGCACTCCAGCCTGGGTGGAAGAGTGAGACTCTGTCTCAAAAAAAAAAAAAATAGACTGCACATCCACAACCATCTGATCTTTGACAAACCTGACAAAAACAAGCAATGGGGAAAGGATACCCTATTTAATAAATGGTGCTGGAAGAACTGGCTAGCCATATGCAGAAAACCTTATACCTTACACAAAAATTAACTCAAGATGGAATAAAGACTTACATGTAAACCCCAAAACTATAAAAACCCTAGAAAATCTAGGCAATACCATTTAGGACATGGGCACAGAGATTTCATGACAAAATTGCCAACAGCAGTTGCAACAAAAGCAGAAATTTAAAAATGAGATCTAATTAAACTAAAGAGCTTCTGCACAGCAAAAGAAATTTTCATTAGAGTGAACAGGTAACCTACAGAGTGGGAGAAAATTTTTTCAATCTATCCATCTGACAAAAGTCTAATACCCAGAATCTACAAGGAACTTAAACACATTCACAAGAAAAAAACTAACAATCCAATTGTGGGCAAAGGACATGAACAGACACTTCTCAAAAGAAGATATTCATGGCTGAGTGAGGCAGCTCATGCCCGTAATCCCAGCACTTTGGGAGGCTGAGGCAGGTGGATCACCTGAGGTCAGGAGCTTGAGATCAGCCTAGCTAATATGGTGAAACCCCGTCTCTACTAAAAATACAAAAAAAGTATCTGGGCATAGTGGCAGGTGCCTATAATCCCAGCTACTTCGGAGGCTGAGGCAGGAGAATTGCTTGAAGCTGGAAGGTGGAGATTGCGGTGAGCTGAGATGGTGCCACTGCACCACTCCAGCCTGAACGACACTGTGAGACTTTGTCTCAAAAAAAGAAAAAAAAAGAAAAGAAGACATTCATGCAGCTAACAAACATATGAAAAAAGTTTAACCTCACTGATCACTAGAGAAATGCAAATCAAAACCACAATGAGATACTATCTCATGCCAATTAGAATGGAGTTTATTAAAAAGTCAAGAAATGACAGGTGCTGGCAAGTTGGGGAGAAATAGGAATGCTTTTACAATGTTGGTGGGAATGTAAACTAGTTCAATCATTGTGGAAGATGGTGTGGTGATATCTAAAACCAGAAATATCATTTGACCCAGCAATCCCATTACTGGGTATATACCCCCCAAGATATAAATCATTTTATTACAAAGATACATGCACGTGTATGTTCACTGCAGCACTAGTCACAATAGCAAAGACATGGAATCCACCCAAATGCCCATCAATGATAGGCTGGATAAAGAAAATGTGCTACATATACACCATGGAATACTATGCAGCCATTAAAAGGAATGAGATCATGTCCTTTGCAGGGACATGGATGGAGCTGGAAGCCATTATCCTCAGCAAACTAATGCAGGAACAGAAAACCAAATACCACACGTTCTCACTTATAAGTAGGAGCTGAACAATGAGAACACATGGACACAGGGAGGGGAACAACACACACTGGGGCCTGTCATGGGGGCCAAGAGGAGGGAGATCATCAGGATAAATAACTAATGTAGGTTGCTGCCTAGTTATAAATGAAAGTCCCACAAAATAGACCACAGAGACTGGCCTGCCATCTTTAGACATGTGGCTACAAAAAGCAGAAAGGGGGAAATAGGCAGTGTGGGAGGGGCAGCTGCCAGTGCAAGGAGGGCAGATGGCACCAGCCACGTGCAGCGAGCTGCAGGAGCCTAACAACAAAGTGAAGAGTAAGTCTGGAGTGATTGTGCAGCAGCTCCCTGCATCATCCCAGGAGAAGCTTCAGTTATACAAAGTCAAAAACTAAAGAATGGGAAAAGGCCACCTACCTACCTTTGGAAAGAGAGATGGGCCTGAGGTCCTGGGGTGGCCTGGGCACAGAGGCTGCTGCCCATGGAGACAGAGCTTGGTGATGGATGGTAGCCATGGTAGCAGAAAGCTTATGACAATGTGATGCTAGCACAAGGGGCCTGTGCTGATGGCCTAACCCCAAAAAGACCACGGTACCACCTCCCCAAAGAGACCGCTGCCATCAGGGAACCACTGAAATGACTTGAGAGCCAGAAAGCAGTTCTTGTTGTAGCCTTTAGCGTCTTCTATGATCCTGCTAGAGGGGCAATTCAGTAACACAAAATAACTGATCCTACCAGATGAGTTGACCTGGGGAAATATCTTTCATTGAGTTGTTAGTATTATATGCTGGCTGTTTATTTATGTCTTGGGGGCTTGCATTTTATTTAAAAATAATTCCCTGACTAGAATTTTGTTTTTTAAAAGGAGGGAAGCTCTCAGCATTTTGTTTGACCCGTCTCCCTGCCTTTGCTCCATGCTTCTAATCTGAAATGATGCTAAAGCATGGCAGACGTATGCTGGGAACTTATTCCTTTAGTACTGCCAACTCTCATTTGTTTGAGCCACAGACTTTGTGAAGGGGATTAATCAGAGGCAAAGGGACAAGAATAATTCTGCATATGATCATCCCCAACGGACTCTCTAAAGGATATGGTTCCCTCTGTAGCTATGGAGTATTCTTTAGTAGGTTTAAAAAAATCATCCTCAGTAGTAAGTGAATATTTTATTTCACATATGAAAGAGGCTGAGGAAAGGGATAGAGTTGAAAAGGTGAAGAAGTTGCTAAAAATAAGGTAATTTATACCTTAGAAGCAAAGACAGCATCGGGGTGACTTTAGCATCAGTGTCTGGCCAAAATCTACTCTTTGCCTTCAAGTTTATCCTTAGCCTATGAGGAGCAGAATAGCCATATTCCTATACTGATGGCATTTCTGAGATTCCCAAACCCAAACTGTCATATGATTACACAGATCCCCATCCTATCAAATCAACCACATAACATTAACATGCAAGGCTGCCCCTAGGATTCACTGCCACTACAAATGTTAACTTTCACATATGTAGTATGACAGATCTAGAGAATGAAGATCTTCTTATGTGCATTGTATTTTGAAATGTATCAATAAGTCATAGTATAGACATATTTATTATTCAAACAGTATAAACTATCATAAGTAATGATGATTGTGAAAGCTATTAAGTTATTGTAAAAATATTAAGGACTTTCAATATAAATAAGTAGGCAAATAGTTTAATAGTTATAATGAATATAAAGAGAATGTTTTATATAACCTTAAAAAGAAAAATATTTAGAGTCCAGAGATGTTCATTAAATTTTAAAATGATAATACAAAGCTGAATACCAGATATTAGATTATATCAGAATTTTAAAATTTGTGGCTTTTTTTTTTACAAACCAGCATTCATAATTTTAAACATAATTATTATTGAGACAAATTCAATTGTTAAGTATTTAATACCATTCAGGTCATGAGGCTTTCAAAATGTTTCTGCTTAGTAATTCTTCACATAGGTAATGTTAAATCATATCAGATGTGGGCTTTAGAAGCCTCGATATGAGTCCTAAGTAACAAAGTAAAACCTAACTTAGTACTTAAACAATTTGAAAACTTAAATTAGGAATTTGCCTTTGTAACAAATAGTATGTAACAAATAGTAAAGTATCAGCCAATCACAGCAGCCTAGCTTCAGTCAATCAACTGTTCAAATCATGTTCATACAAGGCAAAGGCTGAGCTGTAACCAATCAGCTATCTCTGAATCTCACCTCCAGTTTCTGCACCTCATTTCCATTTTCTGTCCATAAAACATTTCACACCACACGGCAGCCTGGGAGTTCCTCAGAACTGTTTTGGTTCTAACGGCTGCCCGATTCTGGAATTGCAAGTAAAAGCCAACTGAGATCTTTAAATGAAATGTGTTGAAATTTTGTCTTTTAATAATAAGAATATATTAACAATGGCAGAATGTTAACTTTGCAACTCAAAATTTCATTAGTAGGAAAAACCACAAAATTGGGCATAACATTTAAATCATATTTGATCCACACATAATCCAGAATATGGGAAATGCAAATAAAAATGTGTTAGAGAAAAATGAGGTATGCAAATAATACTTTGTTTTCTTTAATCAAATTTGAAAGCAACAGACTTTGACAGAATGACTTAGAAGACACTTTCCTAAAGTGTGTTAATGAAGGGGAAGGTTTTAACAAAAACCTTGTTAAAATGACTACCCATAGAGATGAATGCCACTTTCAGGAAGTAATGATATTCTTAAATCAGTATACACAAATTATGAATCCTGCTACAAAATTATTTCTGTTCCAGTAAAAAATATTTACTAAAAAACTTTTTCATCACTCATTTCACTATGAATAGGAAGGTTAGTGATGTTATTAAATGTATCAATTGAAAGTGAGTATCTATTTAATACTGCAAATATCTCATGTTCCCCTTTCCACTGCAGGAAGAATCTAGCAATTCATAATCTTGAAAAAATATTCTTCTTGCAGTTTTTGAATGTCTAACTTTTGAAAGTTAGTGAATGAAATCATTAATTAAAATCTATAGTTATTAATTTTAGCTATTATTCCAAAACTTCAACTTCACCAACCCAATATTTATTTTAGCAAGACATTTAACATTCAGTTATTCAGTACACTACTATAAGATGACCTGAATGTTAATTCCAAATGAAATAAAATAATGCAAAACCCTGAAATGGTCTTGGAAAAATACATAGGCAAAGCTCTTATTATACAGATGAGGAAACTAAGTCCAAAATCAAATACTAAATGGCTGAGCTGATGCCATCATTCAGTTCTTTAATATTTCTGTCCTGCCATTTTAACATTAGGTCACATTCATCCTTACAATCAGAAAATTATTTGAAAAATTCTTATAAATATTTTTTCCATTGAACCATAAACCATACATATCAGAAATACCATTTTAATTCTGAGATGCACAGTCCTAGTCCCCTAAAGTTTGCTCATTAGAAGAAAGAAACCACATTCAGGAATAGTGAGGCCAAAAAAACGGTATGGACACAAGTCATTTGCGCAATTTTCTTTCCCTAAACATGAGAGTCATGTTCTTAAAGATTTGGGTGAAAATTAATGAATCAGTAATATAAAAATAGTAGTAAAGAAACTGATTATATTTTTAAAATGTTAGACAAACTATAAACTCTAGTTGATTAAGAACCACAATTTAGAAGTCACTGCTCCCTAAAAGTCATGGCAATGAAATAGAGGGAAAAATAAATGAAACTTTACCCAAGCAAGAAAAATGTCCTTTGTTTTTTAAGCCACTGTAATTTGTAGCTTTTCTGTTAGTTTAGTTTGGCTGCTCCTACCCTGAATGAAACAGTGGCTTAAGTCTCTTTGAAGAGAGTGAAGATTCAAGAATACACAGCAAATTTGAGAAATTATTCATTTAGAGTATTTCCCAGGGGATTGGACAAAAACCCCTCTCCCATTGCACAGAAAAAATATCTTAGGAGACAGAGAAAAGGCTGCAGAGTATCTAAGACTAGCTCCCTGCCTTCATCACCCAGTATTCCCATAGATTACAAACAGATAATCCATGAAAGTAAATTCAGTTCTCAGACTGTATATTAAGTAAAGAAAACAAACAGTATGGTGAGAAGAGAGTCAAGAGGCCACCTACAATATATCCCACCTAACTTGGCATCTTAGGGACACACAAGCATGAGCAAAAAGAAAAGACAATGCTATGGCAACTATAAAATCCTCCTAGATTAGGGAAGGACGGAAGGAAGGAAGGAAGGAAGGAAGGAAGGAAGGAAGGAAGGAAGGAAGGAAGGAAGGAAGGAAATTTATAAAAAACATACAGATTTAGCAAATTAAAATATAAAAATAGAGACACCCAGCTCAATTTGAACTTCATATAAGCAACAAATAAATTTTAGCATATACATGTCCTAAATATTCCATGAGACATCTTTATACTAAAAAGAAATATTCACTGTTTGGCAAAATTATCACAAGAAACATAAAACTACTACTCAACCCTACTTGAAACTACCCTACTCACAAACTCATGAACCAACCTACTCAAAACTGCTCATTCTAATATAATGTAATATAATAGAGGAATGTAAGTTCACTAAAACAAAATTCAAAGACAAAATAATACAATAACAGAATTAGATGATAAAGGAGAGTACTGATATAAGGGGGAAAAAACTCAAAACAATAGCCTTATGAAACTAATACATAAATTAGAAAAAGAATGGATGCAATTGAAAATTAAGTTACTGATACAGAGAAATGGGGATTAAGATAATTATAGTGAAGGAAGATGAACAGATAAAGAGATAAAAGCAATTAAAGTGAATACTTTAACCAAAAAAATCCAACATAATGTTAACAGATATTCCTTAAGTAGAGAATTTAACAAATGAAAAGAAATATTTCTAAGATCTAATCCAAGAAATTTCCTGAAAAACAGCTAAGTAAATCTTTAGGTTGAAGGAGCACTCTTTCTAGAAAATGTGGTACAAAACAAACCCTCAATTTCTAGACCTATCTAAGTTAAGCTATTATGTGTTAAGGGTAACTCATTTTTAGGCATCTTGGCACTAAAAAGCCAATCGCCTATACGGTAGAAACATTTTTTACTTCAGATTTGTTTTCGGTAAAGTTGACTGCAAGAATAAAATGGAAAATTCTCCACAAATTCAAGGAAAGAAAATGTGAAGGGAGGGTATTATATGCGCCCAAGGTATGATGAAAGAAAAAAAGTAACAAGTAAATATTGTCAAGTAGGAAAATAATTCATAGAAAAAGACCCATGTAAGCCCTTCTTGGGGGAAAAAATAAGCAAAAAACTACTTTACCACAAAATCCAGCCAAAGAGATGAATTCAGCTAAAAACTCAAGAATGGAAAGTAGCCCAGAGACTGAAGAGTTGTGAGCACTGAATCCATTTGATTTTATTACCGGTAGTAGACAACTGGGAAATGTGGTTACCATAGAGATTGCACAGGCGCCTGTAATCGCGACTACTCCGGGGTCTGAGGCAGGAAAATGGCGTGAACCTGGTAGGCGGAGCTTGCAGCGAGCCGCGATCGTGCCGCTGCACTCCAGCCTGGGCGACAGAGCGAGGCTCCGTCTCAAAAAAAAAAAAAGAAAAAAAGAAAAAAAGATTGTATATGCTCTAAACTTGGTAAATGTAAACATAACTGATAAAACTAATAGAAAGGAAGCAGGGAAAGAGGACCTGAGACCTGTGGCAATATCTTCACTTTTTTTTTTTTTTTTTTTTTTTTTTTAGACGGAGTCTCGCTGTCTCGGTCAGGCTGTAATGCAGCGGCGGGATCTCGGCTCACTGCAAGCTCCGCCTCCCGGGTTCATGCCATTCTCCTGCCTCAGCCCCAAGTAGCTGGGACTACAGGCGCCCGCCACCATGCCCGGCTAATTTTTTGTATTTTTTACTAGAGACGGGATTTCACCTTGTTAGCCAGGATGGTCTGGATCTGCTGACCTCGTGATCCGCCCGCCTCGGCCTTCCAGAATGCGGGGATTACAGGCGTGAGCCACTGTGCCTTCACTTTTATGACAGGGAGTCAATTGAGCTTGATAGGTTTAAATAAAAATAAAAAAAAAAATCGACTTCCATGTTTTTCAAGTTAACTTTGGATCTTTTAGAAAAAGATACGTCTTAAGGTGAAAATAAAACATTTATTTGAGGTCAATAGTTCCTCTAAAAGCAAAATTTCAGTTTTATCCTTCTGTTAAATTAAAATATCAATTATACTATGATCTTACTGTCTGCCTACATCGATGCATGTCTATATATCCATCTATCCATCAGTTCATCCATCTTGCCATTATTTGATCCAGAAATGTACAAAGAAATATATCATAGAATTTTATGTATCTAATGGTAATTGTGAGTCTTTCTCTGTGGTTTGAGACTTTTTTTTTCTTACTAGTTTGATGCATTGTTTTAATTGTTTTTAGCAAAACAACATAATGAGTTTTGCAAAAGAAAAAATGTAGACAAGCAAAAATGACCAGATGGTAAGTCAGATTAATTCTGAAAAATAGGAATGTAGATTAATTACATTTTAACCTATATATTTCAGCACTTTTAATATTTACAAAGTAAGATGCTCCCTTGATCTCACCAGAGAAATATAAAATGAAAAGTGACAGATCTGTCTCCTCCAACATCCCACTCCCATTCTTCAGAAGTAACCACTGTTAATTGTGTACTCTTCCTTCTAGAAATTTTATTTGTATGTATTAACATATACGTAGACATAGATACAGATATATCTTTTTTATATAATCAGGATCAAACAATTCTCAAATTCTTTCTAAACAGGTTAAAAAAAAAAGTATATAAACTGAATTAATTTGCTTATTGTTCTTTATTTTCTCTATACTTTTGGGATCCTTTTCACTCACAGGTTCAATGAAATGGTGGAAAGTTCCTTTTGATCTGTAGGAGATAATACATAATTAAAGAATATTTTACTTCTTATTCTTTTGTGACTGGCTTTCCATTCAGATTTTCAGTTCTTTCTTGATTTCATGTTTCTGAATTTTTGATTCCAGCTTTCTGGCTCCCACAGGAGTCTCAGAGATGCCAATTTACTATGGTGCTTGATAAAGGTGAAAAATCAAGCTTGAGGTAATTTTTATTTAATGAATCTCCATTGGCTCCCAAGGCTATTTCCCAGCCATCTTCCAAAATACACATAGTGTTATGTTACATTAGTTCCACTCACGATAACTCCATGCCAGAGCACATTAGAACACAGCCAAACACTGTAGCCTTGCTTCCTTCCTCTGCCCTTCCGCTCCCCTTTGCATGCTACGTGGTTTCCCACTCTGTCCACCACTCAAAACTTAGAACTGTAGTTCCAAGGCTTGGGCTCATTTTCGTCTGTTTTCTTGAAGTCAAAGGCTCACTTCGCAACTTTCCACTCACTTCCCTTTAATACAGCAGTGATGCTCTTACAGTTTTGCAGAGGAACAAAGTATAAGGCTCTAATTCTCCCGATTCAAGACATGTATGTAATGGAAGTTTTCAACTGGAATCAAATTACTGTATTAGGCAGGATCACAGAATGTAACAGGAACTGCCTGAGAAACTGCTTGGAAACCTCAGTTTAGGCAGGGCAATGAAGTCCAGGATTGCTCCCAAAAAGGACCTGAAAGACCCATTGATAAGAGGCAGCAGCCAGTGTAACCTCTTGGCCGCATAATGTTAAGTGCTCTCTTCTGCCTCCTGCTAGGAGTTACTTTTCTATGTTTGGGATCCAAACTAACCCAGCGGTATTCCAATGCAAGCAGGGTAACAGGTGAATGTCAAATCAGTGCTGGCTGCAAGGTCACTCCCTCACAGCTCATGTTCTTTTAGGGAGAGGTTACTGCAAATCTGCAGCTACGCTCTTCTGCCAGTCCCTATTTGATCGTAATTAAATGAAGCTTGAGAATCCTGCCTCAAGCCTTTTCTTTCTTCCAGAGAAGGCTGAGGGCTGGTTTCTCCACTGCCAGGCATTCTCTCTCCTGGTGTTTTTGAAATCTCAGGACCAATGGGCGTCTGCCTGGGACAAGGCACCGCTTCCCTCTCCTTAACCTTTCCCCTCACAATCTGGAAGGACTGGAGCTGCTTCTGATTTTCAGTCCCAGCAGCTGGCCACCAGTGGGTTCACCTCAGCCATTAAAATACCAAGTTGAGTTTCTGCAGAAAACCTGGTGACGCTTTGGCCTGCAGCTGCAAGTGGAACAGATGAACTGCTAGCCCAATGCAGAGTCGTCCATCATACTTACTTGCAGCTGTTCCCAAGTTCATTCACTTCCTTTCCTGCACATTCCAGGATTTTTCTTTGCGGCACTATAAATCAAGTTTCATTCCACTTTTGTGGAATTTTCACTTTTTGTATTTTAAAGGAAAACTTGGAAACTCAATGTCTTATAACATCCTTCTACTCTTGGCCATTTCTTGAACTGCGTGGCCAGGAAATCAGAACGGTGTGATTCAGAAGGAATTTGAAGGGAAATGTAAGGTAATGTGTGTAAAATTACATTACATAGCTAAAATCAGTTAAATGTTCCAAATGCAAGCTCTAATGATTCCCTGAGATGGGGTGCAGGTAAATATCCAAATCACCTGATATACATGATTATGAATTAATTTCCAACACTGAATATATGCACATAAATATATTGCATATGCATCCGTCTCAGTAGAGTAAAAAATCAGATGATTTATTTTATGGTACAAATATATGATAATCCAAAAGGTTGTACTGAAACAAATTTTGAAATCTATGCTCCCGTGCACATTAAACTGTGAGTCTGTTAAATCTCCTTATTGTTGAGTTATAGAGATAATAGCATTTAGCACAGACTCTGTGGTTCAATGATTAAGTGAATTAAAACAAAATGTTCAAATATTGAGGTATTGTGGACTCATTCATTTCATACATGAAATGATTGTACCAGGTACAGTGAAAAAAATATATACAATTATGAGGTCTTGAGCTACAATTATTTTTTATCTAAGGACTAACATTAAACAGGTCCAGTTGATTGTATACGTCATATAAAATGGAGTTGTCAATTAATGTGTCAATAAAATTTCAGATAAACAATGTCCTATTTACTCTGAATAGTTCCCTCTCCCTTGCTGTTAGTAGATTGTATTAGATTTTAGAATAAGTTGCATGTCTTGTAATTTGAATATACTTTAGACCACTTAATAGAGCTCTCTGATACTAGATTTACCTTTAAGTATCAAAATTTCAGCATTACAGGTCTATTTGCATGTGTATAATAAATCATCTGATTTTTTAAGCTTGGCATAGAGGAAGAAATAAAGGCTCTGGTAACATGACTGACAGACTCACTGGAAGCAGTCCCATCTATGTATTAGGCACATTGATTAATAAATACTTTCAAGTGAATTAAATTAAGAGTTAGAAGATTCAGAGAACGCTCCGACTTAAGCAATAAGTCAAGCAAAAAACTCTCTCTTTACCTAATGTCTACCTCTGAAATTCACAGGGACAATTTTACCCTTTGCATAGAAGACTTAAAGCCCATAAATAACAGTCGTGAGATTAAATGCCCTTTAGTATATATGACTAAGAATTTATAAAGGTATAGTTTAAGACCTGATATAACAACAACAACAACAACAACAAAATACCTGGAAAGTTTCACTTATAAAAGTGCTCAGACCCAAATCTAGAACAATAGATAGAAAAACACCAACCACTTCTGCCTCTGAGAGCCTCCAAATTGCCATTGATAACTACGGATATCTGGCAACTCAGTTAATTTACAGGTAGGAAAAAAAGCAAAAGAGAAGAAGGAAGAAGGAAAGGAAAAAAATGTTAACATTATTTTCACTATGTTGTGCAATTAATGAAAATAATACCAATGAATATTAATTTGCATTCTATTTTAAATTTTTTAGGGTAAATGTTGTATGTCCATGTAGCCAGGTAAAAATAATTTGAGTTAATAAAATATTAAGATTGATAGATACATTTTTTATGATTCTGAAGGCTTTTAAGTGTCGTGCTATGTCTCAAAGTTATATATGTTCACATGTCTGGTTACACATTAGTAGAGCTTTTTCAACTTTTTGCAATGCTTTGAATATGGTTGGTTTGTTCTCATCAAAACTGATATTGAAATTTGATCCCCAATGTGGAGGTAGGGCCTATTGGGAGGTGTTTGGGTTATGAGGGCAGATCCTTCATAAATGGCTTGGTGGTGTTCTCCTGGTAGTAAGTTCTCACTCTCGCAAGACTAAACTAAATTAGTTCTTGAGGAAATGGGTAGTTTCCACCAGAGTGGGTTGTTACAGGGCTAAGATGCCTAGCAAACTTTCCCCTCTTCGCACATGTCTGCATCCTCTTTGACCTTCTCTGTCATGTTATGATGCAGAATAAAAGCCCCTGCCAGAAGCCAGGGTCATGCCGTTGAACTTCTCAGCCTGCAGAACTGTGAGCTAAACAAACTTCTTTTCTTACAAATTACTCAGTCTCAGGTGTTCTTTTGTAGCAATACCAAACAGACTAAGGCATTTTTTCTGAAAAAAATAAAAATCAACTTTGAATATACTTGGAATGTTAACTATAGCAAAATTATGGCAAAATGTAGTGCTGTTTAAATGGCAGCTTAAACATATAACACAATTTCAACTTTGAAAATAGTAATGGACTTGTTTTCTCTAAAGCAATAAACATATATTTATTGAGACAAGGCATTATGCTAGTTGCCTTAAGAGATTCAAAGAAATTTAATACAAATACAGGCTATCTTTGAATTTGTGTTCATAGTGTAGAGTAGAAGCAATTCATATAAAAATTGCTTAAAATTTAAAGCAATACATGGTAAATCCCAAATAAATGAATAGAAACTAAAGCATTATAACAGTTCATAAATTATACTTTCCTAACAAATATTTTCTAGGGTTGAAAGTGAAATACAAAGGTATTCTGAAATGCAAGTGTTTGCTTTATAAGTAATGAAATATTTGTTATAAATTATCCTTTTCAGCAAGGAAGAATCATGTAGAGGCCAAAGAAATTCAATTAAGCTTGAAATAGCCAAATGTACATTGTTGTTTTACTAAATACAAACTATGGTTTCACTAGAGAATTAATAACATGATACCATAGACTGAGTGCATTTCTGATGGTGGGAACAAGACAAGGATGTCTATTATCACCAATTCCACATTATACTGGAATGAAGCATTGCAATAAAGCAAGGAAAGGAAATAAAATGTACAAAAATTGGCAAGAAAAAATAAAACTATCATTATTTACACATAACATGGTCATAAACAATACTAAAGAAACAATGACTAATAAGGGAAATTAGTAAGGTTGCTGGCTAGGCCAACATACAAAAATTAATTGTATTTCATATCCATGAATTTCATATAATAATAACAATTACAGTGAGATAAAAAATACCGTTTAGCATAGCATCAAAAACAAATACTTAGGAATAAATCTAATGAAACATGCATAATACATCTATTCCAAAATAGAACACATTAGTGAAAGAAATGAACTAACTAAATGCAGATGTTATTCCATGTTAATAGGCTGCAGAACTTGATATATTGTTAAGATGTCAATTTCCAACAAACTTAAACTCATCCACGGTTTTAATGCAATAGCATTCAAAACCCCAGCAGATTTATTTTGGGGGGTAGGCATGGGGAGGAGGTTGTCAAGCTGATTCCAAATTTATTTAAAAATGGAAATAATGTACAATAACAAAGACAATCTTAAACATGTACAAGAAGCTGGAGGAGTTTGATAATGAGTAAAGATAACAGAATAGACCAAACGAGCATAATAGACTACAGAAATAGACCTGGAGACCCACAGGTATATGGTTTATGATATAGTCACCACTGCAAATCAATGGGAGAAAAGGATAGTCTTTTCAATAAATGGTACTATAGCACTGGTTATCTGGTACTATAGCAACTGTGTGGAAATAAAAACCTTGATCCCTGTTGCATATCATAATTAAAAGTAAATACCAGGTGGATACAGATCTAAACACAGAACTAAAACACCAAACATCTAGAAGAGTAGAAAAATATCTTTGTGATTTGGCAGGTAAGCAAAGTTTCAACAAACGAACACAAAGAACTAAACACAAAAAAGGAAATTATAAATTGGGCTCTATCCAAATAAAGAACTTTTGTACATCAAAAGACATTATTAATAAAGTGAATAGGCAAGCCATAGAGTGGAAAAACACATTACACAGTACCTGTACACATACATTACAAAGTACCTGTAAGCAGAATATAAAAAGAATTCCTCCAGGCCAGGCATGCTGGCTCATGCCTGTAATCCCTGCTGTTTGGGAGGCCAAGGCGAGCAGATCATGAGGTCAGGAGATTGAGACCATCCTGGCTAACACGGTGAAAACCTGTCTCTACTAAAAATACAAAAAATTAGCCGGGCCTGGTGGCAGGCGCCTGTAGTCCCAGCTACTCGGGAGGCTGAGGCAGGAGAATGGTGTGAACCTGGGAGACGGAGCTTGCAGTGAGCCAAGATTGCACCACTGCACTCCAGCCTGGGTTACAGAGTGAGACTCCATATCAAAAAAAAAAACAGAACTCCTCCAAATCAATAAGAAAGATGAACAAACCAATTTTTCACAGGGCAAAAAATCGAAAGAACATCTTCACTAAAAAGATATTCAAACAGCTGAGGCCTATGAAAATGTCCCAAACATCATTAGTCGTCAAGAATATGCAAATTAAAAACCACAATATGATACCAACTTACATCCACCAGAATGGCTAAAATTAAAAATACTGACAATATTAAATGTGGAGCACCTGGAACTCTCATACATTGTCAGTGAGAATATAAACCAGTTCAACCATTTTGCAAGAGTCTGGCAGTATCAACTAAAGCTAAATATACATCTACCTATAGCAATTCCACTTCTATCAGTATGCGTGCCCAAAAGACATATACAAGAATGCTTATATCAACTTTATTTGTAACAGCCCTTGGCTGGAATCATCCCATATCTCCATCAACATGACAGTGAAAAAAAACATACACTTCATACATTTAGTGGAATATAAAAGAACATAAAGTACTGCTGTGTGAAAGAAAACAGATGAAAATAAAAAGCATTTTACTCAGAGAAAGAAATAAGATACAAAGAGTACATATTTTCTGCAACAATCTATTTTTGGCTCATAAACAGACAAAATTAATATAGGGTAATAGAAGATACAATAGCTATTACCTTTAAATATGTAAAACATTTTCAAGATGTACTACTTAATATTGGTGTACTTTACTCAATATAAACAACAAATCAGTTAAGAAAAGGAATCCTAAAATGATGAGATAAAATAATCTACCTTTCAGTTGAACAATTGGGAAGTGAATAGTTCAGTTAATTCTCTGATCAAGTAAAAGTTGTTTCCCCTCGATGTTCTTCTTAATTACATTAGACAGAAGTATAGGAAGGAATGATGTAAGGGAAGAATAGGACAATTGAGGTTGAAATACTTTTTAACTTCACTTAGAAAAAACTGGACAACCTATGCATGTGTCTGTGATATAAAACATGTATCTGGTCTTTGACATCATTTCCTGGCACACAATCCTAAAATCCTTAGGGTTTCCAAAATGATATATTTTCATATTCTAATGACTTGACTGAGGACTGGCAACCCCTAGGTAGCTTTAGGATGGAGACTGGTCACCAAAAGATGACCAAGGCAGAATTAGAAGGTTGGGATTTTTAGTCCCACCCCTAACCTCCAGGGATGGGAGACAGGCTGAAAGTTAAGTTGCTCACCAATAGCCAATGGTTTTGTCAGTCATGCTTTCGTAATGAAGCCTCTGTAAACACAAAAAAGACTAGGTTCAGACAACTGCTGGAGAGCCAAATGTGTGGAGGTTCCTGGAGGGTGGTGTGCCCAGGAGGGAAGCTCCACATCCTTTGCCCCATGTCTTTCCTTACGTATCTTTTCATCTGTACTCTGTAATATCCTTTACAACAAACTGAGTCACGTCTTTTCCTGAGTTCTCTTAGCTACTCTAGAAAATTCATTGAACACAAGGAAGGGGTCATGGGAACCCTGATTTATAGACAATTGGTCAGAAGCGCATGTAAAACAACCCAGGGCCTGTGACTGCCATGTGAAGCGAAGGGTGGTCTTGTGGGACTGAGCCTTTAAGCTGTGGGATCTGATGATATCTCCATCCAGGTTGTGTTGGAATTAAACTGGATGACACCCAGCTGGTGTCTGCTGCAGAACTGATTGATTGCCTATTGCTTGTTGGTGTGGAGAAGCCGCTACACATTTGGTCACAGAAGTCTTCTGTGTTGATTGTTGTGGTGTGAGAGCTGAGAGAAAACAGTTTGTGTTTTTTCCACTCCAAGTCTACAATACAGTTTTTCCACTCCGAGTCTACAATATAGAGTACGACTAAATGTATCAAGTTCTAATGTTGTTTCTATTTGTCCTTCCAAATTGCAAAAATATGCAGAGATAAGGCTTTTCTGGGTACTTTTAATGTACTTTTTCTGAATGTCAACTGTAAAATGAAGGAAATAGCTACGATCTTCAGTGCAGAGAGCAGAAGCTAGTCATAAATAGTAACCATTCCAACATTTTCCTCTCTGTTTTGATGCTTTAACATCTTCTGAATTAATATGTTTCTTAGAGTTTGGAATCCTAGAAATAGTATTTGTGCTTTTGATGGCATTTCTCTGGAAAATCTTGGAGAGAAATATAAAATGGCAAACGATGGTATGACTCTTGCAGTGGCTCTGCTGCTGAAGTGTCACTATTAATTGTACAGGCTGTGCTCACACAACAGCCTCTGATTGGGATCATTTTATTGTTATTACCAAGTTCAGTTACCTACCACCATCTCCCAAATCCTCGCTTAAATTTTTTTTCATGTTTTCTATTCATAGAATCGGGCCTTTAATATGGCTGGTTATTATATCCAACATTTAAATTGGGAATGGAAATGACTGAGAATAAACAACAAAAAACTGTAGATTTGATGGTACAGAGAAAGATAAATTCTCAAATTTTTTTTCTATTATCATCCTAAGAAAGTATTGACAAATGAAAGACAGAACAAAATTCATTGTGTAGCATATGCCTGCTATGTTTTTAATATAAAAAATAATTCAGGCAATCTCTTGTAATTTTTTGAAGTAGAATCTGAATTATATTTGTCAAAACAGCTTGATAATTATTTTCTGATTATCTTCCTTAAAATGGCTTAGTGACATATATATATATTTAAAGCACTAAATAAATTATTCCATGTGGCTCCTGCAGACAGAATTAAGAAGTTACAGAGGCCGGTCACAGTGGCACAGACCTGTAATCCCAGCACTTTGGCAGACTGAGGCAGGAGGGTTGCTTGAGGTGAGGAATTCGAGAACAGCCTGGGCAACATAGCAAGACCCCATCTCTAAAAAAAATAAAAATAAATAAAAGAAGTTGCAGGAATATATATATATCTTTTTCCTAAATAGACTTTGAGAGATTTATTTATACCTGAAACAGCCTGCCCCTCAAAGCAAGACCTCCATCACTGGACATCTGAATGTTATGCCTACCTATCTGAATGTTTCATATTTTGGATTTGTTTTTCCAAAAAATATAGAAGGCTAAGTGTTTCATTTCAGACTGACCTCAATACATGCCTTCGCATGTTGTACTACAATGTCAAATACAGAATTGTAGAGCTGCTATCAGTGAAGCATTGTTTTTAATTAAATTCTTATATTGTATTTGAAAACATAATGCAAGTTTAGATTAAAATTGACTGATATATTCAAAATAACTCAGAATAAAAAAAAAAAACACAAGAGAAAACTTCTACGTTGAGGAAGCACCTGGGGTATCCAGCCAGATTCCGTTAGGCTTTTGAGGATAGATGTAAAGTGGCAAAGGACTTGATGAAAACTAGATCAGATAGAGTCAGGACATCACTTATGAAAATGAGGCATAGCTGTTTGTAATTTTTTGTGATGCTTATGTAGCTTTCTTATGTTTACAAGATTTGATTTGACATCTCTAAGAAATAGAGATTTACGTGCGCACAAGTGTCACCTTCAGGTTGGGGGTTGCACTACCGTGTTATACATACACATCAGTGTATGGATAATTCACCAAATTTGCCAAGGAAATATCATTAAGTGCATTGTTTACTGAGCAATTCAGCACTGCCTGTAGAATTTAGGGCTAAGAAAAAGTTTTTGCTTCCCCTAAAGAACTACAATGCTATTTCCTTTGTAATAGTAAAACTTTTCTGACCAAACAGGTACCTCCTTTCACTTTGGTTTCCAGGAAACTAAGAGACAAGCTGGAAGCTCAACTGCATCTAATGGACTTTCTTATTTTTTCCTGTTACGATGTTTCTGTTTATATTCATATACACCATGGCTACTACACTATTTAGCCATTTCATCACAGTTTTTTTGTTTGGGGGCTTGTGCAAGCTGTCTAAAATATTTTATGGTATGAGTTGGGGAGAAATAATTAATTTACTGATGAGACATAGTTGAGAGGCTGTATTTGTTTGCTGGGGCTGACATTACAAGCACTACAGACTGGGTGGCCTAAACAACAGAAATTTATCATCCTGCAGCTCTAGAGGTCAGAAGTCTGAAATCAAGGTGTTGGCAGGGTTCGTTCCTTTTGCATGCTGTGAGGGAGAATCTGTTCAGGCCTCTCTCCTGGCTTGTTGATTTGCTGGCAATCTTTGGTGTTCCTTGGCTTGTAGCTGGATCACCTTGATCACTGCCTTCATCTTCTTTGGACTTGTCTGTCTCTGTGTTCAGATTTCCCCTTTATACACAGATACATTCATGTGGTATTAGGATATATCCTAATCACCTCATCTTAAGATGATCATCTGCAAAGACCTTATTTCCAATTAAGGTTACATTCACAGGTGTTGGGATTTAAGACTTCAACATCTTTTTTTGGGGGGGGTTGGGGGGCTCAAAATTCAACTCATAATAGAGGTTATGCAAAGAGTGAGAGGACAAATTGGAAAAAAATCAAGTCCTTGTGAGTTCAAAGTCTATACTTTTTCCTAATCCAATGCACAAGCTTCTTTGCACCTCCTCCTTTCAATTCAGCTTGGGTATTCTTCTGTTATCACCCTACCTACGTGTTCCTTGGCTCCTCTAGTCTCTCTAGCACTTGGCTTACCAGATCAAGCATTTTTAGCAGGATGAATTTTTCATCTCAGACCAAAATCTCCTTAAGCTGATAAGCAACTTCAGCAAAGTCTCAGGATACAAAATCAATGTGCAAAAATCACAAGCATTCCTATATACCAATAAAAGACAAACAGAGCCAAATCATGAGTGAGCTCCCATTCATAATTGCTTCAAAGAGAATAAAATACCTAGGAATACAACTTACAAGGGACGTGAAGAACCTCTTCAAGGAGAACTACAAACCACTGCTCAAGGAAATAAGAGAGGACACAAACAAATGGAAAAACATCCCATGCTCATAGATAGGAAGAGTCAATATCATGAAAATGGCCATACTGCCCAAAGTAATTTATAGATTCAATGCTATCCCCATCAAGCTACCATTGACTTTCTTCACAGAATTAGAAAAAAACTACTTTAAATTTCAAATAATTTGTAAAAGAAAAGGTGATGTGAGGCCTGAGAAATACAGCCATCATCTTGATTTTATTATGACAGCTGTAATAGTTGTCATCACAGGGTCACAATTTTTCCTATTTCGAGTTGGTGAAGACACAGCTTTTTTCCTTTTATGTACAATGCATTGTGTCTTTCTCACGACTCCCACCTTCTGTGTGGCATTGGTGATGACAGTGGTGAATAGGGAGGGAATAGGATTAGGATTAGCCTATCATGTCAGTTTAGCTTAATCCCATCATTTCCCATTTTCTCTCTTTTCTCTGTTCCCCTCAAAGATTGCAGGGAGTGTACAGAATGTAGTGAGTTTTGAGATGACAGGGTAGTGGACAGACAGGGTTTCCAAATCTATGGGAGTCTGAGATCATGCCAGTCCCTGGTGTAGGTTCTCTCCTGTATGGCGCCCTACCTGGGATCTGATGCTGGAATCTGGTGGCCAGTCTCTCATAGTTTAATCAGGGCTGGTGGTTCTCTGTGGAGGCCTTGGCCTGCCTTCATTTCATACTGGCACAGCTTAGCAGTTATCACCTTTGTATTTTATTTAGGCAACCCGGGAACTTTTCAGTCCCATCCATGCCAGTTATTAGCAGGCATGCTCAAGAAAGCTAAGCACCAACATTTTCTCTGTGCCTATCTACATGACATCACTGGGATCACTCTGATGCTCTGTCTCCCTTTACCCAGTGGGTATAGGGTTGGTCAGCAAAGTGGTTCCTCTTCCTGCTGCTGGTATTTCACTTTACTAATTTAAAATTTCTTTCCAGTCTTGGACACAGTCTGCAAAGGAAGACTCTCCTGCCCTTCCTACCTTCCTGTCCTCCTCTCACATTCCTCAGAACAGAAGGGATGACCTTCTGCCTCCTTACTTTGTCCATCCCAGCAAGTCCTCCTGCAGGACTTGTGGTCTAGTTTATCCATCAGGCATCTTGATAATTGATTGTATAAAGACTCGTCCCTGTTGACAGTTTGGCTTTTATGCCTACTGTCTAGCCATTCACTGAAAATTCCCATTAGGGATGTTAAAAAATGGTTTCATCTCTTTCTCATTCAATTTCTCTGGTAACAGTCCTGAAGCACTTCTCTCCATGGTGGATGCTTCAGCTGAGTTGGGAGAAAGTTATACATTCACAAAAATGCGGAAAAAGAACAGTTATCTTTCTCCCTCTCACTCACAAATACACATAGCCCACCAAATATTATCTCTGTTATGTAATAATAATTGATACCACTTCTGGAGCATGTGCTAAGGTGCCAAACATTGAGCTAGGCACTTGACATATATTACCTCATTTAATCCTGTTAACAAATCTAAAGTATGGTTCTTTTTTAGTCCAATTTTCCAGTTGAGGAAGCTGAGCCTTAGAAGGAAGCTATGTTTTCCCCCATGTTCAATTAGCTATAAATGATGGAGACAAAATGTAAACCCTGGTAATTCTCTACTTTTGCTTATTTCCGTCTAGAAAAAAACCTCTAAGTACTGAAAAGCATTGTACCTTCTGATCTCATTATAATTCTTAAGAAGCTGCCATTCTTGTAAAGCAATTCCACATAGTCTCTCCTATCCTCTCCTGATATATTTAGTATGCCTAAAACTATTTATGGCCAGCAGTTCCATGGGCTACCCTCTCCCTTGATGTCACTGTGTTCCTAAATATCATCTGCAACCCTCCGCACCTAATTCAGCCACTGATGCTCATCTTCTCTCTACAAAGATTAACTGTCATGCATGTCCTGTTGTCCAAGCATTTTTCATGCCTGGCAAATAAAACCATCATCAATAACCTATTAGCATTCAGCAGCTTCAGTGAAACAAAAATAAGGGACTAATTGTTTTAGCTCCAAAATTTATAGAACCTCAAATGCAAAGAAACTCACAAAGAGGGGTTTGCTTGCTTCCAATAGAAAGCTCTTGCTTTCCTCCCGAAGCTGATCCACCTGTAATATGGCATCTTAGGCTTAAGACCTACAAGTGAGTCTGGTCAAGAAAGACTTTGTAGCCTTCTATGAATTTCTGTTTGCCCATTAAATTTTTCCCCAGTCTCTCTCACACTTGATATATGTAAATATTTTGTTTACTGGAAACCTTACTTTTGACAGGTGGCGATTCTAGCTGCCACTGACTGTCAGGGTTTAATTCCAAAACAAAAGCTCACTTAAAAGTAAGCACAAACTATGAATAAAATAGTGAAAAAGTCTCGTTTAATATCTTTTAGAGGTTCAGTTACTCAGAAGCCTCCAGGTAAATTTCCTAGGCATCCAAGCCTAGCAGTCAAAAGACCAGGCATGCCTCAGCCCCACCCTGTTCTCCTGACTTTCTATTGCTTCCATTTCAACTGTAAACTCTGGAGGAGAGGGAGAGTGGTGCTCAGGAGAACTGTCCACAAACAACATTTTGTAGCATCAGAGATCAATTTGGATAACAAGCCATTTTGATTGCAAGGTACAATTTTTTGACCAAAAACAATAATTGTCAGCTGCAAAAGTGACAGGACGTGACTACAGAAAAGAGCGGATTAAAGTCCAGTGTCTGACAAAAGGGATTTTAGATCTGTACTGTAATCATTCTGACATTTTGATGAATGCCTAACCTTACAAAATGGGCTGGAAGTTGAAGTGTTAATCATGGGATACGTAAAGGCTGCTGCTGCTGCTTTGCGAATTGAACATGAACGTGCAAATGGAACCTACCTCTTGAAGGATGCTCTAAAACCTTGGGCTTGCTAAATTGGCTGTCATTGTAAGAAAACTTAATACTTGAATGTTTGTGGTCCTAGTTTGAAAAATACCTGCAGATTCTATAATATGCAAAAGAAAACAAGTTTATGGGCTCTACAGGAGACGCATACATTTTTCTTTCAAATTTCCATACTGACATCGTGGTGAGAAGCCATAGAGATTTGCCATAACAAAACAATGTTTATGTGTAATGTGTCTGCCATTTCCCACCATTCATTTCTCTTTTGTATCTTATTATCATGGTTTGGCCCACCACTGATTTCAAAGATTGCTTCCCCATTACTAATCTGATATTACTTTTTAAAGCAAACACCTAAAAAATCTAATTGAATAAGGGAGAATTCTTGTGACAAGGCTGAATATTCAGCTTCTAGTTGCAAATGATTTGTATCATCCCTCTGAAACATTATAGGACAGCAGATTTGGTACATTAAGTTCTGCAAGATAAAACACTGTATATATTTCCTCTTACTCTGATGACGGTAACTCTCTAAATGTAACACCAGGCCCACCTAACGATATCAGAAAAATGCATCGATGTTAAGCAGTAAATTATTTTCAGATAAAACAAATCCTCTGGAGAACAGGTAATGAAGGGTAATGCTGGGAGAACCAAATAATTAAAATGAAGAAGATAACAGAGTAATAACCCATTTCAATTTGACTGATTGACACTTTAAGCAATAAAGAAAGGAATCACATTAATGGCATGATAAAAATTACCATTCTCTTCTATTATGCAATACGGGGATTTAAAAAAAAGTAATGTACCAAGTATGTGTTCCACTTGCCTGAAGTTAATAGTTGATTTCAGAGAAAGCAGGAACTGTATACTGTAGTTTTCTTTATTGCCCTATTTCTAGATATAAGAAAAATTAATGGATACAGGATGGAGAGAATGAAGTGAAAGGAAGGATATACTGTAAATCTAATCTACCAGGATCACCTACATGGGTTTGCAAAACAACCTAATGGCATATTCCATGTATATTACAAAATACATACATTGTTTACTTCGTTTTCTTTTAGGATACTGCATGTTGGACCCTATGAGGATATTTGTTTTACACTAATTATGATGTGCTTTCCATTCTGTGACAACAAAAAGATATTTAGCCCACCTAATTTGGGGTATGAAGTAATTAAGAATAAGACCCAAGCTATTGTTGCAAAAGCCTTGTTTGCTGAAGGTGCCCAGGAAATGCAGTCATACCCGTCATTGAGAGAACCTGCTTTTAGCTCAGCCTGCAAGCAGCAGATGACCACCCTCCAAGGAGAGATTACATCACCTTCTCTACGATGAATGTCAAGAAAATGTCGATCCTTGCCATAATACACAGCTGACAAAGGAACCCCAAAAAGTGAGTGGGGTGGGGAGGGTAGGCAGAGGAGGATGGGAGGGATGGGAGGGCTGGGGGGAGAGAAAGTGCATAAACTGGAGCAGTCATTGTCCCTCAAAAGTCAATCAGGCCTCTGACATTGGTAGAGCATATTGGTCATTAGGAACAATAAACTCCAACATAATCAGCTGAAAAAGAATTAGACATTTAAGCAAATCTATAAACAATGGCTAAGATCTAGTCTGAAGAGTCTAAACTAAGAGCTGACATCCTGATTCAAAGAGTAAAGCTCTTTCACCTTCACGATTTTGCTCAAAGGTCACTATGTCAATGAGCCATACCTAGACCATTAGAACTTTTTAACATCCTCTTCCCCCCAAAACCCTACCCTCTTTCCTGCTTTATTTTTTTCATTTGTATATATTACCTTATATTATATACTTATTTATTTCCTTATTTTATGTCTCCCCCAACTAGAATTTTACTTCCAGCACAGCAATGGCCTGTTTTGTTCACTGCTGGGCCCCTAGCACCTAAAACAGCATCTGACGTAGAGTACACACTCAAATGTTGACTGACTGATTGCACAAATGTAAAGTTAACCATTGTGTATACAACTGGGAATGAAATATACCTTAAAATCAGCAGACTATGTTTTATTCACTAGAAACAGAAGAGGAAGATGAAACTGTTGGAGTGGGGGAATGATGGAAGCAAGGAGAGGTGATACTTACTGTGGTTCCTATCAAGTTCTACACAACTACTGGGATCATATACGGTCATATTATACAACACAAATTTCCCAAGAATCTTACAGGTAGATTGTATTTATCATCTTGAGTTTATAAGAGAGTCAGAGGAAGCTCCCTAAAAATAACCAGTGTGACTAAGGTCACCATATTTAGACCTGGAAGTCATCAACAGGTTCACCTGTGCTGAAGTGAGTACATCTTCAAAAATATCCCACCTGTGACCTTCTGGATGTTTGGATATATGTGGATATACCTGGGTAAGGGTGAAGAAGGAGAGATGAGTGATGTGCAGATTTTCCCAGTGCTTCTCTGACATTATGACAGTGATAGAAAATAACTATGACACAAGATTAGCAGGCACAAGTGATATTCAACTTTGCAGATTTTTCTGGAGCTTTGAGTCACAGAAAGAGAAAAGACATTTCATCAGGCTTACGCAGCTCTTCAGAAAACTAGCAGAGGGTTCCCCTTTCCAATTTATCCTAAGGATAATTAGTATCATACCAATAATGAACTTGACATAATCTGGTAAATTGTTCTCAAATAAAAATGTCACTTCTGTATTACGAGTCACCGAAAACTTTTCAAGTTTTTGGAAAACACTCCGGTCTTCTTAATTGTCTAACACACACATGGATATTAGTATAAAATATGTACTATACATTCTACTCAAGAAAATATTTAATATTTGAAATATTCATTCTGAGAAACCGAACTAGGCAGATTAAAGCTTACAATGAATTGATTTCCAAGCAAACCTATTTTTTTTCCTAGCAATGGCAAAGAAGAAGTGCTTTCTTTTGTTTCTCTTATAATTAAACTTGTTTGAAATTCCTGAAGAGGTGTGAATGGAATAGTTATACATGTGTAACAGCTCCTTGGTGTCTGGGCCTCAGTGGATCTCAGATTCAGTGGGGGAAAGTCTGAGTTCAAACTAGCTTCAATAAAGTCATGCAATCAACACTCTGGGAAAGCGTACTCTAATAAATATGTGAAAGAACAAAAGTGAGCTGACACTCATCTTCACTAAGCAGCCTGTTCACTGCAGAAATAGCATATATCTTAATGCTTCAGAAGACTACATTAACAGACTCATTTTTTATAAGAACTGCAAAATGGATAATGAAATAGCAAAAGAAATATACCAGTCCCACCTATACTGATTCAAGTGTGGTGTTCCCTGAGCCTTTTTAAGCTTTCATGATGTAGCATTTCTTCCAGAAGTTTTTCCTAAATCCTGTAGGGCTTTGGAGTGGGGGATGGGCACTGAGTAGGGAATAAATCACAGTGCAGTCACTCATAGCAGGGCTGGGTACAGTCATTATGGGCACCCTAGATTTGCCTTCTAGCCAATTTTAAAATGGCTCTTAAAAATTTGTAGTCCCAGAGAATATCACAGCTTGGAACCAAGTCATAGATATCCCAGCTGGTAGTACACTGAAAACGCAGAGGCTGTGAGTATACTTTATTTCTCAAACTAATCTGAGGGCAAGCCCTATAGAATTGACATATTGACATAGCTCAGTGTAAAAAAAGAATTGGAAATCAAGAGATGTGGATCGACTTTCTATCTCTGCCATGAACTGGCCGAGGACATTTGAATGAATAATTACACCTATTCAAGCCTCAGTTTTCTCAATTGCAAAAAGTAACCTTGGGCAAGCTAGTTATTTCCTTTGGACTTCATTTAATTATCCGTTAAAAACAACCTTGCTATGGTATTTTATGGTATTATTAGAGAGAGTCTTACCATAATATTGCTTTTCAAATTCAGTTAATGTCCCTGCCTCCAGTAGGTATTTAGAGAGGATTCTGAGCAGAATTAGCCAAATAATCAAACAAAGTTGGAGGACTTGAGATTATTTGCCTGATCAATTAAAATACGAAGGTCAGAGCCAGTATGGCTTTTGAGTAGAAAGGTCACTAGGTTGAAAATCCTTCATCTTGGCTTCTAGTACCAGATTTGCTTCCTACAACCTGTGTTACCTTAGCAAATGTTTAGATTTACAAGATCCATTATAGTATACAATTTTATGCTACATATCTTAACAACTGAAACTTTTAAGGAAAGAGACTTATAATCCTGTCTGAGACATCTAAGGGAGACTATTCATTTAAATCAAAACAAGAGGAATGTCAGTGGGATGTGAGGAAAAATGGCCTGGCACTCTGAAATATCAAACACCAGAATGGGATCCTCTTTGACATCTCAAAATAAACAGCTACTGGTTTTAGATGCTATGTTTATTGTCTGCCTCTATATTACTGATTACCAGAGCTCAATGGCTTAAAACAACACCCATGTATTATTTCACAGTTCTGTGGGTCAGAAGTCCTGGCCAGCTTAGCTAGGTTTGGTCTAGTTATCACAAGGTCAAAGTCAAGGTGATGGCTTACTGGGCGCTAATCTGGAGAATGTGGGGGAAGAAACCACTTTCAAGATCATTCAGGTTGTTGGCAGAATCCAGTTCTTTGTGGCTCTAGGTCTGAGCTCCAGGTTCCTTTGCTGATGCTCAGCTGTGAATCTCTCTCTCAGCAACCCATGGCTACCCACCTTCCTTCTCATGTGGCTCCTCTGTATTCAAACCAGCAACAGCTCAAGTCCTTTATACACTTTGAATTCCTCTGACTTTCCCTGATGCTTTCTTCTTCTGTCACTAGCACGAGAAATTTCTCTGCTTTGAACAGCTTCTGTGATTAGATTAGGTCTGCCAGGAATACCCTACCCTTTCAGGGTCAACTACGTCATATCACATAAGACAATCATGGGAATGAAAAGACATCACATTCACAGATTCTGGATATTAGCCCTGTGAAATTGGGGGTGGTGGGGTATTTCTGGAAATTCTGCCCAATACATCTGTTTTAGTCATACTCTTTCTGGAAGGCAGAAGGCCTAAACAATAATGACCTTTTGGCCAGGCTGTTAAAGATAATATAAAGTTTTTACAACTAATAAATAGTGTTTACATCTACAAATCATGATTCAAAGGCAATCTGATCTATGTCCACACAACCAAAAACAACTTGGGTGGTTCTGTGAATATTGGAGAAATATGACCCATTCAAGTGACCAAGTTAGATCATATAAAATAGAGCCATTATTCTCTAGGTAGTTATTGAATAATGCCTCGAAACTCCCTATGTTTCGTCTTTGTCCATGTTTCCAGAGTATGAAAAGACAAACATCTAGGCTTAGGTAGTAAATTGGACAAATAGTGAGAAAGTGAGAGAAATTCACTATGCTAAGGAAAATAACTAGAACAAAGAAACTTCTAATGAACCAAAAGTCAAATAAAAATTCTTTTTTAGGCTTCCATTAGTGACCTCTATTGTATTGAAAGTTCAAGCACAAATACAAACAACAAAATGGAACTGATATCAGATTATGGATTATGTAACAGCAACCAAAGAAAATAGTTCAGGTTATTTTCCCACTAAATAATAATAATTTAACACTCACCTCACTGAACGTTTTGTTTCTGTTCATCCACTTTGAAGAGGCATTTGAATTATTATAGTAAACTTTTACTGTCAGTCAAGTGTCTAAAGCATAACACCAATTGCCTCTGAAATATTTTAAGATAAATTAAATAAAAATTCTTGATGTGAAAAATTGCTTTTTTCAATAACTGGATGGCAATATTTTAAACTAGTAGTTATATGAGGTTCTTAAGACAACTATTTTTCAGCAATTATTATTTTGAAAAATTTAATTTATTGCCCTTTTTGTTTTCCACCTGCAAGTCTCTTTTTCTTTCATCCTTGACCAATCTAACCCTTTTTATAGGAATGGCTCACATGTAATTATCTATGTACTACAAGACACATTCACAAAATAGACCAGGGAATTTCTACGATGTCTTCCACTGGCTCTCAATATATAACTTCAGGGAAAATGTAAGAATATGTGAGGATACTTGACTCTTTAGCATATGGAGCTGATATTAAGTCCCACCACTTCCTTCCCCTTAACTCACACAATCCACAGAACAGCTACCCATCCTTCTCATCATTCCTCACCTGTTTTGGCTTTCCCTCTCTCCCTCCCTCCTTCCTTCCTCTCTTCCATCCTCCCTTCTTTCTTCCTCCCTTCCCTTTTTCCTTTATTTCTTCCTCTTTCCCTTTCTATTCCTTCTCTATATGTTTTCTTCCTTTCTTTTTTTCCTTCTTTTCTTTTCTTCCTTTCATTGGTCATACCAAATTTTCTTCTTCTGGTTTGAGAATTATATTCTCAAATTCTATTTTTCCTTAGTTATTCCCACTGTATTAAATGAACACTTGTATTAATTTCCCTTAAATTATATACATGATTTTATATTGCCCCCAAGACAAGTATCCTAGCACATTTTTGCCTCTGTGAGGTCTCATCATGACTTTGTTCACACTCTCCATCCCATTTTTCCCACCACACCACATTTCTGTCTTTGAGAATTGTTAGTCTGGATTGTTTTGTATATGCTTTTTCTCTTTTGTTTCTTGTTTATTTATAAGTAATATACCTTACTGATAGCTTTGATAGTTTTCTCATCCATACTTCCCATATTTTCCTGGGTTCTCCTGGATATATTTTCTTTCTGGGGTGTAATTTTTTTTAGTCAACAGACTTTAATTTTTTAAACAGTATTAGATTTATAGAAAAGTTGAACCAAAAGCACAGAGTTCTCATGTATTCCTTCTGCACCTTCCCCCAGCCCCCACCCCCCACCCCGAGTTTTTCCCTATTATTCACATCTTGCATTAGTGTGGTGCACTTGTGACAAGTGCTGAACCAACACTGATACATTATTACTAACTAAAGTTCATAGTTTGCATTAGATTTCACTCTCGGTGTTGTGCACTTTTATGAGTTTTCACAAATGCATGATGCCATGTATCCACCATAACAGTCTCATACAAAATAGTTTCACTGCCCTCAATATGCCCTGTGATCTACCCATTTCCCTCCCCATCCACTGCCCTCTCCATCCTCATCCAGTCCCTGAATCCTTGACAACCACTGATCTTTTTTATTGTCTCTATGGTCTTCCCTTTCCCAGAAGGTCGTGGGGCTGCAATCATACAGCCTTTTCAGACTGGCTTCTGCCACTTAGGAATGTATATTTAAGGTTCCTCCATGTTTCTTGTGGCTTGATAACTCATGAGTTTTTATTGCTGAATAGTATTCCATTTTATGGATGTCCCATCTTCAATGGTATTTTCAAAGCACATCTTAAGTGGTCAAACTAAAAATAAATTTGTTTCATTTTCACATTTAAATAATACTTTATATTTTAATAAAATATAAATTCCCAGGTTTAAAGCACTTTTTCTTTAGTAATGTATTATCTTCATGTATCCACCATAACTGGTGAGAAATATAACAATTGAATATTTGTTTCTTTTTCCCTCCTTGAATATTTTGTTTTGTTCTCTTTGCCTTTTATGTCCTAAAATTTGCAATAATGTAGCTAGGTAAAGGATTATTTTCTTTATTTTGTTAACCATTTATGAAACCCTCAAATGCTTTTATAATTTCAAAAATTATAAGATATATTTGAATACAATATTCTTCAAATATTTTCTATCCTTGATTTATTTATTTTTTAATGCTTCTTGTATTTCTATTTTATGGACATTAACATTACAATGTCTTCTCTTTATTTCACTTTTTCTATCATTTCTATATTTCATTTGTTTGTCCTTTCCTTATACCCTCTGTAAAAGTTCCTCAAAGTGATTGCCATGCTTTTGAATTTGTTAAGATAAATGTTATGGCCCAGAATATGGTCTACCAGATGAATGTTCCAGGTGAGGTTGAGAAGAATGTGTATACTGCTGTTGTTGGATGGAATAGTCTATACATGTCAATTAGAACAAATTGATTGATAGTGCTGTTCAGGTCAAATTACTGATTTTATATCCTTACTGATTTCCCACAACACTGCATCTTTAATCTTCTTTTTAGTCATTTTAAAAAGGTTTCTTTAGAGTTTGCAATACATATTTATCACAGGATGGAATGCAGGCTGTGCCAAAAGAATATAACTATATCACAAATGTACACTACAACCTCACTGAAGGTAAAAGTGGTTAACAGTAATTTTGGAAATGAGTGGAGTCTGTAAGTCCAAAAGGAAGAGGAACTGCACATAAACTCAAACTCTCTAGTTGATAAAGTGTCTTTCCTACAGCAATATGGGTTAAAAATTTTGTTCAGCTACAAGCATACAATAGAATTTAATAATTATGTGAATGGATAGAGGAAGGTAGAAGCCATGTTTCTCACTTTGGTGTAGGATTTTACAGAAAAAAACAAAGGGAATACGCTAGACTAACCAGGTGGTAATATATTAGACTTGGAAACACCAAAATGTACTCATGTTTAGCTTAATGTAGACACAGAAGTTTACATATAGAAATATGTATAGATAGGTGCACAGGCACAAGTTAGTATACACACATATATTTCTTTACTTTATCAGCTGAGAAGCTCTAGAAGCAAGGGCATCCCAATAGTAACAATCACATTTAGCACTCAGGTCTTGGCTTTTGTTCTGTTCCCCAATTAAAAGAGTCGGAGCTCCTTGAAGAACTGGTTGCCTAATGCTGAAGCAGAAAATACGCAAGATAAGCCTGGAGAATCATGTAGTTCCAGAAAGTAAGGAAGTGCTTAAAAAAAAAAAAATCCCACACTGATGGGAAACGTCAGAAGGACACAGAAGTCAGTGGCCAAAGCTGGAACAATTTAAGCAACAAAGTGAAGTCATATTGGTTGGTAACCCAAAGTATAAAATGAATATCCATAAGCCTATATTGATGTAAATAAATGAGTTAATAAATAAATAAATGGGATAGAAGAAATAGATCTCCCATACAAAAGAATTCCAGCCAGGCATGGTGGCTCACGTCTGTAATCCCAGCACTTTGGGAGGCCGAGGTGGGAAGATCACTTGAGGAAGTCATATTGGATGGTAACCCAAAGTATGAAGTGAATGTCCATGAGCCTATATTGATGTAAATAAATGAGTTAACAAATAAATAAATGGGATAGAAGAAATAGATCTGCCATACAAAAGAATTCCATCCAGGCATGGTGGCTCACGCCTGTAATCCCAGTACTTTGGGAGGCTGAGGTGGGAGGATCACTTGAGGTCAGGAGTTAGAGACCAGCCTTGCCAATATGGTGACACCCTGTCTCTACTAAAAATACAAAAATTTGCTGGGCGTGGTGGCATGTGCTTATAATCCCAGCTACTCAAGAGACTGAGGCAGGAGAATCGCTTGAACCTGGGAGGCAGAGGTTGTAGTGAGCTGAGATCGTGCTACTGCACTCCAGCATGGCCCACAGAGTAAGACTTCGTCTCAAGAAAAAAAAAATTTAATTAATTTATGTAGATATTTCACCCTCCGGTGGGTGGACAGTAATTCCTGACTCCTTAAGTGTGAACTGTGTATAATAAGCTCCTCCCAAACAGTACAGAATGGAAAGGGGAAAAGTCAATGATGTTCAGGTGGAGTAATCTGACAACACTACCTCAGCCCAGTGATCAAGGTCAACATCAACGGTGTAAAGTCATGTTGATAATATGTATACTTGATATCATGCATAGCACTTTACCTCTGTGAACTTCCTTACTAAACCTAGAACGCCAGTCTAGTACTTAGGAAAATATCAGTATCCCTGCTAGTATTACTCAAAGTTGACAAGGCTGTCCAAAACATAGGAAGTCTGAGAAAACATTGCAGCTAAGTGGAGCCTAAGGAGCCATAATGAATAAATGTAATGTGGTATCCAGGATGGGCTCCTAGAAGACAAAGGTGAAAACTAAGAAAATCTGAATAAATTATGATAAAAATAATTGATATCAATATCTATTGATATTGTATTAGTCCTTTCTCATGCTGCCAATAAAGACTTACCTAAGACTGGGTAATTTATAAAGGAAAGAGGTCTAATAGACTCACAGCTCCACATGGCTCTGGAGGCCTCACAATCATGGCAGAAGGCAAAGGGGGAACAAAGTCATGTCTTACACGGTGGCAGGCAAGAGAGCATGTGCAGGGGAACTCCCCTTTATAAAACCATCAGATCTCATGAGACTTATTCACTATCACTAGAATAGCATGGGAAAAACCCACCCCCATGGTTAAATTATCTCCCACTGGGTCCGTCCCATGATATGTGGGGATTATTACAATTCAAGGTGAGATTTAAG
Organism: Gorilla gorilla gorilla; assembly: GCF_029281585.2. Classification (NCBI taxonomy): domain Eukaryota; kingdom Metazoa; phylum Chordata; class Mammalia; order Primates; family Hominidae; genus Gorilla; species Gorilla gorilla. The sequence continues at coordinate 89,414,026 of NC_073231.2, forward strand.
TGGGGACACAGAGCCAAATAATATCAGATATCAATAAAAAATAATTAGTATTCATATTTACTCACTTATTGTAACAAATCTACCACACTAATATAAGATGTTCATAATAGGGGGGACATGGTAGAGGGAAATGAGAATTCTCTATAGTATCTTCACAATTTTTCTGTATATCTGAAATTGTTTTTAAAATCAACGTTTATTTTCTTAAAAAGCCAAGGCAAAAATGGTATTTTGATTTTGTATGTGTAATAGGGGTATTTATAATAGTGAAAACAATGAAGGCAATCCAATATCCAAAAAAATAAACAAATGATGGTTCATCAATATGAAAGACAAAACAAAAATGAAGTTTTATATTAGGTAGGTGCAAAAGTAATTGTGGTTTTTGCCATTACTTTCAATGACAAAACTTCAATCACTTTTGCACCAACCTAATATATTTTGAAAAAATGAATATAAATGATGTATTGGTTTAATGATCAAATGTAGTTTCCTCTGAGAGGAGAAGCAAAATAAACAAAGTAGGAGAGGAGATTTTTGCTTTTCAGCTTATGTCTGGTTGTACCATTTCTTCTTAATCTTACTCATATGAATTTGTTGAAAACAAAATTTTTTAAGAGAGGGATAAGTCTGTGCATGGTGGCTCATGCCTGTAATCCCAGTACTTTGGGGGGCTGAGGTGGGAGGATTGCTTGAGGCCAGGAGTTTGGGATCAGCCTGGGCAAGAGAGTGAGGTCCCATCTTTAAAAATATATAAAAAATTAGCCAGGCATGGTGGTGCATGCCTGTAGATAGAGTAAGACACGGTCTTTTAAAAAAAAAGAACAAGGTGAAGATGTTGAGGTTCTATTTCAAGGACAAGGTATTTAAGGCACATCACTGAGACACTGATCTTGCAAAGGTAGGGAACAACTCTGGATACATGTAAACAAAAACCCACAGTTCAGTTATTGTAACCTAAGATGCTTGCTCTGAATAGCTTAGCCCAGACCACTACATCATTACAGTTCAAAACCTTTACTGTTTGCTACTGTTTACACAATAAAGTGTACACATTTAGCAGGCTTTATAAGAAACTGACAATCTGACTTCTGCAAACCTTTCATAGCTACCTTCTGCCCCATCAGCTGTGTACCTGTCCTCTAGCCATGCTGACATCCATCTGCCTTTCCAAATCTCTGTTCCTTTGTTCATACAATTCTATTTGCCACCAGTGTTCCCTTCAAATCTCCAGTTTTAAAAATAATACATGTAGTTCAATTGCAGGCTTAAATACAAACTGCTCCTCCACAATCCCATTTAGATTTTGCCAATTAGAAAAAAAAATGCACATTTTTTTGTTCCCATAGCTTTTTATTTACAAAATGTATGGCCTTTAATTTTCCTATATTATAATTATATTGTACATATCTTTTTTACAGTTTTTACATATCTGTTTCTTTACATGATTATAAGATCCCAGAGGAGAGAGACTATCCTGTTCATTTTGATATTTTTACCTCTTTAACTCAGTGCTTTATATTTAATACAAAGTAGAGACTAAAAAACATCTGAATAAATTGAAGCAGATTTCTTTGAAGAAATTACTAATGAACCTGTTTTTTGAATTTTACTAAGGTAAGTTCCAGAAGTCAAACATACAGGCCACAGTCCCTCCTGTCTAAATTCCACGAGGGTGAATGCCGGGCATATTACATGAACTAAAGTTTTCAGTTAGTACATCTTTTGGGTACTGAGCTGCACTTCTTTGGTATGTGTCAAAATATATACATCTACTGCTAAATGAAACTAGTGGACCACTTGATTCTGACCACAAGAAACTTTATAGAGAAGACATATTTAGATACATAATTTAAGCTAAGTATGATGTGGGCACACAATGAGAAGCAATTATAAACAAAAATCATTAAATTCTTAATAATAATATTGAGGATCTGGAATTTAAACATATTAAATATGTACAATGTTTTCTTCTTAACAGTGTCATCATGATTCTTGCCAGTCTAAAAATATTCCTTCATTATTGATTTCTTTATTAGTCGATTTCCATTGGAAAATACTTCCAGTGTTAATTTTTACAGAAGGTCAGTGCATTTCAGCAAAGAAATCCTCATGGTGATGTTACCAAAAAAAGAAAAGAAAGAAAAAAAAAGAACTATATACCAAGTATCTGATTTTACGAAGTATACCCAACCTGCTTTGGGTCTTCTTAAAGAGCCACTGACCAAAAATCCTCTCAAAGGAAGAATCTGAAATTCTCATCTGCATTGCCCTTGAGTCTCCAACTTAATAAGCAAAGTAAAAGTCAGAGAAATTCATTCAGAATTTATATTGATTTAATAATAATCAAAATGAACATTGCATGTTCACAAAAGTAGATATAAATATCTATAAAAATCAATTCTTTGGGACAGGGAAGACACTTGTCCTTCCTAAGGTGCCTAATTGGCATCCAAGGAGGGTAGAGTGGGGAGCACCCAGGAGAACCTTTCTTCAACAAATGTCAGTGTGGTGGTTACTCTCACACCATGGACAGTGTGCTTTGAAAGGATGCACTTTATTCTCACCATTGTGTAAAGTTCCTATTGATTCATGAAGTGAGTTCTGAAAGTTTGCATTCAATGAGCTATCTCCAAAGAACCTATATACAGTTACAGCATGCACTACAATTTGTCTTTTCCTCTTCTTTACCCAAAGATTAGCTCTAATGTTACTACTTTTATTAAACCTTCCTTGATTTCTCCATAGTAAAGAAATTTCATGTGTCCATGAAGCTTTGTGAATTTTAGAGATTTTACCAAGTATCTGTATTCAAATGCATTTTTGATAGATTTTCAGCTTCATGTGAATATTACTCAGATACTTAGCACAGCATTTGAACATAAAAAATGTTCAGTAATATATGTATAGTTGATTGAATAACTGAACCTCTCCAGTGTTTGTCTCAAGACTTATATCTTTATGGCAACAGCATTATTCTTGATACCTCCCTAGGCTGGAATCAAAAATTTCTAACAGAATACACATTTCACCTTGTGTTACCCAGTGGGGAGCCATCCTTTTTGGAAAATGCACCAAGATTATGATTGCTGAAATTCTTATTGCCGTAAGTGATATTGAGAAACTCACCCCAGGCCCTATTATTCATGAGAAAAGTCATTTATAAAATCTTTACGGGCTTTGATTATTTAAGAGGCAATAGAGGATGGTGGTTAAGCATGCATTTCTCAAGATAGACTGTCCAGATTTGAGACTTACTTATTCCATTTATTGGGTATGCCTTCCTGAGCAAGTTATTTAAATTCTGTTTCCTTATTTGCGAGATGGAGATAATAATATTACCTATCATACATGGGTTGCAAGGATTGAATTAGGTAACACATGTAAGTTCTTAAGACAGGATTTGGCATACAGTAGGCATTCAGTAAGTCTTAGCTATCTAAGGTAGTACGCTAAAGACACTTGCTAGTTAGTTCAGCAGGTTAGAGCAAAGCACAGTAGAAGGAGACAGTGTGATGATGTGGGAAGGACTCTGGAGTGAGTGAGAAGAAATAGATTTAAGTCTTGGCACTGACACTCACTTTGGGTCCTCAGCCAAATCATTGCTTCCTTGAGCATCAATATTCTCACACTTAAATGTGAAAAATAATATCAGTTTGCAGAATTGTTTTTGATGATTAAATGAAGTGATGAATGTGAAAGAGCTTTATGAAATATAATGTGTTATAAAATGTGAAGTGTTGTTTCTATTTCACCATCAAAAGCACAGCAAGGAACATTTGCACCCTATTGCCTAGCCAGAAGAAGGACAGGACAAATTTGTGCCAGGCAATCCTGCTATTACTTCTACTATTAATATCTAATGATAGCATAGGCATTTTAAGTCAAAAGGAAATATATCATTTCCTTTGAAACTAACAAGCCTAAAGGACACTTTGAAAAGTGAACTGGAAGCAAGTACTAAAAATAAAACAAAATTAATGCCTTCATAGTAAAAAAAAAAAAAAAAGGTTACACTATATAGTATTTTCTTAAAATATTTTGGGCAAACAATAAAAAAAAGCCCATATTATTCCCATTCAATTAAAAAAATTAAATCAATATTTACCAATATGGGAAAAACTCTCAGTTTCAATTTTTATTTAATAATGAAACTAGTCTAGAAACATTTGCCTTAATAACTATTGTGTTTCAAATGCAATTAGAGATAATTACTGTACCTATTGTATAGAATTTAAAGAGAAGAACTCTTTTGACAGTTAATCCCCACCCCCCCTTAGTAGAGATGGGGCATGGGGTGGGTGAGCTTGTCCAAGCCAAAATATGGCTTTCACAGGTCTTTTTTACAATTGTCCAAATAGTAATACCTTACTTAACAAATCAATCCAACCAACCCTTTAAGCTGAAAGATATATATTTTTCATTTAGGCTTTTAGTCAATTGAGCTAAATGTATGGGTTTTCTTTTCTTTTCTTTTCTTTGAAGACAGGGTCTTTCTCTGTCTTTCAGGTGCTGGAAGACCTCCACAGCTCAAGCAATATGCTTGCTTCAGCCTCCTGAGTAGCTGAGGCCACAGGCATGGGCATGGGCTACCATGCCTGGCTAATTTTATTATTATTATTTTTTGGTAGAGAAGAGGGTCTCACTTGTTACTCAGGCTGGTCTTAGACTCCTGAGCTCAGGTGAGCCCCCCATCTCAGCCTCCCAAAGTGTTGGGATTACAGGAATGAGCCTCTGTGCCGGGCCTGGGATTTCCAGTAAGTCAGTAATCACTTGCTTCCTCTTTATGTGTCATTTTGTTCTCACAAATGTCTTTTCCACTGGTAACAAAACCTACTTTCAGTCATTCATGTATATTGCGACTTTTACTTCAGTGTGTTTATCAGGCTTCCAGACTTCAACTGGACATAGACTTTTGTTTAATTGGAGTGCCAATATAAAGAACATAGAAATAATACGGTCTCTACCTTCAAGGTGTTTGCACCTTAAAGACTGTATAAATTTTATGAATAGATTCCTAAGATAAAAGAAATGAGGCCTGTTAAATGGAAAGACAAAAGAAATACAAGTTTGGAGGAAACAAAGGTGGAAGGAGGTACATAACAGTGCAGACGAAGAAAGGACTGCGTACTTGATGAGATGAAGAAGAAATGGGCGCCGTGAAAGAAGAGAAGAGGAGATGGACATGCTCACAGCACTGAGAAAAGAAATCCATCTTTCATGATAGCATTTCAAAGGGGCTTTGAAAGAAGACTACAGGGCATAGAGAATACAGAAATAGAAAAAAAGGATAATTTTGTAGGTAAGTATGCCAAGAATAAAAGCATGTGGGACAAGAGAAAGGTAAGTAAAATGAAAAGACAGGGTGAATTTGGCATGTACTACTATGCAATTGCAATAATGGTAGTAATATTGGACTCTTCCTGAATCTGTTTCCTCTCCAACTCCACTGCTGAGAAAAAGGTACCTTTGTCTTCAGGAAAGCAGAGACATAGAAGGAAATAATTTATCTGGGAAACAAGACATGGAAATAGGACACATACAAAAATTAGAACCTTAAAGCCCCTTCCCCGCCCAACAATCAGACATAACCCAGGGTCCTCACTTTCAGAGACAGTCTCTAAAAGGAATAGCATCTGCCTATAAAGTAAGTGAAGAAGAGTGGCAGTCCAGTCCAGCTGACTCCGGGTGTTCTAACAAGCCACAAGGGTATCCCAGGAAAACAGCCTATTTTATATAATTTTCAGTGTGATCTTTTCTTTTAGAGAAAAATAATGCCTAAATTCATTAGTGAAAAACTCTGCAGGATTATAGTCCTTTGGAGTAAAACAAAGGGGAGAATATAGGGAAGATTTATCTCAGACAGCAAAATTCCTTACAATAATATTATTACCTAAGTGCTACCATAGCAGTATATATAAATCACAGTATATACATAGACAAGTAAAGGATTAATTCTGCCCAGAGTAAAGGGCAGAGGGGAGAAGAGATTCTTCCTGTGCTATTTCTTATATTGACCTCTATAAAAAAGCTGAGGACAAAATGTTAAATTGTAACTCTGGGAAGGAAATTCTATGGGGATATAAAGTAAGATAGTCCCCCTACATGGCTGTCTGATAATATAACATAATATGGGAATAAACCTTAGAAAAACAAAAGATGTTATTAGAGAATCTGTTGCTTTGACATTCAGAAATTGCTCAGTTAAACCAATTCAATACTTGAAACACTAGATCCCTCTACTGTTGGTTAAAGAAAGATCTTTATGATTTTTTAAAAGCTAGAGGTAATTTAATATTTTAACTTAAAACCTAGTATCTTAATTTATATTTTCAATCAAATAGAGGCCTTCTCAGCTGTAAACAAACTTGGGTCACAGTAGTTTACATTTTTTTACCCAAAAGAATTGTGAGATGACTCAAGTCCTCAACTGCAAGGTTAGGGTTCTGTGTAAAAGCATAGAAGGGAAATTTAAGGTATTACCAAGCAGCTTCTTCATAGGTAAGCAATTTGAAGTCTTTTTTTTTTTTTTTTTTTTTTTTTTTGAGACAGAGTATTGCTCTGTCACCCAGGCTGGAGTACAATGGCACAATCATAGTTCACTACAGCCTTGACCTCTTTGGCTCAAGAGATCCTCCTGCCTCAGCCTCCTGGGTAGCTGGTACTATAGGCACATGCCACCATGCCCAACTAACTTTTTAAATTTTGTGTAGAGACAGGATCTTATTATGTTACCCAGGCTGGTCTTGAACTCCTGTCCTGAAGTGATCCTCCCACCTCAGCTTCCCAAAGTGCTGGAATTGCAGGTATGAATCACTGCACCCAGCCTAGGAGGCTTCTTCTAATCTGTCATTCCACTCCAGGCTACAGTTACCTAAGTGAACATCTAGCTTAAATTCATACTTAACTTTGTCCTTGATATTCATTCCCCAGTGTCCATCCATTGGGTTCCTTCTTTACAGATTGCTCCCATCTCCCAATCTGAAGCACTCCTCTCAAGAAACATGAATACTTTGCAGACCCACACATTATAAATTTACTTTGTTCAATATCTTTGTATAAGAGCTATTATAATTATCCTCAAACCTTGACCTCTTTGTTGCTGCAAAGTGCTCTAAATAGCACCCTGTACCTCGCTTTTAGATGGCAACTAGACCCTGTCAAAGTTGACCCATCCTATCAGTAATGAATGTTGCAAAAATGAAACTAATCCATTAAATTGGAAACTCTATGTTTGGTGTGAACTCTAACTCTATCCAGATTATCCCACAATTCTCTCTTGTTTTAATGGAGCCAATTACTCAGTAGGGTTGGTTGTGGGGTGCATAGTATCCTTGTCATCAGGCTAGACTTCAAGATGAATCACAGTAAGGCAATTGCATGGGTGAGCAAACTGTGTTTACACCATTTAATAGAAGTAATAGGGCAGGTGCCTAGAGGTAAAGTCCTTAGCCCAAAGGTCTGTAATGGAGTCTGTATTAGTCCATTCTCACGCTGCTGATAAAGACACACCTGAGACTGGGCAATTTATAAAGGAAAGAGACTTAATAGACTCACAGTTCCACATTGGCTGGGGAGGCCTCACATTCAAAATGGAAGATGAAGGAAGAGCAAAGGGATGTCTTACACGGTGGTGGGGAAGAGAGCTTGTGCGGGGGAACTGCCTTTTATAAAACCATCAAATCTAATGAGACTTATTTACTTACCAGGAGAACAGTATGGGGGAAACTGCCCCCATGATTCAATCATCACTTGGCACCAGCCTTGACACGTGGGGATTGTTATAACTCAAGGTGAGATTCAAGTGAGGACACAGTCAAACCATATTAGAGTCCAAGAATGAAACAAAGCAGAACAAGGGATTACAAATGAAGCTCCCTGGACCCCATGCTGCAGTAGGAAAATTCCTTAATTGGCTGTGTAGGATGCCTTTGGTCCTCTGCTGTTCTGGCCCCAGAGCTCCCCACTTTCTCTGGCCAGTCCTGCATTTATAGAATCTTACTCATTTTAATTTCATTAAACCTACACTGATCAACCACCCTCTACTCGAGTCAACCCCACACACTTTCTAACTAACTCATTCAATTTTAGCTTTTACGTGTTACTTTTGTCTCTCACACTAGAATGAAAACTCCATTAGGGAGGATACTAATTCTTACAATCCTTCTGTATCCCAGATCAGTTAGAAGAGTGAGCCTTGATAAATATTTGTTAGCTGACTAATTGTTTTGGTAATTGAATCTATTTCAGGGTAATATGATCATAACTTGTTATTATTATTTTTTTGGAAGAGAGCCCACTTAGGCCCCTTGGAGTTTTTGGAGACTTTAAATGCTTCTCTACTCATTTATTGTGGGAAAAATATTTCATACTTGACAACACTGTACATTCAGTTTTAATCCTATTTTGCAATGGAGCTAATGCTTATATCTGCCCATAATTATGACAAATATACTGTCCTACACAATGTCTTTTGTTCATTAATAAAATCAGTAAAAGAATAGGTGATTTTGTGGCAACAGTGCTTTCAAATGTGGAACTAAAATAAGTGATATATGATTAGAAAGTTTTTCAGAAAAAGATGAGTCTAGTCGAATTAGTTTTAAGTAGGAGTCAGGTATCAAAAATCTTTGTATTGCTTATGGAAAATTCCATCCTTTCAACTCTAGTTGTTCTCTTCCCACAGTATTCCCTGCCTGCATTTGGCTCCTAGTTTTAACATCAAAAGCTGCTCTTGTCAATTATCCTCCATTCCCTCTCCTGTCTAGGATGTGATACACATGGTTAGAGTTCAGTATCAGGCAAGCAGAGGTTACATCACAGCAGTGCAGGCATCTTTAAACTGAACATCAGACATTTCTGCTCTTAAACACTACTTAATCAACAAATTCTCTGTTTTTTGGTACCCCCTTTTCCTTTCAGAAATCCAATACAATCTAATCAAAAATTGAATTCCTCCCATTTTCTTTTTCTTTCTTTCTTGTTTTAAATAGACAGCTGGCTAATTTTTGATTTTTTTTTTAAGAGATAGGCTCTCACTATGTTGCTCAGGCTGGTCTTGAACTCCTGGCCTCAAGCAATCCTCTCACCTCAGCCTCTCAAAGTGCTTGGATTACAGGTATGAGCCACTGTGCCTGGCCTCATTTTCTTTTAAAAGCAAATTATCTCTCTCTTGTGCCTCTTTGAACATTTAGATGCCCTTGGATGAATTGCAGTGTGTCATACACTTTAAATTTTATGCTTTATTTTCTATCAGGTTCTACAGGGAAAGGTATTAGTTAGTAAATGTTATTTTTCCCTTGATAAAAATTGTATTAGATCAGGGCAGAAGCATAGAGATATTTTCAATGGTGTATTGCAGGTAAATATCATCTTGGGAAAAAAAATGAAAGAAAGAGAAGGAGAAAAGGGAAATTGGGGAAGGAGGAGGGAGAAGGAAAGAAATAAAGAGTGAGCTTAATTTAAAAAATAGGCAACCTATCCACAGGCAAGGGAGAAAACTTGATACACACCCACAGGATATGGCAGAGGGAAGAGTGCGGGTGTTGGAATCAGACAGCTCTGGTGTCAAACCCAGTTCCAGCAGAATGTGACCTTGAGCTTAGCTTCCCTCATCTCCAACTACTATATCCTAGCACTCATATCAAATATATTAACACACTTGTATTAAACTGGTGTGAAGATTAGGATAACATCTGTGAAGACCCCAGACAGTGCTTGGACATGAAGGTGCTCACTAACTGGTCACTGAAATGATAATGATGATGAGATAATGATGATGAAGAAGGAGAAGAAGAAGAAGAAGCAGAAGAAGAAGCAGAAGAAGAGGAGGAGGAGGAGAAGGAAAGAAGAAAAATAAAGAGGAAAGAAAGAAAGAGAAAAAGAGAAGAAGAAGAAGAGGAAGAAGAAGAAGAAGAAGTTGTTGTCGTCGTCAGGATGAGAAAACTGTTTTCATCTATGAGAAACAATCACCGTGGAGGTAGGAGGGGGACTTTGTTTACTTGATCATTTAAAAAATTGTTCTCTAGTGTATAAAACAATCCATTAGGACAGACATTTACATTTACTGTCCTACTCCTTCTATTAAAACTACTACAATATGTATTTCTTTTCTGAAACAACAGCTAACATGACAGTGATGGAGGCTATTAGCATTTATAACTGACTTGTAAAACCATGAATCAAGATAATTTTTTAAAGTAACAACTTTCAAGTACCAATTCTTCCTTAACCAGAATTTTCACTTCTCAGTTGAAATGAGTTTCATACTATCTGTATGAAATGGGTGAGAAGGAATTCCAGTTTCATCTGTGCCCAAGGATCTCCATGTGAACATTGTCTCCTCATTGACTTGGCAACAAAGCATGACACTCATTTACAAGGACTGGAAGATGGGGCAATCCTGGAAAAGTTTAACCAGAACCAACTTCACTTCATGCTGATATTTCAACCTTGTCCAATCTGGGATCAGCATTAGAATGGCCACAAAGGAAGAAAAGGGATGCCACTTGATGTCATATGGTTTAGCAGAGGAAAAGTGTCTACCACAAAATGTACTTTTTGGAGGATACACTTTTGCCTTCTTTTAAATATGTCAAATAAAGAAAACAAAGAATCTTATTTTCTTCTTACACATTTGTGCTTGTCCATTGACTCTTTGCACCGTAGTGTGACTATGCTGCAACTAGAAATGCCCTGCTAGTTCCTAAAGCTCAAGGTGCATTAGTCCTATTTGTGTTTATCAAAATAAATGGACTGGCCATTAATTTATCTCAGTCCTGTCTTGTCTGGGCATTTCTACCTACCGCAATATAAAACTCTCTCTTCCATGTACTAATGAAAAAAATTTCAAAAGCATATCCTGTGATTGGGTACATAATAACTATTTGGTAATTGCAATCTAGAGTGGGTATTTCAAAATTCAAATGCAACTTAGCTTGTTGAAACAGCATTACCTAGATCAGGAATGTGGAGATGTAGTTTCTACTAATTTCTCCACCAATCACTTACTAAAGACAAGTTAGCCAGGTTTCCATTTTCCCATATGTAAAACAACACAAAGTGTGACTTCAGAAAACCACATGGGCACAATGAAAATAAATGAGCTGTGTATCTGGTACCGTTAACTTCTTGGAGGCACAGGGCTACACAAATCAGAACATCCCCTTGTTAGATAGTGTTAGAATGAAAAACACATCAAAGCCTAATCTGACTATATTTGCAATGATTTCATAGAATAACTGTATGGATAAGAATTTATGAGAAATTGCTTGCTAGACATAATGCCTTTGAGACGTGGAGAATTCACATAAGCACAAAGTCCAACATGGAAAGTACATATATCAACAAGCAAGAGAAATTCCAACCACAAGCCACTCTTCCAAGACCATTCAGATTCAGCCAACTTCATTGGCATGTCCTGGAATACCATGATTGCCAAAGGTAAAGTATCAAAGAGAAAGGGTTCACAGAAGTCCTAAAAGAAATAGTAGGGCATGGAGGTTTTCAATGGCATTCTTATGTTGGATTACTGTTGCTTCCCAGTGCAAAAGCAAATTATTTTTTCATTGAGAAATAATCAGGTTCCAGATCTCCTTCCAAATATTTTGCCAAGAGTGGCCCAAGAGGACTGTATGCAAGGCAGACGCTTAAAGGTTAAAGGAAGTACTTGAGGCATAGCAGCTTTGGAAAGGTACTTGGAGATTACTCTAGAGATTATTTCTATCACTGTTGCCTTATGCTGTATGAAGATGATACAAACTGAACTGGGACACAATAAAGGGTCTGCTCCTCAGGATCATGGTAAATATAACTGATACTCAGAAAATAGCTAGCAAGCATTTGGAATGTGATGTTCCTGCTAAAAAAGCTATCAAGATGTTCTCCCATGGATCCTGTTGTATAATTTAGGCTTTTTTTTTTTGTTTTGTTCTTTTTTTTTTTTTTTTTGAGACAGAGTCTCTCTCTCACCCAGGTTGGAGTGTAACAGTAATCTCGGCTTCACTGCAACCTCTGCCTCCTGGGTTCAACTGATTCTCCTGCCTCAGCCTCCTGAGTCTGGGACTACAGGCGCACACCACCATGTCCAGCTAATTTTTGTATTTTTAGTAGAGACAGGGTTTTACCATGTTGAATAGGCTGGTCTGAAACTCCTGACATCAGGCGATCTGCCCACCTCAGCCTCCTAAAGTGCTGGGATTACAGGCATGAGCCACTGTGCCCAGCTACTGGGGTCTTTTTATTGTAAGCAACAGAAAGTCATCGTCAACAAAAAGAGCGGTCAAGTTATTGTAGAATGAATAGTATGAAAAGAATTCTGGAATTTGCTGGAATGGTACATGCGCTTGGGAAGCAGAACTGGAAAAGCATAGGATCTAAGGCACCTCAAGTATACAGGCTAACTTATTCCCTCAGAATCACGTGTTTATTATTTCTCCACTTTTGTGATATGCAGCAATTCAGTGGATCTCTGGCCTCACTGCAGCTGCCATATCTAGTCGATATCAACTTCTTTGCTATGTATATATTACCTTCTCCACCTCATATCTTCTGCTTTCTCATCATTGTGACTTCTGTAAATTCTTATAACCCTTCCCACCTTGTGGTCTCAGATTTCCTCCTTTCTTTTATATGTTTACAGTACCAGAGTAAAGAATTCGGTTGGCCTAGATAATTGTTCATCATTCCTTTTTGGACAGAAATTTTGATGGTAAGCTTCCTTTTAGAGTTTTGGCCAATCCACAAAGTGGCTGAAATTGGGTCCATGGTCAACTGGGTCAGTTAGGGGTGGCCACGTGAGCGGTGTATTCAGGAAAAATTGAGGACCCAGTAGTTTTCACCAGAAAAGGACTAGGGGAGTGGGAAGCTCCTCAAGGAGCTCATCTCTCTTTAGTTATGGTCGAACTCTGAAAATTAAGTGTCAATCAATTAACCAGTTACAACCATTAACCCAATTGTCTGTGGCACACCCTGTACGCAAAGCATTAAACTAGATATGCCAGTGAATACCATTTTGTCCCTAGCAAGGAAAGGAAAGGTTTCACAATCCTAGTGTTTAGTAAGGAAATCTAAGACAGAAACATCTGGACAAAAGGGTGTGAGTGCGTCCTAAATGTCAGGACAAAGTACTATTACAGTTAGTGTCCTTTGGGGCAGTGTGGTATAAACGAACAAGCACTGAACTGAAAGAAATCTGGACTTTAGTCTTAGCTCAGAAATACAAATACTGTACTTGTGTTTCAGATCACAGCATAATCCTTTATTAATTACTTTATCTCTTGATGCCTTAACCTATTCCTAAAATGAGGGTAAAGATCTGGTGATGGAACTCTACCACTCTCTAATTATTTTGGCATTACTATTACTTATCCAAGAAAGGCATAGAGGTTATTTAAAATGCTGAGGTTGGACTAATCTAACATCTATCCCTTTTTTTTTCTTCCAACTTTTAGGTTCAGGGGCACAAGTGCAGGTTTGTTACATGGGTAAATTGCATGTTGCTGGTGTTTGGTTATACAAATTATTTCATCAGGCAGGTAGAGAGCATAGTACCGGATAGGTAGCTTTTTTGATTCTCATCCTCCTCCCAACCTCCATCCTCAGGTAGGCCTCAGTGTCTATTGCTCTCTTCTTTGTGTACATGTATACTCAGTTCAGCTCTCACTTGTAAGTGAGAACATGTGGTATCTGGTTTTCTTTTTCTGCCTCAATTTACTGAGGGTAATGGCCTCCAGCTGCATCCATGTTGCTACAAAGGACATGATTTCATTCTTTTTTATGGCCGCATAGCATTCCACGACTAACACCTTACAGGTAAATTCTGTCATAATTTCACACACACACACACACACACACACACACACACACACACACACACATATATATATATATATTTTTTTTGAGACAGAGTCTCACTCTGTCACCAGACTGGAGTGCAGTGGCGTGATCTCACCTCACTACAACCTCTGCCTCCTGGATTCAAGCAATTCTTCTGCCTCAGCCTCCCAAGTAGCTGGGACTACAAGCACAGCCGCCACCATGCCCAGCTGATTTTTGTATTTGTAGTAAAGGCGGGGTTTCACCATGACGGACAGGATGGTCTCAATCTCTTGACCTCATGATCTGCCCGCCTCAGCCTCCCAAGGTGCTAGGATTACAGGCGTGAGCCACCATGCTCAGCCAACACTAATACATTTTAACTGCCAGACTTATTTTACAATCAATTCAAGTTGTCATAAGAAACAGTCACATTATAGCACTCTACTTGAATTGTTTCACTTATGGCTTTTGCCTTCTTTAGCTTAAAAGTCAACAAACTTCTGTATGTTTCTCCTAACTTAGTAAACCATACCTCAGGTTGAAATGATCATGATTACCTCAGATTTAGACTCAACATAACAGAAGCATACAAGAAATAGATTCTATTTGTCTCCTGCAGTGAAACAGACATCAAGATTTGATCCGCACCTGTGGTTTACTTCAGCCGTTCTGCCTTTAGAATGCCAAATGATATTAATAGCTGGCCAATTCGTACAAAACTCACAAATCTACTTTTCTTATTGTTGTTTAGAGTTTATCTTATTTGAGAAGAAAACTAAGTGCAGATGATACTTCAACCCCTGAAACTAAGAAATATTTCATGCTCCATTGTCTCCAATAACTTTGCAGAAAATGTATTAAGTTTAGGAGGCAGTCAAATTTGTGTCAAATGCCAATTCTACCCTTTACCTGTTGTATGAAGTGTCTAGAGCAAGTTTTTTGAGATCTCTGGCCTCTAATAACACCCAGATTTCAGAGTCATCTCAAAGTCTACATGAGGCAATGTATGAAAGGTGCTTCAAGGGGAGTGTGGTGTGGACTGGTGCTCAATATGTGTAGGGCTTCTTCCACTTCCTCTTCCCCTTGTCTGCCTGCCTTTTGCACTCCTCACAAGCCAATGATCTCTTACTGATATACTTTAGCCAGTCACACCACCCCCTACAACTTATCTGAGAAATCTACCCAAAGAAAATTCCCTCCTAGTTACATGGAATGCATATTATGAGGGGCTAAATGAACTTCACAGAAGGCATCCAACACTGCAGTCCTATGACACAAGCAAGGGCAGCATTTGCTCAAGAATATTTCATAGAAGTGAAACCAAGACAGCAAATGATTTGACTGAGATCACTTAGAGGATAAGTTATAAATGGATGTCTAATAATGCAATTTGCTAAAAGAGTTGATGCAATGGTATTCTAGAACCATTTCCCCCTGAAGGTTACATTGAAGAGTTCAAACTAGGAAGCAATGTTTTGCCAAGTGCCATACTGCAGAACAAGGATACATCATCAATAACTCTGCAAAGAAATGCAATATAAGTACAGCCCCTAAGAACGGACAATATAAATACTGCAATTATTTTAATATATTTGGAAATCCAATCTCTGCAGAAAACAAAAGCCTTTCAAGACAACCAATAAATTGGATTTTTTAATGTAGTAGAAACATACACAAAATTAACTACATATCATGAAATATCTGAAATGGTTAAATGTCATTATATTTTTGTTTTCCTTTGAGGTAGAAATACTCCCCAAATGTCTTTATAAATTCTACTCTGAGTATCTAAAGTAAAAAAAAATCAAAATCATTTGAAGCTGAAAGAAGATATGGAAAAAGTAATTTATATTTTTGTGTATCAGGTCCTCTTAGCAATAAATGGTAACATCATACATTAAATTGCACCCTTCTTTTAGTGACCATGAAATGTGCTCTTTGCATTAATTTTTAGAGGTACTGGGTGTATTCAACTGAAAGAACTTATTGCTTCTTTCTATAAATGCTCGCTAATCATGGGTAGAAAATTTTGCCTAAAAATTTGGTAACTCCTTTGCTTCAGAGCAAAGTGCAAGATGTATAAAAAGGAAATCAAACATAGAACTGGAATTCTTAAGTGCTTGGTCTAGAATCAATTTCCCCTACCTATTAACCTCTCCTCTCTCTCCTTTTTCTCCTTATTTTCTTATAATCATCACTTTAAGTCATTCTTTAAATCTTTTTCTTGTCTAAAAAAAGATTACGAACCTCACAGTTTGCTTTTATAAACACTCTCTGACACATGAATATTAATAATTGTTTATTTCTTCTCTCTGTAGCAATTGAGATCACCTTTTAATAGAGAAAAGTGAGTTATTTCATCTTCTTGCAGTCTCAAATGGGTAAACCCCCAAGGAATGTGCAGTCTTAGAGAAGAAGGTAAGAAATACTCCTTTTCTTTCCAGAAACGACCCCCAGTGCAAATGCTTTTCAACAGCTAATTTCACTGCTGAACAGTCAATAAGAGCTGCAAAGATTCAAAATTCTTTAAATAAATATATGATACGCTTACAATGCAAGATCCCTTTATGCGTTGGGACCAAAGGTACACAGGGGCAATGTGCCTAATGATGAAAGACCAGTGAATGAATTGCTGAGAACAGACTTGGCAATTGTGGTTTGCCTCTTTTTTCATCATAATCTTGGCTGGAGAAGTTGGAGAAGCAAAGGTTATGGGTTCCCAATAAGTGTTGGCATTGCAGGGCACAGGCATCATGCAGCTCTTAATTGGAGGACCAAACACAAGCATTCTCACCAGTGTCCAGACACAGAAAATGGGGCCTCTAACTTAGCAGTTCCTCATTTCCTGACCAAAATTGTATATTATTCAATATATTTTCTCTACTGTGCCTCAGCCTTTAGGATAAGTTCCAAATGTCTTAGGGTCATCATCTGTCTATTTTTAAAGACTTGCCAGCATTTCGAAATTCCAACTGAGATGTATTAAGTAGGTCTTGAGAAAGAAATCCACAATCATTAAGATGGAGAAGTGGGCATAATATGAGATTTTATGAAAGGGGGCTTAAGGAAAAGATGCTCAGTGTTTTCTCTTTTTTAAAAAAGATTGTATCATGCAATAATTTTATCATTTTTACACTGCTCATTGTTCAAGAAGAACTTGTATCTTTCAGAATTTCCTATTCTATATTTTACCACATTTTTCATAAGTAAAAATTTTTCCCTTTGGAAAGAAAAGTTTATTATTTTTAGATAGAGGGAAATATCCACTATGAGTCTTTGGTCTTTGTAAGATATTAAACACATGGATTTAAACCTGTCTAACAGAGACTCCTTAATTTGAATGTAAAACTCTTCTGAACATGACTTCTGCCCACTTTGACAGCCTTTCACACAACTCAGCAACGATATCAAAAGGTGATTTGCCTTGTCTTACTCTCTTTCCCCTTTGGTCTTCGACATTCTTCTTTCTTCCTTTTTCATGGACAATTTCACTTCAATCTTCCAGATTCAGCTTATAGCAAGACTCAACTTGTGGTCATTATCTTTACTGTCTTCTTTGATCCTTCCTGGTTTGAATTAGGATGTTCTGCCTTAGAATCTTGTGAAGATCCTCAACCTAGCACCTCTGATACTGCTCTATCATTCACTGCCTGCTTTCCTGTTTATTTCCCTCATCAGTTGAAGAGCGCTCTCTTTGGAGAAGAATTAGGTGTTATTCACCATTGTCAGCCCAGTATAGCACCCAGCAGAGCACATCACATGAGCCCTGGAGTTTGAGACTAGCCTGGGAAACATAACAAGATCCCATTTCTGCAAAAAAATTTAAAAAAATAGACAGGTCTGGTGGCATACTCCTGTAGTCTCAGTTACTCTGGAGGCTGAGGTAGGAGGATCACTTGAACCCAGGAGGTTGAGGCTGCAGTGAGCCATGATCACACACCACTGCACTCTAGTCTGGGCAACAGAGTGAGATCCTGTCTCAAAAAGAGTATTTTTAGAAGTTAATTGACCTGAGGTTCAGATCAGGAATTTAATTTCATGGACTGCACTTTTACCATGCTACTAGTTATGTCCTTTATAAAAGCAGTCTGAAATTAAGCACTTCTTAAAATTTTCCAAAGATGGATAAAAGATTCACGTGTGAGAAATTGGATGAGTGTCTCTCTAGGGATGTTTTCAGTATTGACTCAATGTTTTGGAAAGATTCAAGGGCTATGATATATATGACATTATCATTGAAAGAAAAATATTCTGCAGACTTTTTTCCAGGGGGCTGATAGCCTCTAATATCCATTTTAGGCTTAAAAAGGTATGATATTATTCACATTAATTGATTAAAGTTACTTTGTGCCAGCCTTGAATGAGTCACTATATGATGAAGAGAAGGCACAGCTTTCTCCTAATGGAGGCAAAAGAATCCCTTCTCCATTCTTTAAAAACCCTGCCAGCATAAAACTGGCACTGATTACTCGGCAGGAATAAATTTCCACATTGCCATGCCCAAAATAAGCATGTTGTTATTAACAGTTACTTACTAGGTGCCTATGCCCAATAGCCTCTGGGAACTAAATGAAAGATAATTAAAACTCTTAGATGAAAAAAATAGCAGTTTCTCAATTAATTTCATGAGAGATGTGGAGCATCCTCCACACCATCAGAGACTTCTCTGGACTCCACATCTGATTGTGATTCCCTGCTCAATTTATTCAGTTGTTCCTTTTGCCATCACATCACAAAAATGGACCTTCATAATTTGGCCCCCACCTGCCTCTCCCAAGCCATCATTCCCAACAAACAAATTCTGCTCCAGATACTCCAAATCCCTCTTAATTCTAAACGTGCAGAAACATGCTCTTTCAGCACTTCCTGTTCTATAGTCACGGACTGTATTATCCACATCTCTGCCTTGGTAATTCCCACTGTCTTCTGGGTTCCTCATCCTTTCTCTCCATCACCTAATCTAAATGATCAGAATTTCTTTTTCTGATAACCTTCAAATGGTCTTCCCGTAACTTACCTTCTTCCCAACTGTTTCATACATTATAGCAAGAATGATCTTTTCAAATCTATGTTACTCACTTTCTCATGGAAGACTTAGCAAGAATGATCTAAGAATGACTATTCTCTACACCATAGCAAGAATGATCTTTTCAAATCTAATCCTGTCACTCAGTTGTTGAAGACTCCAGTGAGTTTCAGCAGCTCTAAAGATATAGGAAGAATCTTAATCAGAGCCTATGAGGTACCAAATGATCCTGCCACCTTTACCAGTTCGCCGAATTCCCTTCTCCCACTGTCTCCTTGAGCTGTGACTGCGACCACAGCTTTATTTTCTCAAAATCTCTGTGCTCCTGCCCATCATGGTATATATTTATACATGTTGTTCCATCTTCACAAAAGATCCTTCCTCACCCACCACCTCTACCATTTTGATTAGATGACTCCTGTACATTATTTAAATATCAGTCCCTTTGCCCAGCATATACACGGCTACTAACTGGGTAATATTCCTTTGTCTAGGCTCTATTATCACCATATTCCTTTTTTTGTAAGCTCTTATTTAAAATTACATTTAATTATGAGATTGATTGATTATTATCTGAATCCCCCAGAGGGCTGCAAGCTTCATGAAACCCCATGACCATGCTGTTTTTATTAAAATTCCAAGAGACCAGGAAAGAATATTAATCTGGTGGTGAAGTTGCAGAATGGATTTGAGGTAAGAAATGTAAGATGAGAAGACCAAATCAAGAAACAGGAGATTTCACCATTAGCATATCAAGGTACACGTTACAAATAACATTTTGGAATCCCTATGACACTAAATCATCAGATAGGCAAGGTTGATTTTTGCCCCTTCTATTTGCAAGGTGGAAAAATATAGTTCACTCTACAGATTTCTTCTTTTTTGTTGTTTCCTTTGTTTTTGTTTTCTAGTTTAAAAAGAGTTTATTCCAGGGTGATTGTTGAAGATGGCCACTCAGGAGCGTAGATTCAAGTTGCTCTGATTATACACTCCAACTACCAGCCATTACAAGTGGGTTTTTTTAGGAAAAAAACAAGAGGCAGTTCCTAAGTTGTTTACCAAGAATATACATTCAAATACATAAGCTATCGATTGGCTATACATTGTTCTGTGTATCACAAATTCCAGGAACATGAAGATAATAGGTGACACAACTAGTCTGGAACAAAATGTCTCCTAACAGTTGTCCCTGGGCACAGGTATGGTATGTGGCCAAAGTCCCATACTCATGTCTCTCTGAGCCTGATAAATTTTGCATACATTACAGAGCTCAGATTGCTCTGTCACTCTACAGATTTCTAAACCAAGACATAAATATCTTCTGGGTTAGCATTTACTTTAGGCAGTAAATAGGTAGAAGAAATATTTTCCCATGCATTGAAATATTTAATAATCCCTTTTCAGTCATTCCTCGATTGCTACTTACATAGAACATTGTCACATTCATTGACATATAATTGTTATTTCAAGAAAATATCAACGTGTTATTCTCCCACCTAGAATAAAATAAACCACTGCAAAATATACTTTTAAGTAAGCAAAAGAGCAATAGTAATACATTGCTATTAATAATTATCATGCCAAAATATATGAAATAGCACACAGAAAACATGGGACTTCATTCATTTCCAACTTGAAAGGAGATTGATTGGAAATAATTATCTAATCTAGACCTAAACCTTTCTGGTAATTTTAGAAGAAACTAGAAATATTACTGGTAATAGAATTAACCACATTTGATGTGTACACTGCTCAAATGCTGCAAACAACAAATACCCAATTCCACACTTTACTTTGGTTGCAGATATATAGCCAGTGGATACAGATGAAAGCATTTTCTAAGCCAAAATGCAATTTTCATTTGGCTATTAGGAAACTCTAGCAATTAAGAGACATATTCATAAAGGGAACAATATTTTCTAAAAAGACAAAAAGGCTAAACATTCAAGGAAGCTTAGATCACAAAAGTAAAGATAGGAAGAGGAAATAAAATTACAGGGACTGTACATGGCAACATAAACGCAAAGGACGGTTAGTTGCAGTACACCTCCCACCAGAGACTAAAGGACATTTCCTGAAAGATTCTGAACTGAGAGTGACAGGTGACCTAGCCAACAAAACATGTAAGCAGTTTCTTACATCAATTAGCAGAACCATTTTCATTCATTAAAGCTGTTAACTAAGTTCCTAGAGCACAGTGGTTAAAAATGTATGTTCAAATCCTGAACCTATTAGTAACTAATTCCATTACCTTGGCTGAGTTACTTCTCAGTAAATCCATTTCCTCATACATAAAACAGGGATAATAATAGCACCTATTTCAGATGGTTGTCTTGAAAGTTAAATAAAATAATTATTTGTAAAGTGCATAGAAAATGAGTAACACACAGTGCACACTATATTAGTATTTGTTAAATAGACATATAAATTAAAATGCCACTGATTCCAATCAGATGCTGAGGAAGCTGTAAAGAATTAATAAAACATTTTGAATAGAATGCTTCATTGAACAGACATATTAGTGTTATTAAGTTCTTGCCTATATTTTAGATGAGTCTGAGAAAATCTTGGGATAAAGTTTTACTGTAATATAATATTTGTTCATTATTAACAGTATGCCAAAGACCTGGAACAGAAATATAGGCATATGAGGCAATATTTGTCCTCAAGGTGCTTATAATCTAGTTTGGGGAAATAGATAATCATTAATTGAAGAGCAGTACACAATTTCAGTGCAATTGCCAGAAAACACAGTAAATGATATCAAAGAAACCACTGCCTAAATAATTACAACAAAAGTAATTGCAATAGGAATTCCAGAAAGAAGAAGATAGTTCAGCTAAGGTAACCTAATAAGATTTTATATAGGAAGTAAGACAGGAGTTGGGAGTTGAAGAATTTGACGAGGCAGACAAGACAGGGACATTTCTGATGAATGGAACAGTGTAAATATAAGTTGAAATGAGAAAGCAAATGCATATTTGGGGAAGAAATCAGTAAAAACTGATTAGAGAGGATGGTTCAGAGAATGAATAATGAAGACATGGTTAGAAAATGCCATTTAGGTTTAGCTCCATTATCCTGTTTCCATTCACAAGCAAGAACCTGGGTTAACCCATAGAGAATAAATGAAGTCAGGATTCCTGGGCCAGTTGTACAAACAAATCCTGGGGCATGGGAGAGGGAAAGAAAGGGAAGAATCTGAGTAACTGTGCTGACCTGCTTTCAGCAGACACCCCAGGTGGATCAGCAGATATAAGACAGAAGTCAGAGCAGGTAAGATGGAGCCTCTCTGGGAAGACCTTGAATATCAGGCCAATGAGTTCTGACTTTATCACATAGGTTATCAAAGTCACTGAAGCCTGAAAGTTTTATTGTTTTTAAAGGACAGTTAATTACTAAAATAAAATAAGCCAAAGGACAACCCATTGCTTTCCAATGTGAAACCTGTGAAAAACTAGGGGTTGGCAATAGACAGGCACCATGAAATTTGAACTATACGATTAATTATGATTCTCATAAAAATGTATCATGTCCTTAGTAATTCTTACATTTTTAAACATCTCACATACACGGGATATGTGGATTGGTTGTCTCAGGTAACATCTGGCAAACAGGGTGCTGTCTATTTAAGCAGATTCATTTTTATATAATTTGCTTATTAGTATTTTCCCTTATTTTTAGATTGAGGGAAATATCCACTATGACTCTTTGGTCTTTGTAGGATATTAAACATCACATGGGTTTAAAGCTGTCTGCCTTATTGTATTTTAGAGTACCAACTCACACGAAATGAATTAATGCTGCAACATTAATCCATCGGAAATGTAAAAGTAGAAAGACATGAAAATAGTACTGCAAATTATATATCATTTGGCATAAAGGTTCTAAAGAAAATAACAAGTTTTCAGGGAGAAAATACAATGTGAATCTGCATTGTGAGAACAAGAATCTCTACCAGTGTGATGATTTTTATGAGCAGCACATACACATAAAAATCAAACAGAGAGTGGAGAAGCCTGACTTTATGACTTCATGAACAACATATCATCATTTCTAATATTTAGTGAGAGACAGCAAAAGTTCCTTAAAAAGTTAAATTTTGATGTCAATGGATTAGTTAACAAGGGTTTCCTTCTAACTATTTAAAGATATTCTAAATTAAATGAGGAAATAAATCAGTGCTATTATTGGCCATATTTAACACATCCGAATGCTCAAACTGAATATGAATACATAATTATCAGAGGCAAATTCAACCAGGAATTCATTAGGAATCCATTTGCTAGTGATCTTTTGTGTTGATATATTCAACAATCCTGTTACATTTGAGAGGGCATTCCCTCATCTTAATGAGTTTCCTTTGAGGCACTGAACATCTATCAGTGAAAACTGTCTCCATAATTTCTGTACATTGTAGAATCCGTTTGTCAAGACTAGTTGACAAACCATCAAACATTTGTTACCCTTCCAAATGACTTATGAATTTGGTATTTCTGATTTAGTAGGAATAAAGAATAAATGAAGAAATGGTCCCTACACAGAATTGAATCTGTTGTTCAAACTCTCTTTGAGATGAATATCGATACCTGGTGAAAGACTTTGAAAACATTCTTCCTCCTCCTAATTAGCATCATAGTTGTTTTCCATTATTATAATTGCTGTTATTACCATTCATTTTTAGTTTACTATTCTTTTATAAATTACAATAAATATTTTTAAATTTCACCTATAATTGGTTTGCTTGTATACTGGATGTCCACTGAGTGGTTTGCAGATATGAAAAAATAGAGTGACATTGATGCATAGGATGAATTGGAAGAAGAAAAAAATGGTAGACAGAGAGATGAAAAATAATTCTAATGAATTAGTAGAGGTCTGAGATGGCGGCACTAGAAATAAAACTAAAAAGATAGTTGAAAAACAGAACAGGAAGAATTTCTGGATGTTGCCCCAGACTAGATATGGAAAACATGAGAGGAGTCACTAAGTTAGATTTTAAGGCTCCAACATTAGGGGAATCATTCTACCACAAACAAAAGAGAAGGGAAGTCAGCAAGAGACTGATTTATCCTGGAAATCAAGGGTTTCAAAATTGACATGTTGAATTTGAAGTTAAAGTGGTAATGTCCAAGTAAAGAAGTATATGTTGATTTATATAGAATTAAAATATAAATTATTTGGTTCTGTACAGCTGCTTTTAAAATATTTGAACATAGATGGTTTGCGGAATGACAACGAGGAAATTACATTGGTAATTTGCCCAAGAAACTGGCTTCATGCACAAAGGCAAAGAGCTCATGCTCTGAATTAGTGTAGTCGAGATTAATGCAAACACTGTATATGGAATAATTATTAGTACTAAATGTTTTAGCATCAAACCACAAACATTTCATCTTCATAAGTAATAATATGTCTCTATTTTGGATAATCAAGAGATATGAATCTTATATAGTTTCAGGATTTCATTTATAGGTTTTCATTGATATATATTTCCAGTAATTTTTCTGTAGGAACAGATAAGAAATTCTCCCAAAGAGATGGCAGCAATACAAACACAGCTTGATATTTACTGTGAACCATTGTCTGTTTCACTTCACTTTAGCATTTGCTTTTCTTAGAATAATTGACAGTGAAAAGTACACACACACACACATACACACACACACACACACACACACACACACACCCATGGCAGATCCTTACCCATTGACGCTAGCAATCTCACAAAGTGAAAACAGCTGAGATGGAATAATGAAAGGTAATAAAGTTGGAGAAACAAAAGGTTTTCTGTAGAATGGATTAGAGGATTATTTTGCTATATCTTCTCAAAAGTCATATTATAATAAACTAATTTCATCTCTCCCCACCACTCACATGCAACACGTCAGTGGTAGTGAGGGTCATAGGCTGAGGGTCCATGTCACTGAACTCTTGTCAGAACATATGGTTAATATATAGATTAGCTAATCAAGATATGTAGACAGTACAAAAATAGCTCAGAAACCTACAAAGATGAAGGGAGACCCAGAATGAGTTTAAGGTAGATAGCAGGGGAAACAAGAAATCAGCTAGGCATCTACTGTATAACATTAACTTGAAGCAAACCGTTGATTTCATTACCAAGCAGTTAAATCCAGAACTCTCAATCTTTTACCAAACAATGGTAATTGGCAGACATCAGGATTCCTCAGCTAATGTTGATATCCTCAAAACGACTACATTAATGCAACACATTATAAATTATGTTGTGTTGTATACAACATGTCACTTTACAGCTATTTAATTCCTAGTTCTGTTGTAGTCACTAGGTAAGCTCCCAAGGGTCTTTTAGCCTTTTCTTGAGATTTTCCACTTGTCTTGAATAAATAATACTGACATGTTAATACCATCACCCAGGAATCAATTGCAAAGGAAACTTTGTGAAAAATGAATATAAAACAAATATAAAAGCAATAGAATGTTGAGTTTAAATATGAATAATTATGTATTTATAGCATATAGTCTCATGAGAGACTTTTTTCTCCATGTAAAGTGTCAATTTAGGCCACTTAACCTGAATACTTCACCTATAATTATAATTGTTAACTACAGGGACACAGAGGTATCCTCATACAGCATGTGGAGAAGTCTACACTCACAGAGAGCAGGGTTATCTGATTACCCAGAGAAACAAGTTTTAGATAAGCCATAATTACCCTAGAGATAGTTTTGGTCAGGACTGAGAATTCTAGTTTTCCTTCCTTTCTTTACTTTTTTCTTTGTAAACTGTCACACTCCCTAAAGTCATTCTGTTCACCTTTCCACAGTGGTACGCAGTACTCCCGTGAGTTTAGTATTCAACAATAAACCCCAGCTCTAGGAAATATTTCACTAACATCAAGTTAACATGTCCTATTCATGTTTAAAATTCTGCTTCAGAAAATCTGGCTCTCCTTTAAAAACTAACCCATCAGAACATAACCCCTTCCCCAGTTCCCATCCTCACCTCCTGATTCTCTTCTGCCTCAGAACTGTGTGGGGTAGTGCAGCCAGGGGTCTCAGCCTTGGGTTTGGAGACACGGGAATCTGAGCTTCACCCCTGCTCTGCCTCTTGTAGTTCTGTCATTGTGTAACTTACCCCACCTCTCCGAACCTCCTTTCTGAAGTGGGAATGATATTACATGACTCATAATGTTGTTGTACAGAATAAAAGTCTGTGAAGTACATGGCAGGAAATCTGACACTTAGTAGGTATCGAATAATTCTACACTATTATAATTATTTGCATGGAAACACAGAACCCTGAAAGAAAAGATGACATACACAGTAAAGACCCAGAACCTAATCCTGCTTCTGAACTGCCACAGAAAACCCAGCATAGACTGAAAGCAATTTTTCATCCAACTGTCAGGTGCCCTGCGACATGAAAGCTCATCACATACTGACTGAGCTGAGGTGTTCCCTGCAGTTGGATGTCTCAGGGGGTCTGTGGTGCATGTCTTTCAGTGAAATTATACCTTCAAGGACTCTCTTTAGAGTCTTTAGAATGTGTACAAAAGATCCAATCAGCTTTATAATAACCAAAGAATTAGCTGGCTTGAAGGAACATTTGTTCATTCTTCACTATTTTGTCAGTGAAGGTCATAGAGTGCACACTAAATTATCTGGAGGGACAAAGACACGGGAGATTCAGTAGTGCGGTTCTTGCCTGTGAAGTGGAAGGCCCATGTAAACATAGCCTCCCTTTATTGAAGGCCTACCATAGTAGTGCCTGGCATAGAATAGATGCCCCAAAGTTATTTGATGACTGAATGAATAGACTGGCAGTCAGGGTACTTTGGAGCAGAGGGGCACAAATGCACAAAAATCTGGCAGTTTTACTCTTGACAAATAGATTCACAAAAACATCATTAAGAAATTCCAGGCCAGGCACAGTGCTTCATACCAGGTGGGAGGAGGATCACTTGAGGCCAGGAGTTTGAGATCAGCTTGGGCAACATAGCTAAATACTATCTCTACAGAAAATTTAAAGAAAAAAATTAGCCAGGCAGGGTAGTGCACCTGTGGTTCCAGCTACTTGGGAGGCTGAGGTGGGAGGACCACTTGAGCCCAGGAGTTGGAGGCTGAAATGAACCATGATAGGATCATGGCACACCAGCCTGGGTGACACAGCGAGACCCTGTCTCAAACAAAAAAGAAGGTAATGTCATGTATATGCCTGTTGTTTTGTTTTGTTTTGCCTATGAACATGAAGACTCATATAACGTGACGAGTTTCAGCATCTTGGAGAACATCTTCCTAGCGCTCAAGGTTAAGTTTTTCAGCACTGACAAAAGAGCGACAGTTTGAAATCTGGACCTTTCCAGATGTGCTTAGATGCCAGGGAATATCTTCCCTCACAGCCCACCCATGATTCTCACTCTTGAAAAGTGCTCTGCTAAGACGGAGAGTGAATTTCATTCAAAGCTCTTTCATAGCTTTTCAATACTAAGTTCTCTCTTTTATTGATGTCCCTTTAAATGCTGGGCGTCTTAATGAGTCTTCACTGGTTGATAAATTTGGTTCATTAAAGACAATTTGGTCTATCCACACAGACAACAAACCATTATCAGGAAATTTCCTGAATCCTTGCCCCTCCCTATCCTCTCCCTACTCCAGGCCTGAAGATTTATCTTATGTTGTAGTATGTTTTCACATTAAATTGTAAGTAATTGTATGCTAATTTATGGGACTCTGAATAGTATGATTAAAAGAGGACTGGACTTGGGGGCTAGCAAGAGCTAGATTTTGATTTGAGACATGGCATCAACTGGCTGCATGACTTTGAATAAATCACGAATATTTACGGAGCCTTGATTTTCCATCTATTCCGTAAGAGAGCTGGACTATGAATCTCTCTACTCCCTTCTCAATTCTGAAATTTGAATAAATCCCAGGCTTCAGTGTGGCATATGGTAGGTGCTCAATAAATATTTACAAGTTTATACGAAGGAACAAGTTAATAATTAGATCTAAAAATAGTTAGAACCTTTTCATCTAGAGTGTTATCTACAAGATATCTAATGACAAAAGCAAGAAACAGACGATGTGTATATTATGATCTCATCTTTTAAAACAAAGCCCAAAAGCCTGTATATCCACAGTATGCTTGTGTGTTTATAAGTATATGATGGTATATGTATGAGTGTGTATATATTTTTAAGCATATGAACTTGGGAAAAAATCCCAGATACATTCTAGATTATTGACATAGTTTTTCTAGGTGTAGGTTTATGAGGTGAGGGATGATGTTGGTGTGGAGAATGGGAAGAGGGGAACTGGAAACTAAACCAAAAAGGAAAAGAATTCAAATTGCTACATTTCTCCCCATAAATTTATACATACAGTGTAATCACTTTTGCTCATTTCTGTGAAGTTATATATTATGTATGTACACATATAAAGAGAACTTTTTTAAACAGTTTAATTTACCAGTTCCTGATTAGGAGGTTTGGTCATTTTCAGTGTTGTTTTCTTTAGCTCTGAGGCAGAAGAGTGAGATATACAGTCAGCATGAACTTGCAGGGCCTGTAGAATTACACTGTTATGGCAGGTTAAGTGAACACCGTTGGTATGAATGAGTGAGTCCATTCCTGTATTCATTTGACCAGCTGTTCTGACTGGCTGCAGGAGTGGTGAAGGGCAATGAGAGACCTGCTCCAGGGGTTTGTAAAAAGGATGAGTTGAAAGGCCAAGAGAGTCAGTGAGCTGGTGAAAGGGAAATTCAAGTGATCAACATTGGGGTCCTAAAAATGAAGCCTAGGAAGCTTGCAAATAGGAAGGGAATAAAAGGCTCAAAGTTAGAAGTACAGAAGAGGTGAAACAGTAAGCGAGCCTTAGAAGGATGCTGAGATATGAGAGGTTCTTGTTGAGAAAGGATAATAGATACCGTTCCAGTTAGTAACAAGTGCCAAGAAAGTAGATTCCTGTCGACATATGGAGATAAAAGTCCTGGGAAGAGCCGAGGTCAAGGAACTGTAAAGCTAGGCTGTTTGATGAGTCATTCCAAGCAAATGAAGAAATCCCTGCATGACAGGGATTCGAGTAAGACCATGAACCTGGTGACTATTTCACTTGTGGCTGTCGAGGGAGGCACATTTCCAGGGCCTTGTAACTCCTTGTGAGTTAGAAGGAGGGGTAAATTGTGAGCAGCTCAAGGGGAGAAGCCTCTGAAGGATAGATTATTATATAAATTTCGGCACTGGCATAGTGTGGCAAATATTTGAAAACTCTAGTGGGAAAGGTGGAAGCTGCCAGATAGCCACTCTCATTGTCTGAGCATGTGTGTATGCATGCGAGAAAGGGGGAGTGTGACTTCAAGGAGTTGGTATCCTTAACGGAAACCCAGGTTCCAAATGCAGGAAGAAAATGCAGAGAATGTGGAATATTTGTTAACCATCTACAAGTAAGAAATTTGGGCTTCGAGTTAAGCCAGCAGAAGATGACGAGAGTGGGGAAGCACACTCAAAGGAGATGACAAGTGAAGTTTACTAACCAAAAAGAGCCCACACCTTGGATAATGCTTGGAGGAGTTTCAGGGGCGATGAGAGAAAAGAAAAAGGAAATGATTAGCCTGGAGGTAACTAAAATTGTCTTCAAGGTTTTTGGTTTTTTTTAAATAATTTAATCAGTTTTTTTTTTCTTTCTTAGTGGTACATAAAAACATGGTGAATCTCAATGATAGGATAATAAAGTCAAAGTACTGCATTTAAAAGCTGACTACTGTTGGTTAGGAAAACCACATTATCTTACATTTTCCAGAATGGTTTCAAATGTAGGCATTTTTTTTTCCTTTTCAGAAAAGATTATTAAATGCTTAACTATATAGCATTTACGTTTTATAAATCTGAAAGACATTCCTGTCTGTCTGTTCTCAAACCTTAATCCATACACCTTGCACCACGTAAAAATATTAACTTAAAATGCACTGGAGACCTAAACACAAAATGTAAAAAATGAAAATATTTATGACTGTGTTAGGCAAAGATTTCCTAGCTACTACAGCAAAAGCAAAATTGACTAAAAAGAAAACTGATAAGTCAGACTTCATCAAAATTAAGAATTTTTGCTCTTTGAAAGACACAGTTGAGACAATGAAAAGAAAAGCCAGACTTGGAAAAAATGCATACAGATCACATATATGATAAAGGAATTGTATCCAGAATATACGATGAAGTCTTAAAACAATAAGGACACTAAAGTTCAATTAAGAAAAAAATAAGCAACATATTTACTATTTTAATGGTTAAATATGCTCTTTAAATATCATAATTTTTTTTTTCTTTTGGGACGGAGTCTCACTCTGTTGCCCAGGCTGGAGCGCAGTGGCGCCATCTCGGCTCACTGCAAGCTCCGCCTCCCGGGTTCACGCTATTCTCCTGCCTCAGCCTCCCGAGTAGCTGGGACTACAGGCGCCCGCCACTGCGCAAGTTGTTTTGATATGGGTGTTAGCCTGAGGCCCAAGGAGATGCTGCAGCTTGGAATGATTGCTAAGCCTTCAGCTGTCCAAACCATGCTTCCGGTATTTGAGAAGCATGGTAGGTAGCAAATGCTGTACCCACAGTTTACATGGAGGGTAAGGACATGTAAACTGTGGGTGCAGCCGTCCTACCTATCATCCTATTTCAGGGCAGAGCAGGACAGTAGATGTGCAGCTGAAGAGCTGCTCAAAACAGTGGGTGGTAACAGGCCAGGTGAGTGGGCAGAAGCAAAGCAAAGATAACGCTTGAGTGAAGTTGAGAGTTTGACTGCACAGGGTGCTGTAAGCTCATGTGACTTTTGCTCAGGCCCAATTCTGCTACCTATTGTAGACACCTGAGAACTTCCTGCAAAGACCATCACCTTGTCTAGGCTACCTTCCCGAACTGCTTCTCCCATCTATCCTTAACATGGCAACCTGGTTAATCTTTGTTATTAAAATGCCATCAACCATTTATTTGTAACCCAGAGAAGGAGAGGCTAGCAACGTCCATAGGTTAGCAGGAAATGAACTTAAGGAAATGAAGACTTGGAAGCCATTTATGTGGCCGTTATTTGGAAAACCAAAGAGATACCTTTAGTCCTTTTTTATTATATCCTGAAAATCGTTGTAAGCTATATCTGAATTTACTGAGAAGTTAGTATCTTCAGAACCCTTGTAGAGGATGAATTAATATTTTCACTATCAGATTATCATTTTCTAGCCAGGGTACTAAAATAGTGAAAGTTGGAAAGATATGCTTGAAAGCCACCCACCGTATACTCAATTATACTCACTATATTCAATTAGCCCCAAGAGGAAATTACCAAATTATTGATAAAATAATTTATCAATTATTTTACGTATGCTTCATTAAGGTAAACAAATCAGTGAATCATGGTCTCACAACGTATAGAAAATATCAGTTTACCTGCCCATTCTTCAGTTTCACAACTCTAAAATGGAAATCATGCCAGGAGTGTTTTGTCTGACTGATCTTTGTCACATACACTTCCTGTCCCCACCCCTGCCCAGAGCACACATACTTCAAAAAGCTGGCAGAAATAAGAGAGACATCCTAAAGGAGGGGTTTTTAAATTTTCCTTATTGAGTTTTTCTGAAATGAAGAGCTTAAGAAAGAAACAGGTAAATTAGGTTTCTGTGTAAGGGAGTAGAGCAAAGGAGAGAAAAACCAGAGAATGGATTGACCTGTGCAAGAAGGACATGCATCTAGGTAGCAGCCAGACACACATGCAGCCTTGTAAAATGAGCTTCCATGCTTTCTCTACAGTGATCAGAACCAATCACTGCAGAGGAAGGCAAGAGCAATATTTGGTAAGGAGTGCTCAGGTGGAATGTAGATCAGGCAGGGCCCCTTCTGAGATCATTAGTATCAAACATTCCAGGATTTGTTGATGTTCAATCAGTTAACTTCTTCCTCAAAGCACCTTGACAGGGTTATGAAATGGCTTACATCAATAAAAAGCTATGAATTCCTCTGAAAAGTGAGACAACATGAACATAAAGTCTTTTACTGCTTTAAAAAATGATCCCAAAGTGATATTAGTATTAAATTCTTAGAATTTCATGTTTCCTGAGGTTATCATGCAACATAATAAAAATATTATGGTTTTGAGAAGAAACTTCACAGTACTTTCATCTGCCGTATGAAGTTACTAAAAAATAAAGTAAAATAAACTGAAAGTAGACAGATGGAAGGAATGTCACATGGAGTAAACAGATGATGTGGAAACTCCTGGAAAAGTCATTATGGCATCTCTCTACACAGGAATTATAAAGGGCTGCAATCAACTCACTGGTGGTTTGCCAGTGATTAGACTACCATGGTTGAAAAGGAAGCGGAGAGAGTGCTCAAATGCTGGGAGAGCTGAGGAGGAGATGAGATGCTGTGAGCAGATATCACTCTTCTAACATAGAGACCTGCGTTCTTACATGCAAGTGATGTTAAAGGCACAGTTATAGTATAGGCCTGTAATTGGTAATGCCTCTTCCCTGGCTGGGAGAACGGCTTCTCTTATTGTGTCAATTGCCACATTTATGCCAGCTGGTTGCAGAAGTGGCATATCCCTCAAACTAAAAACCAGGGCCCACTTTGATGCCACTATACAGATAGAAAAAAACCATGAGAAATAGAATGTGGATTCTTCCTGGGTTTAGGAAGCTAAGGAAATCACTTATGATAGTATATGATGACGCCTGCAGGTTCAGAGACAGGATCCATTAAATGAGGGCAGAAAAGTCAGGCAACTACTGGTTGAAGGGGTACTATATGTCATGTCCTGTTCTAGATGCTGGAGGTATCCATGGAACAAATCAGTTAGGGTCTCTGCTCTTTTGGGGCTTCTGGTTATAATTATGTGAATTATTCTAATAATAATTATGTAATAAATCAAACACAAATAAAGTGATATGTAATTTATATTAGCTCTTTGGGAATAGGGTGAGTACCTATTTGCAAAGGGTGGCAAATACAAAGCAGACTTGTCAGTACTCCCTGCTTTTCCTTTACCCACAGCAGACATGAGCCAAGCCAGTTAGGACATTCTGGGTTGCTAAATCCTTCTCAATACAGCACTCCCTCCTGACAGCTAGTGATGATTAATCAGTGTCAGTGTATGATATTTGAAAACTTATGTTTCATGCATACTTATTTTTGCATGCATACTTATTTTTGCCCATCTTATTTTCTTTATTCGTTTCTTTTTTGTTTCTTAATATTTGTTGAACATTTTGAAATTCCTTGTCTTAGCAATATTGGAGGAAATTAACAAAAGGGAGGGATGTGCTTCCGTTCTGGCCAGTGTTCATAAGGGAATATGAAGAAATGAGGGATCAGGTCTAGCCTTTTCCACAGCACTTGAAACAACTAAAATTAAAAGCTGAACCTCCAGAAGGTGGGCCTGGGGCTGCTGTACCAGCATTTGTTTTCATAGTGATGTTCTCTGGGAGGGCTGGAAGCTTTAACAACTATGACCAGTGTCTCCAAGACGGTACTTTAGTACCATGGGCATTGTCTTTAATCACAGAAGTGGCTGCACTTTTTTTTTAGTGCTTTCTCTTCAGCTCTGAATGGCTCTGCCTGGAGTGTCAATTGGCTGCCCTGCAGACTGGTGGTTTTTTGGCTGGGTGTAATCTTGCCTTGGTAGTACTGCTGCCTTCTTGCTGTCACTTGGTGCCACTGCACAGAACACCTGCCTGGTTCCTGTTCCTTCCTCACCTTGCCTTCTGGTTTTCATGGAATTTTGGATGCCTGATTGCATGCTAAGCCTTAACAAATTGTCTTGCTTGGATTTATGGAAACTACTTATCCAGGGCTCTTTCCTTGTTGCTAGGTTTTGACCTATTGCCTTGCTTTCAGTCCTGACCATTCCTATTATAATCCCTGACAGTTCATCTTGCTTCTGACTCCACTGTCTGAGGCTACTCAGACCTGAGTACTTCTCACTATCCAAGGCTGAGTGCGGATGTACTATAGAGGTCTCCTTTTCTTTTGAGTTGCTTTCCATGCCTCCAAGAAAGAATAAAAAAGATGGAGGAAGAGGATAAGGAAAAGGGGAAATAGAGACTAGGAGAAAGAGGGCGTGGAGGAGGGAGGGGAGAAGGAGGAGGAAAGAGATATACTAAGTTCCTGCAACTGAGGTCCTGGAGCTATTTGCCCACTAGTTACATCCTTTCCATTTTTAATGACTTTTTAACTATTTGGCTTTTCGTTGTGTAAAGTACTAAAGGCCATCCACAGCCTGGTTTTTCAATACACTCCCAGGGCTCCTCTTTAACTCACCAGGTAGCACATAATCACTAAATACAAGTTAATTTTAATATGATCCCAAACAAAACATAATTAGAAGAGCAATGTGCTGTGAAAATTATCATAAAAAGCAGTCAAAAGCCAAGTAAAAATGCATTTGAGTTATCTATGGTTTAGGGTTATTTGTGGCTCTCCGTTAGGGCAGAACCGAAGTTGACTTTAGCTATGATTTCATGGTCTATAAAAACAACCACTGAGAATTGGGTATGGATTGCAGTTGTGTTCAAATATTTTATGAACCTTCTTCAATATCAACATTTACTCAACTTCTTTCTGCTATAATGGCCCACCTGTATTACTTCAGAGTAACATACATAGGTTATTCTCACTAGATCCAGAATGTGCCACATCTATTAAATGGGAAAATGCAGTTTGGAATTGGCTGAGGGAATCTTGACCTTCTAAGATTGAAATGTATTAAGCAGCTCCCTAAGGAAGCACTGTGCAGTGAATTGTAGTGGGGAAATTGTAATCAGGGATAATAGGATAAATGTCTCAAATATATAAAGGTGCAATTTCAAATAATGGGACATATACACCAGCCTAATGTGTAGCTTTCAAAGATTAGGAGTCTCTTGAATTTTGGCTAACTATCAAATGTCTTCATGCAGGTTTTTGGAGTAGATATTCTTGTATTTCTCTACACACAGTCTTAAGAATAATCATAAATATGTCCCTACTCCTATTGCTTTTCCAGATTATTACTCCAGAACGCAAAAGCAAGTCTAGGAGAGATGATTAGGCCCTCCGAATCTTTGTGGTTTGTATCCCTAAATTTTTATATGGTAAGATGTAGGTGAATTGCAGAAACACAAGATTGACCATAAGTTACAAAAATGTTTCTTGACATTGCACATTTTTTCTCCTTTTCTTCCTAGTTATGGTCATCTGCCTTTCTTGGGGATCCAGCATTCACAATTCTTGTTTCTTTTTTTTTAGTTTCAGGGAGTACATGTGCATGTTTGTTACATGGGTGTATTGTGTATTGGTGAAGATTGGGCTCTCCGTATACACTCAAATAATTAAGATTTTATCCAATAGATCATCTTTCAATCCTCAGCTTTCTCTCCCTCCCTATTTTTGTAGTCTCCAGTATCTATTATTTCCATCTTTATGTGCATATGTGCTCATTGTTTAGCTCCCACTTATAAATGAAAACATGAGATATTTGATTTTCTGCTTCTTAATTATTTCACATAGGATAATGGCTCCCAGCTCCATCCATGTTGCTGCAAAGGACATGATTTCATTCTTTTTCATGGAAATGCAATTTAAAGCCACATGAGATACCTCTCATACCAGTCAGAATAGCTATTATTAAAAAGTCAAAAAACAACAGATGTTGATGTGGAGAAAAGAGAACATTTATACACTGTTGGGAATGTGGATTGGTTCAACCTGTATAGAAAACAGTATGAAGATATCTCAAGGAACTAAAAATAGAGCTACCATTGACTTAGCAATACCACTACTGGGTATTTATCCAAAAGAAAATAAATCATCATATTAAAAAAGACATCTGGCTGGGTGCAGTGGCTCACACCTGTAATCCCAGCACTTTGGGAGGCCAAGGCGGGTGGATCACATGAGGTTGGGAATTCAAGACCAGCCTGGCCAACATGGTGAAACTCCATCTCTACTGAAAATACAAAAATTACCTGGGTATGGTGGTGTGCACCTGTAATCCCAGCTATTCAGGAAGCTGAGGCAGGAGAATTGCTTGAACCTAGGAGGCAGACATTGCCGTGAGCTGAGATCACTCCACTGCACTTCAGCCTGGGTGACAGAGTGAGACTCTGTCTCAAAAAAAAAAAAAAAAAAAAAAAAAAAGACATCTGCTCTTGTATATGAAACCAACCTAAGTGTCCATCACCAGTTGATTAGAGGATAAAGAAAATGTAGTATATATATATACCATGGAATACAATGTTCGTAATTCCTTAGGACTAATTCTGTCTGGGAACTGGAAAGATGTTAACAAGCTCTTGGCTAAAATCTCAGCTGAAGTTGCTCCATCACTGGCCTGAGTTTGTTCCTATGCTTTGGCCCTAACAATGGAGCTTTTGTCTCGTGTACTCTTTGTCCCACTGTCATGCTGCTTTATTCAAATGTGTCATAAACAGAGCTTTCATGACCTGCTTCATCACCATGAGCTTTGGAGTCAGATTGCTTGAGTAGAAATGTCTGCTCTCTTACTTATCAGCTGGGTGTCTCTAGACAAGTAACTTAATTTTTATGTGGCTCACTTACCTCATCTGTTAAAGAAAACCAACCTCATAGCTTGCAGGAAATAAAATTATCTCTGTCAAGTTATTATTAGGCTGGCCCAAAAGTAACTGCGATTTTTCCCATTGAGAGTAATAGGGTCCTTGCTGTGTTTTGTTGTTTTTGATACAGGGTCTTGCTCTGTCACCAAGGCTCAGTGGTGCTGTCATGGCTCACTGCAGCCTAGACCTCCCAGGCTCAATCGATCCTCCTGCCTCAGCCCCCCAAGTAGCTGGGACTACAGGCCTGCACCATCATGCCCAGGTAGTTTTTAATTTTATTTTTGTAGAGATGAAGGTCTCACCAGGCTGGTCTAGAACTCCTGAGCTCAAGTAATCTTCCTGCCTTGGCCTCCCAAACTGCTGGAATTACAGGCATGAGCCAGTGCACCCAGCATTTTGCTCTTTATAGTAAGCTTCTCTGATAATGCCAGCTTGCTTTTGTCTCAAAACAATGTCCACTTCATTTATCTGTCTATGACAGCACTTGCTTGTATCTTCCTAGACTTCTATGATATAGGAGCCTTACTGGCACTGGCTGTCTGTTTCACAACATTATTCATCACATCCTACCCTATTGGACTTTCTTCTCTGCTTTGCAGCTGTTTCTCCTCTGCTTCACCATGACCTACTCTGATCCTGTGGCCATGTGGGCTGGGAAGACAGACAGCTCTCAGTCTAAGTTATCCTGCTATCCATGACAGAAGCCTAGAGTTACAGACTGGTGTCATCTACCTCACATTTATAAGGTAGCATCCCAGCCAGCCAGTGGCATGTTTAGGGAAGAGAATATGTAGGTTTGAAAAACCTCAGTCTCCTCCAATACATTTTCTATCTGTTACCAACAGGATCAAACTTGCCTACAGAAAACAGCCTGATCTCAATTTCCTCAGACAATTCACCTATTAAAATGGCATGACTGACCTAGAGTTACGGAGATAACTCCTACTGCTGAGCTCTCTCAACCAGTAACCCCTGATAGCGGAAAGTACAAGAAAAGCACAAACTGTTTCATTTTATCGTATTTGATGGTCAGAAAGTGAAATTACAAACTGTGATTGTTTCACCAAGCAGAAAGGAGACAAGTATAACACCTGTGAGGATGAAATAAAGGGCTTCTTTGGCAAAGAAAAGAGAGGAGATATACAATTGTCTGTCATAAATTGAAATTGGCTAACCTTATTTTGATTTTGAAAGCCACCACGCATGTGGAAATATTATGGCATTTTGTACACAAGTTAATTTAAATTATGCAATAATTATAGGTTTCATTGGCTTACAAACTGTTAATATGTTTATTAACATATCAGTGCCTTATACCCTTAGGCACTGATGTATGCTAAGGCTGATGTATCCAAAATGTATCTAAAAATCACTGGATACTGACTGGACACTGATGTATCCAAAAATCAAAAATTCCAATATTCAAGGTAATGAAATTGAAATGATAATATAAAAGCACATTCTATTCACTTGAAATAATGGATCAAAATATTTAGCTGACACATTGTGTTGATTAGACCAGGAGGAAAATTAAATCAGTGATTCATTTTCATGTCTGCTAATTAGCCCTATTGTTTCATTGGCACAGCCTGTACTAGTTACAGCCTATGATCTGTGTCGCTGTTGGTCAGTACAGAAAATATTCAGGGCATTGACAGATGATTGTAATCAATACGACAAAGACAAATCTCAGTGAGCACATTCAATGGAGATCTAGAACATCCCTCCAAGTCAAATTACAAGGCACTGGGAATATGAGAACACGCAGTCACTTTTAAATCATTTCTGGTATTTTTCAATGTCTACATGATATGTTATGTCCACTTCTACTTTTGTCTCTTTTCTCCTTTAAATATAAATGAGGCTTCTCAAAGCTATATTGATTCTCTTAGAAAAGGTTTTAGTACGCTAGCCCTAGTATGTCATCTCTTTTTATATAGATATAGCTCCCAAGCTTCAGGGAGAAAATAGATCTAAAAAAATGGCTCCTTTCCCAAAGTGTTTGAATATAAGAGAAATGGCAGGCAACTCCAGGCTTATACCCAGCAGTCCTGGGAAGAAACAGGACTTAAATGAATTAGATATTGATTGCTTGTATATTTTTGAAATTTTGTTTAATCCGAACTGGTTCCCTAGACAAGGGATTGGATTTGGACATTAAATGACAGCAAAAGTAATTTTTGAAAATACAAAAAAATCTCCAAGTTTGAAGGTCCCATATAGGTCATTTTATTCCATACTTCAATTCTCTCCCTATCTCCTTTAGGGATTTTT
Organism: Gorilla gorilla gorilla; assembly: GCF_029281585.2. Classification (NCBI taxonomy): domain Eukaryota; kingdom Metazoa; phylum Chordata; class Mammalia; order Primates; family Hominidae; genus Gorilla; species Gorilla gorilla. Next base: position 89,452,719 of record NC_073231.2, read on the forward strand.
CAGGCCATCACTGAGCATCTCTTCATAAAGGACATTAATTAGTTTATTAGTTACTAACTGTAATTTGCAAAGTTTGAAAACAAGGACTCTTCACTTAACATTGCTAACTCCATAACTCCTGTTATTAAATAGAAGCTTAATAAATAATGTGTGATTGTTTGTCAACCAGGGTGTCACTTGTTGAGAGAGCTCAGCAGTAGGAGTTATCTCCGTAACTCTAGGTCAGTCACACCATTTTACTAGCTGAATTGTCTGAGGAAATTGAGATCAGGTTGTTTTCTGTAGACAATTTTGACCCTGTTAGTAATGGGTAGAAATGTATTGGAGGAGACTGCGGTTTTTCAAACTTATATATTCTCTTCCCTAAACATGCCATTTTAAAATTATAACCACTTATTTCCTGATAGTTATTTCTACACGGTTTGAAGAAGAATATGAGTTTCAAACATCTTAGTAACCAGCTTTGGGATTTTCTTTCAGACACACCAAAAAAGATCTGCCAAAGTTCACGAGCAATGCCTCCATAAAGTCCCAATAGAAGGAAACAGATATGGATAAAATATATGAAAATCCAAACCCAAACATAATCTACTAGTAGTGGGTGGTCTATATTGCTTTGACAAATTTAATTTTATCTTTTATTATGTGTTGTTATATATGTGTCAGATGGGTCATTATGCTTCATTAAAAGATTTAGTCATTTGCACAATCGAAAGTGAGCAAATAATGTTATAATTGTTTATGAATCTTAGATTATCATAGCTCCTAGTTTTCCCTTCATGCTTCATTTCCTTTGCCATACTCCAATCTCAGTTGGAAAAGAAGTTGTAGGGAGGCATACAGATTTCATAGTAAATTTTACAGGACCCTTTTGTTAAGCCTAGCATTGGCTAAAAATACAAGATCAGTATCTTATCAAAGAAGTGATACAACCCTACATCTTTGTCTACTTATAGTTTACACAAACTATTTTGTACATAAATGAGATACTACTTTTATAAAAATTCTAACAAGTATTTCAGGTAGAGTTTTTTTTAATGGAGGAGACAACAATGGAATTCCTTTATTAGTTTCAGTAGATCTATTTCTTAATATTGTGCAGAGTGAGATGTTGTATTCACTTGAACCACCTTTCTGCTTTTAAGCTGAGGGTTAAATTGCCAGAATCAATATGCAAAAAGATGTATGTATTTAAAATTCTTTGCTAGGATCTAATAGGTCTGATTATACTGATTTGGATGCTCTTCCAATCTTCTGAACCCTTCAAAAAGGAACAGCAAGAGAACAGAGAATGCTTTTTACTCTATCGGCATCGATTTACAGTGACTTCCAAAGCAAAGTCTGCACCTCTCAACCAATTTAAATGCACTAGATTCTACTACTCTGAGTAAATTAAGTTACTTTTAATTTAAGTCCACACTTAACTCACACAAACCTGTTAACGCAAATCATCTTCGCAAGTCTTGCTTCTTGAAACTATGAAAAAAAAAAATTCCAAGGACTGAAAGTCATCTTTAAAGTTTCATTGACAGGCATATCATTAGACAACTACTAAATTGAAATCGCTAAAGCAAACCTAAGGTAAATGAGTAGGAATAGAAGTACAACAAATAATAACTGCTTGGTGAGAAAACAACCCTTTTGTTATGGTTATTAAATCTTAATGTATTGCTTAATAACACAAAAACTGTAAAAGTGGATTAGTGCCATTTTATGTAACACTCCTGTACCTGAGGGTGAAAGGAGAAAGAGGAGTCTCAGGTGTCTGGGGCTGAGCCCCTTACTGGAAAGGATTCAATTCTCAACTGAGTTGCAGTTTAGCACTCTAAGCTTTAAGAATTATCACGTCTTTGACAACAAGCTGCCAAAAGTAGCTCCGTAGACTGGAAACCAAAGTTACTGGAAGATTCCCAAGAGATACAAGATTTGGGGAAAATAAAGTTAATTGTTCTGGAATCTAACATGACTCAGAAGAGCAGAATAAAATTATCTCCTGGGTTTGATGATTAATCTTCATCAGAGAGGAGAGCTTTCCATCAGCAGCTGGCCAGAGACTGAAAGCCATCCAGAAGCCTATCAGAATGATTTAGAAGAAAATGGATCTCCTTCGTAGCCTCCTCCATGGTGTAGAATCCCTGAGCGTCTGAAGTCTTCCTCCTCACTCACTCCCTATATGAACCCGTTTGTTCCCACAGCTTCAGCAACTGTCAGGGAAGAACCCCAACCTCATAAAGGATAGCCTAGAATAACAACACTGCCACCGTATTAAGTGTTAAAAGTAGACAATGAGACTTAATGGATCACAGCAATATAGATTTCTTCTCTTTTGTATCTTCCATCCAACCTGTCATTAGTAATCCTACTAAATCTGCCTTCTTCATTCCCAGGAATGTTTTCATTTATGTCTCCCATGATTTTTCACTTGGATTAGTTTGCAACACTGCCTTTGCAGACCTGTTTCTAAAGGGCAGACCTAATTAAGTCATTCTCCCTTTCCACTTTGCTCTTCTCACAAAACTGTTACTGCATACTCGAAAATGGTAGCTGCCCATCTGCAAACTCTGGATCCGTGCCTGTGGTCTCAGCATTTTGGGAGGCTGAGGCGGAGGGATCACTTGGGGCCAGGACTTCAAGACCGGCCTGGGCAGCATAGTGAGACTCCATCTCTATAATAAATAAATAAATAAATAAATAAATAAATAAATAAATAAATAAATAATCAGTGGTTGCTTGGGGTTCCAGGGAAGGGATGGAAATTTTTAGTTTTATTAATAATTTATAAATATTTTAAAAAATGTCATTTGGGGCCAGCAGGCTATGCTTAATATTTCAAAATGTTTAAAGATAATCTCCAATTTCTCTGGATAAGGCTTTACAGATTAACTATGAGCTAGAATTATTTCAACTCAGGATAGTACCTGGTGTTCTTTCATGACCCATCAAGATGGGGCCAGGAGCTGGTCTTACGTTCTCCTGTGGTTATTCTAAACCTCTCCCCATTCAGCATGATGATGACAAATTGGTATTGCCTGGTGATGCTGAACCACAGACAGGATTGGTGAAGGCTCTTTAGGGCAATAGCTGTATTATTCATTATTGTTTCTACAGAGCCTGGCACTGGAATGTGGGGAGCAGGTAATACATATATGTTTTAATAACTTTTTAGAAATCTGATAGTTTTATACTTGTAATCAGATTAATTGTATTCATTAATACAAAATAGAGACAAGAATAGATAATTTTAATGTAAGCAATCAAGTCCAATGTGTATGCCAACAGAACTTTTCAAGACACAGAGCTCAGGAGCAGAAAATACAAACAAGAAATTGTTAGAGTAGTAAAAGGGAAAGAAACTGGTATTTATTGAGCAACCAGTATGTGCTGGGCTTTGTACCAGATACTTCAGACACATGCTTTCAGTTTTTCCTCATCATAACGCTATCAGAGAGAGCTTACATTTAATAGATGTAAACAAAATAACATTCAGAGAGTGATTTCCAAAGTCACAGATTAGCTAAGTAGCAGAAGCAAGGACCCAACAGTCTCCTGACTTGAAATCCTATTGTCCCACAGACGTTTTTAATTGCAGGGAACTAAATACTCACAATCATGACAAATCCAAATGACAGACCTGCCAGTTCTGTTAGCTTCCTAAAGGACTCCTGATGAATGAATTCAGGAGTTATAAATTGAATAAAAACTTGATTGTATCATAGGTACACACATAGGAAAAACTTAAAATTTTGATTTCTCCCAACTTTTGTATCAGTTGATCCCAGAACTTATGTAATAGTAAAGCATATTTTCCTAATGTGAAGGCTCATTTCCCTCTTCTGCAAAGACTTCTAAGGCTCATGACTCAAGTGGTCACCTTAGGAAGCTTCCTGCCATGCAAGACTCTGTCTCCACTTAGAGCAACAGCATATTCACTACATTCTCCATATAGGATGGATCCTCAAAAGTTTATGCCAGTCTTTCTCTCCTAAACAAGTCTACATCTTGTACCCCACAACCCAGCCATATATGACACATTTAAAAATGCCAACAGAGCCACACAATGGGAAGAATTTTGTCCTATCATGATAAGGCATTTGCCTGATGGTGGTAATTTTTTTTTCCCTTTAAGTTGCAGAAGGCCAGGAAGTAACAAAATGGTACCCAAATTGATTATTGTTATGTAAGGCTTTTTTCCTATTCTTATATTCTGTTCTTATTTTAGTCTTTTAATTTTGTTTAAAAACACAAACAGGTTTTTATTGGATGTTCATTCCATTTACCTGTTATCTTTAATCAGGAGTTTCAGTCTGTTGTATTCTGGGATGTATGCCAGTTCTTCATGTACTTAGAGATACAAACACACACACAACACATGCACAAACACACACACAAACATCTCTGCCTATCTATCTGTCTGTCTGTCTGTCTGTCTGCCTGTCTGTCTGTCTATCTATCTATCTGGTCTCTACTGATGCCTTGCACATAGGTATTAAACTGAATGGCAGAGAGGATAAAGATTTAATCTTCCTGGAAAAAGAGAAGGCAGTTCCCTTCAACTAAATGTCATGCAAAGGTCCTCTGTGAGGTAGGTAGTCAACTCAACATATTCTTCTCTGCGTCCCTTCATGTTCTCTGATGGGGTAGAAATAGTGCGCTCTCTCTCTACAACTTAATATAAGAAATGATAGAAGATAGAGAAAATATTAAATAAACACCATGAGTGAACGCTTTCCTAGTCTACACCTGTGCCATCCAATACAGGAGCCACTAGACAAATGTGTTTACTGAGCACTTGAAATGTGGGCTTGACTGAATTGTGATGGGCTGTCAGTGCAAATTTACACCAGATTTTGAAGACCTACCACTAAAAAATTCAAAATATCTCATTAACAGTGTTTTACATTAATGACATGTGGAAATGATAGTTTTGGATGAAATTACTTTTTGGAAATGTGGGTACTAGAAAGTTAAATATGTGGCCACATTATTATTCTATTGTTTAGTGACCTACTTCTCTCTGAGCTTTAAAACAAGTTGGCTGGAGTGGCTTATGGTCATTACAGACTAAATAGGCAACATAAAATCCACTTAAAAATATAAAAAAAGAGAATGGGACTCATACATAGCCCAGTGCACCATATTTTTCTGGACTGCATTTTAATCATGAAATGTGGCATGTACAGGTAACTATATGAAAGCAGGTTAGTGCATGGGTATGTGTGTGTTACAGTAAAAATTGCTTCTAGGTCTCATTTCACCTCCCCTCAGGGACACCCCCTTGTAAAACCTGCCAAAGACAAGAAAAAAAAAACAAAACTCTTTGATTTGAATCGGCCAGTGCAAAACTCATAATTTTCTGACAAAAATTCCCCAACTTTTTTTGTACATGAGAACATTACGGCATTTGACAAATTTGGCTACTATCACTTTCAACATCTAAATTTGCCTTATATCCCATAGTCAATATTTCCAGAAACCTAGGGTTTTTTTTCCCCCTCTATTTCACCCTGGTAGAAATAATATTATTTGGACGATTCTCAGAAGGGAATGAATAATGAAAATTCACATCTATTCTCCAAACCTCATTTATTCAATAGTTTTACCCAGAGCAGCTAACACAGGCAAAAGTATACGGGTTTTGAATGTCAGATTATTATACATCTTTTATCCATGAAATTGCTGGAAAGTCATGAGCCAGATGGCACACAACCAATGTCATAGAAAATGCATGGGGACCTATGTCATAGAGATTTGGGTTCAAATCCCAGTTCTGCTGCTTACAAGAACCCCCATCTTCTCATCATGTTATATGAAAAATAATTGTGAGGATTAAATCAAGTAATCAAGTACAGTGCTTGGCTCACAAAATACTTTTTTTTTTTTTTTTTTGAGATGGAGTCTCGCTTTATCTCCCAGACTGGAGTGCAGTGGCGCTATCTCGGCTCACTGCAAGCTCCACCTCCCGGGTTCACACCATTCCCCTGCCTCAGCCTCTCGAGTAGCTGGGACTACAGTGGGGCACCCGCCACAATGCCTGGCTAATTTTTTTGTATTTTTTTAGTAGAGATGGGGTTTCACCGTGTTAGCCGGGATGGTCTCGATCTCCTGACCTTGTGATCCACCCACCTCGGCCTCCCAAAGTGCTGTGATTTACCACGCCCAACCTAGAAGACTTTTAATGAAAGTTAGCTTCTCCCTCCTTTTCTTCCCACTTATAAAGTCACCCCGTGCCTACACATTCACATTACCTCATACTTATCAGCACTGACTCTCTTTCTCTCTCAATTTTTAAATTGTCTTTTCAAATGCTGGGCTTGGGGAATTCACAATTATGGGCCACATTATCAGCTGTTCGGGTTCTATGAAGGGACTTGAATTTTATCAGTATATGGGGGAATAATGCATAAGATGAAGCTATAGACTTTTCCAAGGTTTGTTTTGTTTTTTTGTTTTGTTTTGTTTTGTTTTGTTTTGTTTTTGAGACAGGTTCTCACTCTGTAACCTGGGATGGAGTGGAGTGCTATGATCATGGCTCACTGCAGCCTTGATCTCCCAGATTAAAGTGGTCCTTACACCTCAGCCTCCCTGGTAGCTGGGACTACAGGCAGACACTACCATGCCAGGCTGATTTTTTCTTTTTTTTTAAGTAGGGACAGGGTCTCACTATGTTGCCCAGGATGGTCTCGAACTCCTGGGCTCAAGGATCCATGTGCTTCAGCCTCCCAAAGTGCTGGGATTACAGCCATGAGCAACTGCATCATGCCCAGGTGGAACTTTTAAATTTAGAAAAAATCACCCTCAGAAGCAGCTGTCTGCATCCCTACTCTTTGAGGCTGGGAAGGAACAGCAAACAATGGGAAAGTCATTTACCTCCTGGAGTCACAAGGGCTCCCTGACCTCTTTCTGAGATTCCAAAAAGCACCGACAGCCTAGATTCTTCAGCATGTGGTGTCTCTGTCTCAACTTCTTACCAGATCTACCTTGTTAATCAACAGTGCAATCTGCTCAATGGAGCAAAAATCAGTCCATTCCCAAGTAGAGTGTGAGTCCTCTCTTTCTTTTGTCTTAGAACTTGTGCTCTAGAATGTTTTCTGGTCTGAGATTCTGAGACTGTACATTCACTTTTCTATTTATACCAGCTTCTCAAATGAAGCATGAAAGGATCTGTGTTGCATGTTAGAAATATCTTTCAGTGTTTCTAAACTATCCTGCAGCATTGTTTGTGGAGATCCTATTTCATTCACTAATTTTCAACTTATTTATTTTATTGTGGATTTGCTTAGTCTCTTATATGACTTTTATTTTTATAAAATTTAATATTAGGTTGGTGCAAAAGTAATTGCCGTTTTGCCATTACTTTTAATAGTGCCAATTTTAATAATGCCATTACTATTTAATGGAAAAAAGCACAACTATTTTTACACCAACCTAATAGTATCAACTAAATAATTTAAAAACATTTTGCAGTGACATCTCACTTACTCTCTTTCTCTTTCCCTTTCCCTTCTCTCATCCCCTCCACTCCCTCTATTTCTCTTATTCTCCTTCTTCCCCTCCTCTGTGATAAGAAATATTCTCCTTTAGTATAAAGAACCTCTATCTTTGCTCTGAGTGAACTGTCCAGCTAAAGTATTGGAGGTCAAAGCCAGCGGGGGTCATTGGCTCTGATAATTAGAATACCTAGAGACCTTAATTCAAAGTTGTGAATTGACAGATCTCTAGGGGAAATGGCTATCTTGTCAAGAAAATGTTCTATGTCCCACAGATCAAATAAGATACAAATATAGAGATGTTACAAGAGTACTCATTCCATTTTCACAAAGAGAGAAGCAATCTTCACTACTCCTAACTGCATAAATCTATGTGGGGTTAAGAGATATAGATTCTGTCAATTATAGACACCAAAATATAATTAAAAGACTTAAAAACTAATTTAATTAAAGGAACAGTTACCCACATAACAAGGGTTAACCATGCTATACAGACAATTAGCAGGAGAGGTTTAATGCAATACAAGTCAACAAATGCCTCTTGAGAACCTACTAATGCAATGTGTTTAGGTACACTAAAACACATTCTCTTCTAACAATAAAAAAAGTTTCTGAGCATTTTCTCTCTTACATCCTAAGAAATCATAAACTATATTTCCAAAGAACTTTTCTTCAACCTCTCTCTCCAGTAAAAGCTTTATTATCCTACATGTTCACCCACTTTGCCATTGACTAGCTATGGGACCTGAGACAAGTCACTTTTCTCAAGTTATTTCAGTGTCTTCACCTCTAAATGGGGGTTGGAATGGAATATCTGTCCCAAGTCTAGGGCTAGGTCTGTTCCAGCTCCAGGGCTGTGATTTTATCATTCTACTAGGGCAACAAAAGATGGGGTATAGAGGAGGGATGGGAAAAAGAAGGATGTCTGTCAAACAAATTTTATGGCTGTGTTATTTTTTTTTCCTAATTTGATCTTCCTCTCTGGGTTAAAGATATTAGTGACCATTTATGAAGGTCCAGCTATTTAACAGACAGTAGTTTAACATTTATTATTGGCCAGATTTTATAGAGGAAAATACTAAGGCACAAAAAGGTTTAGTAGCCTGCCCAAAATCAGAGCTAACGAGCCAGGGACTTCTCCCTCTTCAGAGCTCTCACAGCACATTTTAAGTCCTTCTTTCCCTGTGCGACATCACCTTCTTGTTCTCTTTCTCCATTCTTGATGTTCAGCTTTTTGAAGTTAAAGCCCCAGTGCTTAGCACCATGCCAGGAATATAGGAAGTGCTCAATATATGTTGAAATGACTGAGAAGGCACAAATGGCCTTATTTGCAAAAAATATCAGTGTTTTATATTAAAAATAAACCCCAAAAGTCTATTTATATATTGCCAAGTAGACTAAAGTTCTGGCCTTTACAGTGAACTACTCTTTCTCCTAGGATGATCTTTTTTCTCATCTGACAGATTCATAAGCTAATGGAGAAGAGAGATCGTGTACTTTGACTCACAGACACAACTACATTCGTGTCTACATTTTGATAAGTCAGAGAAATTTCTCTTCACTTTAAGTGTTTTATCATTCTTATCCAAGCACCTCTACCAATTTAATTCTTTGCTACCTTATCATTCTCCCCAAACATATTGTAAAAATTTCAAACATTCCACAAAGTTAAAATAATTTTATAATCAATAGCTATATTTTATACTCAGATGGTAACATTTTTATTATATTTGCTTTCAAACATATCCACCCATTTATCTATCCCTCTATCCATCCATCATATTTGTTGATGCATTTCAAAATAAATTGCAGACATCTTTCTACTTCCCCTAAATACTTCAGCATGCATATCTACGCTAAATTACCTTTTAAAATTACATGAAATATTTGTATGCTGTGTTTCCTATTGAATCTCAGAAAAAAAAAACCCTTTTTGCTTTTTACTGAGTTTGGGGCTCACTTGCTATTGAAATTGAGGCCCAAACCTACAAATTATTGCCTGATTAAGAACAAAGCATATTAAGAGGTAGGTCCATGAGAATGAAATACCTAAACATTTTTTAATGCAAATAATTGAGTCAAGAAAATACTGCATAAAATTAAAAGTCTAGCCTTTAATTTTCATTCAAGGAGACAGTGATAATAATGTTAGTGTTTATCTCATGACTTTACGAATCAACAAATGATGGCATAGCATGTTAGATCAGTAGAACATCGTTACTGAGCTGTAAGTCCACAAGGTTTCAGCAGGGAAAGCTACCATGACATTTTGCGGTCTGGGTCAAGTGTTTGACAAGGGCAAAGCTCCAGGAATGTACCAGCCACCTGTTCATTAGATGTCAGCTCATAATAGGCACAAGGCCAAGGTAGGAAATCACACAAACAGCAATTTTCAAAGTTAATGATCTAAAATAATTAGATCAAATGTAACAGTTGTTTGTTAGTTGTTTGGCAAAAGCCAAAATCCAAGTGAGAAAAAAAAAATGTTTAAACACTTCAAATATCTTGTTTAAGTCCCTAAGGCAGGTGATACTTTTCCTAACTTAGTGCCATGCTGTTCTGCCTGTTAGACATACTCTGCTCCCCTGAGAAATTGCTAGTACTCATTCATTGTGTCACCCCAACCACAAATTTTACTTCTTCTCTGATGCCTTCTTGGTCTTTTCCCAGCAGAAGCATTTCCTCTGTTCAATTCTCATAGCAATTGTTCAGTATCAATTATTATGTTATGATTTGATTCGTAATAAGTTCTTTACACGTCCATCTGTCCCCATGGCACCTTCATCATTTCAGAAAAGTTCCAGTCATGATACTTGGTTTCTAGTAGGCGCTAAAGGGATGCTGAATAAATTAGAGTTGAAGCCTATGCCAAATCATTTCAAGCCAGGTGGTATGGAGGAAACATCGTATAATACTCCTGAGAATCCACTGACCAACTAAAGAGAGGAAAGGGCTGGTTAGCAGCAGACCGAAATATCAACTTAGATTCTGAAAGTTCAAACAAAAGCTGTAGGAAAGTAAGAAAGTCGGTTTCTTGCTGAGTTCCAAATTTAAAAGGTCCTGATTCAGTCAAAAGTCATCAGGGCTATGTGAGTGGAATTTTTGTCTTAGCGAAAGAGCATTTTAAAAGGGAACCCCTTGCTTGACATAAACCAAGAATATTTTACACGCCATAAGATTTAGTTTTATGTCATGTCATGCTTTTGATCAAAAAGGTATTTTCCATATTCCTTTTCAATCTAGTATATTCTACTTTCTACTATGTTTGAAAAAGGGAACTTCGATGGCAAGGAAAACATGCTCATTTTGCTCACCATCCCAGGGGAAGTGGCACTCTGAGACTCTGCTATGTTTGGAATTTCTTTCCCTCATCAATTCATCAGAATAGATTTCCTAGCACGGCAGTGACACTGCTTGCATTTCCTCAGCAAATTTATCAGCTCCTGACATTATAAATCTGAATTTAGATATTTTTAGCTGGACTGGGAAGAGAACAGTTCTTCTGAGACCTCAGTGTCAATGCTGCTGTATGAATCAGCCCAGCAAGGGGATGGAGAACTGCAATCTCAGCCACTGACTTTTTTTTTCCCTAGAGGAGGGATCACCTCTTTGGCTCACTGCCAGAAATGCTTTGTAGGTTGTTCCAACTCATGGGGCTGGAGCAGGGCTCTGCCTCCATTTGTCAATGCAACATACCACACAGCTGAACAACCCCACTGACTTTTCCCTCACTGGTGATTGCTCAGGTGGAAAGAAAATCCTCTAAAGGGAAGAGAATGAGGCCTCAAAGAGTGGGTACCCAAACTCAAAGCATGGATAAAGGGCACAAGGTAAACATGCATCTCCAGAGAGAACAGTCAACCTCAAAGGCTTTTCAACCTGGAACTCTTTTATTTTTAGAACTATTTTCCCAGCTTTCCCAATGAACAGAAAAACAGGAACTACAACATTCTCTCACAGTCCTTCCAACCTAACAAATGAGCGAAATATGACCATGAAGTTAATAAGAGGATTTATTGTCACCGAATGTAATGCACCACATTATCCTAATCACTATTATTTTCCATTACTTAGATGTGAGGCAGTTTCAATACAAGTCAGTTCGGAAAGTGATTTTCACAGTGTCCTGTCTTTGTATTTCTGTTGTTTTTCTCAGCTATTAAAACACCATACTGACACTGGGGAGGCCAAAATGCCCAAGGCTGATGAATGCAAGTTTGCAAAATCAGTAAAAACACAGCTTGCTTTTGTTGTCTCTGGAGTCATCCCTGACATGGAAGGCATATGGCATACGGATAGAAAACATATTATGTAATTTAGGGTTTAGCTTACACAGGATGATAGAGATTAATCTCAGTTAATCAGAGAGCCTAGGCAGCCAAGAAAAAAACAAAGCCTTAAACCTCAGAACAATACAGAATATTAGAGAAGCCGACTAGTTGACTCTAGCTTAACTTTGCTTATTCAGAAGTAAGGAGAGGCTAGAGGGAGACTCTTATTGAACTGTTCCAGCTGCTACTCAAACTATCTGGTGCTCACCTGTTTGTTTGACTAGTGTCTGGAGAGAAATGGCTGAAGAAAGCTGTTTCATTGTCAACTTAGTCTAGGAAAGATTCCTCTTTTCAGTTTTATTCCCATCTCCACCCTTAAATTTCCCAAACAATATGATTTACTGTCTCCAAAAGACTTCACAGAACATGAGGTAAAAGGCTACTTAAAAAGAAATGGAAATTTTTAAAAGATAGCTTCAAACAACCCGATTACACTAACAGGCATTTGTAACTCTTAATTCTTTGTCTGTATTTTCCACTGGACACACTTATCTTTTAAATTCATCCTTCTTGTCTTCAGTTCAGACTGTCCCTGCTCTATCTTGGGTCTTGCCTAGAGTATTACATGTCCCCTAGTGATTCAGTGTGTCTCTTTATTTTCCCCATTCCAAACCTTTCTTCATACACTAAACATGTATTAAGCATCACCTAAGGGGTGACAGCAGGGTGGCAGTGGAGAGAAGGAAAAAGTGGGAAAATATGGGATGGTGGGAAGATAAAATAGCCAAGACATGCTAATGGATGGTATAAGCTTTGTGTTTTAGGATGAATGAGGAATCATAGATGACTTCTAGTTTTCTTGAGCAACTGGATTGATGATGGACAAGACTGGAGGAAAAACAAATTTGCGGATGGAAAACAAGAGTTCCCATTTGTAAGAACTACGTTTGGGATACTGAGAGATATCCAGGGTATTTTATGCACTTTGAATCTATAGGCTTCATGAGACTGCCAATAATGTGCGTGGTACCAACAATGTTTAAAATCCCCGACACAGGGCAGAATCCAGGGGCAAGAGAAGATGACCCAGAACCGAAACTAAAATGCTCCAGTAATGAGAAATTAGGCAGAGGAAGAGGTGCTATCAAATGGAAATAAGCAGCTCATGATTCCAGAGGAAACACAGGAATATGTGGTACAAGAAACCAAGAGAAGATACTGTTTCCAGAAGGAAGTGGTTAATTGTGGCAAAAGGTGGTGAGCAATCCAGTGAACCAAAAATACTGTATTGGACATGTGGAGGAATTGATGACCCTGTTTAATTTTCATTTTGATGGCAGTGGCAGAAGCCTAACTGAATGGGTTGAGAAACAAATGGGAGGTAAAGAAGTAGAGATGATAAAGGCAGACAAGTTTTTCCTAGGAGATTAGCTGAGAGGGGGCAAAAGACAGCGAGAGGGGAATATGGGATTTGGGAAGGATTTTGTTAACATGGAAAGTTAATTAATGCATCTAAGTCACAGTTTCTTCATCTGCAAAATAGGTATAATAAGACCTAATTCATGAATTTGTTAGGATTAAATAACATGTGTGAAGTGCTTAGCACACTGCCTGACATAGTAACTACTCAAAATACATTAGCTATTATGATTATCATCATCTTTGATAACACTTTTTTAGATCTATATAATGATCCTTACCATATACCAATATAGTTTTTTTGGTGTCGTCCTTCTTAATTGGAAAACATAATAATCATTTAACAAATACATTTCGTTTGAATTGAATGGCAATTGAATTGAATTAAATCAAGAAAGGTAAAAAATATACACAGTGCATTCTAATAGCCAGAAGAGTCCTCTGAATTAACCAGGAGAGGCCAAGTCCTCTCAAGACTCTTGGTTCAAGTCTGACCTTGTCTCAGGTTGGCCACCCATGGCACATCCTGTTGGGGGCAGGGGAAAGGCTTCTTGTGGCATGAATCACCATACAGGCAGCCAAGTCGCCTCTTATTTAGATTTATGAATGTCATATTCTTTATTGACTCTCACAAGAGTTCCTAATCAGAAAGATTCCAAACAGGTTTCAGCCATCTCATTAGGACACAGGAAATTGGATAAAGAGGATAACCTCTGAAATCCTCCCTTAGTCATTGATCTTTGGGAAATTAGCTCTCTATGGCTTAGATCACTCTGAAGATTATAAACATGTCCAGTAAATATAACCTCCATCTAGACCAGCCCAGCAATTTCAACAGCATTTGGCAGGAGAGAAAATGCCTGCCAAGATCCAAGCAGCTGTAGCAGGTGCTGTAAATCAATGCAGGATACTTACATGGTTCTGTATTCCACTGGGGCTCAAAGCCTTCCAAGTAGATTATCTGCATAGATTTCAGGGTGGCAAAGTGGCATTATGAACACACAACTCCCCTATCCATTTTCCTTCCATTTACCTGGATGTCAGAGTTGTTGAGCAAGAAAACTACATTGTTCAACAAGGAAAAGCTCTATAGCTAAAGTGCAAGGTGCATTTCAATAAAAACAGCACTCAAGAAAAATGAAAATGCTAACAAAAGGAAAGAAAAGAAAATGAAAATATATGATGCTTTGGTAAATAACTTTTATTTATAGATATATATGTTATACATACACATATATACATATGTGCATATGTGTGTATATGTGCATGCGCACACACACATTCCAGTTGTCAAATCTTCTACACCTTTATAAATATATATAGTAATTTAAGTCAAAGAATTAAAGCATTCAAAACATTCCGTGATAAGTAGTAGTTTTGTTTTTTTTTTTTGAGATGGAGTCTCACTCTGTAGCCCAAGCTGGAGGGCAGTGGCATGATCTTGGCTCACTGCAACTTTGCCTCTCGGGCTCAAGTGATTCTCCTGCCTCAGCCTCCCAAGTAGCTGGGACTACAGGAATGCACCACCACACCCAGTTAATTTTTTTTGTATTTTTACTAGAGACGGGGTTTCACCATGTTGCCCTGGGTGGTCTTGAACTCCTGAGCTCAGACGATCCACCTGCCTTGGCCTCCTAAAATGCTGGGATTACAGGCATGAGCCCCTATGCCCAGCCATTAAGTGGTATTTCTACGTTTGCATGGCATGTGACTAAATTGATCAATATTCAATATCATGAAGGTGTGTGTTTGCATAATGTTGACTGGATCTAATAGGCAAACAAAGGGATATGTGAACAGAGTTCAAATGTATTTTAAAGATATTACAAAGAATACCTGGCCCAAAGTAATATTGCTTCTTCTCCATGATTCTTTCTAGATTCAGTAATAAATAATAATAATAATAATGACAATAACAAAAACAACATAGCTGAAGACTGGGAAGAAAATCAACAGCATAGCTAAAGATTGGAAGAGAAGGTTACATATTAAATTATATCCATTCTTTTCTAAGTAAAAACACAAAGTACTGTTTGAATTTAGTAGGCAATCACAGAAGTATGAGTTAGATCCATGTTTGTTCTATGTGCAGAGAAGCAATATGGCATGGAGGAACCACATTAGTATCAATCTCAAATCTATCTTTTATAGGTATCTTATCCTCTTCATTTAAATGACAAAGAAATCATGGCTTCCATGTACATTTAGGCAGGCTCTGCCACACACAAAGATATCTGGCCTAGAAGGTCAGTGGGTCCTTAGATGCAGCATGTGCTCTATTCTCAGGCACAGGCAGCATCCTCCTGGAGGGGACGCCATTTTCTAATTCTCATGACAGCACCCATAGGTTAGTGTCACAACTGAAAATAAGTGGCTTTCAGGGTTGGCGTAATCATAAAGAGTGATAAACATCACATCTTATCACAGTGCCAAGTGCATCACAGATATTCTCTAAGTACAGCTATGGTTCTTATTCAGTTTTAAAAATCTAATCCTTTGATTTTTCAATATGTTAGATATAAATCTTCATTGTTCAAAACCAGAGACCACTTCTTTCTATCTTTTTGGATAGAAAGTTCACTGTTAGTGCCTTGCAGGAAAATGCCCGTGCATGATCTTCCATACACATTATGGTGTTTTTCCAAGAAGAGCCATAGAGATTCTGAGTCTATCTCTTCTCATCGTACTCTCTTCCCATCATCTACAGTACAGGTTTTAAAACAGTAATAAATTGAGGAGAAATCAGAATGGGCACACACATTGTTACATATAGCTTCTGCAATCTAGAGGATAATGAAAACTGTCAATAAAACTGGGATTTAATAAAGGAAAAATGCTGTCAGACAAATGATGAATTGTTTAGGCAATTATAAAGTGGTGCAAGAAAATCACACATTATGAGTGCAGTTACTCAGATATGACAACAGGGTGCTCATGGAGGGAAGTGAATGAAACACTAGGCAAAAAACCAAAAAGGTAAAATAAAACAATGGCGATCGAGTTGTGGGGGCAGCCCAGAGAAATTCCACAGATGTCTGCAGAAGGTCTTCTGTTTATTCATCTTTATTAATGATCTTCAGAACATAGTAAATGGTGTGCTAATGAAATCTGCAGATGATAGTCAAATGGAGAATGTTGCAAAACATCAGCAAGGACAGAGAAATAATGCAGATGGTCTGAGAGGAGTTACAGATCTTGGGATCAAATAACAAGATGAGAGTCAGGTTGGGAAAGGGCCAGCTTATTCACCAGGGGAAAATGAATGAAAACACAGATATGCACAGGAAGAAAAAAGCCTGGAAAAGAGGTCTTCTGAGAAGGACCTGTCGAAAGGGAGCTGTGGCTAGACAGCAGTTACCATCCAGGTGAGTTTGTGCTGCAAATGGCAGTCCTAGTGGAAGTCTTATTTTCAATCCCAAATCTAACTCTTACAGGCTCCGAACTGCAGATGGCAAGACATCACAGTAAAAAGGGGTGCACATATTTATCTCTACTCAATTCTCAAGTGGCTGCACCTGGAATACTGTTTTTGGTGTAGGGAAATCTCTACCAGAAAATCTGGAACAAATTCAGAGTATAGCAGCAAAAATATAAGTAACAGGAAGCCTGCTAGAAGATTAGAAGAGCAAAGTATGGATGACTTGGCGAAAGGACTCAGAAGGAAGCCTAGTGACAGTCGATAAACTCTGAAAATAAAGAAAACTATGATGGCAAAAGTCAAAGCTTCAGAGTGAAAAAGAACATACTAAGTTAAAAAGAGAATTCAGCCTGCATAGTATGGAAAATATCCAAACATATCAACTAGGGAAACAGTATCAGAAATTGTTCTGGGGAATCCACAGGGTCATGTTCAAATATTACTCAGAGTAAGAAGCTTAGAATGATAAAGAGCATTTACTCGAAGGCAAAAAGGGCCTCAGGGAATGTTATTTAATCCATCCCTCTGTCTCTGAACAGGAATACATGTAAATCATTCCAGGTAAATTATAATGCACACTATTTCAAAAGAATTCAAGATAAAGAGCACATTGGAAGAGAACTGAGCACTATGGAAGTTTTGATAAGTTAACTTTCTACTTGACACATTGGGAAATGCGGTTGATGATTTGACTCCAAATCACTCTGTGATGCGAAAGCATTCAATTAAACACGACATACAGCTGGTTCCCTACAGAAAGAATACTATTCAAAATACATACCTACTGCATAAATTGCTTTGTTGATCCACTAATTGCATGCAGATTACTGAGTCCTTACATCAGTTCATTAATCACTCAGTATAACATTATTACTTGCTCTCTTCGGAAAGGATGAGAGAGTATCAGGTGTATGTTTACATGTTTAGGATCTGTGAAATACAAGGCTGAAGTTAATAAACACTTGCATCTCTTTTGTTTTTTTATGCTCTAGTATAAGAATTATGGTGGTACAAATTAGTTAGAACAAGCAAGAGCCCTGAAATGGAGAAAGAAGTTATGAGACAGAGTTTTTGTTCTACCTGCAGCACTAACTTGGAAAGTTAAGAGCTGGAGCCAGAAGGTCTAGAGTTGAATCCCAGCACTGTCTCTTACTAGCTGTGTGCCCTCAGCAAGCCATTTCTCTGCATATCGTTCGTTTGTAAAATGATGACAATAATAGTATGTATTCCATATGACCTTTGAGATGACAACACGAGTGATTCATACAAAAATGTTAAAGCTGTCTGACACATAGTATACACTGAATATCACTGTAGTTTCCATTTTACAAACTTTCCTTCTTTGAAAATGAAAGGGTTAGACAAGATCTATCTAGACCTTTAATTCTGTGTTCATGGTTATTCTTCGAACTCAGAGCTTCTGACTAGGCTAAAGAGACAGAATTAGCACATATAAAAGAAAAAGGAGAAAAAGTAAATGTCATTCTATGTAGTGCTAATCATACATGACAAATAAGGAACGAGATAAAGAAATCAACGTTAATTACAGTAGTTCCAGAAAGCCTGTGGAGCTGCAACTGAAGAATGTGTTCCATTTTGATAAACAAGTAATAGTCATAAGAATATCTTAGGCCACAGATTGGTATAAACAGCCACCTCACAAAATGTGAGAGGATTGAAATCAAACTGTGAGAAAAACAAGGTAGGCACAGTATGCAAACTTGTTGTTGGGGACCATAAGAAATCTTTGTAGCTTCCCTGTGGATATCTTTTTATGAAGGTTCTAACCCAACTGTTCATTCCCTCTTCTTACATTTAGCCAGAAAAATGGCTACATATTTTCATGGAATCTAGTTAGCTGAACAAATTACTTGATTCTGTTTATCCACAGTATTAAGAGGGTGAACAAGGTAACCTGTATTCCTATCACCACCATCACATTGTCTCTTTCTTCACTGTTTCACTCACTAAGTTTATTTATGTTGCTTCCTCGTGCAATACCTTTGGTTCATTCATTCAATTTATTTATTTATTTATTTATTTATTTCAATAGGTTTTTGGGGAACAGGGGGTGATTGGTTACATGAGTAAGTTTTTTAGTAGTGATCTCTGAAATTTTGGTGCAGCCATCACCAGAGCAGTGTACACTGTACCCAGTGAATATTCTCTTATCCTTCGCCAGTCCCCAAACTTTCCCCGCAAGTCCCCGAAGTCCAATGTATCATTCTTATGCCTTTGGATCTTCATAGCTTAGCTCCCACATATGAGTGAGAACATACAACGTTTGATTTTCCATTCCTGAGTTACTTCAATTAGAATAATAATCTCCAATTCCATCCAGGTTGCTACAAATGTCATTATTTTGTTGCTTTTATGGCTAAGTAGTATTCCATGGTGTGGGTGTACATATAAATATTTTTGTCATATCTTCTTTATCCACTGGTTGATTGATGGGCATTTGGGCTGGTTCCATATTTTTGCAACAGTGAATTGTGCTGCTATACAGGTGTATGTGCAAGTATCTTTTTTATATAATGACTTCCTCTGGGTAGATACCTAGTAGTGGGATTGCTGGATCAAATGGTAGATCTACTTTTAGTTTCCATAATGGTTGTACTAGTTTCCATTCCCACCAACAGTGTAAAAGTGTTCCCTTTTCATTGCATCCATGCCAACATCTGTTTTTTTGTTTGTTTGTTTGTTTTTCTTTTTATTATGGTCATTCTTGAGGAAGTAAGGTGGTATCACATAGCGGTTTTGATTTGTATTTCCCTGATAATTAGTGATGTCGAGCATTTTTCCATATGCTTGTTGGCCATTTGTATGTCTTCTTTTGAGAATTGTCTATTCATGTCTTTAGCCCACTTTTTGATGAGATTGTTTGTCTTTATCTTGCTGATTTGCTTCAGTTCTTTGTAGATTCTGGATATTAGTCCTTTGTCAGATGTATAGATTGTGAAGATTTTCTCCTACTCTGTGGATTGTCTGTTAACTCTGCTGATTATTTTTTTTGCTGTGCAGAAACTTTTTAGTTTCATTAATTCCCATCTATTTCTCTTTGTTTTTGTTGCATTTACTTTTGGGTTCTTGGTCATTTAAGTCTTTGCCTAAGTCAATGTCTAGAAGGGTTTTTCTGACGTTATCTTCTAAAATCTTTATAGTTTCACGTCTTAGATTTAAGTATATGATCCATCTTGAGTTGATTTTTGCATAGGATAAGAGATGAAGATCCAGTTTCATTCCTCTACATGTGGCTTGCCAATGATCTCAGCACCATTTGTTGAACAGGGTGTCCTTTCCCCACTTTGTTTTTGTTTGCTTTGGTGAATATCAGTGGGCTGTAAGTATTTGGGTTTATTTCTGGGTTCTCTATTCTGTTCCATTGGTCTATGTACCTATTTTTATGCCAGTACCATGCTGTTTTGGTGACTATTGCCTTATAATATAGTTTGATGTTAGATAATGTGATGCCTTCAGATTTGTTCTTTGGCTTAGTCTTGCTTTGCTTATGCAGGCTCTTTTTTTGTTCCATATGAATTTTAGGATTGTTTTGTCTAGTTATGTGAAGAGTGATGATGGTATTTTGAAGGGAATTGCATTGAATATGTAGATTGCTTTTGGCAGTATGGTCATTTTCACAATATTAATTCACCCATCCATGAGCATGGGATGTGTTTCCATTTGTTTGTGTTGTCTATGATTTCTTTCAGCAGTGTTTTGTAGTTTTCCCTGTAGAGGTCTTTCACATCCTTGTTTAGGTATATTCCTACGTATTTTATTTTTTTGCTGATATTGTGAAAGGGGTTGAGTTCTTGATTTGATTCTCAGCTTGGTCGCTGTTAGTGTATAGCAGAGCTACTAATTTTTTACATTAATTTTGTATCCTGAAACTTTGCTGAATTCATTTACCAGTTCTAGGAGCTTTTTGGTGGAATCTTTAGGGTTTCTAGGTATACCATCATATCATCTGCAAACAGCAACAATTTGATGTCTTCTTTACCATTTTGGATGCCCTTAATTTCTTTGTCTTGTCTGATTGCTCTGGCTAAGATTCCTGGTACGATGTTGAATAGGAGTGGTGAAAGTGGGCATCCTTGTTCCAGTTCTTAGTGGGAATGCTTTCCACTTTTCCCTCTTCAGTATAAAGTCGGCTGTGGGCTTGCCGTAGATGGTTTTTATTACCTTAAGGTATGACCCTTCTATGCAGATTTTGCTGAGGTTTTTAGTCACAAAGGGAGATTGGATTTTGTCAAATGGTTTTTCTGTGTCTATTGAGACAATCATGTGATTTCTGGTTGTAATTCTGTTTAAGTGGTGTATCACATTTATTGACTTGCCTATGTTAAACCATCCCTGCATCCCTAGTATGAAACCTACTTGATGATGGTGGATTATCTTTTTGATATACTGTTGGATTCAATTCACTAGGATTTTATTGAGGATTTTTGCATCTATGTTCATCAGGGATACTGACTGTAGTTTTCATTTTTTGTTATGTCCTTCTCTGGCTTTGGCATTAGGGTGATACTGGCTTTGTAGATTGATTTAGGGAGTATTCCTTCTTTCTCTATCATTTGGAAGATTTTCAGTAGGATTGTACCAATTCTTCTTTGAATGTCTGATAGAATTCAGCTGTGAATCCATCTGGTCCTGGACTTTTTTTGTTGTTGGCAATTTTTTTTATTACCATTTCAATCTTGCAGGTTGTTATTGGTCTGTTGAGAGGTTCTGTATCTTCCTGGTTTAATCTAGGAGGGTTGTATATTTCCAGGAATTTATCCATCTCCCCTAGGTTTTCTAGTTTATGTGTGTAAAGGTGTTCATAGTAGCCTTGAATAATCTTCTGTATTTTTGTAGTATTGGCTGTAGTATCTCCCATTTCATTTCTAATTAAGATTATTTGGATGTTCTCTCTTCTTTTCTTGGTTAATCTCACTAATGGTATATCAATTTCATTTACATTTTCAAAGAAACAGCTTTTTATTTATTTTCTGTATTGTTTTTGTTTGTTTCAATTTCATTTAGTTCTGCTCTGATCCTCGTTATTTCTTTTCTTCTGCTGGGTTTCGGTTTGGTTTGTTCTTGTTTCTCCAGTTCCATGAAGTGTGACCTTAGATTGTCTATTTGTACTCTTTCAGACTTTTTGATGTAAGCATTTAATGCTATGAACTTCCCCCTTAGCACCATTTTTTGCTGTATCTCAGTGGTTTTGATAGGCTGTGTCACTATTATCACTCAGTTTAAATAATTTTTAAATTTCCATCTTGATTTCCTTGTTGACTCGATCATTCAGGAGCAAGTTATTTAATTTGCATGTATTTGTATGGTTTGGGGATGCCTTTAGGAGTTGATTTGCAATTTTATTCCACTGTAGTCTGAGAGAGTACTTGATACAATTTCAATGTTCTTAAATTTGCTCAGACTTGTTTTGTGGCCTATCATATGGTCTATCTTGGACAATGTTCCATGTGCTGATGAGTAGAATGTATACTCTGCAGTTGTTGGGTAGAATGTTCTATAAATATCTGTTAAGTTCATTTGTTGCAGGCTAGAGTTTGTTGACTTTCTGTCTTGATGACCAGTTTAGTGCTGTCAGGGGAGTACTGAAGTCCCCCACTACTACTGTGTTGCTGTCTATCTCATTTCTTAGGTCTAGTAGTGATTAGTTTATAAATTTGGGTGCTCCAGTGTTAGGTGCTTATATATTTAGAATTGCGGTATTTTCCTGCCAGACGAATCCCTTTAACATTATATAATGAACATATTTGTCTTTTTAAACTGCTGTTGGTGTAAATTTTGTTTATTCTGATATAAGAATAGCTATTCCTGCTTGCTTTTGATGCCCATTTGCATAAAATATCTTTTTTACCCCTTTATCTTAAGTTGATGTGAGTCCTTATGTGTTAGATGAGTCTCCTGAAAAAACAGAAGAAAACTTGGTTGGTGAAAGCTTATTCATTCTGCCATTCTGTATCTTTTAAGAGGTGCATTTAGGCTATTTACAATCAATGTTAGTATTGAGATGTGAGGTACTACTCTATTAATCATGCTATTTGTTGCCTGAATAAGTTGGGGTTTTTTTTTTTCATTGTGTTATTATTATATAGGTACTGTGAGATTTATGCTTTAAGGAGGTTCTATTTTGGTGTATTTTGAGTATTGGTTTCAGGATTTAGAGCTCCTTTCAGCAGTTCTTGTAGTGCTGGCTTGGTAATGGTGAATTCTCTCATCATTTGTATGCCTGGTAGACACTGTATCTTTCCTTCATTTATGAAGCTTAGTTTTGCTGAATACAAAATTCTTGGCTGATAATTGTTTTGTTTAAAGAGGCTAAGAATAGGACCCCAATCTCTTCTAGCTTGTAGGGTTTCTGCTTAGAAATCTGTTAGCCTGATAGATATTTCTTTATAGGTTACCTGACGCTTTTGCCTCAGAGCTCTTAAGATTCTTTCCTAAATCTTGACTTTAGATAACCTGATGACTGTGTGCCAAGCCAATGATCTTTTTGCGATGAGTTTCCCAGGTGTTCTTTGAGCTTCTTGTATTTGAATGTCTAGATCTTTAGCAAGGCCGGGGATATCTTCCTCAATTATTCCCTCAAATATGCTTTCCAAACTTTTAGATTTCTCTTCTTCCTCGGGAACACTAGTTATTCTTAGGTTGGGACATTTAACATAGTCCCAAACTTCTTGGAGCCTTTGTTCATTTTTTAAAAATTCTTTTCTTTGTCTTTGATGGACTGAGTTAATTCAAATGCCTTGTATTCGAGCTCAGAAGTTCTTTCTTCTGCCTGTTTGATTCTATGGCTGAGACTTTCCAGTGCATTTTGCATTTCTCTAAGTGTGTCCTTGATTTCCAGAAGTTGCAATTGTTTTTTATTTATGCTCTTTATTTCACTGAAGATTTTTCCTTTCATATCCTGTATCACGTTTTCAACTTCTTTAAGTTGGACTTCACCTTTTTCTGGTGCCTCCTTGATTAGCTTAATAATCAACCTTCCAATTTTTCTTTTTTCTGGCAATTCGGATTTCATCTTGGTTTGGATCCATTGCTGGTGAGTTGGTAAGATTTTTTGGGGGTGTTAAACAACCTTATTTTGTCATACTACCAGAATTGTTTTTCTGGTCCCATCTCATTCAGGTAGACTATGTCAGAGGGAAGATCTGGGATTCAAGAACTGCTGCTCAGATTCTTTTGTCCCATGAGGTGCCCCCTTGATGTGGTGTTCTCCCCCTTCTCCTAGGAATGGGGCTTTCTGAGAGATGAATTGTAGGGATTGTTTTTGCTCTTCTGGGTCTAGCTACCCAGTGGAGCTACTGGGCTCTGGGCTTGTACTGGGGAATATCTGCAGAGTCCTATGATGCGATCCCTCTTCAGGTCTTGCAGCTGTGCATACTAGTACCTACTCTGGTGGAGGTAGCAGGGGAGTGGAGTGGACTCTGTGAGGTCCTTGGTTGCGTTTTTGTTTAATGCACTGGTTTTGGTTTAGCCTCCAGCCAGTAGGTGTCATTTTCAAGAGTGCATCAGCTGTGGTCCTATAGACAGGTTGCAAACTTGCCCTAGGGACATCTGGTTGAGTATTAAGGTTTCTTAGGCAGTGGACAGGGCCATAGACCTCCCAAGAGATTATGACCTTTGTCTTCAGCTACCAGGGCTGATAGAGAAAGACCACCAGGTGGAGGCAGGGATAGGTGTGTCTGAGCTCAGCCTCTCTTTTGGCAGGGCTTGCTGTGGCTGCTGTGGGGGATGGGGATGTGGTTCCCAGTCTAATGAAGTTATATTCCCAGGGGGATTATGGCTGCCACTGTTGAGTCATACAGGATACCAGAGAAATGGGGGAAAGCCAGCAATCACAGGCCTCACCCCACTCCCATGCAGCTCGCAGTCCTAAAGGCCGGTCTCACTCCCACCATCCCCTACCAACAGCACTGAGTCTATTTCCAGGCAGCAGATGATCAGGGCTAAGAAATTGCCCCATACCATGAGCATCCCCATTGAGAAAGCAAGCAGACTCACAGTTTTTCAACATCTCAGGAAGCCTGCAAAGATGATCCAGTTCCCTCAAAGGGTCTGTGGATTCTCTCCCATTTTTTAAATTCATATAAAATTATTTTCTGTCTAGTGTTTCTTACCTTTACCTCTGAGATTTTGCAAGTCATCCCTAATACTTAAAATCTTTTATTCTTTATTTTTATCTTTTATTTATTCTGAAACCTAAAATGTGTCTTTTTCTTTTTCCCCTTAAACATTATTTAAAATGTTATACTTTCTATTAAGTCTTCTCTAGCTAACACCTTTCAACACTGTTTAATTCAACCAAAAGAGCAAAGTGCTCATCATTTATTTACATGTTTTTATTCAAGCCCATTTTCTTTTTTTCTTCCAATAGAAAAGGTATGTTGAAAAGATGTGTTGGAACTGGTGACAAATGGTGCAGTTCAGTCAGATGGCAACACAGGATGTTACTGAAAGAGAGAAGGCTGACTCTGGGAGGGGTTGTAGAAGCTTATATAAGTTTATGTATGAGATGTTGGCAATGAAAAATTATTTGAAAATGACTGACCACAACCTCTGAGTAAGAAGTCTTTCCAATGCTTTTTTACTTTTAAAAGTCATTTAAACACAAATCTTAAATTTATCTTACATATGTAATCTGTAAAATGCTTAACATAAAAGGTAAGCTTTGCTGACTATATTTACTTGGCTATAAGAGCAATTGCACCAGATTAAAGTTCTTATGACATGCATTTCAATTCACAGATACAATGATTTGTTTTGGTTGTATGTGCTTATTTGTATTTATCCAACAGCCTGAAGGGATAATAGAGTATCTTGTTGTACTCTGTACATGATGAACACCACGAAAATAGCAAGGATGACTAGTCTAATCCTAAAATGCATTATTACTCAGGCCTCAAATTTGGAGTCCATTTATCTGGGCTATTCTTTCGGGCATTAAAATAAAGTGAGTGAGTTTTGTATTTAAGAAAACTTTTCTGAGGTGGAAATTATGTAAATCAGAAATGTAATACCAGGTTGTACAAATTTGGTCATTTTTTCGGATGTGTTGTTTTGTTCTCCCTAAATAAGGGCAATAGTTTAAATGCAAAATTCCTAAGTGAATTGAAAAGGGGAGACACTCAAGATTACTAGAAGTCATGGTGCTTACACAAGGAAATATAAAATGGAAAGGTTATATCTGATTATGTATAGCACTTTCTAAGAAACCCCCTAACTGTGAAATCATCAAATATTTTACAACAAAAAACTTATGAAATATGTATGACTGTCTTTCAAGGTTTAGCCCAGGAAAGAGTTTTATGTATTTTGTTAAGTAAACATTTATTGTACACCACTATATACTTAATACTTAAATAGAAGTAGCCAAATAAAAATTTTAAAAGTTCTTTGCCATTGTCTTTTCCCTATAGAGGAAGATATCTTAGCATAACACTTCTTAAAAGCAATGAAATCTCTTGTGCATCTCCTGTATTGTTTCTGGACCCTTTTTTTGAGACCGTGACTGCTGCCTTTCCATCTTCTATTGGCCATTCTTTCCTCCTCTTCACCATTTGTCTGTGTTTCCTGCTCACTTACTCCTATCTGCTATTATGCTCCTCTCTCTTTGACTAGGCCATATTCTCCTCCTAAGCTCAAGGGCAGATGGAAGCCTTCAAGGAGCTAAGCAAAATGTCTTAGGAAGCCTACTGTGAAACAATAATCCAAGCCTCTCATGGAGCCTTACGGGGTAGATCAACATAGGAGAAAAACATCTAGAGCTCTAAAGTCAGCCAGAAATGTGTAGTCATGAAAAGACCAGGGATACTTGTGACCTAAAAGACCCCAGAAGATGCTGCTGTCCAGCCTCAAAGAGCTTCTTGGAGACAGAGTCACAGATAGGGAGTCTGGCCAGTGGAGCCAAATGGAGGTTCCACTCCTGCTTCTGCACTGCACTAGCTGTGATACTGGGTCAGTAATCCATGCTCTCTGAGGTTCAGTTTCTAACCTGTCAGATTGAAAACAATGAGAGGCTGACACAGTGGGTCACACCTGTAATCCCAACCTTTTGGGAGGCCAGGGCAGGAGGATCACTTGGGGCCAGGAGTTTGAGAGCAGCCTGGGCAACATAAGGGGATCCTGTGTCTACAAAAAAATAAAATATTAGGCTGGGTGTGGTAGCTCACACCTGTAATCCTAGTACTTTGGGAGGCTGAGGCAGGAGGACCACTTGAACACAGGAGTTTGAGACCAGCCTGGGCAAAATAGTGAGACCTCATTTCTACTAAAAATATTTTTTTAAAAATTAGCTGGGTGTGGTGGTGTGTGTCTGTGGTCCTAGCTACTTGGGAGGCTGAGGCAGGAGGATTACTTGAGCCCAGGAGGTTGAGGTTGCAGTGAGCTGAGATTGTACCTGAAGACTGGGGAAGACCCTATCTCAAAAAAACAAAAAAATACAAAAAAATAAAAACTTAGCTGGGCGTGGTGGCACACACCTGTGGTACTGGCTATTCAGGAGGCCGAGGCAGGAGGATCACTTGAGCCCGGGAGTTCGAGGCTGCAGTCAGCTGTATCATACCACTGCACTCCAGCCTGGGTGGGGTGACAGAGCAATACCCTGACTCCATTAAAACAAAAACAAAAGCAAAAACTGTGCTACCTTGTCGAGATATTTTCATTCAATTCTGAAAGCATATTCTGAGTCTCTACATGTGCCAGGCAGCATTTTAAGTGCTTAGTATGTCAGTGAACAAAATTAATAATGACTTTTGCCATCATGAAATTTAACATTCTGGAATTAATTGAGAAAAATATAGATACGTAGGTAGATAAGTAGATAGATAGAAAGATAGAGTTGAGACCCTGAAACACAAAAAAGTTTCATTAAATAGTAGCTATCAGTCAATATATGTGTAATTTATCCATAGAAGTAAAATGTGGGTACCCTTTCCGTGGATAATAACAAACATTTTGGAGGTACAAAAGCCAATGTCTATGACAGTAAAATTTGTATAGTAGAAAGTAATCCCAGCTACTTGGGAGGCTGAGGCAGGGGAATCGCTTGAACCCAGGAGGTAGAGGTTGCAGTGAGCCAAGATTGCACCATTGCACTCTAGCCTGGGCAACAAGAGTGAGACTCCATCTAAAAATAAAAAATAAAAAAAAAAATAATAGAGAGAGAATAAAGGGGTGTGTGTATGTGTGTGTAGGGGGAGAAAGATATATATATGTATATATACACACATATATATATACACACATGCACACATATATATCACATCTATGAATATTTGTAATAAGCTCCTTTCTCATTAGCAAGTTTACGTAAGCTACATGGAGGCAGGGAACAGACTTCAACTTTGCAACTTATTCAACATATACATCAAAAAAGTTTACTAAAATGTTAATGCCCCAGACTAAGGTGGTTAATTCTCAGCTTTTAGATGTATTTATATATGCACACACACGGAGGCACCCACACACATATATGCACATGATTTATAAAAGTACGTATATGTGAATAGGTTTCTGGTTGCAGCAACTATAGTTCTCTTTGTAGTTCTGAAGTCTTTGGTATCTTATAAAATATAAATGAAATGTATACTAGTGATCAGGCTTAGCTGCATGCACTCAGGCACTGCATTTTTTCCATCACAGGTATTTTGAGGCCTCCTATTCTGGTTGGTATTAAAAAATAAAATCTAGGAATATTCAATGTTACTATTGACTCCAAGTGTATTTTAGGTAGTAATAACTGGTAACTTACAGAGACAGAAACTATATGTAAATTGAATCTTAAAACTTTATTAATATTTAGAACAGTTGTATCAATTACAAAAAATAAGACTTATTCTAGTGAAGTATTTAAGAGCACAGAGAGTGGAATCAGATGATTTTGTTCTGAATCTTAGTTCCTAGACTTTCTAGCTTTCTGATCTTAATGTATATTCTCTCTCTGTGTCTCAGTTTCCTCATATTTAAAATGAAGATAATAGGCTGGGTGCAGTGGCTCACGCCTGTAATCCCGGCACTTTGGAAGGCTGAGGCGAGTGGATCACCTGAGGTCAGGAGTTCGAGGCCAGCCTGGATAACATGGTGAAACCCCATTTCTACTAAACATACAAAAAATTAGAAAGGTGTGGTGGCACACGCCTGTAATCCCAGCTACTTGGGAGGCTGAGGCAGGAGAGTCACTTGAACCCAGGAGGCAGAGATTGCAGTGAGCCAAGATGGTGCCATTGCACTCCAACTTAGGCAAGAAGAGTGAAACTCCGTCTCAAAAAAACAAATGGGGATAATAATAATGACATCCATTAGGGTTATTGTGGGGACCAAATGAGTTAATATACATAAAGCATTATTGTGAGATCTATAAAAATGTTTTAATATTATTATCCTTTAAAAAACACGAGTAGATTGTCATAAAGCAGAAGCTAGACTATTGAATGGTCCTAGAAAATGAAGTTCTTTCTACAGTTAAGCCAATACTTGCTAGCTAAAATCTAAATTTAAAATTTTATATAACATTTTATAGGAAATCTGAATTACTTTTCAAACCACAAAATGATTTTGTAAATTCTTTGAGTAAAAGAAAAACAAAGTTCAAAATATGAGCTTATACATGAGATGCTCATGAATGCCTTATATTTGCGTTAAAGGGAGCTCTTTGTCATAGAATCGTATACTACACATAAACAAGTAATTGGGAATTATACGCAAGTGGGCACACACACATATACACACACTGTCCCATTAGCTACCTCAAAGCTAAGAAAATTCAGCACTCTGATTTTCAGAAAAATGCAAATCTCAGCCTAGCAATGAGAGCCTAGCATGATCTCACCCATGTGCTCTCCATGAGTCTTGTTTTATCTGAGCATACACTTTCATGTGAAAAATGAGGATTTTAAGGGGGTAAAATACAAAATTTCTATAGAAAATATTATCTCAACATACTCATTTTTGATGAGCAGAACTTTTCAAGTTAAGACCAGAGAAAATACAAGACTAGTAAATGTCACTCCTGACGACTTTTAACAAGTGATCTCCAAAGGAAAACATCAAAGTAGGAATGTTTCAATCCTCCTAGGATTCTGAAATAAGGTGATCTCAAAGGAAAAGCACAAGAAGGATTCAACCAACTCCTTGCTTGATTCTATGCTTACATCATCTGAAAGCATTGCTTCTCTTTTTGACAATATTGTCGGGTAGCTGATTCTATAAGATACATCGGATACTTGCCTGAAATTTGTACATCCAAGTCTTCCTATACGGAAAATTTGCGAGATGAAAGGTAATGCAAGAGTCCAAAATCAATGACTGCTCACAGCAAAATATGCCATTATTTACAAAGCACATTTCACCCAAAGTCCTGGAACCTATAATTTGTAACACATGCTGTAATTGGTAAGCTTTAATGAGCAGATGAAAAATTAGTTACCAAAAACCTTCCCTTAAAGTAGGCAAAAATTGAGTGGGTGGGGGGCTGTTGGGGGGAAAGGAGACGAGCCTTCCTTTTTAAGGACCTATTTGGGTTCATAACCCATCCAGCTGCAGGTGTAAATGCCACATCTCTTTGGATGATTGCTGAAGCCTTCCCTGACTCAGCACAATGACAGCTCTGGCAATTGCCTCCCTGTTTTCCAGCTTTGTTTTAGAGCACTGCTTCTTCACATGAAACATGTACAGTACAGAGTCACTGAGAGCGAGAAAGTAGTTACAGCAAGAACCGCAGCTGTTCATAAGATCAACTGAGCAAATGGCAGAAGCAAGGCTGCCCTTGGACCCCACCATCAGAACAGCCCGAGTCTGCAGTAGGAAGAGAGCCCACATGTCCTCTGCACTGCCTTTCTGGGATAAGCTATTAGAAATCCTGGAGACACAAGAGGTTTAATCTTTCACAAGTTGGGGCACAGTATTATATTCTTTGACAATAAGGTATTTTCTTCATGTGTTTATTTGTTTAGACAATAATTATTAAGTACATAATACATTCTAGACACCATGCTAAGCACTTTAGGACAATTATCACGTCTGTATTGCAGCAAAATGATAAGGTACTTATTCTTAGTTGTAATTATAATAATGATCACAAAAATTTTATAGGTTAGGAAATTGAGGCCCTGATGAGTTCAACAGCTTGCCCAAGGTCACACAGTTAGTAGGTGATGGGGCTAAAATTCACATCATGGTATGCTTGTTGTCCAAGCCTGGACCTTCATGGCATGCTTTCTCAGCCTTTTTTTAGTTCCTCTTTTTTGGGGGGAGTGTCATTTTTTTTGGGGGATCCCACCAAAAGAGAAGCATATGGTAGCAATCATCCAATTAAAAACAATCACCTCTTCTCACTTTGACCTAAGGTTTCGGTGAGAGGTCGGTGTACTCAATATATTAGGAGAGAAAAAGCAATAGCAGCCCATCACCCTATCAGAGGAGGGAAAAGAGAACTGTTTTTCACCATTCTCCAGGGAGGAAGCAGATGAGCAAAAGTCCAGAGGAAATAGCCTCTATCTGAATTGAATCCAAACTCTACAACATTGATGAGCATTTATAAAAACCTTACTTAAGACAGAGAAATGATACAAATCCTGAGAAACATAAGCAGGAACCAACAATTGAATTCAGCAGAAGGAAACATGAGCCTGTAACATCTGGAGAAACAATCTAATATTCAGATATGGCATTCGAAGCAAAAGAACATTTGGAAAAGAGCAATTGCTACAGATGATTTTTCATTCATATAGTGTGGTTCAAATTTTATAAAATTAGCCAGCAAGTTGCCCTAAAAAAGTCAGTGGTGGTTTCATGCTATCACTGCTATACACTAAAGAAAACATCAATTTCAGAAAAATTCAGGGAATTATAAAAGGTTACATAGCAAGTTTTCTTCAAAAAAATACGATTTCTAAATTGTTCTGTCTTAAATTATCAAAATAACCTTTTCCCCTCAACTAACATCCACTGATCCCAGACACTAATTAAAGGGTTGAGAAGAGCTAGCCATTTGTAGCTCTTCAATAAAGTTGTTTAGAAAGCAACAATTATGAAACAATCATCAAAGATGGTTAATCAAGGTAAACAAAGGAGAAAACAATGAACATAATAATTATTGTGATTTACTTTGCCAAATCATTGTATCACACATGGAATTCTAGTCAATGAAAAATTATCTGCTAGGTTCTAGAAACTGTACCACTTGCTGGAGTTTCTAGCCCCCATTAGAGCTCACAGCTATTAAAGTCAAAGGAATTTCCTTAATCAATAAATGATCTTTTAAACTTTTCAATAGATAATACATTTTAAAAGTTCAATACTTTTCATTGACTTTTAGCTCTTTCACCAGTTAACTCAAGCTACTTCTTACACTGTGAGCAGTAATGGCACTTCTTCTGCCTATGATATTATTCAGGACTTTCATATCACTAATCATACTCAAAAGAATCCTGTTCACAGGCACCAATAGGCCAG
This sequence comes from Gorilla gorilla gorilla, assembly GCF_029281585.2. Classification (NCBI taxonomy): domain Eukaryota; kingdom Metazoa; phylum Chordata; class Mammalia; order Primates; family Hominidae; genus Gorilla; species Gorilla gorilla. The sequence goes on from NC_073231.2 coordinate 89,484,779, forward strand.
GAACCTCCACTTGAACTCACTAGTTAATTTCTTAGTCTACACATCTGTCCTACTGACCTGGCAAGGAATCAGTCCCAGCGAGCTACAGAATGTCCAAGGCATACTGCCTGGAGAACAAGAAAGGGGCAGATCCTAGAGGAATTCTTTGCAGGGGAAGATGTAAACAATAAAATATTTATAGTCAGGTCAAAAGAGAGGCTTGGGTTGTATGAGAAGCCTATCTTCCAAGACCTGACAAGCCAGTAAATAACAATGAGAAGATCAACAGGTAGGAGTACTGAAGAAATGATATATATATTGCAAGACAGAAATACAGTTTTTAGAAATGAGATTAAGAAGGGAATGAAATATAGTAAAGAAAAATTTAGTGTGTTATCAAAGATAGTGACAGGATAACAGGAAGTTATATGTCTTAGTTGGGCAATTTATAGCAATTAAAAATATTTTCAGCATAGAATGTTATTTATGAAACAAAATAATCCGACAATAAGAAAACAGTCAAATAAATATCCACCTTAAGGGAACAAGCACATATGCACCATTGCAAAATATTATATATATGTTGGGCAATTTATAGCAATTAAAAATATTTTCAGCATAGAATGTTATTTATGAAACAAAATAATCCGACAATAAGAAAACAGTCAAATAAATATCCATCTTAAGGGAACAAGCACATATGCACCATTGCAAAATATTATATATATGTCATTACATAGACATGTGTGTGCATTATTTAAGAATATATATTATTTATGCATATATATACCATTAAAATAATGCTTATCAAGAGATAATCTATAAAATGTATACAATTTAAGTAAAAAATGTTAAAGCACTATTCAAAAATCCACATTATAAATAAGTCCAATCATGTAGAAAAGTATATAAACGATCAGATGAAATTTGTAAAAGTTTAGCCAGGTTTATTAAGAGCTAGAACTACATCTGCCTCTTATTTTTCTATTTTTTAATAATGAATATTATTTGCATTATAATAAAATAACATGTTTTAACCTTAAAAAGAAAGGACAGTTCTTATAAATAAGAAAAGTCATAGTTCCATTTTAACAGCAGAATAAAATTAACTTCTGGTTGGGAAACTGTGTTTTATTTTCCAAGGACCTAAGTTCTCTACAACAATGTGATCATAGCTTGTCTCAGATCCAGAATCAAACTTGCATGCCTATGGAGTAGGCAACAGCACGTCGTGATTTTTTTATTTCAATAGCTTTAGGGATACAAGTGGCTTCTGGTTACAGAGATGAATTGTATGGTGGTGAAGTTTAGGATTTTAGTGTACCTATCACCCAAGTAGTGTACATTGTACCCAATGCATAGTTATTTCTCTCTCACCCTCACTCCCAGCCTCCCCGCTTCTTAGTCTCCAATGTCCATTATACCACCCTGTATGCCTTTAAATACCTATAGCTCTCATTCATAAGTAAGAACCTGTGGTATCTGATTTTTGATTCCTGAAATACTTTATTTAGAATAATGGCCTCTAGTTCTATCCAAATTGCTGCAAAAGATATTATTTCATTCTTTTTAAATGGCTGAATAGTATTTCATGGTGTGTGTGTGTGTGTGTGTGTGTGTATATACACACACACACACATATATATACACACATATATATGTAGTATTTCATGGTATACACACACACACATGCACGCACCACATTTTCTTTATCCACTCATCAGTAGATGTGCACTTAGGATGATTCTATACACATTCAGGTGTCTTTTTGATAAAGCAACTTCCTTCCCTTTGGGTAGATACCAAGTAGTGGGATTGTTGGATAGAATGGTTGATCTGCCTTTGGTTCTTTGAGAAATCCCCATATTGTTTTCCATAGAGATTGTACTAATTTACATTCCCACCAGCAGTGTATAAGCATCTTTTTTTTTTTTCCCCCACTACATTCATGCCAAAATCTATTGTTTTTTGACTTTTCACTAATCACCATTCTGGCTGGGGGGTAAGGTGGTATGTCATTGTGATTTTAATTTGCATTTCCCTCATGATTAGTGATGGCCAACAGCACTTTCAAGTGGAACTTCAAAAATACCAAGAAAGACCCCCTTCACAGATATTCCTCTTCATTGGAGCCTAAAATGCTATTTGGCTTTTTGTCACACAACCATATCCTGCTAACTCTACAAAGAGCACACCTTTTGCTATCATAATATAACATTAAAAAGGAGCTTTCATTATTTAGAGGAAATTTGCATAATAAAAACATACTGAGAGAACAAGGTTGTTTTTTTTTTTTTTAAATATACCTAATGCTGAATGACGAGTTAACGGGTGCACACACCAACATGGCACATGTAGACAAATGTAACAAACCTGCACGTTGTGCACATGTACCCTAAAACTTAAAGTATAATAATAATAATAAATTTTTTTAAAAAAAGAAATACTCAGGGGTTGAGATTACAGCAGGACAAATTCCTCAACTTTGGTTGAAAAGGAGGTGGAAGATTCACACTCTCAGATCTTTAAAAAAAAAGTACTTGTAGTTTGATCTGTTTCATTGTACAGTAAACTAAAATGTAATCATTGAAAAGGAAAAAAAATTCAGATTTCTGGGCCCCATCCAAGAACTACTGATTCAGAATCTCTGGATTTATGCTCCTAGATGTTGCTGAATTATTTTTTGTATATTAGAGAACAAGACAGTCTGTGGACTGGCTTTTGGGAACCACCCCTCTAAATGATGCCCATTCCAGGGATCAGAATTCATCTCAGCCACTTTACCTCTGTAACATTAGGTAAGCTACATGACTCCCCTAACTTTCAATTTTGTCTTCTGTAAATGGGGATAATAATTGTCCCTACCTCATAGAGCTAATATGGAATAAAATATTCTATCTAAGTGTTTAGCACAGTGTCTGGCACATAACTACCCAATAAATGTTAATTTATTACTAAAAAAAATCAGAAAAATGCAGGATGGACAGTGAATTTTAAATCTCAAGTATGAAACATTTTAGAAGAGAGTGTGGAATAGGGCACCACCACATGAGGAGAGAGTGGTCAGGTTACTGGAAAAATAGTCTAGGTGCCCAGATACCAAGACCCAGAAAAGAGAGGATGTTGCTGAAAGCTAGCAAGTACAGTGACGAAGCCACATAGAAAGACACCAAAGATGAGAGTCTTCTTCTTGGCCATTTTCCCCAGAGTCTATGCTTTTCTAACTTTAGCCTACTAAAACTAAAAGCCCTGGGGTTTTGACAGCTTGAAATCATGGTATGACACACTATTAGTACTCTCAAGACTTGCAGAATATTGGAGCTGAAAAGGGCCTGAGAGAACAATTTTTATCAAAATGTTTCATTGCACATATGAGGATATTGGTGTTCAGAAAAATCTTTTTAAAATGCAAATCAGATCACATTATTCCAATGCCTAATCTCCTTCGATGGCAGCATTTCTGCTTCCAGCTATAACAGAATAGCTTAGATCATGCTAGTACTTATAACAACTATAAATGCAGGGGAAATGTTGTTTGAAGGTACTGAGGAATGATTAAGACAGTTAGAACTTGACAGACCAAGATCCAGAAAGCGGGAAAATTATTTCACTTGAGGCAACTGCCTATTCACAAGCAGGATGGGCAGACAGGCTGAACAGAAAACAGTAGCTCAGAGCTTTCCATAGTTTCATGGAACTGAAAGACAAAAACTGGAGTGTGGGACCTATAAAGAAAAAAGGCCCAGTCTTTCATTTGAGACCTCTGAAGTGCTGTATCCTAGGACAAAGGAGAAACTGAAAATAACAAGCTGTCAGAATGACAGGAATAAAACCTTGAATCGTCTCACTTTCTAACTGCATCAAGCTGGTCTATCTGTACTTAAATTCCTTCCTGAAGAAAATACATTCCTCTCTGAGATAACAGAACATCATCCAGAACCTTTACATTTTATTCATACACAATTTCTGACACCCAATCCAAAATTACCAAGCATACATACACACAAAATCAAATGACTGAAAACCAGGAGAAAAGTCAGCAGAAATGGACCTGGTGGATGGTTTAAATATTACAGTTACATAAGGATTTTAGAATAAATAACTGTTATTCATATTAGTTTTTAAAAAGATGACCAGACAGATAATTTTACCAGTGAAATAAAATCAATGATAAAGAATAAAGTGGAAATTTTTGAACAGAAAGTTCTATAATTGAATTTAAAACGTAGTGGATAGGCTTCGTAGCAGAATTGACACAGAAGAAGAAGATTAATTAATAAGAAAATAGGTCAGAAAAAATTCTGGATGAAAACATTGAGAAAAAAATAAAAATGGTAGAAAAGAACATAAAGACATGATATAAAGGAATAACACACAAGTAATTAGAATCCCAAAAGCTATGGAGAGATAAAGATTGAGATAAAAGAAATATTTGAGTATATCCAGGCCAAGTATTTACAAAACTTGATAAAAGACATCAAGTATAGAATTGAGAATCCTGACCAAACTCAAGCAGGATAAATTTGTCATAAAGTATTAACTACATCAGGTTTACATGAATTGAATAATCTAGTTTGAAATACAATTATTGATATATTAATAACAAATTAGGCTTCAAAGCATTTCTAGAGATAAATATGAAAAAAATACTGATAAAAGGGTCATTACACCAAAAATATACAAACATTCTTAATATTTATAGACCTAATAACACAGTTTTAAATTTTATAAAGAATAGTACATTCACAACCAAAGTTTGAGATTTTGACATACCTCTCCCAGTAGCTGATGAAACAAGTCAAAAGCAAATACCAGTAGGGATATTGCCAGTCAATATATGTAAGTCATTATATATAAGTCATTTTATATATACACATATATATATGTATACATGTATATATGTATGGAACAGTAACTTTATGTCAATGAAGTTGACAATTTGAATAAAATGGATAAGCAATTTTTTTTTTTTGAGATGGAGTCTCCCTCTATTGCCCAGGCTGGAGTGCAGTGGAGCAATCTCAGCTCACTGCAACCTCTGCCTCCTGGGTTCAAGAGACCTGCCTCAGCCTCCTGAGTAACTGGGACTACAGGCGTGCACCACTACGCCCGGCTAGATTTTTTTTTTTTCAGTAGAGACAGGGTTTCACCATATTGGTCAGGCTGGTCTCGAACTCCTGATCTTGTGATCTGCCCACCTTGGCCTACCAAAGTGTTGGGACTACAGGCGTGAGCCACTGTGCCCAACCCAAATAAGGAAATTTTTTGAAAAACACCAACTTGCAACATAGATGGAGCTGGAGGCCATTATCTTAAGTGTAATAATTCAGACATGGAAAGACACATACTGCATGTTCTCACTTATAAGTGGGAGCTAAATAATGTGTGCACATGGAAGCAGAGTGCACACTGTCCATCATGAATGTGTGGACAATGGAGACTTAGAGGGGTGAGGGGTGGGAGATAGTGGATGATGGAAGGTTGCTTGGGGGGTACAATGTGCCTTCCTCCAGTGATGGAGGCACTGAAGGCCCTGACTTCACCATAATGCAAAATACATCAGTGTAGCAAAACTGCACTTGTACCCTATGGACATATACAAAAAATAATAACAGCACATTTTAAAAAAAGAAAAACTGTAACTTACAGTTAACATGAGAAGAATGTAAAATCTGAAGAACCCTAAATCTTTTAAATAAATAAAACCAGTAATTTTAAACGTTTCCAGAATAGAAATTCAGGCCAAGATGGCCTCACTGGTGAATTCTCCCAAATACGTAGGGAAGAAATTACAGCAATCATACACAATCTCTTCCAAGAAAGAGAAATAAAAAGCAATTAGTAATGCATTTTATGTGGCCATTATAACCTTGCTATCACAAGGGTATTATTAGAAAAAAGTTACAGTACAATCTCTCTCATTAATGTATTCTCAAAAGTCATATACATACAAATACACTCATTTATATGTGTGTGTGCATATTTTTTCAGATACATAATATTGGTCTAATATTTGATATGATATCACCTCATTAAAGAATAAAGGAAAACCTATACAATTATTTTAATAGGTGCAGAAAAAAATCTGACACAATTACACAATACTTACTTGTGATTTAAAAAAAACTATTTGCCAATTAAAAAATAGAAAAAAACTGTTTTTTAACATAGTGAAGATTTCTAAAAAAGAAAAGAGAGACTAAAACATCATACTTAACGGTGAAATAAAACCTGAGATCTGGAATCAAATCAAGATGCCTCTCATCTCACCCTTCCTTCTTGCCTACTTTCTATTCATTCTTCCTTGCTCAGCACACAGTCATCTCTTCCCAGAACCCTTCCAGGACTCTGCAAGATCAGGTTCCACTTTCATTCTGTGTGTTTTGCTTCCCCAGCTCTATGCTAGCCTTTTTCTTACTTTGTTATTATTACTTCCTTTTTTTTTCCTCCTTCCCACTAAGCTACAAGCTCTTTTAAGGTGAAATCATCTGCTTGCTCACCTTCACGTCTTCCAACACCTGGCACATAATAGACTTTCAAAAACTCTTTGATGGATGTTGAGCTACTGCATGAAGTGAATTGTCCAAAATCTTCTAGATAATCAATGGCAATTTGGACTAGAACTTGGCTTCTTCATTCCTACCTGGTCCTTCATTAACTACCTGCCTAAAAGCACAGACTCTCATTTTCCTCTTTGTTGTTCCAGCTTACCACTTCCACAGATAGGTCAAAGGCTCAACCCATAAAAGTAAACCTAGAGGTCTTAATTTTTATTCTAACAAGGACAATGACATAGAGGTGACTTTATGGCATTATATTTTTCCATAATGTCTCCTGCTATGGCGAGATAAAGGTAGATAAAAGTCATTTAACCACATAGTCCACTGAGAAGAAAATCAAATGAGGGCTGTTTTATTGATGTATATTGTGGACATCCCTTCTCAATTCCACATTTAGTGACATCATGTTGGTAGCCTGAAAACAATCATGGTGGGGATATTTACACCATGGCAAACGGGAGAGGCCAAGTCCACTCAGATTTGCTGACTCTTATTATACAGCTCATTCCATTGCCTCTGCTATTGACCACCACAGCCACCATGAAAACAACTAATGTGATAACAAGGTGGTTTTATATAAGTTAACATTTTGGAGGCAAGTATCCTATCCCAACTCTGCCAAGTTCACTTGCTCCTGATGTAGGTAAAGCTTGTCAAGAAGTCATTAGAATAATTCCTAAAATCAGCACTGAAATTTCAGGGCCGGCATTTCAGTTGAAATATTCTAAAACAAGATTGCTGCTTGAATCACTTAGGAAATAGTAAATGATCACAATGTGTGTTCAGGGAAACATCAGCTGAAAGAGAAATTTCTTTTCCTTCATAGAATTAAAAAAAAAAGTTTAAATTAAGAAAATTAACAAAGTCTCATATAGAGGGGACATGCATATTATGTACCACTTTATTTCTTAGTTAAGGGTTTAGATGATGTGGAAATTGATCTATCAACATCTCCATAATTGCAACCAATACCACAAAATAAAATCCTGAGTGTTCACCAATCATATTTTAGTGCTCAACATTTCATGCAAGCAGCTGTTAATGATGCCAAATATAGTTTTCACAGCATGCAAAATGAACTAATGACCAAGTCTACATTTTAGATTTCAGAGAGGTTCTTTTTCTTTGGTGCAATTAATCCTAAATTCTGCAGAGATCATAGTCTGCTGATTCACACAGAGGTCAGAGGGAAGGATGGTTTATGATGCCAGAGGTCTGTCCAGCATGCTCTTCCTGTTGCCAGACGTAAAATAACAAAGACCTCTGTGTGTGTGTGTGTGTGTGTATGTGTGTGTATGTGTGTAAATAGATTGTGAAAGCAACTGCTATCCCTTGAGGGTTTTACCACATTGCTTGTGTGTGATTATGAAAAAGAACCTCCTTGGCATCCTACAGGCTGTAGCGCTTCATGAACTGGCTCCAATCACTGAGACAGTGCAGCTGAGAACACAGTGGCCCATCCACATCACCCAGGCTGACAGACATTATAAGCTAGACAAATTTGATTGGTTATCTGTTATAGTGCGGCGACTTTCAGGAAATACTGAGATTTTCACTTAAATTAGGTATGTCTCCAAATATTTAAAATTGATGCATTTCACATATGATAGAAAAGAAATATTCAGTAATGGGTACCTCAGTAGGAAGGTATTGCATATTGTAATTTTGTACCAGAAAATTCCACACAGTTTGATTTCTTAGTAACTATCTAAAAATTAACCTGTAAATTTAGTAGGACCAGCATGTCATCTGCTTTTACTATGTATAAAAGCATACATAGTACAATAGAAGCTTTTGAAATATTGTGAAAGTAATGTTTTCAGGTATAGGTTTTTATATCTATCTACCTATCTATCTATCTATCTATCTATCTATCTATCTATCTATCCATCTTAAAAAAGTTTATTTTTACATAGCCAGCACCTGAGTCCTTACAACTTACCAAATGCTGTTAACATCCCACTTTTACCTGCATTATCTTAGAGTATCCTCACAACAACCCTTTGAGATAGGGAATATAATGTTCATTATTTTGCAAGGGAAACAGACAAACCAACATCCTCAAGGTCATAGAGATAGTGAGTACCAGAGCCTGGATTTGAACCCAGGCAGACTGTCACCTGAGTCTGGGATTATAGCCATGATAACATAAGGCTTCCCAGGAGCCAGATGGATCCTGGGCAAGTCTGAAGAACCATTTGGAGTTGTTCAGAACAAACCAGGTTACGTCAGAGTCACATCACAATTTTTGGCAATGAAACCATGCCAGACAACTCCATGTGTTTTAGATTTTGGTACTACTGAATGAAATACACCATACATGCATTAATGATTATTTATGTCTACTAAGTATCTGCCAGTATATTCCTTCAGAATTAAAAGATTTGAGCCAAAAAGAGTTTTTACTATTTAGAATGTACACATACATCTTTTTTTTAATTTAAAGCACGAAGGTAGTTCCAATCAGTGACAGTAATTCAAAATATTTATGTACAGTGCAACTAACAGTACAAGTATCACAATTCTAATCTACACTAAGCAAATAAAACAAAATTACAGCTCAAGTGGAATTCCTTTTTTGTGTTGACTTTCCATGCCACCTCAACAATGTTCCTTAAATGTTTGATTACTGAAATATTCTTATTAGGTTAGCTGTAACAAAGCCCTATTTTACTCAAGGGAATAATAACTAGGCCTGTGTATATAACAACCCAAATAGTTCTTCCCATTCTACCATTCTAACAGAGGCCATAAGACAAAAAATCTGTGGGTTGATGCATTTAGTTTTTTATAAGTATCTTATATAAAATACATATCCACACAAACATTCTCAATTTCAAGTCACATTAAATGTTTTCTTCTCTTCTACCCCATGACACTTAGTACCAATTATAAGATATGACCCGGACCCACCTCGTATTAATAAATTTATGGGCACACACACTTATTGTCTTTCTTCTACTAAATTATAAGCTCTTTGAGAGTAAGAATAATCTTATTCACCTTCCTAATTCTTGAAGTCAGCAGCAGAATGCATTGTGCCATGAAAATGTTCAATGTGTTCTTCACAACATTGTGAACTGATGTGTTGAATCAGGTTGGCTCAGTCATCCCTGTGTTATCTGAAATATTTTGATATTACTAATTAAGTTTCAGTAATATGTCAAATTTTAACAGCTACCTCCTTAAAATCTATTTAAAACAATATTTCCTATAAATATGTAAATTGTCACTATTATAAAATACCCAAACCTCTGCACATTTTCAAAATATACAATCTCATACTAAAGGTAGTTGTCTTTTGGATTTAATATTTCAATGCTAAATTGAAGAACAAATGAAAAAAAAAAGAATGACAACCCCTTCTTGCTTTTTTTATTGTATTTGGTTGAAAAGTGTAAGTGGAATGAAATATTCAAAGAAACTATAACCAAAATGTTTTGCCCTTCATCAAACAATATAACAAATATTTAGATGAAAACACATTCAAAAGCTAGAAGAAGGCAAGAAATAACTAAAATCAGAGCAGAACTGAAGGAAATAGAGACACAAAAAACCCTTCAAAAAATCAATGAATCCAGGAGCTGGTTTTTTGAAAGGATCAACAAAATTGATAGACCGCTAGCAAGGCTAATAAAGAAAAAAAGAGAGAAGAATCAAACAGACGCCATAAAAAATGATAAACGGGATATCACCACCGATCCCACAGAAATACAAACTACCATCAGAGAATACTACAAACACCTCTACGCAAATAAACTAGAAAATCTAGAAGAAATGGATAAATTCCTCGACACATACACTCTCCCAAGACTAAACCAGGAGGAAGTTGAATCTCTGAATAGACCAATAACAGGAGCTGAAATTGTGGCAATAATCAATAGCTTACCAACCAAAAAGAGTCCAGGACCAGATGGATTCACAGCCAAATTCTACCAGAGGTACAAGGAAGAGCTGGTGCCATTCCTTCTGAAACTATTCCAATCAATAGAAAAAGAGGGAATCCTCCCTAACTCATTTTATGAGGCCAGCATCATCCTGATACCAAAGCCGGACAGAGACACAACCAAAAAAGAGAATTTTAGACCAATATCCTTGATGAACATTGATGCAAAAATCCTCAGTAAAATACTGGCAAACCGAATCCAGCAGCACATCAAAAAGCTTATCCACCATGATCAAGTGGGCTTCATCCCTGGGATGCAAGGCTAGTTCAATATACCCAAATCAATAAACATAATCCATTGCATAAACAGAACCAATGACAAAAACCACATGATTATCTCAATAGATGCAGAAAAGGCCTTTAACAAAATTCAACAACGCTTCATGCTAAAAACTCTCAATAAATTAGGTATTGATGGGATGTATCTCAAAATAATAAGAGCTATCTATAACAAACCCACAGCCAATATCATACTGAATGGGCAAAAACTGGAAGCATTCCCTTTGAAAACTTGCACAAGACAGGGATGCCCTCTCTCACCACTACTATTCAACATAGTGTTGGAAGTTCTGGCCAGGGCAATCAGGCAGGAGAAGGAAATAAAGGGTATTCAATTAGGAAAAGAGGAAGTCAAATTGTCCCTGTTTGCAGATGACATGATTGTATATCTAGAAAACCCCATTGTCTCAGCCCAAAATCTCCTTAAGCTGATAAGCAACTTCAGCAAAGTCTCAGGATACAAAATCAATGTATAAAAATCACAAGCATTCTTATACACCAATAACAGACAAACAGACAGCCAAATTGTGAGTGAACTCCCATTCACAATTGCTTCAAAGAAAATAAAATACCTAGGAATCCACCTTACAAGGGATGGGAAGGACCTCTTCAAGGAGAACTACAAACCACTGCTCAATGAAATTAAAGAGGATACAAACAAATGGAAGAACATTCCATGCTCATGGGTAGGAAGAGTCAATATCGTGAAAATGGCCATACTGCCCAAGGTAATTTATAGATTCAATGCCATCCCCATCAAGCTACCAATGACTTTCTTCACAGAATTGGAAAAAAACTACTTTAAAGTTCATATGGAACCAAAAAAAACAGTCCACATTGCCAAGTCAATCCTAAGCCAAAAGAACAAAGCTGGAGGCATCACACTACCTGACTTCCAACTATACTACAAGGCTACAGTAACCAAAACAGCATGGTACTGGTACCAAAACAGAGATATAGACCAATGGAACAGAACAGAGCCCTCAGAAATAACGCCGCATATCTACAACTATCTGATCTTTGACAAACCTGAGAAAAACAAGCAATGGGGAAAGGATTCCCTATTTAATAAATGGTGCTGGGAAAACTGGCTAGCCATATGTAGAAAGCTGAAACTGGATCCCTTTCTTACACCTTATACAAAAATCAATTCAAGATGGATTAAAGACCTAAACATTAGACCTAAAACCATAAAAACCCTAGAAGAAAACCTAGGCATTAGCATTCAGGACATAGGCACGGGCAAGGACTTCATGTCTAAAACATCAAAAGCAATGGCAACAAAAGCCGAAATTGACAAATGGGATCTAATTAAACTAAAGAGCTTCTGCACAGGAAAAGAAACTACCATCAGAGTGAACAGGCAACCTACAAAATGGGAGAAAATTTTCGCAACCTACTCATCTGACAAAGGGCTAATATCCAGAATCTACAATGAACTCAAACAAATTTACAAGAAAAAAACAAACAACCCCATCAAAAAGTGGGTGAAGGATATGAACAGACACTTCTCAAAAGAAGACATTTATGCAGCCAATAAACACATGAAAAAATGCTCACCATCACTGGCCATCAGAGAAATGCAAATCAAAACCACAATGAGATACCATCTCACTCCAGTTAGAGTGGTGATCATTAAAAAGTCAGGAAACAACAGGTGCTGGAGAGGATGTGGAGAAATAGGAACACTTTTACACTGTTGGTGGGACTGTAAACTAGTTCAACCCTTGTGGAAGTCAGTGTGGCGATTCCTCAGGGATCTAGAACTGGAAATACCATTTGACCCAGCCATCCCATTAGTGGGTATATACCCAAAGGATTATAAATCATGCTGCTATAAAGACACATGCACACGTGTGTTTATTGCGGCACTATTCCAATAGCAAAGACTTGGAACCAACCCAAATGTCCAACAATGATAGACTGGATTAAGAAAATGTGGCACCTGGCCGGGCGCGGTGGCTCACGCCTGTAATCCCAGCACTTTGGGAGGCCGAGGTGGGCGGATCACGAGGTCAGGAGATCGAGACCATCCTGGCTAACACGGTGAAACCCAGTCTCTACTAAAAATACAAAAAATTAGCCGGGCGTGGTAGTGGGCGCCTGTAGTCCCAGCTACTAGGGAGGCTGAGGTAGGAGAATGGCGTGAACCCGGGAGGTGGAGTTTGCAGTGAGCCGAGATCACGCCACTGCACTCCAGCCTGGGCGACAAAGCAAGACTCCGTCTCAAAAAAAAAAAAAAAAAAGAAAATGTGGCACCTATACACCATGGAAAACTATGCAGCCATAAAAAAGGATGAGTTCATGTCCTTTGTGGGGACATGGATGAAATTGGAAATCATCATTCTCAGTAAACTATCGCAAGAACAAAAAACCAAACATCGCATATTCTCACTCATAGGTTGGAATTGAACAATGAGAACACATGGACACAGGAAGGGGAACATCACACTCTGGGGACTGTTGTTGGGTGGGGGGAGGGATAGCATTGGGAGATATACCTAATGCTAGATGACGAGTTAGTGGGTGCAGCGCACCAGCATGTCACATGTATACATATGTAACTAACCTGCACATTGTGCACATATACCCTAAAACTTAAAGTATAATAATAAAAAGAAAATGAAAAGAAATGGACTGAAATGTACTAAGCCTATTATATAATTTTCCATGGGAACATACTTTTAGATAATGTAGCCAAACTGTTCTAGTATAATCTATCTCCTGGACTATTTTTTTCTTTGGGGGATATCAAAATATTAGAAGAAAATGTATCATCAATTAACGTCTTCCTGTTTCCTTGGACGTCTCCATTTCCCATGAAATGTGCTGGAAGTAAGTAAAACTAAAGTGTCAGTTCCAGAATATGCTTGGTAGTAAGGACCAACCATTTGAGAACTGCTTATTTAAAACATCTTTACTCTTTAACATGTTTCTTAAAAAATAATTTCTTACAAGAGAGAAGGGTACTCGATCAAAACCCACCATACAAAAAATATTGTACATAATATATGTAGTATGAAAATGTGTAAATTAACTTGGCAAACTATGTCATCTCCAATGAGCTGCTAAACATTATAACCTACTCTATCCATCATGTCATTGGTACTAATGGCCTCTTTGGATTAGGAATCTAGGAAACAGATTGCAAAGGATATAAAATGAGCATATATTTATAGAGATGAATTCTGTGTACTTTTTACAACTACCTTGCAATATTGCAGGTGTAAGATTGGGAAATATCCAAATTAAACTAAATTGGTTCACAGCTATTAATATTTAGGGCACTACAAGTTCACCTAAGACATAACTCAGTTTCTACCTGTTCTTTCAGAGAAATAAAATGGTCAGCCAGAAAAAGGTAAGCTGACAGAGCTAGTGGGGTAGGGATGTTTTTTAAAACTATAACTTACAAAAGATTCCCCAAGGAATTAAAGTAAAGAGGCATGTACCATAGCTGACATGAGGATGAAAACAGTATTTTATATAGTTCTGTCAGCAAACCATGTGCCTGCCATCATAATTTATGGTCTTAGCTATTTTGCCCTTAGCAAAAATAACTATATTCAAGGTAGGCAATGATTTGGGTATGGAGCAATATTTTGAGTGGACATGTTTTTAATTAAAATTAACCAAAAACAGAGTTTTTGAATCACCAGTCCTCAGATAAATGGCAGATACTGCAATTCTAAAAAATCGTATGAAATATCCAATACTGTCAGTTTCCAAGTGCCTTTAAGCTACTTTGTAAAAAAAAAAAAAAAAGGTCTGAACAAAATTGACTTTGAAAATTCAATAAATTATGAAAAATGTCCCAAACAAATGATTTTGATATTATTAGTATATACATAACTGATCATTGTGGGAATTTAAAATAATTTATACCATATGGTGGCTCTGGGGAAGAGCAAATAATACCAAGAAGAATATCATCCACTGAGCAATAAAATATGTTTCATGATCTAAAATTCTGACCCTATTAATTCTTCCAGGTTTCTGTTAAATAATTAAACTACCATAAAAAAAAAAAGCTCTGAGACACTGGTCCTTCACCAAAAAGGTAATATACACCAAGAAAATCCTGAAAAAAAAAAAGATTATTTGATAATTTGAATATCCAGATTGAAATAAACTGGTCTTATTTTCAAATAAGTAATCTTATTAACTGGTACTACTTTCCTAAACGTGAACTTAACATTATGTATGGGTACCTTAAAATGTTTGTCTCAAACACTCAAGAATTTACCACTTCACATGTGCCATACCATTAGCAGATCTACGATGGATTAAAAGTCAGATTGCAGTACAGCATAGACAGCTCTTCTCTGGCACCAGGCAGGTTGCTATATCTAGTGACTTCCAAAAATTAAATTCTATATTTTCTCAAATGTTGACACTCAGGCAGCAGTCATCTTCAAAAAAAAAAAAAAAAACTGGCCAGGAAATTTCTTCATTTGGAAATTTAAAGTTCTTTAGTGTGAATTCAAAAAGCTGCACAGGATTTTAACAAAGAAAATTTGTGAACAACCAAAAAAAAAAAGGTGACATAACAATGCTAACAATGTTTACTGATGCTTTGCGTTTTAAGGCAAAATGAATTATATCTGAGTCACAGTGGCTAAAAAGGCATAGAATTCTCTATCCACGTGAACCAATCTAGAAACATCTGAATGGGAAAGAAAAATCTCCTTTTCTAAGAAGGACGATCTCTTTAAAGAAGACTTCTCTTTGGGGAATAGAGCTCCAGGGGGTAAGAGGTCTTGCTTTGGATAAATAGCTAAGTTCTTAGAAATGGGATGAGAGATGTTTTATCCAGACTTCCAATTAGTGGGTTGCTATGATGTACTGCTCGATTTGGGTTTGTTTGCCTCTTTGCTAAATGAAAGCATCCTGTACATTCTTTTCCATTTCAGTTTTGCCTTGGGACTCAAGGAAGATGGAAAATCAAGTTAAGTGGATGAAGTTGTTCCTCAGAATTAATGGCTGATATTAAAAACTGAAGCTAATTTTGTTCTCCACAATTTTTTTTCCTGCACAAACTGGGTTTCTGACCACCCCTCAGTTTCCTTCAGTATGCGAACTGCGCTAATTCTGGAAGGCACCATGGCGTAATGGAAGCGGGGGGATTAAGTTTTGGGAGGAGAAGCGCCTAAGAGTGACTTGAATATATTCCTGTCTGTCTGTGTAGCATTTTTTATTATAATTGCCTATTTGCATCTTTGTCTTCTCCAGTAATCTATGAGGCCCTTGGTAACACAGACTGTAACTTCTGTTTAACCCTGGATAGCTCAGTATCTGACAATCACTAGATATGTAAAAATGTAAGATGAAAAGAAAATAAATAAGCATGGTGGATTTTGACGAACTCCTCAACTTCTCTAAGCAATCTCCTCATTTGAAAGACATGGACAAAAATATTCATTTGGGGTTTATTTCTAAGAATGATGGGAAAATATTTGTAAAGAAATATGGCATATGGTATGTGGTCAATAAATGCTTTTTCCTTCCCTTTTTCCTACTTTGAAAAAAAATCTCAATAAAGAGGGAAGAGCACACCTGTTCACTTATAAATAGGACATAGAAGATGAATATGCTGATCTTTCTAAGGAGTGGATATTGTTTTATACCACAGTAGTTCCAGTACATGCTTTGGAGTCTGGCAAACCTATATTGAAATAATGGACCTATTCCATTCTAGCTATAGCAAACTGAGAAATTAACTTAACCTCTTTAAACCTCAGTGCCCAATTAGCAAAAGAGGAGTGATATCCACTTTCTACAGGGTTTGTATTAAATTAAATGATGAAATGCCTGAATAGAGTTTATTACAGAGATTAATTTTAAGTGCTCAATAGATGGTAGCTAAATCTAGCTAAATTACCTATCATCAAAACAGCACAATGGCACAAAGGTGAGTTTTGTATATGGAGGCATAACCCAGAAATACTTTTTAGAAGGAAAAATAAATAGCACTACATGTGAGGCTTAAAACCATTTAAAATAATGGAAACTGGGTTTAAATGGTAGCTTCCCTCCAGCAGATCTCACAAAGATGCAAGCTTTTCAGTTTCACAGATATCTGTTTCCCCTCTGGAGGGGGAATTAAGGGAAGGAGCAAGAGACGGAACTACATAATGCCCACTAAAATATTTGGAATCTTTTTCTTTTTCCCTTTCTTTCTCCTACAAAGAACATCTCCTGAATAATAGACAAATGTCATTCTAGTCTTCTACCCTTACACCACACCAAAAAAAAAAAAAAAGCATTTCTAAAGCTCTGCAGACTTTTCTGAGTCATCCTGCTGCATTCTACACCCAAACTCTCAGAGGCAGGTCACTCTACTTTGCCTGGGGATGCTCTCTCACCCTGCCTAGTCCTCCCCTGGATTTTACCCTCAGAGCAGCTGCCTCCAGGGTCCCCACACTGCCAGCCACCTGCACTTACATCTGCTCCTGTGCCTAAGCTCTGCTAGCTGTCATCTTTTCTGGCTACCCACCAAGTCCCCCACAACTCCTAGATAGTAAACAGATCTGTACCAAAAAGTAAGATGGTGCAGCTAAAATTAAAAAGCTGACAAAAAACAGTTATCAATCATAAACACATTAGCACATTTTATTCAATGTTTTATAGTTAGCAGAATGCTTTTCTATACATGATTGCATTTGGCCCTGTGCTTACTCCCAATATGCTAATATTAATAAAAATAAGGTATCATTAATTGAATGCCTCCTCTAGGTTTTAAGCCACATCATTTCAACACTCACAACAAGTCTATCAGGTAGGTATGATTTTTACCATTTTCAGATAAGGAAATTAGGGGTCAGAATGGTCACGTGACATGCCCAAGTTTAAGCAACCAATAACCAATGAATCCGGGACTGCAAACCACGTCTCTGATTCTTAGTTCAATGCTCTTTCTCTTTAACTAGAAAAATTGGATGTCACAGATCCATTACTGAACTCTAAAAGAAATCATCACAAATCCAGAGATTCCACAGATTCTTCACTTGCAATCCCATCCCCTGTCTAAATATAATATCAATTTTGTTACTCTTTGAATGTGATTCTTTCTCATGATCCTAAGATACACAAAAAGTTTCTTTTTTTAAGTTCAGAGGTACATGTGCAGGTTTGTTGTTTAGGTAAACTCATGTCATGGGGGTTTATTGTACAGATTATTTTGTCACCCAATGTATTAAGCCTAGTACTCATTAGTTATTTTGCTTGATTCTCTCCCTCCTCCGTCTGGTAAGACCCAGAGTCTGTTGCTCCCCTCTGTGTGTCCATGTGGTCTCATCATTTCGCTCCCACTTATAAGTGAGAACATGAGGTATTTAGTTTTCAGTTCCTGCAATAGTTTGGTAAGGTCAATGGCCTCCAGCTCCATCCATGTTCCTGCCAAGGAGATGATCCTGTTCTTTTTTACAGCTGCACAGTATTCAATAGTGTATACGTACCACATTTTCTTTATCCAGTCTACGGTTGGTGAGCATTTAGATTGATTCCATGTCTTTGCTATTGTGAATAGTGCTGCAATAAACATACACATGCATTTGTCTTTACGATAGAATGATTCATATTCTTTTGGGTATATATACAAGTTTAGGATTGCTGGGTCAAGTGGTACTTCTGTTTGTAGGTCTTTGAAAAATCGCTCCCACACAACAAGTTTCTTCACAATTTTTCTAAGCTTAACTACTCATGGAAACCAAACCAAGGAGGTAGGAGCACAGCTGGGGCTCACATGCTGCACTTTTGTTTTCATGGCTGACAACTTGGATGGATCTTCAAATTCCTCCTGGTGCAATGAAGTAAAGTAAGACAAATCGGAATGTCAGAAATCAGTGAAGAAAGTACTTCACACTCCTTGAAAGATGCACTAATTATGAGGCTGGTCCTGTTGTAAAACCTGCCTTCTTTGTATTGACTTCTCAGCAGCATTCAAATCAAACATTCCTTTCTTCTCAAGAGATCCTCTTCTCTTTGACAACTCCACACTCTTGCTCTTCCCTTCACATTGCTGACTTTTCTTCACAGTTTTATCTTTTTGTTCCATATCTTATCTTAAAAATTCGAATTTCCCAAGGTTTGATCCTATCCCCTATTCTTAATCCATATTCCTATTTACATATCACATATATGTTCAAAACTCTGAAATATCTATCTCTGACCCAGACTTCTCCTTTGAGCTCTAGCCTTTTATATACAATGGATGCTTGCAATCTTCTACTGAGATGTCTCTTGGGCATCTCAAATGTGACATTTCCACAGTGGAATTCTTTATTTGCTCCCAGCATCATCTCTCTGCTGGACTGTTCTGGTAGCCTTCTAACTGGTCTTTTTCATGTCTCTTCCACTCATATAAAATAGAATGACCTCTTAAAACAGATGTCGATAAACTCATAGCCCTGCTTAAAACTCTTTGATAGTTTATTGTTGCACTGAGAACAGACGCTGGACACATTTTAGAAGACTCAAGGTATAGCATATTCTAGATCCCGCCTGTGTTTCCATTTTCATCTCATTCCATTCTATGCTGCATGTCTGTCTCATTCTACATTCTGGTCATACTGACTAGAAGTTAGAGACATGTAGCTTCTTCCCGCCTCATGGCTTCTGTTCTGATTGGTCTTGTAGCCTGGAACATTCTTTCCTATGTGTCATTGTCATCCTTTAGCTCGCAGCTTAAATATTATCTCCCCAGAGTGAAGATCTTCTCAGAAACCCTATGGAAATAAGTCAGCCTACTTAATTTTTATCAGGGCACTCTGTTTCTTTCTTACAGTTATCACAATCTGCAATTAATCAGATCATTGATTTTTGGTTTGCATTTTAATGGCCCATTTTCTTCCACCAGAATGTAATCGCATAAATGCCACATCTGCCATGTTCACCCTCTTGACCTCACATCACGAAGAGTGGCTAGAGTGGATTAGGTTCATTAAGGGATGAAGGAAAGAAGCACCAAAGGACATTACTGGGAATAAATGCTTGCGGAGCTCCAGGAAGAGCAACGTGCTGTCAGGGATTCTCCCACATGTACAACGCACCGCTTGATAGGAAACATTCTTTTGAAAAGTTTCACCAAGGTTTCTAAAAGCAACTGCCACCCACAATCCTTTGTTAGCCACTGGTCTGTTTTCAGTGTTTATAGAAACAGCCACACCCTCCCACAGTCATATGTAAAGAGGAGGCATATGACACAGCACAGACACATTCAGCCAAGAATATTCCTGAGAAAGAACCAGTTCCCATTCATAGACATACTGTTGAGTTGAAGCAAACAATTTTTAATTACATGTTTACATAAATGTTGATCAAACTAGACTTAAAGTCATCTTATTTTCAAGGCTGTTTCATATGGAGACAGCTTCCTTGGGCAAGTCTTCCATGCATCAGCATGGAAGAACTCTAAAGATTAAGCCAGGGGTCTGGTCAAGGCCTCTGCTGCCTACCAGCCAGCAGTCACTGAATGTCCCTGATGCTCAGTGTCTTCCTCTGTAAAATGTCTTCTCTGTAAAGGGATGTTATAAAGTTCAAATTTTTTAAAAAAGATATAGTTGAAAACCCTTGGAAACTATAAAATGACCTACAGTGGTAAGGCAGTATTGTTGTTTTATTTCTCTGAAATACTTAATAATGAAAATGGAGCCTATTTTCTTGATAGTTCTTATTTGGGATATTAAAAGCCAATAAAGCCAATATTTGCTATGATGAAGGACCACAAAGTGTAACTTTTTACTGAACATTATACCAAATATCCACTAACTTAGGTGAGATGACCTACAGTTGAAGTTTGGGTTACAATCCAACTGTGTTTATTGTTTCTACTAGGCTGGAAAATTGTCTGAGATGAAGATCAACCTTATCTTTATATAATCAAAAAATTATATATTTGAAAAGATACTAGCATATCATGGTTACTCAACTCATAATCAATGAACTTGAAGGAAGGACTCAGATTTCTCCATTTCTCATCTATTCTGGAAAATTTATCTGGCTTTTTTTCCCTCATATTTCTGTTATGTTTATAAATTAAATAACCAGCAAATAAATATACAAATTATGTAATACAAATATATAATACAAAAAGTAATACACAGATATTATACAATATTTTGATGATATAATATTTTGGCAATATTTACATAATATTTTGGCAAGTTAACTTGTTGTGCAAAGTTCTGCTTTATAACTGTGAAATACAAATGTAGAATGAATCATTTAAAATCTGGCAAGGATTTGCCAAAACCTTTCACATAAGGAAACTTTTGGAGGTGACGGATACAATTTTGGCATTTTTTAAATGTGAGTGTGTATTGTTGGTGTCAGCTTCTGGTGACAAGGTTGCCGCACATACCCGAAGGCCCCTTCTACCCACAAACCACTGCCACCAGTGAGTGTTACCTCTCCGTACAAGTGGAGCCCTAACAAGATTCCTCAAATAATTGATGTAGTTTCAAGTCCTGGGTATCAAATAATATGTTTGGAAACAGATCCTGCAGATAAAGAAAAACCAGCACTTCTGACTAATGTCATGTTGACTTACAAATCGATGCTTTTCCCCTGTACTTAAGAATTTATATGGGCCTAAGAATTCACAGAGTCACATTTTAATCTTTTTTCTCTCTGCGTACAGGGAGAGGTGTTAATGAGCAAAGAAAGATCACTAAGTCTAAATAAGTTATAAACTTCAAAAAATAAAGTTAATTCATTAATGGCTTAATTAGCTCCTTGCTGCCTTTTTGAAGATCCAGGGCTCCAAATACACATATGCATGGCTGAAATGGGTAGGGGTGGGACAAAAGAAGGAAAATGGGATGTGAGTTCCAGACCTAAATTGTAGTAATTCCCTAAAGGTTCTTCAATTTAAATTAACAGACATTAGTTGAGAACTTCCTATGTACAAAGCTCTGTGCTAAAAAGAAGAAGGCATACAGTGATGAATAGTAGACATTTTCTGGATACTTTTCATCGCAAGACCAAGAATATAGACATAATTAAGACAGTCGCATACAATCAGAAGTTCATCAATTCAAAAAAATTATTGAGTATTGATTGTTTGCAGCTAAAGGGGGATTGAGTTTAATAATTTTCGTATCACCCTAAGAAGACATAAGTTTATTATAGAGTCTTCTATTACATTGAGAATTTTAACTCCTGAAAACACAAGCATCAAATTCTTTTGGGAAAAACAAACAAACAAAACCTATTCACTATTAACAAGAGCTACAGTTTACAAAGCACATACTATGTGTCAGGGTTTTTTGTGTTTTACATATGAGAAGATGGAGGTTTTTAGAGGCCAGGGAAGCCTCCTAAAGTATCACAGGGAGGGGTATCAGAGCCAAGATGCAAACCTGGTTTTCTATAACTCTCAAGAACTACATAACTTTGCTTAGGATTTGTAAAAAGCCTGCAAAAACATGCTTTCTGGCTGAAGAAATCCGAGACTGGTTTGGATATTTAAAAAAAAAAAAAAAAAAAAAAAAAGGACCATCTGCTTTGCCTGAAGGCTTATTTGGACTTGTCAATTTAGTATTATCAATTCCCAGTCTTTTCCTTGAGGAAAGGGCTGAGGAAAAATCCTCCTGTGGCATCTCCCATCAGGAGTTCATCATATTCTTTCACTGTCATTTACGTTGGAGGATGTTGCTGTTTATGAGACTCAGGAGAGTATATCGAGAGCTTTCTCTCCATTGTGCCCTAAAGCTGTGTATACCTGGTTTTCCTTACAGTCAGTGGGCCCCAAAACACCACAAATACTTTGCATATAAGTGCTCTGAGGTTTCTTGTTTCCCTATTGGGATCAGTAAACTTTTTGCTCTGTATTTTATCTTCTGACTTTTCTGATTTCTCTCCTAAAGAGCAGCATTCTTTTCCTGTACATTTTTTGCTGTAGTTTTATCCTAACTTATCTCTTTTTCATAGACTGAGATTGTGGCTTCATTTTATTTCCTGTAGACTTTGAGCCATGTTTGTGTCCATTTCACTTGACAAACTTCACAGAGAATTTTATTTTATTTTTGCAGCAGAAACTGAAGAGTGATTTTTTAAAAACATGGCCCTCCACAGAGAATAGAATATTCTAACAAAGCAATGAAGTTAAATCTCACTGCATGTCACACACTAGAAAGAGATGGTGAATGATTATTTTGTTTTTATACACAGGGGAGTTTTTCCTCACATTAAAGGGGAAGATAATTCTTTCTTAAAAGTACTGCTCGGAATGAAAATTGAGATGTAAAGTGAGAGTGCACATGAAAAAGAATATACTGGGATATTTTAAATCTAGGCAGTGATTCTGTTCAATCTTAGGTGAGGTGATGGCAGGCTGCAAAATCAGGAACTCTAGCAAGAGGTATAGCTATGGTAGCAGCCTCCAACTCAGCTCCCAAGGATCTCCATCTCCAGCTCCACACACTGTATTGTCCCTCCTACATCGTACCTGTGTTGATACAATAAAACTGAAGGATTTTCATTTCTGAGATGAGGCCATGCACCTAGATCTTTCTCTGATCATTTGTGTCACATGCTCTGAGGGAAGCCATGTCGTAAGTAGCCACATGGAGAATCCCACGTGGTAAGGAGCTAAAGCTTCCTGACAACAGCCACACAGTGAGCTTGGAAGTGGATAATCCTGTTTCATTCATGTCTTTAAAATGGCAGCTTTGGCCAACAGCTAGATGACAGTCACATGGGAGACCTTGAGTTGGGGTCATTCCATGAAGCTGTTGTTGGATTCCTGACCCATAGAAACTGAATTAATAAATGCTTGTTATTTTAAGCTGGTAAGTTTGGGAGTAATTTGTTACAAGGCTAATGGCTAATACAGTATAGCTAATATTGTTCATGCTATTCATCATTTAAACTATTTAACATATCATTTAAACCATTTAACATACTTAGAATAGACAAATTATATTTTCTCTGCAAATTTTCCAAGATTTATACTACTAATAACCATCAATTTTTTAAACCACTTGCTAAAGAGCAGAGATATTACGCTTAGTTGATCAATGAACAGAAATTCTGAGTGTCTACTAGGCAGCTGTTGTTTTTCAAATTTGTACATGTTAATCCTTTAATGTCAAGCATCTTAACTTAATATTATGCTTGTCAATAACCTGTGAATAATAAAAAGTGGTGCTCATTTACACAAAATAAATGAAGTTCTCATTCAACAAATAAACAAGTTTTCTCCACCTGAGTTTATAATGCAGCCTACTGAGACAGCCATTTTGCCCACAAACAGAAACAGGGAATGATCTATCTAAAAATCAGAAACATAACTTAAGAATAGAACCATACCACCTATTAATAAAGTATCTACCCTCCAAATCTTAAAATGTTGTATAAATGTGTCTTAACTAACAAAGTGACAATTATCATGTATAATAGTTTGATTTTCTTAGAAGAGGGAGTTTTGTCTCCAGAAACTCAAGCATTTGACACTGAAAACAATTAAGATTTTCATGCTGTTGTCTTTTGTGTCACCAATACATTCCACTTCCCCCTTATTGCCACCTGAGAAATTATTTGGTTTTAATATTAAGAAGCTAGTCAAACAGGCTTGTTTGTGGAAAAGGAGCTTACTGGAAGGCTTCAGAGGAAATTTTACAGAATTATAAAGCAAGAATATTAGTCAAGGCTGTGGAAACTGGATTGTCTCTCTCTGGGACTCTATGCTTTCTCAATACTACTGTCCTGTGGGTCTTCTCCATAGATCAGCTTCTTCTGCTTGTATGATGTCCACAATGGCCACCTACCCAAGTCTAGATGATCTTATTTTTTTTAAAAAAAACTTTATTTTGGGTTCAGGGATACATGTGCAGGTTTGTTATATAGGTAAATTCCATGTTATGGGGGTTTGGTGTACAGATTATTTCATCACCCAATTGATAAGCATAGTATTTGATAGGTAGTTTTTTGATCCTCACCTTCCTCCCACCCTCCAGTAGGCCTCAGTGTCTACTGTTCCCTTGTATCCAGGTGTACTCAGTGTTTACCTCCAACTTGTAAGTGGGAACATTCAGCATTTGGTTTTCTGTTTCAGTGTTAGTTTGCTTAGAATAATGGCTTCCAGTTCCTTACATGTTCCTGCACTGGGCATGATCTTGTTCTTTTTAATGACTGCATAGTATTTGATGATGTATATGTACTGCATTTCCTTTATCCAGTCTACTGTTGGTGAGCATTTAGGTTGATTCCATGTCTTTGGTATTGTGAACACTGCTGCGATGAACATATGCATGCATATGTCTTTATGGTAGAATGATTTATACTCCTTTGGGAATATACCTAATAATAGGATTGCCAGGTCAAATGTTCTTTGAGAAACTGACTAACTGCTTTCCACAGTAGCTGAAGTAATTTACATTCCAAGCAGCAGTGAATTTGCATGCTCTTTTATCTGTAGCCTCACCAGCATCTGTTATTTTTTGACTTTTTAATAACAGTCATCTGACTGGCATGAGATGGTACAAATCTAGATGATCTTGACAGCTTCAGCGATAGCTACTCTCTAACTCTCAGTCTCTTAGTTCAAAATCTTAGAAGAGACATTCTTCTTGGTGGGACAAAGCAGCATATGGATTGACTGCCAGGGTCAGTTCTTCAGGGCTTGAACTAGTGATGGCCAAACTTCCACGGTCAGAGGGCACTGATATGGCCTTTAGCAACATCAATGTATTGAGCACTGAACAAAACCAAGGAAACTGCACCACATTTGGAGCTACATGTGATTTTTTAAAACTGTTTTCTAAAATTTGGCAAAATGAGTAGCCCACTATTTGGAAACTGAGGTTTTAGAAGAGCAGATACATTTTTGAAAGTGATATTATTTGTATATTAGAGAGAAATTCTTTTTTTTTTTTTTTTTTTTTGGAGACAGAGTTTCATTCTTGTCACCCAGGCTGGAGTGCAGTGGTGTGATCTCGACTCACCACATCCTCTGTGGGGTTCAAGTGATCCTCCTCCCTCAGCCTCCCAAGTAGCTGGGATTACAGGCGCACATCACCACGCCTGGCTAATTTTTGTATTTTTAGTAGAAACGGGGTTTCCCCATGTTGGCCAGGCTGGTCTTGAACTCCTGACCTCAAGTGATCTGCCCACCTCCGCCTCCCGAAGGGCTGGAATTACACGTGTGATCCACCGTGCCTGGCCAAGATAAAATCTTAAGTGAATATCTGGAGCCAGTATAAATTTAGATATGAAAACCAGATTGACATATTATCTTGTTATTGTCTATCTAAAAATTACTCAATAACTTAGAGGTGCTATGCTAGTAGATTCTGTGGGTCAGGAATTGAGACAGAGCACAATGGAGATGGTTAGACTCTTTGCCATGATGTTTAGGGCCTCTCATGGAAGAATCAAGTTGAAGGCTCGGCCGGGCGCGGTGGCTCACGTCTGTAATCCCAGCATTTTGGGAGGCCAAGGCAGGAGGATCACGAGGTCAGGAGATCAAGACCAACCTGGCTAACACAATGAAACCCCGTCTCTACTAAAAATACAAAAAAAATAGCCAGGCATGGTAGTGGACGCCTGTAGTCCCAGCTACTCGGGAGGCTGAGGCAGGAGAATGGCGTGAACCCGGGAGGCAGAGCTTGCAGTGAGCCGAGATTGTGCCACTGCACTTCAGCCTGGGCAACAGAGTGAGACTCCATCTCAAAAAAAAAAAAAAAAAAAAAGTTGAAGGCTCTAGGCCAGAATCATCTGAAGCCTCCTTCACTCACATCTTGCAATTGATGCTAAATATCAGCTGGATCCCCAGTTCCTCTCTCTGTGGGCCTTTCCATGTGATTTCTCTACATGGGGTAGTTTGGGCTTTCTCACAATATGTGGCTGTGTTCCAAGGTCTAACATCATGAGAGGGAGAACAAGGTAGAAGTTCTACTCCCTTTTATGACCTGGACTGTAGCATTATTCCTGTTACATTCTATTGGACGAAAGTGAGTCACTAAAGCTGGTCCATACCTCCCAATGGAGGAGTGTCAACATCACCTATAACATGGCCATGTGGGTTGGGATTTATCAGTGTAACTGTCTTTGAAAAATGTAATCTGCCATAACATAAATTACGCATATACTTTTTAATTATAAAAATATGTCTGTTAAAACCCACCAAGAAGCATGCATTTCTGGATATTGCACACAAACAATTATGCCACCTGTAGACTAAAGTACTTAAGAAATATATTTTTATTAGTACGTTTCTTCTTCCAATGACTTTTGTACCCATCCTTTTCATAGTAATGTCTCATCCTTTGTTTTCTATAGTGATAATAGCCTGGTAAGTATTTAACTTTTGAAACTTTGGCAAGCAAAGTTTTCACCTAAATATTTTTACGTATTGAATGGTTATCCAGTGGCACATGCAGAAATAATTATTGATTACTAATTACTTTGTAATCAGAGTTGATGTGTACAAGATGACCCAATAATCAAAAAAGAGAATCTCAGGTGATTAATAAATCCAACCTTATTAAATTATTCCAGGATCTATTCATTCTCATTCCTGGAAAGACCCTCCTAAGTTTTGTCCATTTTTAAGTCCCATTTTCTACTGAAGGCATCCCTAAGTAGATAATAGAGATCACCCCTTCTCTTCACATTTTATTCTTAGTTCAATGCCACAGAGCTTATTTTGCTCCTACTTGTTTTTCTAATAACTTTCTGGTTTACTTACCAAATTCTTACCATCCTAGTAGTGGTGGAGTAGGGTAGTTAAGTCTCACCATCTCACCCACTTTTTTTTTTAATTTTTAAACCACACACTCTAACTAGTACAGTTCTGAATACAACATAAATATCTGTAAATAGTTATTGACATCTTTCCTAATTATAGTTGTGTCATTTGAAAAGCCTTTACACGAAGTTGAACGGAATAAGTTCCGTTTCATGGAGGGGAAACAGAACAGATAATGACCTTTCTACAAAATTGTCAGTGATAGATACATGTATTAAGAGTTCATTTGACAAGGAAACAAACTCTGATAAAGGAATGATGACAATAACCAGGAACTGATATTGAGAAGAAAGTAGTATCTTCCTGGAGCTTCAATGAGTCATATAAAATATTTAAACTAGTTGCTGAATATTTTGCAAAACTACAATTCCCTCAGGATCATGGATTGTTTACCAGACAGGCTTCACCAGCCAATTCATTTTTCTTATGTTCATTCGTTGTGCAGTTATGTAGACAATTCATGATCCAAAGGGGCACAGAGATCATTTAGTACAACTTTTTAAGGCACCTGTTCAAATGGATCTTTGGCCTTTGATGTGATACTCTTCAATTTAGCAAAAGGCAGAGTCTGGTTATCCCTCAATACCTTTTTTTCTGCTTCAAACACAGGAATGAAGACTAAATACTTCTGTCATGCAGCCCTTCATTATTCCTTCATCACTTTTTTCTTTTTCAGATTCTAGGTCATAACTTTCCAACATAGTTTGGTGTACTATTGAAACAATGCAGTCATAAAATCGTCTTAAGAAGTAGTTTTCCTCAGCAATGACCCCAAAATAGGCTTACATGTTACATGTAAAAGAGTAAGAACCTGCCTGAAGCTCCTTCCAAGTGGCATAGTTATATCATCATTTGCTTTTATGAATATCACCACATAGCGAACTCTAAATGTTCTCCATTCCTAGTTCTTTTACAAACCCCAAAATTCGAACATCTTTTTTCAGTTATAAATGTTCATCTTCATGATTAATGCTTATAAACAAGACTTGCCATCTACTCATTAGTGTCTAAATTTTGAGTAAGAATGAGAGATACCTTTCCAGTAGAAAATACTTCTAAAACCTTTGAAATTTCTGGGAAAAAAAAGAGAAATTGTATTTGGGATTTGAATATGACTAAGATTTCAAATGTCTCCCAAAACCATTTAGCGGGCTTCAGTAGAAACATCTGTGACCTCTGTTTTCAGGAAGGGCACTTACTGCCAGTTGCTCTTATCTTAAATCTGTTTAGCAAGAACAGGCATGGAAAGATAAGACGCAGTGAAGCAGTTTCTCTGATGGCAAATTCTTGATTGCTATAGAAAGTGATTAAAAATACACAGCTTGGTAGGTCAGCTTGCTTGAGACGGGGAAAAGGGGGTGGAGTGGGAGTTTATATACGCCACGAAGCAGTCAGGATGGGATATGTTCAGGATGTAGTTTACAAAAGAAGATGACATCTGTTTCTTCTATAAAAAAATTTTGGCAAGTTCTAACTTGTTATATGACCTGTCCAATTTATCTGATCATGGCTGATAAAGACTCTTTCCTAAAGTTCATGCAACTCAGAGAATGATTTGTTTTCTGTAGGTTCTCTGATTTTTATACTTACCTATTTGTCAGACAACTTCTCTACTTAGTATAATGCTATCCTTGAAGCCTTCCCTAGGAGAT
Source organism: Gorilla gorilla gorilla (assembly GCF_029281585.2). NCBI lineage: Eukaryota > Metazoa > Chordata > Mammalia > Primates > Hominidae > Gorilla > Gorilla gorilla. Next base: position 89,513,945 of record NC_073231.2, read on the forward strand.
TATTTTAAGAATGGGACATTCTTATCTTATAATAAAGTGCTTTTAATACTTGTGTTCTCTTGAGTGACTTTCTGGTGAATTCCATTTTTCACTAGAGCTTTTTCTCCCTTGAAGAGTTTTTAGTTTTACAGACACAGATATCTATTCCATTTTTGTGTGTGGTCGCCAATATCTTATCACTACCTAGGATGACAGTGTGAATGTTAATGTTAATTACTTAAGTATTTTCACATACTGGACTGTACATAAAGCCACTATTAGTGAAATTAGTTTGTCCCTTACCTACAATATTATTCTCTTATTCTTTTTCATCAAGCAGCATTCTTAATTGCCTTCTCATTGTGTCTAGATTTACAAATTACTCATTTGCTGCCTCAAATTTACTTGTTTCATGCATCTGAAAAGCAAAGCTAAACAATGATACTCAAAATGTGCATAAACAGCAAATATTTACAAAGTACATAAGATGTGCTTGTCCTCAAAGACCCACTGGAGATAAATGACCAAGATTTAGAAAAACCAATGACCAGTCAGTAGAAAGAATGTAGTCTCCCATTTGTCTTATTATCTTCTTATTCATTCTATTTCTTTTATTTTTATTGGATCTATTCACCACTTGCCTTAGGGTAATAATTTTAAAACAACACATTGAGTGTGTGTATGTGTTTTTATAATGGAATAATTATGATGGCCATTATTCATATTTCTTTTCTGCAACTCAAATTTAACCTTGGAATTTTTTTTAAAAGCTTGAAAATTTTTACAAGAGAATGTAGCCAAGTATAGGCTGAGGTTTGCACAATGGAAGCATAGGGTATATCTAATAAATGAGCTGATATTCCAACTCAGCCAATGGACCAGTAAGAAATGATAATAATAAGTCCTGGAACACTATCTTGAATATTATTTTCTCCAGATTGCAGCCATGACTACCCTGTACCCTAACAAAATTTGCAAATGCAGAACACCAAGCTTGGCCAATGGATAAATGAGAATTAAATCAAAATGCTTAAAAATATAAGTCCCATATTGATCTAAACATCAAAATGATTGAACTCATGAGAATAGGAAATAGAAGGATGGTTACAAGAGGCTGAAAAGGGCAGTTGGGACAAAGAGAGGTAGGATAGTTAATGGGTACAAAAAAAAGAGAAAGAATGAATAAGCTGGGCACGGTGGTTCACACCTGTAGTCCCAGCACTTTGGGAGGCCAAGGCAGGAGGATCACTTGAGTCCAGGAGGTTGAGGCTGCAGTGAGCTATGTTCACATCACTGCAGTCCAGCCTGGGAGACAGAGCAAGACCCTGCCTCAAAAAAAAAAAAGGAAATTTAAAAATGTTTTAATATATTTTATTTATCTCTTTGCTTAAATCTTCTGTTAGGATAAGAGAGAAAATAAATTGTATTTGATTCAGAAATTCAGCCAATCTGAATACATTTTGGAAAAGCCATGCAAGTGAAAGGCATTTGCAGCTACCTCTTCAATGATCTGCAGAGAGTGAAGGAGAAACACAGTAGAAATCACTGTCATACTGGGAGTAATTAAGGAATTGAATCTGGATGCAAAGAAAAAAAAGAAAGAAGAGAGCAGGAACCACTGCTAGTAATGTTAATGTGGAGATTACCTTTATTTTATCTGAAGATAGGAAGCCACTGTCCCATCATCTTTACCTGTCATGAGACAAGCAAGAGTTAATTTAATTTTATATTTACGTATTTATTTATTTTTGAGACAGATTCTGGCTCTGTCACCCAGGCTGGAGGGCAGTGGTGCAATATCAGCTCACTGCAACCTCTGCCTCCTGAATTCAAGTGATTCTCCTACCTCAGTATCCCAAGTAGCTGGGATTACAGGTGTGCACCACAGTACCCAGCTAATTTTTGTATTTTTAGTAGAGATGGGGTAGAGCAGAAGATCAGAACACATTTTGGAATAAGAAAATCTTGAAATCAAATATTATTTCCAGTCTTAGAATATTTACAAAATACTTAGTCTTTTTGAGCCTCAGTTTCTCTATCTTTAAAACAGATGTACTATAGTTATGTCATGGGAATTACTTTGAGAATTACACAATAATATATATGAAGCACAGTACCTGGCACATAGTGGTTATTAAAATATATATGTATTAGTTGTCAAAGAGTCAAACTCTCAATATTTGAAGAGATTTATACTGAGCAAAATGTGAATGACCAGTAGCCTGAGACACATCCCTCAAGAGATCTTAAGAACATGTGCCTTACATGGTTGGGTTACAACTTGGTTTTACACATTTTAGGGAGATATAAGACATCAATCAATATATGTAAGATGTATATTGGTTTGATTTGAAAAGGGGGGACAATTTGAAGTGGGAAGATGTGAGGGGCTTCTAAGATTTTCTTTCCTTCTTTTTTTTTTTTTTTTTTTTTGAGATGGAATTTCACTCTTGTCACCCAGGCTGGAGTGCAATGGTGCGATCTCGGCTCATTGCAACCTCTGCCTCCCGGGTTCAAGTGATTCTGCCTTAGCCTTCAAAGTAGCTGAGATTACAGGCACCCACCACCATGCCTACCTCATTTTTTTTTTTGTATTTTTAGTAGAAATAGGGTTTCAACATGTTGGCCAGGCTTGTCTCGAACTCCTGACCTCGGGTGATCTGCCCGCCTCAGCCTCCCAAAGTGCTGGGATTACAGGCATGAGCCACTATGCCCGGACAGCTTCAAAGATTTTCTAATTGGATGAAAGAGTTAAGTTATAGTCTGAAGACCTAGAATGAATAGAAGGGAATGTCTGGGTCAAGATAAGGGGTTGTGGAAACCAGGGTTCCCATTATGCAGAAGAAGCCTCCAGGTAGCAGGCTTCGGAGAGAATAGATTGTAAATGTTTCTTATCAGAGTTGATTTTCTTCTAGATCAGGAAAGAGGCCTGGAAAAGGAAAGGGATTCTCTTCAGAATGTGGATTTTCCTCATGAGAGACAGATTTGCAGGACTATTCCAAGATATGGCAAAAAACCATAATTTGAGATAAAATACTTTGATTTCTTTCAGGGTCTGCTATCTGTCAGGTGATACTATACTAGATTCAGGCTGCAATGTGGTATCTTATTGCTATAAACAGTCTGCATTGTCAGTCTTAAAATCTATTTTAATGTTAATACTGGTCAGCTGTGCCTGAGTTCCAGAAAGGAGGAGGGAATATTGAGGCATGTCCTACTCCCCTATCCTATCATGGCCTGAACTAGTTTTTCAGGTTAACTTTGGAATGCCCTTGGTTGAGAGAAGGGGTCCACTCAGATGGTTGGGAGGCTTAGAATTGTATTTTCAGTTTACGTAGTTTTCCTCTTCCAGTTTGCCTAGAAACAGAATTTGAATGGGAACGAAGACAATAATAATGAAAACTAATGAAGCAAAACATTCATCCTGTACAAGCAACTTTAAATGAACAAAGGTTTCTAGGTTCATTATTTATTCATACAAATTCTTCATGAGTTCCCATCATGTTAGCCCATGAGGATCTAAACACAAGTCAAACAAGTCTTGTCCCTTGTAAAAGGAAGACAGTTAAGCAAAGAAGACACTCATAAATAGTCACCAAAAAATGTGAGATGTTACACAAACAAGAGCTTGAAAGCATAAAGTAACAAGCAATTAAATATGCCTATAGTTGGAAAAGGATCTGTAGATCAATTAGGTTGGGGTCTTGAAGGATAAGTAGAATAATACTTCTTAAAGTGTGATGCCAGACCAGCAGCAAGAGGACCACATGGAAACTTGTTAGAAAGGCAACTTCAGGGCCCAGATCAACTGAATCAGAAACCTGGAAGTGGGCGTCCAAGAAGCTATGTCTTAACAAACCCTCCAGGTTATTCTAATGAACACTAACGCTCCCGACAACCACTGAAACACAAGGTCACCAGGCAGATGAGAATTGAGAATGGTAACATTTAAAGCAGGACACGTTTGGACAACAAAGGAAAATGCTGCATGACAGGAGTATCACAAGCTTAGAGGTGAGAAACATGGATGAGAATGGTTCGGTACCCTGGGGTCCCCGGATAGTGAAAGTCTTATGTATCATGTTAAAGAGTTTGGATTTATTAAGGACAGGGATTAGGAGTATTACAGAAAGCCTAATTTCCTTTTCTTTGAAATTTCTGCACAGAAAGTGGGTAGCACACATATATAATAAAACATGAATGAAAAGGTGCTACTAAAGATGTTTGATCAAAGCATTAACATGTGTTTAGAATGGATTCTACTATAATGAATTCCATACACTATTGTCATTTAAAGCAGCTCTGGTCTAGTGAGCAAATGCTGGATTGTGAGAGAGGGGGACTAGTGATTCCTGGCTGGGTTGCCTGGGAAAAACAATTTAATTTTACTGAAATTCAGTTTTCTTATGCAGAAAATGGGCAAAAACATGTTCCAAGAGTTGTGAAAACTAAATGAAAGAGGCATGTCAAAGTCACTGTGAACTCTAAAGCATATATATACTGCAAGATACTCTTGTTAATATAACTTAATTCTTCATTCTTTCTGTGGATTAAACACAAATAAATATATCAAAGGGGTATTCTAACTTCTTGGAAAATATACACATCAGAAATAATTCTTTTCTATGCCAAAGAATTTGCTGACTAGGTTAGGCTACAAATCTAAACCCAGAACCCACCAAAATTGAAAAGAAGGAAGAACTATCCAAGTGTCAGGGACTCAGAGAGGAAGAGAAAATCCAGATCTTGCTGCCTCTGGCCCACATTCGTGTGTAGATATAATTAAGAAATGACAGTTAATGATAGCACAAGCAGAACTCGGGACAAAATTTGGGCCACTGCACTAAAGGTAAAAGTATTTGAGTTTTGCACCTGGATAAAAATGAAGATCAGACTAAAGGCTGATCCTAGACACAGATAAGAGAAAGCCTTCCAGTTAATTACACTCAGACTCCAGGATTAGAAGAGTTTCCAATTTCAGATGCGAAGGCAGAATTTTACCATCAACAAAGCCAAAGGGGAAATGACATTTGAAAACCAACAGATAGAGTATTTTCCCTGCTCCTGGCTGAAAGCCAGGTACTCAAGCCAAAAGGAGAGGATTCAAAGTCAGTTAAAAGCAGAAGGAGTAATTGCAGACATTCTGCCTCCCACCAAGTTGTGGGTAACACAAAAACCCCCGACTTCTTTGGGGACCTGGCTTTAGCTGTAAGGTCCTTAGAAAAAAAATCAATAAAATGAAAATACAGATACCAGTGCACAAAACATATCAAAATCTATCAGGCTCCTTAGTATTAACAGGGGACCTTAATCTCTCATTTCTTCCTTTGTATAAATGCACCTTACTGTTATTTTAGTTGCAGCAGTTCATGATGCCAAATCCAGGCAGTGCCAAAGTATTGCAGACAAGAATGAAGCTAAGACATGGTTTAAAGAATATTTTGGTTTTATTAACCACATTAACTAAATAAATGTATAAATCCTTCTGGTGTTATATGTAACTCCTCAGAGATGTTTTTAAACACTTTTTTTTCCTGATTGCAAAGGCTGGACCCTTGCAGTTGAAAATTTGGAGTGTCCAGAACATAATGAAAGAAATAGTAATTATGGGCCTGGTGCGGTGGCTCACGCCTGTAATCCCAGCACTTTGGCAGGCTTAGGCAGGCGGATCACGAGGTCAGAAGATCGAGACCATCCTGGCTAACACAGTGAAACTCTGTCTCTACTAAAAATACAAAAAATTAGCCGGGCGTGGTGGTGGGCGCCTGTAGTCCCAGCTACTCAGGAGGCTGAGAGGCAGGAGAATGGCGTGAACCCGGGAGGCGGAGCTCGCAGTGAGCCGAGATCGCGCCACTGCACTCCAGCCTGGGCGACAGAGCGAGACTCCATCTCAAAAAAAAAAAAAAAGAAAGAAAGAAATAGCAATTATGATTTCAATGATAACCTATGCAAACAATTTACCATATTTTCATGAAGGCTTTTAACATACATTCATATGGTTTAATTACTTAGCGTTATATCATAAGCACTTTTACATATTATTAAAACAGAAACACTTCAAAGACATAATTATAATGCCTGCATAGAATTCTATCATCTGAGTATTTGATAATGTAATTTAAACACTTACCTATTGATGAAGATTTGACTTTCACCGTTATTAAGAATATTGCAATTAAATTCTTTGTGCATAAACTGTTGGTTATATTCAGAAGGAATTCTTGAAATAGTAGATGCAAATAACAAGTCCTTAACATTTTGTTGTATACTGCCTTCAAGCCTTTTTTCCCCATATACATGGGTACAATTACATGAAAATTACATTACCTTTCTTTCTTTCTGTTTATCTATATCAGAATCTGTCAGACTATTAAAATTTTAAATATTGTCTGAATTTTCACTTAGCATAATTTTAGCATTTTCTCTAAACATTTTTTGGAAATGTATTTTTCAATGACTGAATGATACTGCACTTTATAGAGTAACAATGATCTACATAACAATATTCTTACTATTCAGTAGGTAGATTAGCCAGAACTTGACACCAATTTAAATAACATTGAAATAAAGTAGTATTCAGATTTTTATAAGTACTTAAGATGTGAATAAAGTTAATCAATGCTACAAAAAGTGTGGAATATTTATCTCTAAAAATGCTGTCCAAAAGTGTTATATATTTTTATAAGTCACATGTTAAATAAACTATTCTTTACAGACCACAAGTCAGCTATTAATATTAGCCTTTAAAAAACATTGGCCACTTTAATCATAGAACATATTATTTTCCTTCAAAATTTGCTTATTTATAATTTTCCATTTGATGAATTATCTACATATATGGCTTTTGTCTTGTTTTCTCTTATGTTTTTTTTATTATTTATATGAGCATGTTACATGCTAGGTATATTAATTGTCTACCACATATGACAGATCATTAATATAAATATTTAATATACAAATGATTTTTGACATATAAAACGTTTACCATTTATATAGCAAATATACTAATGTTTCTCTTTACATTTTTCTCTTTATTTGAATGATTTAACTGATTTCCTTCACTCTACTATAAGGAGAACATATTTACTTTCAGATACAGTTTTTTGCGTGTGATATCTTTTTGTTCCCACTTAACCTTAAAATCTATATGAAATTTATTTTGGTGTATAGTGCAACAAATGGTCTAAGTTTACTGTTTTTCAAATAGTTATCCAATTGCTCCAGTATCTTTTATTTAATGGTACTTTCCTCCCTATATTATATAATAGTATATAATATAGTCTATTATACTATTATTTATCAAAATAGGTTATATTAAACAATACATATATCAATATAGTATATCATACATACACTCTCATACATTGAAGAGGCTCTTTCTGGGCTTTTATACTCTTAGGGTTTTCTCCCCCATATTCTTTACTCAGCATAAAGCTCATCTAAGTAATATTCTTTAGACTACATTTTGAAAAGTAGTAGTGATAATCCCACATATTATATCTTACCAGAAAATTAGCTGTTTTATACATTTATTTCAGATGAATTATATATATTTTTCAAATTCCAAAATGGATGCCATAACCAAAAACTTTTGTAGGAGTTTGGTTGAAATCACATTAAATAAATACATTAGCTTAAAGGAAACTCATATCCTTCATGTGCTTGTGTTTTACAGGGAGGTGATGATAAACTGCATCATTTATTATTTTTTAATGCTCTCTACACCCACCCTGCTAAAGAGCCAATGATTAAATGGCCAACATGATATACAGCAAAATAAAAGAACAATAAACAGGGATTATCCAACCCCCAGAGATAAAAGGAAGAACATTTTAAGTCTGTAATGAAAGTGGTAGGCTATTTTAATAATTTTATTATGTTCTTAATCCCAATGCAATAAGTGATTTTACCAGAGCACTGCCTTGTTTATATATTAAGCACTTCCCCTGTGAACTACTCACAAGAATTTCCTATTTTTGTGTGTGTACACAGATACCAATTTATCTGCGGAGATTGTGAAGTTATCCTAAATTGGTAAAAGAGACCTAGGTCTCCTTTAATACTACCTTTTTCTAAGAGGTTACTAAAACAGAAATGAAACAAAAACTGAAAGGGAAGACAAGACAGATAATTGAGAGCTTTCAGTGACTGGTAGATTCATTATGCAGATCCTTCTGAAATTGTTATTTCAACTAAGAGCAGCTTGATCAACTGATAAAATCAAGCACTATCAAATTTTTAAATGAGACTTTTCATTAGAGATCAGTGTAAATTCATAGGCAGTTGTAAGAAATAAGACAAATTCCATTTGCCCTTTACCCAGTTGCCCCCATGGTAACATCTCACAATATCACATTCAGGATATTGACACTCATAGTCAAGAAACAGACAATTCCATCATTACAAGCATTCCTCATGTGGCACTTTTATAGCCACAACCACTTTCCTCCCACCTTACTTAACCCCTGGCAACCAGTAATCTGTTCTTCATTTAATTTTATTGTTTCAAAGTGGTATAAAAATTAGATCATACATTATGTAATTTTTAGAGATTGGCCTTTCTCACTCAGCATATTTCTCTGGAAATTCATCCAGGCTGTTGCATGTAACTTTCCATTGCATGCCTGTTCTATTTTATTGCTGAATACTATTCCATGGTATGGATGTATCACAATGTGTTTAACCATGCACCCATTAGTGGACACTGGAGATGTTTCCAGTTTGCAGCTATTACAAATAAAGTTGCTGTGAACATTCAACATTAGCGTACAGGTTTCTATGTGAACACAAGTTTTCACTTCTCTATGAGAAAAGCCTAGGAATGCAATTGCTGGGTCATATGGTAGTTGCATGTTTAATTTATGAAATTGAACTCTTTTCTAGAATGGGCTGTACTATTTTACATTCCCAGCAGCAATGAATGAGTAATCCAGTTTCTCCGCATCTTTGCCAGCGATTGGTCTCGTCACTAATCTTTTTATTTTAGCAATTTTGATAGTTGGATAGTGATACCTCATTGTAGTTTTAATTTGCATTTTCTTAATGGTTAATGACCTTGAACATCTTTTCATGTGCTTTTTCACCAAATGTATATCCTCTTTGGTGAAATATCTCTTTGGGTCTTTTGTTCATTTTCTAAAATAGATTGTTACTAAAATTTTTTACTGTTGACTTTTGAGTTACTAGTCCTAGATCAAGTATTTGGTTTGTAAATATTTTCTCCCAATCTGTAGCTTGTCTTTCCATCCTTTTAAAGGGTCTTTTGCAGGGCAAAGGTTTTTAATTTTACAAAGTCCAAATTATCAACATTTCCATTTATAAGTTGTGATCTCAGTATCAAGTCGACCCATTATTTGGCTCACCTTAGATCTGAAAGATACTCTCCTGTTTTTTTCTAAAAGGTTTTATAGGTACATATTTTATATTTAAGTCTGTGATCCATTTTCAGTTGACTTTTGTGTAAAGTGTAAGACTTAGGTGAAGACTTACTTTTTTTGCCATCGGGCATCCAGCACCATTTGCGGAAAAGGCAATTGAATGACTTTTGTACCTCTGTCAAAAATCACTTGAGCATATTAACGTGTCTATTTCCAAGTTTCCTGTTTGATTCCATTTGGTATTAGGTTTGTTTTCTGTCCGAACATTAGGTCACTGTCCTATTATCATCTGGCATTTTCAAGATGCAGATTGAAAACTTGACTGTGATTGTCATTCCTATGATAGAATGTTTGTTTATGTTTTTCTTTTTCAAAATCTTTAGGATCTTAAGCCTTGGTATTCCAAAGTTTCATTAGCATGTGTCTGATGTAGGTATTTTAAAATTCATTGTTCTCAACATTATTTGGGCCTTTCATTCTGAGGACGTGCCTTTCTTCAACTCTAGGAAATGTCATGATTATTTTGTCTCATTTATTGTGCTTTTTCCCTCTGGTTTTAGAATTCCTATTAGACAGACACTCAGCTTCCTAAACGGATTCTCTTTGTCTCTTCCCCTTTTTCACATATTATACCTTCTTCTTTCTTTTCCTTTTGGAAGGTTTCCTTGAATTTTTCAACAATTTTGTTAATTAAACTTTAAAATTCCGTGGGTTATTTCTGTCCTTTGATTTCTTCATTTTCCGTATCAGAAAATTATTTTAGAGACTATAATTCTTCAGTATGTCTGAGGATACCAAGGTAGATATCTTGAAAAGATCTCTTCTCTAAACCATTTCTATTTTCTCTAGGATAATGGTTCTCAGCTAGTGCTGGTTTTGTCCTCCAGAGTATGCTGCAATATCTTTGTCTAGATATTGAGACATTTTTGTTCACAGTGGCCAGGGATGGATGTTGCTTGCTTCTGACATCAATTGGATAGAGACCAGGCATGCTACTTAACATCCTGCAATGTATAGAACACTTCTCCAGAACAAAAGAGTATCTTGCTCAAAATGTTGATAGTGCAGAGGTTGTGAAATCCTGTCTCATGGCTGTTTCCCTTTTTTCTTTCTTTTTTTTCACTTTATATACATATTAATTATCAGGTTAATTAATATAGGTTGTTGGCATGGATTGATCCACTTTCCTGGCTCACTTCTCCCAGATGTGCTTTGCTTTACCTCTCACATGGAACATGCAAACCAGTAAGTCCCTCTCCAACTCCCATAACTAGGGCAGAGGGCTGCACTTGGTCACCAGCCCACACACTTGGAGGCAATGCCCTCCCATGCAGATTGTTGGTTCCCTTTGCAGAGTTCTCCTGCTTTACTTCTGGGGGTAAATGTGCAGTGACATGCAAGGGGTTGGAAACAGAAAACCTGAGCCATTTCCAAACCTGTGGCCAATCACATCACTTTCTCTTTGTCTGCTTTTGACCTCGGCTACTCTCTGTATCTGCCAACCAGAACACAGAGCCCAGCTGGGTTCCCTCCTGAAGACTCCTTCAGCTTTAGCGGAGGCCCCTCTTCCTGTTTCTGCTCTCTGGAGTATATGTTCCTCAGTATATTCAGAAATGTATTCTCTTTTTTCTGTCTTTACTGCCATTTCCATGGGATGTTTGAAGGGAGAGTAGACACATGTTTAGCTCAGTCCACAAACTTGAAGGCTCCTCTCACTCGTTTTCAAATTCAGGAAGTTTATTTATGAGGTTCTCTCATTAAAGGATACACCTACAAAATAATCTTAGAAAAGGGGCATCATATATGGAGGAGAATAAAAACTGTAAACAATCTATTTAGAAAGACATCAAGGAAAAACGCTGGATTTGTAACATTTGGAACATGATGTCACTTTTCTAGGCCTAGACATTACTTTTAAAATGAGTGGATGTTCTAAATCCCTTACTGAATCTTTTCAGTTCAGTTTCTATTATTATAAAGTGAAGGTAGATATTCAGAATAAGACCTTATATTTCAACCATTAAATATTTCTTTAGATCCTCTTTTAATGAGGCCCCATGTGTGACTAGGCTTTCCCTGTGGTACAAAATGGAATAACACACAATGCTTCACCCTGAAAAACCAATATTTATGAGTCTCCTTTGTGTAAATACAAAGCTTTAGGGTTTTCTAATACGCTTTATTCAAATTTTAATGTTTTTCATCAGAGGGAGGTATGAATATGTTAGTCTAAAAATAACTATCAGCAGAGAGAAAGACATAATTCTGATAACAGATTTATTAATGGTGGTGATATATAAAATCTGCCATGAAAAGACCCTAGGGCATCTAATAACTTTGATTCAAATATATCATATTATAGATTATTGTGGCTGATCGTTTTCCTTTTCATAAAAAAATACAGATTTGGGAAGTTTATCTGTTTGCAAGCTGTAAATATTTGGAAGTTAAATGGTCTGTTTTGCTGCTTAAGGAGAAAAACTGAAGGAAAAAAATGCACTGACCTATTCAAGAGAAGACAATTCTGAACTCTGGAAGCCTCAAAAAGCCAAGCAGACAGTTAACAGTGTTGTGAAATGCATCACTGCTCTCTCAGAAACATATTGCTGGCTTGACTTTCTTTTCAGTCAAGAAAAGAAAAAAAAATTGAAAATGTTAAATTTCCTCACTGTCCTAAAATTCAGAAAGTAGAGGTTTAACAAAGCATATTCTCTTTTGTTTTGCTGAACTGCAACACCCTTCTGTATTGATATAGGGTGAAATTCATTACAAATATCATCCAGTAGTTTGGGGTATTGTCAACATACTTAATTTAAGCCTTCTAGAACAGTATCTGAAAGCTACTTCAGTGTGAGTTCCAAAATAAAACAATTATCAAGTTATAATGCTGTTGAGGTCAAAAAGCTATCTTTTTGTACATAGACACACACACATATAATAAACACATGTATAATATATTGATATGTAATATATCAACACATGTATAATATTGATATGTAAGACATCAATACATGTATAATATATAAATATTGATATGTAACATATCAATTACATATTGGGTTTATATCCTAGGTTTATATATTGATATGTAATATATCAATATTTATATATATAACATATATGTTTTCATTATTTTTGAATAAACACAAATAATTTTCTTAAAACAATTTTGTAACCTACTTGGAAAACATATTCTAACTTTTAACAACTCTTACTTTCAGAGCATACTTCCTTTATCTAATCTAAATTCCGTATATTGTAATTTAAAGCTATTTCTATCCCCAGTCGAGTTGTAGCATAGCTGGTCAACATTCTCCTTGCAACAATCTCTCATATATTTGACTCCTATCATTAAATATCCTTATAGCCATCTTTCCTCAGGTAAAATGACCCTATAGGCCTAACTTCTCTTAAATCATATTTTCTAAGATATGAATCATTTTGAAGGTCCACCTTAGGACTGCTCCCAGTTCTGAGTATCCCTCTCTGTTTCCCCCTAAAACCTTTATCTCCTACTTACTAGCACCTATGAGAGTGATCTTCTCTATATGTGTAGTTACAGGGCAAGCTAGGAACTCGAGTACCTTTAATCTAAGAGTTCAATAATTTCCACTCTAAGAATATCCACACCACCCCTAAATCTGTGTCGCAGAGTTGGGAAATAAAGCTCTAATAATAATAACTGAAAATTAAAATCTTATTGATGTATTATACAGGACTTCCTTTTTTCTCTCTCTTTAACAATAGTGAGCATTTATTGAGTGCCTGAAATCTTTTAAAATACTGTACTCTAATTCTGCCTTTTCTCTTATGTATGTTTGTCGTTACTATTCTATCTCACAAATTGTTGGTCTCTATCACGGGAAAACCATCTGCTATCTCATTCATCTGCATGCTGATTTTCAGCCTTTTCTGTAACAGGAAACAGGACAAAACTAACAAGCAGGGGTCCCAGTATTACATGAAAAATGCCAAAGAAATCTGTTCACTGATTAAGTTTTCTTTTCTTTCCTAAGCTGATCTAAACCCAAGAAAACCTATGGTATGTCTCCTGAGTAATTACCATGATAGCAAGAAGAGGAAGCCAATGTGCAGAAAGCCATCAGAGAGAATGTTAAGCCAAGATGAGGGTTTGTAATTCACTAGACCCAGATAATATGTTCATGATGGAAAGAAAATCAACTGCAGCCTGAGTTTACTGTTAACAGTCCTCTTCCAGATAGGAATCCTCAAAAGCTTAGTGACAGGTTTCTCACTGTGTTGCTTCTCCAAGATTTGGAGAAGCTTTGTAGCTTCCAAAGCATGCATGATCTAGAGCATGCATTCGAATCATTGATGATGCCTATTCCAAGCTAGCTACCATATTCTGATCATGTTGCTCCCCCTCCAAACACATATGAGGCCTCCTTTAAAAATTACTTCAGAGCCAGCTGCAGAATACACACAACAGACACATTAAAAAGATACTAATTTATTTATGGCTGGAGCTGATTATCCTATTCATTTTAGCAAACTTGATTGCCTACCCTTGTCATTAAAAGCAGTTCCAAATTATTTTTGCTGTTTTCTAGGAATCACACATGCTCTTCTTTATACTGTTTTCATAGTTTCCTTATTTTTCTCAAAAATTGAACATGAATTTATTTTGTAATCATACAAAGACTTAACCCCGGTGTATATATTAAAAAGTAACTGTGTGAAATTGGCAAAGCTACAAATATAGAAAAAAATACACTAAAACATTAACATGGATCATCTCTGGATGAGTGATTATTTGCTTCCTTCTACATTTCTACATTTTCCACACTGTTAATAATGAGGATATAGTTATTCTACCAGAAGACATACCTTAAAACATTCTTCCATGCTATTATTGTTGGTAGCCAGCAAGCAATGTTATATTAATGTTAACACAACTGTTCAATTAACTCTGGACATGGAAAACTGACAAATAGAAGGGATTAATTTTTAATATCCTACCTTACTAAGGAAAATAATTTAATATTGTGCCCTCTTCACTGATTCTTACTCATATCCTGAGCAAAAATCATATTTACTAATGAAAACAAATACATTTGTTTCTTGTTTCTCTTAACCAGTCAAAATTCTCAGTATATGTGTACACCTCTATTGGTTTACGCTCTGTCTCCATTTCAACCAGATTACCCAGCAGTGTGACTTTCTCCGTAATATTAATAACCCTATTTTAAGACCTCAGAAATTCAAGACCATGGAGTAATACAGTGGTGTACTGAAAACAGGCTTCCTACATGTATTCCCTCTAATACACTGCAAACACAACTCAGCAGCAAAACACAACTGCATAAGGAAGACTCTTTTTATTTTTCCCAGGATTTAGCAAAAAATCAGGACATACTACCTGTACTAGGCTTATCTGCTGAACAGCATGACTATGGATGCTATGGAGAAAACTGTTGCCTGCTTCTCCTTGGCACCTCTATACTTACCAATATATGCGATGAGAGTGCCACTGCGGGAAGCAGAAGCTACGGGTATCATCTTCTCTCATAATGAATTGTGGACATTTTGTTTGGATAGGGAAATAATCCTTGGCAGGAATTTATTAGTCAACTCTTTATAATACAAACAATCCCAATAGAACTTGAAATTGGGAAGTGGACATTTTTTTTTCTTTCAACAGTGATTCTAAAGGTTTTCCACACAGTGACCTCTTTTGTATCTAAATGTATTTTATAAACAGCTTGACTGTATCTACTTACACTTCAGATTTTTTTTCTGCTTTCCTGTCCTCCAGTAACTATTCATTTACTGTGCTGTTATTTCCACAACCATCCCTTCTGATACATCCAAAAATAGTTTGAAAGCCAATTATCTTAAAATTATTTGCTTAAATGCACAATTTTATAGCATGAGAGATCCATTTCTGATCTGATAATTGCTTAGGCCTTATCGAAATCATACTGCACTTCATGAGTCTGCATCTATGGGTAGCATTAAATTCAGGGGTTGACAACACATTCTAGAAAGAAACACAATTTCTTCTTATTCGTTGCTTATTTACTTGAAACTGGATCACTGAAAAACTCCATACCCACCAAGCATTGGCTTATAAAACTGATAAACTGATGTGCATTTTTACAAAGCCATAGTTACTCTAAAATCACTCCATAAAAGTCTTTTTTCTCCTTTATACAGTATTTCCTTTCTTTTAGCAATTCTTGCTGTATCTTCAGTTCTAATTCCTACTTTTGGTTCTCTTCAGCGGCCTCATTAACTTTTCTAGCACAATGTAAAAAAAAATATCAAATGGATTACTCCAAATGCACACAATACAGAATAAATGTAATGTTTGATCCATACATTCCATAAGAAATTACAATGATTTAACTGTTATGCTATAAACTGGGAAATTATCAAATATATATGTGGCTACCTCCATTTGCTGTGTGTTTCAGATCAGCTTAGGGTTGTGGGCTTCATTTTTTTACATCAATTTAGCTGATCAAATGCAAGTCAGGAGAGAAAGTGAAGGCAAAAAGAAGGGAGTGGTCACATTGACTTGGAGGTGGGAGAAAAGGCAGTTCTGTCAAGGTTTCTTACAGGAATTGATGCTTGAGTTGAATCTTGAAATAGGAGGAGCCATTACTCTGAGATCAGGCTGCATGGCCAGTTGACCCCTCTGAGGCCTGCTTTGGCTATCAGAGATCAAAAATGGTTGTTGACTCTTTGATTAGAAGACTTCAAGAGCTAGAGCTACCACCTTGATTCCTAAAGAGGCCTTTCATTATTTCTTTGAGTTGCAGTTTTCATTATGTATTACTCTCTCCAGGGCCCAAAGTTATTCAAAATCCTGAAGCTTATTTTACACGAGGCCTCAAAATAAATAATTTCTAATGCCAAATAGGATTCCCTTGAAATTTGCAAAAAAGCATTCCTAATATTTCCCAGAAACAAAAACCAAGATAACACGTCATTACTTCTTGAATGTAAAAATTCACTGGGGGCAGCAATAGGAAAGGAATAGGAGCCTGTTCATGTTCAGGATCTAAATAGTAATAATCAAAACATTTACTGGTCAACTGTTACATGCAGAAACAGAGTCTCACTCTCCAGAGGAAATAAGCTAATGAGGAATACAAGCATACAGGCAAATGAAATATGCCTGTGGGAGAATATTCTAAGTGCCAACCAAAGATGCTAAGATGTTACAGAATCACAAGAATTCTATTAAGAGATCATCCTGTCAAAACTAAATTTTAAAGCATTTAAATAAGGAAAAACAGTCTATCTGTGGTGGCTGGGATTCTTTTACATCATAGAATTTAGGTCAGAGGAAAATGGGAATTTAAAAACAACAGAGATCTTAAGTAATAACTATCTTTAATGCCCTCCAACCAACTGAACCGCAGGATCTAAGAACATTTCATTTCAGATTAACCCACCTCCCTTACTACTTGCTGAAAAACAAAAGCGTAAATTATTGTGTAAGTTCAAAATAAATAAAATTACTTGATTGGGCTACTCTGCTTCTTCTTCAAATAAAAGGAAGACTTTCGAAACAGCTCAGCTTCTCCAAAAGAAATGTATTATCTGGATTTGTCACACATTACACATCTTACTGATAACATTTTTCAAGTATAGGCATACCTTAGAGATATTACAGGTTCAGTTCTAGTGAACTGAATAATAAAGTGAACATCATAATAAAGCAAGTCACCTGAATTTTTTGGTTTCCCAGTGCATACAAAAGTTGTACTATACTGTAGTCTATTAAGTGTGCAATAACATATCTGAAAAATGTACATACCTTAATTTGTAAATACATTATTGCTAAAAATGCTAATGATCATCTGAATCTTCAGAAAGTCATAATCTTTTTGCTGGTGGAGGGTCTTCCCTTGATGTTGATGGCTGCTGACTGATCAGGATGGTGGTTGCTGAAGTCTGAGGTGGCTGTGCTAATTGTTTTTTTAAAGACAACAATGAAATTTGCTGCTTTAACTCTTCCTTTTATAAAATATTTCTCTGTGGCATATAATGCTCTTTGATAGCATGCTACCCACAATAAAATTTCTTGAGAAATTGGAGGCAATCCTTTCAAACCCTGTTGCTGCTTTATCTACCCAGTTTATGTAATGTTCTAAATCCTTTGTTGTCATTTCAATAATGTTCACAGGATCTTCATCAGGAGCAGATTCCATCTCAAGAAAACTTATTTTGCTCATCTGTAAGAAACAATTCCTCAATCATTCAAGTTTTAGCATGAGATTGCAACAATTCAGTCACATCCACAGGCATCACATATAATTCTAATTTTCTTGCTATTTCCATCACACCTGCAAATACTTTCTCCACTGAAGTCTTGAACTCCTCAAAGTCATCTGTGAGGACTGGAATCAACTTCTTCAAAACTCCTGCAAATGTTAATATTTTGACCTCCTCCCTTGAATCATGAGTGTTCTTAATGGCATCTACAATGAAGAATCCTCTCCAGAAGCTTTTCAATGAACTTTGTCCACATACACCAGAGGAATCACTATCTATGGCAGCTGTCACCTTAAAAAATGTGTTTCTTCAATAATAAGACTTAGACGTTGAAATTGCTCCTCAGTCCAGGAGCTACAGAATGGATGTTGTGTTAGTAGGCATGAAAACAACGTTCACCTCCTTGTACATCTCCATCAGAGCTCTTGAGTGACCAGGTGTATTGTCAATGAGCAGTAATATTTTAAAAAGAGTAATTTTTTTTTTTTTTTTTTTTTAGTTTTTGAGCAGTAAGTCTCAACAGTGGACTTAAAATATTCAGTAAATCATGCTATAAACAGATGTGCTGGCATCCGGGCTTAGTTGTTCTATTTATAAAGCACAGGCAGGATAGATTTAATATAATTCTTAAGGGCCCTAAGATTTTCAGAATGGTAAATGAGCATGGGCTTCAACTTAAGGTCACCTGCTGCATTAGCCCCTAACAAGGTAGCCTGTCCCTTGAAGTCAGTCATTTCCTTATTCTCTCCAGCTATTCATAGCCTAGATGGCATCTTCTTCCAAAACAAAACCCTTTTGTCTACACTGAAAATCTCTTGTTTAGTGTAGCCACCTTCATCAATAATCTTAGCTAGATCTTCTGGATAACTTGTTGCAGCTTCTACATCAGTATTTGCTGCACCACCTTGCACTTTTATGCTATGAAGATGGCTTCTTTCCTTAAACCTCATGAACCAACCTCTGCCAGGTTCCAACTTTTCTTCTGCAGCTTCCTCACCTCTAAGCTTTCATAGAATTGAAGAGAGCTAGCTTTGGCTTAAGAGAATGTTGTGGCTGATCTCCTATCCAGACCACTAAAACTTTCTCCATATCAGCAATTAGAATGTCACACTATCTTATCATTTGTGTATTCGCTAAAGTAGTTCTAGTTTTCTTCAAGGACTTTTCCTTTGCATTCACAACTTGGCTAACTGGAAAAAGAGGCCTAGCTATTGGCCTATCTCAGCTTTTGACATGCCTTCTTTATTAAGCTCAATCCTTTCTAGGTTTTGGTTTAAAGTGAAAGATGTGTGACTCTTCCTTACACTTGAACAGTTAGAAGCCATTATAGGGTTGTGAATTTGCCTAATTTCAGTATTATTTTGTCTCAAGGAATAGGGAGGCCTAAGGAGAGGGAGAGTGATTGGGGAACAGCTGATTGGTGTAGCAACTATTACACACAACATTTACCAACTAAGTTTGCAACCTACATGGGCATGGTTTGTTGTGCTCCCAAACAATTACAATATTAACATCAAAGACCACAGATCACCATAACAGATTAATAACTTTTGAAATATTTCAGAATTACCAAAATGTGACACAAAGTGAGCACATTCTGTTGGAACAATGGCACCAATAGACTTGCTTGACATAGGATTGTCAAAAATCTTCAATTTGTAAAAAACACAGTATCTGCAAAGCATGATAAAGCAAAGTGCAATAAAACCACATATGTCTGTACTCAAGAGCCTGGAACGGAAACTTAAAAATGTTGAATAAATGAATGAATGAATGTTAAATAAAAGAATAATTTTCTAAGTTGATACAAAGTTGTGGGACTCTGTTTCTCATACTCTATCCGTTCTATCAACTAAATTTTGTGACTCAATACACTAGATGAATCCAAGATAGACAAATGCATATACTCCAGTCCATTGATTTCTATCTGTATTCATACATTTTCAAAAACAATATTATTTATGCTGTCAAACACAAATACTCCTTTAAGCCATTCAAATATTTTGTATAACTGAGTAATCAGGTCATGCTACCCATAGCAAAACAATGAACAGGAAATGCTGAGAATAATTGTGAGATCTCATATTTAAAAAATAACTAAAGAGATCTTGTTCCAGGTGATTACTTAAATATTTGTTATATATGACTTTTGACTAACTTTGTGGATGACGTTAAACATCAAAGTCTTCATATGTAATTTGTAATAGTCTGTTTTATTGAAGGTTCAGACATGGAGAGGGGATTTAACATTGAGAACACCTATGCACTGGGTGCTTAATATATAGGATCTCACAAAATCTTCACAGAAAATCTTGTGTGATAGGTACTATTAGACCCATTTCTTCACTTGAAGAAATAAACAACCAGAGAGTAGCTTTCGTAAGCTAAAATCACACAGCTGGTAAGCAGAAATATAATGTTAATTCATGGCCGTATGCTTCCAAAACCCATGTTTGTCTACATTAACTACTCCACCCTTCTTAGAGAAGGCCCCCAAAAGCTAAAATGGTGGCTGGCACTCACTGTAAGCTTCATAAAAGCAGAGTCTCTGCCCCCTCCCTATAAAACAATCACTAAAACATATCAGATTTTCAATACACATTTATATCATCAATACATTTGACTCTTAAATGCTCTCAGTAATGGGATTGCTGGGTCAAACGGTAGTTCTTCTTTTAGCCCTTTGAGGAATCGCCATACTGCTTCCCACAATGGTTGAACTAATTTACACTCCCACCAATAGTGTGTAAGGGTTCTTTTCTCTGCAACCTCACCAGAAAAGACACATACATGCCAATGTTCATTGCAGCATTGTTCACAATAGCAAAGATATGGAATCAACCTAAATGCCCATCAATAATAGACTGGATAAAGAACATGTGGTACATATACACCATGGAATAGTATGCATCCATAAAAAAGAACACAATCATATATTTTGTGGGAATATGGATGGAGCTGGAGGCCATCATCCTTAGCAAACTAATGCAGAAACAGAAAACCAAATACTGCATGTTGTTACTCATAAAAGGGAAATAAATGATAAGAACTTAGGAATACAAAGAAGGAAACAACAGACACTCGGGTCTACTTGAGGGTGGAGGGTAGGAGGAGGGAAGAGGAGCAGAAAAGATAACTACCAGGTACTGAGCTTAATACCTCAATGATGTAATAATATGTACAACAAACCCCCATGATGTGTTTATCTTTATAACAAACCTTCACATGACCCACAAAAATCACATTTTTTAAATAAGGAATTAAAAAAATGCTCTCTACCTCTTCCAGATCTGACCCTGGATCAAAGTTTGATGGGCCTGAGAACTAGCTGGATCACCTGGATGGAAAGATCTTGAGTGGCTGAAAATGTGGATAACCCATCCCTGCATCACTGGACTCCAGTGCTACAGAAATGCTCATCAGAGAAATGCACATCAAATTAGTAAGGACTTTGTAGTCTTACAAGACTTAAACAGATTACATTCTAGTAATCTAGTTTTCCCTCTTCTCTGAGTACAATTGACTTCACATTAATGGGTAAAGTTATCTTTCATTAGAATAAAGACTACAGAACACACTAGCTACCTTTTGATCCCAATAACTCATCCCCTCCACCTAACACTGCTATAGGAAATTGGCTGTGTTGAACAGAATCGAAAATGTTCCTCAATTATCCTTGCAGGTGAGTGGTCATCCCTTGTGTAATACGTGCCCCTTGAGTACATGTGGAATCTATACCTTACTTGTCACCAACGGAATACAGCAAAGATAATGGGATGCCACTTCCTTTTTTTTTTTTTTCTTGAGATGGAGTCTTGCTCTGTCACCCAGGCTGGAGTGCAGTAGCGCAATCTCGGCTCACTGCAAGCTCCGCCAATAGGATGCCACTTTCATGATGACATTACATAAGATTATATGTTCTGTCTTGATTTCAGACTTTCTCCCTTTGTGGCTTCAATGAAGTAAGTGGCCATACTGAAGAGAGCTGCACGGTGAGGAAGTAAGCGAAGCCTTTATCCAGCAGACAGCAACAAGTTGAGGTCTGTAGTCCAACAGGCCTCAAGGACCTCGATTCCTACATGAACTGCATGACTCATGAAATAGATCCTTTCCCAGCCAATCTTACAAATTAGACTGCAACTCTGGCCACCATCTTGATTGTAGCCTTGCAGATGTTGCAGCTAAACCACACTCAGACTCCTGAACCACAGAAACTCTAAGATGATAAATGTGTGCCACTCAGTTTGTGGCGATATTACTATATAACAATCGTTAAATAGTATATTGCCCCATAATTCTACTTGTTGTAGAAGATGTAGCAAATTCCCCTGAGTATACTGCTTTTTTATTTCAGGGCTTTTTGGCCCTATCAAACGCAACTCCTTATTGCACTCATACATAATTTAATGCCTCTTTCATTATCATAGACATAATAGGTTACATCATCTATGATTTGAAATTTATAGATAATATAACCTACCTATACACAAAATTTAAAAATCAATATAATGTCCCAAGTATAACATAAAAAAGATGTAAGATTATTAATTCAAAATAAAATTATAAGAATTTCCATATATAGCAATAGAAAAAAACTATATTTGAAAACATAGCAAAGTCCTGGGTGCCTGCACCCATAATTAGAATCGTGAGAATACAGTAACTACAGTTTGCATGCAGACTGATGGTTTGTACATTATTTCTATCTTAAATACCACAAACACTATTGCCTTTAGATAGGTCATTTTCTGAAATATTGAGCATCTCCTGGAAAAGTTCTGAACAAAATAAGTTTTGTCAATTTATACAAGTTGTTTTCTGGGAAAACTTACAGCATATTAAAATAGCAGAAACAGTACTCTGCACTTTTAAGTAAAATAAAATCTAGGCTCCGATGATTATAAACAGTCTCTAACCTACATCAAAATCCAGTAGGTCATTCAAATATTTTAGGAGAATCAGGAGGATTCCTTTTGAGAAAGATTGTCCCATGCATCACAGGGCACCCAGCATCCTTGCCTTTTACTAGTCACTGAGATGATAAAATAAAATTCTGATACATGTACAAAATACCTAGGATGGAACACTGCCCCTGTCAAGAACCACTGCTCTAATTGGAATTATGCTCCTGATCAAAGATTTGTTATTAGATGTATGACCAAACATATGTCACAAAATAAGCTGCAAGTATATGCCTCTAGAGTACTTTATAGAAGTAAGATTTTCTTACAAGTCCAATAGAGTGGGCATTAAAATATATATGTAAATATATTTTTATGATAATTTATATATATTATCTATTTCATACACACACACACATACATACATGGAGAGAGAGAGACAGAGACAAAGAGAGAGAGAGATAACCAAAAGAACAGAATATATACAGAACATAAAAACAAACACATTTCAAATAAGCTGTTGAAGTGGATGATTCTTAAGGTCCTCTCCACCCCTGAGATGTGTGATTATATACCAGCTCATAAATACGGCATAAAAACAACTTGCTTGTTATAACACTAAAGAATTAATCAATAAAAATGTTGCTGGTGTCTTTGGAGTTTGAAATGGCTTTCTAAAAAAAATTAATTTGCTTATATTTATAACAAGGCCATCAACTTTGAAATTATTCCTTCTTATTCCAAAATAAATATTCTTCTATCAAGCAGGTAATTAAAGATAACGGTGCACTTTTTAAAGCAACACTGGAATTTGGTATTCTTTTCACAATTATTCTCAGATCTAAAGATTTCTTTATGTGATTTGGATGTGTCTCTTGAATGGTAATCAGCTATTCTTTCCTTTGCTCTTGCCATTCCCCAACCCATTAAAACAGGGTAAATATGTAAAAAAAAGAAGTGTAAAATGAGTCATCTCAGCGTGTGCTTAAGAAAGTATGCACACACTTTGAGTAGAGATGGCAGTGGAGTTTGACTTTATTTATGTATATGTATATTTTTTAACCAAGTGTCAGAACTACTTTCTTTTCCACCTCTGGCTGGTTCTACAAGAATCATTTAGCATCATCAATGTGGTGCCCTTCTTTAAGAGAGTGAGAGAATGCAGAGAGAAGTGAATTATTGGGTAGATAACGTCAAATGCAAAACATTTATTTTTATCATTAATTCAGCCTCCCAAGCAATATTTATTAAGTAAAAATTTCTACTTCTTGAATATTTTTTAAATTTTCTCAGCCCCACTGATCTAGTGTGTATCCACTCCATAACTAATAGGGTTACAAGAGTCATTTATTTACTCTTCCATTCACCCATTTATTCACTCTCTCAACCAGCAAACTTTTTATTCACTCTTACAAGTAAAATATTGAATATTCTAAATGTGATAATCAAAGACGCTCAAGCACATACAGATATTAAATCAGAATGTTTTTCTTGTTACTCAAATGAATAGAAAGCTTTTGAAGGATTTTCCAACCTCAAACAGAAATTGATGACCTCCTTTAATGCTTGCGATAACCAGTTAGGTAATTGCTATTATTGCCTCCATATTTTTAAATGGGGAAACTGAAGTTTCACAATATTGGGTAACCCTAACAAGCTTAGACAGCTGGTCAGTGATCTTAAGTCATATCCTAACTTAGGCTCATTTTATGACAAATGTTGTGCTCTTAAGCAATAGGTTGAGATTGTTAAGAAATCTTCAAATAGGTCACATAAACTAACTGACTTTTAATTGGTCCTAGCTCTAGATGCTTCTGTGATCAATTCATTTCTTCCAATTTTTTGTTTTTTTGTTTTTTTGTTTTTTTTTTTGTTTAGGACAGAGTGATCTGATGCCTATTTCTACCTCCTGCAGATCTGAATCTGCCCCCTGCTACCATGAGTAGGAGACAGATTCCCAGAACACAAACCTAGATGTCTCTCAATAGCAGCCATCTGCTTCTCCCGGAAACACAGCAACTTTTTTTCTGAAAATGTTTTACTGAGAAATACATGCTTATCTCTAATTCCTCAGGGGAATTTCCTTGTAGGGACATGAGTTACTTGCCTTCAGATGAAAACCTAAAGAAGAAAAGAACAAAAACAAAGCAAGGCCAAGAATCATCCTCCGAAAGTCTCAGGAACACCCAGGAGGTCTCACACAATCACAATCCAGAAATTAGTTTCTATCAACCTGTGCTTCTTGTCTGAAACTCCTCCTGTAGTTGACTCTAAACTTGCCACATAATCGCAGAGGAGACAGGAATAAAAGAGAACCCACTGAAGGCATCGCCCGCCACCTCGATGCATGATCTCCGTGCTGAGGCAGACCTGTTTTTTGCCATGTTTAGGTCTCAGTTATTAATCAAGAAGAGTTTTCTCAGCTTCTAAGCTCAAAAGCACAAGTTGACAGTCTGGGTCTTACAGTGCTCTTCGTGATCTAAAGGAAATTCATTATAAAGTGGCCTTTCTTTATAGAGGAAGACATATTCTTTCTTTATTGTTGCCTCTCAAGCCAGACTCCCTGCCCAGTCTGGAGAAAGATAACATTTCTCCTATGAAGACAATATTAATGAACTCAATTCTGAGAATACAGTTGCCTGGGCTGAGGCAAAGAGACTCAAAGCCTGCCTTGGGTCCCAGTTTTGCTTTTATAATTTCCTTCACTGAAGGAATGGTGGAGAATGGATAAAGGGATGCCCTAAAAGCTGTATTCCCAGAGGCAGGAGTTCTCCCTCTGCACTAGGCTCTCCAGAAATTAGGGGAAAGGCAGCTTCCTCAAGGGCATCACTTAGATGGCCACTCTCTTTGTTTTCCTGGAAAAGGGTGCTAGCAACTATGAAAATGACAACTAGAACTCTGGGATAACCTTGTCATTTTTATGCATGTTGATTCTTGGTTGTTATTTGCTTGATACTGATCTAGAAGGGCAATTATGATTTTAAAGAAAAGTATAAGAAGCTCTGTGTCCCAGAATGACATCTGATTCATCACAAAGGATTTCCCTGTTTATTCCCCAGTGAGTCACATGTACACAGAAATGAGGGAGACACTTTAAAAGACATGGAAATAGAAGGATAGTTACCAGAGGCTGGGAAGGATAGTGGGAGGGTTGGGGTGGGGGAAGGTGGGGATGATCAATGGGTACAAAAAAATAGCTATAAAGAACAAATAAGACCTAGTATTTGATAACACAACTGGGTGACTATAGTCAATAATAATTTAATTGTATTTTTAAAAAACTAAAAACATATAATTGAATTGTTTGTAATACAAAGCAAAAATGTTTGAAGGGATGGAGACCTCATTCTCCATGATGTGATTATAATGCATTGCATGCCTGTATTAACACATCTCATGTACCCTGTAAATATTAGGTTGATGCAAAAGTAATTGTGGTTTTTGGCTATATACACCTACTATGTACCCAAAGCAACTAAAAATAAATTAAAAGACATTTCTGCTATAATACACTATGCCTCAAATCTTCTTATTTTTCAAAAATCCAGACATGTATATAAAACTTTATTTCATCCATTACTTTAAATTTTAAAAACAGCATTAGCATGAAGCAACTTGCCAACTGACTATTAAGTCTCTTATTTATGGCATGCCTTTGTTAAGCAAATATCACTCCAGTTAATTCACTAGCATGACCCCGCTGACCTCACTGAGCCCGAGGAAACACTCATTTGCCTGAATTTGTAGACATGCAAAACATCATGGGAAATCTTGTGTTTCTTTCATAAAATGAAAATTGTGCCCTAAACGCAGACATGATTCAATTACACAAATGACCAGCCAAGGTCCCTTTCAGCTTTCTGATGCAATGAAAATAGCCTTCCATATTTATTGAAGACTCCAACAGAAAATCACATTTTCATTGATGGATCAAGGAGCACAGGGACAAGCAAAATGAAAAAGCAAAAAGCTGTAACTTAAGAAGAGAGCAAGACTTTTATTGAAAAAAATATAATTTAAAAATGGAAATACCATTTTAACATAGGTAGACTGTGCTATTGTTTCAAATGTCAGTAATATTCTGCCACTTTGGGAATATTTTAAAACACACAAATTCCTCTGCACACTAGTTTTCTGATCAACAACTTCACAAATGTAATACTGTCCTATTTCCTTGCTTTGCTGCCAAGTGGTGACAGGCATGTCTGAGTACCTGCTAGTCTTTTATAGGCATTCAGACCCATTTCACAAAACAAATGTCAGCATTCTTGTTCTTCTCAGCCTCTCTTCCTATGAAAATCCAAGCCCATGCCCCTCCTTGTTTTTGTTTTGTTTTGTTTTGTTTTGTTTTCAGACGGAGTCTCGCTGTGTCGCCCAGGCTGGAGCGCAGTGGTCTGATCTCAGCTCACTGCAATCTCCACCTCCCAGGTTCAAGTGATTCTCCTGCCTCAGCCTCACAAGTTGCTGGGATTATAGGTGCACGCCACCACACCCGGCTAATTTTTGTATTTTTAGTAGAGACGGGGTTTCACCATGTTGGTTAGGCTGGTCTCAAACTCCTGACCTCGTGATCCAACCACATCAGCCTCCCAAAGTGCTACAATTACAGGCATGAGCCATCATGCCCAGCCTCTCCTTGTTTTTAATACTGATTTTATTGCTCTAGCAGTGAAATAAAAAATTTTAAATCCCATCTCCATCTCTATTCTACAAGAATACCTCCTACATCTGATTCTACTCTTGCAACTCTCAAAACTTATTTCCTGTCTCTAATCTAAATATTTACAGTGTATAATTGAGGTGAACTACAGCTGTACCCTTTGCTAGGCCTTAGGATTAATAAGAAGTATGTGAAACATGAGGTTTCTCCTTCTGAAAAGTTTTTTAAATTAAATTATGTACCATTATTTGATTGGCCCAAGAAATTCAAAATTATGCATAAGATTTTATATGAAACCAAATATGCCTTAATCTGAGAATAGGAAAGGGAGAGAAGTCAAAGACCTAGTTTTGATTTACAGAATGATGAAAAGCCATGATTAAATACTTGGATGTATTCGAAAATTCACAACCAATGAGAAGTGTTAACTATGCTTTATTATTTGTCATCCCAAGTTTATATAGCACTGTTTTCAAAATGTTTTGAATGGATGATCTATAATTATGAAGAACTCTGTATTCCTGTTTCCATGCTTTACTCTTACATTATCCCAGAAGACTGAATAAATTGAGGTTATCCACTATGACTTTTCCACAACCATCATCATCTCTCTCTCTTACTGGTTGCACATAAAATATGATTTATGAAGGAAGCACTCACGGTTTTCTATATGTCTGTTTCTCCCCAAAAGGAAGAAAAAAATAGCTCATTTTTTTTGTATTCCACAGTAACTCTTTCTCTGGGCAATGTTGAAAACTAACAGATGCCACCAGGAAAATGAAAAACTTTTATTTATTCTGGACCTAGTCTTGAAACAAGGCTGCCGTGAGGAAGTAATTGTCAGACTTCCATAGGCTGCTAAGTCTATTGAATGTTTCTGATGTAGTTGGAACAAGAAAGAAGGAATTTCAGTACTGAGGCCAATAAAAAAAAAATGGTAAAAGGATAAAAGCGGAAGGGCTGTCAGAAAAAGAGTCCCCTCTTAAAGAAGGAAAATGCATAATAAACCTTGTGAACTAATTTCCCATTAATTTAGCTCCTGGTGATAGAAAACAACAGACATGTAATTAAAAAGTTCATTCGCCATCCCCACGGCATCTAAGAATTTATTGAAGAGTAAGTGCTCAGAGCTACTGAGTGAGCAATTACAATGTTAGATGTTGTGCCACATGCATACAGGCCTTTAATATGCTTCAATCAAAGTCAAGGGAGACCAAGGGCATCTACCAAGGCATCCTAATGGCCTTTATAGTCACTGATTAACATGAGGCAATACTAACCTAGGTAATGCTTCACAAAACAGGATCAAAGTAAAAAAAATAAAAGCCATATTATCCTTTTGAATTCACATTTCTCTCCCTCTTTGAAAGACTTTGTCAAAGTTGTCACAGTAAAAGCAATCAATTTTTTATAAAGGAAAAATATTAATCACTATGTGTCGTGGGCCAACAGGAATATGTGGTAAACCAATTTCAATTTTTTAGGTATTTTTTAAAGGAGGAATTAGATATGCATGGAAAAAGAACAAGTTATTAAGGTTAAGAAAATTTGGGGGTTTTGATGGGTTTTGTGGAGTTTGCTTGCTTGCAGTTTTTTTGGTTTGTTTTGTTTTTAAAATAAGAACCACAGTTTTTTAGTGAAAGTCCCAGGATTTGAAAAACTGATGCTGATGGCCTATGGGCAGACTCTGGACACCCCGCTTACCCACATGGTGGAGTGACCCTCTCAGGCAGTAAGAACCCCTGGAATTAGAGAACACCGAGAAAAGTTTAATGCAATATAAATGGCTCCCCTTGCATGGAGCTATTTAGTGGGAAAGCAAGACTAAGGGAGGGCAGTGGATTTTGTGAGATTCTTCTTGAGGGTCTCTTATGGCAATGCAACAAGCAAGCAACAGAGCTGGGGTTGGGTCCAAGCCCTTTTTCATTTACCATGTCACAGAATGTCTGGCTTTCTTGAAAAAAGGAAAACAAGGACGGGCACAGTAGCTCACACCTGTAATCCCAGCACTTTGGGAGGCCAAGGCGGGTGGATCACGAGGTCAGGAGATCAACACCATCCTGGCCATCAGGGTGAAACCCCATCTCTACTAAAAACACAAAAATTGGCTGGGCATGGTGGCACGTACCTGTAATCCCAGCTACTTGGGAGGCTGAGGCAGGAGACTCACTTGAACCCAGGAGGTGGAAATTGCAGGGAGCCTGGCGACACAGCGAGACTCCGTCTCAAAAAAAAAAAAGGAAAATAAAAGTGTGGATCTGACAACACAAGGAAGAAGACAGAAAAATCTTCAGCTACTAACACGTACTCCTTTCTTGAGTATCTCCCAAACCATGATCCTATCACAAAAAACTGATGAGTTTGATTTTGAAATCCTGCTAGTTTCTGCAATGACACACTTAAGCAGTCTTTTGCACATGAGGTGCATTCGAAATTCTTAGTAAAAGAATGCCTAGCAGCCTACAACAAGGTTTTTCAACAAACAGCCACTAAAAAAAAAAATCAATCAATCAAAAAAATAAAACCCTCTCAAGCTTTACTTTCAAGTGACTCTGAGAAACGCCCTTTAGGAAATGAAGTAAAAGAAAAGCAACAATTTGGCCAAAACTATATGATTGGTTTTATTTTGTGTTTACTTTTTAATAAATTCCTTCCTACATAATTAAAATTCTATAATCAAAAAATATTAATAAAATTGTGAAAATCTGAAAAAGAGCTGGTATTCTTCCACTCATTTCACTAAATGAGCTTTTTCATTTTTCTTCAAGACCAACATACCTCAAGTTTATATTAGTATCTTTCCTTCTAAGTTATCTTGAACACTCACTCATTTTTAAACTCCTCCAGAATTTATATAAAAGCATTCTATTTATATCTTTCTATTTTGTATTTTATTAAGCCATCTATGTTATCACACCTATCTCATAATTGGGTTCCTTACCTTCTGATTATGTTAACCCATCTCTAAATATAATTAGACTAAATTTACCATCTGACTACATTCCTTTTTTTTTAATTCCACCATGATCTTCCAAATTCTTTTGTCCTCTTATCTTGCTTCTGCAAGATAAGTGTGTCTGATAAGTTTCCCATTGAAACTAAGGAAAGACTGGCAACCAGAAGATAATCCCATGCCTTCTTCAACAACTTAAAGAAAAACCTAAACTCATTCCTTTTCCTCAGCTCCATACAACAGATTTCCTAGGATCTTGTTATTTTCCCACTTGTTATTTTCTGACAAATTTGCAGTAGCTACATACTGAATCTCATTGTTTTGTTTTCTTGATTGTATTGCTGCTTTTAGAAATGTCTAGAAATTTGTCTTAATTTGGAGGTTCTATAAGGAAATATGAATCCAATAAGGACACACCCTGCTTTCTTTATCATACTATTTTCTCATGGATGCGCATGTTCAAAGCATACTGAAAGGCATTTAGATTTCAAACCTGCCCTGATGGGCTTTTGTACCATCACTTTATACCAACTTAACAATTCCATCATTTAATGAATGAGTTAGCTTTTAGATTGCTGTTTCAAACTTGGTGGAAATCACAAGTGTCTTAGGTAGATATTTCCTATGTACCTAACCAAAAGTTCACATCTAACACAGAGCACGCATAATCCCTGAAAGGCAAAAACGAGGCAAGAGTTTAACGGGACCAGGCCTTTTTTCTCAAAGAGACCAAGGAGTAGATAACAAAGCCTTTCCTTGACCAAAGATTGTTTATAGTGAAGCTCTAATTTTAAGAAAATGCTACATAGAATGATGTGGCAATGTCTGGTTCATTCCTACAGAGTGGCATGCTAGTGGGGAAATGACAGGCTGCATCAGAGATGACTCTGAACCTAGAAATGGGTCTCCAGGTGTGGCTGCATGGTCAAGTGACAGCTCATATATGCACACCACCAGCAGGAGTACAAGTTAAGATCTATGCAGTGAGTCTAAGTAGGAACAACATTCTCCAGAGACTAACTGGAGAAGGCATGTCTTGGACTGAATTGCAGTTGGGCAGAGAAGAGCACCTGTGTCTGATAGGAAGAGATTAGAGTGCCAAACGCAGACTTTACCTAAAGCTTAAGTTGTTAGGATAAGGTCAAACATCTAAGAGAGACCCAAAATTGATGAGACATTAACCTCTATCCCAGCCTTATCATCAAAGATATGTGTTTGCTCCTATCATTTTAAGCTAATTTAACTGGAATTGACAATTGCTTCACCACAATTATCACATAACATTAAAAAGCCATTAGCTAACTTTACAGAAGTTTCCCTAGTTCTCTTGAGAGACTCACAAATATCTGTGAAATGATCCTGATTTTAGAGGTGATCACTTGAGATAGAACGCATACATCACAGCTAAGTGCATAGACCATGGAATCATATAGATGCAAGTTGATTCCTGGCCTTACTAGAAATTAGCTGTGCGACCCTGAACAATACAATCCCTCTGAACCTTGGATCCCTTATGAACATAATGTCAATGACAATCATATTACCTATGCCATAGAATGACTGTGAGGATTCAATGAGGCAACAGACAGTGCACGGTGAGAGATTACTAAGACTAGCTGGCAGTGGTGAAAGAGTGATGGCTTCAAAATGGTAAAGAAGAGCAAATACATTTGAAAGACCAAAACAGCTTAAGTATGATGATAAGGGTCACAAGGAGTTTCACACAGGCTGGCCTGATTATATGTCTGTGTAGGGCAATAAGACAATCAGGTCACTGACAAATGTAGGTCTTGAGTATGGCATAGATCCACTGAAATCAGAATAATGATCAGTGAATTACTACCCAATCAGAGGTGGGCTTGCCTGCCTTACCTGATCAAATGGATGACTGATCAGTTTCAGTAGAAATATTCATTTGAGGTAGTTACACCAGCACTTCCATTATGCATTTCCTCAGGGATGTTTCCCTCAGTTGACTTCATTGACTTCATGTCTCTTTATTGACCTTTGATACAAAACCAAGGAATCTTAGGAGTTCCTGGGTTCTAACCTCAGATCTTCCACCATGAATTTCTCTGAAAATTCTCAGGGCTTATTTGTGTGTGTGTGTGTGTGTGTGTGTGTGTGTGTGTGTGATGTATGTGTGTGTGTGTGTGTTTGGGATGGTAGAGTATAACTGCTCAGGATCATAAAAAGCTGTTTGGCTGACATTCTAGAAATGAAATAACATTCCTAGACCACTGTCATCTTGACCATGAAAGAATGACACCATAAGCAAAACAGTCATTTCAGGCAATATCTTAAACCAATTGTACTTAGAGAGTTCAAGAGCAGTTGGTCCAATACAGTTGGCCAAATTATCTTTTACAATATACCTTCAGTGACATAGGTATGTCAATATATGGTTATATGGTTGTAAAATACATACACAGATTCCCTAATTCCCTAATTTATCTAAGGTCTTGGATTAGAATTTAAAATTTTGGATTTGTCTTCGCATAATCAAATACAATTCTTAAGCCAGGAATTAAAAAATAACAGTGTTTCCCCAAAAGAACCGAAACCAGAAAAATGTGCTGATTTCAGTTTCTAATTTATCATGGATATTTTTCTGAACAGCTAATATTTGGTGATACCTAAACATTCCCAACTCAGTTATCTTTATTACTGCCATTACAGCCTTTATTTTCCAAAAAAGTACAAAGGAATTATATACCAAGACCCACCTTGAATTATGTGGCTTTATATGCTATAATTATAAACATGCAGATTAAACCACTCATGACAGATAGAAGAATCATCACCAAGATTGAAACCGGAATGACATAAATCTAACAAAGAATTTCAAAAGGACGAATTGTTATTTTGGAGAAAAATTAAACAACTCTGAAACATACAAATCAAGGGAGTTACTTGTTAGGCAAAACCCTTAAACCAAATTAATAATAATAAAAGCACATTTAAACAGCTAACAGCGTTGTTCACACATTTCTGTCACCTTTCCCCAAGGTTAATAGGAAAGAGCTCGTGTGCACATTTTCCATTTTGTGGCTTACCACATTCAGAAAGGAAGCAATCTTTTCCCCCAGGCAGTTCTGAGTTGAATAAAAGGAAACAAAGCAGGAAACATCTTTCTTATTAAGTGACCGTGTTCTCTGTACTGGTTTCCAATGAAGAGGAAAAAAAGAAGAGGTAAAAGGCTAGGTCCATTCACATCACATTGGGACTGAACTTAAATGTCAGCTCAACCAAACAAGTTAAAACTAGACATCTAAAACTTGACATCCTAAAATTGTTATATCTATTTTAAAATCCCTAAAAATTACTGAGTGATTGAATGACTGCTTTCCTAAGTTCTGGGAGGAACAGTGCCCTCCTAAAATGCATTACCTAGACAACTCAATAACTAAAAATGAAACATAAAAATTCACTTATCCTGCACTTTAAAAAATCATTTTACTTTATAACTGAACAATGGAATAGGCTAATATTTTAAAAGCTACTTCCCTATGCATGCAGAGAGAATTCTACATTTTATGAAGTTTGCTCCTATCTAGAGATAACAGCAACACAAGCTCTTACAGAGAATAAGAACCAAGAACTGTATTAACATCATGCAAGAAATTACACTATGTTCAAAAATATACACAATAAACTCTCTAATACACTTGTATTTGTAGCATATTATAGGAGAATTTTCAACAGCCATTGTAGTATGGGGAAATAAATAGCATTTGAACTTCTAAACAGTCCTGAGTCTCTGTTTCTCTTTCCTTGCCCAAAAATGTAGCAATGAAAGTCAACAAATTGTATCCCTCTTCTTTGCCCCCAAGCTGTATTTAATAGTAAAAAAATAAAAAAAGATTATCGTTTAAAAACTGCTTTTGGTTCTGTCCCTGCCATTCTCTTGCTGCCCAAACTTAGACAAATAACTTCCTTTATTACTCAATCCAAGTAACATTGATTGAGTCTCCACAAATTCCATGTATGGGCAATACTTTGCCTCAGTCCCCTCTCAACTGCCTGCCACAGATGTGAAGAAGGCTGTGGGATGGCAATTTTTATAGAAACCATGAAAGTCGTGATACTGAACTAGAGTTACCTATAGAACTAGAGTTGCCTACAGTGGTGGTTGGGTAATCCCAAAAGAGCCTGAGAGAAGGAAGATGGCACTTTGAGAAAAGTAGACAAAAGGCAGGAATCTTTGAGAAAAAGAAGGGCTGAGACAAGAACCGCACATGAAATGTGAGGCCACATCTGTCCCTCCTAATGAGCCTGGTGACCAGGTGGAGAAATATGGCTCCCTCAATGTGGAGCATCAAACAATAAGATCTCAAAATGTAAAAAGTCATAAGAAGTAAATTTCTTTTCCCGACATATATATCTTACTAATAATATGACTGCTCAGATGGAACTCTAAACAAATCATTTTTCCAAGTTTCTTACAGGTGGTGTATTAGTCTGCTCTCATGCTACTATGAAGAAATACCTGAGACTGGGTAATTTATAATGGAAAGAGGTTTAATTGACTCACAGTTCCACAGGGCTAGGGAGGCCTCAGGAAACTTACAATCATGGCAGAAGGGGGAGCAAACACATCCTTCTTCACATGGTGGCAGGAAGAAGTGCCGAGCAAAGGAGGAAAAGCCTGTTATAAAAAACCATCAGATGTCATGATAACTCACTCACTATCACAAGAACAGCACGGAGGTAACTGCCCCCCGTGATGAAATTACCTCCTACCAGGTCTCTCCCATGACACATGGAGATTATGGGAAGTACAATTCAAGATGAGACTTGGGTGGGAACACAGCCAAACCATATCATGTGGTAGATTCTCTGCATTTCAGAGAAACTTCAGAACACTTGTTCTGAGGAGGTGGATCTTCAGAATATCACCTGCTTCAGAAAAGCACCTGCTTTGCTCTCAGTGAGCTGGAAAGGGGGTGTTCTGTCTTCCCTCCGAGAGCCTACTTCCTCTGGTGCTTCAGTCATTGGCTTTCCAGGTCAGCAGTGGTCTTGACCTCTCATCCATTCACATTACTTCTGGGGTTTCCTCACACTATTTATAAAAGTGTCATCTGTCTGCCTGGTATTCAGATCCACCATAGACTATATAACAGGCTCCTTAAGGCCAGCAGTGGTGCCAAAAGTTACTGAGATCCCCAAACTGAAAACGCTTTGGCCCCAGGAAAGGAGCGTTCGTTAGCCTCTGTGCCCTCACCTGAGAAATGGGAAAATCTAAAGCAAAGCATGCTAAAAGTATAGGTAAATAAAGGCCTTCTTTGATAAGATGTAGGTGAACATAGCATTTTTGAGAAAGTTAGAAAAAACAGAGAGGTCAGTGGTGATCTCTACTCTCCAGGCTGCCAAAATCTCTTGCACACGCTTCAGCATATTCTTCCCAGTAGGGCTACCTCTCACCTATCTGCTCAGTCCATCAATTGTCCACCAATCTGCTCTCTACACTGCAGCAGAGATTCTTCAAAATGCATGTGTTATCAGGCCACCTCCCACTTCTTCTGACCCTCACACATTTCAGTGCTCTCACTGTTCTAAGTTAATAACTAAACATTTTTAAATGGCTACAGGTCCTACAGAACTGGCCCCTGACCATCTTTCATTCTTATCTTGTACTGCCTCTTTCTTCTTGAGTCCCTCATTCTTCTGCTCCTGCACTTTCCTCCTTTCAGTTTATTGAATGCACCTCACTCCCCCCTGCCTCAAGGCTTCAAACCCACTGGCCTGGGCCTGGCAAACTTCTTTCCCTCCTTGTGTCCTTCTGCTGGTTCTTCAGATTTCAGTTCAAACACCACACCTCGGAGGAAAGGCTTCCTGATTCCTGCCATTAAGCCAAATCTTCACTTCAGTTGGTTCCCATAGTCCCCAGTTAGCCAGTAGGTGAGTATAAATGTCTTGTGTGATGATTGGATTACTGTGTCTCTACTGCACTAAGAGGTAAGCTCTATGAGGGAAGGACCATGTCTTTTGTTCTGCTCTACTTAGCATTACTTGGTCAGTGGCTAGCACAGTGCCAAGCACACATGGATGCTCAATGCAATGTGTTGCATGAATGAATTCATGAATTAATAAACAAACAATGAATGAATACACTCTGGTCCTCAGCTTCCTCAACTGTAAGTTGAGGGTTCAGACTAGATACCATCAAGGGTCCTTCACAGACACGACAAATTAAATAATCATTCTATTTCCATGTTTATATTATCAGGTATAGGCCATGCTTAATATTATATTTAGAATACATTCACTCAACATATGTTGAAAATTGGAAATACAACCATACAAGTTGAAGATCTTGCACTCAAGATATTTACAATCCAATTACAAATTCAGACAAGTTTCTTAGAATAGCGATTGCTGGCTACTTTGACATGGGTATGCCCATGAAGCTATGAGAGGGCCCAGTATAATATCTAACCCATCCTGAAAAAGAAATAATGGCAGAGGGGAAGGGAGAGAAATGTCTAGAAGGCTTTCCAGAAGATTTGATGTAAGAGCTAAAAGTTGGGTTAATTGGATAAAGAAGGGAAAGGAAAGGCAGGACTTTCTGAGAACTGTAAGTAGGCAAGATGGTAAAAGAAAATTTATTTTCTGAGTAGTGCCAGTAGTTTCAGGTAGCTGGATATAAGTGGTTATTCCAATATGATGGACCTATGGGTGTTTTTAGTTGCCATTCTTGAATAGAAACATTTTTACCACCCTGGGACACATGAGGCATTTGTAAATATGACATATGTATCATTAACAGTAGGATACAGGTTCAGTGATGTGCAGAGGTCAGGGCTGGTGGGAGCCACAGCAGCCTCTTAGACATGTATCTTGGCAGGTAACATTAAACAAAACAGTTTTAGATGATTGTGATGATTCTCCCCCTTCCCCTAATAAAACTTACTGCTACTTTCAGAGTAGTAGTTCCCATTTAATAGATGAACCCTGTAGACATGAAAAGGTACTTGCCAATATCTTTCAAATAATTAATTCTACAGCTATGAGAATGTTTATTATTTTCAATATCCAAGAAGTCTCATATAGCTTGTTCAGTTTGCTAGTTTGAGAGCTTATTTCAGTCACTGCTCTTGTTTTATGTACCAGGGGCACTGAGTGGTATGAATGTGCTTACAAGCAGATTGATAGACGGAGAATCAGTCAGGAAATGGGAAGAGCCAATGATTTCTGGATACCTATGTTTAAGCTCTGCAACCTCTACCCCTACCTTCACCCATATGGCTGGAGCTAATGGCAGCTACTTGGGTTGCTAACACATGATTCACAGGAAGAATCAAAGGAGCAACTGTGCAGATATAATAGACAACACTACAGCCAATATGGCTCAGGAGGATGCCTGTGCCCATGGAGTATCCCCTGCTCCCCACAGTGCCTGCAAATTAAGGGGACAAAGTTGACGTTCAGTGGACTTTTTCTGTTTTTCCCTCGCCTCAAGGCCACATTCAAGCTCTTGTTATCGGAATTGCCATTTGTAGCTAGAGCACAGCAATTTTCACATCTTCATAAAGGCTGCATATTTGAAGTCATTCTCTTAGCATATTCAGCTACTACACAAACAAAAAACAAGCAAAATTACTTTAAATGCTGATATTATTTTTAAAGGGCAAATCAATTTCCAAAACCAAATAAAATGGAAGTCATTAAAAAGTCACGGTCGGGCTAAAGCAGGTGGTTAAGTATATCATTTAGTTGCCCAAATCAAGTTCAAAACCAATGACTTTTTGTCCCAGAGCAAACAGTTTACAAGAAAAAGTACAAATATCAAAAACAATGGCTGAATGTTAGATATTTTGTCACAACTTAGTATCAGGCTACATGGAATGTCACCAGTCTATCAGATTGACTATTTTCCTCTCTTCTTTTTCCTTGGGATAATTAACAAACTCGAGTTTTAGAAATGCTTTACAGCTTGAAATAAATCATGGGAGATTTAAGTACATTTAAAAATGTTTCCTTACCCATCTCTCCCACTCTCCCAACTTTTCTCCTGATACACACAAGTGATAACTTAAGGTTAATGTCTCAGAAAAATCTCAAAAAAGTAAAGAGGTATCTGCTCCCTGATGTAAATTAGAACATGTATTTGCTTTTGTAAAAAATCCATGTTTTTTAAAAATAAACATTTCCCAGGGTTTCCTTCTCTCCAAACACAATTTCAAGATTGTTTACACTCCAAACCCAAGCAAGAGATGAAACCCAACTCCAGCATAACATTATACATGGTGATCACATGGACTCTACTCAGCTTGTGAAATGCCAAGCCTGATAACATACTGCTTCATCCTGGCTCACATCCTTATGAAATAGGAGGTACCTGATTTTTTTTCACCCACTTCAGGGTGAACTGTCTGAATGTTCCTCAAGAACTCTTGAAGGTGAAATCTATCACCTAAAATGATTACCACATTAATAGCAGAAGAAGATGACATTACTGGATCATGGTATTTCAATAGTTCATTGTGGGTCTGGGACTTCTTACAAAGATGATTTGGAAAAAAGTTTTGCCTATCAAGGGGAAGAAGAAGGAAAGAGGCCCTAGGGTCTCAAAGTCCTCATTTTATGTTTCTCTTAAAGCTAGGCTTTGCCTGTGCCTACTATCTTTCATCACATCTTCAGATTCATGGAAGATTATACTTCCAGCTGACTGCAATGCAGCAGTTGTGATGACCCCTATGTGGGAAACAAATTTTCCTGGGACAATTGGTGGACAACTTTATTGTATGTTGTTGCTCTCCTTCTCCTTCTCCTTGTTCCTCTTCAATCATATACAATGAGTTTAAGTTCCATCTAGGGGAAAAAGAAAACAAATTCCTTTTTAATTAAAAAAAAACAGTGATAGATTTTGAACACTGCCTCAAGTGTAGGAATGTTCACAGCCCTCTAGGACATGACATTAATTATATAAACCCATCTGTGTCACACCAACACAAAACTTAATCTGAATGAGATAACACTAGCCTTCCCTCAAAATGGGCACCATAATCTACTCAGTATTGAAGTACCAGGCTGAAGGGGAGAGGTATAGGTTTGAGACCCTAGCTGGGGCACCCTTTCAGTGTTTTTTCGGTAGCACAGCCCTTATCTCAGCAATTTCTAACTTTCTTTTCTTGCCCTTGACTTCCAGATACAATATGTTTGCCAACAGAATAATATTGACAGTGACACCACTCTATCGGTGTGGTCACTTTTGTATCACTAACGTTGGCAGGTTTATCAGAGAAAATTCAACTGATTTCTTTCTTTTTGTGGAGTAGAAACAGTCATTTAACCTCTCTGAATCTCAGCTTTCTAAATGAAAAACAGGGAACAATGTTTCTCTCCTACCTTATTCGGCACTGTTGTTAAGGGCTAAGCAACGGAATATGTGAAAGTGGTTTTGAAAGTTTTTGAGAATCCATCACAGATATGCAGGAAGTAACTATTAAAATAAGTTGAAATGGAACTCTGAGACAATTATTTGAATGGAGGAGGGAAAAATATATAAATCTGGCTTTTGAAAGTGATCTTTGCCTTAAATTACCTAGACTGGCTTTTATATTACTCAAGCACGCCAAATAATCATTGTTTATTCTCTCTTTGCCCTGACTTGTGGAGAGTGAGTTGAAGTTGAAGATATTTTTATTGTCATCATTATTATTATGGTGGGGCACACCTGCCAGTCACAATTCAGTAACTATTAAACATACGGCAATTGCTTTTCATGCGAAAAAATAATGGGCATATGTTGCCTGGTTAAATGGCACATCTAATAGGCTTGAAAGCTGATTCACATCAATCATTAGGTACAGATTTATACTTTCACGACCAAATGCCCACCATGCAACATTTTCGTGATCTAATTCTGCTCCACGGAACTATTTTGCTGCACAAAAGTGCTCTCCTATTATAAATTGTTGTTACTATGTCTTCAGCATTATGAGTATTATAGCAGCTATGATCATCATACACGTACTTTAGACTTGAACTTGGCCCCTGACATTATTACAATAGCATTTAAGGAACTCAGAATAGATGAATCACAATAGTATCCATTTGGAGACTATATCACAAAGCAAAACCCAGGAATGGCTTTGGCTTTGCTCTCACAGTTTTGCAAACCTATATACGGAAGCTCTCTCTCAGCTAATGTTCTTTGCATGACAAATACATTTGGATCTACTGCCTTGTATTTATTTTCCTCCAAGGACATAACTATCCATGTCTTGCCCCCAACTAACCCTGAAAGCCTAGCTGGATACTTTGTTTTCCTAGGCACGGTTTTGCTACAGGGGGCTGTTTCTAAGCACTGAGCTGGGAAAAAAAAAAAACTAAGCAGGTTTATTTTCCAAATCTAGACACATACCTCCCCACCATGGGAAATGGTCAAGGGAAAAATGTAAAATGGAATTAAGTTCGATTTTCCAGGTTCCATTTGACTTTGAAGAGCCAAGGTAATGTTATAAAAGGCTAGAATAAAGATAATTAGCATCTTCATTTGCTGAAAGATAGAACAAGAACCCAAAGAGGTTCAGCCAATCATAAGGAACCACTTTGCTTTTGTAGCAAAACATACAATAGATTATCAAACATACTTTTTGTCTAGCTCAGATATGCAGATATCCCTCACCTTGTGCATAAGTGGCTGTTTTATTCTTCAATAGTTATGCAGAAGTTATTTTTAATAAAGCAAATTATGTCTGTAGAAAGTAATATGTAATTTAGGGCATCATTATCGCACTTCAGCGGCCAAATATATATAGTATTTCCTATGTTAGGTATACTCTCAGGGGACGATGGTTTATGAACGAGCTTCAAATGTACAAGTAATATAATCATTAGGTATAGATCACATTGTGATGAAAATAACAGCTTCACAAAAATGAGTACACCTCAGATTCTGTTGGGATGGAAAACGAGATTATGATGGAACCAGGAGTTATAACAATAATGAGATGGAATGTTAGTAAGGCTGTTGTCTTCATTTTCATAGCTTCATAGACTCAAGACACTTAGTTTAACACACATACATTTTATATATTTTATATTTATTAACAGCTAATACGGGCTTTCTTTTTGCAATTTTACTAATTTTCAAATATTAAGGTTGATGCAAAAGTAATTGCGATTTTAGATCATGAATTTTAAATCATTATAACTAGGGTCAAACACATCTTTATTAATCAAAATAAGAACCATTACAATCAACACTTTTTCGCCAATGGGAAATAAGTTTGTTTATTTCTGTAGCATAAAAATCTATACTTCAGGATTTGATGAACTCTTGGAAAGTATTTCCTGCATCCTGCTGGTTGTGGAAGCATTTTCACTGCAGTAAGTTATCAAGATGCTTGAGGAAGTGGCAGTCAGTTCGCAAGAGATCAGGTGAATATGGCAAATGAGGCAAAACCTCGTAACCCAATGCATTCAACTTCTGAAGTGTTGGTTGTGCAACGTGCAGTCGTGCGTTGTCCTGGAGAATTGAGCCCTTTCTGTTGACCAATGCTGGCTGCAGGTGTTGCAGTTTTCACTACATCTCACTGATTTGCTGAACATCCTTCCCAGATGTAATTGTTCAGCCAGGATTCAGAAAGCTGTAGTGGATGAGACCAGCAGCAGACCACCAAGCAGTGACCATGAACATTTTTTTCGTGTAAGTTTGGCTTTGGGAAGTTCTCTGGAGCTTCTTCTTGGTCCAACCACTGAGCTGGTCATCACCAGTTGTCATATAAAATCCACTTTTCCTCACAAGTAACAATCTGATTGATAAATTGTTTGTTGTTGTTGCTGCATAGAACAAGAGAAAACGACCCTTCAAAATAATGATTTTTTTATTTTCTCTCAGCTCATGAGGCATCCACTTATCAAGCTTTTTCCCCTTTCCAATTTTCTTGAAATGTCGAACGATCATAGAATGGTCAACGTTGAGTTCTTCTGCAACTTCACTTGTTTTTTTTTTTCTTTTTTTTGAGACGGAGTCTCGCTCTGTTGCCCAGGATGGAGTGCAGTGGCGCCATCTCAGCTCATTGCAAGCTCCGCCTCCCGGGTTCACACCATTCTCCTGCCTCAGCCTCCCAAGTAGCTGGGACTACAGGCGCCTGCCACCATGCCCGACTAATTTTTTATATTTTTAGTACAGACGGGGTTTCACTGTGTTAGCCAGGATGATCTCGATCTCCCGACCTCGTGATCCGCCCGCCTCGGCCTCCCAAAGTGCTGGGATTACAGGCGTGAGCCACCGTGCCTGGCCCTTCACTTGTAGTTTTAAGAGGATCAGCTTCAAGATTGCTCTCAACTGGTTGTTGTCAACTTCCAAGAGCCGGCCACTACACTCCTCATCTTCAAGGCTCTCATCTCCTTTGCAAAACTTCTTGAATCACCACTACACTGTATGTTCATTAGTTCCTGGGCCAAATTTGTTGTTGATGTTGTGAGTTGCCTCCATTGCTTTATGACCCATTTTGAACTACAATAAGGAAATTGCTTGAATTTGCTTTTTATCTAACATCACTTTCATAGTCTAAAATAAACATAAAATAAACAGCAAGTAGTAAGTCATTAGCAAAAAAAAGTGAGAAATACCTATTAAAATGATGTATAACATAACCACAGGTAAGAATGTATTCCCATATCAAATGGCAAATTTCAACAATGCAAAAACTGCAATTACTTTTGCACTCAC
Organism: Gorilla gorilla gorilla; assembly: GCF_029281585.2. Taxonomy (NCBI): domain Eukaryota; kingdom Metazoa; phylum Chordata; class Mammalia; order Primates; family Hominidae; genus Gorilla; species Gorilla gorilla. The sequence goes on from NC_073231.2 coordinate 89,556,747, forward strand.
CTAATAAAACAATGTTAAAAATAAAATGCCTTTCAATGTAATTTTAAAGTTGACACTTCTAATTATATCAAAACAATAGAAAGAATATGATTCTACATTTTAGATATTTCAGGACACTCTGCCTTTCATCAACCAGGCATCATAAAATTTTCACATAATCCTTTTAAGAAATGGTGTCCAATTTTTACACATACAATAACCACAGAAAATGGAAAGACATTTTCCCAAAGACATGCATAAATATTTCCTTTTGCTACTAAGGCTACTCCCAAGACACCATCAAACATTTACTAAAAAGAAGAAAAGAAAATCATTTTTTAATTAGCAATATAGATTGAAGGATTTGGCTTTCCCTTTCTACTTCTTTGTCAACATCATGTGGAATAAAGCAATAAGCTTACTAACTGAGAACTTTAATCTCCACAGGTTTCATTCTGAACCCCTTACTTCCACTCATGTATAAGGAGGCACCGAGTATACGGCCACCAAAGTTAGTATAGTGCCCTGGAACCAAGAGAGGAGAAAGTTGAAGGAAGTGGTGTCCAACAACAGTAAATACTGCAGAAAATAAGCAGCACTAATCCGGTTTTGTAAATAGAGACATATGATAGTCTCTGAGAAAGCCATTTCATTGTAGTAGCATGGGCAGATGTCAAATCACAAGTAATCACATAGAGAGTGGGTGATAAGAAAACGGGTGGTGAGAGAGTGCAGACTCACTTTGAAAATGGCAATGAACCTGGAAGGAAGACTGGTCACAGGTGAGGACAGGGAGGTGACCTGGAGCTGATGAGTGAATATTGTCCAATGACGATGAAGGAGGAAACACTGAACTAAATCCCTATACAGCTCTGGCTAAGAAGAGAGGCAAGAGAGGCCAGAAAGCAAGTGAGCAGGCAGGGAGGACAGGCAAGAAAAAGGGACCAGCAGGAGGAAAAACTGTGGATAAATAAGGCTGAACAGAGACATCCATTTGTGTAGCCATGCCAGGCCAATCTGGTTCAATTTTTTATGTAACAAAGTTCCCCTTGTTTTTCAGTTGCCATGGACCCTCAGGTCACATAACCTGACCATGTGCAGAAGAACCAAGAGTGCAACCACAGGGGGAACCTAAGTGCTCTGACCAAGGAGTAGGGACTGAATTAAAAGCAGACACAACAATGGCAGGATCCAGGATCCAAACAGATTGAGCTCTGCCATCATCCCATGGCAAAATGCAGTCAGATTATGCCTTCTGACAACACCTCATTGCAGAATCCAATCAGATCACACCTTATTACCCTACACTTATAAAATCTGACTGCCCCCCAGCTTGGAGAGACACTGCTTTCGGAATTGCTCCTGGTGTTTCCCTTACTCGTTGCAAGTAGTAAGATTCCCTTGCTAAATCCTCCTCGGTTGTGGTCACTGTGTTGATACCCATCAAGAGACAGAACCCACCTGTTATGAGGGCAACATTTGGGTAAAAAACAAAGTCATATGGGGAAAGCAAAAATTTTGAACACTTCTATATTTTATTTTATTAGAAAATTTATCTTATCTTCATTACACTTTATTACTTTCTCACCTTTTTATAAAACATATTAAAGCAAAATTTCCTCCCAACAGATTGCTCAGAGACAAATTCAAAACATAAATATACCTTAGAGAAGTACATTACTGACTCAGATTTATAGGTAGCCTAACTGACACATTATTTGCAGGGAGACCCAGCAAACTGCTCCTAAACAAAGAATTGGCATTCTTCATCACCACATGAAAGCACAGAGAAGTGTGATACAGCAAACATCCCATCGTCACCCTGTGATGGAAACGTCAAAGATGGGTCAGCAGAAGACCCTTTCAAGGATAATGCAATGCTATTTGTCCCTTTAAGGGTGAAATGAGAGACAAAAGGAAGTTCACTGTGGCTTTCTCATAAGAAATAGGGGACAAGGATAAAATATTATTTAGCATTTGTCCAGTGGACAGCTGTTGCACCATCATGGTGACCAAGAGTGAGTCACAGGTTTATAACAGGCAAACTTTTGATGAAGTTAACATATGTTGTTTGAAATGAGTTAAATATTCTCTCCTAAAAGCACTAGTGCTCACGATATCTTGACATTTTCATAAATGAACTTACATCAATGTAACTCGCTGATAAACACTCAGATATGCAGCTATGCGGTGTGGGAGTGAGAGCCTTATTTAAGGTTGGAAATCCTGGGTTTGAGTCACAGAGTTTGAGCCATTTACTAGCTAGGTGATCTTGTGGCAATGGTTTAACTCTTCTTGACTCTGTATTCTTTAGGCCCGTTGGCTGAATGATATAATGCCTGGAAAGCACATAGCAGCATGTCTGCCATGAAATGGGCATATAGATTATCACTGGTTCCCTCTCTTCCATCCCTCTGGAGTCTGTTTTAAAAGAAAAGGTTTGTGCATTTGTTACATTCTAAGACTATGCCTCTGAGTCTATTAAAGCTGCAATCCCCAACTTTTTAGCATAGGGATCTGTTTCGTGGAAGATAATTTTTCCATGCTCCAGGGTGGCAGTGGGGGATGGTTTGGAGATGATTTAAGTGCATTATGTATATTATGCACTTCAATTCTATTATTATTACATTGTGATATATAATGAAGTGATTGTACAACTCACCCTAATGTAGAATCAGTGGGATCCCTGAGCTTGTTTTCCTGCAACTAGTTGGTCCCATCTGGGGGTGATGGGAGACAGTGACAGATCATCAGCCATTAGATTCTCATAAGGAATGTGCAACCTAGATCCCTTGCATGTGCAGTTCATAATAGGATTCATGCTTCTATGAGAATTTGCTGCTGCTGCTGATCTGACAGGAAGCAGAGCTCAGATGGTGATGCAAGTAATGGAGAGTGGCTGTAGGTACAGAAGAAGCTTTGCTCACTCACCTGCAGCTCGCCTCCTGCTGCGTGACCCAGTTCCTAACAGACCGTGAACTGATACTGGTCCATGGCCCAGGGGTTGCGGACCCTTGTGTAAAAGGAAGTGCATTTGCTATGTAAACAGCATTGCTCAATTCACACCAATGGGAGCCTGGGTGACTGATGAGGGCAAGCTATCATAATTCCATGGATCCTTAGGGAATGAAAATATTGGCTAGGCACATGGCTTTCCCCTTCAGGAGGAAAAATGCACTTTTAGGCACTCTGTGTAATCCAAAATACTGGCCTAATTTTGAGAGCAGTCGTCTAGTTATATAATTTCGAACACTTTAAAAATCTAACCAATATTTAGAACCCTGAAATATTATTGTTCAGAGTGTTAGAAATCACAGAGTATGTAAATAGATGAGAACTATCTGGTATTTCATTATTCAGATCTGACAGTTTCCTGAATTACCGGCCTTCCCCCATTAAAATTTATTATAGAGCATTTCTTTGTGTTGTAATGTGTATCTAAAGTTTAAAATTGTCTGAATTTAATCTTCTAGAGGTTTTATATGTCTAGAATGAAAGTATTTAGGAACCCTAGTGTCATGCTCAGACCTCCTTGATTCTAACCAGTTTATCAAGAAATGAGACCTTTTATTTACTCTTACCAACATCTTTATTATTGGACAGAAAGGGTCTATAGTCACGCCTCCTCAAACACGGTATTATGTTCAATGTTATGGATTGATACAACAATGTTAAAGGCCTCATTCATGTTTGAAAGGACAGTATGAGCTTACAGTGAAATTAGACATTCACAAATAATGACAGCAGAAATCAGCAAGTGATGAGACCAACTCAAGTGGTGCCACATGTTAATGGATTTCACAGACATGAATAAGATTTTTGCAGCTGGTAACATTTATGTGGTCTTCTGTGAATGTATAAGATGTTGATAGCCAGATATGATAAAAGGGAGTTTATTCCAGGTAGTGACATGAGAAAAGACTGGCAAGAAATGATCTCAGAAATTCAAGAAAAATATTTCTTTTATTGCTCAATAGTAGAAAAGGTAGGGTTTTTTAGCTGCTTCAACAGCCCCATCCTCTGTAGTTGTAGGCTATAAGCTTCATGAGGGCAGAAGCCATGTCTGCTGAATTCATCACTATGTAACCCATAGCTCATCCAAACACCCTGAAAGTAAATATTTATTGAATGAATGGAAGTGTAGATAAGGAGAATATCAACATGGAAGTAGAGAAACTCTGTTTTTGCCTCTGATGGCTTAATGTCTTTTAAAGTCTTAGGTAAACTTAGAAAATGGAATGGGTCCCATAGATGGAAAGGATATTTAATATGTTGTTGGCATACATTAAAAATAATCTTGAAAAACTGGAAAGATTGTATAACACCAATGAGATGCAATTTAGTATGGATAAGTCAAAGTTATTCCATATTGAGATTCAAAAAGGCAAATAAAAGGGAAACCTATTAATGTGATCTTTCAAGCCCTTTCCAAACCTTGGATTCCATAAGTGCTTTCCTTTAGGTAGCAGAACTTATCTAGGAATCGCATAGGAGAATAAAATATAATGAGTTCATTCATTCAGCAAATATTTGTGAAATACAGAGGTGCCCCTTTATTATTAGTTCGTGAACCTCTTGATACATTACCACCTATAGTGCTTGACACTGAATAGGCAGGCAGTCAATACATATTCACTAAATGACAACATGCATAGAATTTCTTCAGCCTCACCAATCCTAACACATCATGTTTAATATTCATTATTTTTCTATCTAGGAAATCGCCACTAAAAGATGTAGAGTTCTTATAGTTCTTTCTTTTAAGGAGAGGTAAATAACAGGGAATACAATGAAAGATGAGGGTGAATTTCATTGGAATTTCTACAGCATTGTGTGCACTCCCCTTATGACACATTCCATTGTACATTATGTTCCAGTTATCTGCAAACAAGATTTTTCTATTATCCTGTGAGCACTTACAGTCCAAAACTGGCATCCAAGTTATTTGAAGCCTTAGGAAACACCTAGCATAATGTTTTGCACACATTAGTCCTTAAAAATATTTGTTGGATGTTGAAGTTAAAAGAGATTTAGCATAAACCTCGACCAGAACAACATTATATAAATAGAAGTACTGAGGAAGGGGCTGGTAATGAACCAGAATATAAAAACGGAGAATAGCGCTCGTGATAAACTGCCTCATGTGGCCTTTAGGCCTTTCAGCCTGAATTCAGGCATAAAAGAAATCCATCAACTCGTCAATTAAACCACAGGACTTACAGTACTCAACATCCAAACAGCATCCTCATCGAGTTATTCTCACTTTGTGTAACTATATTCTGAAATCAAGTAATAAGGTAATTTTAGAATTCACCTGCTTTCAGAATTTCCTGCCTATAACTAGGAAGAAATGAATGAAAATTTGTGAGGTCTCATCAGCAGTTATTTTAAAACCTTGGGTGAAAAGATTGCTTACCCTGCTTGACTTGCCTTGGTTTCAAACCTCACATTTATAGCCCTTTCACGGGGATGTCTTTGGAACTCTCTGCCATGGATATCAACATAATGTAATAAAGCCTTTTTAAGATATCAGGAAAAAAACTCTTTGCAATGAGAACCAAGATTGATTTCCCTTATTTTGACCTCTGTCAAAATACAGTGAGGTCTCGTAAACAGATCCTAAATTTAAGGGCATATTGTTGCCTATAAAATCCATTCTGAGAATAGAAGTTCAACATTAAAATCAAGAAATAAAAAGGTATGTACAAGTTTTTATCTTTTCTGCTTCATGACTAGCAGCTTCAGTAAGAAAATGTGTCTCAAATGTATTAATTCAAATGCAACCCATGCTAACTTGCCCTCCTGAACACCCAAAAGTCTTTGGTCAGAATGCAATTAAAGAAATTCTAATCTACTAATTAGGAACAAAGCAACTTTTATGTAAAAAAAAAATGCCAATCTCCTAAATTCACGATCCTTATTCACCTCTGCTGATCTAGAGCTAACAAATAGAGCATTTTCACCTTCATTCAAAACCAGGCTACAACCACTTGCAAAAACCTACTCCACATTTCAGGATTAAGAAACAGTTAATCAACCACTGAAGTACCAAACATGAAAAAAATAACTGTAATAATAACCACTAGTATTTGTCCCTTAGAAAACAACATAATATGTAAAGAGGACCCATTTTAATGCTTTACAAGTGAAATAAGTTAATGAAGAATAGACAAAAAGAACTTTTTAGGAGGATTTTCCCTAACAAGCTATGAACCCTGAAGACTACTAATAGAATCATATCTGACATACCAATAATTTAATATGTGTATCTAACCATAAAATATAAACTGGCTCCTGAAGAATAGACTTATATGAAGGGCTAAAAGGAGAATTCATAGAAGCTTTGCTGTTTTATTTTATTTATTTATTTATTTGAGACGGAGTCTCACCCTGTCGCCCAGGCTGGAGTGCAATGGCGTGATCTCAGCTCACTGCAACCTCCACTTCCCGGGTTTGAATGATTCGCCTGCCTCAGCCTCCCAAGTAGCTGGGACTACAGGCACTCGCCACCACATCCAGCTAATTTTTGTATTGTTAGTAGAGATGCAGTTTCACCATGTTGGCCAGGCTGGTCTTGAACTCCTGACCTCATGATCCTCCCAGAGTGCTGGGATTACTTGCTCTAGGATCCTCAAAACTCACTCTCATTTTTTTTAAATTCTCTTTGGAAAAGGAAAAGGAAAAAAAAAAAATTCACCAAGCCATTGGAATGTACCAGAGCCTACAGAGGCATTTTTAAAAATATGACATCACTTAATCTTCACTGCAACCTTTTGGGGGTAGGTTTTATTATCTACCTTCACAGATGAATAGAGCTGACCCACACATGAGTGAGTAAACTGATGCTCAAAGGGGCAGCAGAAAAATGCTGACAACAGACAGTAAGGCCATTCTGGGTAATTTAGTTCATGAAGCTCCCTTTGGAGGATTTCATTTCTCCATCTTAAATACACTATTTTTTCCTTTTGAGATACATCTTTTCAACAGGAAAATCCACCATCATCATTTCCCATTTGAGTTCCATGAGCTTCTACCTAGAGGCAAAATGGAAATGGGAATTTTATAATGAAGGAAGCAAATGGGGAGAAAAATCTGCCAACTTAACAAGCCAGTAAGAGGCACCAGAAATCTCAGAGAGCTGCCCATGACATGCATGGAGGGTGGTTCTAGGGGATTCCGAACTGGCAAGGCTGCTGACTGAACCCTTTAGCACAGCGATACTCCCTTAGCTTTGGGATGGGCAGGTTTCAAAACAGCACCACAGGAGGCAGCTCAGCACCCACCTCTCATCTCACCTGCAGACAGCAGAGAAGTGCAGAACAGAGCCTTTGGGTTAGGACCTGGCTTTCCATTTCCAACTCTGTAACAATGAACTAGTTGCTTAATCTCTTTGTGCCTAAGTGGCTTTATCTATAATAACAGTACCAACATCATATGGCTGTTGGGAGAATTGAGTTGATACTAGGTAAAACTCTTTGAACAGTACCTGGAAGATTAGCACTCAATGAACATTAGCTGTTATTGACATTTACTATTTCTGTAAATGATATTGAATATGAAGCCCTAGTGTTGGATCATCCCACAAAAGGCATACTTACCACATTGACAATGACCTATGAAAAGTAAAAAACTCAAACAAAAATGAAACCTTTTGTCCCCATAGCCTATTCACACACACATCAAGTGATAGTAGAAGTTTCCTTGTGTAATGAAAGTTTAAACTATGTAGATCACAAAGTATCATCAGTAGAAAGGGAAGAAGCAGAGTGACTGGGGATTCGTATTAAAAGGCTTAAAGTGTTTTTTATTAATGTCATAAACACAATCAGGTTCTTAGCAAATTGAATCTGAATCACGTCAATGAAACTGTTGTTCAGCCCTCCCCCAAACTCTATAGGATCAAATGAAACAGAGGGTGGATTAAGCAGCCCCATAACCAGAAAGCACCAGCCTTAGGTGCACCTTTATAAATAAAGTGAGGCCAACTTCCCTCATTGTAAAAGACAGCCTTATAGGAGAAGTAGGCCACCACTAGTCAGAAAAAATTACTACTTTCTCAGTAGATTAGCTGAAAATTGGAGAAATGTTAAGCCACATGACGCTTAGTGACACGGCATATTTCTGTGCACATCTGGAACAGAAAGAGCAAACCACCCACTGCAAAGGTGAATTTCGCAAAGAATATGGAAACCATGAGAACACAACCCTGTCCCTTCCAGTCACTACAACATAAGATTTATAAAACTGCTACTTCTGTTGCTGGTGAGTAATCATGCCACATTGTTCTCGTATATGAAAATTAATGGGACAGATGCTGGCTGCAAGGTTCACTGAAATTCAATATAAAAGGTGTTTTTTTTTCTTTATGGCAATGAGAACAGAGGTGTCCTGCTACATCCAAGTTCTAATTCTGAATTCCTCTTCAGAGCAAAATAACCTTTATAGTTTGCTACATATCTGTGTTAATACGCATAATTCATAGAAGATTATTTTAAGACACAGAAAATTTTCTATCTTCAAGCCATTTCTCATTGTCTGGGACATCCTACGAAATCCAGGGTTTGGTGGGACTGTCAATTAAGACAGCTGCTGGTCCGCAAGAAGTTAGAGGGTAAAACTTGCCCTAACAATGCAGAAAAAGGAACCAGACACAAGAAGGAAATGTACCCATACATTTTGTCTTCTTGACTACATCAAGGGCATATCTTAAACTATCTATCTAGTTATTAAGTAAATTTCTATTAAGAGTTTATTACACATTAGATATTGAGTTAGATGCTACGGATAAAATGATGCATTTCCTGGCCTCAAGAAATACTCAGTCTAACTGAGGAAGACAACAAATTAGACATGATCCCTTAGAGTAATATGTGATAAAAGTGCAGGAAGGAGTGGTCAGGTAGAAGGAACATGATGGTCAGACAATGATTCTTGGAAGAGGTTATCAACCCATAGTGTTGGCATATATGGAGTTTAATTTCCATTGATCCAAACTTCCCACAGCTAAATTAGGATTTAGGAATGGGAAGAAATGGCTTCATTGGATATTACTGAGTTGAACCCACCAAGTCAGTTTGTTGCTTACTAATTTAGATCCCCAAGTATGGAGAAAACAAACACTTAGTAAGTAATGAGTACATGACCTAAAACAAGCTTGTCTACAGAAAATGTACATAAATCAGATATGACACATATAAGCAAATATATGAGTAGCTGGTTGTGTGCAGGTGATCTTATGAAAGAATCATCTCTATTGAGAAGCCAGATAAAAACCAGGTTAACCAAAACTGCTAAGAGCAATTGTCCAACAATTAGGGAACCTAGGGATCCTTTTCTACTATTAACCAAGTCTTCTGTCCCTGGGTAAATCAATCACTTCCAGTTTGCACAACTATGCCCCCATTATGGAATAACAAGGTTTGACAAGATTAAGTTTGCAAACTATGCAACTGCAATTCAGAGCTGAGTAGAATGGGGAGGAGGAGGAGGGAAGGCACAGCCAGTGGTCTACCTCTGTCTCTTGTACATATTGGGGCTCCCAGAGAAGCTTCTGCAGGAGAACATGGAGAACATTCTCATCTTGAAAAGTCACTGAAGGAGTTGGACTCTAAAACTCTGCAGCCTGATATTATCTGGGTGTATGACTCTTTAAATCTTACAAATGTAAAAAAAGTAAGGAAGGGGCTATGATTCCTTGAATTATTTGCAATCTGGTATGAGTATTAATTTTTTAAATCAGTTGAGGAACTCAGTAAAATAAAAATATTCTTCTTGTACCTGAAGTTATAGGGGTAAATAGCTAGCACCTTCTTATTTTATTATTTTTGAAGGCCTGTTTTTTCCTTCAATGTTAAATAAATCATAAATTGCCATATATAATAGGCTGGCACCCTTTTCTGGTATACTCTTCTGATTCAGGTTTTGTTTTTGCCTTTTATCTGTGGATTGCACACTTTAAATAGCCCACTAATTGAACTCCTTATCTTCACCTTCTAAACCATTTTCCATGTCTCTGCCAGAAAAATCTTGCAGAGGTACAAATGCTGCTCATGGCCCCTCAGTGTCTACAGGGGAAAGTCTAAATTCTCTAGAATGTTGTGTAAGACCCCCCATGACTTAGCATTTTCTCAATCTCCAGCCTGAGCTCTTGCAAGATCCATCTCACTCTAAACTACAGAAGTTCCTTAAAAGTACCATGGTCTTCTCTACACTTCTGCTGTGTCTCTCCAGAAGCCCACCCACCCCTCATTCCTACCTCCATGACAAATAGGCCGCTCATCTTTCTTTTTTTTTTTTTTTTTACAGGTATAAAACTCTGTTTCATCATTGCTCTTCTGCCACTCAAACCTCCAACCCTCAGTAATTCTTTTGAGATCCAACTACATTCTAGGCAGACAAATTATAGTAACTTTAAAACTTTATCACAAATACAATAACCAGAAGTCTCCTTGAGAAAAGGAGTTCTAATTTGTCTTTGCATCCCTCTAACCTAGCACAATGTCTGGCACAGAGCAGGCATCCCAAAATATTTGTTGAACACACATGGCAATATGAATGAATGAATACATACTAAACCCAAACTAAGAAAAAAGCATAGGCCAAGCCTAAAAAAAAACTTGGCTGTATAGGAACTGAAAGCATGCCCCTAATGACTCGGCAGTGTTCTCTCCCTTCTCTCTCTTTATTTGTGTCCTACACTGCACCTAACAGAGTGATACAAACATGTAGTTGCTCTACGTATACCAGCTGGACTGCAGGACATCCACTGATATAATTATGTAACCTCCGTAACACAGAGAAAAATGGATCTGTGAAAATATTTCTGAGCATGAGTGTGTGTGTGTGTGTGTGTAGTGCACTAGTGATTTTCCATCTGAGAGTTGGAAAAACCTATCTTCTATGACATTGGGGCAGAAGATTATGGATCAAGTACCACGCACAACTAACTAGTGCGAGGTAAGAGTAAGATTTCCTGTTTACTACAAGGTAGCCTACTTATTCTTGGATAAAAACATGAAAGACAAAGGCAGGGTCCAGGTGGAATGCAGTCAGACTTGGCAGGGTCAGAAGGAGACAGCATTATTGTAGGTGCTGATTTTTATTTTCTTGGAAGAAATTGTAATGGTTTCCATTTAATTCAGACCAAAAAAAAAAAAAAAAGACAGAGAATAGCACATTTGACCTTTTCCTTCTTCACAGATGATTTATCTTATTTAAGCAGCCTGCACTCGGGCCATCTCCACTGATATATCTGCTGGATACTATGGACTAGGTAGACTGGCTGGCTTTGTCATTGAATTTGCAACAGGACCGTCACAAATTGGTGTAAGTCATTTTGCCCATCACCTTGATACTAAATTTAGGCCACATATATTTTCGTAAATTGTTTGTTACTCCATTTGTACAGTCATTTGTCCTTTTCCCCATGAACACAGTATGTGCTCATTTGCTCTGCTTGCGGGGACGCTCAGAACATTTGGTTTAGGAAGGCTCCTTCACAAAACAATTCTGTTATTCTAGACCATTCTTCTCAGCAGCCTTGGAAATTTGCTCCCATCTAGTGGTTCCCGAAAACCAGCTGTCTGGTTCCTTTTCCTCCTGGCCCCCTCTCCAGAGGGCCACAATCCTGTCCCTGCGATTTCATAGGAAGTGCTCAGCCACCTCTGTTTCACTAATGAAAGACCTGACTGAGCCCAGCGAGTAGAAATGACTAGCCAGAGGCAGAGCTAAGACGCTGAAAGTGTTTCACCAAGTACTTCTATGTTTTAGACACTCTGACATTTTTGCCTTGCTTCAAAGACGTTTCCTGTTTTCATTTTGTGACTGACTGGAATATAAAATGTTATTTGGGCTTATGCAGTTGAAAAGAGACAGTGGGCTACTTTGCAACATAAAACACCTTGCTCAAAAATATGAGAAGGGGAAAGGTTTTCTAGTTTAGGCACAAAAAGGATATCCTTGACTCATATCCAAGCAGGTTTAGTAACTTTATACGGCTAGACTCCATTCTCCTTTTCCATCACTAGAGCATTCCACCATAAAACAACTGTATAACATGTGGAACAGTGGTCTACCCCCTTGAAAAAAAGAAGCACAAGCATACACAAATAACAATGAAGAAAATATTTTCTGTTTATTTGTGGCTCAATTTCCAGCTATCATTACTTGACACTTTGCTCTTCTGATGTGCACATTTGCTCTGACTTAAGGAAAAGAAATAAGATGTCATTGAATTCACAGCAGGGACCACTGGGGTTTTTATATAGAACAAGAATGGGCAACGAATAGTGAACAAGAATGGGAGGAGAATGAATAAAACTTTAAAAGAATAAGGCTTTTAAAGTTATAAGGCTAAAATAGTTCATTTATGATATTAATAAACCTATGGAGACCTCAAATTATTATCATAGATGTTTAAACAGTATTTGATGAAATTCAAATCCATTCTTGATTAAAAACATATAATGAAATATTTCTATCTCAACCTAAATGCCAGCACTACGTTTCAAGGGAAAAGTCTGTTTTTCCAACTTTGATTAGGAACCAAAAAAATGCCAAAAATTTCTACTCTAGTTTAACTAGTTCTGGAGGAAATAGTGAATACAATTATATCAGAGAAAGAAAGTAAAGGCATACAAATTTCAAAGGAAAAAGTGCAGTTAACATCACCTGTACATTTATATTTAGGTCTTTGGAAAACATAAAATAACCAATTGCTAAAATATTTTTTTTCTAAAGTGAAAGAATTTAGAAGAGGCCCAAGTTAATCTATACAAGTCAATAGCTTTGATGCATACATGCAAAAGGCCCATTTTGAAGACATAAAAAAGAACAATGTAGGAATAAGCTAAATTATAGATGGTAAAAGTTATTGGAGGAAAACCATTAAACACTGACAGAAAACATAAAAGAATGCTTAAACAAATGGAAAGGCATATCATGTTCCCAGATAGAAAGATTCAATGCTTTTTGAAAGTCTCTAAATCAATCTTGAACTTTAATATGATCCTACTAAAAATACCAACAGAAATTGTTTTTGAAATAGACAAGCTGAATCTAAATTTCATACAAAATATAAACAAGTAACAGTGGTGAAGAACAGCCTAAAAAAGAAATGCAGCAATGAGAGAATAGTTCTTCAATATATTAAAGTACACTATAAAATCTAAAATAATTAAAACAGGTGGTACAGGCAAGAATAGGCAGATTCCATGGAAGAGACTACAAAGTGAGATGTTGATTCAAAGATATATTAAAATTTTTATGTGATAAAGGTGGGATCTCAAATAACTGGGAAAAAGATGGATTGCTTAATAAATGATGTCTGAGTCATACTTTACATCTTTAGAATAAATTCCAAATATATTAAAATCGTTATTATGCTGGCGAGGATGTAAAGGAAAGGGAACTCCTATACACTGCTGGTGGGAATGTAAATCAGTACTACCATTGTGGAAAACAGTATGGAAGCTCCTCAAAATGTCAAAAATATATGAACCAGCAATCCCATTACTGGGTATATAACCAAAGGAAAGGAAATCAGTATATAGAAGAGACATCTGCATGCTCATGTTATTGCAGCAGTATTTTCAATAGTGAAATACAGAATCCACCTAAGTGTGCATCAGGGGATGAATGGATAAAGAAAACACAGTACATATACACAATGGAATACTATTCAGCCACAAAAAGGACAAAATCCTGCCATTTGCAACAATGTGAATGAGGCTAGAGGACATTATGATAAATGAAATAAGCCAGGCATGGAAAGAAAAATACAACATGATCTCACTCATGTAGAATCTAGAAAAACTGATCTCATAGAAGTTGAAAGTAGGATAGTAGTTACCAGAGACTAGGGAGAATAGGAGGGAGTGGGAGATGGGGAGAGGTTGGTCTGCAGATATAGTTACATAGAAAGGAATAAGTTCTAGTACCCTATTGAACAGTAAGGTGACTACTGCCAACAAGCAGCCAGAAGAGAGAATTTTGGATGTTCTCACAACAAAGGAATGATAAATGTTTAAGGTGATTGATATGCTAATTACCGTGACTTGATCATTTCACAATATGTACGTGTATTAGGACATCACATGGTAAACCATAAACATGCAAAATTGTTAGGTGTCAATAAAAATAAATTAATTAAAATTAAAAATAATTACTATTTTATACTCTCAGAATGAGGGAGGTCTCTCAATTTTTGACTCAAAAAATCAGAAGCTATAAAAGGAAAGATTGGCATATCTGTTTATGTAAAAATTTATATTTTCTCCATAGCAAACACCATGAAAAACAAAGTGAAAAAGGTAAACAACTGAAGAAAATGTTTGCATTTTGTTTACCATATATGTCATATTTTGTCTTATATATAAAAGCTCCTCTAAGTCAATTTTAAAAACTGATGGAAATGGACAAAGCATACAAACATATTTCACAATAAATAAAACACAAACGGCCCTTACGTATATGTAAGATGCCCAGCTCATTCACAATTTTTAAAAATGTACATTTAAACTACACTGCGATTTTATTCCACCTGTCAGAATGGTATGAATTGATCAGTTTGGTAACACACTAGGTTGATGAAGGCATAGAGATTACAGATTGTCAGTGAGAATATAAAATGCTGTGACTCTATGGAGAGCAATTTATAATATTTATCAAAATTTAAAATGTGTATATACTATTTGACCTAGTGCATTCATTTCTAGGAATTATCTTACAATGTATTTGCACACATGAAAGTTATGTGTCCAAAGTTATTCACTACAGCATTACTTTTAAGAGAAAACATTGGAAAGGAAGTAAATATTCATCGATAGCGATGCATTAAACTACAGTTGGTATGTACAATGGAACCTTATGTATCGTACCCTTTTTGCGTACTCATATCAAAAGATCTCCACATATAAGTTTAATGCAAAAATATGAATGTATAGTGTACATATCCTACCAGTTGTTTAAAAAGATGAGAGAACAATACACAGTTTTAAATACTTAATATATCTGAATGTTTAAAAAGATACACAAAGAAACTATTACTGATCCCTTTGGAGAGGGGAATCAATGGCTAAATAACATAGATGGGAAGAAAACTTTACTTTCAACTCCTTTGCTCCCAACAAATGTGTAAAGACGTCAATATATGACCTATTTAGCAATCATAAAACGTAAAATAAATATGATAAAGTCACAATTGTAATTCAAAATTTATTTTCTGTTACAATGCTTTTGTAAATATAAGCAAAGTCTTACCATGATAATCTTCAAATACTAAAGTTCAAAGTAACATTTTTAACAATTTTAAGTTTAGTGGAAGAAATTATGAACTAGAAGTCAAGAGACCAGGATCCTAGGCTTGGTTTTACTCCTTTTCATGCTCTGAGTCCTACATTCCTCTAAAATAAAAAGAATGTGTTGCCTTACATGTACTCTAAGGTCCATTCAGCTTTACTATTCTAAATCTCTGCTGTCCAATAAGGTAGCCACCAGCCATGTGGGTATTTACATTTAAATTTAGATGGGTTAAATAAACTTAAACATCTGTTCTTTAGTTTCATCATCCATATCTCAAGTGCTCGCTCAACTAACACAGGTAACTAGTTGCTACCTTAGTGAACAGTACAGACATTGAACATTTCCACCATCCCAAAAAGTTCTACTGAACAGCACAGTCTAGCAGACTCTATAAACTGAGAAAATAATTTAATACATAACATTATTTCATACAACAAGAGAGTTAATACAGAAGGGAAGGACATCTGTCCTCTGCCTTGTACATGTTTATACTTGTAATGTGGTTGAAATGAGTAGCAAGGGCAACTATAATGGGAAAAATATGCTATTAAAGGGTAATATGCAGCCTAAGGGGTTTGTGAAAGGAAGGCCACAAACTAGGCCCGGTGATTTTGATGAATCTGAATCCACTTATCCACTCACCTGGGTCTGATAACCCAAGCTGTGAAATCACATTATTATCCATCATTATCATCGTTGAAATATCAAGCATCTACACTACAGCCATTTCCTGCTTCCTTTTAGCTTACTAGATTTAATGAGGCTGAATGTTATTACTAGTCAAAGACACAGATAAACAAACTACATGTTCTCAAACCAGCTAACATGCTAATCAATCTCCAAAAGGCTGTTCTTTTCTAAATGATGAGATTCTAGAGTCCATGTTCTATTTTTACAGAATGAATGAGAATTAGTGGAGGACTTTAGAGGCAGGCAACCCTGAGTTCAAGTTCTGACTCTCCTGTTCATTAGCTGTGTGACTTGGCAAGTTATGCAACGAGTCCTGTTTTGTAAAATGTGTTCATAATTCCTAGTTCACAGATTTGTGGGAAATAAAAGACCTAAGCATATATAAAGGATTTAGTATACTGGCATCCACTAAGTATTGTAAAAAATGCTCTATTAAACATTTTTTAAAATGATTATCTAATCCTCATGGCATCAGTATTAACTAGTAATAGCAGCATGCCATTAATATGCATTAACTTCAGACTATAAGATAGAAAACATATTGTGTTGCCTTCAAATTCTTGTGATTCTATAGGAAAAGGGGAAAGCTAGGCACTGAAAGGTTAAATGTACAGTTGCATAAACCTTGATATACAACATGCTCCAGGAAATAACCTGGTACAATCAATGGCAATGAGAAGGAGCAAGATAAAAGTCATCAAACTACAGAACAACACAATCACTGAGGCTGTTAAACCATTTGGTTGCTAATTTATATGTGTATAATGTATGTAGCATCTTCTTTTTCATTTTATTTTTTAAATTTTTTGAGACAGGATCTCATTCTGTTACACAGGCTGGAGTGTAGTGATGTGATCATAGCCTACTGAAGCTTCAGTCTCCTGGGCTCAAGCAATCCTCCCACCTCAGCCTCCAGAGCAGCAGGGACTGCAGGCATACACCACCATATCCAGCTATTCTTAGAAAATTATTTTAGTAGAGACAAGGTCTTGTGTTGATGCCCAGGCTGGTCTTGAACTCCTGAGCTCAAGTGATCCTGCCACCTCAGCTTCCCAAACTGCTGAGATTACAGGCATTAGCCACTACACCCAGCATATGTAGCATCTTCTACAGATTAATTGCTTCAGAACAGAGGGCTGATTTTATGCTTTCGTCTAATCTTTTTTAATTTTAAACAAATTGGTGTGCCTGTGTGTGTGTGTGTGCGCGTGTGCACGCACACACGTGCACACACGCATGAAGGGAGATCTACTTTTTCCAATTCTTTACATAGATGAACAGCATTACCAAGTCAGATTAATCATGGGGACTCAGCATCATGTGGTTGGCTGATGCTTAGCTAACTGACAACCTTGACAGGCAGACAGCAGACAACAAACATACTTGCCAAGAACTTATGAGTAAAATTATTGATAGGGCAGGTTTAAATCCAGCTTGTTCATGGTGCCTCATATCATGGCATTTATTAAGAACAGGCAGCAGCTTTTTAAATAAGCCAAGACTCAAGAACCCACCTGCAAGCCAGCCCAGAAGGGCTTACTTTTACCTGAGCCAAATAGAATCATGCTGGTTTGGAAATATCTCCCCTATTGATTTGCCAAAATGCTTAAAATTCCCACTGTTGGGAAACTCGTTCCCTTGAAGCAAAGAAAAACTTCTGTTAAAATTTGAGCTTGTTTCCCAATAGAATTAGCCCACTTATACCTGCTATGGAATGAGCAAGATGATTTTATCACAAATTGTATATATTTACACGAGATCATGGAGCACAGCTCAGGAAACAGAAGACCAAGACGACTAATCAGGAAGTGGCACAAGAGTTTCTGCTGTGCAGAGAACAGACATTAAGGAATTCAAACAAACAGAGGGACATACCCAAGCCAATTATTACGTGGTAACTTTAGCTAACAATAGTTCTTTCCCTCTAGTTTTTATTATTAAAAAACCTATTGAGCAACCACTGGTGCCCAAGGAATCAAGCATTGTAGTAGGCTACTTAGGATATAATTCCCTGGAGGAATTCCCAGTTCTATGGGCTTATCTGCACGTATTTTGAAAACAAATTTTGCAGGGATATTCTTTTCAGAAATCATAATCACTCCAGGGTAAGAACCCTACAGGTCCAGAGGATTCAGACATGTTAGGTGTCAGTTGCTTCCGGAAGGATATTCATAATAACCAAAGCTGAACAAGGATAGGACATTTGGCAAATGGTTTGGGAACCACCATGTGCTTTTCTGAGCCAAATACCTGTATCTGTTGAATATGGACATCAACATAGCCTTTGTGTAAACAAATAGCTGAGATTTTAAGTTAACCAATCAAAAAAACACAGAAGACTATCCTCCTTCTCCTTTTGCCCCCAATCCCACTCTTCTCTATGTGCCTTTTCTAACAATTTTCTTTCCCAGTCTTTGAACAGTTTCCACACTTATCCGTCACTGGGCAATCTGCTTCTAAAGGTAAGAGGTGGTAGGTAAGTGGCACTGGGGTTCTCGGGTGGTTGTTAACCTTTGTTGGAGGAGGCTGGAACACCGTATCTTTGCAAAGCTTGCATCTGTCCTTGGTAACTTCTTCCTAAAGAGACAGTTCTCAGGTTCAGATTCTCAAAGAATGTTCATTAACAATCTGATCTCCTCAAAACACTTGCAAAAGAAAAACTGACACCCTGATAAAGTACATTAGAAACTACTATATAATTTGGACTGTTTGCCATTTCAATAACAAGTTTTATAAAGCAATAGGCAACTACAAGGGGCAAGGTCAAGATTTCATTGCGATGATAGCCTGCTCAAAGGAAGCTCTAACATCCCCATCCTAATTTTTGCTCTGGGAAAAGTCAGGATAAAATTGTTGAAATTATTGAAAGAAATACAAAGTACTAAATTTTCTGCAAGAAATGGATGAGGAAGAACCTAAGAAAGACCCTAAATTGCAGCCATTCTCTGCCATTATGAAAAAAAAAATCTATGGTTGGGCACGATAGCCCATGCCTGTAATCCCAGCACTTTGGGAGGCTTTGGTGGGCAGACTGCTTGAGTCCAGGAGTTTGAGACCAGCCTGGACAACATGGCAAAACTCTGTCTCTACAAATTATGAAAAACTTACTGGGCATAGTGGCACATGCCTGTAGTTCCAGCTACTCGGGAGGCTGACGTGGGAGGATCACCTGAGCATGGGGAGTTGGAGGTTGCAGCGAGCCATGATCATGCTGCTGCACTCCAGCCTGGGCAACAGAGTGAGACTGAGACCCCATCTCAAGAAAAAAAAAAAAAAACTAGAGCATTTAATGGCTGGCTTATTTCCCACCTCAACTTACTTTCCAATTCAGAGCAAAATCTCATTTAAAAATGTTCTTTTTAGTCCCTAAGTACAGCTGGATATTCATTAAATCACATCTGAAGAATCCACAATACATTCCTTCCCAAAGCTGTGTTCCTGACTCTTGGATTGTATGAGATGAATGCCTCAATTAGGGCTGTCTTTCAAGTTATACCAAAGGCAGGTGTGTACAGACGTGCTAAGGTGAAGAGCAAGCAAGAGAAAAAGAGGAGTCTTGCAAGAGAGTAACAACAGATTTAAAATATGGTCATTGTCATCCTTTGTAAACTCCATCACTGGGGAAGCTGCCCAGGTCAAGCCATCTCCTAAAGGCTGGATACTGATTGGAGTCTAGGTGGTCTCTGAGTGAGTCCCTCACTAATGTACAGGGTTTGTATACAAATCTCAAAATGGCATAGCCATAGGGAACTGTGATAAAGATGAAACTTGCTTGTGGGAGGAGAGGCAATATCAACTATCCTCTTCTAAGTCTTCCTTCCCACTGGGAAAAGATTCCAAACTGCCAACATCAATTTCAGAAGAACTAGTCCTCTCCATAGAGAGAGAATACCCAAAATTGACCCTGTCACTAGTTCCAGATGTTTCTTCTTATTATTAGCAGGCCAGGTTTCACATGGTATGACTATTATAAGGATGTATCAATTACTTCTCAGAAATCTTAAAATTGTTTTAAATCTGTCTCAGGAAGAACTGTTTGAAGCTCTATGACATTCTGAATAAAGCACAAAGCTATATGCCCTGTAATTTCCCAAAAAATCTCAAACCCTTTAAGAAGAATGTGGGCTGGGCATGGTGGCTCACATTTGTAATCCCAGCACTTTGGGAGGCCAATGGGGACAGATCACTTGAGGTCAAGGGTTCAAGACCAGCCTGGCCAACATGGTGAAACCCCCTCTTTACTAAAAACAAAAAAAATTAGCCGGGCATGGTGGTGTGTGCCTGTAATACCAGCTGCTCAGGAGGGTGAGGCAGGAGAATCACTTGAACTCAGGAGGTGGATGTTGCAGTGAGCCAAGATCATGCCACTGCACTCCAGCCTGGGTGATAGAGTGAGACTGTGTTTCAAAAAAAAAAAAAAAAAAAGAAGAAGAAGAAGAAGAAGAAGGAGGAGGAGGAGCAGCAGCAAACTCTGTGCTATCTTAAAAATGAAACCTTAGAGAGGACATTTGATTAGTTTTTGACTGTCTTGCATATAGTTCCCTTTTTCTTGGTAATGACACCCAAGTTGTCATTTAGGCATCCATCCCTCTCCATACAGTGTTTCAAGGGAAGCTGAGTGACACCACAGCTGTAAAGTGGATGGTGGTATTGGGGGAGGGGCTGAGACTGAGACTCTTCAGCAAAATCCCATCACTATCCACAGGGATCAGTTCAGTGATAGGCATATGACCTAATCACATTGAAGCTCAGAAGTTCTTTTCTTTTCTTTCTTTTTTCTTTTTTTTTTTTCCGCACAGACTAAGGGAGGAAGTAGGTATGTCTTTCCCTGTTGGATTAGAATAAGGAATCAGATGCTCATGGCCAATTTAGGAACAGGAAGACAAGACCTGCTGAGAATAGAGCCAAGGCCAGGAAACTAGATTGAAATGGAGGGAGAGAAGGCAGATCTTGATCACAGTGTTGCAACTGCTAAAGCAAACCTCAGCTGAAATCAACCCTACCTCCATGATCCAAACTGTCATCTTCACTGGTTAGTTTAATATGATATTTCTGGTAGCTTGCAATTTAAGTTGTCCCAGCTGATCTAAGCATCTAATAAAAAATGTTTTCAAAAAATCAAATAGGTGGTAAGTTACAGAAGGAAAGAAGGAGGGAAGGAAGGAAGGAAGGAAGGAAGGAAGGAAGGAAGGAAGGAAGGAAGGAAGGAAGGAAAGAAGGAAGGAAGGAAGGAAGGAAAAAAGAAGAGCACTGCATCAAAAATAAAAATTTTCAATAACCAAATTGGGACATGCCAAGCAATCTTTTTCTTCTCTGTCTAGTAACAACTCATTCCCTTGTGTTTATTTATTTATTCATTCATTCATTCATTCTTTTTTTGGTAACTACTCATTTGTCATTTCCTTGAAACAATTGATATGATAATATTCTCAGCTAAAGGTGGTTTGTGACTGGCAAAGATTGGCTGCTATACTATTTTTGTGTAAAGTGTAAAATCTCAAAACAGATCAACTCACCAGAAAGAAAAGTTTAGATGGATCAGATTTGGAGTGAACTATGCCCCACCATTCATGTATTTCTAGCCTAGTGAGAAACTGGTGTACAGTGAAATTTGATCCACTTTCTCAAATAGAAAATATCTATCTATGGCAGAATATGGTGGTGACAAATGGCTGAATCACACCAACTCGCACTGCTCAGCTGGCTCTCGTGGCCAGCCCACCTCTGGCCTTGTCACCTGCCAGTCTAGCCAATCTCCATAAAACAAAACAGCCATTTCAAGAGAAGAAGCAGGTTCCTACATATGGTCATAAAACCACATAGAACCACTCAACCTGCTGCAGGACACATCCCATTCTTCTCAGCAATGAGAAGAATCCAAGACTATCGTGGTTTTACACCTTATCAAATGCTCCTCAGAAACCCTCACAGAGTATCATCCCCAGCTTTTTAATAAACAGGTATGGACATATTCAAATTTGGAAATTAACTTGTAGCTATAAGACATGAGACAGTGGATGAAATTCTAATAAACATTCAAAATTTTACCCAAGTATATCATAGATATGGTCTGTCCATCTGCCATTCCGCATGCTATGTAATGTCCAGTTGCTGTGATAATGCTGTCCATTTGTAGCCGTGAGCACGGCAGGTGCAAAATAACTTTTGTTAAATGAATTCACCATGTTTACTGAACACCAATTAAGTGTCCAGCAATGTATTAGGGGAAATGAAAAGCAAAAATGAAGGTGCCAGAAGTGAATCTCTCTTGGGGAGTTTGCGTTTGAACAAGTACACAACACACTATGAAAAATTTAAAACATCTACATGAAAGAAGCAGTCTAACAAGGTTACAAGGGACTCCAAATGTATGTATTAAGACAATTCTAGAAGGACAACCTGCTCAGATCTGAGAGAGGTTAATCCAAGAAGTCTCATGAAGGAGGTGAACTTTTCTTGATTCCCAAAAGCAGGGTTTACGTGGAAAGCATGAGACTAGCATTCATGGAGAGGAAACACAAGCTCTTCAAAGAGGCCCTGTCTCCCCATTATAGCTCGAGTAACTAGCACAGTATCTGCTACTTAATTAGACATTCAGTAAATGTTTGTTGAATAAATGACTGACACTCAATAGGCATTTGTTGAATAATAAGTGGGTAAGTACACAAATGCATTCTACTGACTAGTAGACATTAGAATTCATCTGCAAGATAGCCAGGAAATCTAAGCACCAGTTTGAAGAATATATGGAGATTAGGGAGGGGAGTGGATGAAGCTGGCTTTATTCTAAGAAACTAGAGAGTTTGCCCTGCAAATACCAAAGGAAAGGGGTAAGTTGAAAATATCATGGGTATATAACATAAGGGATGAGAGAGGTCAAAATATGGCAACAGGTGCCACCCACTGTGTAATTCCCAGGGCTCCCTGACCTGCTGTTTTGCTTTCTGCCAGGGTAGCTTATGCTGTTGGACAGAGCGCGGGTGGTGTTTACACCAGAGGAGACCATCTGGAAATGCAATCAGAGACCTGAGCCTCGGGGGATTATTGGACCCAGTCGAGCATGAAAGGAAGATCTGTGCCCAGAGCTCTTTGGTTCTGCCATGACCTTAGCTCCACGCAGCTATAATTTTGACCCTTTAATGTAACAAATTTGACTATAGTTACTTTTGCAGGCTCCAGCTCAGTCAATTCTCATCAAACAGCAGGAACTATATTGAAGCAGGTAACAAAACAGTAAAAAGCAAGTTATTTCCCAAACTACTACAGTCACTCATCATCAATTATTGATCAGAGAAGGTTTTGTAATGTAAATTCTATAGGACAAACACATGTGGTAGATAATGCCATAAATACACATCACAGACAATGTGATTTTAAAATGGAATCATATCAAAAATACCTGCATGAGTCTTTCAAAATATCTGTGAACTCATACAAACTTCAGACCTTCCTGGCCTTACTAACACTATGATAATGTATGTGGCAGAAGCACCTTCACAGGCTCAAATTATTCAATGCCTGAACTATTGTATATTCTTCAGTTTTTAAAATTAAATTTCCTGCTGGCCACAGACAGATCCCCTTGGGACACACCCTCATTTCTTTAAACCCTGAGGTAAGACCAATTTTCCTGGCTAGATCCTATGAATGTAAGGCCAGATCTTTATTATGCTAAATTGTAGACCAGCCTGCACACAGAAAGATTCCTATACAGCCTGCCATGAACACTGTCAATCTCTTTGGGAATCGTCACACAATTCTGTCTAATGATGCAATGAAAGCCAGACTTTCAAAGGCAAACAATCAAATAAAGAGAAAGAAGAAGAGAGGTAAAAGAAAAAGTTGAGGCAGAAATAATTTATCTTCTTTTTAAGTAAAATTTGCCTAGGAAAGCTACCCAAGTGTTGCCAGAGAAAAATTATATTTGTGATAGCTGACCTTCAAATAGATTCTTGATATTTATCATCTAAAATTCAAGCTACAGAAACTCAGCCTTTCATCTCAAGAATTTTAACCATGCTGTTGTGTTTATCTTGTCCAAATGAGTATGCAAAATCTTACTATTATTCACTCATTAGAATTCATTCCAAACTCCACATTACTTTGTAGAGAAAGAAGGAGAGGATCACCTCACTAAGGAAAAAAAAGGCCCATTTTCTCCCAGTGACTGTGGAAGACCATATGGAAAGTCTTACTCAAATGGCCATTACTCTTCTATGACAAATACCTTGCATAATTGTAGCAGTTAGAACTAAGACTGCTCAAATATTGGCAGAAACTATCTGACACTTCTTCACTTACTTTCAGGTGCAATATCCATGACATTAAAAACACTATATCTGCTGTACAGTGGTGCTTTATTAGCAAGATTGTTAATTACAAAAGCAATCAGTTTCATGAAAAATATAGCTTCCCACCTTCTGTTATGGTACCCTGAACCAGAAAAAACAAAATATAATTCTAGCAAAGAGCCAGCAAACCCACAAGCCAAGGACTTTCATGGGCCCTTAAAGCTCAGTTTTTCCTAGTTTTAAGGTCACTGCCTGCCAAAGCCCAATGAACAGTCTTCCTTCCAGGGTTTTATAAAATTATCTTATGAAGGAGGTATATCAATTAGAATTGGATTTAGCATCATACAACTAAAACAAAAACAAAACAAAATTAACAAACCTAATATAACTGCATTTATCTCTCAAACAAAGTAACAAACTTCATGTAACTGCTTCTCTCTCAAATGAAATAAATCCAGAAAGAGGCTATTTGAGGGCTGAAATGGGACCTTCAGGTCATCAGGGATGCAAGCCCCTTATATTCTTCTACTCCACACCTAAGCACTGGCCTCCATTCTCCAGGCCACCTCCTGTCCTGGGACAGTGACTGAAACTCCACCCACCCAGTGATGTTATTCCAGGCCAGGAGGAGGATAGGTAGCAAAGTGTATTAGTCCATTCTCATGCTGCTAATTAAGACATACCCAAGACTGGGCAATTTATAAAGAAAAGAGTATTAATGGACTCACAATTCCACATGGCTGGGGAGGCCTCACAATTATGGCGGAAGACGAAGGAGGAGCAAAGGCATGTCTTACATGGCGACAGGAAAGAGGGAGCATCTGTAGGGGAACTCCCCTTTGCAAAACCATCAGATCTTGTGAGACTTATTTACTATCATGAGAACAGCACAGGAAAGACCCACCCCCATGATTCAATTACCTCCTGCCAGGTCCCTCCTACAATTACGGGAGCTACAATTCAAGTAGAGATTTGGGTGGGGACACAGCCAAACCATATCAGAAAGCAAATTCCTTTCCTGCCAGCTGAATCTGCTCTCTTGGAGGATGTCCCAGAATTCTCATACAAATCCTATTTACATCCCATTGACCTGAGACCCATGGGTTCCTCTAGGTATAAGACTAGGAAATGTAGCCTTTTATCCCAGCTGGCAACGTGCATGACTCAAAAACAGGGTTCTATTTCTAGGGGAAAATAGACTGTGGGGTTAATCCAAGAAGTCTCATGAAGGAAGTGAACTTTTCTTGATTTCCAAAAGTAGGGTTTAGGTGGAAAGCACGAATCTAGCATTCATGGAGAGGAAGCACAAGCTCTTCAAAGAGGCCCTGTCTCCGCATTGTAGCTCAAGTAACTAGCGCTGTATCTGCTACTTAATTAGACATTCAGTAAATGTTTGTTGAATAAATGACTGACACTCAATAGGCATTTGTTGAATGCCTAAGAGTGAACCGGTATTCTATGACCGTGTCACAGAGGGTGCCTCTAAATGTAATGGCAAAAGTTACGGACTACTTGAATTTCAAAGGTAGATGACCTAAGTTAACTTGCCATCCAAGCTTTGTTCTTTCTCTCTCCTCTCCTCTTTTCCTGTCTCTTTCCTTTTTATGACAGTTTCATGTCTGTCTCTTCTCTATCTTACATAAGTTACTTAACTTCTCTGTGTCTCAGTTCCCTCATCCAAAAGATGGAGAAAACAATAGTCCTGACCTCAGGCTATTGTAAGGATAACTGTGTTAATACTGTACCCATTTTTAAAAATTCCTCTGTTCAGACACTCTCCTTTCCCTGCTCTTTGAATGTGTTCTCATCTCTCTTAAACTAGCAGCTAGAAAAACTTAAGTATAAAATACTTTTTTTTTTTTTTTGAGATGGAGTCTCCCTCTGTCGCCCAGGATGGAGTGCAGTGGTGCGATCTCCGCTCACTGCAAGCTCCGCCTCCCGGGTTCATGCCATTCTCCTGCCTCAGCCTCCCGAGTAGCTGGGACTACAGGTGCCCACCACCACACCTGGCTAGTTTTTGTATTTTTAGTAGAGAAGGGGTTTCACCATGTTAGCCAGGATGGTCTCCATCTCCTGACCTCGTGATCGCCCGCCTCGGCCTCCCAAAGTGCTGGGATTACAGGCGGAGCCACCATGCCCAGCCAGTATAAAATACTTTTAAAAGGCATTTGCTATATGCCTTAATTAATAGTTTGTGCCCTGGGTTATTAATTTTCAAATGAGGCGATTTTTTTTACCTGCATGCCTACAATTAATAAAAACTAATAAACACAAAAAATATACAATATAACTAAATTTAATGTTTTTCTTTTCCCGTTATGTGTTTATTTTTCTTCCTCACTTCAGTGACTCTCAGTAAGAAATATTATTTATGTGGTGTAGAAGTGGATTTTTTAAACAAATCAATCTTCCTAATGTTCACATATGGTCTGTGTCGTGTATGTGTGTATGCTGAAACTCACTGCAAATTTAACAAATGCCTAATGTGAATATTTTGGAAGTGGTACGCTTTGTTTCTTATTACACATAACTTCCTTTCGCCAATTATACTGTTATTAAAACAATTAGCTTTACATGCATCTGCAGAAACATAAATTTACTTTAATCACCTCTTTTAAAATATCCAAAGGGATTCAGGAAACAAGATATGTAAAGCCATTTCTTCCATTTATAAACTGCTAAGATTTATTGATCTCAGCCAACCCAGAAGTAGGGGCCATTGATGAGAATCCATCAGCAATGCGTATGAATGTAGGAGCAACCTCCAACTCTGATCCAGGAAAGGATTTAGAAATGGTCAAAGCTATTTTCAATATGTTTATTTTGCCTGACAAGTCCCTTCGGGAATTGAAAGCAGTTTCTGCTCCTTTCTAGGCCTATGCAGCCATAAAAAACGATGAGTTCATGTCCTTTGTAGGGACATGGATGAAGCTGGAAACCATCATTCTCAGCAAACTATCGCAAGGACAAAAAACCAAACACCGCCATGTTCTCACTCATAGGTGGGAATTGAACAGTGAGAACACTTGGACACAGGAAGGGGAACATCACACACCCAGGCCTGTTGTGGGGTGGGGGGAGGGGGGAGGGATAGCATTAGGAGATATACCTAATGTAAATGACAAGTTAATGGGTGCAGCACACCAACATGGCACATGTATACATATGTAACAAACCTGCACGTTGTGCACATGTACCCTAAAACTTAAAGTATAATAAAAAAATATGAAAAGAGAAACAGAAGAAGAGAAACTGCTAAAAGCTTGCAATCACAGACATAAAACAGAATGGATTCTTATAAGAACCAAGACCTTTGGAGTTAGATAGCTGTTGTATTCAGAAGCTTTGCCTCTTCTAGGTTGTGTGTCTTTAAATTATTCCATTTTTAAGCTTCTGTTCCCATTTTGAAATGGAATAATGATAGCTACTATATGAAGATTTTCATGAAAGTTAAATAAGATAACATAAGTGAATTGCCCAGATTGCAATAATCAAAGTTACTTTTCTTTCCATCAGTAGAAGGTAAAATCATGGCATAGATTTGGTCAGTATGCTACAGTTTTCAAAGCATTGTGACAGTTTCATTTGCTCAGTTACATTTTATTTATTGTGGACAAAGGTGTTTACTTACATCCAAAGGCATGTGTTAAAATCTGCTGGAAACTTCAAGTATCAACACATTTCCAACTATTGAACTGACCTGACCAGATGTTAAATACGCCATGAAACTAATAGTGATGGATTCCTTTAAAAGCAAACCAACTCTTCCAGTAAATGTTGTACAATATAAAACAATGTAGTATTCAGGCTTCCAGCCAGCTACAGTTCACACAATTTTAGCATAATAAAACTGAATTTATAATGACTTGAGTGGGACACCCCCTTAAGTTTCTTATGGGTGCTTAAGTTTCAACATTTTCTTGATATTGCGATAGCAGTAGCAGTAAACTGCAAGATGCCTATAGCAGACTGTTAATTAGGTCAAGGATCAGTATGGGGTTACTGATTCAAAAGATACCCTGCCAATACATCCTTGTCCTGCTGACATTGTTTTGGGGGAAGCCATCAGTCACTTGGTGCAAGAACTACCAAAAAAAAAAAAAAAAAAAAAAAGAACAAGGACAGCATTCAAGCAAGTATAAACGAAACTACCACACACACACATACCTTTGGTCATAATTGTTAGAAAGGGTTCCATCTCTGCTGGCTGTCAGGGACTCTGTATTTATTTGCTTCTGTATCTTTTCTGCCATTTTTCACTTAAAAAATGTCAGGGCTAATATTTGTAGCCACATCAGTTCATAAAACATGGCCTCCTCTGTTGGCTTCTTGGGTACCAATGAAAATATTGATGGCAAAACCTTGCCTGAAAGTGCTGCTAAAAATAAACTTCATAAATTTCTCATGCCATTGTTATTTGTCTCCTGAGACTGTTTCTATTTGCAAAACAAGACACCTTCATCTAACACCCCTGCATATAAAACCAAACTGTAAACTTCCAAAATAAGAATATAGAAACAAGAATTCAAAAAACCTAAGTCTGTATCTGGCTCCCAAATTAATTATTAATTTTTGTCTGTCAAGCCAGGGTCTGCCTTTTTAATAGGCTAAATATCAACCTATTACCTAAAACAAACTAAAAACACTTTGCCTTTTAGAAATCTCCAGTATGATTGGGAGGCATAGTGGCTGCTGTGCTATTACTATTCACAAATACACAATTTCCTCAACCTATAGGCATCAGGTTTGGCCGTTTGCCTCATTTTGATCAACAGACTGTGAGCAGAAGTGACATTGTCACTTTTTTTTAAGAGAGGGAGACTTACTCTCTCACCTAGGCTAGTGTCAGCATAACCATCTCTCCAAACACTCTCATCAAAATGAAACGGGTTGGTTATAGAAAAAAAAATGTGAGCATCCACATAGAGATAATCAAATGAAACTACAACATTTATCCTCTGTCTTCCACACTCTTAGTGCTCCTAAGAAAAAGTTCTGTTGAGTGATATCGTATCCACGGTAATTAGAGTTCAGGGAAATGTTTGAGGCAATACTCCAATTACAAAGGTAAGTTATTGGAAATAGTTCAGATGATCATGGTCTAGCTCAAGCTTTTTGTTTGTCATGTCCAATCAGAGGTTTGAAAGAATGCATTATGCCCCAAGTTTCCCTTAAATCAAATAAAAATGCCCTTCTATTGGTCAGTGGAAATGAAGCTCCACCCTGATCACAGACAAAGATATATTGTGTATGTATAAAGAAAAAGTAGTTTACAGTAATATTTGGAATAAATATAAAAAGGCTGCTCATACTGGGAGGCAAAATAGCACACATAAACCAGGCTTCTAATCTTGGATGCACTTCAGAACAATGATTCCCACAACCCCTTTTCACAAATATCCCTTTGACACTGTAAAGACGTTAAGAAAAGTGAGAATTCATGCTTCCTGGTTTCTAACACATAAAAATGACATAAGTGTGTTTGGATTCCCGCTGTGTTTTTTTCAAGTACATCAGACTCTGAGTCATGCTACTCCCTGAAAAAGCTGATGAGCCTTGCATTTCCTGTAAGTAGAGGGTAAGACAAATATTAAATAAAGGAAACTACTCTGGGCATGAGTTTATAAAACTGTCAAAAAGAACTTAAGGGTCCAAAAATGTGCCCACAAAATTGGTATGTGAGGTACTTCAGCCTCACAAATGCTTTTCTGATGCTCTTTTTACTGTCTTTAGAAATAAGATAACGGAGAAAAAGATCTTAAACTCTTCCAAAGTGGGAGTAGAACTATTCTGGGATTGCTAATAGCCATGATGCTTGTAGTTCCATAAAAGGATGGGAAATCTGGCTCTTATTCCAGATATCAGAGGTAAAGAATTGGCCTTAGCATTCAACTACACAGTGTGCCTTCACCTTATAACTAAAACATTAGTGACTTGAGAACCACAAGTATACTAAAAAGAGATAAAATTAATCACACCAGAATGAGGAACTTAAATACAGTCAGCCCTTTATATGTATGGGTTTTGCATCTGTGGATTCAAAAATATGCCCCAAAACATTCCAAAACATTGCATCTGTATTGAACATGTACAAACTTTTTTCTTGTCATATTCCCTAAACAATGCAAATAAAACAAATATTTACATAGCACTTACATTGTATTATGCATTATATCTAATATAGAGATGATATAAAGTATACAGGAAAGTGGGCTAGATTACATGCAAATACTATGCCATTTTATATCAGAGACTAGAGCATCCATGGATTTTGGTATCTCTGGGACATCCTGGAACCAATTCCCCAAGGATATCAAGGGACACTACTTGCTATACCTCCATATACCACTCATGTTTCACACCTAGCCTGATTTTGCCTTTGGAAGGTCTTAATGCTTGTATATCCAGACAGTATGAATTGGAATCTATTTTGTAAGATAAAGTATACAAAACATTAAACCCTCAGATGACTTGAGATATGCATATCCTACATGTAATTATTAATCTATAAAATTCTTTTCTCAAGAAATGTGTAACTTTTTTATTTGCTAATTGGTTTAGATGAGTTCCAATGCTCATAATTCTAGTTCATGGGTTCAATCCCTGCCAAACATCCCCAGAACTTTGTATAATAATATACTAGGTACCATTGATTGAGAGACAATTCTCTGTGAACATGTTCACATTTCTGCATGATCTGGGGTTTCTTAGCAAAGAGTATTGGCAACCTTGGTTAAAGAATGACTGAATGGACAGTACGCCTCAGAAGTAAAAGACAATGAACTGTTCCTGAGAGATTTAGAGATGTGTCTCCTCTGGAGCCATATGCTCATGAAATAAAACCTGGAGGCATCATTTTACTCTCCCCTAGAGTCATTTGCTTACATGCCAGAATACATACAAGTCTTTCTATCTCTGGAGGGGAGGAAGGGCAGATGTGCCCAGCTGCCCTGTGTAAGCTCCAAGTTTCATAATTCCAGGGTTCCTCTCATGTGGTGCAACACTGCTGCCCATGGGGATAGATATCTGGCCCTCATCGCGTTACTCCACAGGAACTAGGGCTGGAGGAACTAGTGCTAAGATGTTCTGTGATTAATACACAATCTGTTCTCTGATCTAGAGATATCTATTCCCTAATAGCATATGACTAAATACATAAACATCACTGTTCATCACACAAAGGAAGCATCAGTTATAATTCCTAGAGGCAGACTCTCTTTTCTCCCCTGATATCTTGCAAATATGGTTTATTGGACATATTGTGGAGATGACCTGAATAAGAGGAATGTAAAGATGAGAAACTTGATGTAAAGATGAAGAATTTGAATAATGAGTCGAACTGTAAAGATTCAACAAGATCTCGAATTTTTTACCTATAGTTTTTATTAATATATAAGAATCCTGTATTGCAAACCCTTTCTCAAGTCAACAGTTAAGGGGCTAATTAGGAAATGTTAGCTTATGTGAGGCTTTGTTGAATAGTTCCATGTCAAGAGGAAATTGGCTCAGATCACTTAATGTATCATTTGTTGTTTTAAGGACTATTACTGAGACACAAAACTGAAAAGGAGGGAAATTGGCTATTGATAGGATGAGGTTCCTAATTCATAGTTCACTGTCATTAATGTTATTCCCTTTAATTCTTCCAAATTCAAGACCTAACAACTGTGTAGGGGGTTGAAAATATGAACAATATGTAAAAGTTTGGGAAAAGAGGTTATTTTATTAGAAGGAAAGGATTCTGGGTATGGCCAGTAATTAATGCAAAGCAAGAAATGCCATAAAATATATGTTATTTTAAATAAAAGGCACAAAATACATATCCAACATTAGATGTATAGACCAACCTATAGTGTTGAACTCCTATACCATACAGAGTCTAGGAGTTTAATTCCCTTCTTAAAACATGTAACAATGTAACAATATGTTTTTCACAAATATCTGATAGATTTTGTTTTATACTTGAATCACCAAATAATTCTTTTCAAATTTATTTTATTTTTAGAGGCAGGAACTTGCTCTGTCACCCAGGCTGGAGTGTAAGTAGCACAATCATAGCTCGCTGTAACCTCCAACTCCTGGCCTCAAGCAATCCTCCTGCCTCAGCCCACCAAGTAGCTGGGGACTACAGGTCTATGCAACTGTGTCCGGCTCAAATAACTCTTTAAGTTTTTGTTTTGTTTTGTTTTTGAGACGAAGTCTCACTCTGTCGCCCGGGCGGGAGTGCAGTGGCGCGATCTCGGCTCACTGCAACCTCCGCCTCCCGAGTTCAAGTGATTCTCTCGCCTCAGCCTCCCGAGTAGCTGGGACTACAGGCGCCCACCACGCCCGGCTATTTTTTTGTATTTTTAGTAGAGACAGGGTTTCACCGTGTTAGCCAGGATGGTCTCGATATCCTGACCTCGTGATCTGCCCCCCTCGGCCTCCCAAAGTGCTGGGATTACAGGCGTGAGCCACCGCGCCCAGCCTAAGTTTTTATAACATGTGGAACAGGGGTCCCCAACTCCCAGCTTACTGACTGGTACTGGTGAATGGTCTTGTTAGGAACCGGGCCACACAGCAGGAGGTGAGCAGCAGGTGAGCGAGTATTACCTCCTGAGCTCCGCCGCCTGTTAAATCAGTGGCAGCATTAGATTCTCATAGGAGCACGAACCCTATTGTGAACTGCACATTTGAGGGATCTAGGTTGCATGCTTCTTATGAGAATGTAATGCCTGATATCTGAGGTGGAACAGTTTCATCCCTAAACCGTCTGCTTTCCCCAACCCCACTCCAAGGCAAAATTACCTTCCATGATACTGGTTCCTGGTGCCAAAAAGGTTGGGGACTGCTGATATAGACTATACACCAGCATGTAAAATGTTAAAGTACTATTTCCCTCATGTAATGTGTACACAAGACCGTAAAACCTATTTGATGGGAGAAGGCTTAAAACATAAAAATTGTTTTAATGTGAATCCATCATGAACCCAGAAATCCTCATGTCAACAAATCATTCCAACTTAATTTGACCCAGCACCTGACAATAAGTATGCACAAATTAGTGAATTATTAATACTGATTCACCTTCCTTGATGTCATGAGTAGTCTTAAGAAATTTATGCATCCTTATCTTTTGATTACTTTCTTTTTTTTTAGAGGCTTGATAAATATCTTTCTTATAACATCCTTATGAATTACGTATTTGCTGGCACAAAAGTAGCAACAGCAAAATCATTAGTTGCTCCATAAAATCAGTTCTTTATCACTCAAAACTGTTTCAACCTTACATGTAGAAGAATGAGGTGGGTCTGCTAAAGTAGATTAAAAATATAAAATAAACATTATTTGTGCATAAAGATGATTCTCTGAGGAATGTACATTCAAAAATAAGAGGTATAATTCAAAAGTTCTCTAATATCTTACAAAAGAAATTTTAGACAAGTCTGATTTTCAAGTACATGAGCTTACACAAATCTAAAACATGTCACATTTCCATATAACGCAAGTTAAAATGAACAACTTTTGTTTCACAGGATGTTCAATGCTTTTGTTTGTATTAGGAAAATAGCTCCTTTTAATCACATGCCTCAGTGCTGAGAAAGTTTAAACACAGAGTGAAGAAGTCAACTAAAAAGGGAATATTCCTAGCTCTACTATATCACAGATTGATTTTTTTAAATAAAGAAAAATGCAAATATAAAGATTTTCTAATTTATCTAACAGCATGTTTCCCCCATTCAAATGCAAATGCTCTCCATATGTTCTGACTTTGCACATGTAATAAATATTATATGAAGGTGGCTTAGCGACCCCACAAATGGGTTCAAGTCAATAATTTCAGATGCTAGAAGAAAATAGAGTGTGTAGCTAGACACTTCTGATCTTCTGTAATTGCCACCTCCATGGAATGCCTCTAGTCCATCCCTATTGATGTCTAAGCCTGGTCCAGGGCGACCTGTTAGGAGTCTCTGTGAGACAGCAGAAAAAGACAGAGAGGAACAAAAGCATTATTCCATGGTGAGAAGTGCTCAAATTAGCGAGAACATTCTTAGGTGCACTAATGCAGAATCCTCCTACACAGTTTCATTGTTGTCATTCTTGTTCAACAACATTTGCCAAGTTCTTTAGGCCTTAGGGAAGCTCTGTCAGCTTTGGTAGAGACTTTATGCAAGCACTGCTTAGAGGTGCATCATGCCAAAAGATATAACCTTATAACTAGTCACTCTTAGAGAATTTTTTTAATAATGAGGGACATTTCAATTTTATATTCAATATTGTTTGAACAATGACAACTTTTTAAAAATATGTGTATAGCCTATCTTCTGCCTTTTGGAACTTATTTAATTTTCATAACATCTAAATCAATCAGCATGTGAATAAAAATAAAATATGAATTTTTATAGATGTCAGGAAAAATGTCAGGGAAACACTTAACTGGGCTTTGTGTTTAGGGCTGAAGAGGCAATGGCATTCATTTGGCATTTCTTCTAATGATATCCCAGTAGAATAGTACAAGCCTCAGAGATAAAGTGGAGCCAGAAGCCCTAAATTCCAGTCCTGATTCTGCTCCTAATTAGCTGACTAAGCTTAAGAAAAATCATTCAAACTTCCTGAGACTTGGAATTTTAATATCTACCTTGTCTAGTTCACAAAGTGAGGATATAAAGAAATAATATGATCCAGATTATTTATAAAACTTTTACAGGGCCATATAAATGTGTCAGGACATCTTGGTCACGAGGCGTTAATAATATGGAAATACATATGCTTGTAAGTGTTTCTAAATGTTGAGAGTTTTCTACTTCCTTAAAGGTACTTAATAAGGAGAGGAAAGGAAGAGGGAATTACAAGCATTTAAACTTAAGAATCTAAGTAAGAATCATGCTGGAATTCAGGTGACTTGGATGTGGCTTAGGATCTGTGGGGTAGACCGTCATCGGAAGAGAGGATAGAAATGACCCTGGAGAAAGGGAGTCAGAGCTAAGGACATGTGTTCCCCCAACAGCAGGGACACACATCCCCAGCCTCAGTTGAGGTGCTCATGTGTGAGTCTTAGGATGAAGGGGTTATATAATGACAGAGAAAGCCTAATGATGTTAATTTGCTAAACATAAGCAATCATTACAGGTACTGTGACTTCGAAGGTAAGAAGAAGTAGCTTTAGTGCCATCAAAGCCAAATCTGTACCTGACAATAAATTAATATCCAGAATATATAGAGAACTCCTAAAATTCAACAACAAAAAATACTGACAATTCAATTTGAAAATAAGCAAAGGCTGAATACACAGATACTTCTCCAAAGGAGATACAGAAATGACTGGTAAGTACATGAAAAGATGCTTAACATCAATAACAACTACAGAAATACAAATAAAAATTATGAGATACCACCTCACACCCATTACTAACAAAAGAAAAAAAAACTCAGAAAAAAAAATACTAGGCTGGTGCAAAAGTAACTACTTTTAATGACAAAAACCACAATTACTTTTGCAACAACATGTAACAAATTTTGGTGAGAATGCGAAGAATTGGAACATTTGTATATTGTTGGTGGGAATGCAAAATGGTACAGATGCTGTGGAAAACAGTATGGTGATTCCTCAAAAATTTAAACACAGAATTATTATATGATGCAGCAATCTACTTCGGGATATATACCCATAAGAACCGAAAGCAGGGACTCAGAGAGATATCTGTACATTCATGTTTATAGCATTATTCATGATAGATAAAAAGTGGAAGCAACCCAAGTACCCGTGGCTGGATGAATGGATAAGCAAAATGTGGTATATCTATAAATGGATGATTATTCAGTCTTAAAAAGGAAAAATACCCTGAAATATGCTATAACATGGATGAACCTTGAGGATATTACGCTAAGTGAAATAAGCCAGTCTCAAAAAGATGAGATACCACTGCATGATTCCACTTATATGAAGTACTTTGAATAGCCAAAATCATAACAACAGACAGTAGAATAGTGGTGCCCGGGGCTTAAGTGAGGGGGAATGGGGAGTTATTGCTTAAAGGGTAAAGAGTTCAACTTTTCAGTTTTGTAAGATTAAAGGAGCTATGGCAATGGATTCTGGTGATAGTTGCACAACATTATAGATGCATTTAATACCAGTGAATCGTACACTTAAAAATAGTACATTTTATATTATTTATATTTTCATACAATGAAAAAAATTGAAGAGAAGCAAACAAACCTGTACCTTTTGCACAGACATCAAAACCACGGTCTGTACATTACTAGCCTAGGACAGGGTGTGGGTCCTCCCAGCAGATGTTAGAATAAGAATCCAGGAGAAAAGGAAAGAAAAATTACCATTTTTATTTGGGTGTCCAGGAATAATTTAGAAGAGGCTTGCAGGGGGGCACCATTTGTATGGGAGCAGAACAAGAGAAATATACTTCCTTGACTATTATTGTAGCCTGAATTTTACCCACATGCAAATAAGCCTTAAGAAATGTTGCAGATAAATGAAAACATTAAATGGAAAAGAAACATTTTGAAGACATAGTATATACTTGCCAAAGGTATTTATTAATATTTATTATTAATTATTTAATATTTAATTTTAAATTATTTAATATTTAATTTTAAATTATTTAATATTTAATTTTAAATTATTTAATATTTATTAATTATTAGGGGAAACACGGCCAGTGGCACACACAGCCATATAATATTCCCAGTGAACAATCACAATGTTTAACAAAATATTTCATGAGTTATTCATCTGATTCTAAGAATATTTAGCAAATATATCCTATGTGCCAGACCTTGCACTAAATGCTTTTACATGCATTACCTAATTTAGCTCTCCCAAAAAATCTACAAAGTGGTTTCAAGTCACCCTATAGCACAATTTCACAGTTGCATAACTGAGGTCCAAAGAGATTTTATGAATTTTCCAAGCTCAGGCAACCAGAAAAGGAACCGGGGCTGGAGAACTAACTGACCCACAATGCCCACTGGATCCCAGACACTGCACTGGGTGTTTTATTCCAGGTAGCTAGAGATGACAAGTAAAGATGACTCATCAGTGAGTACGTCTTCATGATCACTGAGCTGAGAAGACATCTAAAGCTTCAACAAGTTCAAAGATGTAGGAAAAGAGAGAGACCATGTGTATGCCAGGTATATTCCATGTCATAGTTCCTGGCTCCAGCTACATTTCATAATTTTGTATCTGTATAAAACTCTGTGAGGCAATAAAGATCAGGTGCTGAAAATACTGCTTTTGAATAGTGTTTCAAAGTTTGTGTGCAAGCTCAAACTTTGGTTTTTCACTGGCATGTAATAATTTGGGAAGTGATAACCCCCTAAGACTTTGCTTATTAATTTGTGAAATGAATGATGAGGCATAATCATGATACTTGATTTGATGGGATTGTTGTGAGAGTTAAATGGAATAAAGTTATTGAAGCATTCAAGAAAATTCCTGGCCAGGCATGATGGCTCATACCTGTAATCCCTGCACTCTGGGAGGCCAAGGCAGGTGGATCACTTGAGCCGAGGAGCTCGAGACCAGCCTGGACAACATGACAAACCTTGTCTTGACAAAAAATACAAAATTTAGCCAGGCGTGGTGGTGTGCACCTGTAGTCCCAGATAGTGAGGGTCAGGGGGTTGAGGCAGGGGAGTCACTTGATCCCAGGAGGTTGAGATTGCAGTAAGCCATGATTGTGCCACTGCTCTCCAGCCTGGAAGACAGAGGGAGACCTGTCTCAAAAGACAAAAAAAAAAAAAAAAAGAAAGAAAAGAAAAGAAAATTCCTGTAGCAAAGTCAATGATCAAAGTGACAGCAACTTTCTCATCAGAAAATAAAAATTGTTTTAATACCAACAGACTAAGAGCATTAATTGAAAGGATAAATGCTTGAGGCAATTGATACCCAATTTTCTGGAAAATGATTATTATGTAGTGCATGCCTGCACCAAAGTATCACATGTACCCCATACATACATACACCTACTATGTACCCACAAAAATTGAAAAAAGTATTTTAAAGTAAAAAGTGTTCCATACTGTTTCAAGGTAATATGTAATCACTTATTCTTACCTTTTAAGAACTAGAAATGTTCATCCTTTCTTATATGCAAAATATATAATACTAACAATTTTAGTAAACTATGATGATAAATATACAGAGAAGTAATCAAAATATAGCTGACAACATATAGTATATCCATGATGGGCAGCTGTGGGTAGCAGAGAGTGATGAGAATGTAGAAAAGAAAACATTGGTTCAGATGCTTTTCATATTCTTGCTTCAGTCTTCTCATCAATACAATGATGTGTTTCCACCAGGTAGCTTCAGTGGTCCTATCCAACTTGAAAAACCCATGTGGTTCTATTGATTCTCAAGCATTTTTGATAATCACACTTGGACTACGAATAAATAGACAAATAATTGCTAGATCCAATTTAATGACAAATTTTGCTCTCTTGATATCTGCTTTACATTTCAATTCCTTTTCTGTTGCTCTCCTTCTAAGCTTAAATGGATAACCCAAAGCAGTGTAGTGCTTAAGAGATAAAGCACCTGAAATGGCAAAGAAAGAAAGAGGAGAAGAGAGGAGCAGGGAGGGGAGGGGAGGGAAGGGGAAGAGATGGGAGGGGATGGGAAGGGAGGAAAGGGGATGTGCAAGGAGAGGAGATAAAAAAGGAAGGAGGAGGAAGGGGAGGAGGAAGGGAAGGAGGAAGGAAGAAAGAAAAAAGGAAGCAAATGAAATGAAATGAAATGAGACTGGAAAAACCCCTAATTGGGTATTCCAGCTTCAAATCAAAAAGTAACCATTAAGCTGTCCCTAGAAATCCCTGTTGTGAGACTGTCTAATCTAGAGGTTCTCTAAATGTTGTCCCAGGAGCAGCAGCCACATCACCTGGGAATTTAATGGAAATGCAAATTCTCTGGCCCATCCTATACTTCGTAGATCAGAAACCCTGAAAATGACAACCAGCAACTTGTATTTTAAGAAGCCCTCCAAGGGACCCTCATACAGGCTAGCATTTGAAATCCACGGCTCTAGCCTCTCCAACTGTATTCATTCCTGTTTTTCTAATAAATTCCAGCATCAAGATTTTTAGTGTGGCGATTCCTCAGGGATCTAGAACTAGAAATACCATTTGACCCAACCATCCCATTACTGGGTATATACCCAAAGGACTATAAATCATGCTGCTATAAAGGCACATGCACACGTATGTTTATTGCAGCATTATTCACAATAGCAAAGACTTGGAACCAACCCAAGTGTCCAACAATGATAGACTGGATTAAGAAAATGTGGCACATATACACCATGGAATACTATGCAGCCGTAAAAAATGATGAGTTCATGTCCTTTGTAGGGACATGGATGAAATTGGAAATTATCATTCTCAGTAAACTATCGCAAGAACAAAAAACCAAACACCGCATATTCTCACTCATAGGTGGGAATTGAACAATGAGATCACATGGACACAGGAAGGGGAACATCACACTCTGGGGACTGTTGTGGGGTGCAGGGAGGGGGGAGGGATAGCACTGGGAGATATACCTAATGCTAGATGACGAGTTAGTGGGTGCATTACACCAGCATGGCACATGTATACGTATGTAACTAACCTGCACAATGTGCACATGTACCCTAAAACTTAAAGTATAATAATAAAAAATAATAATAATAATTAAAACAAAAACTACTAGGAAACAAAAAAAAAGATTTTTAAACATTTGCAATCTATGGTACTATGTATTTAAGCAACTAATCCTACAACCTACCAAGGTTCAAAAATATCCTATAATCCATTATAGAGCCTGAAATTTCATAGCTATTATATATGGGGCCTATCTGATACTCTGAGCACCCACATATTCTATTTATATCTAGGAAGTTATGAAGCAGTTTTAGATTACAAAGTAGCAGAAATGACCAGAGCTTAGAGAAATTGCTGTAGGGATATAGATATATGAGATCTAATAACTCATAGTTTGAGGTGCTTAATTCAATATATAAACACAACAAGAAAAACAGGAAATCAGTGGGGCCATCTAGCAATGCAATTAATGCATAAGACACCTCAAGTCTAAGAATATTCATACCTCTCTTTCGTTAAATTACAATCCCTTAATAAATTTTTCCACCCTCAAACCCATTCTAAACAACAATTTTCATAATAATTTCTGATCAAAGGCATGGTCCACATTTTTTATATATTTTCTAAATATAAAAGGGAGCAGAACAAAACAAATTATTTTTAAGAAAACAGTGATAAGATATAAATGTGTAGCTACATTTGTTAAGCAACAA
The DNA here is from genome assembly GCF_029281585.2 of Gorilla gorilla gorilla. Taxonomy (NCBI): domain Eukaryota; kingdom Metazoa; phylum Chordata; class Mammalia; order Primates; family Hominidae; genus Gorilla; species Gorilla gorilla. Next base: position 89,597,299 of record NC_073231.2, read on the forward strand.
CAACAACACAGAAGATAAAACCAGTAACATACAATAGAGGCAAAGAAGACAAAATTTAAGTCATATATATCTGTCTTTCCCTGTACACCAAATCTTATTGACACTAGGAAAAATCATATTTTAGAATAAGTGCATGGCACATTGGGGAAAATTTTAACTATCAGATCAGAAATTTGAAAAATAAAAATCCTTGAAGGTTGAAAGTAGATGGGATTAATATAAGTAATAGGCTTAGTAGAAATAGAAGTAGAGGAAATCAAAGCCCACACTTACACAGGAGAAATCTACTAGAAGTGAGATTGATTCTCCCTAAAACAGCTCCAGATAAAGCCCTACAAAAGACACCCCACACTTGGAGTCAAGCAATACACACAGCCAAGAGGCAGTAACCAGGATAATTATGAAAGGACCATGGTGTGAACAGCTGGTCTAGTTGGCTGCCTTCTCTCATGCCCTTGTTTATTCTATGACTAGCAGCCACAGTATTTATCACTAGAATAAAGTCCTGAAACCCTCTTTCTAAATAAAGTTAACCATCTGCCTCGGGGAGGCTCATAGCCAAACTATAGAGAGAGAGGCACCATAAACCTTAAGATATTCATGATCTCTACAAAGAAAACAGGAGAAATAAAGAAAAGAATTATCTGACTCCAGATTCACAGTAAAGCAAAACCTTCATGAAGCCCTTTGATATATAGCCTCATGTAACAAATATTTCCTCTGCACCCACTATGTAACAGAAATGATTCAGCACCCTCAGAGGATACGCTGGTGGAAAAGTGGTCAGTCCCATACCCTGGTCATGTTTCTATTTTGAAGAACAACACAAACACAAACAAACCTATCTTGGTCACACCAGGCAGCGTTACATGTTATTAAGAAAAAGGGCAGGGAAAAGGGATAAAGAGGGACAATGGATGATAACTGGATGAGAGCAATCCTTTTCTGAGGAGGTGCATTTTGTGTGAGAAACAATTAAAGGGAGGGAGGAAGCCAAGTAATATCTAGAGAAAGAGCTACTAGGTGAGGAAACAGCTGTGCAAAGGCCCTGAGGTGGGAACATACTCCCCAAAATAGCAAGAAGACCAATATGACTGAAACACAGTGAACAATGATAGGCATTATAGAAATTATAGAACAGAAAGTCAGAGAAGTAAGCAGGACCTTGATGTCATATGGCTGTATTGGTCATGCTTAGGACTTAAAGCCATTATAAGGGGTGTTATTGTTGTTGTTTGCAGGGAGTGATGGAACTTGATTTATGTTTTACATTTCTCTGAGGCTGCTGAATACATAATAAACATACGGTGAAAAGAATGGAAGCAGAGCCCAGATTGGTCTATTGCTGCTGCAATACAGTAAGTGAAAGATGATGGTGACTTGGATTAGGGATGTAGCTGGGGAGTGGTGAGAGACAGTCAGATATGGTATTTGTTTGAAGGTGGACATAAAAGTGAGCACGAGTTCATACATTGGATGTAGAATGTAGGACAAGAAAGGTATCAGGATGAATCCAAGGTTGGCATGAGCTACAGGGTGAAGGGTACCATCATCTCCTGATATGGGGAGACTAGGGAAGGAGCAGACCCATCCTTCTGTGGAAGTTCAGCTAGGGGTCTCCCAAGATTGACAGGCCTATCAGACATCTGAGTCGAAGGTGCTGAAAAGCAGTTGGATTCATGAGACTGCGGTTAAAGGCAGAGGTACTAGATGAGGGGATCTGACCCTAAAAAAAAAAAATTCTAAAAGAGAGCACTGGGGTCAGAAACAATGGCTTGTATATGCTACTCCAATGCAAACAGCACAAAACTAGTTCTCAAAAAAAAAGAAACAATTAATAGAAGGAGTAGAAAAAAATCTTGAAATAGGAATAATGAACTAGCTTAAGGGATTCAATACATTACAGCCATTAAGAAAAACTGGTTGGCATTTTATAAAAAGAAACTTTTAAAATATAATCACTTTAAAAATAAAATAAAATTTCATTTAGGATAAGTCAGAGATGGTGACTAGTGAAGAATTTGTGAGCTACAAATGTGTACCTTGGGTTTGGTCCAGATTATAGGACAAGCACATGATGGCCTGGAGAGCATAAAAAAGTTAAGACAGAGAACAGAAACAGAAATCCTAACGTTTATCTAATAAGACATAAAAAGTATATATATATATATTATATATATATATGTGTGTGTGTATATATATATGTGTGTGTGTATATATATATATGGAGAGAGAGAGAAAAAAACTGAAGGAAAAGATATACATCTTTAGACTGAAATTTCCCCTGAGGTATACAAGATTACTAAACAAGACCAGCACTTAGACATATTTTGATGACATTTCAAAACTCCAAGAATAATGAGCAAATTCCAAAATATCTCAGAGAAGATAAAAACAGGTATATTACTTACAGAAACATGGGAATTAGATTGGTATAGATATCCCATTTCTAAGGCCATGTGCTGAAACAAATATTGAATGTCTTCACAAGTCTGTGGAAAAACATTTCATAATTTTAAATTCTAAATCTAGCCAAAGTATTAACCAAATGTAAGAGCAAAGATATTTTCAGATATATAACTGCTCAGAAATTTAACACCTACAGGCATTTTCTGAAAAGCTTACTGATTCAACAAAACAAAACAAAAAATTACCCAAGAAAGAGAAAGACAACACAAAATAACAAGAAGCAAAGAAAATAGACACCTTATGTTCACATCTAAAAAAATCTCTGCTGCAAAGTTTAAAAATGAAACAATGGCAATCTGGATTTAATATCTGATTATTTACAAGCAGATGATGTAGAAATAAAAAGTGTTCTAGGGATGAAGTCCTGTTCAAGACAAGATATTAGTACTGATTTATAAGTCTAGGTATTAATATAAAATATTTTTACTTACAGGTCTCAAAACTTTAACAATAACTATGAGACAAATCATAAAAAGAAGGAAATTTTGTAATTCATTAGTTTAAAATAGATGGAAGAAGAACAGCACAAAAAACCTCAATTTATAATAAAGAAGGAAGGTAATGCAGAAGAAATGGAGAAAAGATGTATTAAAAAGCAAAATAATTCAAAAATGAAGAGATAACAAACACACACAAATATCATGAATTACAACAAATGTGAATGGGCTAAATTATCTGTTAAACTTGTTTTATCTTAAAAGTTACTCACTCTAAAATTCTAAGTTCAGTAAATGGGAAGAAGGAAGCCAAAATATACAAGATGAATGATTGAAACAAAAGATGAAATAATGTGAAATAAAAGCTAGGAAAATATTTTCCATACATCAGCTTACACAAAGAAAGTAAACATGCCATTATTAACATCAGACAAAATATATATGTAAATATACAAGCTGATAATAATGAAACATAACTTTTAATCATGAAAGAATAGCAAAAAAATCATAAAATTGGAACAAAATATTTTCTAAAAAATAATTCCAGATAAAAAATGAAAAGAGCTTTATTCTTTATCGCTTAAAAATCCATGTCCATTGCAGCAGTATTCACAATAGCCAAGACTGTGAAAAAAACTAAATGTTCATCAACAGATGAATAAAGAAAATGTGATACACACACACACACACGCACACGAATACTCTTGAGCCTTAAAAAAGGAAATTCTGAAATATACAACAACATGGATGAACCTGGAGGTCATTGTGCTAAGTGAAATAAGTTAGTCACAGAAAAACAAATACTGCATAATTCTACTCATAAAATGTTTTCTATGAAAATATTCAAATTCACAGAATCAAATTGTGGAATCGGGGAAGCCAGGGTCTGAGTGAAGAGGAAAATTTAGAGTTACTAAACAACGGGCACAAAATTACAGTTAAGAAAGACAAATGCTAGAAATCCACTATACAATATTGTTCCTATGGTCAACAATACTGTATTGCAGACTTAAAAACTTATTGAAGGTAGTATCACGTTCAGTTTTCTTACTACAATGAAATAAAGTAAACAATTATTTTCTTGGTTTAAGAGTGAGAACATTGAATGTTTTTTCTTTCACTCTCCCTTCTTTCCTCTCTTTCCTTCCATAAATATTTAGTGAGCCCTTTCTATGATCAAGCACTGTGATACCTCCAGGATATAAAATAATAAACAAGATAGCCACAGACCCTGCCTTCACTAAACTTGTCATATAGTGAGAGGTAGAGAAGACATACAATAAAATGTGACTTAAAAACAAAAACCATCACTACTGTTGATACAAAAGTCTCATATTATTCATATAAGGGTCACATTCAGTAGGTAAACCTCCACATGCTCAAGTAGTGTATCAAAGCTGAGAGTGTAGCCAAGAGAGGGGCACAGATAAATGCAAATGCTTTTGCCATGTTGAAAGAAAATTGAGAAGGAAGCTTCTAGTTCTTTCGGGCCCTTCATTTCCTATTTCCCAGGGGAAGCCAAGTTAAAGTGTCTACTCAGAATGTGGCCGGCATTTAACACAATTAGATTGTGATAACAAGTGAATTTGACAAAGCATTTTCTTTTTAATCATGGTAGTTTTCCTTGGAGATACGACCCAAGGTTGTGTAAGAATTTTATAGAACCTTTGCCAACACTTGTACTCAAGTTTCTAAAAATTACTAAGTTGTTCCAAAAATAAAACTCTTAATGTATGTTAAACTCAGAAAGCTGTTAAATTGATGACAGTCATCTTTACATGCACATTAATGGGTTGGTCTTATTAGAAAACAAGATCACTTAATTATGGCCTCCATTTTATCACTTAATTTACTTGATTATTGAAACCAAATAAAATCACTACTCATGTGTCTCTGACACTCAAAAAAAGGGTTAATTATTACACTTTATAATATGATTAATGGTCATTTGGATCAAAATGAAAAGGATTTCTTTTCCCCAGGAATTAGCAAAGAAGAAAGCGTATTAGGTTGAGCAATTTTTCAAAATCAATGCAATAAATGCAGTTATCTAAATAAATTGCAGCATCTTACTGGAAGATAGGTAATCTATATTCTCTGAAGCAGAAGTAATTATTCTACAGTTTTTTTTATTTCACATTGTAATAGAATAAACTCGATATTGATGGAAATGTGAAAGAGTTGTGGAACATTAATATATTTGTAGCATAATTAATTTGTAAATGAAGCTAGAGGTAAGAATATTAGCTCATAAGTGAACACTATATGCCAATATTTTATTTAGCTTAATATCAGGTTTCATTTATAAACCAGTTATTTGATATTCATGTAAATCATTCCACTTGTTGTAGAAATTATATATATAATTAAGCAACAAATACACTTAGGATGCTGAACAATTACAGTTTTCCAGTTGATAGCATGTGTTCTACCTCTAGATCATCACCATGTACCTTTTCTTTTTGACTATTATAATCAAGATTTGGCAATTTAATGAATATAAATTACGGCAGGTTAATAATAATCATATATAATTTGCTCCAGCTAAATTTTCTAATGTAATTTATCCATAATTTTTAAAAATCATCTCTGGTTATGTGTCTTTATTAAAAGTCAATGTTGGCAATGATTGATGGGCATTAGGTGGCAAAGTGATTATGTGTATTTCATTTAAATATTTTCAGTCAGAATTCTTTAACAATACTATGAAGAAATACTAGCATAGTTATTATCGTCCACAATACATTGCGAGTAGAGATGGTATTCACTTCATCTTTTTTTTTTTGAGACGGAGTCTCGCTCTGTTGCCCAGGCTGGAGTGCTCTGGCGCAATCTCGGCTCACTGCAAGCTCCGCCTCCAGGGTTCATGCCATTCTCCTGCCTCAGACTCCCGACTGGCTGGGACTACAGGCCCCCGCCACCACGCCTGGCTAACTTTTTGTATTTTTAGTAGACACGGCGTTTCACCGTGTAAGCCAGGATGGTCTCCATCTCCTGACCTCATGATCTGCCCACCTCGGCCTCCCAAAGTGCTGGGATTACAGACGTGAGCCACCGCGCCCGGCCGGTATTCACTTCATTTTAAAGAAAACAAAATGAAGTTTTCTGCTTATAAAAAAGATATATTTTCTTCAAGGTAAAACTGTCACAACTAATTATGCTGTTTCATAATCCACAATAATTATCTACTCTATTTTTATGAGAGGTAAAATTTAATATTACAAAACAATTAAAATCTCCAATTTCATGATACGGTCTTGTTTATCCTACCCTAAAATGTTTCTCCTATTCTAAAATGACTGAATATTATATAATATCCTATTAATATTATACTACAATTAATTTAAAGCACAAATAAGACAATATTTATTTCAATTTTATATACTTTGATCAGACCATATTTTTATTATAAAGAAAGATAAATCCAGATTTATTCATTACCTAAAGTCACCAATATATAAAAATATAATTGATAAATGTTTTCAAAACCTGTTGCTAATAATAAAATAATTTTACATAAAAAACTCAGAATTGAAAGGATAACCTTCAGTCCTTTCTGACAATTTGGTTGATTTTATATTTAAGTTTGAATTCTGCTAAAAGGCAAACTAAAAACTAAAAACTCTCCTCTTCAGTGTGTCTCAGCAGTAACAGTCCCAGTAGTAACAATGGAGAAGCATTTCCTTTCTCCAATACCACAAATGCATGATGGGATGGGTAGTTTTCTATCAACTTGGCTAGGCTATCATGTCCCATTACTTAATCATACACTAATCAAGGTGTTGCTATGAAGGCATTTTTTAGATGTGGTTAGCATTTATAATCAGTTGACCACAAGTAAAGGAGATAATCTTCAATGTGGGTGTGCCTCATCCAATTGCTTGGCAGGCCTTAAGAGCAATAACTGAGGCTTTCCATAGAAGAAAAAAGTCAGCTTCAAGACAGCAGCATCAACTGCTACCTGAGTTTCCAGCCTGCAGGCCTCCCCCTACAGGCGTTTGACTTGCCATCCCCAGCAATCACGTTCCTTAAAATAACTGTCTTTTCTAGAGAGATATAGAACAGGTTCTAATATATTATAGGTTCTGTGTTCCTGGGTCTCCCTACTTCCCACAAAAAGAGGGGTCCTGGCCAGAGGAGCGGGCCTGAGAGGTATATTAGGCCCAATCAGAGATGTTTAGAGATGGACAGAAAAAATGCCTATCCATTTCCTATCCATTCGGGGTATCAACCAGCATGACTGAGAGTAACAACTTCAGAGGATGCCAATTAAAAGTGATCTCAGAAGGCCAAGAGAGCAAAGGATACACTAGACAGGCTGGGATGCTTGAAAGCATATTTGGCATATTTCCGAAACTCTACACAGAGGCCAGTATTACTGAACTTTAGGGTTTTCAGTTTATTCATTCATTAAAGGAATATTCAGGTTATTACTATGTGCAGATTGCTGGTGGTTACTCGAGATATTGTTAATGGAAAAGACATCAAGACCTCTGCCCTCAGGGACTTTGCAGTCTAGTTGGAGACTGGGAAAAGACAATAGATAAAGACATAATTAAATAGTAGTTACTGCTATGAAAAAATAGCGTAATGAAAGGATTGGGTGGGGAAAGGCGATATTCGGCAGGGTAGCTGGGGAACATCTCTGCAGAAGGCTGAAAGCTGTAAACAGCTAGGAGAAGAGAACACCAAGCATAGCTAATTGCAAACACTTAGGCCCTGAGATGGAAATGTGTCTTCAATTTTGGGGAAAAGAAAGGAGGCCAAAGTGGCTGCAGCATAGCACACAAGGGTCAGAGGTAGATTAAGTTCTAGAGAAAGGTGATACACTGATCAAGTAGACCCTTTAGGCCATGGAAAGAAATTTGGAATTTTAAGTGCAATGGAAGTCATTCTAGGATTTTAAGTAAAGGAGAATAATGATCAAATTATACTTTTTAAAAGGTCATTTTGCCTCTTCTGTTGCTTATGGAATGAGTAGCAGGAAGTTACAGAAGCAAACAGATCAGCTCTAAGATTATTTACATTCAAGGCATGGGATTTTGGTGGGTAGCAGTGTGGATGGAGAGAAATGAAGAGTATTCATGTTGGAAGCAAATTCAATATGGTCCACTAGTGGATTTGGTAAATCAGAAAGTTATCCAAGGTGATGTCTAAGCTTACTTGAATTAGGATAAACTTGTAGTGCAACTGAGTAGGAAGGTGAATAGAAAACAGGGATTCCACTACCAGCTCTCTGTCGGTGTGGCTTTAGGCAATTATTCTAACTGTGACCCTCCATTTTCCCAGCCCCAAACAAGAGTTTACTATGCAGAATTCTAAAGTCTTGCCTAGCCCTGACATCTCATGAATCTCTGGAAAGATTATAACTGCAGGTACACTGAACAAAGACTTTTAAAATATCTCAACATTTGGAGAAAATAGGTTTCCCTATTATGCTCCCTGCTTTATTTCCCTTTTATTTCTCTCACTAGCAGATCAGACTAAATTCAATAAGAGGAGAAAAAGTCAGCATACTGTCTATCATTCTGACTCATCCTTCATGGCACTCATGAACGCTCTCAAATTAGCATATGGGTGATATGTGAGCAATACCAGAATGCTAAGCCAGGAGAACTCTTCTGTGCTATGATACCCACAAAAAGCAACAAAGACAGTTACAGATGACCTCCCCCATTTAATTCCAAACATTTTAAAAATTATTTATTTCCTTTTATTTAAAAATCTGAATATGAAAAGCAGAACATCTTTGATATTCTACAAAGTCCAACATTCACTCAAGCATCACAGATCCATATTGTTCCCTGCATTTGGAATGATCCCCAAAACAGCCTGTTTTATTCAATCACTCAAATGCTATTTTTCCAAGAGATATATGCTCTTCTTGGTCCTGGGTTTATAGCTTGCTGATTTCTCTTAGGGTCCAAAAGCACGCAACACAAGCATTGAGAATAGAAGCAGTTGTAGAATTATGCCCAGGAGGATGTGGTTTTACAGGTGTACTGTTTTGAGACATATGAACGGTGACTTTTTCAGAAGAAACAAATAGGAAGCATCAGAAATAGCAGCATGTAAATAACTCCTACTAGATATCAACCATTTTTCTGTGCCTTTTTTTGGGAGTCTCTACTATAAAAAACATTTCAATCTATGACTCTCAATTTCATACCTCTATGAACAAATGTAACACCCAAAACCTGCTTGTATGTACGAGGAATTTAAACACAGAGTAGAAGGCATTTTGTAGTGGCAAATTCTCTCCACTGTGAGGAACATTCATTCTGAGTAGAAATAAATTCTTATTACTATTTGTGAAGGAATGTAGCATGAAGTAAAGTCAGAAAAAGGAAAACAGAACATGGAGGAAACTTGCTTGCACCATTATCTGTGAGTATATTTTCCAAAAAGAACACTGGGTAATAGACGACTAAAAGCAAGAGTATACTACACATTTGAAAAATATAAATGGAGAAGGACCCAATGCCCTGTGAAGCACAAATTTCTGTTGGCATTTAAGCTTTCAACAGGTGACAAAAATAATTGACACTGTTTAATACCGGTGATGAATTCTGATACAAGAGATTTCCTGGAAGTTAGTGTTACAGAGAATGAGCCATGTGGATAGGCCCACTATGGCAGCAAAGCACACAGATCATGTCTTTCTAGTGAAAGTAGAGTTTGTAGACTCCCTCCAGCAAATCAAATCTAGTGTAGAACTTGAGCCTCAAAGTGGAAGAGGATGAATGACCTGCTAATGGCATGCAAATAACTGCTGAAACAATAAGGACTTTTATAAGAACTTTCGTCTGATATTGAGCAATATGAAAAATACTGAAATATATTATCAGAGTTAATATTTCTTTGAATAAATCAAAGAAATCATTTTAGAAAACACTGTGATAAATTCTTACAATTTCATGTTGAGTTGGTGATAACAACTTATATCTCTATAGAAGGATACCAAAGATTGGTTTGGAGACTACAAGTAGAATCAGAGGCTCAAAGCCAGAGCTGATCAAATGATTCTGAAATTCTAACTAATGTTTCTGTGTTCTAGCCATAAAATCACACAATATTTCAAAACTCTGTCAAGAAAATGCTCTGCTTCTTAAAAATGGATTATGTTACAGCGACAAATGAGAAAAATACTTTATATTTAAACAGAAAATGACTCAATAATTATTATGAACTAAAAGATGTAGCAGACAATTTATAGCAAAAGAAAAGAGAATAGCCAATACACAAGAAAGACACTAACTTCACGAAGTAATAGCAACTTAAAAATCAAAAATCAATAGAAACAAAACACCGTTTCATCTACAAAACTGGCTGTTTTTTCTAAAATAATTTTTCCAAATGTCAGCCAAAACAGCAAATTATAAAACAATATGCACAATATGATTCCAATCTAGTTAACAAACAACTGAATAAGAATTGAGATAGGACACTGGAGAGGCCGGGCACGGTGGCTCACACTTGTAATCCCAGCACTTTGGGAGGCCGAGGCAGGTGGATCACGAGGTCAGGAGATCGAGACCATCCTGGCTAACACGGTGAAACCCCGTCTCTACTAAAAAAAAAAATACAAAAAAATAGGTGGGCGTGGGGTCAGGCGCCTGTAGTCCCAGCTACTTGGGAGGCTGAGGCAGGTGAATGGCATGAACCTGGAAGGTGGAGCTTGCAGTGAACCGAGATCGCACCACTGCACTCCAGCCTGGGAGATGGAGCGAGACTCCATCTCAAAAAAAAAAAAAGAAAGGAGACTGGAGAAATCTAAATCACAATGTTATCCCCGATTTTAACTAGGTAGTGACAAAATGTTTAAATTCGACATTTTTCTTTCTATTTTTTTCCTCATTTTTCCAAACTTTCCAGAATAAGAAGTTTTGCAATGAAAAAAGTATTAAAAACCAGGTCAACTAAAAAGCCTATTGTGCTATTGTGAGGCATTTAACTTTATGATTACTCTTTAGAAATGTTTGTTTAGCAACACCACTTAAAGCACTTTTAATTCCCAGAAGAGATATGCATTCCAAGAGGGTAATTACAATTAGAATATTTATCTCATTAGGTGAAGATCGTCCTAATAGAATCCTGTCAACTTTACTGAGATAAATGCGGTAGAAACATTTGGTCACTATAAGACATGCTTTAAAAACACTCAAGCACGTACAACTTACTACTGTGGCTGAAAATGATTCCAAAGATACCCAAGATTTAGACATGTAATGACTGCTTGTTTTCACCTGACCAGAGTAAAAATAACAACTGTTTGCTTCTTCGTTCTCACATCAGATGTTACCTTGCCCCACCACCTGCTCTATCCTTTAATCACATTTGTGGATATTAGAATATTTTCCTATGAAAATAAAGGGTATAGAGACTCCTCATTGCTTTTTTTGTTATGATCATGTAGTAGGGTTGTCAGGATTCAGCTGAAGATGATCTTAAGAAAATAAAAATATCATCAAACAAATTAAAGGAAAAAACTAGGAGATATGCTTAAAACAATGAGACTGTTCCAAGGTTTTTAAAACATTATAGGCCAACAGATGACGATGTTTCCAAGAGAATTGCATCAATTAACCTGTATAGGTTCAACATGGCTTCAAATTGCTGTGGATAAAGTAGCTCTAGTTGCTATACATAATACAGGCAAGAATTTTACAAATATTATCTTATTCAGATTGACCTCTTCCTTGATTGGTTCTAAATTAAATTTTAATATATGCTAGAAGCTCTACAATAGAAAGAAGGATCAGAGCTGTGATGGTATTAATAGAAATATGGTATCTCTTTTTATAAAACAAAAAACATATATATGTATGCATACGTGTATATATACAGGCGTACACATATCTATGCATACACAAAAAAACAGGCAACTCAAAAAATAGAAATGGCTAATAGATATATCTCATTGGAAAACCATAAAAGTGCAAAATAAGACTGTTATTATGTCAAATAGAAAGTTAGAATGCAAAATTATACATAAATTCATATAATTATACGTTAACTATGTGTATGTGTATAACTGAAAGAAATATACCAACATGTTAACTGGTTGGAATCATGGATACTGTGAATATTATTTTCCTAATTTGTAAAAGTAGTAAATTCTCTAAAAGAATCTAAAATTATCATTTATTTTTTCATTATGAGAATTTATTTTAACTTTCTGAAAAAGAGTAACAGATATGTCTCACTTAAGATGTCAACATAGCCTATTCTAATCCTGAACTAGGTTTTGGCAAGTATCACCTAAAACTGATCATTAATATAGAAGCCTTCAAATTTTGCTTCAGTTTGACTTTCTTCAACTTATGTGGTAACCCCATTATTGGAACAAATTTCTCTCAAAAGTTTAGAGATACATGGACACTATTGAATAAAAAGTTGTTTGGGGTTTGCCTATGCATATTTCCAATGTGTGTTAAAATCATTGAGATCTTTATATTTAAAGTACACCCACACATATACAAATAAACCCTACCAGGGCCAAGTGTTAGAATATACAGCATGTGGCAATCCAAATATATTTCAAGAGAATAAATTAGGAAACTTCAAAAACTGCATTTATTTTAAATCATAATGATGAAACTGCCAAATAAAATGATGTTCAGCTTTTAATTCTATAATTTTCATTCACTCAAAAAACTCAAAATATTGAAATATTTCTTCCATTAATAACCTGTTCTATATTCTGATGTGGCACTTTATGGAGGAAGTAAAGGAATATTAAAGCAAGCAGAAAAGAAGAGTGGTTTAAAGCAGTGATTCTGATGTCAGAGCCATCTGTGTCTGGATTCTCAATCCCGACTCCTAATTAGAAAGTTATTTAACTTTCTTAAACATTAACTTTGTCATATATAAAATGGAAATGATTATGCTCTATCATATAATTAAAAGATTAAGTCTTATTATGTACATATGACACTTAAATTGCACATATTCTATATTAAGCAAACAAAACCGTATTAACTAAAAGCAAACAGTCAATGGCACTGATTCCTAAGCAAATGGAGGAAAGAAATTAAGGAATCCTTCAGCCTCTGAATGGAGGTCAAGATTCTCTGTTCATTTAACATATTTTTATTCAAATCAGTCAAAGGCAAAGAAATTAATCATGAAATCCAGTATGGGAACAATGCAAGACAGCAAAAGATTACATTATCACTAAGCCATACAGATGGAATCAACAAATAGATATTGTTTTGAAACTTTTCCCTCTTATTTTTAGTTGACACATGATAATTATTCATACTTATAGTATACAGAGTGATATTTCAATACATGTATATAATGCATAATGATCAAATCAGGGTAATCACCATATCTATCACCTCAAACATTCATCATTTCTCTGTGTTGGGAATATTGAAAACCTTCTCCCCCAGATCTTTGAAAATATAAATAAATCATCTCCAGCTGTATTTAACCCTACAGTGCCAAATAACACTAGAATGTATTCTTCTTGCCCAGCTATAACCCTGCACCAACCTCTTAACCTCTCCTCTCCTTTCTTTAACCAACCATTCCCTCTCCTTTCTTCCCCCTCCCCCTCACAGCCTCTAATAACCGCAATTCTACTCTCTACTACTATGAGCTCAACTTTTGTTAGCTCTCACATATGAGTAAGGATATGCAGTATTTATCCTTCTATGCCCTACTTATTTCACTTAACATGATACCCTCCAGACTCATCCGTATTGCTGCGAATGACAGAATTTCATTCCTTTTGGTGGCTGAATAGTAAGCCATTCTGTATACATACATTTTCTTTATTCATTCACGCTTGCACACCTAGGTGGATTCTATATCTTGGCTATTGTGAATAGTGCTGCCATAAATAGTGTTACAATAAATAAATAGTGCTGCAATAAATAAATATACAGTGCTGCAATAAATAAATAAATAATAGTGCTGTAATAAATAGGAGACATCTCTTCAATATCCTGAATTTGTTTCCTTTGGATGAATACCCAATAGTGCAACTGTTGGATCATATGGTAGTTCTATTTTTAGCCTTTTGAGAAGCCTCTCTACTATTTTCCATAATGGCTGCACTAATTTACATTCCCATCAACAGGGTATAAGAGCTCACTTTTCTTTGTATTCTCACCAGGAAACATTTAGATCTTAAACTTTGGGGCTGGATAATGAGTAGAAAAACAAGGTATTGCTGGGTCTTTATTGAGACCACATATTCTCACAACTTATGGTGACTAAACAAGCATCTATCACTGTCTTAAAGAGCAAGAGAAAAAAATCCACAGGAATAACTCCAAATTCGGTTCATGACCAAAAGTAGAGTAAGTATCTCTAGGAAAGGAGCTTATCCTCCAGTGCTCTTAGTTCTCAAGATTTGGTTTCTCTGAGATATCAATAAAAATGGTTAAGTCTCACAATTTCATGGAACAATGACATTTTCAAGAGAGTGATAATACAATTTGGATGTTACCAAGTTTCAAAGCCCACATGTCAATAAGGAAGCATATCACAGAAATAGGGGTAGAAGCTAGAACTCAGGCTGATTCCACTTTTTTTTATTCTGCTCAGATTCAGTCTATCTCAGAACTTCACCAAAAATAACATTTCATTAACAACGGATTGGAAATGGAGAGTTTGCCTATACTGACCCTATATAATCACTGATCTTGCAAACACTAGGAATACTGTTGATTCTGTGCCCTGCAGAGGGACTGAGTCACAGGTAAGAAAGAATTCTCCTTCAGAATTACGCCCATGTTGGTTGGAAAACAAACATTTCCACGGAAGTCAGGACTAACTTGTCTTTCCAAATTCTTAGAACAAAGAACTACAAAAGGACAGTTAAGAATAGCACTCCACCTTCTGGCCGGGCGCAGTGGCTCATGCCTGTAATCCCAGCACTTTGGGAGGCTGAGGCAGGCAGATCACAGGGTCAGGAGATCAAGACCATCCTGGCTAACACGGTGAAACCCCCATCTCTACTAAAAATACAGAAACAAAATTAGCCTGGTGTGGTGGCGGGAGCCTGTCGTCCCAGCTACTTGGGAGGCTGAGGCGGGAGAATGGTGTGAACCCAGGAGGCGGAGCTTGCAGTGAGCTGAGATAGTGCCACCACACTCCAGCCTCGGTGACAGAGCGAGACTCCATCTCAAAAAAAAAAAAAAAAAAGATTATACTCCATCTTATTTGGTTATCTGTTGCTGATATCAAAAGAAAAACTCCCCCGCCGCTTTGTTTTTTAAGATGGGGTTAGAGAAGAGTAAGGGTGGTAGATATCTTACCTGAATACAGAATAGCCTGAGTAAAACAGAATAAAAAGATCGCTGAGCTTCTATATGCACATAAAAGCCTGAGCAGGAAGTATCTGGTCTATTTCTTCCTAGTTTTCTGGTCAACCTGTAATGTGGTCTTAACATATGAGAATGTCGCAACATGTCAATTCTAGACTCTTTAAGGCTAGGTGTATGCTCCATCTAGATTACTTAGAACAATATTTTTCTTATTCAAAATTTTTTTTGCAAAGATTACTTGTTGGTTTAAAATATATATTTTCCTTGTAACATTTCATAGAAAATCACTCCACAACAATAAACATGTTTATGCTGTGAATACAATTTCTTGAGTGTCTACGATACGCCAAAGGGCAGTTCTAGGTACTGTAAACAAAGCATCATCTTTGGGCCAGAAACCAAGTTCTTCAAACAACACACACGAAGTAGAATCCCCTAATTATTTTAGTCATTAAATCTGCTTCCTTAGAGTAAATCCCAGAAAAATCAAAAGTAATAATAATTAGCATTACATAATAAGAAACCTAAGCACCTTAACCACTAGGAGGCTGCCCAACATACGGAAGATCGTACCTACATATTTGTTGAATAAATAAATGGATGAATGAGTAATATCAAACAAAAAAAATGGGCTGAACTAGCCAAGATTAAACCAATAACAAGTATTAGAAATACACAGGTTAGAGAATTTTTCTAGTAAGGAATAACCAAAGCCAGTTTTTAAAATGTCTTGTGGTTTTAAAATGTCTGAAGGTTTGTTTTGCGGAGTTACAGGACAATATAGGGAGAAGCAGTTCAGTACCGTGGATAGCTCCCGGAAGACATGCTCTCTAAAGTCTGAAATCTGCTTAATTGCTGTGTCTTTCAACTGCAATCATCTCATTCAAGCGCTCTATCACTTTTATGCCTGATTCACTTCCAATAAGAACAGAATGACTCCTCAACCTCACCCTCACTCTGACACACACAAAACAAATATGCACACGTAGAAGTCTGGCCTATTTGTCAAAATGGAGCACTGCCTGTCTCGATTAGGGGACATGCCTGTCACTTTAGAAAACTGATCCAGGAAATCTTATCTTTTACTGTGTGACAGCTCATCCTAAGAGGGCTCTCTCCCCACCTCGATCTAGGGCAAACGATTTATTGCAGCACCTGATAAAGAAGCTATCTAAAAGTTGGAATGAAATATATTACAGGCTGGGCACCATGGCTTATACCTGTAATCCCAGCACTTTGGGAGGCTAAGGCAGGCGTATCACTTGAGGTCAGGAATTTGAGACCAGCCTGGCCAACATGGTGAAACTCCAACTCTACTAAAAATACAAAAATTAGCTGCCTGTGGTGGTGCATGACTGTAATCTCAGCTACTTGAGAGGCTGAGGGAGGAGAATCGCTTGAATCCAGGAGGCAGAGGTTGCAGGGAGCTGAGATTGTGCTGCTGCACTCCAGCCTCGGTGACAGAGTGGGACTCCATCATAAAGAATTTAGAAACATATTACAAAACTATAATTCAGCATTATAGACTCAATAAATCTCTTTCTGAGGTAGACTACTATATCATGTTACTACTCCATAAGTATTTACATAAATGACACAACCTAACACTACCTATGACAATAATAATTATTATTATAAAGTAACAATAACTCTAAATTTAAAAGACATTATTTGATATATCCCAAAACAACACAGAGCTAAAGTAAAATATTGACAAATAGGAGACATTCATCTTTACTATTCTACTTCCTTTGCTTGTCTACCGAGTTCCTAAACATTTGTGTGTTTTTATGTTGTGGCAGTCATCCAGGATTGGATATTTATTTACACAGTTTCCCTTATACTAGATTACAAATTCGAGAGGAAGAACAATGTTTTAATTATCTTTGTATCATTTATAACAGCTAACAATATCCTAGATGTGGTAAGTATCCAATAATTATTTTTTTGAATTAAACTGAATTGAAATAGCTTGTCCCTGGTTTATAAAATGTCTGTTGTCAGAGCAGTATGAGGAAGGTCTATCCCTGTCCATAATCTCATTACTGTAGAGAGAAAGAAGGAGGAGCTGCTGTTTCTGTCAGCAAACATAACAAAGAGATTTGGGTCATCTGGAAATATTTACCCCATTAAAAATCCCTCTGAGAGAAAGTAATACAAACCATGCCTTTCTGCTGTGAAATCACTGAAGATTCTATTTATGTTTTCTTCTTTATGGTTTTACTTTAAAATCTGCAAAGACTCTGTTAGGAGGAACCAGCAGAGAAGTATAAAAACAGCTGATCACTTGGGGAAAACATAAAGTTAAGAGAAGAGATTCCAAAGAGAGAGAAAATGAAAGAAAGAAGGAAGGAAGGAAATATGGGAAGAAAAGAGGAGGGAAGAAAGAATGGAGAGATGGAAGGAGGAAGGGAGAATATACTAAAAAAGAAGATGCTGTTCAAAGGTGGTACTGGAAAGTAATGAAAATTGTATCTTGACAAATGGTGATAAGGATAGAAAAAGCATCATCATCCCCAAATCTCAAAAGTAGAAAATAAATTTCTTCTTGTCTTCCCATGGATTGTATTACACAGAAAAGAGGAAGGATAAATATAGCTTTGTTTTTGTTTGTTTACTTCAGATTACTTCTTGAGTACATGCTCCAGTGACATGTTTTGGAAGAATTCATTTAGATTGCTTGCAATAGATTCTCAAGTAATTCCAATAACTACTAAGGTTTTCCAAGATAAATTTAAATTGTGTGCTTAGTTTTACCAAAATCAGATATATTGACAATTTTTATTCCCATATAATTTTTTATCTTGAATGTAGTCATCCAACTGCTTTAAAATAGTTATTAACAGTTTGGGGTACTCACTTTAGAAAATTAGTCACTGAGTGAAGCCCCTTTTCAATTCAGCAGGTTTTCTGTTTCATTGAGACTCAATTCTATCAGGTGTTTCTCTTTCAGCATTGAAAATGTCATCCCAAAGGACTTCCAATCCTGTTTAAACACTAAAACTGTGCAGCAGAGCTCCAAATTTCCATGAAAGTGACTCTGCTAGTGAATCTACTTCATTTTTTTCTCCATCTGCAAAGAATAGTCTTGTTTTTCTTTCCTGCCTCAAGAACACCTAATCCTTACATTTTGAAAAAACAGAACTTGAGTTATTGCCAAGGGCCTTATTATAACATAGCTGGAATAATCTGCTATGAGTGCTAGTTGGTGCTATTGTTCTTTACACATGCTTTTCTAATTCAGATATGATTGGTTATGAGCTATTTACTGAATATTGAAATTTAATATAGTTAGGTTCTCAAACTACCTGTGGACAGATGCCTGTGAATTACATGGGTGTGAGAATTAGAAACATGAGTAGGGGTTTTTAAAGTCTCCTTGCTCAACATTAGGCATCATTTTTGACTTGTCACATTTGCTATCTGTGGACTCAGAAAGCAATGCGACAATGGTTTCCAAGTCTAGGTTTTGGATGGGGCTGGAAGTTTTAACAGCCTCACTGTGAACATTTGGCATGTTCCAGACTTCTCAATGAGGGAGATTACTGCAAAGACTGAGGCAAAGGTGAAACAGGACAGTCTGTAAGGGCAAGACATAAGTCCAGAGACCATAGAGAGACTTCAATGTCCAGTACAGACTTAAAGAAAACAAAAATAAAGATCTATCATAGTAATGGCTTACTAAGCCCTACAATGAACAGCAGTATTAAATTTTTACTAATCTATTAATGAAACAATTTTTTTTTAAATCTGAGTAGTCAGTTAAAAAATAAACCAAACTTTTCCAATTCTAAAACCAATAATGGTTGTGTCATGTGATTTGGAATGCACTGGACAGAAAACTGACAAATTCTGATTTCTTTTTTTCTGTTCTGTTTCTTTGGCCATGTGCCATTAAAGAAGTCATTTAACCCTCCTGTGTACTGGGCTTCTATTTTGTCATCTGTAAAACAAAGAGCCTGGACTAGAAAATAACAAAATTTACTTCCAGGAATAAATAGGCGTTCATTTAGTTTGAACATAAAACTGTATTACATTTGAACAGCTAGGAAAAGAGAAAAAGTTTTGTGTATTAATATATGTGTTCTAGGTTTCTGAATTTATACTCTAGTTCCTTAAAGAGTAATGTGCTTTTCATTCTAAATAATAAGAGGTGACAAGGATGAGCACTAAGACCCAAATAAATGAAAAAGGTCATGTAACTAGTTCCAGGTCAGTTTTCTCCCAAAATCCTGCAAAGCTATAAGAAGTGGAGGAAAAAGGCCAACCTGGCTGCTGCTGGCTTGAAGTATGCCAAGAAATTCCATCACAACTCCTTGGAGCCAACCAAGGAGCTAGAACATGTAAGCAGTGGGAGAAAGCTTCCCTCAGCACTCAACATCAGAAGCCCAAATCAGAATGTGAAGTAGGCTGCCAGGAGTTGAATTTAAGTTACTAGAAACACAAAGGGCAAGAGTGCTGCCTTCTTCATCTCCCACTGTATTCCACGATTCTGTAGCGAAGGGCAAGACTAGAGCCAACCTGAACTCAGAGCTGTGACACTGCCCGGGCAGCCATGAGATCCTAGTGAGACAGGCCACCAGATGCGAATACAGCAGCCTAAAACATCCAGCAGCAGGTGAAATGAAAAACAGCCCAAGAAAACCTCATGAAGATCCAGCCACTGAGAATGACATCTTTCATAATGATCAAATCTAAGTTTGGTCTACTGAGACATTTTACTTCTCTAAGAACAGAATACCTTAGATAGCATTAGGTAATACTGTGAGTGACAGAGATACAAGAAAGGCAGAATAAATATTGAACGTTTATCTTGAAGGAATATGTTTAAAGAATATTCTTGATAGGAGGTGGCAAACACTTTCTATTTCCCTATGGTGTTAATATAGCAGACAGTACTAATGAATAATTATTGATAGTGATAATTATTTATTAATAGCAATAGTGTTTTATGTAGTACCTGGGTACTACGGCCTTACAAATTTTCTCAACTGGCAGGTACTATCAACTGATCTGAGTTGGCATGAGGAGGAAAACCTATTTACTATCTCACTATCTTTTTTTTTTTTTTTTTTTTTTTTTTGAGGCACAGTTTCACTCTGCCACCCCAGCTGGAGTGCAGTGATGTGATCTCAGCTCACTGCAACCTCCACCTCCCAGGCTCAATGGATTCTTGCTCCTCAGCCTCCCCGGTAGCTGGGACTACAGGCACATGCCACCATGCCTGGCTAATTTTTCTATTATAGTAGGGACAGGGTTTCACCATGTTGGCCAGGCTGGTCTCAACTCCTGACCTCAAGTGATCCGCCCACCTCAGCCTCCCAAAGTGCTGGGATTACAGGTGTGAGCCACCTCATCCAGGCTATTTGCTATCTTTTCTACAAGAGAAAAAGAGTTCCGTGCTGAGAATCATGACCTGCTCATCCTTCAGGCTCCACCATTAACCACCCCTGGACAAGGTGTCTCATGTCTCTGGACCACATCATCCTTATCAATAAAATTTGCAGGGAAGGGTGGGCTATCTCTAAGTTCCCTTTGTGTAGCCCAGCCCTAGATATTTGCAACTTTAAGCAGTGGGGAGTATTGATGAATAATGGAGGAAAGCAGGACTGTCACATAGCTCAAAGAAATGAAGTCATGTGTTGAAATCATAAAACATCATCATTTTTCCCTCCTAACAGAGCTACAGATGCTAATTAAAAAATTCTCTATTGAACAGTAGTTATTTAAACCAATAAATGTATTATTGTGTAACTCCTTCACAGATGAGGAATTCAATGTCCAGAGGGGTTAACCAATTTGCCTAAAATTATGTAGGTAAATCTGCATACCCAGATTATGATGATCAGCACCAAGATTATTATTATAAAAAGTTGTGATGGGGTTTAGAGATGGATTGCCAAATGGTGAGCCCAAATCTAACAAGCCAGTACCCTTCCTCTATCACTGTTAGTTTCTTGTCCTAATTTCTTGTTACTTCAATAGTTTTAGGGTCCCATATCCTTTCTAAAAAAATTTCTTAAGATCTCTTCTTCACTAAGCATATTGATTTTACCCATCCTTTCTTATTTGCATTTGCAAGTTTCCCAATTTATAATGCCTGAAATGTGTATTAGTGGGCAATGTACTCTCTTTACCACATCATAACTATGCTGAATAAGACCTCACCTAACACAAGCCTTGTGGAATCCAAAACCCAGCTATTTACTGCTATCTTTTTGCTTATATCCTTTTACCTGCATATTATTGGATATGCTTCCTTGAGCAGTAATCAGTTAATTCCCTAAAAAAAGATCATAGTATGCCATAAAATGATATTAATCTGTTTCTGTAGATCTTTGCTGTCTAATCTTGAATCTGGTTATCAAGTGTTTTCTGTTGATTTGCTAATAAAGAAACCAGAGGCATTTCAGGCTGCATATGAAACATAATGAACATAAATTCACTAAGTGATCATATTCTTAGAGGATTACAATCCAGAACCATCATAGCAATGGAAACAAAAGGATGTAAGGCCCATGACACTTTGCATAAACACATATAGGTGGGAGGTTTCATAAGCAGTCAGGAGACTTTAATTCCATCCTCAACCATCACACTGAAGTTACAAACTTGCACAACTTTCCTCACTTACTCAGGGCTCAACTATAAAGTGAGGATTCTTCCTTCTATCATGTTGTGGTTTATCATTTTTTGGCTAATATTGTCATGGTAGCCTCTAGTATCCTCCATGTGTGACAGCTCTCCTGGCAGTTATATAATTTTACATTTGGCAGCATATACTACCAGTCTTATTCTTACTCAGGATGACCCAATGCCAGCCTGAAAGTCAGGCTGAAAGCCACCTCCTCCAAGACAAATTCAAAACATCTTATGGGGGTAATCAGTAACAGCCTGCTACAGCCACAGCTAAGAAAACGACAATTCTGTTCTCCACATTCAGTCTGCACTTTGCAGAGGGGAAGAACTTACTGACTACTTTTTTTCTCCAATGAGGTCAGTTGACTCTAAACCACTTTATAAAGCATCTACACAGGCTCTACAACTCCATAAAGCTAATCTCTCTGAACCAAGAAGAGACTTTAAGATTTTCAAGTTTTCTAACCTTTTATGTTAAAGATAAAAACTTGAGACCCAGAAAGGTGGAAATGCGAGTATTAGAACCAAAAATTCTTGATTCCTAGGTCAGTGTGCTGACAAGGGAAAAATACGATAGCATGGGAAGATGAACAATTTCATTATCAGTTGGTTATAAAGGGCAGTTCTTCTCTAAAACATCATAAAATACAATGTTTTCTCAACATACACTGGAAATTTTAGAAATCTCCTCCACATATTTATTGTTATACTGCCTCACTATAAGAGACAGATTGTCTGTGCTAAAGCTTAAATTATGTCTCCTTCACTTACTTGTTGTTAGTCAAGTTAACTACTTTGCACTTCATTTTCTTATCTATGAAACGGCATTAAAATACATCCATTAAATCAGTTTTGAAAGGTAAAGAGAGTTAACTAATGTAGTGTTACCAGCACTGTATGCTCACACATTCCTTAGCAAATTCAAGAGGTATATACTGTTTATTGCTCAACAACAACAAATCACTACAAATTAAAACATCCCCAGTGTATCCTAACACCAAGATGAATCCTTAGGAAAATGTCCTCAGATGTGCTAACACTCTTAAGAACTCTCAAAGAAGACATTTTCTTACAATGGTCCTGAGGGGTACTGTTCTTTGCTTCCGTGACTTCTAAGAGCTACCATCCTTCATGGAAATATGACTGGAGATTTAAGAAGACAATAGGTTTGTTTAAACTTATTTCAAGCCTAAATATCCATATCTTAATGTAGCCTTTTAAAATCATACTAAAATAATACCATGGGGAAAGTTTCAAAATATATTAATTGAATAAAATTAATTTAAAAGAGCATTTATAATACAAATTATGTGAATGTATGTAAAGGAGGGAAAAGGCCTAAATATGTGTACCTCAAAATGTTAACAGAGCTCTCATTCAGTAGTAGGATTATGGGTTTTTTTTCTTTATCTTAATTTTTTCCCAATTTTTGTACTATAAAAATATGCTCTAAGGACACTTGACTTGGTTAGTAAATATCTTTACAGATACAAGATAAAATAGAAGTTAAGAGCACAAGCTTTGCAATCACTGACTGTAATTTCTAGCTATGTAACTTTGCCTAAGTTCCCTAAAATCTCTGTGTCTCAACCCTCTGGCAAAATTGGGTTAATACATGTTTCTATATAGTAGAGCCATTGTGAGGATTAAATGAGTTAAAATATATGAAGTGATTAAAATAATGCCTGACACATAGTCAGGACTCAACAAATGCTAGCTATTGCTCTTGATGATGATGTCACTAGTTTCATTAATTGAGAATATTGATTTAACCAACAACCTTGCTGTAAAACCACATGAAATTCATATTTTAATAAAGATAAACATGTTACTTAAAACAAGTGACTGCCCTGAACAAGAGAAGTACATATATAACATTAGTATATTTGCCAAACATGCATTCAGTCTAAATTGAAGACTATTCTCTAATTATGAAAATAAGCTTATGACAACTTATAACAATATTAGAATTATTAAAATAAACATCATTGTTGGTCCATATTCATACATCTTCCATCCTATATCCATGGATGATCCTTTGTGTACTTTTCTAGGTTTGCCAAACTCATTCTGTTTTTAAGCAAAACAAAACGGTTTGAGGATTAGGTAGATGGTTGATTGAAGGACAACAGAAATCCAACTTCAGTTGTGTGGTATTTGCAAAGTCAGTACAATCCAACCATGTCTATATGCAGGGTAATAAGAAATTCACCAGGTCAAAGAGAGGATAATCATTATTTAAATCCCTACTATAACTGCAACAGAAAATCTAATGCTTGGGCAAGTCATTTGGCTGTAATAAGTGATGAAATGCATCTTTAAAATGCAATAGATCTCTAAAAAGAAGTTGCACTTGCATTTTAAAGATGCAAATGCAACTGCTTTGCTGGTATAAAAAATTCATATTATAATTTAGTATTTTTCTTACTACTGAAATAGAAGGCTCCATGAAATACATGTTTGGTCTTCATCCACTTTCCTGGGGTACCACACTGAAAATCAGTGGAACCTCCAAACTATGTATTTTGTATGCCAATGAGTTGACTGCTGGCTGCCAGTCTTGGGTAGCTTCAGGATGGGGGCTGGTCACTGGATAGACCAAAGCATGATTAGAGGTTTGGAACTTTCAACCTCACCCCACAACCTCTGGGGATGGAGAGAGGCTGAAAGTTAAGTTGATTACCAGGGTCCGATGGTTTAATCAATCACACCTATATAATGAAGCCTCTGTAAAAACCCAAAAGGATTGGGTTCAGAGAGCTTCTGGGTAACAGAATATACAGAGTTTCCTGGAGGACGGCCCACCCAGGAAGGGCACAGAAGCTCTGTCCCCCACCACCCATGCCTTACCTTACACATTTCTTCATCTGTATTCTTTACAATATTCTGTATAATAAACTGGTAAATGGTAAATGTAAGTAAGTGTTTTCCTGAGTTATGTGAATCACTGTACCAACTTAATCAAACCCAAGGGGGAAGTTGAGGGAACCGCAATTTATAGCCAGCTGGCTGGAAGCACAGATGCAACAAACTGGAGCTTGTGACTGGCATCTGCAGTGAGGGGAGGAAACAGTCTTAGGGACTGAGCTCTCAAGCTGAGGGATCTGACTGTATCTCCAGGTAGACAGTGTCAGAGTAGCATTGAATTAGAGGACACCCAGCTAGTGTCAGCTGCAGAACTGATGGTTTATTTGTTGGTAGTGAGAAATCCCCACACACTTCTTGGTGACTAGAGGTCACAGAAGTCTTCTGTGTTGACTACTATTAAATGAGAGATTAGAAAAGACACTTTGGTTTAGTTTTTCCTACATTAACAAAATACCAAATCTCCCTTCATCAAGCCAGGGCCTAAGCCACACATATGCAGCATGGAGAATGTACTTTTCCTTGTTTATGTCTCTCAAGTCAGAATCGAAACTCAATTCTTTGCAGAAAGCAAGAAGCAAGCCATATTCATTTTATCTCCCCATTGCTACCTCAACCCCAAACCTCCAAGCATCAAGAATACTTCTTGGCACACAGTGGGCTTTTTCAAATTAATTTTTTCTGCATGAATAAAGCTTTGTGATTTCTTGTTTTGTATACAAATGTAAGAATCTATGAACACATGTTTCATAGTAATATGCTGTGAATAATTATTTTTCATATCTAAAACATTAGCTCCATACCTAGTCCTAAAGGATGTTTTAAATGGGAGGTGAAGTGGCCTGACCAGGTCCCAGCTAAGCAGGAAACTTGTGCAATGGAGGTATCTAAGCCTTCACTCTGTATACCACATGATACTCTTTCTTTCTCAAAATAGAATTCTTAAGGTAATTTCTTCAAACCTGTGATTAACTACACACAACTGAATTTTCTTCCATGTTTAAGTTAGATTAAAGAAAAAAACAAAAATAATGCAAGATTGTTTTAACCACACATAGAAAGTAATTTTCAATTTAAGTATCTGAATGAAGTTAAATGAAGTGATGGGGATTTGAAAACAAATTTGAAAAGTACAAAACACACCTCAAATGTAATGCATAACTGTTGTTACTGATCTCTTTCAAATCATGCTTTACATTTGAGAAGCTATATCTCAATAAAGAGTGAGAAAAACGCAATCAATTCCCATGAATTGCCTCCTTTAATCCCTATGACACCAAAATAATATGGCTGTCTTCTGAACTCTGCCTGCTCTTTATCACAAGCTCACCTTTCTTTTCTGCACCTGGACTTTGCCACAGGGTGAGAGGTCTTCAGGGTTCCACGTTCAGTTTTCTATCCTAATTATTGACAGCTCTTGCTCAGAAAACACATCCATGCTCTGGTCAATGTTTCAACTGCCAATCCTTGAAGGACAACTCCCATACTCAAATCTGGAGTCCTGTGTGCACTTCTGAATTACAGTCACCTATTTCCATTTGCCCATTGTGTGTTGACTGGCCTGTCTTATCATTTTTCTCAAGTTAAAAATGCTAAGCACAAAATTCACCACATCACCTTCACTGCCTTTTTAAGACATATTTCTCCTTTATGATCAGACTCCAAAAGTCCACAAAAAGCCTTCTTGTGGACTTAACACAGTGCCATTCTGGGGACTGAATGAACAGAGTCCCTGCTTTCTGTAAAGATTTAGTATTCAAAGGGAGTAAAAATGAAGGAAAAGTGCGATAAAGGGAAAGATACTCCACAACACTGATCTGAAATACACAACATTGGAAGCTTCCTCGTGGTGACTGCTCAACATCTTTGAAGATCTTCCTACATTTTGGAATTTTCTCACACCATGAGTCCAGTTTTTAAAGCCAGAAAATTCAAAGAGTATGGGCACCAAACCAGGGAAAACCAGTTTTCTGGCAGGAGCAGTTGGTGAGGCATTTGGTTCCTCAGCTTTGGGAGGCCAAGTCCTGGCATCACAGGTGCTGAGAAGCCATATGATTAGAGAGAAGTCCTAAGGTGTGGCTGTGTAGCCCCAGAACCCTGCTCTTTGGCACTCTCTGAGATTCTACGTGTTTATTAGTATCTGTTGTTACGTTATTGTTTTCTGATTCAACTAGCGTGTGCAAATTCTTCTATTTGCAACAGAAAGCCCTGTTCAATACACACATTAAAGCATTGAAACTCGGCAAATTCTCAGAAGCACAGATTGAGCATTAGGGACAAGTGGTTGATTTCAAAAACAATTACGTTTATCTTTACCCTGGGGTATTTTTGCACACCAAGCTATGTTTGCCACACTACAGAGCCACACGTGGAAAATTCACGTTTCCATGAAATGGGAATGCAGAAGCTCTTAGCTCATATGAATAAGTTTCACCCTGATTTCCTTAACAAGTAGTGAGTGTTTATTCTGAAAAATAATATAGGAAAGTTAATTTGATGACAGTAAGTTTATGAAAACCTGTGTTTTCTCCACCCTGAGAGTAAATTCAACCAAAATCTTAAAATTTAGTTTCCTAAGTAGGGTTTCAAGGTCACCAAAAATCAATTTGTTATGATTATGAGTACAGCACAGTCATTAGCAGGATGAGCCCCAGAATCAGCATATCTGAATTTGAGTCCCAATTCTACAACTCAACAATTTTGTCACCTTGAGCAATATAAATCACATATCCATGCATTAGTTTCCTTTTCTGCAAAACAAAAAAACTTATAGTACCATCCGAACTAGTTTTATAAATATTGTATAAGAAAATGTATGGAAGGTTAGTAGCACCTTGCCTAGCATATATTTAGACTCAATAATTGTTAGCCATTATGATTATGAGTAATATTTTTAGCAATTATGAGGATCGTGATACCATACCATGTAAGGCCTTCTAGAATTTGGCTAAGCCCTGTGCTAGATGTCTATTTAGGAGGACCATTTAATATAAAACATCTCAGTTGTTCCAAATTACTTTTGAAACTAAATTGCCCACACTCCTTGGCTGAGAAACATCCACCTGGGGGTAAGTTTCCTGACTGAAAAGCTATGCAGCTCTTGATGGGCTGTTTTTTTTTTTTTTGTTTTTTTGTTTTTTTGGTTTTTTTGCCTGAAAACAGCTTTTCTACACCAAGGCCCCTTTGAGGGCATTTTGGCCTCAGCTTAGAAGGACAGTGAGCTACTGCAATGGCATTTATAGAGGGCCTCAGAGTTTCCAAATATTCATTTCTAGACAATGTTTCCAGTTGGGGTCCCTTTCCAGTGGCTTGGGGAAAACAAATATTTGTCTTTGGATAGGTGTGTTCCAAGCATTTAAATACTTCCCTGGGAAAATATCATCTCCAGCAAATGTTAACTTTAAAAGTTAGTTGTTTGTTTAGCAAAAAAACTGTTGCTATAAAACACAATCTTCCCAAGGTATTTGCAAACATATGTGTTGGTTTTGTCACTACTTTTACAATGTGGTTATGATGTATTTTGGTTTGATACCTAAAGTTTCTTTTGTTTAATGCCATCATCCATTAACAATGGCTGTCACCATTGTTTGTACTGATCCTTTTGACAAACTGATGAATATTTTCTATTATTTCCTCAGAAAAAGAAATTCTCCTATACCTATATTTATGTCTGCATACAGAACAACCATGCATAGTTAACAGTTGAAAGCTCTGCAATGAATGCCCAATAAATGATCTGTTCATTGGTATTGCATAAACCAGAAATTTCTAGAAACTAGCACTTCAGTTCTTTGCTATAACAATGATACTGCACATTCATAACCCTGGCTTTGTGAACCCCTTGAATCCCTTCTACAGGTACTTTAGAGTCTTTCTCCTCGAAGTGCAGTCTTAGAACCAGCAACATCCGCATCGTATGTGAGCCTGTCAGACACATAGAACCCGAGACCCCAATTTAGACTACTAAATCACAGTTCACATTTTAACGAGATCCTCTGTCGATTCACATGCACGTTAAATTTTGTAAAGCACAGCGTTGGGTTCATGGATAGTTGCTTAAGAACCTCTGATCTCTATCATTCTTTCTGTACTTGAGTCACAAGTTAAGTGAAATTTTCATACTGTCTTCTAGAAAACCCCAATGTAATGTGTATGAATGAATACAAATTAAAGGCTAATCATTTATTCATTCATTATTTCAACAATTATTTATTGAGTTCCATTACATGTCAGGCATTGTTTCAGTGACTGGAATAAAGCCTCTATCTTCATTCTAAAGAGAGAATACAGATAATAAATATGCAAATAAAGATATAATCTGCCAGATGGTCATTAGTGTTATCAGGTAATACAGAGCAGGGTGGGGGTGATAGGGAATGCTGGTGGGGTGCTGCTTTTAAATGGGGTGGCCAGGGAAGCCTCATGAATAACATGGTATCTGAGCGAAAATCTGAAGGAAGTAAGGAAATGAGACCTGCACCATTGGAAGGAATTGCTTTCCAGCAGAGTAAGGTAAGGCAGCAAACATCCTCAAGCAGGAAGATCTTCAGTGCACCTGAAAACCAAGAAGAAGGCCAGATTCCCTGGAATGGGAAAGCAAGAGGGAGAAATTTGGAAGATGAGATCAGTGAGGTGGGATGAGAGTGATCATTTAAGTTCTGATAGTCACTGAACACATGTACCAATTGCAGTGAAAGCCTTAGGAAAGAGACCTGGGGCAGTGAAAAAGCCTTTCAATTGCAGTGAAAGCCTTGGGAGAGAGACCAAGTCCAGGTGGGTTCAGTGGAGGGGAGAAGTGCCCACTCTCTTCCTCTTAGCCACAGAAAGTCTCCTCTAGAGAAAACGATTTCTGAGTCCACTTGAAATACAACTTACTCCCATCAGAAAGCAGTTTAGTATTCTTTACTCTTCCTTTTTTTTTTTTGGAATTTAGACTTAAAATATAGAGTTGCTAAGCACTGCTGGCAAAAACCAGATTCTGTTTCAGAGGGTCTGGCACATACTTGGCAGGAAACATACTAAACTGGAGTTAAATAATAATCCCATGACTGGCTATAATTCAGAGCCATATCTTGGCTACCTTTTTAGGCTTATGTTCGTAATTATTCTAGACCACATTTCAACTGTATTCTAGCCATCTTCTCTGAACATCTGTTTTGGGAACTCTTCTGTCTTTGGCCAATGTGTGCTGTCATCCCAGACAGCAGGCCAGATGACCAGTGCCATCTCCTTAATATTATATGTACACGTCTTATGTTTTTGAGTCTGTGTCAAGTTCCCATTGGGAGACACAAGGTTTTGGTAATGATGGAAATGTGCTTTTCTTGTTGCCACATGTAAACCACATGAAACAAATCATGGCTATATTGCTTAAGAAGTCATGCCAGTGACTATAAAGATCAGCCCAGCCTACAAATCACAGCAATCAATTTGTACAACCTTTGTACACAAGTTAATCTAATCCATGCTAATCTCTCCATTAAGACAATGAAGATGCTACAATTACTCCTCACACAGAAAGGCTTCAATCAAATTAATGTTCCATGTCAGATCTATCTTAAACTATTTCCTCTTCTTCATCCAGAATAAAGAATGAATAAATCTGTCTGGGCTGATTGAGCCTCCCAAAGATTTTCAATCTAATCCATCCAAAAAGGAATTTGCAAGTCAAAAAAAAGCCAAATAAAAATAAGGATAATAAAAGGAGGCTGTTATCCACTTACAGATAGGTATAATCCACTTTAAGAAAATTTATGAAAAGAAAAGTTGAGAGATTATGATTCAGAGAAAGTTTCCTTTTCCCACTCAATTGTCGGTAGAATATTGAAGCCAGATAGGATCAATGGAGCTCATAATTTACAACTGAGAGAATGGTGCCTGAAACAGGCAGAAAGACCTTATTCAAAGATGCACACCTCTGTGGTGGCAGAGAAAACACTAGGACCAAGTTTCCTCATCTCCCAGGTAGCTCACTCCCTTGCACACCAGAAATATCTATAGGGTGACTGTACACAGAAGCGTCTCTGATTTGCTCCAATATTTGTTCACAGATCATTAACCACTTGGAGGAAAAAGGGGAACTAAGAAATTTAAAGTTAAAATGGCAGGAACCTTTGCTAATTGAAAATCAATCAGAAATGAAGATAGAATGTCTCAGAAATTCTAATGCAGGTCAATAGAAAAATTGGATTCGATTTTTAAAAATTTAATTTTTACAATTCTCAGAAATATTTCTATTTGTGCCACAGGAGGCACCCTTATAATGTCAGTGAATAATTCTAGGGAATCATTCAATCCATCTGTTCCATATTTGACCTATCTTAATTCTACAGGTGATAGGAAACACAGAGAGCGGAAAATGCTATCATTCAAAATCTGATGTTATAAAACCATAAGCCTATTATAAAGATGATCAGCCCAAAATGTGGCTTCATGCCTACCACTGAAATAAGAAGAAGAAAGAATGCCAAGAACAAGTAAACAAGCTAGCTAACCCAAATGAGTTTTTACATTTGCCAACTCGAGTTTAGTCAATAAATTATTTCTCAAGATGTGGCAGAGCTATCATAAGCCCAAGTACAAGTCATCCATAACATGGAAATCATTTAAAAATTCCATCTCTAGTTACCAGTAAATCATCTGTTTATAAAGACTCATCATCAGAAAACTCTTATAACTAGCATGGCTATGTTTTCCTAGGACATAGCAATGACCTGGGGGTATCAGAGAGCCTCAGGTGTCTGCTTATGTCTGTATCATTCTGGCACTGATGTATTCTCGTTGGTTCTTGTTTCTGTTGTAATCCTCTCCAAATAAGTATATTGCACTAGCAAGAATACTTTATTCCCTAATGACTGTAGATAACATATTTCATTTTCAGTGATCTGTTTGGTATAACCTTAAGCAAGTTGAAAGATCCATTCACAAACACAGCCCTCTCATTTTATAGAATAGAAAACTGAGATGTTTAATAATTTGCCTGAAGGCTATTACAGTTTATTTGTGAAAATCCAGGACAGGAACTTGGGTCTCCTGGCTCCTTATCAGCTTCTATTTCCACTATGTCAAGCTACCTTCTCTATGAGTCATCCCCACTGTAGGACAGAATCTTACTTGATCCTCCAAATCCAATTCAAATGGCCTACATTTTAACTCACCCATAATTACTAAATTGGACCAGAAGTTTAAAAGCAACTGCTTTTTCTATTACAGTGGAAATTTTGGCTCAATAACTATAAATGTCTTACTCACAACATAGCACAAAATGCCAGGCTTTCCAGAATTTTTTTTTTTTCCCCCTTCTGGGCTGTCTCCAAACAAGCATTTTCAATGCCTTGTGACACCGGAGAAAAGCCTGCAATCTGTAGCAGAATGCTTCACCAACCCAACACTTCTGACTCTCATCCAAAACTTACAGCTTATTAAGGATTTTAAGGTAATGCCAGCACACTATAACAGGCAATGTTTATTGAGCAAGCCCTCCTTCCCATGTCATTCTTGCTACCAGGTCCTTTGCACACATAGCATCCAATTTCACCTCAATCATAACCTTGAGAAGTGGCTACCATGAACCCCAATCAACAGATGAACAAACTCAGGTCCAGAGATTCTTAAGAATCCACCAAGATCAAACAGATAGTGAAAAGAAAAGTCAACACTGGAGTCCACCACTATGCTAAAATGTCCCTAAAGAGTACCAACAAGAAACAGCTCTCATTTTTCAGCAGTGGATGCATTCTGCAGGTGCTGTCGTTCCTGAGCATCTGAAGTTAAGGAAATAAGTGGAAGACACTGGTAAGTCTGATAAGATTGTTACTTCTGTTGCTTGTGTCTTCTAAATCAACTTCCAACCCATAAATCTGCAATTCTACATTTCCTCATCCACAGACCTTCCAAAGCACAGCAATAACAGTCCTCCTGCACATGCACTGTTTTAGGGGTAGTGAAACAAGGCCTTCTGCACATTGGCTTCCCAAAAACCAGTCATTTCTCCATAGGCAAAATGCACTTCAGCATAGCAGTGCTTTAGGTCATCTAGAGGATTAAATGGATTAATGTGTGCAAAGCCCTTAAATAATGTCACACAGTCAAATCTGTACACATTAGTTGCTACTATTATTATCCCTATTCTTACAAAACTAACAAGCCAGGCAACAGTGCATTTCTATGTTCAGTGTTGATAATTCAACTTACCAGCATTTATTAAGCACTGACTAGATGTACAGTTCTATAGCAGGAACTGAGGAAAGAATAATAAAGGAAAAACAATTCCCCTCCCTGTTCTCCAGGGTCTGGCAGTACACTTGGGGGAAGGAAGATAAATGCAGATAAGAGCAAGAACAAAAATTAACAAGCAAAAGAAACATTCCCATGCCTGGTATATATAAGGAATGAAGTGGTGGTGGTGACCAGAGAGAGGCTGGCTGGCTTCATGCTTCCACCAGGATCGCCCTAGACTAGAGGGGACATGTAGTATTGCAGAGAGTACGACAGGCAGCCGTAGGGTCATTGCAGAGGCTCAGTAGTGGCATTGAGTAATAGGAGAAAAGTGAAAAGATCCTCTGCCTCGGAGGGCAGCTGGGAACATGAATAAATCAAGGATGTCGATATGCTTTGTAAACCATAAAATTACTCAATTTTTAGATGTGATTTCCAATGTGGATGGTTCTGATGAAGTTTTAACCAATCGTGAATCCCAACTCACCTTGGGATTGAGAGGTGCATAGTTCTCTCTCCTGGAGTTTAATCATTTATGGGGATAATAGAGTTTGGATATTTGTCCCCTCCATACCTTATGTTGAAATTTAATCTCCAATGTTAGAGGTGGGGCCTGGTGGAATGTATCTGGGTCATATGGGTGGATCCCTCATGAATGGCTTGGTGCTATCCTCAAGGTAATGACTGAGTTTTCACTCTATTAGTTCCCACAAGAGTCTCCCCACACACCCCCTGCCAACCTGGCTGTCAAAAAGAGCCTGGCATCTCCCCCGCTCTGTCTTCCTTCCTGTTTCACCATGTAATATCTGTTCCTTTTTCCTTCTGCCATGGGTGGAAGCTTCCTAAGGCCCTCATCAGAAGCAGATGATGTGGCGCCACGCTTCTTGTATAGCCTGCAGACCTCCAAGCCAAATAAACCTCTTTTCTTTATAAATTACCCAGCTTCAGGTATTCGTTTATAGTAACACAAATGAACTAAGAACAGGGGAACAATGCAGCCAGGATATTTCGGAGCACAAGGGCTAGTGCCAGCTCCCCCTCCACCATGCAGGCACATGGGACTGGGATCCAGAATACCTGAGCCTGGGGCTCTGCCCCACACATGCCCAACTCTGTGACCTTGGATGCCTACTCTCTGGTCCTCAGAGTTTTCTCATCTCTACATTGGGTCCAACAACAGCTATCTCCCTAACAGGAAGTGGAGTGAACAATTGTAAAGACTAAACAAATTAATAGATGAAAAGTTCTTGGCAGACTACCTGGAACCTCATACATATTACAGAAGTGTTTGCATTATTTTAATAAGCTGTATTACAGGTGTGCTGCTCTCTTGCTCCAGCTCTTGACTGTTTTCTCCAAGACCAGACATCCAGTAGTCAAATCTTTAAGTACTGCATTCACTTGGCAGGACTTGGGATTTTGGATATGGTCTCATAATGGCAATTAAAGGAAACAAAAGTGGGAAGTGGGTTCCAAGTCTTCGCTATTGTGAATAGTGCCACAATAAACATACGTGTATTTCTAGTTCTAGATCCCTGAGGAATTGCCACACCAACTTCCACAATGGTTGAACTAGTTTACAGCCCCACCAACAGTGTGAAAGTGTTCCTATTTCTCCACATCCTCTCCAGAACCTGCTGTTACTATGCAGCCATAAAAAATGATGAGTTCATGTCCTTTGTAGGGACATGGATGAAGCTGGAAACCATCATTCTCAGCGAACTATCGCAAGGACAAAAAACCAAACACCGCACATTCCCACTCATAGGTGGGAATTGAACAATGAGAACACATGGACACAGGAAGGGGAACATCACACACCAGGGACTGTTGTGGGGTAGGGGGAGGGGGGAGGAATAGCATTAGGAGATATACCTAATGCCAAATGACGAGTTAATGGGTGCAGCACACCAACATGGCACATGTATACATATGTAACAAACCTGCTCGTTGTGCACATGTTCCCTAAAACTTAAAGTATAATAATAATAATAAAAAAAGTGGGAAATGGGGCCTGGACCTTAACAAACAGGCCTGACAAGAGCACGGGCATGAGGGAGGAGGCTTCTCCATTACCTCACATATTCTAATACTTGCTCAAGTTCAAGAGTTCCTATTTTTTCCCATCATTTCCAGCACAGAGGCTTGGGCATCTAAATGCAAGTCCGGCATCCTTGGCGCCCTTGACAACATTCACAGAAACCCAAGGAGCCATCTCAGGCTTCAGACAAGAGCCCCTGCTGGGAATTAGGAGGCACAAGGACATCTGTTTTTCAATTTAACTATTTTTCATTTTGCATGGACATGGCCCAGTGGTTCTTGAACTTTCATGGCCTACAACCCTCTGAGGGCTTTGGCCAACCCCTCGAGTTCCACATCAACCTGTCACAAAATGACAAAACCTCAAAATTTGAGCTTCTAGTGCACTTTACAGTCAGTGCTCAGAAACAGCTTTATAGATTCAGACTAAATCACTTTCTGGCAGGCTTTCTACTATTCATTTAGTGCTCCTAACAGACTATGAAGAAGACAGCATCAGACACATTTTAAAACACAAAGACTAAAGCTTACAAAGTTAAACTGAAATGCTTCATATTCCAATAATCGCCCACTAGTAAAGTACGTTTTTTTTTTTTGTTTTTTTTTTTGAGACGGAGTCTTGCTCTGTCGCCCAGGCTGGAGTGTGGTGGCATGATCTCGGCTTACTGCAAGCTCCGCCTCCTGGGTTCACACCATTCTCCTGCCTCAGCCTCCCGAGTAGCTGGGACTACAGGCGCCCACCACCACGCCCAGCTAATTTTTTGTGTTTTTAGTACAGACAGGGTTTCACCATGTTAGCCAGGATGGTCTCGATCTCCTGACATCATGATCCGCCTGCCTCGGCCTCCGTGCTGGGATTACAGGCGTGAGCCACCGTGCCCGGCCAAAGTATGGATTTTAAAAATAGATTTAAGAGGTACAAGTACAGTTTTGTTCCATTGATATACTGTGTAGTGGTGAGTCTGGGCTTTTAGTGTGACCACTGCCTGAATAGCGAACACTGTACCTACTATGTAATTTTTCAAACCTCAAACCCCTCCCACCCTCTGTGCTTTTGGGGTCCTCAGAGTCCATTATTTCAATCTTGTCTATGTACACTCATTGTTTATCTCTCACTCATAAGTGAGAACATGTGATACTTGACTTTCTGTTTCTGAGTTCTTTCACTTAGGATAATGGCATCCAGGTTCATCCCTGTTGCTGCAGAAGACATGATTTCATTCTGTTTTGCAGTTGAGTTGTATTCTGTGGTATATATGCCACACTTTCCTTATCCAGTCCTCCATGATGGACACTTAGGTGCTGATGCCATGACTTTGCTATTGTGAATAGTACTGTTATAAATATATGAGTACAGGTATCTCTTTTTTAATAAAATGATTTGTTTTCTTTTGTGTAGATATCTGGTGGTGGGATTACTGGATTGAATAGTAGTTCTATTTTTGCTGTTTGAGAAATCTCCACACTGTTTTCCATAGGGGTTGTACTAATTTACCTTCCCACCAACAATGTATAATGGTTCTGTTTTTTCTGCATCCTCATCAACATCTGTTGGGTTTTTTTTGTGTGTGACTTTTTAATAATAACTATTCTGACTGGTATAAAATGGTATTGCATTGTGGTTTTAATTTGCATGTCTCTGATTACTGATGGTGTGCATTTTTTCATGTTTGTTGACAACTTGCATATCTTCTTTTGAGAAATGTCTGTTCATGTACTTTAAAGCCCCCTTTTAATGGGATTGTTTTTTTGTTGTCGTTCTTGTCTAAGTTCCTTGCAGACAACTGGGACTTAATTTAAATAAAAAGCTTCTGCAAAGCAACAGAAATAATCAATAGAGTGAGGAGACAACCTACAGAATTGGAGAAAATATTTGCAAACTATGTATCTAACAAACGATTAATATCCCGAATCTACAAGATTTGGATTTGACCTCAGGCTGACTTGACCCCCGACTATGCCAGATACCTCTATTCTCTTTCACTCATTCAAAAACTATTAATCAAAAACATGTTCTGTGCCAGACACTACAGGCATGGGATGCAGCACGAAAAAGACAATGTCACTGCTCTCAAGAAGGTTACACTCTAGTCAGGAAGGCAGGAAATAAGCCAACAAATAACTATATATTATGATCTAAGATATATAAGAGTCATGAAGAAAAATAAAGCACGGTGAGGGATAGAGAATAAGGAAAGAATGAGGGAGTGATTACATGTTGATCATAAATGAAGTAGGGGAGTCAGGCAAAAATCTGGGGGAACATGAAGTGCCCAGTAGAGGCAACCACAAGTGCAAAGGCCCTGAGGAAGATCCAAAGAAAAGTAAAAACCCCAGTGTGCTTGGAGGAAAGCCAGCAAAGGGGAGAGTGGCAGGAGGTGAAGTTGAAAAGACTGACTCAGGCCAGATCACACTTGGTTCCTGTGAGCCACAGCAAGCCATTTTTATTGCATGCACTTCTTTTTTTTTTTTTAATTTTAACACAGCTCATTTATTTAGTTATTTCACAAATATTTATTGAGTACCCAATGCAGATTTGTAAAACACAGAATCTGTCCTCAATAAATTCAAAGTAGAGAAAGGATGAAGATACGTAAATTACTATGATACAAGGTAGAAAACTGACACATGGCATAAAATATACAAATACTGTGTCATAAAAAACTCAGAGAAGGTAACTTTTATCAGCTGGGGGGATCATTAAACATCTCCTGAAGGATATTCGAATGTAAAATCTGGATTTGAAAAGATAGGAAGGACTTAGATACGGAGAGAGAAGACCTACAGGTAGAAGATATTATTGCTTGAAGCTAAGTAAAACCATGCACTTCTAAGAGAAAACTTCCAAAGGCTTTGTGATGGGTATTATATTTTCAACAGAATTTTAATTTTAAAAGATCCCTCTAGCTGTTATGTGGAGCACCGACTATAGAGGAGCAAGAGTCAATGCAGGAACCTAGTTAGGAAGTCAATTTAGTAGTTTGGATGAGAGACTATGATGGTTTGAGCTAGGTTTTTAGTTGGACTCATGACATATTTTGACAGTTTTCTTCCTGGTATGAAATTACGGTAGTCCTTGATGAATTCTTTTGGAAGAAATTCTTTTTCAAATCCAGTTTGAGGAATGCTGAAACTCAGATGAACAGGACTCCTTCACTCTGACACTGGGAATAAATGATCATGACTTAAATGTGATGTTATCACCCAAATGACAGTGCATCAAGCACATGATGTAGCAGCAGGATGACAGTGAGCACTGAGCCATGCTGACAGTGCCACACTTTCCCCTTTTTAAAAGGTGAAAGCATTTACTTTCTTTTACCCATCCATGGGCCAATACCAGAGCAAGTTTGTCTTGCTATGAAAATAGGTTCCACAACCCTAAACTTTAAACAACAATTACAGGTTTCCAACCTTTCTGCATTAGAGCAGACTTCCATACTGTCAGCTCAGTCTGAGCCAGGACCTTCACAGATGGACATATCATACAGTAAGTCTGCTGCT
Organism: Gorilla gorilla gorilla; assembly: GCF_029281585.2. Classification (NCBI taxonomy): domain Eukaryota; kingdom Metazoa; phylum Chordata; class Mammalia; order Primates; family Hominidae; genus Gorilla; species Gorilla gorilla. The sequence goes on from NC_073231.2 coordinate 89,635,751, forward strand.
TTTTGGGCAAAACTCTCTTCGAGGCACTCAAGTGCTATTGGTACTACCTTTGTGCATAGGAGATTACATTTTATAGAGATTAAAATGTATGATTGAACAGCATCACTAGACTCACAAGCCTGTGCTCTAAATTAAAGGTGGCTTGTTTGGCATGTCTGCAGTGGACAATGGTGTGACTCCCACATCTCAGTCCAGAATTTTTTAGGTTCCCCCTTTGCCATTACAATAACCCAGTCTGCTTCAGAGCCTTTTATATCTACCTGATTTTGCTAATAAGGAAGGAAGCAGAAAATATTTTCATGATCATGTTAGGAGTGAGAAGCAAATCCAGTACCAGATCCCAGGTCTTCTCGCCTCCCATGCCAGGACTCCCTTGATCAGACCAACCTACTTTCCATCCTGACACCTAACTTCCCAGGGGGTCCTAGAAGAGCAAGGTAGAAGAGCAAGGCAATTTTATTATTTAAAAAAAAAAGTTGCTAGAAGAGAATAGATACTACTAGGAGACGGAAGGATTGTTGAGAAAATCCGAAGGAAAATAAGCCTGGGTTTAATCCTCAACCTTGTGTTGAATCTGTCCGCAAAGGCATGTCCCTTCAGTAGGTCAACAGTCAAAATAGATGGAGCCCTTACTGTGTAGAGAGTCTTGGTGATGAAGAACAGAAGACAGGTCTTTCCATGGGAGAGGCAAGATGAACAAACAAATACACAACAGTAGCACATACAGGTACAGAAACGTGACAAGAAACACTGGATCATCACAGAAAATCATTTAAAGAAGACAAAAGCTTAACAGCTTTGAAAAGGGAGAGAGATCATGAAAGACAGTTTTTCCCAATGTGGAAGAGAAAATAACCCAAACACAGTTAGTCAATTGTGTGCATCAAGACTCACAAATGGGATAAAAACTTTATGTACTCAAGAAGTTAAATAAAATGATGAATGATCTGGAAACCATGCGCTTATAATGTTGAACAATTGCCTTCAGGTAACAGTTTTGAACAGGCTTGACCTAGGTTTTATCCAAAGTAAGTATCACTAGAAAAGCAGAGTTAACTTTCAAAACACATACTGGTACCTGAATCAGTACAACATTCACACCTAATTTTGCACTGTGCTTGTATTTTTCTGTCCAATGTGCTGAAACAGTACCCTTCATGGAGAAAAGCCAAGTATAGAAGAAAGTCTAAGTGAGGAACAAGAGGTTGGGTGTCTACCCTCAGGTACCAAGAAGATTGGCTCTGGCACTCTCTGAGAAAATAATTCTGAAACTATAGCCATGCACCATTCTTTGACTTTGTGGGTTTTTTAGAACTTGGGCACTCCTCATGATTTGGTAACAATTATTACCTTTCTGTTTTCCTATAACTCTCAGCACATTCTTGACACATATAAAAATGAATAGATATATTCATATTTTATTCAGCTAAAAATTAGTCATCATAGCAATCCTGGGAAAACTGGCAACCTGTTCTTCACGCTTCTAGAAATTCATTCCACATGGAGTTAAGTCTTAAATGATACAGATACACTTTCAGATTCATATATTTAGGAAACAACAGTAAAATATAATTTCAGTAATAGCCCCAAATTGGGGGAAAAAACCCAAATGCCCATCAACACACATGAATGGATACACAATCTGTGTTACATCCATAAAATAGAATCTTACTCAGCAATTGAAACACACAACTTAGATAAATCTCAGGTGTTACGCTGAATGGGAAAAAAAGTCAATCTCAAAAGGTTGCATAGTTATTATTCTATTCATATAACATTCTTGAAATGACAAATTTTTAATGATGGAGATTAGTGGCTGCCAGGCATTAGGTTGGGGAAGGGACAAGATTACAAAGGGACTGCACCAAAGAGTTCCTTTGGGATGATTGAAGAGATCTCCATTCTGATTGTAGTGGTGGTTACACAAATCTATACATGTGATAAAGTTTCAGTGAACCATATGCTATAAAGGAAAATGATTGCATGTAAGAACTACTGAAATCTGGAAAAGATCTATGGTTTAGTTAATAGCATTTACCAATGTTGATTTCCTGGTTTTGATAATTGTGCTATGATTATGTTATATGCTTTCCATGATGGACACTAGGTAACAGGGACTGTGGGAACTGTCGGTAGCATTATTGCAATGCCTATGTATGTGTAAAACTATTTCAAAATTCACAAAACAAGTTTATATAGATATATATGTTTATTATACTTTAAGTTCTAGGGTACATGTGCACAACGTGTAGGTTTGTTACATATGTATACATGTGCCATGTTGGTGTGCTGCACCCATTAACTCGTCATTTACATTAGGTATATCTCCTAATGCTATCCCTCCCCCCTACCCCCACCCCACAACAGGCCCCGGTGTGTGATGTTCCCCTTCCTGTGTCCAAGTGTTCTCATTGTTCAATTCCCACCTATGAGTGAGAACATGCGGTGTTTGGTTTTTTGTCCTTGCGGTAGTTTGCTGAGAATGATGGTTTCCAGCTTCATCCTACACCATAGAATACTATGCAGCCACAAAACAAGTTTTTAAAAACATGTAACTCCACTCCTCCTCCACTTTCCTAAGACCATTTCAGTACCAGAACCATCACGCTGCAGCAACTTGACTTTTACCAGGATAAATGACAAAACAAAAAGAATATTTGTATTCTGCTACAAATATTTTTGAATTCAGGGTTTTACTAGAGGTTTAACTATAAATAATTTAGTATCAGAAGTTTTTCTTAACTCACACGTGTGTGTACCTTTCTAACTCAAGGCACAGGTGGCACAATGTCAAAGATAAAACATCTCTTTGGATTGCTGGGAACTTTTTCACAATAACCCCAACCTACCTGCCAAGCCTCAATAGCTGCCCTGTATTCACAAGATGATTTCATGTTTTCCACTCTATATTTATCTCTAAGACTCTAGGATACAGTCTGCCTTTCTCTCCTTTCCACAGATGCCAACACCTATTTCCTGGGGTATTCTCTCTCCTCGGTACTCCTGAATATGTCTGAATAAGACATAACCCTGGAGCCTTGCTGACCCTGGACATAAACACCCCAGAGTGTTTCCCCTTAGGGTTTGCTGTTTCTCATTAAAAAGAAGTTAAAACATTACTGAATACTTCATAAATGTTTTCAGTGAAGTTGTCCTTTGTCTATTTCCTTGCTTCCCTTTCTAAAGATCCATACAACTTGGTTGCTTCTGAGCTATTTTCTTACTGATAATCCCCACTCTCAGCCTTCTCAGTCACAGGAGACACCTATTACAAATTAGTTCACCATTGGTGTCCTTAGTAATTCACAAGTCCGGAGACTCTTTTGTGCACCCCTACTTCAAGGGGACTCATCCTCAACATCACAGATTCCTCCCCTTATCCCTTAAATATGCACCTTTGGCATACTTTCTGCCTTGTCTTTTTCATTTTCTTAGCTCCTACTTTTGATTCTGCCTAATGCCACCCTCTTTTTCTGTGCCCAATGAAAAATTATATCCCAGCATGGGCTGCCATAGTTCTAGTAGCTGACAACGAAAGAAAGTGGACAAGCTGCGGCAGAGACCTAGAAGCCATGCCCTCTTGAAAACTGTCTTTCTGGCCCAACTTGGGTCAACACAGAATATGTGGCCTCATAGTTCACAAAACGATGAATGAGCTTTAGCTAGAGCTCTCTGACAATGAGATAGGCAACCTTGCAAGATGAGCTATGACAGAGGTCAAAGATACTAAAAGAAACCCTGAAAATAAATAGCAAGCCATTAAAAACCCATGTAAATTATTGAAGTATTTATAGGTAAAATGAAATAATGTTTTGGATTTGCTTTACAATATTTCAGCAAAAAATGTTATGAATGGGGGGAATAGATGACACAAAATTGGCAAAATGTTGAGAAATTGTTAAAGCAGGGTAAGGAGTACATGTTCTCTCCCGCCTTTTGCATACCTGAAAATTTTTTTTTATAATGTGATGTTTCAAAATCTCATGCAATTGCATCTGCACTCACCCAGTCCAACTATGAGATACTCCATGGTTAGACACTGAACCTGGCACTATTGAAGGTAGCTGGTGTCCAGAGAAAGTGGAACAGAGTTTAAGATAACTGTGGATTCCAGGAAATTCCATAAATGTTGACTCCTCTATGACAGTGTCTTTCTCTTCACTGAGATATTATTTGGGCTCACAAGGGGAGCCGATTCTTCTGATGAACCCAAGTTTGCGACCAGTTAGGAACATCAAGTCTCTATGTAAGAAGGAGAAACTGTACTTAGGGTTCCCAAAAATTCAGTATCTTGAAGAATAAGGCTGAGTCTAAAGGAATTCCACCAGAAATCATAACATGAGAAACTATGGTTAGTATGTGTTGGATCTGATTTTTCAATGTGTAAACTGCTCCCTGAGAACTGAGTACCAGCAGATAGTTGATTTACTCTTTTCGGTAATTTGAACAGTGTTCAACAAGTTATAACTTCAGTGGGCTAACACTCCAGTCATCTTCACAGATGATGCACCAATCATCTTCCAGAGAGCTTAAGTGGTAAACTAATTCAGCTGATTACCATAGCAACTCAAGATAAGGTGGATATTTTTCTATTTATCCAAAGAGCTTGGTAAACAAGATTATTCTGAACTGTTGTGTAAACTGCAGGTCTGCTTCACTCTAAGCAGCAGATATGGTTCTTTCCAGAATATAAATAAGCTGAATTCTTATTTTCTATATGGGAAATATCAGCTGTCTAAAGTCATTATTAAATTATTTTGTAAGGCACATAATCTCAAGTGCAGCAATCCCCATTAGCATAGTGAGTTGATGACATCATTTAGGGTAAAAAAAATATAAATCCTTCTCTCTCCCGTTCTACTTCTTTGAATCTCTGATGTAATAGGTTATCTGTTCTGATGAAAGTATATCCTAAGAAGATACTCCACCCCTGCACTATCTTAAATACGATAGAGAAGATAAATGTGGACTGGGTGGCAGTTCTTGTTCTTGTGTTCATTGTTATAAGATTAAGGAATTTGACCGATGTTGGACAAATACAGAAAATTTCTTTTATAAATGCGATAATTTGTATTTAAGTATATATCATTTACTTATGAAGATTACTTAAGGTTTTTTTTTTTTTTTTTTTTTGAGAAAGAGTTTTGCTCTTGTCACCCAGGCTGGAGTGTAATGGCACAATGGCACAGTCTCGGCTCACTGCAACCTCCGCCTCCAGGTTCAATCAATTCTCCAGCCTTAGCCTCCTGAGTAGCTGGGATTACAGGTAACTGCCACCACGCCCAGCTCATTTTTGTATTTTTAGTAGAGACGGGGTTTCCCCATGTTGGGAAAGCTGGTCTGGAACTCCTGACCTCAAGTGATCCACCCGCCTCGGCCTCCCAAAGTACCGGGATTATAGGCAAGAGCCACCGTGCCCGGCTAAGGTTTTCTTAATTGTACTATTTTATATATTATGGCTTACTGTGGTGAAAATACACAAACACAGGAGTCAGAGTAGATTCAAAGTGAGGGAATGTTCAATGTTCCTGTTAAACCAAGAACATAAATGAGCATACATACAACACTGGGATATTAGAAAAAGGAAAATATAATTTTTCCATTGTTAAAGGAGCATAGGACTCTAGTTTACTCAGAATGACTACCTGATAACTAAATGTTCTGCCACACATTTTAACAAATTAATCAACAAGTAAAGTATCTGCAGTTTGTGCCAGTGAAAAATATCAGTGTTTTTGTTCTACACTTCTGTTCCTGAGCTCTCTATAAAATCAGCCAAGGCACAGCCTGCTAATAATGGGGCTTTAATGTAATACAGCCTACTCACAATGGCGGTCATGAAGAATGTCATTCTTTTCTTCGTGTTAAGAGGAAGACCAACTTACAGCAAGCCCTTGAAAGAAAAAAAAAAAAGTGACCTGCTGCTTTCTCCCTTTAGGATACAAATCCAGTAAGTATTTGAAAACTTTTATAAAACAGTCTCTCTTGACCCATGAAAACAAGAAATAAAACATCCTGGAAGGGTAGAAATGCTTCACGGAATGTTCAGATGACCATGTGGAACAAAGGGAGAAGCTTTTGCCCAAGAGAGCTAAGTATATATACATATGAGATGTCACGTTCTGCTCCAAGGAGCAAGATCGTAACAAGTGGTAATCTCGTACTCAGTAGCCTTTTTAAAAATAAACATAAATATATTCAAATAAGAATTATTTAATTAAGAGGGAAAAACTCAGCTAAAGTCTAGAGTATTGCTTGTGGCAGAAAAATCACTAAAGCTAAACATAGAAGTATAGTGTTCGTGTTTCCCAAATCAAAAATTAAAACATCACCAAAAATGAATTGGACAATTTCAATCAGAAATATCCTGGAAAATCTGGGATGTATCACTATTATTCTTTGGCTTATTTTACCAAGCTGTTTATCTATTTTTGAGAAATTGACTCTACTGACATTTCGTAGGGGTTTGCACAGGGGCTTGTTGTCCTTCCTCTCAAGTGAATGCTGAGTAAGTTCCAGCTTCCCATAGGAACATTTGGTTTCTCTGTTTCTCTTAATCCCACCCCAAAACATATACACTTTTCTCTTTCCAAAGAAGTCATTGTTCCTTTCTGATTGCAGGCTTTTTACTAGCCCGAACACAGGCTAGTAACAGAGGGGTGAAGACACTTATCTACGACAGCTCAGCATACAACTCGGGGGATCTTTTTTAACGTGGTAGGTTGAAGTGTGTCTCCTCCCATGTAAATACTAAGTTATCTTTCAAGGTCTAATAGATGTTTCAGAATCTCCATAAAAGCTTTCTTACTATTAGTGGTATGTTAATGTGTGTGTGTGTTTTCTTGGTGGAACTAGATGTATACTTGTCTCTTGCCTGTTCCTGAATGAGGAGTGTAGGCTTAGTATGTTCTCATATCGGTGTGTTCTCTAGGGAAATATACGTGTTCCTCCTTGACAAATGACTTATTGTGGCAAAGCAATAAATGATAAAGGAAGACTATAAAAATCTGGGGAAAACTCTCACATTAATTACTATCTATAAATCAATTACATTGACTAAGCATTTCCTCTATCAAGTCACCTGATCATTACTGCAGCTATTTTTCTTCTATTTGTAAATGAAGAAACAGACTCAAAGAGAATATGATCTCACTATGCAAAGGATAGAAGGAGCCAGGAGTAAAATCCTGGCCTGATAAAAGAGCCAGGAGTAAAATCTTGGCCCAAATTCTGACCTCTTTTCCATGACACAGAAAGTTTTTCTTTTCTCTATTCACAACATTGTCTTAAAATTTAAGGTGGACTCCTTTCTGGCAAAGCATACAGAGGAACACAGAATGATATGAAAACACTTGCCCATGTGAAGGCAGATAGAGTGCAGAAGAGTTTCCAAGTTTGGAAAACTACACAGGATATAGAAAAAGTATTTGCCAAAATTCAATACTTACCCCTGATAAAAACCCTCAGAAACACAGGCATAGAGGAGAACTTCAGTTTGATGAAGAGTATCTACAAAAAACCTACAGCTAACATTACACATGATGATAAAAGACTGAATGCTTCCTCACTATTCTCAGAAACAAGGCAAGCATTTCTGCTCTCACTGCTTTTATTCAATATAGTACTGGAAGTTCTAGCCAGTCCAAGAAGACAAGAAAATGAAATAAATGGTAGACTGACTGCAAAGAAAGAAAGAAAACAGTCCCTACTTCCAGATGACAGGTTTTTCTGTTTAGAAAAGCCCAAAGAATCTATAAAAAAAAAGTGCATAGAACTAATAAGTGAGTTCAGTAAGGTTGCAAGATACAAGATAAACATACAAAATAAATTGTGTTTCTATATACTAGCAATATATATGTGAACACCAAAATTGAAAACAGTAACACTTATAATCACTTAAAAAATAAAAATATTTAGGTATAATAAATATAACAATAGTTCTAACTTGTATACTGAAAACTATAAAACATTGATGAAATAAATCAAAGAAGATCAAACACTGCATATTCTCACTCATAGGTGGGTATTGAACAATGAGATCACATGGACACAGGAAGGGGAATATCACACTCTGGGGACTGTTGTGGGGTGGGGGGAGGGGGGAGGGATAGCATTGGGAGATATACCTAATGCTAGATGACAAGTTAGTGGGTGCAGTGCACCAGCATGGCACATGTATACATATGTAACTAACCTGCACAATGTGCACATGTACCCTAAAACTTAAATAAAAAAAAATCAAAGAAGATGTAAGTAAATGAAGATACATATTGTGTTCATGGATTGGAAGATACTACATAAAAAACATGTAAATTCTCCCATAATTGACATTACAAGTTTAACAAAATTCCTATAAAATATCTCAGCAAAATATTTTGTATATATAGATTATTCTAAAATTCATATGAGGAGAAAAATTAGAATTGGTAAAAATATTTGAAAAAATTAAATATGAAGTGGGAGGAATCACTCTATCTAACTTCAATACATATTATACTACATCATTTCATTTATGTAACAATCTTGAAACCACATAATTATAGGAATAGTAGTTGCCAGGGGCTAAGCAGGGAATGGGGTCAGGAGGGAAGTCATCGTGGCCATAAAAGCACAAAATGAAGGATTCTTGTAGTGATGAAAATGCTATTTATCATGACTGTATCAATGTCAATATCCTGATTGTGATATTGTATTATAGGTTTGCAAGATATCACCGTTGGGGCAAACTGAGTAAAAGATACAGAGTATCTCTCTGTATTATTTCTTGCAACTGCATGTCAATCTACCATTATCTCAAAAAAGTTGATTAAAAACAAGATGAGGAGGAATTGACTAGTCAAAGACAGGAGGCAAGACTAATCTCAAAAAAGAAAATAACATGTACAAAATCTCCTATTCTTTATTCATCCTATCTCCATCCTTTACCTTCTGTGTACACTCAGAATTCCAGAACCATCTTTTTTTTTTTTTTTTTTTTTTTTTTTTTTTTTTTTTTGAGATGGAGTCTTGCTCTGTCACCCAGGCTGGAGTGTGGTGGTGCGATCTTGGCTCACTGCAAGCTCTGCCTCCCAGGTTCACGCCATCCTCCTGCCTCAGCCTCCCAAGTAGCTGGGACTACAGACACCCGCCACCATGCCCAGCTAATTTTTTGTATTTTTAGTAGAGACGGGGTTTCACCGTGTTAGCCAGGATGGTCTCGATCTACTGACCTCGTGATCCGCCCGCCTCGGCCTCCCAAGGTGCTGGGATTACAGGCGTGAGCCACTGTGCCCGGCCAACTATCTATTTTTAAATGCCTCTTGTATCCCTTTATTTCCATTCTCACATCTAGCATCCCTAATCAAATAGTCATACTTTATTTAGTATTTGAGTTAATAGAAGAACCATTACTTGGTTTCATGATACAACATTTTTCCCTGTATTTTTCTGACAGTTGAAAGTTTTTAAACATGGAGAGGGGGAAGCTAAACAGACAAGTCCTGCTTTGGAGTGTGCTCCCAATCTGGTGTGAACCCAGCTTGTAGATGCAACAGAAAAACTGTTAAATGGTATCTAAATGGCAATGACAAATTGTTGGGTACCAGAAAAGTGTTTTTCATCTAACTAAATGTAGATCATAATAATATAATAATAGCAACTGAGATTTTACAAAATGTCATATATGCATTTAATGAAAGTATAAGCAAGTAAGATCAAATTCCACAGAGAAATATTTTAATGTTTTATCATTATATGTGTTGTTTTCTGTAGGTTTATTATAGATTTCTTTTATCAAATGAGAAATATCTCTTCTATTCCAAGTTTGCTGAGAGATTTAATCATGAACAGGAGTTACCTTTTTTTCAAACGCTTTTCAGAATCTATTGAGATGATTATATGATTTTTCTCCTTTATTCTGTTAAATATGATGACTTGCACTACTGATTTTCAAATATCAAACTAACCTTGCATTCCCTGGTAAATTTGTCTTTATGCATATCACTGGGTTTAATTTTCTAATGTTTTATTACGAATTTTTATGTCTATGCTCATAACATTATTGGTCCATGATTTCTTTTCTAATAATGTCCTTGTCAGGTTTTCATGTCAAGTAATGCTAGCCTCATAAAACAAGCTGGGAAGTGTTCTTTTCTCCATTATTTTCTTAAATAAATTGCATAAAATTAGTATCTTTTTTTCTTAAATGCTTAGAGAATTAATGAAGCTATCTGGATCAAGAATTCTTTATATGGGAAGTTTTAATAATTACTATATTATCTGACCTCATCACTGCTATCCAGCATTGTAACTAGAGGCCCTAGCCAGAGCAATTAGACAGAAAAAAAAGTTTAAGGCATAACTAGGATCTAGAACCAGAAATACCATTTGACTCAGCAATCCCATTACTGGGTATATATACATAGGCATATAAATCATTCTACTATGAAGACACATGCACACATATGTTTATTGCAGCACTATTTACAATAGCAAAGACATGGAACCAGTCCATATGCCCATCAGTGACAGACTGGATAAAGGAAATGTGACACACATACAACATGGAATACTTTGCAGCCATAAAAAGGAATGAGATAATGTCTTTTGCAGGTACATGGATGAAGCTGGAAGCTATCATCCTCAGCAAACTAAAACAGGAACAGGAAACCAGACACCACATGTTCTCACACGTAAGTGGGAGGTGAACAATGAGAATACATGGACACAGAGAGGGGAATGACACACATCAGGGCCTGTTGAGGGAAGGGAACTTAGAGGACTGGTCAATAGGTGCAGCAAACCACCATGGCACATGCATACCTATGTAACAAACTTGCATGTTCTGCACATGTACCCTTTTTTTTTAGAAGAAATTTTTAAAAAAAGAAAAGAAATTTACAAGGACACATTTTTAACTCAAAATAAACTTTTTCAATGCTATACAAAAAAATTGTCAAAGACGTTAAACTGCCTTTATTCACAGAAGACATAATGGTGCACATAGAAAGTCCCATGAAACATACAAGGACATAGAAGCTACCTCATTTTATTGTACTTGAAAGATACTGTATTTTTTACCTATTAAATCTTTGTGGTAACCCTGCATTCAGCAAGTCTATCAGCATCATTTTTCCAACAGCATGTGCTTCCTTCATCTCTCCGTGTCACATTTTGGTAATTCTAACAATATTTCAAACATTATTTTTATCATTATATTTGTTATGGCAATCTGTGATCAATGATCTTTCATGTTACTACCATAATGGCTTTGGGGCACCACAAATCACTCCCACGCAAGATGGTCAACTTAACAAATGTTATGTGTGTTCTAACTGCTCACAAACTGTCTGTTCCTTATCTCACTCCCTCTCCTCTGGCCTCCCTATTCCCTGAGACAAAACAATAGTGAAATTAAAACAATTAATAACACTCCAGGAACCTCTAAGTTTTCAAGTAAAAGGAAGAGTCACACAACTTTCACTTTATTTTTATTTTTATTTATTTATTTTTTATTATTATACTTTAAGTTTTAGGGCACATGTGCACAATGTGCAGGTTAGTTACATATGTATACATGTGCCATGTTGGTGTGCTGCACCCATTAACTCGTCATTTAGCATTAGGTATATCTCCTAATGCTATGCCTCCCCCCTCCCCTCACCCCACAACAGTCCCCAGAGTGTGATGTTCCCCTTCCTGTGTCCATGTGTTCTCATTGTTCAATTCCCATCTATGAGTGAGAACAAGCGGTGTTTGGTTTTTTGTCCATGGGATAGTTTACTGAGAATGATGATTTCCAATTTCATCCATGTCCCTACAAAGGACATGAACTCATCATTTTTTATGGCTGCATAGTATTCCATGGTGTATATCTGCCACATTTTCTTAATCCGGTCTATCATTGTTGGACATTTGGGTTGGTTCCAAGTCTTTGCTATTGTGAATAGTGCCGCAATAAACATACATGTGCATGTGTCTTTATAGCAGCATGGTTTATAGTCCTTTGGGTATATACCCAGTAACGGGATGGCTGGGTCAAATGGTATTTCTAGTTCTAGATCCCTGAGGAATCGCCACAGTGACTTCCACAATGGTTGAACTAGTTTACAGTCCCACCAACAGTGTAAAAGTGTTCCTATTTCTCCAATCCTCTCCAGCACCTGTTCTTTCCTGACTTTTTAATGATTGCCATTCTAACTGGTGTGAGATGGTATCTCATTGTGGTTTTGATTTGCATTTCTCTGATGGCCAGTGATGATGAGCATTTTTTCATGTGTCTTTTGGCTGCATAAATGTCTTCTTTTGAGAAGTGCCTGTTCATATCCTTTACCCACTTTTTGATGGGGTTGTTTGTTTTTTTCTTGTAAATTTGTTTGAGTTCATTGTAGATTCTGGATATTAGCCCTTTGTCAGATGAGTAGGTTGCGAAAATTTTCTCCCATTTTGTAGGTTGCCTGTTCATTCTGATGAGAGTTTCTTTTGCTGTGAAGAAGCTCTTTAGTTTAATTAGATCCAATTTGTCAATTTTGGCTTTTGTTGCCATTGCTTTTGATGTTTTAGACATGAAGTCCTTGCCCATGCCTATGTCCTGAATGGTAGCATATCTACAACTATCTGATCTTTGACAAACCTGAAAAAAACAAGCAATGGGGAAAGGATTCCCTATTTAACAAATGGTGCTGGGAAAACTGGCTAGCCATATGTAGAAAGCTGAAACTGGATCCCTTCCTTACACCTTATACAAAAATTAATTCAAGATGGATTAAAGACTTAAACCTTAGACCTAAAACCATAAAAATCCTAGAAGAAAACCTAGGTGTTACCATTCAGGACAACTTTCACTTTAAATCAAAATATTAACATTTACAAGAGTTTGGACAAAGTTGATTCCAATCTGCATAGGTAACTTTAAGGGGTTCAGGATTTCAGAGGAGGAAGTAACTGCTACTAACCATTAAAAACAAGTTGAAAGTTAAATTTAAAATTCTATACAATTTACAATATCAAAGACTAGAAAATGCTTGTGAATATAAGAGAGAATATTCACAATTCCCATATTAGAATCATATCCACAATACGTAAGGAACATGTATGAAATCTATAAGAAGACAAATTCACTTTTAAAATGAGTGAAAAGACATAGATATTTTACAAAGGAAGATGTGTAAGTAGCCAATAAGCAGAAGAAAAGTTATCCAACATCATTATTCATCAGAGAAATGCCATTTAAAACCACAGTGAGTTACTACTACACACCCTTAAACATATTAAAAAGGTAAATAACATTAAAGCATCGGCTAGAACACAGAGTACGTCATTCAGTGGGTAACAGGTAGTGAAGAATGGTATAACCAATTTGGAAAACTAACCACTTCTCATAAATCTAAATATGCACCTAGCTTATGCTCTAGCCGTCCCATTTCTAAGTACTCACTCAAGAGACATTAAAGCCAATCGGCGTAAAAAATTGTACATGAATGTTCATGGCACCTTCATTCATAATATTCCCAAACTGGAAACAACCCAAATATCCATTGTGTGGCATACTCACACAATGGAAGATATAAACTACTAGTACATGCAACAACTCAGATAAATCTCAAAACCATTACACCAAGCTAAATCATCCAGGCACTTCATCCATGTCCTTGAAAAGGACATGAACTCATCCTTTTTTATGGCTGCACAGTATTCCATGGTGTGTATGTGCCACAGTTTCTTTATTCAGTGTATCATTGATGGGCATTTGAGTTGGTTCCAAGTCTTTGCTATCGTGAAGAGTGCTGCAGTAGACATACATGTGCATGTGTCTTTATAGGAGACTGATTTATAATCCTTTGGGTATATACCCAGTAATGGGATTGCATCATTCTCAGCAAACTAACACAGGAACAGAAAACCAAACACTGCACATTCTCACTCATAAGTGGGAGTTGAACAATGAGAACACATGGACACAGAGCGGGGAACATCACACACCGGGGCCTTTTGTGGGGTGGGAGTCTAGGGGAAGGATAACATTAGGAGAAACACCTAATGTAGTTGACAGGTTGATGGGTGTAGCAAACCACCATGGCACATGTATACCTATGTAACAAACCTGCACGTTCTGCACATGTATCCCACAACTTAAAGGTGTAATAAATAAATAAATAAATAAATCCAGGCACAACACAGTACCCACTGTATGTTTCCATTTATATGAAGTTCGAGAACAGCTAACACTAAACTATAGTGACAGAAATCAGTGGTTGCCTCTATGAGTGATAGAGGAGAAGGAGGAGTGACGGGCATGAGGAATTTTCTGAAAGGATGGGAAGGTGCATAAAGAAATTTCTAGAGTGACAGAATTCATCTGTATCTTAATGAAGTTTTGTTCACAAGTATATACACCCATCAAAATTTATTGAACTTAATACTTTAACTCTCATATTTTATTATATATAAATTATATCTCAATAAAAATGTGATACTATCGTGGGTTGATAACAATTGACACCATCTATTTTCTTCCATCTGGTCTTCTGCATTCCCCCTCTACAGGGTCCTCCTACAGGACATAAACTGAGGAAAGTATAAGTTAAAATAAGATTTCTTCAAGTCTTATCTTCATGCAAAATTCAGAATGTAATTTCTTGAGTCTTGGTGTGGCATTTTTCTAGGCTGCCCATGAGAAAACCAGGAAAACTTTATATTACTTATTCGCTTTTCTAAAATCATCCCCAGCACAAATGGTCATTTTATTTTAGAATGTAGCACAGTGAAATGTAAAACTAATGTCCTGATTTAGTGGAGTTGTTTTTTTAGCCAATGTGACAAATTCTACATTATCTGAAACAATAACAGAATTAGGACTGAGATTTGTGAAAGCCAAGAATAGCTCTTAACTGAATGATGAAAATAAATTTCAACGTCCTTCTATGTCAGGCTTAAAACAGAGCTGGCAACCAAAAACTTAAGCAACATTTTTTTCATCTCCTTATCTTTACCCACCTTTTGGTAAAGAGTAGTATAAGAGGGAGAAAATGTGTGAAAAAAAAAGGACAACAAATTTCCAGTATTGAGACAGCCTGAAAATGTTCCCAATTTTAAACATCTCAAAGCATATCCCAGAGATGTGGCTTTATTTACTCCTTTTCTTATAAAAGAAGTGCTGCAAAAATCCAAAGGATGCCTATAACTTTGCAATTGCAAGAGAATGGTGACATTGAATGCGGATCACACTTTGAATATGTCTGGCCCCTTGTCTTCAACGGTTTGGCTAATGTATTGCTAATACCCTGACCCAATGGACTGAAACCTCAATGTTTGCTAAAAGAAGATGACTGCTAAGATACCAAAATGGAAATAAATGCACAAGCAAAGCAACAAGATGGAAGCCAGGCTTAATGGACTCATCAAATCTATTAAGCGTGACCCTTCTCCCTTCAGAAACTCTTAACTATATATGGGCACCAGTCAAACAGGTAACATGTTTTTTACTCTTTGAAGCAGTAACAGTTTTGATTAATCCTTTCAGCTGTTTGTTTCTAACAGTAGTAAAAGGGAAATAAAACAGACCATAAAGTAAATCCTGAGAGGACCAGATGGAGAGATGTCGTAAGGATAACAGACACTAATATTCTGTCATCTAAGCTTGGAAGGAGGCACAGTTGTGGAGGAGTTTACTACTCTTTCCCACACATGTAGCTCTCCGCTTTCCATGATGGGCAGACAGTGTCCATCATTAATGTAACTCGGCATTCCTCAGTCAACAGGGTCAGCTTGGGAAAAAGCTGTGCCCAGGAGGTTGACTTCAGTGACTTCTCTAGTCTTCTTTCAGCACAAAACAAGCTGTGCCCCTTCCTCCTTTGCCCTTAACAGACCTGCTTCCTGCTAGTCACCTGGGAAAAATCTCATAATCAGTTTCACAGAGATGGGTAAATAACAGATAGGATGTTATGAGTGTGTTATCAGAGATAATTTTTATGGCAATCAATAGTATGTTTGTAATGAGTAAATGATACAAAAAGCTGATGTTCTTTGTGTGAAATGTGAGACATGAATTGAGACTTCAGTTGTCTCCTCTCAATTGTGTAAGCCTACATAGGGGAGGGAGGATGAAGATGCTATGACTGTAAGGATCTTGCAGATTGTGTTATATAAACAATGCTTTGCATGGATTTAGATTTCTAGCTAATCAAACAGAGGGGTATGTAGAAATAAGGTGCTAAAATAAATAATTTCAGCTTCTCTCTTGAGCTGACATTGCCCTAACAGATTTTCTTCCCCTCTTGGTCTTCTTAACCACCATAAACAAGCTTGATCCTATGGGAAAATCTTTTTCTAGCATCAAATAAAGCCTTCTGGAGCAAATACTTCAGGGACTGAGAAGATAATTGTGATTCGCTTCTCACATTGCAGTTGGTGATGGGGTAGAATGCAGAGTAGGAATTCTCTCTCTCTCATAACAGTGGACAGCCCTGGGAGCAAGTAAATACTTGCTGCTGCAGTGCAGTGGAACCCCATGCCCCAGATATAGTATTTGGCCAACTTTTCAAATATATAGTCAGGTATATTGGTTAATCATACATAAAGACCTAGGAAGCAGAGCAAGGATTCATCAAGCCACAGGCAAGGTTAAATAAAGTACTTCCTGAACATAGTGAGGTTCAAGAAACACGTTATTTACTTGCTCTAAGAGTATGGCATGTGAGTGAAACTTGAACACTTGCTAGTCACTCAAACAAAAGCAGCTGGAATTACAAATGAGTAATGTACAATGGGATGGAGACAGCACAGTACAGTAAACACAACGTGGATCTGAATGCATTCCAAAGCACCTTGGGCAAGTAAGCCTCTCAGTTTCAAGCCTCTTAATTATAAAATACCTGCTTAAAGGGCTATGTGAGGGTGATTAGCAAGATGTTATATGTTGGGGTATCAAGACTGGCGTCTCAGGTATAGACATGTTTATATAAATTGGGATTACAGCTGGACACAAGAAAGAAAATCTATGGTACAGATAAGGCCACACAGGTCAGTCTTCCCTGTGGAGCCTCTGGAGGAAATGAGCTAAAAACTAGTCATTAGTGGGCAGAATGCCCAGAGCAGTGCAGGCCTGTCCAGGGCAGGAGCTGGAGAAGTAGTTATAAGTGTGAGGAAAAAAAGGCAGAGTGCAACTCCAGGAACTACAAAACTAGCAGTGCCCACTGGGTTCAGAGTTAGAGGTGATAATGCTCTCTCTAGTAAGGAACTTCAGCTTCCACGTAAATTTCCCTTATCTACCTGAATAGGTAGATAAGGGAAACCAAATCAACCCCCACTCCAGTGCCTAGAAAATGGCAGACATTCAATAAAGATAATTAGAATCACTACTAGGAAGTTTTGCACTAAAATTTTGCACTTTTTGTAACTATAACATTGTCCCTTCATTCTTCCATTTGAATAGATAGGAGCAGTTGTACTTGTCCACTATAATCATAGTATTTGTTACAGGGGCCACTGAGATCCTACCTAAGGAGTGGTTCCAGCTGCTTAGATAGAATGCTCTAGAATGTAAGGTTTTCTTTCCAGGGATTAGAAGTGAGAGCATATCCAAACATCAGCAGCATCCCATGGTGTATTCATTCATTCTTGCGTTGCTATAAAGAAATACCCGAGAATGGTTAATTTTTGAAGGAAGGGGATTTAATTGGCTCATGGTTCTGCAGGCTGTAGAGGAAGCATGACGCTGGCATCTGCTCAGCTTCTGGGGAGGCCTCAGGAAACTTACAATCATGGTGAAAAGCAACGAGGGTGTAGCCACGTCACACGGCCAAAGCAAGAGTGAGAGAGAGGGGCGAAGCACCACAAGCTTTTAAAGACTAGATCTCAGGAGAACTCACTCGCTATCATGAGGACAGTACCAAGGGGATAGTACTAAACTCTTCATGAGAAACTCATCCCTACAATTTAATTACCTGCCACAAGGCCCCACCTCCAACATTGGGAATTAGAATTCAGCATGAGATTTGGGCAGAGACACACATTCAGACTATATTACGTGGGAATCCCACAAGATTTCATCCTTAGTACCTTCTAGCTCTAGGTAAAAGATACGTCATTGGCTGCAACAGCAGGTTAACATCGATCAAGGAAATTTTAAGTTCTCTCGGTACATATTTTCATACCAGGAATGTTGCTTCTGCCACTTATATTGAGGCAGATGTAAGTTGTTAGAAACAAAACAGCTAAGTACCTAGAAGGATGTGTTTCAGTTCAACACCTCTTCAGAAAATGTGCTTTCCAATCCTCCACACTGCTCATACCTGGTCATTCAGAACCACTCTAGATACTAGTAACTTAGATCCAAAGAATAACAAATAGTTACGAACTAAAATAATAACTAATAGTTGCTGATATTGCTGCAATAATCTAGGGATGAAATTGGGTCAGGGAGGCAAGAAGAGCAAGTAAACTTAAAAAAACCCTGATAAATGAGAAAAATTAGAGATGGACTAGTTTTTAGTTTTTCTTTCCTTCTCTTACATTATGAGAGTGATTGTTTGGATAGATTTGACTCTATAGATAATTAAAACAGCAGTGTCTGTCCAAGTGAATGCCGCAGTCTCCACTGATATTTTACTGCATGATTCCATTAATTTAATAATAGAAGACAAGTTATGGCTCCTTAATTGACTACTGTTTACTTTTTAAAAGAAGTAATTAAAACTCAAAAATCCCTTGGCTTTTCTTTAGACAGTTTTCCAAGTTTGTGTGTAACCTTCCAAAATCTAACAATAGGTACCAAATGTTTTCTTTCAAAATAGCTGCATACATGTTGGGAGGGTGGATAATTGTTGTAGTTTCTCATCTCTCAGGTTTTTTTTTTTTTGATGACTGATTTTCATGATAAGAGTTCATTTTTGCTGTTTTTCTTTAAATATAATTAAAGCCCTTCAACATTTTTATCTCTGAAATGAGATCATTCACAATGCTCATTAGAATATGATAAATCTGCTTCGGAAGGTAGCTTCTGTATAAAAGGAAAATATCAATATCAATAATGTAAAAAATAATACTGTGATAATACTAATCATCCTTATATCATAGGGCTGTTACAGCTGACTGGGATCTTCCTGATCTTCTAGTCAATTCCATCTCTGATGTTCACTTTGGAAACTTTCAGAGAGGAAGAGATTGAGATTGAGAAAGAACCAATAAATTGCTCAAAGTGACACAGCAAGTTAGTGACAAAGCCAAGAACAAAACACAGTAGGTGGCCCAACAAATCAGAATACTGGTTTTCACTATGGCCCACTCTAATAATAGTAACAACAATAATCTTATGATAAGTGTTTACACTCTTTATAAAGTCCTTTACAGACATTACTTCATTTATCCTCATAAGAATCTTATAAACAAAAATTACCATTTCCTTATCAAATCCAGAACTGAACTCGTGCTCCTCTCCCTATTCACCTCTGTTCCTTGTCTATGGCTACCAGTCTCAGCCCCACTGCAATTCTCTCTATTGCCCAAGCCAAAAAACCATGAAATTATCCTTGATTCATCTCCTCCTCACATCCCGATTTTCAATCCATTGGCAAATCCCAACGGCTGTGACTTCAAAATATATCTCAAATTTGATTACTTCTTCCTTGTCCAAGTCCAAATGACAAGCCTAGATTACAGATATCTGGCATATACTGGATGTTAGATAAATACTAGCTGAATGTTGAATGCACAGTCTCCTAATTGGTCTCCCTCCCAGCCCTTCCATCCCTGCTTCCTTCACTGTCTATCACTGTAGTCCAGTGAAAATGTAAAGCAGGTCATATCCCCTCTTCACTCAAAACCTCTTAATGTATTCTCATCACACCTAAAATCAACCTTTAAATCTAATCATCTTGCCCACTTAGCTCCAGTCACTCTGTTCTTCTTGCTGGTCTTTGAGCATCCCAAACATTCTCTTGCCCATAACTTCCACATGATCAAAAACCAACAAAATTGTTTTGAAACATCAATTACCTTGCCTTCCACAAAACAGTCATCTTCCTGATTTCCTCCTAACTATTGGATTATTCTGTTTCTCCTTGTAAGCTCATTCTCCTGGATGTGGCTAATAACTTGTAGTTCTCCACCTCTCATCAATGCTCATTCCCGAATTTGTGAATCTAGATTTCTCTTCTAGAGTCCAGATCCAACTGCCTTTTCACATTTCTTTTACATGAGTCACAGGAATGGCAAATACATGTTCAAAACCAAATAGGTGATCCATGCTCCTAATCAAGCACTTATTTAGAAAAATGATCAAATTCATAAAACTCAGGTCTTTGAGCATTCCCTATCTCCATAAACGGCACCCCCATCCATTTTATTATATGATGCAGAGTTCCATGTCACCTTAAACATCTTTCTCTTCCTCACCTCCTCACATCTTCATATCAATGAATTCTATTAATTCTGCCCATCGTCCCCAAACTCTCTCTCTCTCTCCATCTCTACCACAAACATCCATCTAAGCTACCACTGTTTCATCCAGCTGATTGAAGTGAAAGTCTGTCTGTGTCCACACAGTCAGTTATCCACACCACAACTATAATAATGTATTCAAAAAGCACATCTGCTCATGTTACAGTCTTTGATTCAAGCTTCCCATTGCTTAAAATTCCTTAAAATGGCCATCAAAGCACTGCCTGATCTAGCTCCTGCCTATATCCTCCCTCTTAGCTTATATAGTACTCTCCCACACTCTCTGTCCTTCAGCCATGTTTGTCTTATTTTTAAGCTCCATCCCACTGAAGATTCTTTGCAAATGTTGTTCCATCTACTAAGAACACTGTTCCCTCCCCCTGTTACTCAGGTAACTCATAGTCATCTTTAATTACTAGCCCAAGGGCCATTTATTTAATGAAACCTTCCTTCACTCCCCTACCCTCTGACCTAGAGTTTGGGACTAATTTACAAATTTCAGCTTTTCCAAAAGTGATATACAGAGAGAGCCAACTGGCTCAGAGTTGCAAAGAGTATTAAACTGTTGGTAAGATGTCTTGCCAATAGTAAACAGTCAATGAATATTATTTCCTCCTCTCCTGCAATGTTACCCACCTCCTATGATTGTGTAAGACCTAGAATACTGCTGCCTTAATCTATACTTTGGGGATTGAAATAAAAACAGAATGACCCTTTCTTTCCACCTCTATAAAAAATAATTTGACTAGCATTTGGGAGCCCATAATTCTTCAATGAATTCCACTTCTGAATTATTATGCCAGTTTTTATTAGAATACACAAATTCCAATGACCTGAGATTCATATTTTCGAATTGCTCCAAAAGATATTGTCAAATTATATAAGCACACTGGGAACCAGGGAGGTAGAGAACAAGAAATGTCTACAAAACTAGAAGAAAGCTATGACAGGTCAAATCCCCTATCAGCAAATATCACTGCATGACGAAGAAAAGACTCCCAATATTAGGCAATGCTCATTTAGTAGAATAGCATTCATTTTGCATAAAAATGTAGATAGTCACTTGTGGCTTGTTGTAATGAGATGTGATTTATATAGCAACTCATTCTTAATAATAATTAAAAAAACAGAATTGTCAGTTTACTTACAGGTGACAGATGCATCAGAATCCTAAAGGTCTTAGTTCTCTCTACTGATTACGTCCACTGTTAAGTGTACTTGAGTTTTAGAATTTATTTTCTAATCATTCAGCTCTTACAGTTCACCTCTCTTTTACAGATCACCACCTTGGACAGAAAATTAGAGAGTGTGGGTGTATGTGACCGTGCTTGACATTAGTTAGACATTCAGTTTTGCATTTGTGTATGTGTACTATAAAAACATTTACATGCATATGTGGACCCTGTGATATGGAAACAATAATAATGGTCCATTGGAGCACGGTGCTTCTTTCTTTCCACAGACCCCTCTCTGCTAGCACAGTCCCCTGTGGAAGCAATTCACATGACATTGATCTAGGGGACAGGAGAAATTGGATTAGGAAAACAGCTCCACAGTCTTACGAATTACATTCTTTCTTCTTTTCCTGTAACCAATTCATGTTTAGGAGAGGGAATTTCATCTCCTGGGAAATTATATTTGGAATCACAGTAACTGGTTTCTTCTTCTACTGTGGCTGTAGGTTGACCTTCAGGAAAGAAAACGGCTTCTCCTGGTGGAAGGTGGTATTGAGAGAATGGAATCATCCTTTCTACAAGCAAAGTGGAGAAACTAAATGTGCCAAGGAGAAATCTCCAGAAAACTCGTCTATGTAGTCTTCATATATTACGCAGAGGCATGAATTTTAAACAACTGCTGGCTTGGCTTCCAAAAATAAATAAATAAACAAACAGATTTTAAAAGATTCCTTGCAAAAGAGTATAAACCAGCCTTAATTTGCAAACACTTAATTCTATCTGATATATGTAATCCACTTGTAATTCCACCATCTATGAAGATATATATATATATATCATATATATCACCTTCAGTGTATCCTTGCCCGTTTCTTGTCCCCTTTTCCCATTACTGTCTTTGCTTCCAACACAGAGAGGAAAAAAAATATAATGAAAACAAAACATTAACTTTTAAATAGAAAGCACAAAAGAGAAAGAAAAAATTGATTTAAGAAAGATAAAATTTGTGTAAAGCAAGAAAAGTTTAGTGATCTGAGAATTCAATTGCGGTTGCTCTATTTCAGCTTACATACTTTGAATATATTTCCTCTACACTTCTTCAATCTTTTTCTGTATTTTCTTGTGCTGCTTAGAATCCTACTAATTAAAGACATTGGGATTGGCAAGTATCATTTTTGAAAATGACAACATATCTAGGAGGATTAAGAAAAAATCGCAATTTATTGTGAATGAAGGTTTTTATAAAAACTGAGCATTTATTTTTTCTAGATTGTAAAACTAATACATTAGAAAATGGAATAAACTATAAATAATCACTTTATATCCAATCTATATACATTTAATATTTGGAGCTTTTTCTTTCCTTGTTTTATATGTATTTTTCTAGAGTTGATATTATACTACTTTCAACTTGAATTTTCTTAGCATTTAAACTTATGTACTATCCTCTGTCATGGATAAGTTTTCATAAACATAGTTTTTAATGGCTGCATAATGCTGCATTGTATTGTATAATGCACAATTTACTTAACCATTCTTCCAATGTTGTACATTTAGGCAGTTTTCAAATTTTTATTACTGAAAAGAAAGTCGCTGTGATTAACATCTTTATGCAAAAACCTTTGCATTTCAGTATATTTTCTCAGGCTAGAATCTGAGAGGAGAAATTTGAGGGTCAGAGGTAGGGTACATTGATTCCCGTCTCACTGTACTTGGAGTTTTCTGTCTGATGTATGGGTTACTCTCAGGGATTAGACAGGCTATTGCTAATCAAAGTGCAGCAAAAAATAGATGAAAGTGAAAGGAGGAGTGCCAAAAATTGAGAGAGGGAGAGAAAGGTGAAAAGATGCCAAAGATATACTTCAACCTATTACAAAATTTTGTCTTGGGCTGGCCCTGCATAAGAAAAAAGGACCTTTATTCCATTTTCTTTATACATGATCTCCTGTTTTCTGTATCTAGGTCTTGGGCTAAAAATGTCACTGCTCTAGGTCAGCCATAATATTACAAGTTAAAAAATAAAAATTTGTGTTTGCTTGTATGGTTATATGCATTCCAAATTCAGAACAAAGAACTAAAATCTAACAGTGAGGCAAAATGTGAAATAGTTAAAGGCAAAATTTCAGACAAGTGATTGGTTCAACATTGGCCCAATCACTTGTGACCATAAGCAAAATACTTAACTTCTTTGCCCTCAATCTTCTCATCTGTGAAATGGGCACAATTAGCAGTACCCATAAGATTATTGTGAGGATTCAATGAGTTAATGGCAGAAGGTGTTTAGAATGTTTATAATAGTGCCTGGAATATACTAAGCACTATAAAAGTATTTGTTGTTATTATCATAAATAAGTTTGGAGAAAAACATTTCATCTATAAGCTAAAACCAGCCTTTTTAGTATGAAAAGAATGTTGACAGAGAATAAACTGGAATCATAGGAAACATTTAATTTTTTACAACAGTATTACAATATGGTAGAAGAAAGGTTATATTTTATTTTATGCGATGTTTGGCAAAGAACAACACAAATGGTTAAAAGTTGACCTTGCAAAGTATTGCTGATAGATAGTATTGAAGTCAAGACAATAAATTCAACCAAAGACTACTGGATAATCTTTGTGTTGATCACTGTAAGTCATTCAGCCTTCAGACTAAAAAGATAACTGAAGTTAAAATAGTAAATATACATCAGCAGCCAAGAAGCCTGGGATATATTTCAACCCTAAAGACCCAGACAAGCTCATTTCAAGATGACATGTGGATTTGAAACAAGTCATAGTGCTAGATTCATCTTAAACAAAACAGCCAGGTATTCCAGGGAGGCCTGTGTTAATCGAGTTGACAGATTGTGAAGTGGAAGCCTAATAAAGCCAACTAACATGGCCAAGGTCACCAAAACAAAGTGGAGGCAGGGAGAAAAATATTCTTGTGACCACATAGGCATCTCCCTCTGGCAGAAGTGCCTAAACTCTAGAAAAAGTAATTAATTGGAAGAATATAAGAGACTATGCTTACCACATTACACAAAACAGGTACCCTCAGGAAATGCTGGATGATGATGAGGAGACACTCTGAATTGAATTAATTAAGTAACTGGAAAAGAATTTCCATTTCCAAATTTGTCACTCCATATGAGACTGTGTGTCTCTTGCTTATGTGACAAGAGTGGTAAAGGAGAGCAGAGCAGTGACACAAACCCAGGCAGTGCCTTGTGTGAAATCCCACAACACTCTTCCAACACTTTTTTTGTGGATACATAGTAGGTGTATATATTCATGGGGTACATGGGATGTTTTGATACAGGCATGAAATGTGAAATAATCACATCATGGAGAATGGGGTATCCATCCCCTCAAGCATTTATCCTGTGGGTTACAAAGAATCCAACTGCACTCTTCAGGTTATTTTAAAATGTACAATTAAATTATTATTGACTATAGTCTCCCTGCTGTGCTATCAAATAGTAGGTCTTATGCATTCTTTCTAACTACCTTTTTGTACCCATTAACCACCCCTACCTCCCCAACCACCAGCCCCCACGACCCTTCCCAGCCTCTGGTAACCATCCTTCTACTCTCTAGGTCCATTAGTTCAATTGTTTTGATTTTAAGATTCCACAAATAAGTAAGAACATGTGACATTTGTCTTTCTGTGCCTGGTTTATTTCACTCAAAATAATGGCCTCCAGTTCCATCCATGTTGTTGCAAATAACAAGACCTCCTTCTGTGTTATGGCTAAAGAGTACTCAATTGTATATAAGCACCACATTTTCTTTATCCATTCAACTGTTGATGGACACTTAGATTGATCCCAAATCTTAGCTACTGTCAACAGTGCTGCAACAAGCATGAGAGCGCAGATACCTCTTTCATATACTGATTTATTTTCTTTTGGGTTATACCCAGCAGTGAGATTGCTGGATCATATGGTAGCTCTATTTTTAGTTTTTTGAAGAACCTCCAAATTATTACTCATAGCCAACACTTCTTGTAGCAGGCCTACCTGTAGAGTAAGATAAAGTATTTGTAATATGCTATTGCTTCCAATAAATCAATGGTAAGGACTACATCTTTAACTCCTTTCCATCACGTTCAGCATCTAAGCACAGTGTCTTGATTGTAGCAAACACTGCAAAAGTATGAAGTGATGAAAAACGTCCTCTAATTTTGAACTGTTTTTGTCTAATTGGCCAATTCCATCCTGTACAGTCATTTTTAATAAATTTAACTAAGAAAATTCGGTTGTTCACATATTCTCAAAGCAAACACTTAAATCAGCAAAGCAGTTATGCTGAGAGGCTTTAGCCATTTTAGTGTTTTTCCACAAAAGCTTGGGCTTGTTGGTGGCCATGTATTCAAACATTATCCTAGGGCAGTTTTTGTTCTCTCCAAACCAAAATATGCATTCTCCATCATCCTCTTTTCCTCCTACACATTTAACTATTGTGCCAACTAGTAAGAGTTAGTTCAGAAAAAAAAAATGTCTTTAAGATTCAATCACGCTTGATTCTGATTTGTCAAAGTAAGAGGGATATGGAATTTCAACCAAAGTAGTTATCGTCAAGAGAGGCAGCACAAATTATCCTTCTGTGGTCATGTCCCCATGCTGGATATCTGTGGTAATCCCACGATTACTTGATTGATAACATCAATTGATTAACCTGTATTTTTCAAATAACCTCCAGCTCTCATGACATTTTACTATTCCTGTCTCTTTCTCCCTTCTTTTGAATTTTTTCCATTTACTTGATAATAATAAAGATACTATTTATTAACTATCTACAGGTATTTAACATGGCTTTTCAGTACATCTTGGCTCATTCATGCTCACAGCAAGCAAAAGCGGTAGGTATCATCACAGAGTCTCAATGTATACATAAAGAAATATTAATGCCCCTCAAAGAATCTTGGCTAGTAAACCACAGGGCCAGGATTCTATCTTGGATTTTTCTCATGGTCAAGACGATGATGTTTCCGTCAGTAAAACAGTCTTATTTTCAGGGGTGGATAAAGTAGTTTGTTCTCCTAATACCTCCAGCTTAGCATAGGAAATATAGAGATGTCTCTTCTAAGTCCTACTGTCACCCAAATCTAAACTTGTCCAATTTAACAGTTCGTATCACTTTGTAATTATATTTGCAAATCACGTCACCCACATCTGAACCGCAGAGTTTTACAGTGGCCGCCACGACTCCTATATCCTGCCATTCCACCTGCTTAGTAGTTAAAGCACTTTGAACTCATCAGATATCCTCAAATCAAGTGTGTTTGTGCAGGCCGTTCCCTGTGTGGGGGGACAAGCACGGCCATCTACTATTTATCCTTGAAGCCTTCCCCTTCCACCAGCTACTCAGCAGGTTTCAAACATCTCTATCCTAATAGTCATAAAATAAAAGCAGGATCGTGCATTCATCTACCTCTTCCTCTTAACTCTACTTGTAAAATTTTCTTCCTCATTTTCTCCCTAATTCCTGGAAAATTCTGACAAGCATTAACTCTGCAATTCATTATTCATTAAAATTTAATTGAGTTAGTTATATCATAATCATCCCACCCTTTTCATTCCTACTGTGAAACCTCAACATTATTTTTCAGAAAATAGATTGTTTAAGGTCCCCATTTTGTTAAAAGTTAGAAAATTCTAAGGACTCTTTGCTAAGCCATGATGTCACACTGCCAGAAAGCTAGCTTGATTTGAAACACTACTCAGTGAATAAAAGCAGCACAGTTCTGTATTTTGTTTTGTTTTCTCTTTGTTTTACAAGGAAAATATCAAAAATTATTACTACAGTATTCACAGTGTTGAATAATACATCTGTGCAAAGTAAGAACACAGCTTCCTGTGTGTGTTTCAGTTAATGCAGTACCATACAGAGCAAGGACCGCTTTAGCAAAGATTCAAGACCCATGGGCTTGGAAGGTTCTATGTAAGTGAAAAGCCCTGAGGCATCAAGTTCATTAACTTCATGATAATCCAGCCTCTGGGGACAACTGAAAACAGTAATAAATCCCCCGGAAACTGAGCATACAGGGAACAAGCTGAAAGTAAACCTTCCTGCTATTGGGTTGGGTGCAGGGTAGGGCTCTGCCATGGTGATCCAATGTACCAGTGAAAATACAGAAACCAGAGGGAGCCAAGAGGTGACAATAAGGTGTCTAGGACATTTTAAAGGAAGAAATAAGTTCCACAAAGTGCTTATGAAAGTACTTTTAGGTTCCCATTTTCATGTATACTGGCACAGCGTATCATGAAGCAAAGACGTTCAATCATTTCTGGTCCCTACCCAATAGACATTGGACTACAGATAGAGGATCTCTTCATTAATCCTTGAACAGGGTCAGGACAAGTAGACAAACAGCTGGCTGCACATTCTTTATATCTAGGACAGAGCTCTGAGCAGAGGCTCAGAATACCATCATGCAGCCTTTAACAACACCTGCACATGTGTATTACTCTAGAGCCAGGTGTGTTAACTCTGACCTGGGGTTGACCAATAAGAGATAACCAAAATGCAAAGGCATCTCAGAAAAAATCTTTCAATTTTTAAAATGTGGTTTCTTCTAGTTAATTTGCATGTTCACATTGTGAGGATATAAGATTTTAATGCTATGGACATAGCAGTTTTCTTTACTATTCCTCGGCTTCAAAACAAAGCTTTTTTTTCCAAGGTAAGGCACCACATTTTACAAAGCTACAATGTTTATACAGAAGCTTGAAGGTTGGAAATCATATAAAGAATAATTCTCAGTGCCTTTGTAAATAATTTTATTATTCTGGGAAGATGAAAAATCATAGTTTTTGTGCCTTAGTACAGAAAGGATCTGCTGGAGCTTT
Organism: Gorilla gorilla gorilla; assembly: GCF_029281585.2. Classification (NCBI taxonomy): domain Eukaryota; kingdom Metazoa; phylum Chordata; class Mammalia; order Primates; family Hominidae; genus Gorilla; species Gorilla gorilla. The sequence continues at coordinate 89,664,177 of NC_073231.2, forward strand.
AAAGCAAGACTTTCCAACACGTTCAAGCCACAGACCCTTTAAATTTCCTTCCATATTTACTATAAATTGTTGTTTACAAGAAAAAGTAGGTATCAAGTAATAATTTTTCCTGGATGTGTGCATGTGCACACACACACCCACACACACACATATTAAACAATATGTGTTTAATATTACCATTTATAGCTTATGATGACCATGGTAACTAGTCTTAGTGTGCACATAATTTCAGCCAAAGTCAAAGACACTTGGCAGTTGAGCTTGTTGTAATATAATAATACTATCAGCAATTAACTATTATATAGTTCTTATCATGAGCAGGGAATAGTACAAACTTGAACTCATTGAACTCTGATACAGTGCAGTCATACAACAGGCATGGGGCTATGCACTAGCCTACAGTGATAAAAGTCAAGGAGAGCTGCTAGGAAAAGACCCCTTCCACCCTCCTGCAGAATATTATTCTTTCCATGTACCAGTGAATGTTATGTGTCTCCCACTCTGGAGAGAGGGGAAGATGTGAAAGGGAGACAACTTGTCTTTTTAATTCAGAGATTGCAAGACTGCAAGAAGGCACATTTACAATGGATGGAGAAGACTGCATACTGCCTGGAGATATTGTTATTTGAGCTCAAAACGGTGATGGGACTGGACTGCCACCCTTGGTAAATGGGTCCTAAACAAAGAAGAAAGATTTAAGTGGATATTTGGAAAGTAGATGGATAAAATGGCTAGCTATTGAAAAAAAAATCTGTCTCTTTTTCTTTTGCACACGCAGCTAGGCAACACTTGCCAGCTCATTACCAGTTAGCGGGCCTATGCCATTGAGTTCTGTCAATAGCACATGGAGGAAAATGCAGGCCTTGCTCATGAAAATGTCCCACATGTGCAAGCCCCCATTCTTTCTCCTCTCACAGAGACCTTAGAAGCCACATGTTGAAAATAGCAGAGCCACCAGATTTAAAGATACAAGGTACCTGAATTACCACTTGAAAATGAGCTGCTACTTATAGGTAATCTCATTTTTCCTCTTGCTTGAGCAAGAAATAAACATCTATTATTAATCTACTAAGACCTGTCTGGAGGAGTGTTATCTAGCATTGCAGCTAGCATAAATTTAATACGAGACATGATAGGGAAAAGTTATAGTGTTTTAGGAAAAGGAGGGGAACCTAATCAAGTGCTAATAGGTCAAACAACATTTTCCATAGAAGACAATAGCTTTCGTAAAAAAAAAAAAAAAAAATTCTTAAAAAAGTTGTCTGTCATTGCTGGTTCCATATCATTCCTATTTTCCTCTTTTTATTTTAATGCAGAATATATTTATAAAATAACATATTAAAATGTATATACAATTTGAAGAACAATAATATGTTCAAATATCTTTCTACTATCAGACTGAGAAATGGAACAACACATTTGTAGATAGCATGACCTTCTCCAATCATAGCCCTCTCCTTCCCTCCACAGGTGACCATTATTCTGAATCCCTTTTAATCATTCTCCTAAAATTCTCTATAGTTCTACCATATATGAATGCATTTCAAAACACTATGTTGCTGAATTTTGCTTGTTTTGACCTTACAGAAATGGAATAATTTCTATGGGCTTTTCTGCTTCTTGCACTTTCCTCTTAGCATTTTGGTTTTGAAATTCATCCAGATTGATGAGTAACACTGCATTACAGTTATTTTTAACAGCTGTATAGCACTCCTATCTATCTGCCAATCTATCAGTCTATTGATTTATCTATATATCCTACTTTTGGTGGATAGTTGCAGTTTTTTCAGTTTTTTGCCATTTCAGTAATTCTAGGAATATTCTTATACATGCTTCCTGGTAAACATGTACAGAAGTTTCTAGACAGCATATATAGGATTGGTACTACTAACCTGTAAACAGGTCTATCTTCAGACTTTACAGCTAATGCCAAATTATTTCCAAAGCAATTGTATACACCAAAGCAGTATTGCTTCTCATCCTACCCAAAACTTATTGTCATAATTTCTAGATTTTTGCTAATACTGGATGATAAATGATCATCTCAGTATGGTCTATTTTTCATTTTCATGATTAAGAATGTTCAGCACCTTTTAATGTTTATCGGCCATTAGGATATATTTTCTGAACAATGTCGTTTGAAGTATTTTTCAGTTTGCTTTTATGTTATTTACTATGATTGACTTTTAGATGTTCCTTATGTATTCTGGATATTGTTTCTTTGTAGGTTAAATGTATTCCATATTTCTTTTTTTGCGGCCTGTCTTCTCAGGTTTTTGTTGTTAGTTTTCATGAAAAAAGTTAATGCATTTATTTATCTATTTATTTATTTTCAACTTTTATTTTAGATTCAGGGGGTACATGTGCAGATTTGGTACCTGGGTATATTGCACTATACTGAGCTTTGGGGTACAAATGATCCTGGCACCAAGGTACTGAACATAGTACTTCATAGGTAGGTTTTCAACCCTCCCCCTGTTCCCTCCTGCCCCTAAGGGTCCCCAGAGTCTCTTGTTGCCATCTATATGTCCATGAATAGCCAGCGTTTTGCTCCCACTTGTAAGTGAGAACATGCGATATTTGGTTTTCTGTTCTTGAGTTAATTTGCTTAGAATAGTGGCCTCCAGCTGTATCCATGTTGCTGCAAAGGGCGTTATTTCATTCTTTGTATGGCTATGTAGTATTCCATGGTGTATATGTACCACATTTTCTTTATCCAATCTACTGTTGGTGGGCCCCAGGCTGATTTCCATGTATTTGCTACTGCGAATAGTGCTGTGATGAACATGCAAGTGCATGTATCTTTTTGGTAAAACGATTTGTTTTCTTTTGAATATATACCCATTATGGGATTGCTGAGTCGAAACACTTCCCATCTCAGAGTAACACCCAGAGTTCTTGTCTTAACTTTCAAGATTTTGCCAGATCAATTGCTTACCACACCTCTGCCCTCATCTACTGCTCTTCCTCTTGTATTTGTTAACATCAGAGACTTTGTGGTCCCTCTCTCTCTCTCTCTCTCACACACACACACACATACACTCACACATGTACATACACACACATCGAATTCCAAGTTACCCTCATGGAGAAGGGAGAGTTATTTGCAAACTGTCAAGCTTGGCAATTTTTTGTTAGTAATGAAAGAAGTCATGGGCATTTTGGTTAAGTATGGCCTTTTCTTTCTTGCCTATCATTTTCTTCTATTTAAAAATAGTAAGAATTACAGAAAAAAATCACCGAACTCTTATTTTTAGCTCTGCCCTGAGGACCAACCAAGGTATTTCTCTAATTACTCATAATGCAAGACAACTGAAGGCTTACTTGAAGAATCCCTTTAGAAAATAAAAGCAGGATACCATCTGCTATAGATGAAATTGAAATTAACATTTTAATATACAGTAACAAATTGAACTCAAAATTAACAATGAAGAATATACCTTTACTTTAAAAGAGGCATCTCAAATATTTCTTGACTTTACTCTTCAGTCCCATGCATGGGTTTGGTCTGCTTATTTAAATACTATCATAACAATGGTAGTAAGAGTCTTTGCATTGCCTAATACATATAATAAAAGAATAGAGAGAAGAGAAAACAAAACACTTAACATAAAACAGCCTCATTTTTTTTTCCCACAAGGCAAATGATATCAGCTGCAACAGCCTAAAACATTTATAGCTAACTAAATTTTTTATGAGATGTACTAAGAAGTTTCAATCCATTTCTTAAGAATGATAGCCTGGTCACACAGACTCTCTCAGAGGGTAGTGCCTGTGTCTTTTTATTTTGAACTGGAATTTTCATCAAAAGGTCGAGGAAAGCTGAGTAAAAACATTGCCTTATACAATCCCAACTCTTTTATTCAAAATACTAGCTGGCTTCTTTTCTAGCAGTTTTATAAAGAAAAAAAAATAGCTAGAAGAAGTAAAGTACAAATTGAAGAACACTCTCGTGCAACTGACAACACGAGCATCAAAAGAAGAGAAATTCTCATTCTCAGTAAGCAGTACACAATATTAACATTTAGATGTCATGCTCCCCCCAAATGTCATTGCTCCATTTTCTTGCTACTCCATGTCTCCATGAAATCATAAAATGCCTTCCTTGTACAATCTCCACAACAATGTTTTAGCACGCAGAGGCGTAGTTACACATTATTAATATTTATGAACCTGGAGAAGTCGATAAAGCTTGCCTTTCAGAAAGGCTACTCTGCCTAGACCCTTACCATCAAAAAAGTAATAAAATTAGCTCGGAACCACTTAGCAAAATAACCTGAAAGAAAATATATTTAGATCACAAAAGGGAAAGGAGAGCTGAAATAAACAATATAAAAAATGCTAAACCAAGATGAATACATTAATCAGAATAGCCTTTTAGAATTAGTATTGCATTACCAACCCCAGTGTGAGATAACGTTCCATGAATGTACCAAGCATGATGAAAAGGCCTGGGTGGTCACATAATTGTTTGCCACGTGAAGACCAGCCATGACAAATTCTAATGCTTTATCAGACCTGGCTTTGTCCATCCTTCAAAGAGAAAGGGTAAAGGTAATTTCATGGGAGTAGAGCCAGAAATACTACTAGTAAATTTGGGAAGACAAACGTCTTTGCATCTATGTTGGTGTATCTTACGTGCACACTTACAAACACATACACATACGTGCACACCACACACACACAGATGTAGTTATTGGTTGAATTGGGCCCCCAAAGGAGGTGTGTTAAAGTCCTAACCCCCGGTGCCTCAGAATGTGACCTTATTTGGAAATAAATTTGTGGCAGACGTAATTAGTTAAGATGAATTCATACTGGAGTAGGTTAGACCCTTAATCCAATTTGGCTGGTGTACTTACAAAAAGATGAAAATGTGTACGCAGAGAGAGACAGAGACATACAGGGAGACACCATCGAATGACAGAGGTGGAGACTGGAGCATTGCAGCTACAAGCCAGCGAACACCAAGGATTGACAGACATGGCCAGAAACCAGGGAGAGGCAAGGAAGGATCTGCCAGAACCTCACAGGGAGCATGGCCCTGCCAACACCTTGATTTTGGTTTCTGTTGTTTTTAAGCCACCCAGTTTGTGTTTCTTTGCAACAACAGCCTTAGGAAATGCCTACATACACACACACAGATTTCACTGAAAGACCTGGAAAGAGAGGCCTAATAATGGTATGATAATAATGTGTATTATCATACGCAGTTCAGAAAAGCCTAGCTTAAAAAAATCAATGTATGCTTTGAGAATAAGAAATTATAATTGGCTGTAAATACCTTGATTTTTATCATGAATATCAGTACAGCAGGGCATTATACATGCATTAAGTAGTGATAGACACTCAGCTATGTAAGAACCCCTGCTGGCTTAAAAACGAAGTCAAGCTCTTCCCTTTGAAAGGCAGAAGAGGGAAAGCACTACAGTACCAACCTCCTGTTCTCTAACCACCTTAGTTACTCTTGCAAAAGACTTTTCAGTAATGAGATCAGTTTCTTGCATAAACATTTTCATTTCTCCATGGCCGCTATGAGGACTTTGGTTATAGGCCTCATCCTCTTCCATCCAGATTTCTGCAACATCCTCCCTACTGGTTTTACCCCTTTCCAAATCCAATCTGCTCACTGCCATATGGCTGCTACACTGTTATTTAAAGCTATTAAATGGCCTCTATGTGTGTAAAACTCTGTTTCCTAAAGCATTAGTCCAGTAGAATGTTAACATATATAATGTTGAATATTATCCTTAAGTTCAAAAGAAATGAAAAATTCTAGCTATAAAAAAATTAAACAGAATTCTTTACTAGATGACTCAGAATCTCTAATAAGCTAATGTCCATGGCCAGATTTCAAGGGGAAAGGCCAGCGAGCAATGTTTTCCAAATATACTGAACTGTGGAACCCTTTCTTGTCAAATCTTAGGGGACTAGGTGCCATAGAACAGACCTTAAGGGACAATTTCCCTCAGACATGAGAAGGTGGTCTAATTGACCTAAAGCATACAGCCTGCTCCCATCCAAGTTATTTACGTTATTCTAAAAGAATGAGTTAACCCTCAAATTCTCTGATAGGCAGCTTACTAAGGGATTTAACCAAGAGAAAGGCAGATTTTTGTCATATGTGGGAGATAATTTTACCTTGGAGAAATGTGCTAGACAGGACAGCAGTACCAAAGATTCTATCCTGGGCATCATTCATTCATTCATTTATCTGTTCAATAAGTCAACATTTATTGTGTCCCTAGTAAGTGTCAGGCCCAGCTCTCAGTCTTCAAAACGCAATTCATGGTCTGAACTCTAGAGAACACAGTCAGGTAGATGATGCAGTCAAGTTAAAATTAAAAAGAAATTACAACATAATAATTCTGTAATTGAGACCAGGGCCCTAGGTAATCAGATAACAAGGGCCACATAACACAGTCTTGGATTTGGGGGAAAATCCTAGGAGAAGTGGTATCTACAATGAGTTTGGAAGGATGAATTGAAGGAAAACCAAGCAAAAAGACTGGAGAAGGTGTATCAAATTCTTTATCTCACACCACTTCTAGGCTCTCAGATACCCAAAACCTGGAATAAAATCTATGTTACATCTCTAGTTTCAACTCTAATAAGTTTGATATCTTTCCTAGAAGTCTGAGAAGAATTCTTGGACCCAGTCTTGGCCTAGATGGAAAGAGTTCTATAATCTCACAGTGATGTCTGCGACTGGAAAGAGGCAGAACTAAAACCATGTATGTGTCCAACTTGCTCTAAAGATTTTACATTTTATTTACAATGGGTCTCAGAGGTAATAGGACTGAGGATTGTGTAACACAGTGATATTGTGGGAGAGGGTGAATTGTGTGTGCATATGTGTGTATGTACATACATACATATGACAAATAGCAACTGCTACTTATCTACTTGAGTTATATATAATGAGGAATGGCCTTGCCATAGAAAATATTGAACAAATATTAGTGGAATTGTGTTTACTTCGTGTAAAGTATTTTATTAGAGCAAGCAGAACTTTTGAAATTGTCTAGTTCAATCTATTGTATTTTAATACTTGAGACATTTGAGACTCAGAGATGTTAAACACCTGCAAAAGGAAGTATGTCTAGTTAGTGGCAGGTCTACACAGAAACTAAGTTTTTTGTTCTTGGTTTTGTTTCTTTGGCTGCCTGTGCAAGATTGGGTCTACTACCCAATTATGGATAATTAAAGATTTATTCATTCAAATATAATCATGAGGTAGCTATCATGTGTCCGTCACTGTTCTAGGTGTTGGGGATGAAGACAGACATCTCTAGGATAATAGAGGATAAGCCAAGGTAAGAATGTCCAGACTGCCAGGTGCAGAGTGGATTCTAGCTCATGCAGGGAAGTCAGGGAAGGCCTCACTGAGAAAGTGGCATGTGGACAGAAACCAAAGAAAGTAAGGAATTAAGCCATGCATATACAAAGTAAGCTCATTCTTAGCACTGGAAGCAGTTAGTGCAAGGGTTCTGCAGTGCCTCTGAAACATCAGTGATGCCCCTATGTCTGAAGCAGAGTGACCTGAGGGCGGTGGTAGAAAAAGAGGTCAGGTGGCATTAATAGACCAGATGATAAAGGGCATTGAAGGTCATGGCAAGGACATTGGGAATTTACACTGAATGAGGTCAGAAGTCCATGGAGGGTTTGAGTAAAGGAGCTGTATGACTTTTGACTACAGTCTTAGAAGGCTCATTCTGGCTAATGAATAAAGGATAAAATGGCAAGAAAAGGACAGATGTGAGGTTATTTTAATAATCCAGGCAAAAGATGACGGATGGTAGCAGTTAAAGTGGTAAGAAGTGCCAAGTTCTAGATATATGCAGCGAATTTCTTACGGATTGGATATGAGGTGTAAGAGAAAGAGAAATGATTCCAAAGTTTTGATCCTGATCTGCTAGAAAACAGGAGATGCCATCTTGGGAGGTTGTGGGATAATTAGCGAGTGAGCAGCAGTTCCTGCATAATGCTAAAAAGTTAAAGAAGTTAAAAAGAAATACATCTACGTGTTGGCAAATATATAGATTTACATCATTTCATTATAACTACAGGGTATACCACAAAGAACTAAACAAACAAAGTCAACAAAATGAAAACTAATAGTCTGATGAAAGTGCTTATCATTTTTTACGCCTACAAAATATTGCACTGAGGTTCCATTTAAAGACTAAAGTATACAGTTTTTGTTAACCATTCACATGTATAATCATATTGTACAGATACAAAAAGCGGAAATGTAGAAAAAATAGAAATTTAAATTACTTTAAATTCCTACAATTTAACATCAAGGGAAGACAGTGGGGTTTTTTTGGTGATAAAGGTAAAGCTCTAATTTAAGTTGCAATTAGCATAGTAAGTGTAGTTTTTACTAACACTAAATATGGCCCTTAAATAAATCTACTCCTCTTTAGACTCCAAATCGGCAAACATACAATTTGTCATAAACCACTTTTGGCTTAGAAAAAATTGTTTTAGGAGTAAGTAGTGGGTGTGTGGAGGATGGGGGTGGTCAGGGCACATCATACACTGTGAATTTAAAGTGTACCTAAACATGCTCATCCTTCTGTACCACTCTCAGTCCCCAGAAATTGACTTGGAAATTCCCCCAGTAGAATTAGTAATACATTGGCTGAGCGCATTTTTTTTCAGAAGGCCATTACCAAGTTGCTCAAGAAGCTTTTAGCCTGTGTCCAGGTGTCCATGACGCACACATAGGTGGAGGACTTCTCCAGGCCTCTGACAGCATCACAGATGACCTAATCTTTCATGGGACCCTTAGAGTCATAATAGGGATGGCTGGAAGCAGGAAAGAGGGAGGGTAATACAAACAAAAACCTAAGAGGCTAGGGAGACTTAGAATAAAAAAACAGGAGAGGAGGGTATATGTATCTAAGGTAGAATCATTTCCTACTCCACAGGTTCAGTCCTGGTGCAGCATCTGGAAACACACACATTTATCAGCCCCTGTGATCCAAATGAGAGTGAGTAAATTTTTGCAGTAACATCCAGAGAAAATTGGGGGAAAATATAATGTTTAACACATAATCCTTATTTTTAGCAGGTGCTGAAGTTTAAGATTGAAGAAGAATCTACTGGTTCCTAAAATTTAAAATGCAGTTAACCAAAAACAAACAAACAAAAAAAAGCTTCCACTTTTTGAAAGAAAGAAATCAGTTATCTAATTCTAGTAATCAAATCCTTTAGAAGATAACATGATAATTATTTTCTATATGTGGGCCATATCATTTAAAAAACTTAAAATAATTATAGCAAATGTTATTGTCATTCTTTTGACTCTGATGCTCAAGGAAAGGGAGGAGACAGACTCACTGTTGCCAGTTACAACCTGTACTCTATTTGTTTTTGTAAGAAAAGGTCTTACTCTGTCACCCAGGCTGGAGTGCAGTGGCATGATCACGGTCCACTACAGCCTTGAACTCCTGGGCCCAAGCGATCTTCCTGCCTCAGCCTTCCAAGCAGCTAGGGCTATAGGTACGCGCCACCATGCCTGGCTTTTTTTAAATTTTTTGTAGACATGGGGTCTTGCTATGTTGCCCAGGTTAGTCTTGAACTCCTGACCTCATGCAATCCTCTCAAAGCCTGGGATTACATGCATGAGCCACTGCCCAGCCCTGTGCTCTGCTTAAAAAGATGGTAAGGCACACACATGGCAGGGATGGAGTCATGAAACAGCTGGAGACAGAGGAAATATTAGAGTATTGTGTAAGATCTTGCAGATCACCTAGCCCGAGTCCAGTGACCCAAACAAGAGGTATTTCTAGCCTCTGCAGGACCAGGAAATTTACATCTTTTGGAATGGAAAACCTGCATCTTTCAAAGGCAGCTGTCCTCTCATTGTTTGGAAAGCTGACAGCAGAGTCATGTGGGTGGGGGGGCAGAGAGGTTCACTCTTAGAAATTATGACATGTACAGAACCCATACAAATCAAGGGCATGGTGCAAAGTATGACATGTGGATGGCAACTGGGCTTGCCATGTACCAGGCAAGCCTTCACACTCTGTCCTCTGGCTGGTAACCCTTCCACAGGGGTAACCTGGACTTTTCTGGAGATGGGTGGGAGATGAAAGAGAACAAGAGCTGCAACTCCTCAAAATCTTCCAGGAGTCAGGAATCCAATAGCCAGTCAAGTTCAGTGTCCACAGGCACATCCAGTGAACTACACCAAACTGTAGCCTCTGGGAAAGAACATGGCCAGGATTCAAACAACACACTCTTAAAATGTCTCCATTTTATTCTAAGTGAGACCACATATTGTTTTATACCTACAGTGGCAGGATTTTGTAAAGATTCTTAGAGAGTTTAAAGAACTACCATTTGATCCTGCACTCTCACTACTGGGTGTTTTCCCAAAGGAAAAGAAATCTTTATATCAAAAAGATACCTGAACCTGTATACTTAACACAGCACTACTCACAACAGCAAAGGATATGGAATCAACCTAAGTGTCCATCAGTGCATGACTGGGAAAAAAAAATGTAATAGGTACACAATGGAATGCTATTCAGCCATAAAAAAAAAACCAGAATAAAGTCATGTCTTTTGCAGCAACATGGATGAAACTGGAGGCCATTGTCTTAATTGAAACAAGTCAGTCACAGAAACATAAATGCTGCATGTTCTCATTTACAAGTGGGAGCTAAATAATGCATACACATGGACATAGAGTATAAAAAGACAGACAATAGAAACTCAGAAGGGTGGGGACATAGGAGAGGAATAAATAATGAGAAATTATTTAATGGGCACAATATTCTTGTTTTTTGCTTTTTGAGACAGAGTCTCACTCTTACACCCAGGCTTGAGTGCAGTGGCCTGGTGCAATCATGGCTCACTGCAACTTCTGCCTCCTGGGTTCAAGCGATTCTCCTGCCTCAGCCTCCTGAGTAGCTGGGATTACAGGGGTGCATCACCATGCCCGGCTAATTTTTGTATTTTTAGTAGAGATGGAGTTTCACCATGTTGACCAGCCAGGCTGGTTTTGAACTCCTGACCTCAAGTTATCTACCTGCCTCAACTTCCCAAAGTGCTGGGATTCTAGGCATGAGACACTGTGTCTGGCCAATATATGTAATTTGGATGATAACTACCCTAAAAGTCCTGACTTCAATGCTATACAATCTATCCATCTAACAAAATTACACTTACAGCCTAAAATTCATACTTATAATTTTTTTAAAAAAAATAACTAGATTAAAATGGAGGAACCTAATGTATCTTTCTCCATTTGTATACGTTCCAAAAATAGATGGTGGGGCGTGGGGGCGGCTACTGGACCACAGGCCAACTAGCAAAAGTAGCCCAATATCTTAGGCATTGAAGCTGTATATATACCTGACGATTTGCCTCTGCTGCTTTCAATGAGTGAAGTATCCAAACCAGAGTTTTTATGAGCAAAGACAGAAGCACAGTTATGTTAAATAATTGGTAAGGCAAAGCATTGTCTAATCATGATAACATCAGCTGTGAACAACCAGTCAATGAACTGGAATGAACCCACTGACCTTCACCCTGAAGAGGAGTGAGAAAGGTCTCCCTGCTGTCATCACCAAGAACTGGGCACTGTTTTTATGGGAAAGAACTTTCAACTCCTTACTAGTGCTAGGAAAAAAATAAATAACATTTTTACATCTGGTATCTGTGCTGAGACGAAAAAGAGAAAGAGGATGAAGAATTAAAAGGTACTGAGCACCTAACATTCGCTGGTTGATCACATCTTACTGACTCTTCACAGCAACCCCATGACAGAGGTTTCATCATCCCAGAGTAAGACAAGGAAAATATTGGGTTAAATGACTCATATTAGATGTCTTGCAAATAACGTGATGAAATTCTAGTTCCAATATGCCAACTACTATTGTGCTATTTGCTAACATCTTTATTTTATTTATCATTGCAATTGCATATTGATATAGAGCCTTAGAAGTTTTCAACTGTGTTTTAGTTCAGAATTTCCTGAAATATTGATGCTTTTCTGCCCTTAAAAATTATAAATTTCTTTAGTACATATATATTAACTGAGTTATGTTCTGTTTAAATATTTTTCAAACAACACTATTGATATATACTTATGGCTAAAAATGTCAAAACTATCGAAAAATGTATTTCAAAAAATAGAGACATCCTGTATGACCAAAAGTATTAATTTGTATTTATAATGTGTATACTTGTATCTCTCCATGTGTAAAACAATACATATCATACATATATTTTGGCTTTTGTAAAATGTGTGTGTGTGTGTGTGTGTGTGTGTGTGTGTATATGACATAATTTTGTATCCTACTTTTAAAACTTTACCTCAAGGATTTTCCTATATAATTAACATTAAACATAATTTTAATAGTTTCATGATACCTTCTTGAATCGTTAAACCCTAATTCCTCTTCAGTTGGACATGTGGACTTCGGTTAGAATTTTCCACACTTGACATAAGAATAATATTTCTGTGAATGATGGTTTCCAAACATGTATACATATGTAACTAACCTGCACAATGTGCACATGTACCCTAAAACTTAAAGTATAATAAAAAAAAAGAATAATATTTCTGTAAACACCCTTTGTATATATAGCTTTGCCTTTATGTCTGGTATATTTTTAGGTGTGAGTTTTATACGAACATTTGTTGGGTCTGCTCATTTGTAATGTTAAGGTTTGATATACATTGCCAAATTGCTTTCCAGAAGGATGAGACGTGCTTCTCCATATCATTTCCAGTATTTAGAACAATCCACTGAAGCTTTGTGAAAAGTCCTACTCCTCGAAGGAGAAAAACCGCTGTTTCAAATTCAATTAATTCAAAAAGAAAAAACTATGTTCTTTACTCATTTTTCTATTCTGCTGTTTTTCCTGTATATTAATATCTTGACATTCTTTAAAAATCATAGATACTAAACTTCTTCATGTTGTATGTTTAGAATACATGTTCCAAGTTTATGACTTCTCTTTTAATTTTACCTATATTGACTTTTATACATTTACTATCATTTGTGTCTTACCAAAGTTTGTTATTTCTTCTTGGTTTTTGCCTCAGTACTTCGTATTTTTATTTTATGGGATCTGGATTTCATGTTTGCTCTGAGCATCTTTCCCTACTGCAAGAGTATAAAAATGCTCCATATATTCTTCTAATACTTTGTTTTTTAATTTGACTTTATAATCCTTCTATGTGTTGCATATCTTGTAAGATAGGAATCTAACTTGATTTCTAGCCAAATTGATAGCAAATTGTCTGAAGCCCATCTGTTCACCAATCTATCTTCCCCATTAATTTGAAACATATTTTTTAAACAACAAATTATTCAATAGTTATGTGTGTGTATACATGTGTATATGATTATCTGTATATACATGGGCATGAGTGAATGTGTCTATGAGAGAGAAAAGAGAGTGAGTAGCCCTCATTAGAACATCTTTATATGTCATTTATATCCCCAGCCTGGCATATGGGTCCACACGCACTAACAACATAGCAGTGATGCACTCCAAGGATTTGTCAGGAAGTACAGAGAGCATAAGCTTGAATTCACTACTTCCTCAACAATTATCAGAATCTTGGTTACAGAAATAATTATTGAGGTTTGCCTGAAGTCTATGCAGATTTCCATTCCTGGATAATCCAACAAATTTTGGATTAATCAAACCACAAGAATGTTGTTTTTGGACTGACTGCTTTTTCTTCCTGGTAAAATCAGTTTGACTGTATTGCTCTTGGCCTGCAATCATCTAACTACTTAAGGGGCATTACAGGACACACAGCTTCATGAGTTCTTGATTACCCTATACTCCGTAGGAATTCTTTCTTAGGACAAAGGGGAAATTCTTCTCTGGTCCCACTTAGAGAAGGAATTGGGCTCCTCCAGGATAACTATAAACATTGAAATAACTGTGTTTTTCTCTTAGAGTTCGCTATCAGAATATTTACAGATTTGTAACCATCATTCAGCAGATGAACAGATCCTCAAGCATTTTTTGTGTTAACTTTATTCTCAGATTCCCCAGATCCCCCAGATCCTTCTTCATTTTCAAAACCTTACATTCTGTTTCCCCTGATTTCCTTATTTATGTGATTTTCTTACATAGTATGTATTCTGATAAACTGTCTTAAATATATTTGAGAAAAAGATGGGGCATAAAAACAAAAATACTCTTTAGAATTTTTTTTCTGGGCCTTTTTCCTCCTTGATAAGAGTGAGTATTGGAGAAAACCAAGTTTTTCAAACCTGTCTATACTAGCTCAGCAAAAGCTTGTTTACATTCAGTGGTATATTTAGACAGTAGAACCTGGCTCTAGGTAATTTTATTAACTTACAAATCATTTTCCAATTGTAAATTTTTGTGACCCTATTTTGTCTAATATCATTATGTTCTTCTCTTTCCAAATTACACTTTCTTCTGTAAGTATTTGCCAAAGCAGATAAGACCTACATGTGAGTGGGCACAATACATGTTACTTGCCAAAGTAGAAAGCAGAATCTATTTTAATTTTGACATGACCTTCCTGCAAAGTAGCATAAAAAGGAAAAAAAAACTTTGTTTATTTGTTTAAATCCCACCTCTGAGTCTTGCCTTCTATTCCAATATTTACTTATGTCAGTATTATTCCTGACCTTCACCTAACATAGATCACTGAAAGTAAACTGCCTGGGCACCATTTTTCACATGTATAATCTGTGCGTAAATAAATATATATACAAAAATAAGCTTTTATTACTTTACCAATGTTCTTTTTGTAAATGAAAACGTTATTACCTCAAAACTAACAGCCCAGAACCAGATGACCCTTAGAGTCTCTTCTAACTCAGAGTCAACATGGAATTTACAGACAAAACATCATCTTTCCTGTTCTCTTTGGCTCACCAAAAAATTTCAATACCTTTTCTGAGACCTTGAAATACACCAACATGTTTTGAAATAGAACATTATTATACGACCCTGAGTTTTATGAAATAGTATCATAAACAAGAATCAATGGGATTTGTGAAAAATTACCATGGAATAGTACATTTGCATTTACCTTTGACCTTCTTGATAACTTGGTGAGCAACGTTAAAGTCCATGACTTGTAATAGTTTGTAATAAGGCATAAATTGAATTGTGTGAGCTATGAATTTAGCATGCAGCAGTGAATTGTTAATGATGATAACAATTTAAAATACCAGCTTTCATACATTGATGCACCCTTTTGGTTTTTCTACTTGTCATCATATCCATATAATGCTGCAGAAAACTTCCTTGAAAACTACCAATATTTGAGCCAAAAGTTTAAAAAAGAAGTGATGCAATCAAACATAAACATGAATACTATGTAACATTTTTATGTAGTAAATAACCAATTACTTGCGAGATCTCAGCTCACTGCAACCTCTGCCTCCGGGGTTCAAGCGATTATCCTGCCTCAGCTTCCCAAATAGCTGGGACTACAGGTGTGCACCACCACGCCCAGCCAATTTTTGTATTTTTAGTAGAGACGGGGTTTCACCATGTTGGCCAGGCTGACCTCAGATGATCCACCCACCTCAGCCTCCCAAAGTGCTGGGATTACAGGCATGAGCCACCGTGCCCAGCCCAAATATTTTCTATAGGAGTCTTCCCATATCTGCAGTTTCACTTCTCATGGTTTCAGTTACCCTTGGTTTGAAACTATTATGTGGAAAATTTCAGAAGTAAACAATTCATAATTTTTAAATTATCCACTATTCTATGTGGCAAGATGAAGTCTCCCACTGTCCCGCTCTGTCCTGCCCCCTCCTACCCGGGACGTGAATCATCCCTTTGTCCAGTAGATCCTGTCTAGGAGATGTCTGCGTTATCATAATATCCTAGTGCTCTTGTTCAAATCACCTTTATTTTCCTTCATGATGGCCTCGAAGTACAAGAGCAGTGATGCTGGTATACTGTTACAATTGTTTTACTATTGTATTTATTATTGCTATTAATCTCCTACTGTGCCTAATTTATAAATTAAACTTTATCATAGGTATGTACATACAAAAAAAAGACAATATATGTAGGACTTGGTACCAGGTGCAGTTTCAGTCATTCACTGGGGCATTCTCGAATAATTGCCCCATTCAGTAATGGAGGGCTACTGAACATGGCCAGTGATACATTTTATAGAGGAAAATATACAGTGTAATTGACTACAGTTGAGACAGGGTATCAGTATCTACCTATACATTTGAAGAATTGAAAGAGGATATCAGGACCTACCTATTTTATGTGCCAGGGGTTTATTCTATTTAGCACTTTATGCTTATGGCTTAATTTTCATCAAACCATTTAATCATAGAAAAGCAAAGTATTTATTTTTTAAAGACTCTGGTTGTCTCATCACAGAACGATGAGAAATTAGAGGAGATGGAAAAACATCTGTGAAGGGGAAGAAACTTACATTAAGAGAATATTAGTTCTGCGAGCTGTAATCTATCAAATCAAAATAAGCAGAATGAACAGAACATTTTTGTTTGTGAAGTAAAGCTTTTTTAAAACCTGGAAACATGCACATACCACATACCCTCCTGTTTTGACAATTATGTTTTAATTATTTATTTACATATCTGAGTCCCACTAGATGGTAAGCTCCTTAAATGTAGGGAACTTATCTCTTCATGTTTATGTCTCTAGTACCTATACATAGTAGACACTCCGTACATGTTTAAGAAACAGATAAATACTCCTTGCCTACCCTCCAGTCCAAGTACTTCTTCCCAACAACCCCTTAGACAATCGTTTTTCAATCATAAGAATAGCCCGTTGTAATGGGCACACTGGTGTGCTGCCTAGAAACAACTTCAGGACTGAAATTCGTCCAATGATTGCAAGTGTTGGCTTCTGACACCTCATAACCAGACCTTCTCTGGACACTACCCTCTGTTGGAAAGAGCTATCTCCCTCAAGTTTTCACCCCCTCCCTGGGGCATCCTGTATCCCATGACTGATGAATGCAAGGGTACAAACCCCTCCGCCTCGCCTCATTCCAGGACAACTCTCCAGGGCCTGGAATGCCAGCTCCAGGGCTCCTTAGGATCAGATGGGACTCTACTGCAACTGCTCTGCAGTCCAGCTTCTTCTGCTCTACAGACATGCTTTTTTCACACCCCCACTGGTATTGGTACTTCTAGCACTCCCCAATAAATCTCCTACCTCCTACATAATATTATCTACCTCAAATTCTGTATTGCAAAACTTGACCCAGGTCACCAGTGGAGCTTTATAAAAATATACATTCCCAGACCTCATTCTAGATCTAATAAAATCAAAGTGTCTTAAAGCATGAGAAACTTTTTAAGTTTCTTAAGTTACATGCCAAAATTTTGCCTTAGATAGTTTTTATTACTATTAAAAGACCGACAATTATTCTGCTCTCATTGAACTTCAAGGTCTCAAGACTACTTGCTGCCAGGTTGTTGACATGTTTTTTACATTTGTACAGTCTAACCTAATACTTCTCAGGAAATTGTTTCCTTTAGTATCTCTCATCTCATTTTCAGTATTTAAAACTTTATTTGTTATACTTATATACAGATATCAATTAATAGGTAATCACAAAGCTGAAGCTGTCACCTCTACTTTGTACCAGACTGTTCTTTTCTTTTTTCCCCTTTTTTTAATAGGAAAATAATCCACTAAAACCCCCTGGAAAAGTAATTTAGCTTAGGCACAGTCGATGTTCTATCTCCTATAATAAAGTGAGATGCTTGTTGCATTAAATATTTAAATATGTAGCAATCTCCAAATCTTGTTTCAGACTTTGTCACTATTATGTTTAAAATAAAGGCAATAAAAACAGAAATGATCATCAATTTCACAATTTTGTGATTCCCATTAGTCATTTCTTTTCTTCAATAAAATTACAGCGACTACACTTACCACTTGTGTGATGAGACATTTTCCAAAACCATCTCTGTGAAGAAAATCTCTTTATCCTAACTGTAATAGCTGTATAAAACCAATGCCATTACACAAAGTCCTAAGGCAAACATTTGTAAATTGTGAAAATTATTTAAAAATAAACCTATTTGGCCAACAGTTGCAAAAGAAAAAAACTTAAAATGAGCACATATTTTTCCTTTGGCTGCTTTAAGCTCAGTGAGTTTTCCATTTTTAGTTGCTTTCTTTATTATAAAGAGATTGGTGCTGGAATAAAACTAGCAAAAAGAAAGGTGAGCATTTTCTATTGAAACTGAGAGTCGTCTGTGTGCCAAGATCCAGAATGCTGTGCCTGGAAAAGTGCTGAGACCTCAAAACTTTGAAACATTTGTTTTTGCACAGAAATGCTGACAACATCTATCTGTATCAATTCAGCTCTATGAGTTGCGTGGTGCAGTATCCTCCTTCCACTACCTGAGATATTCTGCCCAACTCCCAGAAACAAACAACAGAAAATTATTCCTCCGAAAATGAGTTTTCTCAAACGTTAGCTGGGAACATATGCCAAGGCATGTTCTCAGTATCAGAGAGAGAGCCTGGAGTCAATCACCTAGATAGCTCAGTAAATGCAATCCCAACACCAGCATCATATCCTAATCCCTTTATATTTGGAACTGTTTCATAGTGAGGCAGTCACCTGGAGAAAGGCTAGTGAATTGCAGACCTTGGACCAAATCTACATGTTTTTATACAGCCTGTGTGCTAAGAGTCATTTTTTATATTTTGAAATGGTTAAAAAAATCAAGAGAAAAATAACATTTCACAATAGGTGAAGATTACATGAAATTCAAATTTCTGTATCTATAAATAAAGTTTTATTAGAACAGAGCAGCCCTCATTTGTTTATGTACTATCTACGGATGCTTTCACACTACAATGGCAGAGTTGAGTAGATGCAACAGAGACCTATGGTTCACAAAAGCATAAAATATTTCTCTCTTGCCTTTTACAGAAAATATTTCTAGCCTCTGACCTAGAATGCTATAATTTACAAGGTTGTTTTATATGCATCTCATTCAGTCCAACAAAGTGGAGGGTATTACACAAATTCTACAGAAAAAAAAGAAAATGACATTCCAAGGTCTCATATAGCCAGTGTGAAGAATTTATTCATATCCTTTCATTTTGTCAAAGAGCTTCTCTTACAAATAAGTGGTGTATCTCAACAGATAAATTTGGTAATGCTAATTAGTATTTGGTTTGTAAAAAAAAAAAAATGTTGGCATCCTTTCATTTCTCAATACAACAACCAAAAGTAATTTGCATAAAATCAGGCACTTCAGAGTATTTTAGTTTGTGAAGGATCAAACTAAACTCTTGGAAAGCATGTTCTGCCTGATGATATTAACTAACACACTTGCCACTCAAAGAAGAAACACAAGTTTCTCTCTTCAGCTCCTCAGGTGCTCCAATGCAGTGGAAAAGAACACTGAACACATCATCTTTCCCTTGGACTCCTTTCATATTTCTCATGCAAATACAGTAGATGATTCTGACAGGGTCAAACTCTTCTGAAATTGAGTTACTACAGCAATTTTGTTCATTCTTTCTGAACATACCATTGTTCATAGTATCCCCAGCCTGAAGATATTAGTCAAGGAGAGAGTTTCATGTCTTCTCTAGGTTTTCTCTCTACATTTTGCACTTGAGTAGCTACACAATTTGTACTTTTCTTCTAATATATGAAGCTGGTATGACAGTCATGAACCACCATGCCCGGCTAATATTACCTAATTATATAATATATACGATCATTATCAATTCACTTTTATTAAGTGTTTATGAATGCAAGGAGAAGAAAAAGCTCTACTAAGAAAAGTGACCAAGCAAATACTGACTAAAATCCGGGAAGAATGACATTTAGCTCCTGCTTGGCCAGTAACTACAAACGTTTGGGGAAATCTTGAACTTCTCTGTTTTCTCCACTATATGACAAAAGAGACTACATGACCTCTAGAAGCCATTTAAATTTTAAAAATAATTTCCACTTCTGAATGTACTTTGAATGCTCACTCAATCCAAGTAGGTCTCACTTTCTTCATTTCTAAATTAGAGATAGGACCTCCAGCCTAGGTAGTTAGTTACAGTAAGAAAATACATTTAAAGGACATAGTACTCCAAAGAGATAATGATGCTAGGGTACTTTGTGTTTGTAGATCATTTCATGCATGATAAGCAGGTCTATCACAGTTAAATAAGAGGCTCTGCCAGGCACCACAGCACACATCTATAGTCCCAGTTACTCAAGACTGAGATGGGAAGATGACTTGAGCCAGGAGTTCAGAGGCTGTAGCGTGTAATGATCATGCCTGTGAATAGCCAATATACTCCAGCCTGGACAACATAATAAGACTCCATCTCGAAAAGAAGGAAAAGAAAAAAGAGGTTAAAAAGTGAGAGGAATCACATGAAAAGTGGAAATAATGTTTCTTGTTTTTGAAAGTTCTGCAAATCCATGACAAAATTCGTCTTGGTACACAAGGATTTTCTCACCCTGCTCACTGATAATACCTGAGCCATTGCTAGGTGTCCTCTGTCCTCTTTACCTACCCCTGGTTAACACAGACCAACAGGATGAACTGTGCTCCTTCAAAACCCAAAATAACGAGAACACCACTCTAAACCAATAATCACTTTTCATAGTGATAGATCCCAGCAAGAAATCATACTCAATAGCTTAAAATACAAAATACCATCTTTATTTATTTTATAAGATCAAGATTAAGTTCTTAAGCAGTTTTACTAAGATGAGTTCTGCCTCAAGACCAAAATGTGTAATTTCTAAGTTCATCAATAAAGATTTCTCAATTGTGAATATTTTCGTATATCAATGTTGTTTTCTTAAAATGATTCTAACTATTGTTGAATTTTTTCAACACTATGACTTTATATATCATGGTCACCAAAATAGTTTACATTTAAGCTGATCAATCACCCTAGAGAGGGCTTAGCATCATCACATTAACCTTTAAAATTTAACATTTTTAACTATAAAAAAAGAAATGGGAGTAATATGGCAAAGGCATCTGACATTTGAGACTGTTGCTCCTTGGTTCTTGTCTAAGCTCTTTTCATTAGGTCATACAGACTATGGGTTAACTCTTTTACTCTATGTGTCTGGTTACTTGTCTGAATATAGAGTCAACAATAACAGTCTTGGTCATGTTTGAGAGTCAATATATAAGGCTACAATTAATTCAATCTGATGCTATCATGAACATTTAGACATAAATATAATTCAAAGAGAGCAAGGCTTGATAGGCAGTGAATTAAAATACAGAGCACTTAAAAGCAATAAAAAATTATTAGATTCATTTACTCATTTAGTAGACCTTTGCAAACAATACTATGATATACCCTGGGGACTCTGTGCCCACCGTGGAAGGACAGTGAACAATAATACTAGTAAGATGATAGGAAGGAGATGCATCCAAGCCTATAAGAGAACACATGAAAGACATCACATTAGACACTGGGGACATGACACTGATGCCCAGTGTCAAAGAGCCAGGAAGAAATTAGTTACATGAAGAGGAAGAGGATAGAGAGACCTGGGAGTAAAGTAAGCGCACATGGAAAATCGCAGTAGTATACCATGATATAGGGAACTAAAACTAGTTAGACCTGGTCTGAGTGGGCAGTGTTTTAGGGAAGTAGCCAGGGGCTGAGACTACCAGGTCCTCAGAGCCTTGTATGTCACACTAATGAGCTTGAACTTCAACCTGAAAGCCCTGAGAACTCGGTGGAAGATTTTAAGCAGGAGAATGACTAATCAGGTTTGACATTAAGAAAGATGGAAAGGAAAGTTTGGAAAGATATAAGAGTGAGTGAAGGGGCAGAAACCTGAGAAAGATGGAAAATTTGGTAGTCTCTTGCAGCAATGTAGATTGTAATCTATGAGTTCACACAGGAGGAATTCTGGTGAGAGGGATTATGATACAACAAGGAATATTTAGTAAGAAATAGAAGGTGAGCGAGTAGAAATCCAGCACAACTTCTTGCGATAACCTGGACAACTGAGGAGATGCAATATACATAGCAAACACAGAAAAGGTCAAGAGAGATGGAACTGCAACATGCGTTTCACATATACCCCACCAGAATAAACAGCATCATGGGTTCTGGCAAAAATAAGAAAAAGGAAGAAAAAAATCAATGCTTGCTTCAAATGTTCATATCAGAATGAAGAGGAGTGAAGAAAGCCACGATATAGCCTTAGTTTATTTCTTTTTTCCTGCGAAGAAAGATGTGAAATTTGTCAGAGGGAGAGGGTCAAGGGAACAGAATGATCTGATAGGAGGTGATGCTCTCAAACGTGAAAACATTTCCAAGGATAAGACAGACCAAAGGTAAGTTTTAAAAATATTCTATAGAAACTCCCAAGGTTTCACTACCTAAATGTATGCATAAGGGGGAGCACAGATAAATTAGGAATTATGCCTATCTTAGTTCTAAAAGCTAGCAGAATGAAAAACATTAATACAACTTTACTGTGTCAAATGCAGCAGCAAATGTACCCACACAGGATTACAATATCCTATGGAAAGAATAGCCTAGATCTAATGTTTGGGGCATAATAAACACATTTGCAATTATGAGATTTTTTTATTCCCATATAAGAATGCAGAAACAAAGCCAAAATCCACTTTTCAAGAAAAAAAAATTGGCAAAGTTTCCTAAACAGAAGCCCCACTTACACCAAATCTGGTACCAATGGGTGCCAGACATCCACAGCAGGCACCAGACGGTGGAGCTCCTATCACTTGCTTCACAGATTGCTGTCTGGTTGCAATTTCTAGTCATATGTGATTTATTTGGTGGAGCAGAGAAAACCCCCTGGCTTCCCTCTATCAGTTCTGCATCCCAGCTTCAGGAATCAAAATAAACACATTTATCCACAAAGATTAGCTCCAGGTATTGCCTCTCTTTATCCATGAAGCATTCCTTTACTCCTGTGCAAAATATTGTTCAAGGAATAATTTAATTTACAAATTGTCAAGTAAGCACCTGGCTAAACAAGGGTGAGGAGAAAAGAAGCATCCTCAGCTGTCATCTTAACATCTAACTTTCATAAACTCTGCATTGTTCCTTTCTTCCTTGATCTCTGACTTTCTTTCGTTTCTTGAATTAGGTCCAAGGCCATTTCATAGCATGTCTTTCTTTTTTCTTTAAAAAAAAAACAAAAACAAACAAACAAAAAAAACCGGTTTGCCTAATGCAGGAACAGAAAACCAAATACTCCATGTTCTCACTCATAAGTGGGAGATGAATGATAAGAACACATGGACACATGGTGGGAACAACACATACTGGGGTCTGTCAAAACAACACACACTGTTGAGGGGTGGGAGGGAGAGCATCAGGAAGAATAGCTAATGGATGCTGGGCTTAACACCTAGGTGATGGGATCATCTGTGCAGCAATCTACCGTGACACATGTTTACGTATGTAACAAACCTGCACATCCTGCACATGTACCCCAGAACTTAAAAGTTGGAAAAAAAGGCTTGCAAAATGTCAATTAATCATACACATATCTACTCAAAAATGTACATTATGTACCTGCAATGTATCAGTCACTCCACCTATCACCAGGAATAGAAAAATAAACAGGGCATATGATAAAGATAGCAAGAACATCTAATATGGGGAGATAATTAAATCATTAAAATACATTTTCATACATGCTATCATAGAGATACAAACAAGTGTTAAATTAAAATCCAGAAGGAATAACCTGGAAATATCTTTCATTAAACATGTATTTTTTTAAAAGTTATTTTTTTCCATCACACTCACACAGAAATAAGGACATTCCAGAAGGCCTTTCCAGAGTGCAGTGTTTACCCTCCCTATAACTGACAATTTTGTACAAGATGTAAGAAAAGCTATGTCTAAACTAAAACCTTCTTTCTCCTACTAAGTCATGCCAAAAATCAGGATCTAACTAACAAAAAACATTTGTCTTCACTAAAAAAAAAAATCATAATCCCAGGGACTGAAAATTTACACATACATCATATGGTAGTCTCTGCAGATAAATTTCCATTTCTTATCTTGACACATGTCATGCATGGCTATGGCTCATCCTCAAGCATTTATGCCCCAGAAGAGGGTGTGCCATCTTTTACATCAATACTAACTTAAAATAAACCCCAGTTGACCTTCAAAATGGGGGAAAAGTAGTATAAGCATTCTAAAAATGACCTTTCTAAAGTAACCGCAGCAATTTGATGCTTTCAAAGAACCACATTACTTAGGTGTTCTAAGATGTCAGAATTGACCAACAAAGCTCCATTCTCTTCTACTCCTAACTTCGGGACTTAATTATTTCTTTTCCACAAACTTGAGAACTTCTCTGTGGGCTACACAGCTTCTAAATGATTTTTAAAAAAACAAATGAAGACACAATTTCAGGAAAGAAATGTAGAATTAGCAGTTACCTTCTATACTCAGTTTAATTTTCTGAGCATTTCTCTCCTTAAAATGACCATTTAATTAAAGAATGTAAACAATTTTGTTTAAGACACTGAAGGCATTTTTATTTCTCTGGCTGATAGGAAACGATCTAACATATCAACCAAATGAGATTAAAGGAAGAAGGTATGCCTGAAACTATCTTAAAGACAGGTTACCATAAATAGATATGTTTGACCAAGTTTTATCTTTAGGAGGGAACATAGACTAGAAAGAAAAGAAATGGCCACCTACCAGATTACCCGGGGAAATGAAACAAAACCAGGTGATCAGTTGGAGAGAGTTGTTTTAGCCAGATCACACTGATACACATAATCATTTTCTCAAGACAATTATGCATTAAGCAAGGGCAGTAAGTACCACTGACTGGAATATCCAAATAATATATGTATATGTATATATATGTGCATATACATACATACACACATGTAGCATCTTTTACCATAACAACTAGTGTTGTCTACACTTACTATTGTTAAGTTTAGGACAAGAACCTACAATATAAACAAATGCTTTTAATCATCACATATATATCTAAGAAAAATCTCATTGTAGAAATATTTTTCCTTATTAGAGATATTTGTGTTTTGCTGTTTCTCATTGGCTCTTTTTCTTGATTTCGAATAATCATTTGAGAGTATTCCAAATGTGCATCCCCTCAACAAGAAAGGCTTCTGTTGTTGAAATGTTATATCTCTGTACATAAAGTGATCCAGTTGGATATGTCTTAGGTTTATTTCTCCAGTGGCATTATTTGTGAGTATCAAGAGATAAAAACAATCAAACAATCGTGTACAAAGACTTTATTGAAGAAAACGGAGAATTGGGGATGGTACACAAATCCTGTTGCAAACATTCTGGATTTACTTGGGAGTGCACAGTATTTATGGAAGTGACTGTTCCCTGCTATAAAGTATGAAGCAGCTTAGGCCTTTGACTGCTCTGGGTGACTGAGTGCATTAAAGGATTCCTATAAGAAGCATGCTTTGCTATTGTGAATAATGCCGCAGTAAACATACGTGTGCATGTGTCTTTATAGCAGCACGATTTATAGTCCTTTGGGTATATACCCAGTAATGGGATGGCTGGGTCAAATGGTATTTCTAGTTCTAGATCCCTGAGGAATCGCCACAAAACTATTGCAAGAACAAAAAACCAAACACCGCATATTCTCACTCATAGGTGGGAATTGAACAATGAGATCACATGGACACAGGAAGGGGAATATCACATTCTGGGGACTGTTGTGGGGTGGGGGGAGGGGGGAGGGATAGCATTGGGAGATATACCTAATGCTAGATGACGAGTTAGTGGGTGCAGCGCACCAGCATGGCACATGTATACATATGTAACTAACCTGCACAATGTGCACATGTACCCTAAAACTTAAAGTATAATAAAAACAAAACAAAACAAAACAAAACAAAAAAGAAGCATGCTTGATACAAACGAATCCACATTCCACATACCACATCTAGCTACTGAGTCTAGTTGCACCCATTATTCGAAGCAGGTACTTAGGGAAAGACAGGGGATGTAGAATTCTTATCTATAATTGACACACTGTTCTTTTAATACTAAGTGATGAAAGGAAGTAAATTCAAACACAACTTCAGACAAAAAAAAAAATGTAGAACTAGCAGTTATCTTCTAGACCACTTTAGTTTTCTGGGTATTTCACTCCTTACAAAAAATGATCCTCAGCAACAAATATCCATTAGGTTAAAAAATGAGAACAGTCTTGTTTTTAAGAGAGTCAAGACACTTTTATGTCTCTGACTGATAGAAAAAGATCAAACATGTTAACCAAACTAGAATATAAAATGATGTCTACGTCTACACACACATGCAAGATTAAAAGACACATTAATCACAGCATTAACACAGTAACCATGGCAATCTGTTTCCAGAGTGGTAATTCCCAACCATGATTTTTCAAAAACTTGGAATATTCCTAGGTATCTCAAAGATTGCCACGAAAAGTATCATCACCAACAATAACAACAAAAATGCCACATTTTTCATTCAGCTAGGTTACAACACTTTGGAGGGGGCCTTAAAATGACAAAAAAAAAGGCATCACTGAAAATCAAATTTACTGTTTTAAAGTTTAAAAGATTGTAAATCACTTATTTTAGGACAGTAAATATAAAGCTGTGAGTTCTGTGCAAATAGCATTGGATGATACAGCTTATTCTTAGGGAAGTGAATGTGCCCAAGAAACTCAATGCATGTCCCACTTTGTAAGACTGGAGCAGGGACAATTCAAAATGGTAAACAGTAATCTTCAGTGCCCTTCCTACATGTCCTCCTATAAATAAATTTTCTCTTCTCACCCAGGCACCCATGTTAACACAATCCTTTTTTTTTTTTTAATGTCGAGATGGAGTTTCACTCTGTCGCCCAGGCTGGAGTGCAGTAGTGCCATCTTGGCTCACTGCAGCCACCACCTCCTGGGTTCAAGTGATTCTCCTGGCTCAGCCTCCCGAGTAGCAGGGATTACAGGTGTGCACCATCACACTCAGCAAATTTTTGTTTTTTTAGTAGAGACAGGGTTTCACCATATTGGCCAGGCAGGTCTCAAACTCCTGACCTCAAGTGATCCACCTGCCTCAGCCTCCCAGTGTGCTAGGATTACAGGCGTAAGCCACTGCACCCGGCAAAAATCCTGTATCTGCTCTATCATCAATACTTAATTTTCTCTAAGCTTTTCCTTTAAGAAACTTAAAATGACAGAACAGAAAGAAAAGAAAGCAGAGATGAAAAAGTTGGTTGTGACTTTTATTACCACTTCAGCCATGAACTGTAAGTGTTACCTTGAGGAAGTATTTTCACTGTTCTAAGCTTTATTTTCTTTAACCCATGAAATAGAGACTGAACTAAATGTTCTAGCTCTGATATTTTCTGAATACATACCAAACATAGTTTATTTTAAATTATAGAATTTAATGCGAGTTATGATCTTTATCTCTGATAGCGTTACTGTTTGATTAAACTTGCCACTCTCCAAGACTTTACCCTAAAGATTATGCATTTTAAAAATTAGAACCGTAGACAGTAGTCTTCTAAATATTTCAGTGAAACTCCCTAAATGTACATAAAAATACAGAGAAAAAAGCTAGAGCTGAGGGACATATTTACTTTAATAAAAGGTAATATATGTTATTAAGATAAGGATTGGCTGATAAAAGAATTTGTAAGTGGAGGCTAATTTTACACTGTAAATCTTATTGTTTATGTTGTCCTTCTCTGATAATGTTTGAAGAGCACTGAGGCAATGTGCCAAACCAACTCTGAGATCCTTAGAAATAAGACAATTGCTATTAAGCACATATTGTTAATGCCTAGTTAACACAAAGATGTGCTTCTGAAGGAAAATAAGCATATTTTGCCATGCTCGAGGTGGAAGGCCAATGAAAGCACTGTAGATATCAACATATGTGATTTATGAACATGACTTGGTCAGCATCATGCAAAAAGAAACATAAAGAAAATTATGTTCCCTAGAAACTAAACAAAATACAAAAAACAAACAATAATAACAACAACCCAAGGGAATTGGTGGGTGGTTCCATAAAGCAGCTGTCTGATGCTAGTATATGCCCCAGAGGACAATCTCTCCTGAAATACACACTTAATATAGCTTCTCCCTCTGACTATCATTACATATTGGGTATTTATGAAACTATCTGTCAGTTTATGAAAATCTAACTGGAAGTATTATTCATGTCGATTTCATTCATGCAATTGCTATCAGGACACAAAGAAACTTCCACTAGCTTTGGAAAAAATAAATGACACATATTTTCTTAAAAAATTAAAAGCACTGTCTTGAAACCATATATTTAAAATTCTAAATATATATGACTTTCAACTATATTTACATGAAACAATAATTCATATGTCAGGTAAAACCTCCCTGCCCTTTGATACCTAGAAGACTGCCTTCAGCCTCCAATCCCAATCCATATAGTAGTTCAAAATAAACACTTCCCAATTTCTCATGTAGAATAACTCACCCTGTTGCGGAGGCTCTATCCTCAAAGTCCCACACCTTTAATCCCAAGTGACTTACCAAGTTTTGCTCCCCGCACCTAACACAGTTCCTTCCCTAAAAGTAATTATGGTACCAACTGGTTATAATAATTATTTTTTAAAATCTTGACAAAAATAATTAAATTCATAATACAGAAGTTAAATAAGAAATTGCACGTTAAGAACAAATTTAAATAGAAGACTATTATACATTTAATTATTTCTTTGATTCAATTATATTAACATTGTTTCAGAGACATATAAACTTATTATTCATACCTCTGTTAGGAAGCTGCTCTGTACTTTTATTAAAAACTTGACAGCAGCCCATGCATTCAAGTGAACTCTGAATTGAATAGCTAGACTTTCTCTTATCCTAATCATGGATCATTTATCTCAATTAAATTGATTCATTTTTTTCTTCATTTTTAAGCATTAGTCAATCTCTGACCTAAATCTATGTACATGCACCTTTTTGTCAAAGAAACTTTGTCTTGTTTCCACCTCTAATATTACATATTTTATAGGTTCGTATTCTCTAATTGTATTCTATTCAATAAATACAACATATATTTACAATTCAAGACTTTATCACGACCCTAATTATAAGCTTTATATTAAATAGATCTCCTTAATCAATTATACATTCATCCTTTCATAAATATAGCAATAACTCTGGGTTTCATTTCTATGATCAGTGAAATGTCACCGGTAAAAGAAAAATGCAGACATAAAAATATTCTTTGAAAGGTATTTTTTATATGCAAAATTTAAATATTTGCAAGGATCTTTGACAAATGGACACAGCGGGTATTTAGAGAAAAAAAATCACAAGGCTACTAAAGTTACAATTAGCCTATTCATGGTAGAACAGTTTCTTCATTTTTTAATCATATCTTCAAGGGTCATCACAAATTTATAGATGTCAGTTTTGCAAAATTCAGGGAATGAATTATTTCAATGAGAGAGTTAGCAACTCATAAGAAAGAGCTCAAGCCTTCCTTAATTTGAGGGAATAGTACTAGATAAGGTGATAGACAGATAGATAGATGAATTGATAGATATATGGATAGATGCATATAGATGATTTATCTCAGGAAGCAAAGTGCTTTTTATTTCCTAACTGTGGTATACAATATGCTTAGTCATAACAGCACAACAAGGATCACTTTTCTCACATAGAACTCTAAATTCAAGCATTTTATGGTCAGAACAGTAACAAAGCAGTCCATGAATGTGGAGAACTTACCAAAAATGAAAACTAGATAACACTCATCAGGATTCAAAAGGAAAAATAGAGGAAAAAAAGTAAACGTGCTTTATCCACCTTACCATTCTAAATCCTGGCTAATTTTATAGCCTAAAAATACATGCTTCATTTTAAACTACATACATGACCACCAATACAAAAAAAAATCTTAATAAAATAAATAAAATTATCCCAAAATGTCAGTTT
This sequence comes from Gorilla gorilla gorilla, assembly GCF_029281585.2. Lineage (NCBI taxonomy): Eukaryota > Metazoa > Chordata > Mammalia > Primates > Hominidae > Gorilla > Gorilla gorilla. Next base: position 89,694,109 of record NC_073231.2, read on the forward strand.
TCAAATTACAGTACAAACAAGGCATCAGAATAAATAACCTTCCACTTGCTGGGTATTACACAAAAGCAACAAAGAAAAAAATGAGGAAAAAAAACTCCTTAATCATAAAAGTTAGAACAGATATAACGTTCACACATCCAAGCATGTATAGTCTCCCAAAAGCAACTGATATTGTACAGAAAAATCATTATAAAGAAACAGAGAATAGTTGGTTCTTCAAGGGCAAATTTCCAAAGACACTGGCAAAAATATTTTCTCAACATGTGTGGCACCCTGCAATGCTAAAATTGTATTTTTGGTATACTCAACTATCCTGTCAATAGGGCAAAGGTCTGATAGAAGCAAAAGGAAATAAATTAAGGAGAAAATGAAGTGAAGAGTGAGGTTAAGTAGCTTACCATTAACAGTTCTCAGAAAATACCAACAAAAATACACCACCATGGAAAAGAAGTTACAATAACAGTAGAATATACCAATATGCAACAACTCACGATGTGTTAAAAATTAGAAGGAGTGGCCAGGCGTGGTGGCTCATGCCTGTAATCCCAGCACTTTGGGAGGCCAAGGCCGGCGGATCACGAGGTCAGGAGATCGAGACCATCCTGACTAACACAGTGAAACTCCATCTCCACTAAAAATAAAAAAAATTAGCCAGGCTTGGTGGTGGGCGCCTGTAGTCCCAGCTACTCAGGAGGCTGAGGCAGGAGAATGGCATGAACCCGGGAGGTGGAGCTTGCAGTGAGTGGAGATCGCACCACTGCACTCCATCCTGGGCGACAAAGCGAGACTCTGTCTCAAAAAAAAAAAAGAGAAGGAGTATGGCAGTGAGTAGGGCTGGCTGCTGAAGCCTCCTAAATACAGTTTAGACTAGAGAGGCAGAAAACAAAGAAGGATGGATGGATGGATGGATGGGTGGGTGGGTGGATGGACAGAGATGACTGATTGATTGATTGATAATAGACAGACAGATTGAACAAGGGGCCATATTAGCAGCAAGTACACTGTCTCTGTGGAAGCACCTAATGAGAACACCTTTCAGATGTGAAGTTTAGAAGCCTGCCTAGATCTTCCCACCTCACAAACACCTCTGCTAATATACCTAAGGCATGAAGACTCAATTCATTCAGTATTGAGTATTAGCAAAGGAGATGGAACAACACTGATATGAGGTTACTATAAGAAAAAAAATTGGAGAAAGAGCAGTAACACTTACCAACAGACAAAGAGCACAAGAATTTCTTCAATGACAGAATGAAAAGTCTAACCAAAATTTTTGTCATTAGTTTTGTAAAATAAATGAAGCAACTGCCTTTAAAAGAAAGATCATGGGCTGGGAGCGGTGGCTCACACCTGTAATCCCAGCACTTTGGGAGGCCGAGGCAGGTGGATTACAAGGTCAGGAGATCGAGACCATCATGGCTAACATGGTGAAACCCCTTCTCTACTAAAAATACAAAAAATTAGCCGGATGTGGTGGCACGTGCCTATAGTCCCAGCTACTTGGGAGGCTGAGGCAGGAGAATCGCTTGAACCTGGCAGGCAGAGGTTGCAGTGAGCTGCCAAGAATGCACCACTGTACTCCAGCCTGGGCGTCAGAGTGAGACTCCATCAAAAAAAAAAAAAAAAAAAAAAAAAAGAAGATCATGAAGAAGAAACAGGAAGTCAAGAGGAAATGCTCAAATATAACCTGTCAGAGCTCAAGAAATAATAGGGTGAAATCGCAGAAATGATAAAAAAAATCTACAGAAAATAGAATAAGGAACATAAAGGCTAATTTAAAAAAAGGAGAACAAAATAAAATGAAAATAAAGACTTGAAAAGAATGAGAGACTAGATGACAGATACAGAACACAGGCAAAGTAGATACAACAAATGTATTTGGAGTGTGTTATTTATGTCCCTCCAAAATTCATATGTTAAACCCTAACTTCCAAGGTGATGGTATTAGGAAATGGGACCTTTGGGAGGTGATTAGGTCATGTGGGCAGAGCCTTTATGCGTGGGACTACCGCCCTCATAAAAGAGAACCCGAAAGTTTCTTTGTTCCTTCCATTACGCGAGGATACAGTGAAAAGACAGAATCTATGAACCAGGAAGCAGCCCTCACCAGACACAGATCTGCCAGTGCCTTGATCTTAGACTTCTCAGCCTCCAGAACTGTAAGAAATAAATTTCTGTTGTTCATAAGCCACTCAGATTATGATAATTTGTGATAGCAGCCTTAACAGACGAAGACAGAGTACTTAAAAAGGAAAAACAGAGAGACATAAAGACAACTTAAAGATATAAGCTCCCCAAAAGTCTTTGAAATAAAATAATACTATACATATTGAAAGGTACACTGGAGGCAAGGAAAAACTAACCCAGTATAGACAACCCAGACAGTTATTGAACTTCAAATGATAAAGAAAGAATATGTAAGGTAGTCCAGCAAAAACAGTAAATTACTTATAAGCATGAAAATCAGATTTCTCTACAGTTGCATTTAACACCATAAAACATGTATTAACAGCACCATCTACAAGATCCTCAGAAAAACAAAGTTTGAGTCAAGTTGTCCTTTAGGAATAAAGGCAACAAACAGCTTTTACTTACAAAAATGATTTAATCTTTCTTGACGACAGTAGTAGGTGGTCTTCAGCCAAATAAATATGACTGGGGAAATAATAGAAAAGATTTGAGGGTTGGGATGACCAAAAAAAAATGTTAATATTATGTGCTCTGCCAAGCAGAACTGGTAAAATTTTAAAAAATGCGAAGGAGGGGAAAAGAAATTAGGAAGTTGAAAATGTTTGTTGATTATTTTACTAAAATTCCTGGAGATCAAGTAATATCATTAAAGCAGATCAAAAAAACTGATAGAAGTACAAACATAGTTTACAAAACGTTAACAACAAAATTATAAAGATAGCCAATAGAATAAATATGTCACCTTCACACATATCAGAAGTATACTTAAAACAAAGGGAAGTACACAGACAACATAATGAAAGACTGTTAAAGAACATAAAGCAAACATAAAAGCAAAAAATTTAACATATGGCAGCACTCAGAACAAACATACCTACTATAACAGTATCAATCAATTAAATTTACTGTTAGAATCAAAGATATTTACATTGAATGAGAAAGTAAAACCAAGCTCAATACTGTTTAAAAGAATAGCTAGAACAAACTGATTCACAATAATTAAAATTAAAATGTGGACAAAGATATACTGGCAAAACAGAAAAGAATCCAAGTAGATGGTCTTATTTTTCATATTAGACAAGCAAGAATTTAGGCCCAAAATGATGCAAAAAACAACATTGTATAACTCAAGAGAGTGTAACTCACAAAAAATTGTTATGAATAGCAAAATGTTCACAAACCTGAAATTACAGGAAATAAGAGACAGAAACACACTAGTGAGAGGAGAGTAATTCTCTTCTCTCAAGCTATGAGAATAGAGTAGCATCATTAATGTGTTATGGATGTTTGATATACCAAAAATACTTTATATTAGAAATAAAAAGACCTATCTTCTTTTCAACAATCCATATTTATGGATTTATGGAATATTTATTAAAATTGATAATATATGAGGCTATAAAGAAAATTTCAGAAATAGGCAAATTCTAGAAATAACAGAGAAAACATACTCTTAATATAATACATTAAATATAGAAATCGATAAAACTGGAGAAAAATAAAAATTTTCTCATGGTAATTTTAAGACCCCCTCCAAAACAATTCCCTCTTCAAAGAGTTATACGATCTGATATATCTGAATATATAATATTAATGGAAACATCATACCTGAATTCATGAGCTATAGCTAAAGCACTGCTCAAAGGAAAACTCAGAGCATTTAATTTTTGTTAAAAAATTTAAAAGAATAAAGGAAAGAAGGAAATTGAGTTTCTGAATGAAATTTATAGAAAAGAACAAAAAATCAATGGAAAAGGAGAAGAGGGTAGTTAATATTTATGGAGTTAGGGAAAAAATAGAATAAATAAATTTTGAAAATTATTTTTTAAGAAAAATATTTAACGTATGAAGCACAGCTAAACTATTCAAGGAAATATGAACAAACTACAAATATGAAAATAAGAATTTAAAAAGCCACAAAAACAAAGAAAAATAAAAGAGCCAAAAGAGACTATTTTATTCAGCTTTATGCCAAAATAAATTTAATCTGGATGAGATATGTAATTTTCTAGTAATGTATAATTCACCAAAACTGACCCCAAAGGATATAGAAACTCTAAATAATCTGATTTCAACAAATGAATTAGAGAAATGTGCCAATTATTAATACTCTGAAACCTCTAGGTCTTGGAAGTTTTCTAGGAAAATTCTACCACATTTTTAAAGAACAGTGAGTTCCAGCATTTTAAAATAGCCCCAGAACAAGGAAAAATTTAAAAAAAATTATTCTTTCCTCTACAGAAAAGAGTAACACTAATATCAAAACTATAAAGACTGCAGGAAACAAAAACAGCTGACGAATCTTAGGTATGAATATCAGTGAAACATTCCCAGAAGCACTTGAAAAATAATTCGTTATATGAAATGTGACTTATTCCAGGGAAAGCAAGAATGGTCAAATATTGTAAAACCATTAATATAATTTATATGAATATATCTAGAGATACACAGCACAAGATAATTTCCATTGATGAAAAAGGTCTTTGACCAAAAAAAAAAATCACTTGATTAAAAAAAAATAAATCATTTGATTAAATAAAAAATCACCTAAAAAAAAAGGACTACAGTTGAACCTTGAACAACATGGGTCTGAACTCCAAAAATCCACTTATATGCAGATTTTAAAAAATAAATATACATAAAAATTGCTTGGAGATTTGCTGTGCAGACTAGAAATATAGAAAAATTTAAGAAAAATGTGTGTCATGAATACACGAAATATGTGTGTTGATTGGCTATTTAGGTTATCAGTATGGCTTCCAGTCAACAGTAGCCTATTAGTACTTAAGTTTTTGGTGAGTCAAAAATTATATGCAGATTTTCAACAGCACTGGGGTTCGGTGCCCTAACCCTCTAACCCCATTGTTCAAGGGTCAACTATAAATGTGGATTCATGGTAATAAAGGGCTATGTATAACAAAAGACTCAACAATAAAATGGCTTTAAAAACAATTATGTTTATTTTTCTTTCTCAAGTAATAATCAGAAGTTGTTGTTCAGGGGAGTAGTCTGTTCCACGAAGTGATTCTGGGACCCAGGTTCCCTCCATCTCATGGTTAGCCATCCCTGAAGGCCTTGTTGTCCTTTACATAGTTGAGGCTGGGTTGCCATCACTTCTGGTTTCCTGCCAGCAAGAAGGGAAAAGAAAGGATGTGGAAGAAATGGCATGTATCACTTTTACTTACATTACAATGGCAAGAACATGGGCACACATGAATCACTAGGTGATACAAGTAAGGCTTAAATACAAGCGGGGCTGAGAAATGCGTGTCTTAAGGTGGTGTTCACAGGTCCAGCTACAACTCTAGGACTGTACAGATGGATACTTCATTAACATAATAAAATACAGCCAACCAAGACCAAAAACCATTATCATGCTTTATGACAAAATTTTAGAATCGCAGAAGTCAGAAACAAGAAAAAGATAATCACTGATAAAATTTAAAGCTGATCTCCAGGTACAATCCAAAGCAATTAGACGAGTTACCACCAAATTAGATCTATACAAATTTGGAAAGAGGAAAACAAAGGAATTATTTACTACAGAAGCTATGATTATACACCTGGAAAATAAAAGATAATTAACTGAAAAACAACTACAAGCAATAAAAGATGAATAAAATAGAATTCAAAATCAACATATAGAAATCACTAACAACAGTGATGAAAAAGATAGAATACCAAGAGATAAAGTTGATAAAGTTGATGTGCAAGATTTATATGATGATTTAAAGCACCATTAGAGGAAACAAAGGGAATTACACAACTGAAAAAGTAATATCATAATTTTGAGAATAAATTTCAACATCATAAAGACAGCAGTTTAATTTGAAAATGTAATAAAATTCTATTTTTAAAACACCAGCTGTTTGAATAAAACAAGTTAATCTGGAAGTTTATAAAGAAAAAAGAAGAAAAGAAGAATATTCAGAAAAACTTTTAAATAGGAAAACAGATAGCTTAGCAATTTCAGTTATTAAAGGTAGTTTAGAAATTCTAGATGTTAAAACATATAGTCCCTGAATACTGGCACATAAATAAACAGACCAAAGAGATTGAATAGAAAATTCAAAACTATTGCTCAACATAGAGAAGAATTTAGTGTATAATAAGGGTAATATCTTACATCAGTGGGAAAAAGATAGTCAATTCAATAATTAAGTCACATAAAGAAAAAATAAACTTCTTACTACAAGCCAATTCCAGATGAATCAGAGATTTATGTGATATTAAAGATAATACAAAAGTACAAAAAATCCCAGGAGATTTCCTTTATAATCTTGGAAGGGGAAAGCCTTTTCTAATTATGACTAAAAATCCAGAAGCCACGAAGAAAAATGAACTAGAGAAATTCAACCAATTCTTCAGAAAATAACAAAAAAACAAAAATAGAAAAAAAGATGATACTCAGAGTCAAAATACAAATGATATAATTCTGAAACATTTTTTACTTTATATCACAGGAAAAGGTGCAATTTAGATGAAGCCTATAGAAATAAATAATAAGAAGATCAACAATAAAATATTTGAATGTTGAAAAAATAAAAGATACGAATCATGTATAGAGGAACATCATTCAAATATATGAAAATATGTTACTTCACTCATAATAAGAAAAACACAGGTTAAAAATTTGCTAATGTATTATTTTGTATTTATCACATTGGCAAAATGCCAAAGGCTGACAACATGCTCTGTTGGTAAGGCTGAGGAAAAAGGAACAATCTCATATAAGTCTGGTAAGAGCCTAACTAAGCACAATCCCTATACAAGGGCAATTTGACAATGCTGATCAACATTCATAAACTTATACTCTAACCTAGCAATTCCAATACTGGGAAATTATCCTACTGTATAAAATTATGCATATATAATATTATTTGCAGTATTGTTTATAATATCAAAAGATTTGAAACTAGTCAAATATACATGAATCAGGTAATTGTGAAATATACATATATTATGGTACTTCAGTGCAAGGAAATGATATGCGGCTATAAAAAAATTAAGAAATGTCCCTATGTATGTATATATGGAAATAACTCCATATTATGTTAAGCAAGAAAAAAAATCAAGAGGCAAAATATTTATAAAATGTGCTACATTTTTTGTAAAAAGTAGGAGAATAAGAATCTATGTTTATTTTAGGTTTGTATATGCAGAAAAAACTCTGGAAGGACACATAAAAAACTCGTAACAGTAGTTTTCATGCAGAAGGGAGGGGGAGTAAAAGGAGCTGGGAAGATGGGGATGTAGGAAGGAAATCTCTTACTATGTACTCATTTACTCTTTCAGATTTTTGAACCATATGAATATATTACAAATGGAAAACATGCAATCCATTTAAGGTCGAAATTTAATTTTAATTTACTGCTCTTGTTATAAGGAATTTGAGAAGATGTAAGATATTTTAAACCAAATTTAGCCTCTAAGACGTACGTGAACTCAGTCATCAGACATGAAACAAGCAACTGAACATCACATGGCCATTGTTCCCAGAAGCTCATAAAAGTACCATAAAATTGTTTTTATTTTGGCATTAGATTACCTCCTTTTTTAAGCAGGAATCACAGTAGTGTGGGATTTTCTTTCTGAAAGCATAGAGTATTAATACACATAGCTTCAGCGGTGGAAAAATGGGTATTTTTACTGCTCACAAGGTAGGTGAAAATCCTATCTCCCTAATTATCACTCTTTAGCAGAGACTAATTGGGAAGAAAGCCAAGAATAGGAATGCAGAATACAGAGGAAAAAAAGTTCTCTCAGTAGAGAAACAGTGGGGCTTGATAGCTTTTCAATGATTTTATTCATCAAAATAGAATCATCTTGTCACAACATTAATTTTCTACAATTTACTTTCATAAAGCAAGGAACACAGGCTTTCTCCATAAATTATTATTTTCCAACTTTCATCCTATCTCTTGTCCTGCAGTGGCAAGATTGGGTAAAGAAGTGTGGGGTGTGGGAGTGGGGAGGAGATGACAGATGAAAGAGCAAAAGAGAGAGAGTTTCAGCGTGGAGAAGGCCGTTTTACAAAATAAAAACAAAAACAGGCTGGGGCGCGGTGGCTCACGCCTGTAATCCCAGCACTTTGGGAGGCCAAAGCGGGTGGATCACGAGGTCAGGAGATGGAGACCATCCTGGCCAACATGGTGAAACCCCAACTCTACTAAAAATAAAAATAAAAATAAAAAAATAGCTGCGTGTGGTGGTGCACGACTGTAGTTCCAGCTACTCGGAAGGCTGAGGCAGGAGAATCGCTTGAACCCGGCGGGGCAGAGGTTGCAGTCAGCCGAGATCGCGCCACTGCACTCCAGCCTGGCGACAGACAGAGACTCTGTCTCAAAAACAAAACAAAACAAAACAAAAAAACCTTGCTCTCCTCATGTAGCTACAAGTTGTGTGTAATGTGTGTAGAATTTTATTTCAAAATATCTTAAAGCTTTTCTTCAAACAATGAATTAGAAATATGTATGTATCTACTTTTGGTGAGTTAAAGAAAAGTCACCAGAATTTTATTTGAGAGAGAGAATCATAGTAAGTAATTTCTTTCTTTTTTTTTTTTTTTTTTTAGACGGAGTCTCACTGTGTCGCCCAGGCTGGAGTGCTGTGGCGCTATCTCGGCTCACTGCAAGCTCCACCTCCCAGGTTCACGCCATTCTCCTGCCTCAGCCTCCTGAGTAGCTGGGACTACAGGCGCCCGCCACCACGCCTGGCTAATTTTTTGTATTTTTAGTAGAGACGGGTTTTCACCGTGTTAGCCAGGATGGTCTCGATCTCCTGACCTCATGATCCGCCTGCCTCAGCCTCCCAAAGTGCTGGGATTACAGGCATGAGCCACTGCGCCCAGCCCTGAATCATAGTAATTTTTCTAACCCCCCAAAAAATGTCATGAGTCTTAGTACTGAGCTTTCAGGATTTAATGGAAAGCCACTAAAAAATCAGAGTATACAAAAAACACTAGAAAGGCATAGCCTGGGTCCATTTAATACAAGGACAAATAGTCCTTAATACCTTAACTGTCTAGTAGAAATCACTATCTTACAACTTATTTATATTGTGTATAACATCATCCTAAATTTTCAAGAAAGGATTTCATTGTGTTTATATTTATTCCAGAAGCATGTAATATAATAGAGAGAATTCAAAAAACTAGTTAAATTTCAGAGTTTTAAGCTAAAACATTCACAGCACAGAATTCCTAAACTAGATTTCAGACCCATATGTAGAGATAGTCACATCTGACCATCTGACTAGACCTTTGTAGAAATATAGGGCAACTTAAGCCAAGAAACTACTTTGCATAAATTTGATATGTGTCAGAGAAAGGAAACTCATTGGATTGGTTGAAGCCAAGAAGTAACAATTAGGAGGCATTGGAGATTCATTTAAGTAGGGTAGCAACAGTAAACTGAGACCCTAGAATGCTAGCACATCTTACAAGAGGCAATGAAGGTTTTAGGCAAAATGTGTGGAGGGCAGTGTTTAAGAAAAATTAATTAGGCAACATTGTACAAATCAGACAAAAGCAGAGAGATACTAAAAAGTAGGAAATAATCTCTTTTCCTCTGTGGCAATAAGCTAAGAGCACACATATTTGAGTATGCATAATTTATTGAATATGTCTCAAAATTCAGATTCCTGACCAAAGGAACAAATGAATAGAAGAGAATGCTGCCCACAGCTTTATCTATTTCAGGTCTACAGACCAGTTTCTTGTACTCCCCTGGGAATATAGACATAAACTTGAGGATGTGGTTGCTTTAATGTCTCTCTATAAGGTCATCAACTATGTAGTAACAGCTCATACATTTAAGCAAGACATTTGCAACTCATTTTAAATGGTGCAATTGTCCAATAAATTGTTTGAAACTTTTAAAAATCTTCAGTGTTCCATAAAAATAAGTCTTTTCAGAATAATTGAAACCAGCAATGCAAAACAAATGTATTTCCTTGATAAATTTAGTTTTAAGTGAGCTTTAATTTATATGCTAAATTTTTCAATTTAGTTCAAGTTTTGGCAGAGACATGTTTATTTTAATTGTTGGCCTTCAAAATTCTAGCTTAGGAATAAACATCTGCTCCTTTCCAATTTTCTGCATAAAATGAGTAAATTTCTATAAGTTGTAAATGAGGGCTGTAGACACACTATATTGCTTTTGGAAAGATTACAAAATTACAGCAGACACTTTATGTGTATTCTGTATGACAGATTTTATAGCATGGTATGCTATACCCTTTCATCTTAACTAAGGTTCTTAGATCTATTTATATTTAAGCTATGTATTGATAGAAACAACATACTAGATAAGCACCTAAATGTTGTGCCTAAATAGCCTTTTTTGGAACACTTGTTGGGCTCCCTTATAAATTTTGAACTCTTCTCTTTGCTTTATAGAGATTCACAGAACAAATGGATTCTTTCTGCAAGACCAAAATTTCTCAATGAAAAAGCATAAACACAGTCTCAGCCCATCTATATTGCAGGCCTTGTAAACAATTGGAGAAATGTCACTAATAATAGACAATGTGCATTTCTCCAGCTATAGCCTTGGAGGAAATCATCAAAACTTTCAGAAATTAAAATTATAGCTGTTGCAGAATCATGGGGTGGGACAATAAGATTTTTAAAAATAAATTAAAAAATAAAGTAATAGCTGTTGAGACATCATAAGAAGTTACATCCACCTTTTGCAATACTGAATACTGAGAAAATCCAATTCCAATTATTAAAATGTTTTCCTCCTTCAACAATAATAGCAACATTCATGAGGGCACTGCTAAGCATGCTTGTAGCCATTAGAACCAGCCAGTCATAGATACTGGCTAGCAATGACCAATGGCCATTAATATGATTGAAAATAGCAATTAACTAGGACTAAGCTGATATGAAGATATAAAGCCCATATAGTATCCATACCCCTGAAAACTCTGCAAAAAAAAAAAAAAGTTATGGGAAATTTTAGGTAGTTTTTCCTTTATTCTATCTTTTAAAGTAAGTATTACCCAATTGCCACATAAAGGTGTCTAGCTGTGCTAACGTGCATGAATCCATGAAGTGCATGGAATTCCATGAGGTGCGTGATTCCATGAAGTGGCACGTCTGCTTTAGAAAGTATCAGGGTTATCATAATAGATGTCAAAGGACCAAGAAATAGAGACTTTAATGAAGCCAGTCAACTTTCAAGATGCCGACAGCCATTCAGGAGCCTAAATAAAGATCTCTGTCCAACTGTTTCCACTGCTAAAGATCAACTGTATACTGTAAGCCCAGTGACAGTAGAAAATACCAGAGTCCTGAGAAAAACTCCAGAGAATCTCCTCTATGTCAGTGATTCTCAAACTTTCAGGTGAATAAGAATCACCTGGTAAGCTTCCTAAAACACTTTTTGGGCCCATCTAATAAAATTGTAACTCAATAGGTTAGGTGGGGCTCATAAATTTACAGTTCTAATAAGCTCACAGTTGCTCCAACAAGGCTGCTCCAAGGAACACTCTTTGAGAATCACTGCCTGACCACTACTGAATCAGAATCTGCATTTTACAAGATTGCCAGGTGATTTGCATGCACATTGTTAAAGTTTGAGAAGCATTACTCTGGGAAATAAGTAAATGGTTGTTTTGTATTGATTTTTTTTCCTTCTTATTCTGTTATGTTGGAATAGAGAGATGGGAAAAAGGGAAGGCAGCTTCAAAAGAAACCAAAACTAAGTGCTTAAACTACACTCTTTGTTGAGAAGCAAATCTATTTGACCACCTTGCTCATCTTTCTCAATAAATGAATCATTCTCGCCTTTCTTTACCTACCTCTCCATCCTTACTATACCTTACCCAGGGCTCACATTACCTCGGGTTCTGCTTGAACTTCAGGTCTGTATGTTATGGATTTACCGGGCAAACCTAGATTCATATAATTGTTCCCTCTTGAATAAAAATGATTTTGACTCAAACAAAGAATTAAGTTTGGATTATGTATGTTCATAAGAGCTTTTATGTCAAGAAATTAACAAGAAATTCACAGAAAATCCTTTGTCAGATTGATTTGGGATTTAGAAACATGCTCACAAGAGTGAGAAATGTTCACACAGTGGCACTCCAGAGTCACCCTAGATCTTAGTGATAGGGGAAGGAAGGACAGCTTCTTTGCTGACTGTGCTGTATGTAATTTTACGTTACATATAATTACTCGGACTAGACCAAATGTGCCCCCAGTTGAGCCACACAGAAGACTAAGTATATGCTCTCACTACATGTAATGAATCGTCACAGAGAAGATAAAATGTAAGATATGAATATATCAAGCCTTTGGCAATAGGAAGTATCTGAATTCACATGACTAATAATACTTCCTACTTGCTGATTCACACTACTGTAGGTAGTTTTGCTCTAGCAGCGAAAAGCGCATCTGCTACTAAGCTACAGAGACAAAGGAGCTCCAAGTCCAACCACAAACTGCAGAAATGTGATTTAAACTAGCAAATGTCCCCCATTCTACCACAATAACCCATCTACTCTTGCTCTAGTTACTTGAATCTACCATAAAGACCTCAGCCCCCACCCAATTATTTCCATAGTCAATGAGCCTGTTACTAAATCTAAAACCTGACAGATCCATGAGTAGATTTTAGGTTGGTTAAGTACCAGGAACAAACAGGGAGGGCATAGGAAACCATGGCGCTTCATCTCATTTTCTCTGACAAATTTCATGTACTGGAGCAGAGCACGGACAGTGAGCATAGAATCAAGGTTCTAATGCCAGTTTTTCTACCAGGCACCCTGATGCAATTCACTTGGCCTCCTTCATTCCATTCCTTCCAAAATCAGGCTATGTTCTCATTAAGATGCCTCAATATCTAGGAGTTTGTGATTATGTGGGCATATTCATGCCGCTGGAAAGCCAAACAAACAGCTGTTCAGCAGCAAATGGAAAACAACAATCTTGGATGAGATCGGGAGCTGTAGTTTCACCAGCTCCACACAAACCATCCTCATCCTAGGTTAGGCTTTGGTGCCTTGGGCTGCTCAGAAACTGGGACACTGAATAAGGTTTGTTCATGTGAGCATCCTTCCTTACTTATTCAACTAAAAGTCTATCAAGAATACCACCCAGACACTAACATCAGGATTCCCCTCCACTTCAGGATCAGGAATTAAAATATGACCCAGAGAGTAAAAGCTGCCTCCAAAAAGTCTGCAACTGCATGAAATGCAAAGCACTCACCCACCCTCATTCCCACCCCATCCTGCACATTTTTCTTAAAGGCAAATCAGATGTTCTCTTTTTTAAGAGACAGGGGCAATTCTGTGTATAAATATCAAGAGAGTACCTGCATGGGGCCAAGGAGGTTTTATCTTAGAAGAACCACCTATATCGACTATGTCTAGTTGATGTATTTAAAGGAAGATTAAGAGCAGAAAACCAAGGAAAGGTTTTCGTATTTTTATTAATAAAAGCCAAATAAACCTTCCAGAACTGGATGTCTGTCCTTTCTTTTTCCAGCATCCATGTTCCCTTCTTCTGGTAACAGCCACAGTTTTTATTTGGGAAGCACCTCTGCCTCTCCCACTCAGTAAACCTAAGTTGTCAGTCCCAGGGTCCCTTTATCTCTCAGAATTGTATGTTTCTGCCTGAATCAGTTTGCACAGATAATTAGAACTGACAATTAAAAGGTGAAAAAAAAATTTTTTAAAAAAAAAGGAAGGAAAAAAGCATAAAATACCTTTTTAAAGTTTTGCTTCAAGGATAGACCTGTAAAATTAATGTAGTTGAAAGCTGCCAAAGACTTGCAGGAGCCTCTTCTCAGAAAGAAAGACTCAGGCATGAAGTGCAAACACCATACTTTATAGTGGGTAAGAAAAAGAAAATCGCCAGAGTATTGGGAGTACTTCATCAGAGTACTTCATCAAAGTATTGGGAAGAAATCAGAGGTGGAGAAAAAGACACAACTTGAGCAACTAAACAATATGTTTTTCTTACTATCAGAATTCTGATTTTTTTTAATATGTAAAGGCTAAAAAATTACATCTTCACCGTCTTCTTTGCATCAAGGTATATTTATGTGACTATGTTGGGCCAATGATTTATAAAAACAAGTGTTACCTGGGCTTCTAAAAGGGCTCTGTAAAGAGGTCTGATTTAATAAATTGAAGATGTCTAATTAGATCTTGACTTGTTCTGAGAATTTTTATAATGAGGAAAAAAAACGTTATTAACTCAGAACCCCATTTCAGTAAATGATGAATGCAAGAACTGTCATGAGAAATGAAGAACTGCTTGCAAATATACAAATAAAACACATAATAAGTAACTCTCCCAGTGATATTAAATTATTTAATCACTCATACCCTACAGGTTATATCACAGTAATTACAATGACGGAAGTCAGTGGGTCCTAACCAATGAGAAGACTGATTTTTCCACATTTAGGACCATTTAGAGGACTATAGGACATTCAAGGTTTAGCAAGAATCTGAGCTTTCACAGCATCTTTTGTGTTCATAAATCTCTGTTTAACCTTGGTGCTAAAAGCCAAACCCAAGGTTGTACTGTAACATATTATAATCTAGGTTTTCAGGAATTTCTGATGAAAACAAAGATTTATATTAACATTACAAGTGAATATATGTTTCCACTTCTTTCTTTCATCTTTAGTTGATATGCTGCTTGCTAAAGAAGCCAGATTTTTGGAGGAAAATGTATTGCTTCATAACAGGTTCTATTCAACCAAGCAGACAAAGACCCATGCTAATAACCCCGCTTTCTAACTTCCTAATTCTATACATTAGAATTTTCATGAAAACTTTCATTTCAGCCAGCATAACACCTTGCAAGAAGTGGGCAGTCAATAAATATTTGTTAAGATGATTTGAAGATATAAACACATTAGCTGAACATTATAGAAAGTTAGCCTAAGGGCTCTTCACTAAACGAAAATTACAGTGAAGCTTCCTCTTTTTAACCCTGCTACATATTTTTAACATGTTGTTTATTTCCAAGTGAAAGGACATAGCCTTGCTAGCTAAAAACACACCCTTCCCCACATCACTAGCATCCTGTAAATGGTCATAAATCACAATTGGTCCTTGTCATGAGAGAAACTGTGTGTGTCAGCTCGAGCTTGTCTGCCTTATAACAGCTGCAAGGGTAAAATCAAACATATCTAAGTGTTTAGGGGAGAAATACTGCCACAGAGAAGCAAAGAAATATTGGGGGAGAAAAATTATAAGCATATTATACCTTTCTATGACAGTAGACTCCAGATCAGAAGTCAGGATGAGATTGGTCGACCCAAAGCACTGTAGTGACAGTACCGACATACACATTATTTGGGGCTGCATCACCTTTCTGTGCTGGAAGGACTAGTAACCATTTAAAAGACTTAAAACTGTAATTATTTGGGCAAACTATTGCAGACTGGAGAAGAATGCGATTCAGGTTGACTTTTAAGTGCCACTGTACTCCAGCCTGGGCAACAAAGAGTGAAACTCCATCAAAAAAAAAAAAAAAAGAAAGAAAGAGAAGGAAGGAAGGAAGGAAGAAAAGAAAAGAAAAATGTGCAAGTCTTGTATTTCTCCAGCAGTACTTTACAGCAATGTTTAGAGTCCACATAAATTACAGAAGGGACAGAGTTAGGTACTGTTAGTGAATACTCACCTTCTGAAAACCGGGGAAGACTCCAGGAGTGTTGTATCATTTCCTTGGGATTAAAGACATTGCTTAGGTCTGCAACTAAATGATGCACAAAAGGAAGGCCCTCCAAAACTAACTCCTCTGCTTTCCTGACCCAGCTTCCCTTCCTAGCAAAAAGAAAGAGGCCCTCAAACTTAAAGAAATTCCCTAAAGTTAGAAAAATATTATATATGTTCTTTCAAGACAGCTGGGAGTTGGTGGATAGATGGCATAGGGAAGAAACTGACTTGAAATTGATAACGGGATCATAATAAAGGATTAGAAATGTTCACTTCTATCTATTACTAGAGTTTCTACAAAATCCCAAGACTATCATTATAGCTTTACTAATTGAAATGGTAGCCCACACACAACTAGACTACAGACACCTATAACAGATGTTTTCTTTGAGAAAGAAATTAAAACTACCAAAGGTTTGCCAGCTGAAGGATTTCAAATGCAGTTATAGATCATTGGTCTCCAATGATTCAATTTGCAAAGAAAAGTCTCCCACACAACCCACACATTAGGTAAAGTGATATATACACCTTCTATTTCAGAACACCTTAAATTTTGGATGAATGGCCTTGAATTCTGGCTTAAATTGCTTCAGAGCCAGTAATTTTCCAGAAAAAGAAAACTTCACAGATTTGGATCCTGTTATTTAGTACACTAAATCCACAGCACAAAGTCAATGTATCTGGATAATTGAATATACCTGTAACTAGTGATAGGAATTAAAATGGATTAAACTAGGAGCCCTGACTTCACTATTATTTGTGTTTTGCGAAATAATTTTCATATTGATAAGTGTAGCATATATAAGACTGCAACTTTCCTATCTCCCATGCTTACACACACACACCTATGCACACTCTGAGAGGCAGTGTAGAATAATGAAAGGACCCCTGGGCTGAAGTCAGAAACAGCTCTGGTCCCAGCTGTCACTAACTTGCTGAAGAATTTGGGCATGTTGCACAACTGCTCAGGTTTCCATTTACACATTAACTTATTTAACAAACATTACTTGACACAGACCTACAAGAACACAAGTTTGCTCATCTGTAAAAGGAAGGAAAATAAGACCAGGTTTACAGAATTGCTGTTAGGATTATATAATGGGTATACTTTACACCCAAGACACATCAGGTCCATCCCTCTTTCTCCCCTAGTATCAGGTACTGTGTAAGGTCTGACACTTTGTCCCAGTGAGCACTGTGGAAGTACTTATCACCTTTGTCATCACCGGGTAAAGTTTTTTTCCCTCCTAGTTAGTAAAGCCAGGATCTTCTTTCTAGTACACAGATATATCCTCTGAACCAGCATATGCCTTGGCACATACTAAACACTCAATAGACCAAGTGCTGTGGCTCATGCCTGTAATCCCAGCAATTTGGGAGACCAAGGCAGGCAGATCACTTGACGTCAGGAGTTCGAGACCAGCCTGGCCAACATGGTGAAACCCTGTCTCTACTAAAAATGCAAAAATTAGCTGGACATGATGGCACATGCCTGTAATCCCAGCTACTTGGGAGGCTGAGGGAGGAGAATGCTTGAACCAGTGAGGCGGAGGTTGCAGTGAGCCAAGATAGCACCACTGCACTCCAGCCTGGGTGACAGAGTAAGACTTTGTCTTGAAAAAACAAACCAAACAAACAAAACACTTAAGAAATATTTTTGAATGTATACATTATCTTTTAATCCATTATCTTTTAATCCTTAAAAGAAATTTATGGATCAAGTATTACTTTTGTCATTTTACAGTTAAGGGGGGCAGAACAATTAGATAAATGCTGACTATAAATTGAGGTGACTTTTCCCTTCCAACTCCGCAATTCTAAGCTTCTTATATTTCCCAATATTTGATTATTATGTTATTCTTCTTAAATAATTGCCACTTATATTTATTGGCTAATGGTTGAAAAATAACAAGAGCTCAAACTATAAAATCAACTTTCAACCCCCCTATCTTTAAGGAAGATAAAATAGTTGAACTTAAAAAATAGAATGGTTTATGAGAAAACTTTATTCTCACACATACACAGAAACTATCTACATTAAGTTGTTCCTCAGTAATATGGTTTGGCTCTGTGTCCCTACCCAAATCTCATGTTGAATTGTAATCCCCAATGTTGGGACAGGGACCTGGTGGGAAGTGATTGGGTCATGGAAGTGGATTTCCCCCTTGTTGTTCTTGTGATAGTGAGTGAGTTCTCATGAGATCTGGTTATTTAAAAGATTTAAAAGTGTGTAGGCCGAGCATGGTGGCTCACGCTTGCAATCCCAGCACTTTGGGAGCCCACTGCAGGCAGATCACTTAAGGCCAGGAGTTTGAGATCAGCCTAGCCAACAGGGCAAAACCCCGTATTTACTAAAAATATAAACATTAGCCTGGCGTGGTGGTGCATGCCTCTAATCCCACCTACTCGGGAGGCTGAGGCATCCGAATCACTTGAACCTGAGAGGCAGAGGGTGCAGCGAGCCAAAATCGCACCACTGCACTCCAGCCTGGGTGACAGAGTGAGACTCTGCCTCAAAAAAATAAATAAATAAAAGTGTGTAGCACTTCTCCTTTTACTCTCTTCCTCCTGCTCTGCCAATGTGAAGAAGGTGCTTGCTTCCTCTTCATCCTTCTGCCATGCTTGTAAGTTTCCTGAGGGCTCCCCAACCATGCTTCCTGTACAGCCTGCAGAACTGTGAGTCAATTAAACCTCTTTGCTTCATAAATTACTCAGTTTCAAGTAATTCTTTATAGCAGTGCAAGAACAGACTAATACATTAAGAAGTTCTCCCAAGTAATTTCCCCAACTTAAATTTCCATACACTTTTCCCCCAATAAAAAGCTATTTAATAAACAAATAACCAAGAGTGGTGTTAGAAATATGAGGCAATCATTTCTCTAAAACATTTCTTCAACAAAATTTGGGCTATTTTGCTTTAAGAACAGCAAGAGAATCATGCCAAGTAACTTTCAGAAGAGAATTGTAGCCCCCTAGCCTGGGAATGAAAAAGACCTGGGTTAGATGCCGCAAATGTCCCTATGCCCCATTGGCTCTAGGTCATTATTTTCACATGTTCCCAGTCATAAAAGCCTACATAGCCTTCTACACAAAACACAAGCTTTACTAGATCACAAGTACATGTTACAGAATGATTGCCTCCTCATTGGCCTTCCTTATAAGACATATTTCCAAACTTCCATCTCCTCTCACTCTGCCCTCTCCAAAAGCAGCCTCTCCTTTACCACTTATGCGTCTTCTTCACTAAAGAAAAATTGATATATACTTGGGCACTCAGCAGCTATTACATTTCCTGACATCCAAAGACTCTCAAAAATTCATTTTAATTTAGTAATTTAACAATTCTCTAGACATAGAGAAGGGCTGAGATCAAAGTCATAAAGCATTTAGTGACAAAACCAGAAGGTGAACCCGTGTCGAATACCACATCAGATGATGTTTCTAGCATAGAGAGACTTTAAGAGAGAGAGCAAGATGATTCATAAATAAGGTATCACTATGGTACACGGAATATCTGTGTCACTACATCTCACCTTCCCACCACCTCAAAAGACAGAGTGGGCTGGGCACAATGGTTTACACCTGTAATCCCAGTACTTTAGGAGGCTGAGGTGGGTGGGTCCCTTGAGCTCAGGAGTTCGAGACCAGCCTGGGCAACATGGTAAAACCTCATTTCTACAAAAATGTTTTAAAGAAAATTAGCAAGGCATGGTGGCACACTCCTATAATCCCACCTACTCGAGAGTCTAAGGTGGGAGGATGGCTTGAGCTGGCAAGGAGGAGGTTACAATAAGCCAAGACCTCGCCACTGCCCTCCAGCCTGGGCAACAGAGTGACAGCCTGTCTCCAATAATAACAGTAATAAAAAGACAGTGATGTTGTATGCACTCTGAAACTATGGCAATTTATGACAGGACAGTCATAAATCCTGAAGACACATATCAGCCATTGATTATGTCATAAATACCTGAAAGTATCAAATTTTCCAAGGCAGTCAAAAAGAGCTTCATTCTTCCACAAGAGGAACCAGAACCTAGTGTATTCAAGAGAGGATTTCTACAGGAAAGCAGTCCCTGCCCAAGCAGCACCTACAATAAACATGTTTATCAGCAAACAGTTCAGAAAAACATATTGTGAGTCTTAGAAACAGCATATGCCTCATTTCATAGAGGTTGCTATGTTGCTAGGCATTCTTTTTTTTTTTTTACTGCATTTTACAGAAATAACTGTAAAACGAGGGTCTATAACCAGCATATAACACAATAAACAACAGCATCAACTTCTGTCCCCTTGTTGTAAACAGTTTCCCTATGCTTTAATTGGAAATGTAAATGTTAATGCCTTGTGTACTTTCTCAAAATAGTTTTGGACACATTCTATTCCAAGAAAGATCTCCGTATTTGTCACCTCTATCAAAGGTCCAAAGATTATAGAATTTTCGTATCATAAATCAAGGACTGCTCCCCTCAGCCCATAGAAAAGGATGAGCTACTTCCTATTTTTCAAGAGCTTTGGAATCCCTTTGCAGTAAGAGAGGAACTATGACAACAAAGTCCCTAAATGCAGCAAGACAGCACAGAGAGGGAGGTGTGGCATGCAGCGGCAGCAAGGGTGGTCACTATAGGCTTTGACCTGGAGATTAGCTAAGGCCTTTCTGAAGGTCAGCACCCAAAATAAACACAAGAAACAATAATAAGCTTTGCATAACTTCCCTGATGTTAAATATGTAACAGATCTTGGGTAATCGTCCAACCCAGGTTGTATCTTCAGAGACTCTTAACATACTCATAAAAAAACTGAGGTTTGTGGTTTTAAGATGAGCATTGTTAAAATGCTATTTCCTATTCAGGTTCCAACCCCTCACAAAGATTTCACTACCTAGGGCTCTTTTTGGTCCTGAGCAAGCTTACACACCTCCCCACGCTGAGACATCCACTTCTCACCAACAGGTCAGGCCCAATATAATCACATTTAATTTACTTTGTGAAGTATGTGAACTACTACTATTCAAGCATAGTGGCTGTCCTATTTGTAGAACTTGTATCCATATCAAGGCAGCTGATTCTGCTTCCTTTTCTATTCTTCTTCCTTTCTGTCAAAATGCAAGTTTAAAGTTATTGCCACTTTTTCAGTCTATTCTTTTATAAATTCTTCTCTCAAAAGAGATAGGTGGGAGTCATATAGACCTGCAATTACATCATCTTATATTTTCTCAACTAAACTG
The DNA here is from genome assembly GCF_029281585.2 of Gorilla gorilla gorilla. Classification (NCBI taxonomy): domain Eukaryota; kingdom Metazoa; phylum Chordata; class Mammalia; order Primates; family Hominidae; genus Gorilla; species Gorilla gorilla. Next base: position 89,715,212 of record NC_073231.2, read on the forward strand.
TTTATATGTACATTTATATAAGTGTTTTAACTGTTTAACCTAGAATATAAAGTTCTTAAGGAAAATGTCTACTTCCTTTACACTATAGCAAGATACATGCTCAATACAATTTCCAAATCACCTTAAATACCAGTTAAGACCACAGTGAAAGTTGAAAGTTCTACAAATTATCAAATATATGAAAGCAAAATCATGCTTTTTCAATGAAAATCATCAGTACATTTTACCAAGTTGACTTTAGAAATTCTTCTATGATTCATTACGAAGAATTTAGATATGTTCATGGGGTAATTTCTAAAATGAGTTTCAACTACTTAGTGTTGCTATTCTCCAATATATTCATATTCACATGGTCAAGCATGGGTGGCTCACACCTGTAATCCCAACAATTTGGGATGCCTAGGCAGGGGGATTGCTTGAGCCCAGAAGTTTGAGACCAGCCTGGGCAACATAGCAAGACCTCATCTCTTCAAAAAATAAATAAATTAGCTGAGTGTGGTAGTGTGCCCCTGTAGTCCCAGCTATTCAGGAGACTGAGGCAGGAGGATTCCTTGAGCCCAGGAGGTCGAGACTGCAGTGAGCTGTGATTACACCCCAGCCGGGGCAACAGAGCAAGACCCTGTCTCTGAAACAAAAACAAAAACAAATAAAAAGTATAGGAATAACCAATCTGAAGAACTAGATTCATCTCTGTAGAGAACCAATCTGAAGAACTAGATTCATCTCTGTAGAGAAGGGATTTTTTTACATACTTTTTCAAAGAATTAGCCACAGCAGCACATTAAGCATCATGAAGATTAAAAAGAAGTAATTGCATAAGAAAAAAACACTTTAACTTATTAAAATTAACGGTTATTTTTATAACCAAATATATTTATAGAGTAAAAAGAAACAGATTTTTTTTTTTTTTTTTTTTTGAGACAGAGTCTCGCTCTGTCACCCAGGCTGGAGTGCAGTGGCGCAATCTCGGCTCACTGCAAGCTCCGCCTCCCGGGTTCACGCCATTCTCCCGCCTCAGTCTCCCGAGTAGCTGGGACTACAGTTGCCCGCCACTGCGCCCAGCTAATTTTTTGTATTTTTAGTAAAGACGGAGTTTCACCGTGGTCTCGATCTCCTGACCTCGAGATCCACCCGCCTCAGCCTCCCAAAGTGCTGGGATTACAGGCGTGAGCCACCGCGCCCGGCCTCAGATCTACTTTTATGTTAATTTCCATCACTTGCTTCCTACCCATTCACTGATGAGATAAATACAGTTGATTCTATTTTTCACCTTTTAATTTATTCTGCATAGACAGATAAAATTCCCCATTGTCATTTGCTACTTTACCTCCTCTTTGGGCATTTATTCACTAAATAAACATCTACTACCTACTGCTGTCAAAAAGGGTGCAGAGGGCTCCAGCTTACTCTCTTTGGTTGGTTTCCCTTCTTACCCTAATCTCTGCTAGAGTGACCCAGGACTCCAACCTCAGTCTCATTCTCAAGCCATCTATGCCTCATTTGATAATCTCAGGCAGTCTCTTTGTTCACTCAGCATCTATTATGTGCTGATGGCTCCCATATTTACACATATTTCAGACCTCTTTCCTAAACTCCAGATTCATATATCTGGAGACTGTCTTCTCACCATCTACCCTTGGAAGTCTTATAGAATCTCAACTTTATAACAGGCCCAACACAAACTCTTGATCTTCTCTACCAAACCTGCTCATCATAGCCTTCCTTATTTCAGTTGATGGCAACTTCATCCTTCCAATTAGAGAAACTATAAGCCTTGAAATCATCCTTGAAACCTCTTTCTGTCATATCCCACAACCAAGCTGTCCACAAACCTTACTTGCCCTATCTTCCAAGTATAGTGCATCCACAGTCTGATGAGTTTACATCACGTTCATTGCTACCACCCTGATCCACACCAGAAAAATCACTCTCTCGGATCACCTCCCACCCTTGGCTCCCTTCAGTATGTATTCAACATCTTGGCCCAAGGCGTCTGCACACACTCTCCTGCTGTTACTTGATCAGTCTTGGAATTTTCCTGCCTTAAGGACTTTAGAGTAAATGTTCCCTCTGCCTCCAATGCAGTTGTGTAGTTGCCCACATGACTAACTCCTTGAAGTCCTCAAAGTCTTTACTCAAATAGCATCTTCCTAATGAAGCGTACTCTGACACCCCATGACTAACTCCTTAAACTCCTCCAAGCCTGTATTAGTCCATTCTCATGCTGCTATGAAGAAATACCCAAGACAGGGTAATTTATAGAGGAAAGAGGTTTAAATGACTCACAGTTCAGCATGGCTAGGGAGGCTTCAGGAAACTTACAATTATGGTGGAAGGGGAAGCAAACACATCATTATTCACATGGCAGCAGGAAGGAGAAGTGTGGAGTAAAAGGAGGAAAAGCCCCTTAGAAAACTATCAGATCTCAAGAACTCACTCATTATCAAGAGAAAAGCATGGAGGTAACACCCCCACAATTCAATTACCTCCCACAGGGTCCCTCCCACGACACGTGGGGATTATGGGAACTACAATTCAAGATAAGATTTGGACGGGGACACACCCAAACCACATCAAAGCCTTTACTCAAATATCACCATCCTAATGGGGCCTATTCTAATAACCTATTTAAAGTCACAAACAATCCCTAACCCTGGCACTTGTGATTCTTCTTGACCTGTTCTAGTTTATTTCCATTCATCACCCTCTATATAGGATGTCTTTCCTCCATTAAAGAAGTGAAATTTTTATTGGTTTTTATCAATTTATATATCCCAAATGTTCAGAAAATAGTTAGCCATAATAGGTACTTAATGAATATTCATTGAATAGGTTGGTAAGTTAAAGTATGTAGCCCCCATCTTAAAGAACCTCCAAGAAAATTAGGAAAGAGATAAATAAAGAAATAAAGCAATGATTACATTTCAGAAGAGCTACAACAGAGGCCAGCATGGGAAAAGCGGGCAAGAAGAAAAGGTATGCAGTCTCTCTGACATTTTTCCAAACAAGGCAGCTTTACACTTGTTTAGAAAAGCCACTTCCTCATAGATAAATTCTTATTGAACTGTATTATAAATACTATAGAAATTAAAGAATAATAATGTACTAAATTATAATTGTTTACCCACAGATGTTTCTCTTTTCTCATTTACCTGGTATTATCTGAACAGGAAGCATGAACATCTAGCACATAGGTTGTGAGAAAGCTGTAGTTTCACTTACCTAGTGTAGTACTCAGAATAACACCCCACCAAACATGTTCACATCCAAAGCCCTAGAATCTATGAATGTGTTATGTTACATGGCAAGTGGTAAGAAAGGTGCATATGGAATTTAGATTGTTAATCATGTGACCTTAAAATAAGGAAATTATCCTGGATTATCTGGGTGGGCCCCATGAAATTACAAGGATTCTTGAAGTGGAAGATGGAGGCGGAAGAGAGAGTTAGACAGAGATTTGAAGATGTGAGTCTGCTGGCTTTTAAGATGGAGGAAGAAGTCACAAGTCAAGGAATGAAGGCAGCCTCTAGAATCTGGAAAAGGCAGGAAAACAGATTGTCCCCTGAACCTCCAGAGAGGAAGACAGCCCTCCTGACACCTTGATTTTAGCCCAGTAAGACAGACTTTTGACTTTTGACCTCCAGAACTGTGAGATAAACAATTTGTGTTGCTTTAAGCCAAATGTGTGATAATTTGTTACATCAGCAACAGAAAAATGAACATATAAACTGAGCATACAAAACAAAAATTGAAAACTATCATTCTCTCTTCTTGTTTACCCCCAACCCAGTCTTCAGAAGGTTAAAGCTTTAGTGAATCTACACGTACCTGTGTATTTTACACACTTGTATAGCTTTTGTAAATAAAAATATAATCATAGTGTATATATGTGTATAGTCTGCAAACTGGTTTTTTCAGTCTATGACATGATGGACATATTTTCTCATCAGTACACACAGATTTCCTCATTATGTTAATTCTAAATTGTCTTTGTCCATTTGGGCGGATCTAGGAAAATATCGTTGACGGGTAGCTTATAAACAGCAGAAATTCAATTCTCATGGCTCTGGAGACTGAGAAGTCCAAGATCAAGGTACCAGCAGATTCAGTGAGGGCCCACTTCCTCACAGATGGTTCCTTCTTACTGTGTTCGCATGTCCTGGAAGGGACAAACAAGCTCCGTTGGCCCTTTTATATAAGGGCACTAATCCAATCATGAGAGCCTTACCCTCATGATCTAATAATCATCTTCCAAAGGTCCTACCTCTTAATACCATCACTTTGGAGATCAGGTTTCAACATATAAATCTGGGGGAGATAGAAACATTCAAACAAGAGCACACATAGTCTCCAAAGTCATGGATTTAACCATTGCCCTATTGAATACAGATTGGTGTCTAATTGTACCACTTTTATAAACAAAAAATATAAATATTTTCAAAAGCTTTTGTGAAGGTTAAGGGGACAATGACTGATGTAGCGCAGCAGACATAGGAGAAACACCATCAAGACCAATCCTCAAGGAAGAACTTCTTGGCCCAGGTGTACGGAGTGTTGTCAGAGGACAATCCCAGCTGTAAGCCCCTTTAGGAGCTGGAATAGTCTGAGCTGCAGAGAATGCCTGACCTAAGGTCATGCTCTGGTGGGTGGGAGGTGACAGCCGCATCCATTTACTAATGGAGGTGGTTTACAAAGACCTGGCCACTTTGGCCAAACATGGCACTAAGCAGATTAACCATTTCAGTTCTAAAGCTTCCATGTTGTTGGACACAGAAACACCTTGACTCTTCCATCTGTCTGATCCTGATTCTTTTCTCTTCCATTGTGTTGTTTCCAACAGCACTCTCTAATAAACACTCTAAGCCCTGTATCAGAGTCTACCTCCCACATGATCCAAACTATAAAGTTTTACATCTTCATTATAAACACCCACTACTCTACCATGGTAAGTGCAGGACAGGTTCTCCCTATAAGAAATAAAATCAAGGATGATTTCAGCTGATCAGTCTTCAGATCAGGTACAGGCATTGAGTAAATATTTTCATTCCAAAAGGAATAAATTAGTCAAAAGAAAGGGGCTACAGGCCCTACACAACTATACTCCAACAATAAGAATATGTCTTGTTTTGTCTACAAGGCTACTGAATGTCTCAGCTGCCTGACTATTCTCTGGGGTTTGTTTGTTTGCTTTTAGTGTGGCAAGGAAAGTTAAAGTGTGGCTTAACTTTTTTCATCAATAAAGAAACCTAATCCGTTCAAGTCTAATTGATATTTGTTTCTTTCTCCTCCCTAAGGGGCATCTTTTCTCTGTGCTGTCGCTTGTCTTTCTACTACCCCAGATAGTCTATGCATTTAGTTGTTTCCTTTTTTCAGGAATATTCTCTTCTAACAACAAGGTACCAAAACCTAATTTCCTAAGTAGCTATTAAAAGGGAGCATCCTGGGCCAGGCACGGAGGCTCACACCTGTAATCCCAGCACTTTGGGAGGCTGAGGCTGGCAGATCCTTTGAGGTCAGGAGTTAGAGACCAGTCTGGCCAACGTGGTGAAGCCCCATCTCTACTAAAAATACAAAAAAAATAGCCAGGTGTGGTGGTGGGCGCCTATAATCCCAGCTACTCAGAAGGCTGAGACAGAGGAATCGTTGAACCAAGGAAGTGGAGGTTGCAGTGAGCAGAAATTGCACCACTACACTTCAGCCTGGGCCACAGAGAGAAACTCCGTCTCAAAAAAAAAAAAACAAAAAACAAAAACAAAACAAAACAAAAAGACCATCCTGAAGACCTTTCTTAAAAAGGAATCTAAAGGTAGCCAATATGGCAGAAAAGCTTTGAAGAAGCATTGTGACAAAGTAAAACAAAGTCAAATAATAATTTATGGAATATAAAATCTCATTATATAAAAAGTAGCCCTTCCTAAAACTTTAAAATATTAATAATAGGACAGCAAAACTTAAAGTGTCAGATGCAGTTAGACATCAAAATGGTATGTTTCCATTTCAGAAACATTTTTTATTGATGTTGAAGTGAGAATTTTAAAAGAAAAAAAACTACCATTAGTTTCTTAACAACATATAATTTATTTGTAAATGTCTATACACAAAAATCATGAATTTCATCAGTTCAGGAAGAAGATTCCAGGCCATTTTTTTTCTAAATGCTTAATGACACATGTGACAATAAAATATTCAGAAAAAGAAACATGTCACAGAGGACATGACAATTTTGATAAATGATGATAAATTGTGATGTAGAATAGCAGTCTGTAAGCTGCTGTGTTCAAAAACATGTATTTTAATAATGATTTTTGCCAAATACCATTTTGGAGACAGATTTTATGTAAAATCCTTGACAAACAAAATTCATACCTTATTAAAACAGAAGTGTAGTTAGTTTTAAATAAAATCGCAATTTTACTTTGAATAAGAGTGCTTTATATCCAATTTCTTGAATTATTAAATATAGTTACCATCAATTATTAAGTATAGTTACCCAGCAATTCCACTCCTAGGTATACACCTAAGAGAAATAAAAACATATGTTCACACAAAAACTTGTATATGAATGTTCATAGTACCATTATTCATATAGCAAAAAGTAAAAGCAACCCAAATGTTCATCAACTGAAGAATGGATAGACCAACATGATATATCAATACCATGGAATATTATTCAAGAATAAAATGCTGACACACACACACTACAACATGGGTGAATCTTGAAAACATGCTAAGTCAAAGAAGCCAGTCACAAAAGGCCACTTCATATATGATTCCATTTCTATGTAATCTCCAGAATGAGAAAAACCATAGAAATAAAAAGTACGTAAGTAGTTGCCTAGGGTTGGAATTACATGGGGGATGGGGAGTAACTGATAATGAACATGGGGTTTCTTTTTGGGATAATGAACATGTCCTAAAATTGCTCATGATCGTGGTTGCATAGCTCTGTGAATACACAAAACCACTAAATTGTACACTTTATGTAGGTGGACTCTATGACAATGTAAATTATATCTCAATAAAGCTATTTAAACTGCCACTTAAAAAGGCCAGCTATGTTTTAGCTATTTATAATGTGAAAACTTTTACAAAGTATAAATCCCTAATTAACCAAAATATGTTTATTACTGTCCCCCCAAATGTCGTTTCATTTCCTTTTTACAAAAACATCTGCCTATGCCACTATAAATACTTCAAGTAGTGAAAAGAAGAAAATGCTTCTAAAATTAAATGGTGTTTTCAGAACAGATTTCTTCTTAATATATTTAACTTTGATGATTTGCATGTGAATTATCCCCATGTCCATTAACCATGGTTAAATATGAATCTCAGATAAGTATCCCCCAGTACAAAAGCACACTAATAGGCCATTTCCCCTCCAAGCTCAAACAGCATCGACTACATTTTTAATATGTGAGCTTGAATTTTAAAAAGAAAATTAAGGAGGCAAATCTGTAAGAAAAACAAGCATATGAAATCTCATAGTTTTAGAATGAAAATATGTAGAAGATTAATCCAGTGCAGGGTTACTAAGGCCTCAAAATTTAAGAAATTACTCCATGCACCTTGTGATACTCTCCTATCACCTTTCTATTTTGGCTATTTCTATTTATATCAAGTTCAAATTGATTCCATTGATTCTCTTTTTGTTTTCTTTTTCTTTTTTTTAACTTAGCCATATATGAGGCAAAAACACCAGTGAACTTGTAAATTTGGTAAGCTATTTATATTTTTCTAACAAACTTTAAAATAAATACAGAGCTGGTAAAACTTAAAATGCTCTTATTTATGCCACCTAAAACTGTCCTGCACATGATCAGTAATATATACATCACACGCTGAAAAAAGTGATCTAGTGTTATTTATAATTTTATAGATGAAAAGGTTGAAAGTAATAGTGGTTCTCAAAAGTCTATGCACATCAGAATCACCTGGAAGCCTTGTGCTAAAACAAACTGCTGAGTCCCTGTATTAGTCTGTTCCTTCTGCATAACAAAATACCTGACACTTTGTAATCATAACAACAGAAATGTATTTCTTGCAGTTCTGGAAGCTGAGAGGTCCAAGATCAAGGTCCCAGCAGAATCAATGTCCGATGAGTGCTGTTTCCAAGATGGCACCTTGATGCTATGTTTTCACATGGCAGAAGAGACTGATGGGCCGAAGAGGACAACGTAGTTCCTTCCAGCCTTTCAATAAGGTGCTAGTCCCATTCATGAGGTCAGAGACCTCACTACCTAATCATTGCCTCCTAAATGCCCCACCTCTTAATACTGTTACATTGGAGATCAAGCTTCAACATGAATTTTGTAGGGAACACAAACATTCAAGCCATAGCAGTCCCTCTCCCAGAGTTTCTGATTCAATAGGTCTGGGGTGAGGTCTGAGAATTTACATTTCTAACAAATATCCAATTGGTACTGATGCTGCTGGTCTGGGGACCATCCTTCAAAAACCATCAGCTAAAACCAGCTAAGCCAAAGTTAGAGACAGATCAGAACTTAAATGAGAATCAAATCTTCTCTTACATGCTCTATATTTATATGCTCTAGGAAAATATTTAATTCTCCTAATCCTAACTTTTATTTGTTCCTTTCAATAAAATAGATTGTAAAATGCTAAACTAAAGATCAGAGTTTTTTAAATTTATAAACTTTATACTTTAGAGCAGTTTCAGGTTCACAGCAACATAGAACAGAAAGTAGTGAGAGTTCCCATCTAGCCCCTGCCCCACCCACATGCACAGCCTCCCTCACGATGGTCATCCCCCAGCACAGTGGTACCTTTGTTGCAATAAATGAACCTACACTGATGCATTATTATCACCCGAAGTCCATAGCTCATATTAGGATTCACTCTCAGGGCTGTACATTTTATAGGTGTTGACAAATGTATAATGACATGCATCCATCATTTCAGAATCATAAAGAATAGTTTCACCGCCCTGAAGATCCTACATGCTCTGCCTACTCACCCTTCCCTCCCCACTAAACCACTAATCTATTTAACGACTCCATAGTTTTGCCTTTTCCAGAACATCACATAATCGCAATCATATGGTAGGTAACCTTTGCAGATTGGCTTATTTCGCTTAATGATATGCACTTAAGATTCTTTTGTGTCTTTTCACGACGTGATGGCTCATTTCTTCTTAGCACTGATAGCACTGAATAGTATTTCATTGTCTAGGTGTACCACAATTTATTTCTCTATGCACCTACTAATGAACATCTTGGTTGCATCCAAGTTTTGACAATCATAAATAAAACTGCCATAAACATCCATGTGCATGTTTTGTGTGGACATTTCAACTCATTTGGAGAAATACTAAGGAGTGTGATTGCTGGATCATGTGGTAAGAGAATGCTTCATTTTGTATGAAACCTGCTTCCTTTCTCTTAGCCCAGGTAAGTTAGGCTCTAATAAAACCTCAGCAGGTTAGACTCTAGGAAGATCGTTTCTCCCGAGGGCAGGTTAGTTAATAAGAATACACAGAATGCTCTGGTATATTTCAAAATGTTCCTTTTCCAATCCCCCTGAATTATTCTCCGATATTCACTATGAGGACCTGATAGTCTCCCGCACGTAAGACTCACAAAAGCGTGGGGGTTCCCCTGAGATAAGCATTATCACCAATTCTGTTTCTTATCATTCACTTGTTTTTCTTGAGTTTTATCACAGTTGTATCCCAAAGTAATATATCATTTAGCTTGCATGTTTTGAGCATTATACTTCATCTGTTTTTATTTGACTGCATTTTTTTATTCCATATAACGTTTGTGAGATGTAGCCCTGTGGTTTTTATCTGTGGCTCATTGCTTCCATAGCTGGACAGTATTTTATCTATGAGAAAACAACACTCAATTTTTTTTAACATTTTGGTTTGAAAAAAAAAATTATAGGCACACGGAAAGTTGGAGAAATAGTACGGAGAAGCTTCATGTGCCCTCCACCCAGTTTCCCCAGTGCTTGCATCTTACCTAATTATAGTACAATATCAAAACAGCAAATCGACTTTAGTACAACGTGTGTATATAGTTTTATGTCACTTTATTATATGCACAGCCCTCAATTTTTAAAATCATTCTGCTAACGAACCTCTGGGTTATTTCCTTTATTTGTTGGTTGTCTCTCCCCCCAATTAATAACAATGATTCTACAGATTGGAATGGTGAAAATCCAAACGGTGACAACACCACATAATGGCAAGGATGTGGAGCAACAGAAACTTTCATTCATTGCTGATGGGAATTCAGTGCTGGTGGGAACCTTAATTGCATATTACTAAGCGAAAGAAGCCAATATGACAAGTTTACCTACTGTATGATTGCCACTATATGACATTCTGGAAAAGGCAAAACTATGAAGTCATTGAAAAGATTAGTGGTTGCCAGGTTTTAGTGGGAAGAGAGGGATGAATAGGCAGAGCACATAGGCTCTTTAGGGAAGTGAAACTCTTCTATAGGAATCTACAATGACAGATACATGTCATTAAAGGTTTGTCAAAACTCACAGAATGCCCAGCACTAAGAGCAGACCCTAATGTAAACTATGGACTTTGGGTAATACTGATGCAGCAGCATAGGTTCATTACTTGCAGCAAATACACGATTGTGTTTTGGGCTGTCGATAGTGGAAAGGTTGCCCTTTTGTGGGGATGAAGGCTATATGGGAACTCTATTTTCTGCTCTATATTGCTGTGATCCTAAACCTGCTCTAAAAGTAGTCTACTAAAATTTTCCAAACAAGTATTCTGTGAATATTATGGTCATCTCATGTGTGTATGTGTGTGTGAATATATATAATGTATATAATTATATATAATATATAATAAATATAAATATATGTAAATATAAAAGCTCTCCAGAGTCTATACATTGGAATGGAATTGATGGGATTTAAGGTATCTTAAACTTGTCAAGATAAAGTCAAAGTACTTTGCAAATTAGTTCTAACAACCTACTTCCTTTCTAACAATGTTCTGTTTCTCCCATACCTCTGCAGCTCTTGCTATTACTCATTTTAGCTTCTCCAATATACTGGCTGGAACATGATATGTCATTGTCATTTAAATGTAAGCTTCTTTGATTGCTAATGAGGTTGTGTATCTTCTCATATTAGTTTTAGCCATTTGTGTTTTCTCTTTTGTGAGACACTGGTCCCAGTCTTTTTTCCATTGTATTAGGAGCTACTGAACATTTTAACATGGATAAATAGGGTAGTAATGTAGTAAAACTAAATCTTTTCCCATATGGTTCATGCTTTTTGTATCTTGTTTTTAAAATTCTTCATTATCTGAGGTCATAAAGCTATCTTCTTATATATATTTTTCTAACAATTTCCTAGATGAGTCTTGCAACCAGAATTGATTTTTTTATGTGTGATGTGAGGTAGTATCCATTTTTTTTCTCCACTTAGTTAACCAATTGTCATGTAGCATGTATTGCATTTACCTGTCTTAAGAGTCAAGTTTTTATAAAGAATTTTACACAAATGTGTGGGTCTCTTCCTGGGTCCTCTAGTCTGTCTGAAATCATCTATTATTTTCTTTTTCTACTCAATACTATACTGTGTTAATTGCTAGTTTTATAGTAGTACACAGTTTTAAGATCTGGGAGGGCAAAACTCCCTGTTCGCTGTTCTATGTGCAGGCAGGAATGAGCTTGCATGGTCCATGGTGAGTAAAAAGGTGCAGGAATTTTTATATTTTTATTCCATAAAATTTCTAAAACAATTTTAGGATGTGGAGAAATAGGAACACTTTTACACTGTTGGTGGGACTGTAAACTAGTTCAACCATTGTGGAAGTCACTGTGGCGATTCTTCAGGGATATAGAACTAGAAATACCATTTGACCCAGCCATCCCATTATTGGGTATATACCCAAAGGACTATAAATCATGTTGCTATAAAGACACATGCACACGTATGTTTATTGTGGCACTATTCACAATAGCAAAGACTTGGAACCAACCCAAATGTCCAAAAATGATAGACTGGATTAAGAAAATGTGGCACATATACACCATGGAATACTATGCAGCCATAAAAATGATGAGTTCATGTCCTTTGTAGGGACATGGATGAAATTGGAAGTCATCATTCTCAGTAAACTATCGCAAGAACAAAAAACCAAACACTGCATATTCTCACTCATAGGTGGGAATTGAACAATGAGAACACATGGACACAGGAAGGGGAACATCACACTCTGGGAACTGTTGTGGGGTGGGGGGAGGGATAGCATTGGGAGATATACCTAATGTTAGATGACGAGTTAGTGGGTGCAGCATACCAGCATGGCACATGTATACATATGTAACTAACCTGCACATTGTGCACATGTACCCTAAAACTTAAAGTATAATATATAAAAAAATAAAAAAATAAAAAATAAAAATAAACAATTTTAGGAGAATCATATCTTTTGTAGATTGATATTTTTCTACTCAGAACTATGATTTATTTTACCACTCATTTAGGTTTTCTCAAGGATCTTTGTTTTATCATTTTCTCCACACAGGTCTTTTCCTGTTTTTCTAAGAGTTTTTCCTAGGTACTTTATATTTTGTTTACTACTATAAATGGTATTTTGTTACCTTTTCCAAATATTTGTAGCAAAGTACAGAAATGCAATTGATTTTGTACATTGATTTTGTTTGTGGCATATTTGATAACCTCTTTTATTCATTCTAATACTTAATCTGTATGTTTTTTGGGGTGGTTACTATGCAGACAAAATATCCTCTAAGACTAGGGATAGCATTGTTTCTTCCTCTTCAATACTAATAATTCTTCTTTTTCTTATTGTATTGTTTTAGCTAGAATTTCCTATATAATAATGCTGCATAGAAATGTTATCTTGCTGATTAAAGATGTATTAACTTGTTTGTAATCTTAAAAAAAATACTTTCAATGTTTCACCAATAAATATCATGTTTGCTCAATGTTTTTACCTTTTAATCATAGTTCACTGATTTTGTACCATGAATGGATTTTGAATTTTATGGAATGCAGTTTTTACATCTTCTGAGATTATTGTATTTATTCATCCAATTGAAAATTTACTGACCACCTAAAATATGTCCCACTGTTCTAGACAGCAGAGACAAAGCAGTGACAAAACAGATGAAAATCCTTGTTTTTGGGAAGTTTACTTTCTATTAAGAAAGAACAAATAAATACAATGAATACAAGAAATACATAGTATCTTACATATTGATCAACACAAAAAATAAAAATGAAGTCAAGAAGGGGAATAGGTAGTGTTGGGGTAGGGTGTCTAGATGTTTACAAATACATCTAAAAACAAATGTGGCAGCAAAAATGAGCCTCATTGAGAAGACAACAGGTGAAAAGAGAACTGAGGGAGGAAAGGAAACAGACATGTGGATATCTGGAACAAGAGCCTTCATGCAAAAGAAGAAGCATGTGCAAAGAGAGTAAGTATTGCAAGGAAATATAGAGTACTGCAACAAATTTTAAAAAGGAAAAATTACCTATGGTGCAGATTAACTTAGAAATGTAAATGTTAATATATAACTTTAGTCATTTATTCCCTAATAAAAGCAATAAAGCTTAAAAACCTACCATGAAATAGTCAGTGAATATATTCAGTGAATAAGAAAGACAGTTAAAAACATTATAGCCACCAGTACTACCAAAGTAATATCCTTATCAATATTAAAATAATTTTATATCAATATAAAATTAAAATTAAATATTATTTAAATATAAATATTTAAATATTTAACATCAATATTATTTGATTATTTAACTTAAAATAAATTTAATAATATAAATATTTAATACTTTAATAAACTAATATGCTATAACATTAAATATTAAAATAATCATTTCAATACAGAATATAGGAAGATAAGTAATGAACAAAAAATCTTTTTTAATTCAAAGTAAATGTCATCAGAAAAGTTTAAATTGGGTCACACGGACTTGTCAAAAAAATATATATGGGAAAAGCGTAAGTGAAGAAACCAAATAGAAACAAATAGGTAAAGAGGAAAAAACTAAAGCACATCTAAAAACATTAAGATATGCCAAATGAGAATAAGAAAACTTCTAAATTCAATGGACACAAAGGTGGTCTAAGGAACACTAGTTCACAGATTGTTAATAAGTGTTTATGTTGGGGGGAAATTAGGTCAAACCGAGTTAATCTGGTTTGTCTATGCAGGACATCTCAGAGTGTTTCAAATGCTACTGTGAATTATGAATTACTAAACTGTTTCAGAGGCTAGGGGATAAAGGGGCGTAGAATAAGTATGTAGCCTTTCCTATGCTAACTTGACCATGGAACCTTTTATTTCAGGCTAAAACAAAACACTATTAGAAAATGCTGCCCTGTGAGCTTGTAAGTCAGAGGAAATTCATGACATAATTCAAAGAGTTTAAAGGTTGCTAATAAATAAATAAATAAATAAATAAATAACAAGTTAAAAGGTTTTCTGGTTGTTGATTTTGTTTATGTGTAGTTTTTTCTTTTAATTTATCATTGGCAGAAAGCCAGCTGAAGAATCAGATGAACTTATAAAAATAAGTGCAGTACATAGATGAATAAAAGATAGGAAAGGGAATAAATCCAACTTCTGAGGTATATTTTACCAAAGAGAATATTTGAAAACAAATTCTATTCTGAAGTAAGCAGTCTAAATATGCTAAATTCAGGAAAAATAAATGCAAGGGATGTACTAGGCCTAACCGACAAATAAAAGTAAAATAAATCACCAGGATTGAATGGTATCCAACCAGGAGTTCTAGTGGATTTGAGGACAACTTCAAATTTGTAGTCAAAGTTACATAAAGACTCATACAAATAGCCCGAGGACTGGCTGCCGCGACTCTGAAAATGATCCAATAAATTAAATTTTACTGTGGATTTGTTGGAAGTATAATGTATGTTGATGAACTTTTTGAGACAGGGTCTCTCTGTCACTCAGGATGGAGTGCAATGGCATGATCTCAGCTCACTGCAGCCTCAAATTCCCAGGCTCAAGTGATCCTCTGACATCGGCGGATTTTCTACTAGAGAACAGATTCTGACAATTAAGTTAGAAAAATGTTATAGGAGAAAAGCCACAGATAGGGATATCAAACCTATCCATATCTATATAGAATCTATTTAGAATCCATAGATTCTATATCCATACATAGATTCTATATCAATAGATAGACATAGATAGATAAAAAACACTTGAAATTTTTTAAGTGGTAGATAAATTGAGACAGGATATAATGTTTATTTAGACTTTTAAACATGTCTTAAGACACATTCTTAAACAAAGGCTTTAAATATTGAATTATTATCAAAAGCGATGTCCTATCCCAGATAGGAAACTGGCTGGGTGGCAGAAAACAAAAGCAAGACCTAAGCAAAATTTCAAATATATTTCATACAGGGATTTTAGTGTGAAAACTAGTCTCATTTTCATACTACTGAAAATGGAGCACATGGCAAACATTCAGGTTTAGAATTGAGTAGTTAAATGCCAAGCTGCTAGAGACAAGCAAGGGAAGGTCATCAAGCACTGTGCAGGCAATGACTAGGGTCAGAGTCCATATCAACCATGAAAGCTCCCATTCAGGGATGCTTGCAGAGTGCCAGACATCACGTGAGACACTTTGTATGCATTACCTTATTTCATTTCTACAACTTCCCATGTAGGTAATTCATATTTTATTCCACAAGTTCACAGATTAGGAAATTAAAGTCTAGAGAGGAAAGTAATTTCCCCAAAGATCATATAGGTAAATGGATGGCAGGAAGCGGTAGCTGCCAAATGGCAGAGCTAAAATTTGAAACCTGGCTGCTGATTCCAGAATCCTTGCTCTTAACCACTGCACAAGTGGATCTCACATGCGCGCATGCACCAGAACCCCTGGAAGGTATATCAAACACGGACTGGAGGGCTCAACCTCCCAGGCCTTTCTGATTAAGCAGATATGGGGTGGGTCCTGAGTTTGCATTTTTAACAAGCTGTTACTGCTGATGAGTGGTTCACACTGTGAGAACCACTGCCCCACCTAAATGGTCTAAGCCATAGGGAATGAAATGGAAAAGAAAGAGATCATAGTAAGAATGGCCTCTGGGTCCCTGACAAGAGGAAATCTTGGGGAAGAAAGTTGTCAAGGATTAAAGAAGAAAGGAAGGAAGCATCCATAAATTGGGGTCAAGCTATGATCGCGTGGAAATATTCTTGGGTCTTTGGGGACCCAAAATTTACTATCGGGAGGCATAAAGTCTCCTTGGGACCCCAGGCAGCCTAAAACTATCCAGACTATCTTTGAGCACAGTATAAACTTAGGGGCAAAAGGCTGTTCCCATGCTCAGGATCTCCCGACTCTCTAAGACCCACCACTAATCTTACCCACCTACAATCCAAAGCCTGGAATTCCTTTCACAGGAAATGCAACATTACACCTTACAATCAGAAATGGAAGCTTGAGATGGAAATAAGCCCTAGAAAGTGAATATATCATTAATGGATTTCATTTAAAATATAAATGACTGCTTATAGATTAGCCACGGGTCTAATATAACACGACATATATGATTTTCTTAAAATTGCAGAAATTCAACTATTACTTTGGGGAGGAAGCATGGCACTACAGAAAAGGCACCAAATTTGGTATCAGAAGTCTTATATTTGGAAATAAATGACTTCTGACAAGTCATTTTCTTCACCTGTAAAAGAGGAATAATAATTCTTCACAGGGATGGGAGGACAAAATGTGATCATATTTATGGAAGCATTTGGTCATCTATAACTCATTTTTTTCCAATTGTAAGGTGTTATTACTACATTTAGGAATAATACACTGTATATCAGCTGCTACCAGATATGCACTGTCTTTAAGTTTCTCATGTACAATGATGCCCAGTGTTTTTTTATAAACAAGAGATGCCTTCTAGGCCCAAGAAAACAAAAGCTCCAAGTGGAAATCCAGCATTCTTGCAAATTGGACTTGATAACATTTCTCCATGTCAATTCAGTGGGGGAAAATCTAAAACTAAAGGAGAATTCAAACAATTTAGTATTTAGGCAAAGACAGACTCAAGTGGACTGGGCAGAAATATTGAGTATATCAGCCCTCAGTAAAGCTTCATCTTTGCCTATGGACACTGCAACCAGTATGTTCTTATGACAAAACTCTACAGCAGTAACTTTTTTCTTTTGAGACGGAGTTTTGCTTTTGTCACCCATGCTGGAGTTCAATGGCACAATCTCAGCTCACTGCAACCTCCACCTCCAGGTTCGAGTGATTCTCCTGCCTCAGCCTCCCGAGTAGCTGGGATTACAGGTGTCCACCACCACGCCCAGCTAATTTTATATTTTTAATAGAGATGGGGTTTCACCATGTGGGCCAGGCTGGTCTTGAACTCCTGACCTCAAGTGATCCATCCACCTCGGCCTCCCAAAGTGCTGGGATTACAGGCATGAGCCACTGTGCCCAGCCACTTTTTTATCTCTTTTAATGGGATGTGGCTATGTGTGAACTGCTGTCCTGACATCTTACTCTAAAACCTGTAAAAGCTCAGGCTGGGCCTCCACCTTTGTGGGACCTCAGAGAAGGGTCCTGCATCCAAGGGCCTGAAAATGGAGTAAGGAAAGGATAGTGCTACCCCACAGTACAAGGTAAATGAAAGACCTACATTCCCCTCTTCATATGCTGAAAGCAAAGATGAATGTGAAGAAAGGATGCTAGGAAGGACATAGCCATTGCATGATGGTGGCTGAGTCTATCATGCCTTTGGTAATCTTTAAGGCTTTAGGGTAACTGTTGACTACAGTAAATTCAGGTCAAAAACTTTGAATATTCATCTGTAATCTGTTTAAACTAGGTGCTATATGCTAGGTATCACTAGGGACTTCATACTAAACAAAGCTTACAAGATCTTGAGTAAGCCTCAAGAAGGCATGAGTATTGGGTTAAAGATTCTTCTTAAAAAAAAAAAAGTACCCAGAAGAATAGATGAAAGATAAACGGGGTTCCATCAAAATAAAATATACTGTGTTTCACAGGACACCATTCAGAAAGTAAAAAGGTAACTCATTGACTAGGTGAAAGTATTTGAAAATCATATATCCAATAAGGGACTTGTATCCAACAATAATAATAATATTGGCAAGGATGTATAGAAAGTGAAACCCTTATACATTGCGGGTAGAACTGTAACATGTGAAACTGCTACCTTGAAACACAGATTTACCATATGACCCAGAAGTTCTACTCCTAGGTAAAACTACTCAAGTAGAATTAAAATATATGTCTTCACAAAGATTTGAACACACTAGCCATAATAGTCAAAAAGTGGAAACAATCCAAATGTCCATTAACTGGTAAATGGATAAATAAAATGTAGTAACTCCATACAACAGAATATTATCTGGCAATCTGATTCATGCTAAAACATGAATGAACCTCAATAACTTTACACTAACTGAAAGACACAAGACACAGAAGGGCACATACTGTATGATCTCATTTCTAGAAAAGGTAAATCTATAGAGATAAGAAGTAAATTATTGATTGACTGGATTTAGGAGTGGGAACAGTTACCTGATTTCTTTTGGGGGATGATGGAAATGTTCTAAAATTAGATTATGGTGTTGGCTTCATACAACTCTAAATTTACAGATTTTACTAAAAATCATTGAACAGTATACTTTAAAGGAGAATTTTATGGTATATTTAAATTTTTAATATTTGAAAATCATAGACCATCCTGACTATGAATCTCACCATGAAAATTAAGATATTTATAGAGTAATGTGCCACTTATTCTGACATCATGCTTCTAGAAAACTTGACTTTCTTAAAACAACCAGAACATGACAAAAGAGTAAAAGACCTCCAAACAGGGAATATAATCACCACTGCTAAATGCATGCCCTTTAGACTACAGGAGAAAATAGACAGTCCTTCCCCTGCCTCTACCCAGACCTAAGATTAGAACTCAATGACTTATTAAATGTACAAGTACAGGGCATCTGATTTAATAAGCTTGATGATCTGGTTTTCCTCAGTAGCTACCATTAACAAAGTGACAGGTAATACTGAGGAAAGGTTCAGAAAGCAAAGACTATCAAAGCATAGTTATTAGTCTCATCAGCCCCTCACAACTCAATGCCACTGAGGGTAAAGCAGCAATGATCTTTTCAAGGACCATGTGGCCAGCAAGAGTAATGATGTCTGTTATACAAGAGTGGAAAGAGAATCAGTGTTTCTCTAAATGAGGTCATCAGAATGGCTCTAGGTGATTATTTATGATACGGATTCTCTTCTCTCCCACCAAATCTACTAAATCAGAACCTCTAGGGATGATGTCTGAGTATCTGCATGTTTAACAAAGACCCTAGCTGATTCTTATATATACTACAATTTAAAACATAAATGACTTTTTATTTAGAGAATGTTAGAAAGAGAAGGAACTTTGATGATCATCTAATCAAAACCTCATATATCAGAGACAAGAATGTTGCACTCCAATGTGGTAATATTATTTTCCAAGATCTCCCAGTGTTCTTTAAACTCTTAAAAAAAAAAACTATGATTCTAGCCCTATACATTGTAAAGCATATTTATGACACAAAGGAATGTAAAATATATCTTGGAAATATATTATTCAAAGATTGATGAAGATAAAATGCTTAATCATTTAAAGGGATATATTTCTGCTCTCAGGAAAATTAATCTAGAGCACCTCATTACTCGAGGATGCCAAATAAATGAGTCATCATAATAGTTAAATTATTTTTCCTTGTTGGTATGTTCAGTTTAATTATTGTAATTTTTCCTTATAAACCTATCTTCCTTAAGAAAATATATAGGTTATATGACAAAAAAAATCAGTATTCTTACAAATTATTCAGCTAATATTAAGTTATCATTTGCTCTGAAAACACATATTTCCTGTGCTACATGCCATATTTTTTAAACACAACCTCAATATTCCTGTACATGGGTTCTAAAACATGAGCTAGCAGGCACAGCTCTTGTTCAAGAACCTCAGAAATCCTAACACCTAAACTGGTCCAGATGGTCACTTCACAGGAATCTTTTGTCTATAGCCTTTATCACACTCATGGCTTTGGTGAAACTATCTGCATTCCATCTTTGTTAAATGAATATGTCATTTTTTAATGGAATAAATAATGCCTGCCAATATCAGAACTCTCTAGTTCTGGGAATATTGATCTAATGGCTTGTCTACTACCAAGCTAAGTGTCTAACACCTTGTTAATGGTAGAAATGGAAAAAAAAACTCTTCACAAAAAGCAATCATATACATTAGGCTTGTTGAGGTAGGAAACATTCTCAGTACCACCCTACCCAACTATGGTGAATTACACTGTGCTGATACTTAACAGGGAGGAAAAAACACCTAGATAGGAAACATTTCTCACACTGACAACTGAAAAAGCTTTAAGATGAGCAAATCCAAATAGACAGGAAATTTAATTACAGTAAGACCTCTTATAATAGTGACATTCAATACATTTTGTATGCAACATTTTGACAGCTGATCTTAATCCTTCTTCTCTCTTCCTCTTTCATCTCTATATTGCTATCTTTTTTATTGCTGATAGATTGTGAGAGACCTAACATATGTCTTGAGAACAGCTCTATTTTCTGCTATTGAGAATGGTTCCTCAAATCCAGAAGTCATCTTTTGTACGTATCTTTTTTCCTACTGACACTGATTTTCTCCTCCTGTAAAATTAATGATAGTCTGTGAACTCCTCCCTCTCCTAAATCTTACTTATGTCCCACGAAAATGTTCCCTTTTCTCCTTTCATGATGCCACCACTGCATTCCAAGAATTGTTCAGAAAGCTTCTTAAATCAACAATAGTCATTAATTATAAATCTACTGGCTAAAACAAAAGCTTGACTTGTGTTTGCCTCTCCTCTGTCTTTAAGAGGAAGATTTATTAAGCAAATTAATCAGAGTGAAACTAAGAGTGAAACCCAAAATACATGTGCATCCTTTAGAAACAAACCTGTTCACAAATTGCTGCTGAAATATACATGATAATTCTCTTCTGCCTGATAAGTTTGCCAGCTACATAAAAATCCGCTATCCCCAACTAATTGATTGTACAATAGTATACATATGGAAACAGATACTTTAAAAACAAACAAAAATAAATAAATAAAAAGGTTTTGATCTTCTATTTTTCCCTGGTAGCCTGTCGTCTTCTCTCACTGCAGAATAGACTAGTGAACTTCTTCAACACACTTTCTCTCTAGGAAGTCACATACAAAGTTCAAAGGGAAGTATCTAGTAGAAAACACCTCTCAAAACTCAAGTTATGTTTTGTTTGTTGATTTGAGTTCCTTACAGTTATTAAAAAAAAATGAGATCATGGCCTTTGAAGCAACACAGATGGAGCTGGAGGCCACAATCCTAGGTGAATTAACACAGGAACAGAAAACCAAATACCACATGTTCTCACTTATAAGTGGGAGCTAAATATTCAGTACACTTGGATATAAAGATGGGAACAATAGACACTGGGACTTATTTGTGGATTGAGGGCGAGAGGAGGGTGAGAACTGAAAAAGTACCTATCGGTTATTATGTTGATTACCTGGGTGATGAAATTATTTGTAAACCAAACCCTTGCAACATGCAACTTACCCAAGTAACAAACCTGCACATGCACCCCCTTGAACATAAAATAAAAGTTGCAAAGAAAAAAAATAAAAACCCAAGTTAAAATAAAAGAAATGTAAGGCCCTGGTTCTCTTGGTTTTCATGACACTGCCCACCAAGTACCACCACCTATCAGGATCAGAGAAATACAAACTTAACACCTAGTGCCAAAATGTAACGGGAGCCAATCTTGATATTCATATGAAACCACTTATGATCCCTTTCTCTGATCATCTCTGTCAGAAGGTTTATTTTTGACAAAAAAAAAAAGACAAAGAGAATGACAATTCTCAGCTGTACAGTAGTACATTTCTGCCAATATTCCCATTTCCTGTTTACCACCTTTCGGTATCTTCCTGATTTCAGATACATAGATAATGTGATTAAATGGAATACTTATTTTATGAGGTAACGGCAATACAAGATTTATTAATGATCTTTGATTGAAAGGATAAAGTCAGGTTGGGAGAGTGTAAAACGTAAAATAAAAAGAAGGGCCTGCGGTGTAGGAGCTCAGGGATTGGAGAGGAGGGGCCAGTGAACAAAACAAAAGCAAAGGAACTAGAACACAGCAGTGGTGACCCCCGTGAGTAAGAACTCAGTGCTGGATGGATGACTTTTAGTAAGTTTTTGTCCTAAAAAATAACATGGAAAATTTTTTCAATGATTTGCAGAGCTTTGAGAGAAAAAGATGAAAGCTGGCTGGGGGAAGGTGGTAGGAAAATAAAAATGAAAAGGAACTAAATGCACAGAAATGTCTTAGTCCTGAATTTCTCTAAGTCTACAACTGATACCTAAAATTTTCCTTTCTATAAAGCACATGTTGTACCAAGACTCCTTATCTCTATATGGGTTTATGGGTTGAGCATCCCTCATCTGAAAATCTGAAACCTGAGATACTCCAACATCTGAAAATTCTGAGCACCAACATGACACCACAAGTGGAAAATTCCACACCCAATCCTCATGTGACCAGTCGCAATCAAAACACAGGTGCACACACATGATTTATTCAATGTCCCCAAGGGAAAAAAGGCCCTCCCAGCCTCCTTCATTTGTGATATATCTTTTCTGTGCACACCAGATATGCATGTCATATTTTTTACTGTTAAGTACTTATGCGTGAATAAGTGTAAGAACACAAAGCTTATCAGTAGCATATAAATTCAGAGTCAGGAGTGACGGTGATGCCAAAAAGCCACAGATTGTCCACATGGGAGACTGAGATAGTAATCCTTTTTTTTCTGATGGTTCAATGTACACAAACCTTATTTCATGCAAAAAATTATTAAAAATATTGTATAAGGCTGAGTGCAGTGTCTCATGTCTGTAATCCCAGAACTTTGGGAGACCAAGGTGGAAGGGTTGCTTGAGCCCAGGAGTTCGAGACCAGCCTGGGCAACATGGCAAAACCCCATCTCTACAAAAAAATACAAAAATTAGCCGGGCATGGTGGCACACGCCTGTAATCCCAGCTGCTTGGGAGGCTGAGGCAGGAGAATCGCTTGAACCTGGGAGGTGGAGGTTGCAGTGAGCCAAGATTGCTCCATTGTGCTCCAGCCTGGGCAACAGGGCAAGACTCCATTTCAAAAAAAAAAAAAATACAAAAATTAGCTGGGCATTGGCATGGTGCTGCAGGCCTGTAGACCCGTCCCATCTACTAGGGAGGCTGAGGTGGGAGGATCACTTGTGCTCAGATGGTCTAGTCTGCAGTGAGCCATGATCGCACCACTACACTCCAGCCTGGGGTGACAGAGCGAGACCTTGTCTCAAAAAACAGAAAAAGAAAAATATTATGTAAAATTACCTTCAGGCTATGCGTATAAGGTGTATATGAAACATAAATGAACTTCACGTTTAGACTCAGGTCACGTCCCCTCTATATCTCACTATGTATAAGTAAATATTCCACAAAAATCCAAAATCCAAAACACTTCTGGTCCTAAGAATTTCCCATAAGAGATACCCAATCTGTAGTAGCCTGGTTATACATAAAGCAGCCAAACTGTTCTATGCTGATGATATCATTTATTAACTCCTTCAATGATTACAGGATTCCTGCTATATGCTGTACATTATGCCAGGAACTGTATCTGTAAACTCATAGAAAACATACTTTTCACAATACCTACTACTCAGGTAGAATACAAGACTAAAGATAAAAAGGACTTTAGGGTTACATGCCAGAAAGCCAGGCCTCCACCCCTGCCCACACCGTCCTCCAGCATTCAGGCAATTCCAAATACCTAGTCTTCAATTTTTCAATCATCTGTTTTGGTTTGGGGACACAGTACTTTGTGATCCATTGAATTTCACAATAAACTGAGATTAGTCTCACACTTTTGAATAGTACTGTTTGTACACTGTCCATTTTGACACACAATATAAAGGAAATCCAAGACAAAGATATGTCCCTCTCTGTTACTACCCATCCTGGAAAAACATCTGGGGGGATATAAAGGCCAGTTTGCTTTAGGGGTTTCTGTGACTAGGGCATTCCTCCACAAAAAGCAAAACTGCACCTATTAACCCACTTCATTTCAGCCACTGAGCAGACATAAAATTGAAATAAATTTCCATTATTGCCAATCTGGGATCTATCTAAACCAATGATCCAAGAATAAGAGGTTCCACAATCCATTATCCAATTCCACTACATTCCTTGTAATTTTGAAAATTACAAAATCTGCTAGCTTCATAATGTTCTCAATGCTTACTTATAGAAAATTTTCAAATATCCATCCATAAATTTTCCCTCTACAAATCTCACTGTTCCATCTTTTGACCTTGAAATGTGATCCTCTTCCAATAGAAGAATCAGAAATTAATGTGACGTGTTGATTTTTAACCCCATCATTTTATTTTTTCTAACATCTTTATTGCTAAGCCAATATCCCAGAAATAGACACAGATATGGACCTCACTTTTTCAGTCTGTCTCCAGCGAGAAAATAGCCATAAGCTCTACATAAAAGTGGCAATTTCCAGTCTTTGGAAATTTGCAGTGTCTTATCATTGCTTAATTTTAGGATACTCTTTCTTTCTGCTTTTCTACTTTTCAATTAAAGTGACATGAGAGCTTGGATGAAAAGGAACTCTTACTGCCGGGTACCAAGTAACATTCTCAATGTCCTAAGGGAGTCCAGAGTCTCTGAAATGGCAGACAATGCCCTTGACTCCCCACCCTTTCGGGGGCCTTCTGCAGCCTCACCTCTTACCTTCTCTGTGCTTACACTGGACCCTCCAGCCATGCTAAGTCACAGTGCAGTTTCCTGAACAGGCCATTACCTCCCTTGGTACATTTACAAATGTAGTACCCCTGCACGTACTTGCCCATAATTACAGCAATTATCACAGCAAAATGCAACATGCTGCTTGCTTATCCATCTCCCCTGATCAGACTGCAACCACTGAGGAGCAGGGGATGGGGGAATCACTCGCAGTGCTTGGCATATACTAGCACTACACTTTGTTAAAATAATGAATTGATAAATGAACCCTCCCAAATCTGAGCCACAAACTCCAACCTCTGGCACCCTATTTGCTTATCCATCTTCTGTATTAGATTGGGAACTCCTAATGTAGGAATGGGATCTTTTCTCATCTCCTAATGCCTAATCTTGTGCCCAGAAAATTGGTAAATCAGTATTTGATTAATAGTTTGACTGGTTGAGTCTTTGCAGGCAATTACGAATAACAATCATCAACTGTCAATGAATATTCAAGGTGATATGAATTGAGACGAACGTCTTTGTCTTCTAGAGTATTCGGTTAGAATTAAGTAGACACTGGAGCCGGACAGCCTGCTCTCCACTGTGACCTTGCTAAGGCTCAGTTTCCTCATCTGCTAAATAGTTATAATAGTTCCTGCCTCACAAAACTGTTGTAAGGATTAAATGAGTTAACATGTTAACAGCTTTAGAGCACTATTTGGCTCATAATAAGTGCTAAAATGTTTTAAACCAGGGAAACGTGTGACTGCCAGTTTCATTTTAGAATGTGAAACCTACCCTCATATCTGCCAGAAATGCCACATGTGGTAGAACCTGTCAAAAGGATGTCAGATGGAAGAGCCCATTCTGAATAAACCATGAGATGTAGCATTCAATTTCATCTAGCCACCTCAGTATTTAATGATTTATTTTCTCTGGGAAAGAGATCATAAAAAGCAACTTTGAGAATCTTCTAGTAGTTCCCAAACCCATATTCACTTTTGATAATTTTCCCAACAGCCAACCATCGAAGTAATTGAATGAAAACACCTTAGTGACTGTTTTGCCAGAGAAAGAAATTACTTGCCTTTTTTCTTTCTTCTTTTTCTTCGGAATAAAAAGTGAGCGTTTTGAAGATGATCGTGTTAAAGGATTATTCCAAGAGTACTTCTTTTTTCCCCAGTGACCTATTTTCTGGCGAAGTTCTACTCTATGACATATAGAGCACCTCCCCACTTTCCTCTCTCTCATCAATGTCAGGGTAGAAAATGTTGAGGCCTTGGAGCAATGAGTCATTGGAGCTTTCCCAGGAAACACAAATCAGAGAGGCAAGAGGATATTTTTTAATGCAAAGCTTGTAACTTGAAGAAGGTAGTGTCTCCCACATGCCCACCTCCTTCTCTCAATTTCAGCCTCTTACATCTAAAAGGCTTTTAACATTTTCTTTAAAGCCGCTCAGAAATCTGCTCAATGGCTCCCTACTACTGGGCCCTGGTTTGTCCTGAAGTTTGTAATTAATGCAATAATTAAAGCCCTTTCCAAGGGCTGTTGGTTCAATCAATGGTGTTTTATTTTCCAGGAGAAGAGGCTCTCTTTCTATAAAAACACGGTAGGAGGCACATTTAAAAACTGTATTTCAGTCGTGAACAACGTGGCTTTGTTCCCAAACGGCAAAAAGACGATAAGAAAATTATCCGGGGGCCCCAGAGGTGGCAGTAGCGGTGTAACTGAAATTCCTTTCAGCAGAGTTCATGCTCTGTTGCTGCTCCTGCAGCCAAGGAAACTCATTTGAAAATGGAGCAAATTAGCAAAGTTAAACAGATGAGAGCCCTGGGTCATATCGCACCATTTCATTAATGCATCCAGGATAAACGCAATGCAACAAAACACAAGCATGAGAAATAAAAATTTAAAAAAATAAAGCCTATGCTTTTCTAGATTGACTAATCAAAGAAAACTTTCATAAAGGTTGACTACGTAAATCACTGATTTTCAGATGCAGACCTAAGCTAAAAGTAATCTAGTTTAAAATGCTACAAGTTAAATAAACCTTTGCCATATCTACAAAATCATTCCTTTTGCAGCTCTTCTCTCTAAAACATAGTTTGGCTGACCTCATTCTCTGCCTGAAATTCCTTCAATAGTTCTAGACTATTTTTCCAACCCTAGACCACTGTTTAAACTCATCACTCATTTTTTTCCAAATGACCTGTACCCTTACCAAAATGATGTGGTTTCCATCCTGGGTGCAAAATACTTGCTTTCTTGTTCTCAGAGCATTTCTGTGTATAGAAGGTCATAAAGGCAAACTGGTACAGGAATAGGATGGGTTTGGAGCCAGAGGGCTTAAGTTTGAAATTCAGCTATAACTTGTCCTGTCAATGGTTAAGGAAGTTTGGGTCATATATTTATACTTTCTGAGCCTATGCTTCCTTACTCTAAAATAGGAGTGATAGGGTTTTTCCAGGGTGTTGTATCCACACTGTGATGTGTAAAGTGCCCAACCCAGCACCCCATATTCATGTCTGCTGACAAATCTCTTTCCCACCCACCCTTGAAGGTCCACCTCCAGCCTCTCCCCCTCAACAAAAGCTTATTCTTACCCTTCCAGGTAGAAGTGAGCTCTACCTCCTCTGAATTCTTAAATCATTTATCTATGACCTGTTCATTTGACATTTTGCCAAAAATAATCCTATCGGATAGTTATTTTCTAAGGTCTGGGTGTCTCCACATTTAGATTACAAGCCCACTGGTCACTGATCATGCTTTCCATATCACTTTATCTTCCATAGTACCAAGCACACAGTCTATGGCCTTGATTAACCTATAATATGACTGAGTTTTACCAGTTAACTGTAGCTTGTTCCTTTTTCCTCTCCAATAAAAGTTCAGAATTTCCATGCCTGATTTTGCAGATCAACTGCCTTCCCCGCTACACACCGTTCCATCCTCCTTTCAGGTCTTGCCCCTTGGTGCACAGAATCTAATAAGACAATTTATTTTCTCATTATAATGGTAAGTGGAATTAAAGTTTCAGGTATACTGACTAGGCTTCTAAGAGTAACTACTCTTATAAGAGATTATAGAGAAGTTGCAAAACCACATAATAACAATTGCTGCAAGAACTCTCAATTCTTCTTGAGAATCAGTAGAACAATTCCTCCATCTGGCTCTGAATAAGTTCTCAGACAACTTCTCTGCAACCTTCCACTATCAACATCTTCTCTCACTCATATTTCCAACCTTCCTCCCACTCTATGTGTGGGTACTCCCTGCTTCCCTCCACCCAGGTAAGCCTTCTCCACTCATTTAAATCATCCTGTCTTCAAAGAAGTCCAACAAATTTGGGATGGGAAAAGTATAATTAGCTAATTGATAGCTTCTTCCTTTAGGAAGAATTCCTGGTTATGTTAAGTCTTGACTACAAAGGAATCTACTGATGCCTGCCTTGCCCTGTTGGAGAAGGAAGGAGGGGAACCGTGAAGAGGGTATGTGGTTGGTGAAAAGTTTGGTACTAGACAGACAAAAACAACCAATGAACACAACATAGAAAAACAGTAAAGTACTTTTCCCTGACTCTCTTTTCTCTTAGCTAATCAACCAGATAATACCAGTAATTATTCTATAAGAAAACCGCCCCCCTAAAAAAAAGAAAAGAAGAACCCACACTTTCCTAATCAGAGCTTGAGGTGTGGATAAAATAAATAAAGCTGAGTACAGCTACCTACTCTCTTTGCTTTCTCTCTCATTTTTTCCCGTTATAATAGCAAACTGCAGCACTCTTCTCCCCTGATTTACAGCCCCAAAGATGAAAAAGAATAGAAGAATGGGAGAAAAAAACTAACCACAGAGGAAGTAGAATAGTACTTGAAAGAGTCCCTCACCTATCAAAAGCAAAGTATAATCTACATGCCTGCCCATTAACTGGACATAACCCAGCCCTCTGCCCCATGAAAGCCTGACTCCTAACTCCACAAAATGTTATATCAAAGTATATGACGTTTGGGGGAAAAGGTGCAATTATTCATGCTTTATGTAAAATACCCTTTGGGGTGCAGTGGGACACCCACAGAAGTGTGACCTTCAATCTTCTATCCATAATGTAAGCAGGAATATAAGACACACATACACCCGCATCCACAGCTAAATACATAATGGGCTCCCAACAAAGAATGGCCCCTCCTTGGGCAGTGCAGGTGGTTTGGAGGCAGGAGGAAGGGTGTTGATTCCACAACCTACTCCTCATCTCCCCTACTCTTTGGGCTTCCCTGCTGAGAGAAATAAACATAGAATAATAAGCATCATTTTCATAAATAGTTGAATATGTTTTGAATACTTAACTACTTCCAAATCCAGAACTTTTTTGGTAAACAGTGCTTGGGTATACAAAGTTTAGGCACAAAAGCTAAATGAGGTTTCCTACTTTTCCAATCCGATTTATTCTGGGTTTGTGGAGCAGACTGACAGCCCTTACACCAAACCAGTCTCAGGGAGCTTCTCAGAACACTGGCACAGGCAGCACATACAGACCCCTGGTGTCCCATTGCCTGGGTGTTCCATCCACGCAGTGAGCAGGGAAGACAAGAGGGCCTTCTGTGAATAGCAGGCAAGAAGCATGTGGAGTCATCCCTGGTAATACAAGCCCAGGCAGGGCTTGGCCACAGGCATGGAGAGAAGGGCCCCAAAAAATGACAGTCTGGGTCAATCATAGGACTAAATATCTTATCAGCAGGAGGAGGTGTAAGGAGGATGAGGAGAAGAGGAACCCAAAAAATTCCCCTATTTACTCTTCTTCATCCCAACAATAAGTTCTTGGTATGTGTTTTTTATTTCTCAGATCTATAAGTGCCTCTAAGAACATTCATAAATTCATTCCATCCAAATGCAGATGATGAAACCTACCTAAGGAGGACTTTCACTCAGTTATCCTATAATAGACACACAACGAGTCTCTGCTAGCACCTATTAAGTTGGTAGGATGAGGTCCTAAAAGGTGACGACCTTGACTTATTTACCATTGCATCTATCTCACATAAACAGTTCCTGGAACATGAAAGATACTCAAACATTTGCAGACCAAATGAGAGCTAGCAATGGACAAAAGTGAAACCCAGAAATGCAGGAGTGGCAGGTACACCTGGCAGGCATTGAAAATGCAAAGACTTCAACATTCTTTTCTTCATCTTTTTAAAACAATGCTGGGAACTACATAGGCTAAGACCATAACAGCTTTTTCACAGTCCTTCATTCATCAGGAAAAGTGCTGTTTTTTATTTACTTACTTTTTAAGGACAGTTCATTTTCAGTTAGCTGCTTAATATCAACCTATATGGTTTTTTTCTTAATGTAAAATGTATGAAGAAAAGTGCACAAATGCTACTTACAGCTTTTGATCACTTGGTGCTGTGAATATTTGGAAACCTCCTCCATGCCCACAAATTACCTGTCTCTGTCCACTAATTGCACAACTTAACTTTACAGCTTCATTTATCTTGAAAGTGCCAGACCATGTTCTATAATGGGAAGTCATTTTGCTCCAGTAAGTTATTGTCTTGTTCCTTCTTCTCCCTGAGGCCCATTGTGTGGTCAGGGTATAGACTAGAACTCAGATTAAATCCTTAAATGACTCTTTTCATTTTCATTTCAGAAACTCGTTTGAGGAAAAGATGGCCTTTAAGAGACTGGCTGAGCTGACAGATTGTAAAATGGGAATATGCACCATATTGGCGAGGTCTTTGTTCAGCACTGTCTCTGTAACACCTAGCCCAGTGTTTGGCTCATGATAAGTGCTCAAAGCACATTTACTCAACAATAACTATGAATATGGAGATCCTAAGTCATGCTATGTCAAAGACTTTTTCTGTGACTTTTAACATTTTGTTGAGGATTTAAACTGTGGACATCCAGATGACATTTTTTAGACAATATCAGAACACAGCATTTAATTAATAACTTTGTGTAAAGTCATTTGCTATAAAACTATCAGTAGAAATCAATGACACAACTGGTTAATTATTTAGAGTGCATTTGCTTCATTCCTATGTACCCACAAAGTGTTGCAGGTTCATTTCAAATGAATGACACAGGAATCAAAATAATCATCAGAGTTTATAAAAGAAGAACTCATATTTCCCTAAAATACTGGCAACCTAAGTTTGCCCTCACACTGCAGGAACTACCTTAATCAGGATCTACAGAAATATAAGGTTAAAAATTTAGAAATAAATGTGGCTTGCTTATAGTCCTCTTTCAGATTCTGCTGGGGACTAGTTCACTTAGGACCAGGACCAGATCCTCATAAGCTGAGGAATTTTAATTACCTTCATTAAAACAGATAAAAGGCGGTCAGACCTCTGGGAGTGGCCAGGAAATTCCTTTGATCTGCTAAAAAAGGTCTGGGAGCTAAATAGATTAATATGGCATTATAGAAGGTTTTCTCAAATCAACAGCTCTATGAGTTTATTCCATTTAGATGTAACCATTAAAATACGCTGTCCAGCAAATAAAGAAACATACCAATGTGGAAAAAGACCATATTATATAAACTGTTTGGGGAAATACTAAATCATCACCATAACAGCATTACAACAAGAACAAGAATCTTAATTATTTCCCAGTTTATAATCCAGAAGCAATAACATGTCAGAAAAATTTATAAATACTTAGGTACTGCAATAGCTTTAATGGGTGGTCACTATTAAATGTTAGCAATAAAACATGCAAAAACAATTATAAATGAATTTAAAAGAATAAATGATGGCCAAATAATATAGAAAATGACTATATCACTATAGACTCCCAACAGTATACAGGAAAGCCTTACCTCAAGATAAAAACAGAAGTATGTTTATAATAATATAATTTAAGCCAGAGTATAATTCTATTTCCTTCTACTAAAAGAGAAACTACACTTCTTCCAAGGAAAAGTGTCAATACATATGTTTACATTAAAAAGGAACTCAGAAATAAATTCTCTTCCATTTAGTCAATTTCTTTAGTGAGAATTTTAACTCTAGTGGCTGGTGAGCCGGAGTTTTGTTAGTACAGAACTTACCCAAAGATAGGGCAAATAATAAGACTCTCCCTGTTTTAATTGTTTTTCCAAATCAAAACGAATAATATATGCAACATTCTTCTGCAAATCATCTTAACACACCCTGCAAACAGTTTTAACATACTCGGCAAACAAAATGAAACAATTCTATATACCCAGAAAGTACTATGTCAAATCAGTATCCTCCCTAGAGATTTCCCTGATGTGCCTTAGCAGAGGTGCCTTCTCCTTTGTCTAAACACCTGTGAGATATGGTGGCTTAATCCTGGTCAAGCATCAATATGTCTTTTCTCCCCAGCTGTATCATAAATTCCTCAAACTTCTCCATATCCCACAGAACAGGAATCAATCATAGCTTGCCAGAATCAGCAAATAATCAACAAGTATACTGAATTACGGAGGGCAGGGAGAAAATCCTGTTACTTTTATTATTTACATTATAATGGCTGTCACATACATTGCGTTTCATTTCTACATGTAGTATATAAGCATACTTTC
Organism: Gorilla gorilla gorilla; assembly: GCF_029281585.2. NCBI lineage: Eukaryota > Metazoa > Chordata > Mammalia > Primates > Hominidae > Gorilla > Gorilla gorilla. The sequence continues at coordinate 89,747,653 of NC_073231.2, forward strand.
TAATAAGCCGAACTTGGTTCTGAATTCCAGCTTCACCACTCACTTAGCTGTGTGTCTTGGGCAAATTCCATAACCACTCTGAGACAGTTTCATCTGTAAAATGAGTATAATGATGCCAGTCTCTGGGGTTATTGTCAAGATTTAGTGAGATAAGAGACAGGAAGGGCCTAGCACAGAGCAAGCACACCAAACACACCCAAGTCAGCAGGGAGAAGACAGAAAGCTGAAGTGTGTCCACTTTTTGGTAGCTACAAAAAGATTGGTTTTCATCTTGCCCAGTTCTGCTAAGATATTCTAAATGCAAAAATCCTGCTCTCAGCCCAGTTCCACAGAGCATGCAGCAAGACAAGAAATCTTTCCAAAGCCCTGAGCCCAAAATGTTTGAGCAACCACCTTGCCCTCCAGTTAAGAAAGTGGAGTCTGGCAGTTTGGTGAGTTTGTTTTGTTTTTTTCCTGTGTGTGCTGGAAAGTTCCCTTCAGGGTTATTCTGCCAACAAGGCCATTTCAATTCCCCTCTCCAAAAGCTCCTACCCCAATCTATTGCTCCTGAGGGTCGGGTTCAGCATGAGATTCCCCTGGGGGGAGCCTCAGTTCACCCTCTCACCCGCTTCCCTGCATCACCTCTTGTCACATGGTGCATGGTTCCCAGATGCTCTCCTAAGGAGTCTCCTTCCTTGGTATTTCATTATTGCTCATTCTTGGAGCCATGTCCCACAGTCCATTCAGAAAGGTCATGCTATCATTTTAACTTTTCCGGGAAAGTTGTTTTTTTTCTTTCTCCATCTCGCTCCTCTTGTTTCCACTCAGTGCCTTCCACCTATGCTGCCACCACAAATGCATGGTGTTCTAGTGAAGGAACCCTCGCTGCAGAGCCAGCATGGCTGAGCCTGGACAAATATCTCTCTGACCAAGCAACTTCTCCAGATATGATTCACCTGGAAGGAGGTTGCCTGTTAAAGTAGTGCTTCTCAAACTGCAGTGAGCATGAGAAACACCTGGAGAGTGGTACATCTGAAGGTGACCTGGGAATGTGCAGTCCTAATGAGCACCAGGGTGGTACAACACTGCAGACCGACGAACCACAGCTGGAGCAGCACCCTGTCAAAGGACCTTTGGCATGCATTTTAGGAGAACCGCTGGGTTCCTAAAACAATGAAGAATGCAGCAATCAAGTAGTCAAGATTCATCTTCATTCTGCTGCTATTGCTAGTCTGGATCTCTAGCTCCACTGAATCCTGCTGCAGAGAGTCACTCTCCCTTCCCTCTGCTGATTAACATTAAGAAGGTACTTACTGTGGCCAGGTGTGGCGGCTCATACCTGTCATCTCAGCACTTTGGGAGACCAAGGCAGGCAGATTACTTGAGGTTAGGAATTCGAGACCAGCCTGGCCAACACAGTGAAACCCTGTCTCTACAAAAAATACAAAAATTAGCCAGGCATGGCGGTGCATGCCTGTAATCCCAGCTACTTGGAAGGCTGAGGCATGAGAATCGCTTGATCCAGGGAGGTAGAGTTTGTAGTGAGCCATGATTGCACCACTGCACTCCAGCCTGGGCAACAGAGCAAGACTCTGTCTCAAAACAAAGAAAGAAAGAAGGCACTTACCAATGCCTAAGTGCTCCACAGACATGATCTCAGCTGGTACTCACTGATCTGAGAGAGACACATCATTCTCATTTTACAAAGAGAAAACTAAAAATAAAGTTTAGAAACATGGAGTTCCCAAGGTCATGAGTACAGAGTGAGAGGTAGAAGCCAATGCCTGACCCTTAATTCAAGTACTAAGTCCAATCTGAAGCCAGATTTTTCCCCACTAGACTCTACCATGTCTCTTTTCCTTCCTGGAGAAATATAAATGTATGATGAGTGCTGTTTCCTCGCTCAGACAATCAACTTGTCAGCGTAGGGTAGAGATACAATGTCAATTCTGGTCACAATAACATGGCATGTTCATTGCAGAATATTGAAGACAGTTTTGTCCAAGTGGATCTGATTTTACTACTCTCAAAATGTATGCAGTCCTCCCCACTCATCTACCTATAGGCACTCTTTGACGATAAGCAGGAAAGTCTACCTTTAGCAACAGGTACCCACGTTGGCAGAGAGGGCAAAAGGACCTCACCCAAGTGATGGTGTGACTAGAATTCTATCCAGACCTTCTTGTTCCCAGCCTTGTCGTGGTTCTACACAGCAGATCAGATGACCTGGAGGCAAATAAAGGTTCTGTCTCCCAGCAGCTGCATGACCTTTAAAGTTCTGTAAACCTTTTTGAATCTCAGGTTAAAACTGGAATAAAATGATATACCTTGCAAGATGGTGTTAAAGAATAAATGACATAAGATATGTAAACATGTTCAGCCATAATAGAAACTCAGTAAATTCTAATTCTCTTTTCTTATCCATCTTCTAATCTTGTGCAGGGTGTCTTCAACTTTATTAGTTGAAAAAAACAATTCCAAGAGCTCCCAGACTTAAGTGCACACTAAAAATCACCTGGAGAGCTTTTCAAAAAGGCAGATTCTCAGGACAAACCCTGGGCCACATGAACTATCATCTCTGGAAGTCTAGTCCAGGAATTTGCACACTATAATATGCAACCCATTTTACAAACCATTGGTCTGTCCAAGATCAGAATATCTGGCCCAGTAAGTCATCTATGGTTCTCCATGGTCAACTAGAGGGAGGAGCCTGCAGGTAAGGTCAGAGGTTTCAGAACTTGTCTTCCCATCTTTTTATTTCATTTTCATCTTTCCCCCATTTTTAAAAATTTGTAATGTGTGGTTTTCAGAAATATAACACTTAGCTTATTTACACTGTATTAAAATTAGGAAAAACCCAATATAAAAAATCCTTCCATGAAAACACTGTTATTGCACCCAAAGTAAATAAATGAAAAACAGGAAATTCAAAATCATTCTTCCCATGGTGGTTCAAACTCCCTATGCAAATAATAGCTATGAATGCATCAAATCAGCAGCTTCCTAGACAATGAGAAGGCTGCATATAGATGGGCAGGAAAAACGCACGCAATTACTATCAGAATAATAACTTTGAATTCCTTGACTGCCATTCATTAAAATGCTCAGTCACAGCTTCAGATAAAGGGAGCTCCTGTGTCAACCTACTACATGGTTCAAGGACCTTTTGACTCAAATATTTTTCTAAATTAGATTGTTAGATGTCACTTCACAAGTATTTATGTGACAAGGCATTGTATTCTCATAGGACCTGGGTACCAGCTATGAATGGTAGTTAATTCTCAAGTCAGTGTGCCAAGAAAAATTTGAACAATAATTTGTCACTGAAAGGGCTTAGGTGGTACATAGGAAAGAATTCTTAGCTCAGGGGAAAAACACATAAACGAGTGACCTTCAGCAACATGTTAGTAACACTTAATCAATTTTGATGATTTTTTAAAAATCATATCTTTATACAAACTATCCATTGGGTCTCTCAAATTATTCTTCCCAGTCTTATCCCCCACCACCAAAGAAAGCCTCGGAGTATTTAAAACAGCTTTGTGCTACTTATGTCCAGATAAATAAAAATATTACTAAAACCCAATCTTAACCCGGAAGTTGGCAAATAGTACTTCAGTCTGCTGCTGGTCTGGGCTCCACCTCTGGCATTGGCCAGAACTGTGTCCTAAGTCCTCACTGGTCCTAAATGCAACGTGCGCTCTTACATTTAAAATGTGTGGCAATAGTCAGCACTCAAAAAGTCCTGGTTTGGGCTCTGTCTTCCTCCTCTTCCATCAGGATGTTCGAGGGACACAGATGCAGCAGCCACTCTTCCCTCCTGAATCCTTTTTGGGTCTTCCTTTCACTGCTCTAATTGCTTCTTTCCCATCACTCTGCCTCACCTTTAAAGGTGGCTGTTCCTTATGCTTCCTTTTCTCCTCACTTTTCCTTACACTCTCCCACCTTCCCTAAGCAATCTTATCTACTTCATGGAGCTAGAAATGTCATGTCCTTGTCCAAAACCACCACACTCAAAAGACAACCTGGAATTTTCTTCTGACCTCCAGCTCCAAACAAGCACATGCTTCCTTGGTATTTCCACGTGGATATGTCAACAATACACTAAACAAGGCCTTCTTCTCCCGCAGTATTCGCCATCGCATTATCTACTGTGCATACAATTTGCTCAAGCCAGAACACTGGGGGCCATCCTCCCCACCGCCCTTTGCAGGTATTGCCCCATCACAGCCAAGGCTAAAAGAAGCTTCCAAAAATCATCTCAAATCTTTCACTTCTCTTCACCTCTGTAGCTCCCACTCTAGTCCAGGCACACATCCAGTCTCAATTGGGGCCCTACCTCAGCTCCCTGCATGCAGGGAGCTTATTCCCTTTCAGTCCATTCTCCTTATAACCAGCAGCTGTGATGCTTTTGAAATGACAAGCATATAACTCCTCTTCTTAAAAATCCTTCATTGGGTTCCCCTGTTTTTAAGATAAAATCTGGAATCCTGGAAGTCTAGAATCGTCTGATTGTTCCTGACGTCTCAGACCCCATTTTTGCTTCCTTTGCACTGACTGTCCTTTCTGCTATTCCTCACCTCTCTGCCCCAAGGTTGGAAATGCAAATCTTTCCTCTCCTCCTTTCCCCTCCTCCCTACCCTAACAGAAATGCTTCTTTCTCAAGAAGACCTTCTTGTATCTTTCAGACTAAGATAGATTCTTCTGTTATATGTTCACCTGGCTGGGACCTTGTACTTTTCCCTCATGAGGCTTAGCACAACTGTAATTATATAATTATTTGTGTAACCCTTTTGCCTATCTTCTTAGCTCAGAAAGGGGCATGTCTAATTTCTTCATCATTGTCAAGCCAGAAATCAGTACAAAGCCTATCAAATAATAGATGCCCGATAAACATTTGTTGAATAAGTAAATGAAAAAAGTAGGCTTGCTGCTTCTCTTTTTCTATTAGCCACCTACATTTGTTTAGCAATCTTATGATTCCTGCAATTTATTTGGGAAACATCCTAAGAATGGCAACTATAATAATTTCTCCCATAGGGTGGGAATGCCGAAATCTGAGTGGAAAGGAATGGGATTTGGAGGCTATGCAAATGGATTGGAAAAAATACAGGGAACTCTTTGTTATTTTTTATTTTTAAAGACAGGTCTTATTCTGTTACCCAGGCTAGAGTGCAGTGATGCAATCATAGCTCGCTGTAACCTCAAATTCCTGGGCTCAAGGGATCCTCCTGACTCAGCTTCCAGAGTAGCTAGGACTGAAGGTGCACACCACCAAGCCTGGAAAATTTAATTTTTTGTTTCTGCACAGACAGGGCCTCACTATGTTTCCCAAGCTGGTCTCAGACTCCTGGCCTCAGGCAATTCTTCTGCTTCAACCTCCCAAAGCACTGCGATTACAGGCATAAGCCACACATCTAGCCAAGAAGCAGTAAAGTAATGACAAACTTCTCATCCATTTTAATGAAGAGATATATCCCTTATTGACCTGTGAGCAAGACAATGTGTTAAGCTGTTCTTTAGTGACCTTGAACTCAAGATCCTTACAAAGCCGAATGGCCGATGGCAAAGATGACACCGAAAGGCACATTACATGTATCATGATTCTTTATACTTTACACATAATTCACAAGTATCTTGTCTTCTCAATATTTAATAAAATGCTTTAAAGAGAGCATAACAATAGCATACATGATACAGATGCACAAAAGACTACTCCTGTTACACGGCTTCAAACCCATTCATTATCTCTATTCACCTGGGATGAACTGGTTCCGTTTCCTCCTGGGTTGCACAAAGAGAGCACAACCGTATACCCAGCTAATCATAAAATCACCAACAATTCTTGCTAACAGGAAGTAGGTGGATGATATTGGCACTTTAATCATTTTCATGGACTTTTCAATAGTATTTTAAAGAGAAATATGACTGAGTCCATAATCACAGTTATTTTGCAAGTTACTGGAAATAAAACTACTTGAGAGTTAATAAAAGTGATTAAAAATGGTGGCCAAATTACTTATCAATACATTTAATACACCAGGCAGGTTTAACCTAACAATTTTGCTTTTACAGGCAGCTTTATCAGCCATTTTTAATTTATCCTACTATGAAAACAAAAAAGCGCATCATGAAACTCAATTAAGTCAGCAGTGATAAAGCCTGAGAATATTTCTCCACAGTCTCTACATCAAAATGATTTGTGAAACACAGAGCTCTAGAAGGCAACCTAACATGCCAGGGAGAGACAGAGTGAATGTGGCCTGACCCTCTGCATTTTCAGTGATATCAAATGAAACAAGACATAGTGAGCATTAAACGTTGAAGATATATTGCAAAACTCACCCATAAAATGCTAAGTTGAAATAAGGAATTACACATAGTTAGTACACTATTTATCTACAACACACATAGATGCCTTTCATCATTAGCTCTGCACACAGGTATGAGGCTCTTCCACTGCAATGAGGCAGCAAAGGGCAAATTTGTCTACATTTCAGGGAATAGAAAGGCCATTAAAAATAAATGACCATCACAAATTGGAACCCTGCCTATTTCAGCCAATTTGGTCTGGAGGTGAGGTTTGGCTATGCCTCGGGTGTTAGTGCAGATTTTATTCAGGGGAAAGTCAGGACCAGAACATCTTGTGTTCTGTTCATTCACTAGGTAGAAATAAACTATTGCATTTTACTTGTTATATATTAAGGGTATCATTGGTTACTGCAGTTAGCCTACCCTAACTAATACATCTTCCATGAGGAAGGCAATGTTCTAAAAAGACAAAGATAAGTAAGACATAGTACTTGCCACAAGTCAGTATTTTTTGTTGAAAATAGCATTTACTACTTCTTGTTACAAAGTAATGTGCATTCATTATAGAAACTTTAGAAAATACAAAATGAAGATCATTCTAAAGATCAATAATCCCAATACCCAGAGATAAACACTGTTAACATTTAGCTGCATAGAGTTCTAGGCTTTTATTTTTATTGAAAGATCAATGGGAAGACAAGAGGAGAGGAGAGGAAGGGAGGGGAGAGAAGGGGAGAGAAGGGAAGGGGAGGGGAGGGGAGGGGAGGAGAGGAGAGAAGAGAAGAGAGGAAGGAAGGGAAGGAGGGAGGGAGGGAGGAAGGGAGGGAGAAAGAGGGGGAAGAAAGGAAAGGGAGACACAGAGAGAAAGAGAAAAGAAAAGGAAAAGCAAAGAAAGAAAAGTCAATCACACATATATTATACAACACTTTTCACTTGACAATGTAATATAAACATATCTCTAAGTCATCATATTTTCTCCTACAAGAAGATTTGTAAAGACCATAGCACAATCCGTTATAGGGCTATCCAGTGTTATTTAACCATTCCACGAAAGGACAGTCAATCTGAAATGACAGGTAGTGACAGTACAACAAACAGGTAGATAGAGAAGCAGACCATTCTGGGAAAAGAGAACAATATGTGCAAATCCACAGAGCCCTAAAGCTGCCTGGCACATGTAGAGAATGCCATCAGTGTAGCACAAGGTTCTGGATAGGAGAAAGAACTGGACAAGAACACTTGGGACAAAAGCTAAAAGCCCTCACATGCCATTCAAAGGGGTCTGAGTTTTATCCTGATGTCAACCGAAAAGCTCTAGGTAAAAGCACAGTACCATCTATTCTATTTTAGAAAGACCACTCTAGCAACAGTATAGAAAATGGATGTGAGAGGGAAAGAATCCATGCATAAAGAGGCTGTTACAGTTGCAGTAAGAATCTATTACAGAGAAGTTGAAGTGAGGGAAGACGGGACGAATCTGAGATTTGTTAAGGACGTAGAATCAACGGGATGTGGTCACTAATCTGGTATGGAGCAGGAGAGGTATCTGGTTTGAGGTAACTAAAAAATATTAATGCTGCCATATGGTGAGGGGTTAACTGAATTTATCTCAGCACCTACTACTCTGGCACCAAATAAGTGTCGACCAAGGAAGTCACTGGGAATAACTGTGGTGATCATACTAGCAGTGAGGGTAGAGTCATTATTAGGATACAAATGTGCAGAGGGACTGGCAGTGGAGATGAGGCACTGGTTAAAATATTTCACATAAAGTGTTAGTAGGACATAAGTTACCAGGTAAGTAGTTAGATGTTCAGATAGAGAGCCAAAAAGAAAGGTCTGGGCTAGAGATACAGATTGAGGAAACATACTTTATAAGCAGCATTGGCTCTTCTGCAGTAGGTGAATCCACCAGGGGTCGGAGACATTAAACTGAAGGAAAAAAAAATAGACCTAGCCCAGCTAAGCCCTGCCCATCCTGCCCCAATGCCATGGAGCTGCCAATACCTCTTCATGCAGAAACTGTAAAAGTCAGATCAAATTATTCCCACTTGACAACTGTTTCAGCATTGCTCATTTTACTTATAAAAGGGCTTAAATGCATCCTTTTCTTGCCCAAACCATAAAAATCATAATTTGAGAAAGAACCCAACACTGGCATCTCAGCAGGAAGCCTCGCCCTGCAGCCATTAGAACTGCGGCCACCCCCCTGAAAACCAAGCTCTCCACACTCTCTGTGCCGACCTCATCCATTTCAGCAACAGTGCTAATTATTAGAACCTAAAACAATGCCCCATCTACATTGTAAAAATAAATTCACAGTAAATAGTAAAACCATTCAAATCTTTATTTTTCATTTTAGCACCACAAATGACTGAACTTTCTCATTCTAAAGAATACAGTTGTGGATTAATCATACTTCATCATTTCAAAGACAGGCTTGCAGAGGCAATGGTATTTGCTTTTTGAAAAGACGATGCCAGCGAATGCAAATAACTGTTAATATTTTTTAAAATGACACAAAAAGGCCATGGAGATAAGATTTGGAGAAAGGAGACACCTTCCCTTGAAGGTTCCCTCTCATTCAGCTCTCTTTCTCCTCTCTTAGAGTGCCTAAAAGTTTCACAGTTGTTTTCCCACATGTGTTCTCCTGAGAACAACACTAAATAAGAGGAAAGGAAGAGAAAAGCTCCAGAAAAAGGAGATTTGTATGTTTGGGTCATTTCTGAGAACCAAATACAGTTTAAACGGACCTTGAAAAGCATTTTACCTTCTCGTTTTGCATATTAGAAAACTGAGACCCAAATGAGTGAATAAAGTCAGCGATCCACAATCACACAGGTACTAACTACAAAGCTGAAAGTGGAAAGGATTCTTCTGACTCGAGGCTGGGGCACTTTTCACTGGCAAGTAAGCTGAAGACCCTGCTAGTATCCAAACACAAGAATAGCGTTGGCTGCCAGTGAGGCAAGACACACAGAAACAGAGAAAAATTTTAAAATACATACGTTGTAAAAAACACAATATGACAGAAGGAAAATTTGTAACAGTACCCTGTGTAAGGTACACAGGAAAGAGGAGCTCTGTGTTCAAATTCTAGAGTGCATATCTCTGGTAGGAATCATTAGTAGTTTCATTATGGAAGCAGTAGGATTTGAGCTGTCGCTAGAAGGAAGAACAGAAATTCCACAGGTAGAAATGAGGGTGGAAGAAGATCGAGGCAGAGGAAATGGCATATGTAAAAACAGGAGGGTTAGGAAAGTGCCTGGCCTGTTCAGGGAGCAGTCAGAGTGGATGAAGTGTTCATATGGGAAGGTGAGAAAGATCAGGCTTTATTGAGGCTAAGGAGGATATTGAATGTTGAGATCTTGAGTTAACTATGGTGCATCCATTGAAACTTTCTAAGTAGGGAACAAGGCCTAAGAAAAGCAGCATTTCAGGCCAAGTGCAGTGGCTCATGCTCGTAATCCCAGCACTTTGGGAGGCTGAGGTGGGAGCATTGCTTGAGCTTAGGAGTTCAAGACCAGCCTGGGCAACATGGCAAAACCCCATCTCTACAAAAAATACAAAAATTAGCTGGGCATAGTGGCATGGGCCTGTGATACCAGCTACTTGGGAGGCTGAAGTGGAGGACTGCTTGAGCCCATGAGGTTGAGGCTGCAGTGAGCCAAGATCGTCCCACTGCACTCCTGCCTGAATGACAGAGCAAGACCCTGTCTCAAACAAACAAACAAAAAAGTAGTATTTCAGAATGACTCAGCCTCTTGTGCGTACTGATTAGAAGGGGATTGGGGCAATGGACAGGAATACAGACAGGGAAATCGCTGGGGTAGAGGCAATTAATGAATACATTAAATCAATTAAAAGGTTCTGAAACTAATCAAAGTATGATAAGGTTCCTTTCTGGACTACACTGATAGCAATATGAATAAAAATACAATATTCTCATGATGACCTTGGAGGACTGTTTTCTGTAAGTCCATTCTCTAAGCTTATTCTTTACATCTTTCATTGTTTTTATTTCTAAGCTTATTCTTTAAATCGAAGCTTATTCAATTTTTTATTTCTAAGCTTACTCTTTAAATCATTGTTTTTATTAAGCTGTTATCCATTGTAATTTCCTTATTTCATGGCTTCAGATTCAGGATCTTACATGCTATTTAAACTAAGAGTTGAATAAATGAACACCTCTCTTTTCTGAGAACTTTTGCTTCTTGTTAATGACAGTGTAATTAGAGACACTAACTCTATATAGAAAACAACAACAATATAAAAACTGCTCACCACTACTCCACGTGCATTAGGAAGGCTAGTATCAAAACAGTAGAAAATAGCATGTGTGAGGGAGGATGTGGAAAAACTGGAACCCTTGTTTACTGCTGGTGGGAATGTAAAATGGTACAGCTGCTATGGAAGACAGTATGATAGCTCCTCCAAAAAGCAAACCTAGAACTACCATATGAGGCCGGGCACCATGGCTCACTCCTGTAATCCAGCATTTTGGGAGGCTGAGGCTGGCGGATCACCTGAGGTCAGGAGTTCAAGACCAGCGTGGCCAACATGGTGAAACCCCATTTCTACTAAAAATACAAAACTTAGGCATGGTGGCATGCACCTGTACTCCCAGCTATTCAGGAGGCTGAGGCAGGAGAATCACTTGAACTCAGGAGGTGGAGGTTGCAGTGAGCCAAGATCGTGCCACTGCACTCCAGCCTGGGCAACAGAGTGAGATGCCATCTCAAAAAAAAAAAAGAAAAGAAAAAAGAATTACCATATGTTTCAGCAATTCTGCTTCTGTGTATATACCCAAAAAATTGAAAGCAGGGATTTGAGAAGACATTTCACAGCAGCATTATTTATAATAGCCAAAATGTGAAAGTAAACCAGGTGTCCACTGATGGATGGATGGATGAATAAACAAAATGTGTTATTTACATACAATGGAAAATTATTGAGCCTTTCAAAAGAAGGAAATTCTGACATATGCTACAACACGATGAACCTTGAGGACATTATGGTAAGTGAAATAAGCCAGTCACAAAAGGACAAATACCGTATGATTCCACTTAAATGATGCACTTAGTAAAAATCAGAGAGGCAAACAGTAGAATAGTGTTTGTCAGTGGCTGGGGGAGGAGAAAATAAGAAGTTGTAATGTAATTGGTATAGAGTCTTGGTTTTACAAGGTCAAGAGTATGGCGACGGATGATGGTGATAGTTGTACAACATTATGAATGTATTGAATACTGCTGAACTCTACACTTAAGAAAGGTAGTTAGAGTAGTCAAATTTGTAAAGACAGAAAGTAGAATGGTGATTGGGGAAAAGGAGGAAAGGGAATGGGGAGTTAGTGTTTAATGAATACAGAGTTTCCATTTTGGGAAGATAAAATATCTGGAGATGGATTGCAGTGAGGGTTACACAACAATGCAAATACTTAATGCCACTGAACTGCACACCTAAAAATGGTTAAAATGGTAAATTTTATGTTACCATAAATTTTTCTAAACTGCTCATCGGAATAAAACTATATTCCAAAATGCTAGGGTGTTTTATAAAATTTCTGCTTCAACAAAAAGAAAGGTGCTAGTGTTCCTGAGGACAAGATGCGACCCATCTCTATGGATGGGAATGAAGACAACAGAGGAAAGGATCATCCGGAGGTGTCCGGGCTTGCAAAGCAGCAGCACGCCTAGGTTATCTCAATGCTGTGGCCCTTTGTGCAGATGACAGGACAATGAGCACACCCACTCTGAGCAGAACCTCTCCATCCTGGCAACCACCAAGGGGCCCCAACTGCCAGAACCACTTCCCAAGGCTAATGAGAAATTCTATGTGAAGCAAACACAGCCATCCATTTCCTTCTCAGTAGACAGCTCCCCTGCTCTGTACAGAGGTACAGCCGGGATGCTCCCTGCAGTGGAGGAAAATGCTGCCACCACATCTGCTGCTTCACTGATAACACATCATCTCCCACAGTGCCTCCAGGGCCGACTGAGGAAGTGAAGGCAAAGAACCTCATTATTCATCAGAGCCCAAATGGGCACATGCCACCCCACCTGCAGGTAAACCAAGAGCTGTTGTGATATTAGAAACAAGAAAAATAAGTAAAGAGGAACTGATCTAAAACCTCTTTGTATTACTTCTTAGGGATATAAGCTGTGTTTTTCCATCTTCAGTTATGAGAATGAATTTCAACATAAAGTATCACTTACAGTACTGAGATGGTTAAACACCTGTGAGGAGAGATCCAAGGAGAACACAAAATTTCTGAATACTGAAGTCTGTCACCCAAAATAAATTGGGATGGTTTACAAATGGTTCTGCTGAAAACAGTGGTAAGGTAAGGGTTCATAGACTATTGCAAAACTCTTCTGTACTTTTAAGTATTTACAACACTGGAATTTTTTTTCCTGCTGGACTATAAGCTACACAGAACAAATATTGTTCTAAAAATAAATGAGGGAAAAGTTTTGGGAAATTAAACAACCTTTCTCTGAAGCCCCAAAGGTTGATCCAGATTACAGTAAGGCTCTGGATGGGAAGAGAAGGGAACAGTGTCCTGGTATCAAACTCACCATATCAGAGAGGAGAAGACAAAAAAATCAAAAGTATGTTTTTATCTTTCTAAATTTAGGGTAGAACAGTGATTTCCACTATCCAACCAGCTGGGGTCCTTCAGTCATTTATTCATTAATTATTTAACAGGAATTTAATCTACACATAAAAATCAAACTCTATGTGTCTATCAAAGAGGCCAAAAAAATTTACCAACTCCATAAGTGGTAGTTATAACTATGTGGTTTTAGTATGCCCTCAATTTTTTTAGCTATCTTTGCCTTAATGGCAATTCCCAGATAAAAGACAACCATTTGGGATGACAGTATTACTGGTATGGGTTTTCCAAATTTAGCGAAGCTGACAGTACTTCACATTTCTTATCCCTCGTCCATCCCCTGGGCTCTTGGGTATACCCAGTACCAAGACTCTAGTGCCCTCATCAGGTATGTTCCCTTGCACTGGGCTTGATTCAGCTCACATATTCTAGCACAGCAGAGCAAAAGAAAAGGAAACAATTCCCTCCTCTAGGTTCTCTTGGACCATTGCTACCTCGTAAATCTGGCTACTAGCTCCGGATTCATGCACCACTCAGAGCTGTTTTCTTGTTCCCAGCAAGCCAGGGCAGATGTCCAAAGACAGAGCCTTGGGCTTTGGAGAGAAAGCCTCTGAACTAGAGATGCAATGCAGGTTACCATCCACGTCCTCATGGAATGGACAAAGACTCCATCAGAAACAGACAGACCATTTGCATTCACAGTCTTGTGATCTAAGACCTCTATTTTCCAACATTCCTTGGACCCAAACAGCTGAATTTCAAGGTTTCAAGAGAAGGCTAGTCCATATGATAATGACTAGCAATCCTAAACTCATACACTACAATCCACTCCTGGGCCCCATCATTTACCCAAGGCTTCCCCTGTAGTATCTTCATAGGGGAAATAAAGATGAAGAAAAGAAAAAACACAGAAGTCTGAGTTAGAAAGTAGTAGGACAGTCTCCTACGGTCCATCCAGACTGTAGGTAACATTTCTTCTTTTTGATTTTTTAGTTATAATTTAAAACAAGGTATAAATTTTACTAGGTCCAAATGAGGTAAATCAAGGGCCAGGAAAGAACTTCCTAACAAACTATTTTCCGTAGGGAAAAATATCCTGGTTCTCCTGAAGAAGACCAAAAATTAATGTAAATTACCACATATGCATCTCTCTCTAGGATGCCTGGATGGCAAGTCTGTATTAGGGAGAACTGTTTCCTAATAATTGTGTCTATGCCAAGAAGAGGCTAGTCAATCTATTTTTAACCTTCAACTTCACCAAAATTTCTTGTATTTTATCTGCTTCAACCTGTATGGATCATTTAGGGATGAAAATCCAGGGGGCAAGTCTTCAGAAACAGATTTACTTGAAGTGCACTACAGCACTCAACAACTTAGGCAATATGAAAACACAACCTCTCAACTAGGACAATCCCTCAACTTAAAATGACCAAGTTTTGTCTTAGTCATACGATTATTTGTGAATTTGTATGTTCTGTAAATCCACAAATAATTCAACATTAGATTTCAACAGAATGTGTCACTAAGCAAACGTTCAAGTATTATAAAGCGGCTGATATTCTGGAGAGGTTGGGGGTAAACTAGCCAGGTTATATATTCTTTCATAATAGTAATTTTAACTTACATGTTATAACATAAAAGCGGAGTAACAATATGTATGCACAAATTTAGAGTATTCATATATTGGTTGAAAACTGTCCACAATGCCCATTTCTGTGATTAGGAAATAAGAACATTGTAAATTAGCTTTTACTTTCTTATGAAGACTTTCACTAACCCATGTTACACTATTTTGGGGTGGTAACAAATTGCTTGAATCAGTAAGAACCCTAATTGTATACTTTTTGTTTTCATTATCATTTATCTATACAAAGCTAATCAAAATACCCATTCATTAAGAGCTATCAAAAGAGATTATTTTTTCAGATCATTCAACCATATTAAAAACAAATAAAAGGCTAAGTATTGCTATGAGGATTTAGAGATCTTTGGATATCCAAGCAGTTCATAAATTGTCATTGAAATGTACAAGAGGGTTGTAAAAGACATTATGTTTATAATTAAGAAAAAAAACAGGAAGAAAATAGGTATCGAAGCAAAGGAGATTTCCGGAAGAATGAATAGATTATATTTGAAAAGGGCAATAACCCGCCCAATCACATCTTTTGCTCTCATTTGCTATAAATATACAAGCCAGAGGAAGTACAGCTCACTGTTTTAATTCTCTGTTGTCTTAACCTCCTAGTCTTACTTAATACATCAGGACATATGGTAAGACTTTCTCTACATTCAGAGGATTTATAGATACCCCACAACAACAAGAACGATCCCCTAGTGCTAGTGAAATATTCTAACTCAGATATTTAAATCCACTTTTTAAAATATTTTTATTCTAAGGAGTTCTCCTCCCAAATGACCTATGTTGGTTTCATTTTTAACATACATATAAATAAATACATAGTTTCTCTACTCAGTAGAAGTAGCTATTTTAAATCCGGTATAGATTCTTGACAGCAAGATTTATAAAGTTTAAAAAGAGCAGTCACAAACACTTGGGAAATTAAATTTACATGTGTATTTACAACATACAAGCAGTCAGGCTATATCTGTTACTGTTTCTATTTCCTTAATATAGCTTTTATTAAGAATAGTTTTCTTTAATGCTGACTGGAAAATCTCTGCAGCATTTTCTTTCATTTTTAAAACACCATAAGGTTAGCACACTTTATTAAATAGTGACTGAAGATATTAAAAAGAGCAAGTGCTATGTATCATAAATATTTGATAAAGATGTTTACATTATCAATACATGCATACATGCATACATCTTCATTCTACCATCATATGATATAAAATACTTATATTGGCTTGTAAGATCAGAATTGATGTACAAATCTGGCATAGCCCAATTGTAGATGTTATTCAACCTCAGTGTTTGTACTCCTTTTTGGAAATCAGCTTCTGCCTCATATAACCACAATGCTTTGGAAGCTAAAAGTGTAGCACATCAAACAATGACTTGTTTGAATAATAGAGATTTAATCGAACAGCAAATTATCCTGCATTCCAATGAACATAAAACCCAAGGATATTTCTTAGGTCGTTCAGTGAGCAACAGAAAAAGTGAAGACTACAAAAACTTTAAATAACTGTAAAGGAAGTGTCATTTATACGAACTTCAACTACAAAGCAAACAAGCTATGAATTTCCGTGTTGTCTTCTAAAATACACTCATAGTTTCTGTTTCCAAAGGTCCATTTTTCAAAGAGCTTCTTGTTTTATCGACATTATTCAGGAGTTTATATTAGATGAGGGGGAAAGAGAAAAAGGAATTTCAAGAGGAAAGATTTTTATTAACTCAACCCTAAGGCTAATCTGTTGCATGTGTAGTTTCTACACTAGCAAACAACTTGTAGGAAACAACACTGCAGCTGAGAGCAGCAGAGCTGGAAACTGTTCCCCTGGGTATGATATCACAAAATGACTTTGCTCTATTCCTTCTCCAGCCTAGCATTATGGCTCAAGCCTGCACACAACCATCACGCCCCCAGGGCAGCTTCATGTTAGGTGAGGGCCTTCTGCTCCATTACTCTCCCTGAAATCTTCTGACCAGAAGCAGATCAACCAGAACAAATCAGCCCCCATTCTCATTCTCATTCTCTCCTCTCGCTAGTTCTCTCTCTCTCTCTTTTCCATTTTTCTGTGTTTCTTTGCCTGGCAGATTCTGAATGGCATTATCTGACACCACACAACTGGATGAATTCACACATTCATTCATTCTCTCTCTCTCTCTCTCTCTCTCACACACACACACACACACTTTTACACTCAATATTCTAAGTGCAGATTTACTGAATTTACATCATATAAAATAGCTGATATTATTTACTTTTATCCTCCAGTATTACAAGAAACACTATGTTTGTAAAAATGCGAGGAGAAACTTTTAGCATGATTTCAGTTAGAACTTAGCTAAATCTATTTGAGGTTAAAAGCAATATCCTACTTTAAATCATATAACAGTAAAATCGCCAAGCACACACAATAGCTATAGAAACCCAGGGCAGTAACTTTGTGATTTCTTAATATACTCGATTACATGCAAAAAGATCTCCAGCTCATTAAAAACCCATTTTTTAAAAACGTGCCACAACTTACAACTATGTATTATATTTCTTTTGACTGGCAAACTGAGGGACAAAACTAAGTACCTTCAATGAAGTTTTTTCCCCTTAGAAGCACAAGAATAGAATATGATTCCTCCAAACAACATGAGTTTTCCATTTCCAAACATTCTCTGGATGCTTGTAAGAACTTTACCTCTCAAGTCTTACATTTATTTCTAGTTAAAAGGTATAACTAACACAATTGATAATCTAGTAATGCACCCCCAATCCTAGGCATCACAGCTAACTACAATCCCCTTTATATTAACTTCCCACCATGTGGAGTGAATGATTCAAAACTCATATGACTTGGGATAAAGGAAAAATCCTTCCTGAATTACACACTATAAAACATATGAAAACTGGACAGTGGTGTTGCTTAAAAGGTTTTGTTTCAGATTCTGTAACAGAGTAACATATGCTGCAGTACGATGGTGCTGAGCTTTTCGGTTGCCTAATAAGACAGCTCCCAGCAGAGCATTTCCCATGCTTTGGAGTGACATCTATCAGTGGGTCTCGGGGAATCCCAATGCCACTCAGCTTTCTTCAGCACCACTCTCTGAACAGCTTCTGTCCACTGAGTGGTGCAATCCTAACAGGTCTCTGGCATACAAAGTACATTGTTCAGATAAGGGAATGGTGGGTGAACAATGATCTTTGTTGTCATTAAAACCAAATCATCAGGTATTAATTAACAGCAGGACTTAACCACCACAAATGCCAACCAGAAATTTAAATAATTGGCCCCCACCAGACACAAATTTAAAAGAACTGACACTCTCTCCATCACAGGCAGACTCTGCATGGCATGGTGCTGAGTTTTATAAAAATTCAATTAACCCAAACGTCTATTAGACGGATACATAAAGACCAGGGGGAAAAGCTATTATGCATGTTGGAATTTGTGATGTGTAATCGTGTTAATTTACTGTTTGAGAAGAAACCCCGCTATGTGTTAGTGATTATATAGTAATCAGGAAATTATACAGATATTTAGATCATAGAAATTAGTTTATGAATGGCATAAACATAATGCTACCTCAGCAACGTAATGAGATAATCAGCTAATTTCTCAAACCTGATCACATGAAGCAGACCCGGGAAGAATACTTTTCAGCGGTAAGTGGGAAAAGGTGTAGCAAATAATTGCTAAACTTCTAAAATTCTTCTTCTTCAGGGCCTACACGTGATATTCCATAATTTCGTTCATCTGTTCTGATGCAGTGAAGTGCAAAAACATCCTCCAAACCAAAATATTGTGAAAACAAAATTTCTTGAGATGACTTGGCCAAAAAAAAAAAAACCCCACCAATAACAACTTTATAATTCTCACATATTACACATATTCACAAGGTACAGACTGCACCTCTCTGCTGGACATTGAGTTGCCAAAAAACTCTGCCACATCTGTCGGGGAATGTCAGTGCACTGCCCGTTCCTTGCAGAGACTTCACAGACACAGAAGCAAACCCCTAACCATCTCCACACTCTGGACTCCAAGTGAAGGGAAGGCGTTAAAATCCTGCGGGACTCACCCTTCCTCCTTCAAAGGAGGCCCAGAATCAGCAACTCCTAACCAAAGCCAAGTTCATATCACCCACAAGAAAGCGGCCGGCACATTTCCGATCTACTTGGTGAGCCAAACCCCAAAGGATTAAAAAGTTTCAGGAGGCCCCAACCCAGGACTAAACTTGGGCTTTCTCCAGTGGCAAAGCCTAAGACAAGTGAAGCTGGAGAAGGCGAAACCTCCCTCTCTGAGGATCGCTGAGAACCCACCACCCTGAAACCAACAACTGGGACCCAGAGCGCCTCTGCCTTGCTCGGGCGGCCGTCGAGCCCCGGTGCCCGCGCGCCCGGGATGCGCCCTCCTCGCCGCGGGTTCGCGCCCCCAAGGGCGAGGAACTTACCGCACCGCTTGCACAGCACCCGGCTGACCTCCTTCTTGAGGTTCCGGCCCGTCTCCAGAGGGGGGAAAGAGGCTCGGAAGGCGGCCGGCGCGCGGCTGGTGCTGTTGGCGTCGGGCTCCATGAAGAAGATGTACCTGCTGTCCTCCTTGAGCCTCCCGCAGGAGGGGAAGGCGGGGTGGCCCCAGGTCCCCAGGCGCACGGTGAGCAGCGAGTCCTTCTTCAAGCCCCCGGCTTTCACCGCCCACACCTGGTGCACCTTCACCAGATAGGGCGCCTCCTCCCCGGGCTCGCCGGCGCTGGGCACCGGGGCGGTGGGCCAGGAGGGCACGGTCCCGTTGGCGGCGAGCAGCGGCTCCTCGGCGGGCGGCCCCAGCGCCCGTGGGCCCGCGGCTGGCGGCTCGCGATCGCCGCCCCACGCCCCTGCCTCGCCCGCCGCCGCCGCCGCCTTCCTGTCGAGTGCCCCCTGCTGCCGCCGCTGCGGGTGCACCTTTCCCTCGATCACCACCGCGGCGCGCTGAGCTAGCTCCTGCACCGATCCCACGCTGGGCGGGGACGAGTAGCACACCGAGGCCCCCGCGGGAGCCGCCTCGTCGCCGGCCGCCGCCCCCGGCGCCAGGGCCGCGGTCCCCAGCAGCAGCAGTAGTGGCAGCAGCGGCAGCGGCGGCGACGAGCGGGCGGCGGAGCCGGGGCGCTGGGCCCGGGGGCCGGGACGCCCGGAGCGGCGCGGGGCGCGTCGCCATCTCATGGTGCGAGGTGCGTGCGGGCTTCTGGCTGTCGGTTCGGACTCTGCCCGGCTCTCTCGCGCTGCCTCCCTTTTCCTTCCCCTCGCAGCACCACTCCTCCTCCTCCCCGCTTGCCCTCCTCCTTTTATTTATTTATTGGGGGTGCAGGGGTAGGAGAGTTGTTTATGGGAGGAGGAGGGGGGAAGAAGTGGATGGAACCACAGAAAGGCGAAGAGGTATAAGGGCAAAAAAAAAAAAAAAAAAAGGCAAAATAGAAAAGGCAAAAAAACCGCTGCCGCCGCCTCGGTTACAGGGAGTGACAGGTCCCCCCACCCCCCGCGCCGCCGCCGCGCCCGAGCCCTGCTGTCGGGGCTGCTGTCACCGGAGGAGGACGTGGAGGTGGAGGAGCTGCTCCGCGGGTGACAGTCCTTTGTGTGAAGTGATGCTGCGGCGGCTGCTGGGGCTGCGAGCAAGCGGCTGGTAGAGAGCGCGAGGGAGAGAGCCCTGGAGGCGGAGTTGCGTGCCTGGAAATCGCTGGGTGGCCGCGGCGGCGACAGCGTCCTGCGCCTCGCCAGCCTGTTTACCTGTGGTGCCAACTCGGCCCGCGCGTCCTTTCCCCATGCTGCTGCCGGAGCGGAGCGGGACCCGCGAGTGGGTCCTCCTGGGCGTCCCCGTCCCCGCGCGCCTCCTCCCTCTCTGTCGCCCCGAGTGCTGCAATGGGAGGACGGGCGGCAAACAGGCTGCAGTCCGAGTGGGCTGCGGAGGTTTACTGGGGAGTGAGAGGTGACGCTTCAGTGAGCGAGGACCTGTAGCCGGCGCAGGACGCCCAGGCGCCGGTGGGAGGCAGGCAGAGAGGGGCAGGTGGGACCCCGGGCGTGCGGGTCCTCGGTGCAGAAAAGTTTTGGGTGAACCCGTTGCTTGACACTTAAAAGGGAGCAACATGTTCGCAGGCGACAAGCAGCGATTAAAACAACAACTTTATAACGCTCTCTCTCCTTGCAGCGCTCACACACACTGTGCACTTCAGATGTGACGCCTCCTCTACTCCATGCTCCTTTGATGCTTCGGTCTTCATGACCCCCGCCTTTTCTTTTACTGAAATTCTTGCTTCACCGTGACTTTATGACATGTGTGGTACTGCTGATAGAAGCATAGTTTGAATAAAATATTTGCTGAACGAGGCCATTTTGTACAAAGTTTATGGCACTTTGTCAACTAATGGGTTTTGCAAAAAATAAAAATAAAAAATGAAATGAAAGAAGCTTCTATGGCCATTGGAACAAAAGATCCCAGGCATAAGGAGTTGTAGGTATTTAACCTCCACCTGGTATTGTGCCACCTGAATACCAAGCTCCCCCAACTCCACCCCCATCTGTCCCCCTACCCCCATATGTCCTGCCAAATTTAAGGAGCTGTGTCTAAAACAAGAATCCGTCCTCTCCCAGGATATTCCTTTCAACAAATACCATTCCACAGAAAGGGAACACATTTTTAGCATTTCAAGGTAAATATTTTCTCTTATGTTCTTTTATAGTGAAAAATATATTCAGTGACCTCATAAAACAGTTAAAGTTGTTATTCAATGGGTGATAGATCCACATTGTGAGAACTGAAGAATTTTAAAGTACTCTAACTTCATAATATCTTTACTCTGGGATTCTACGTGTTGCCTCTAGCAGTTTCTTGAAAGTATGTCATAGAAGCTTTAGATTTTTATATAAAAAATAAAAACAGATGATAAGCTACAAAGATCTTTTTGTTCTTGGCATAATATAGTTGGCTACAAAACAAGGTTCCATTCTCTCAAAGTGCAGTTTGGAGGGACAGGGTCATCACACTCCCTGTGTGTCTTGGCAAGGGGAGATTCCTGTTACTCATACCCTGATGGAGCGCTTCAGGAGAAGATCACCATTTAGCAGCATAGTTGGGCAGGTCTGGCCTCCAGTATATGTTCACTTGAACCCTGCATGGTGCTTCTAGCGATTTACTGAAAGAAAGTGGTTCAAACATCCAATCCTACTAATTTCTTTACTTTTCTTTAGCCTGGCCTCCCATATTTCTGACTCGACTTTTTGGGAGGTACAACTCTGGCCTAGAACACTTTCTTCCTCTCTACCTTCCAGATTTGTATCAGTTATCTGTCACTATATGACAAACCACTTCAAAATTTGGTGACCTGTTGGTTCATTTAGCCCAAGATTCTGCAAGTTGGCAATTTGGACTGGGTTCAGCTAGGGGGTTCTTCTGTTGACCTCATTGATGGCTCTGCTGGGGGCTATCTAGTCTCCCATGGCTTCTGCTGAAACATCTCATCTCATAAAGAATGTGGTCTCTTCCTCCAGCAGACTTAACCTGGGCCTGTTCATGGCAGCTGGTTGTGTTTCAAGAGAGTGGCCGGAGATGTGCGAGGTCTCTTGAGGTCTAGAATCAGAATTAGCACGTCAACATTGCCACCATTACAAGGCCAGGGGCAGAGGAGTAGACTCTACCTCTTCACATAAGGACCTGAAAAGTTGCAATGCCAAAGAACAGAGATACAAGCAGGGGAAGAATTAGGCCATTTCTGCAAACAATCCACTGCTGAACTTAGGCATCCTTTGAGATCCATCTGCCCCATGAAGCCTCCTTTCTGACATACTAAACACTGGAGTGACCACTCCACAAAGTGCACTTTCCCTGCATTTGCAGTCTATATCATGTCTCCTCACTCTTGATCATGTTATCTTATTGAGCCCAAGTTTTTCAGGAGTTTTACTCCCATCTCTCCAACTAGATTGCAAACTTGTTAGCAGAGACGACAGTTTCTATATTCCCCAATTTTGATCCAGTTTGGGTCAAATATTAAGTACTCAATAAATGTCGGCTAATTAATCATGGACTGATGTGGCAATGTGCTTACCACACATTAATCCAACACTATCATAGATAAATGGAATTCCGGGGGCAATAAAAACAACAAAATTTTAAAGCACTGGCTTAGAGTGTCATTAAAGGAATAGATATGCCCCTGTTAGTACTATACAAAGCATTTTGTCTATGATGAAACATAAGCCTCTTCTTTAAAGTGGTATTTTTTAAAAAGACCCTGTTCCCACCTTATCTCCTACTCTTCCTCTCTCTGTTAAGTGGCATTAATGAGTAATTCTTATAGACATTTTCTGTGCAAAGATAGGCCTTCTTTAAACAGCTCAGTACTAAGAACTGTTTGCACACATATTTCATTTCAATTCTTGTATCAGAGCCTTCATTTACCCACCCACACTGGAAGGATGTTGCTGATTTTGCCCTTTTGCACGAGAAGGGAATGGCATTTCTAATATGATTAACATATGCTTAAGAAAAGGTATGAATAATTGTTCAGTATGATTAAATGCTGTTCAGAAAAGGGACAATTTAATTTGTCCACACCAATGTTTTAAAAAGACAGAAAGAAAAAGGTTCAGTCTTTTGTAAACTTCCTAAAACCAGTGGTTCTCAATTTTTAGTGAGCATCAGAATCATCTGTGCAAATGCACAGATTGCTGGCCCTGCCCCCAGATTTTCTGATTCAGTAGATTGGGGATGGGGGTGGACACAAATTTGCATTTTTAGCAAGTTCCCAGGTGATACGGATACTGCTGGTGATAGAGACTGTATGTTGAGAACTGCCAAAATCTTGAGATTTATAAGCATCAATATCCACAGCATACTAAACCTGTAAATGTGTAAGAATACTTAGGCATGATATTCAAATATTCAATATCCCCTCCATCTTGAATCTTCCCCTTCACTCTTTCAGTAAGGGAATGTGGATTGCCTCCTGGATTACTAGGGCCTGATGCTATTTAGCAGACATTATGACCAGTTAAGGGGGCAACTATACCTGTTGATAGTAAAAATGAGTGCTTCCTTAGGGCTTAACATGTTTCCATGGTCAAAGTTGAAAATAAAAGGAAAATTAGGGGTCAGAGAAGCTGTCATCATGTTATCTGCTCAAGCAGGGAAAGAGCAGACATAAAATTATGCAGGTAAATGTGAAATGCTATTTTTAGTAGTTTAGAAAATATGGGGGGGGAAAGTCCACAATTGCCTCCACAGTGCAATGGCAACCTGAAATGGTTTTCCCACCCCTAGCACTTTATTCCTGATTAAATGCTCCTAAATGGTGGTTATGAAAGGGCAACAGAAAATTCACAGAGGCACTGATACCTACTTTAACATCATTGACCAACAGCACACAGAAGTACACACCTCCAGCTATAAATCATGAAACAACCATTCTGCGGGGCCTGGAGTCCTGAATTTGCAGTCTCCGAAAGAAGCCTCACTTAACAGGCTGTCTTAGAGCAGGTGCAGGATCCATGACTATTTAGACACAGCAGACTAACAGCAAGCTGGGTTTGAGTGAAAAACAAGTTACAAGAACTGGTGAATGTGAACCGTTATAGGCCACCCAGGAGAAAAAATGTAGCAGAATGTCTCTCTCTCTGTCGAATGGTAGTGAGAAAGTTGGGGAGATTCTTAAAAAATCAGCTGCAATATGAATCTTTAAGAACTGGGCCTAGATCCTTGAGTCACAGACTTTAGGGTCCCTGGTCACCTCCACCTACCCACCTATCCATCCATCTCTCCATCTATCCATTTCTTTAAGAGTGTGTGTGTGTGTGTGTGTATTTAAGTCAATACTATGCAGCATAAGGGGGAAATATTAAGATGAAAGGTTCCTGCCCTGAAGAAACTCACAATCTATTGTGCCACTAATTTGCACAGTTGGTATGACATGAAATCCCATAGATTTTACATATTTCAGTCCAGCTGGGATGGAGGAAAAAAAGGAATAAAACCAACAGGGTTTTCTGATTGTTTTTACGTGATTCAAAACTTCTTGGAACTTTGGGGCAGGCATGGACGATCAAACAGTCTCACTTAGGTTGGCTTTTACAACAGCCCTTTCCAGATAACAAAGAAATGAGCATTCTTGAACTTTTACACTGGGCAATATATGTAAAGTTTAAGGATATAATTGGCTGGCATCAGACTCCAATTCTGCTATTTGCCAGTCCTGAAACTCCAGGAAAATTTATGAATCATGCTGAGCCTCTTTCGTTACTTATTAAATAAGCAGAGTCCTTGCTTTATTTCACAGGGTGCTTGCAAGGATTAAAATAGCTTAGTATATATGAAAATTCTTTAGAAACTCTAGTATTATGCAAAATACAATGTTACGCTAAATAAATGATACGTTGCCCCCAGGTTTCTTCCAATCCAGCAATGAAGACAACACATGTTGGAAACTGCCTCTTAAAGTTGATCATATGATATGTCTACTTAAATGCCTTTATTGCTGGAAGCTCAGTACTTCCGGGGGATGCTTTTCCCATTATGAGACATATCACACTATTTGAAAGTGCTTTTCTATAACAGGCTGCAAGATACTTATTAAAGACCTGGTCATAAAATTTAAACGGTGATTCTCTGTTGTATACCATTATTATGTTACTCTTTGTTTAGACTGAGTCAGTGATTGCTGGTGTGGGGCCGACAGTCTCGTCTCTCCCCATCTATTTGCATGAATTAATGATGTTTGGAGGGTTTTTTTGTGGGTGGATATACTTGGTTTGTTGCTCTTGTCCGTGTGTGTGTGTGTGTGTGTGTGTGTGTGTGTGTGTGTGTTTTCTAAAGGAGAAAAGAGAGACTTGAGGAAGAAACAAAGGAAGAAGGATGATAAAAAAATGGAGGGTGGAATGGGATGTATTCTCCGGGCTGGCTTAGCAAAACAAGGGCTCATTCTCACACAGAGAGAGAGAGAGAGAGATTACAAGTAAAAGCTGAAGTTCAGGCCGGGCATGGTGGCTCATGCCTGTAATACCAGCACTTTGAGAGGCCGAGGTGGGCAGATCACGAGGTCAGGAATTCAAGACCAGCCTGACCAACATGGTGAAACCTCATCTCTACTAAAAATACAAAAATTAGCCGGGTGTGGTGGGCGCCTGTAATCCCAGCTACTCAGGAGTCTGAGACAGGAGAATTGCTTCAACCCAGGAGGCGGAGGTTGCAGTGAGCCGAGATCGTGCCACCGCACTCTAGCCTGAGTGACAGAGCAAGACTCCATCTCAGGGAAAAAAAAGAAATGCTGAAGTTCAGACCGTTTTTATGAAGAGCATTGTGAAACTTAAAGGCACAACCATGCCCGGTGCTTTCAAACTCAGGTGAAAAAGTCCATGCAAAGAAAAAGAGCTTTTCCCAGTTCTGGGAGGAAGGAAAATTGTAGATGTGTCTGAAGAAACTAAGGGGGAACAACACAGCAGTGGGAATGTCACGGCACTTTTCAGAGAAGTAGGGGATCTGCGTTCTCATGGCAGCACCCCTTAAGGAAAAGAACAGAAAAAGAGTAACAGATTTAGTTCACACTAGGGCACACCTGAGGAGAAATGGTGGGGGAAGGTGAATGTGAAGCTAAGACTCTGCAGTTACAACTTGTAAGCTAACAAACTGGAAAATATAAGAAGTGAAGTTAGTATGACCTCCTTGGGACCCTCTTGGGAACACTGAGATGATGAATATTAGTACTATTAACATTATAATTAACTAATAATATGACAATGCTGTGAGTTAGAGAAAGGATTGTTATCACCATTTTGCAAATGATCAAATCCATTTGTTGAAATCAAATTCTATTTTTATTTTATCCCTCCTCTTTGAGCACAAGTTTCTTTATTATGCCTTAGTAGTGAGGTGCTATCTATAGATGACATATAAACCATCCAACAGAAATATGCCACTTAAGATCCTAAATACATTATACAGAAGTTACACCTTTTCCCCAAAAAATTGGCTTGGAAATCTCATTGTACACTGGCATTTAGCAGTAAGAAACATGCATTTTATTTATTTCTAAGAACACATTATTTCTAAGAACAGCTTATTGTTGCTATTACAAATATGACAAATTGGAATAAAGAAGAGGTTTGATGGTTAAGCTTGTTTTGAGTTTTATTTTTCTCAATGATGAAACAGCATTTTTGCTTTCTTTCCATTTGTTCTAAAAGTATTCACTGAAGATTCTTAAAACTCTCTAAGGAAATTTCCATAGGGATGAATAAACCCAAGAAGAAACTTTTGAAAAACTTGTAGGAAATTAAATGGTCATATTTATGATAGAATTTTTTTCTAAACATTTTTTATCATTATTATTATACTTTAAGTTTTAGGGTACATGTGCACAATGTGCAGGTTAGTTTCATATGTATACAGGTGCCATGCTGGTGTGCTGCACCCATTAACTCATCATTTAGCATTACGTATATCTCCTAATGCTATCCCTCCCCCCTCCCCCCACCCCACAACAGTCCCCAGAGTGTGATGTTCCCCTTCCTGTGTCCATGTGTTCTCATTGTTCAATTCCCACCTATGAGTGAGAACATATAGTGTTTGGTTTTTTGTCCTTGCGATAGTTTACTGAGAATGATGATTTCCAATTTCATCCATGTCCCTACAAAGGACATGAACTCATCCTTTTTTATGGCTGCATAGTATTCCATGGTGTATATGTGCCACATTTTCTTAATCCAGTCTATCATTGTTGGACATTTGGGTTGGTTCCAAGTCTTTGCTATTGTGAATAGTGCCGCAATAAACACGTGTCTTTGACAAACCTGAGAAAAACAAGCAATGGGGAAAGGATTCCCTATTTAATAAATGGTGCTGGGAAAACTGGCTAGCCATATGTAGAAAGCTGAAACTGGATCCCTTCCTTACACCTTATACAAAAATTAATTCAAGATGGATTAAAGACTTAAATGTTAGACCTAAAACCATAAAAACCCTAGAAGGAAACCTAGGCATTACCATTCAGGACATAGGCATGGGCAAGGACTTCATGTCCAAAACACCAAAAGCAATGGCAACAAAAGCCAAAATTGACAAATGGGATCAAATTAAACTAAAGAGCTTCTGCACAGCAAAAGAAACTATCATCAGAGTGAACAGGCAACCTACAAAACGGGAGAAAATTTTCGCAACCTACTCATCTGACAAAGGGCTAATATCCAGAATCTACAATGAACTCAAACAAATTTACAAGAAAAAAACAAACAACCCCATCAAAAAGTGGGCGAAGGACATGCACAGACACTTCTCAAAAGAAGACATTTATGCAGCCAAAAGACACGTGAAAAAATGCTCACCATCACTGGCCATCAGAGAAATGCAAATCAAAACCACAATGAGATACCATCTCACACCAGTTAGAATGGCAATCATTAAAAAGTCAGGAAACAACAGGTGCTGGAGAGGATGTGGAGAAATAGGAACACTTTTACACTGTTGGTGGGACTGTAAACTAGTTCAACCATTGTGGAAGTCAGTGTGGCGATTCCTCGGGGATCTAGAACTAGAAATACCATTTGACCCAGCCATCCCATTACTGGGTATATACCCAAAGGACTATAAATCATGCTTCTATAAAGATACATGCACATGTATGTTTTCTAAACATTTAAAGTAACACGCACCACTGCTGAGTAAAGAAAGCATATCATGAATCATGAGTGTCAAAGGTTGAATCCTAAAGCTTGATTTTTGACAATTTGACAATTGTCTTATTATTTTGCCATGGAAGCCTTCATCGTCATCCTTCTTTTGAAAATGTTGGGCTATATAGATGGCACTTCCAGTCAGACCAAGAGAAAATAAATAGACTTTTAGAACTGAAGTGGCATTCAACCTACCTTACTTTGCCCATCTGTCTCCATAAAAATAAAACTCCTCCAGTTTTGTCACTTTTGTTTTCCTTTGGTTTTATAGATTCTTCTACTTTAGCACAGTCCACACATCTGAATAGTAGGATGCTTTGAAGTCCTTAACGTACACGTCAGTCCACGAAAGTCGTAATTACTATACTTTATGCCAACTTCTATTCTGAAGTTTTCAGTGAAGGCTTCAGTGTGGAGGAGAGTTTATTACTAGGTCAAGGAGGGCACTGAAGTGTAGAGGCCTGCAAAACAAAGACATGTAATAAAAGAGATCAAAACAAGAGAGGTAATCAACTTCTTGCCCTACTGGTAAGTTTCACACCAGTTTTTTCTGTATTTACTGATGAAAGAGTGGTATAAATAAATATTTTATCATCCACTCCTAACCCAGTATGCCATGTTAGAATGTCATAAACTTCCCCATTAGGTTATGCTTTGAACCATAGAGAAATAACTCAAATGTTAGACCAGGAAAGAATCCTAGATATCTAGTCCAAACCCCTTAATTTCATATATGATAAAAAGGTTCCGGAAAGTGAATTGCCCTTCTCAGGGTCATGAAGTAGATTGTTATCAGAAGGAGGTTTAGGACTCAGGTACTGGCTCTTTCATTTCTGCACTTTGCCTAGGAGCCACAATAGCATAACTAAAAACCCTGTGTTAAGCCTTCCTAAGAAGCTGTACGCCTAGACTCTCTTTCTTCCAAAAACTGTTTCTGGAAGTGATAGGATACATAATCTCAGCACCTTAGAAATGTTGAGTTCTCAGCAGCTAGAATGCTAAATTCTTCATATATAAGATAATACCACATTATTCTGAGGTAAGAGGTGCCACAAAGCCAGCATTCGAAAGCTGTTCCCAAAATACAACAAGCAATAGCCTTCTAATTGTTACTGTTTATTGAGGGTGTCATTTTTCTATAGCTATGACTTCCCTTGGCCCAAATTGGGATATGAAAGAGTTAAAGGCTTTTTCCTCATATTTTACAGAATGCATCAGAAGAGATTTGTTCCAGAATTCAAGGACAACTCTACAAATGACCCACCAATATTATCAGATATAAATACAAATAGATACAGACGTTGTTAGATAATATAGATACAGATGTTATAGATACATATATAGATATCTCCTAAGGCTTAAAGTCTAAATGAAATTATGATGTCTGCTCCAAATAATATTAAAGAAATCTCTTAAGCTGTCTATTTTATTGCAAAGAACATGTCTGTGGGTGATAAGACCAAAAAAGATATTATAATAAATATTACAAACAGCTGAAACTCTGAAATGATACTACCGTGCCCTTTCATTCCAGGTCCTAAAGATACACCTTCCATTTATGGTTGGCCTTCCAGGAGCATTGGAACATATGAGTCTGAAGTCTTATCCAATGTTTTCAGGTCACATTAATCCTTCTTGTAATCTTGTCTTTAAACTTAGTCATAGTCTAAATTAAATTCTGTATTAGAGGAAATACCTTATATTATGAGAAGCAGCATATTCCAGCCTCAACTCTTACTAGCTACATAATCTTAGGCAAATTACTTAACCTTTTTGCAATACAGTTTTATTCATTATTAAACAATTATAAGAGCAACTACCTTTTGGATTAATTACATTAGATTTGTGTGCATAACACACTTAAAATAGTTCCTAGCACATACTAGCAGGTATAAATTACTGTTATTTTATTCTTCTCCTTGAGCGCAGTGACAACAGCCTTAGCATTAGGTTTTTTCTATGTGTAAGACAGAGGCAATTAATAAATGTTTGAATAAATGAAGCAACAAATGAAGACCATATTAAAGACTTATTAAATCTCACACACACAAATTTTAGTACTAGTAATAAGTCATTCCCGATAGATTGAGCCCCAAACATTGATTTTATTCACAGAAGAAATCTTCCAACTCCTTAACCTTGTGCACTGGGCACACCATCCCCAAAGAGACTCTTTACCAGTCAGCTAAATAACTTTACTGCATAATCTCTCTCAGTATAATCAATTGACTGAACAGTCTGAACTTAGCAGGAAATGGCTTTACTTCTCTCCAATCACTGCTTTTAAGCATGCTTTGTTGGATATGCATCTCTCAGTCCTTGTCTCGGGCAGATCCCATAGCTGCCCCATTCTCTCAGGTATACAAAGAAGCCCCATTCCATCAATGATGGCATCCATGCAGGGATTAAAGGTATCTGGTCCAGTCTAAATCAAAATTTAATTTCATATCCAATTCAAAGCTTCTCTTCTACTCCCCTAACTCAGGGCTGCAGTGGTGGAGAAGAAACTGGACTGTTCCTTCTCTTTTCCTTCCTATCCTTACCCCACTCTTCTGGTTTCTCTAAGGTCAGAACAGAGGAAGAGAAGACTAAAGGAAAGGTGCATGTTTTGTTGCTGGCTTCAATTACTCTGCATTTTAGCCCTCCCTTGGTTAATACTGGCTGGCCATCAGCGACCTCTGGGTTGGTCAGACATCCAAATCCTAGCACTTCAGTGGGGTACACAGGAAGTTTCTTTAGAAGCTTTGCAAGCACACGCTTGTGCTCGCCTCTTGACATTCTCCCTTACCTATTCTTAATGGTATATCTCCTCCCATCCCAACCTATTACTAGGGTGTTCTCTTGCCTTAGCAAGCCACCTTTGGAGCAAGAAACTTTTAAGGGAGCTTTTACCTTTCACAGCATCCTCTTAATCTGTGGGAAAGTCACACATCCTTTCCATGCCAAAGGATTAAAAAAAGCAGGCTACTCTCGGACACCCCCTCATTTTGCTGTCGTTATGGCTGTTCCAGCTGCCCTCTTGCCTTCAGAATTCCCCAGATAAGCAGTAAGCCCCAGTCTCTGAATTTGCGGAGGAGTAATCATCAAGGAGCACTGTGCACTCGCTCAGGATCAGTTTCACTCCCGATTCTGTACTCCCTGGCAGCCCCAGGAAAGGCAAAGGGCTTCTGTACTTCCAAAAGTCTCCAGCTGGGGACAAGAAGGCCAGTTTCCTCTTATTCTATGTTCCCTCACTGTCTCCTAGTAGTATCCTTGCAGCCAACTCCTTGGTTGGCTTAAAGGACGTGTTAGAAGAGCCTCCTCTCACCTCTGCTTCCTTTACCTGAGGTGGCGGTGGGTGGAGGATGTTGCCACAGCCCTCCCCAGCAATCCAAGAGGGCATTACCTCTATGAATCCCTTCAACTCCACCTCAATTTCTTCCCACTGTATAGGCTGGGGTGAGTCACAAGTAAGGGAGTGAAAGGGTGAAGATTCTGGGACAAACCTGGCCACACGTGAGTCCACAAACTACCCTACTGCTTATATAATCTTTGTGCCAGGCATGGAATTAGGGCAACATCACAAAATCAGTGAGAAAACCAAGTAAAATGTTCTGTGTAATAGGAGCCAGACACAGTGGTGCACACCTGAGGTCCCAGCTACTCAGGAGGCTGAGGTGGGAGGATCCCTTGAGCCTTAAGAGCTCGAGGCTGCAGTGAGCTATGATTGTGCTAAGGCACTGCAGCCTGGGCAACCGAGTGACACCATTTCAGAAGAAAGAAAGAAGAAGAGGAGGAGGAGGAAGGGGAAGGGGAAGAAGAAGAGGAGGAGGAAGGAAAAGAAGTTGTAGGAGGGGGAGGAGGAGGAGAATAAGGAGGAGAAGGAGAAAAAGAAGGAGGGGGAGGGGAGAAGGAGAAAAAGGAGAAGAAAAAGAGAAGAAAGAAAAAGAAATGTTCTATGAAATAAAAGAGGAGGAGGACAATTCTTCATAGCAGTCATTAAAACAATATGAAAGATGAGCCAAAAACTCATTCTGGTAAATAGGATTGGACATATCTGTATACCTCCCTTTTATCTATGAAAAACTTCAGTCTCCCAAAGGAAATATTCAGGAAAATACCAAAGCATTAAGTTATAATATTTATCCTGATATTAAAGATGAAGATAAAATGCAAAGCTGGTTGAGACTGAACTTCACAGACTGAGCGTCCTTTTCTGTGTTGTTATGAGCATCCAATTATGTGCACTGTTGTTCTGGAATTTTAGAAAATGGTCAATTCTTTAAATAGATATTTTTCTCTTCGTTAAATTAATATATAATTCTTGGGTTTCTTCGTCTACTCCAAGGCAAAAGTTCTTAATTATTAAGCATATTAACTTAAGAGTTTATATTCTTACCATTTAAACTTCATTATTCTCTAATGAATTGTGAAATTTCACAACATTCGTTGATACTAGTTTTTGTGAGGTTGACAAGATACCAAAATGATGTACAGATAGCTTTTGATTTATACGAGCTCAACATATGTGTGCATGCATCCAACTCAGAAGATATACATATATATGTAAATAAAATATCTTGAGCCAGAACTAGAATATTATGTGACCAAAGAAATCTCCTTCCTTCCCTCTCTCCTCTTGAGATTCCACTCTACCTGTCTCTTCAACCTATTACTGCCTAGAAACGCTCCTAACTACATGTTTATTCTCTTCTAGCCCAAGAAATAAATCAAATCAGATTCAGAATGGGGTCTGGATACCACAGTATTTTCTGCCAAGAGGTACTGGAAGAAGAATTGTAACTCTTCACTGCTATAAGCTGTACCTTTCCCAATAGTAATACTCTCCTGCCCTTAAAGAGCATCTCTACTCCTGATCCCACCTATCATCAGTCCTTTTTAATTTCCATTACAAAATAAGGTCACAAGTATTCCTGACTGCCCTATATGAAGGCATATTTGAATTTTTCCATAGAAAAATTAGTTCAGTGCTGTTGTGGCAACCAGAGATGAATGAGTCATTAGAGGGTTGGCATTGTAGACCCAAACACCTGCAAGTGTTTCCACAGGAAATCACGTCCAGAATTCCAAACAAAGGACATGAAACACTAAAAGGTACCTTAAATCCTTTACAAATAACATAAAATCAAAGAAGAAAAAGCTCCTTAAAAAGTTCAACCTTTCTGAATGAGTAATATTGCCATAGTGCCTCATCTAGAAGTATTTTCAGAATTTCCCATTTTATATAAAGCAGCAAACTTCCCCTTGAAATTAATTATGGGTCCAAAAGAAGAATAAGATCTTCCTTTGTGATCCAATAAATGAATCTACTCTGAACTTAGCTGTTCTTATCATCTTTACTTTTCCCACTATCTTAGTCCATTCAGGCCGCTATAACAAAATATCTTAGACTGGGTAACTTTTAAATAACAGAAAATTATTTCTCACAGTTCTGGAGTCTGGGAAGTCTGAGATCTAAGATCCAGGTGCCACCAGGTTTGATGTCTGCTGAGGGCCTGTTCTCTTCTCCAAAGATGGAACTTTCCATGGGTCCTCACATGGTAGGAGGGGCAAACAGGCTCCTTCAAGCCCATTTATAAGGTTACTAATCACATTCATGAGAGCTTTAGCCTCATGACCTAATCATCTTCCAAAGGCCCCACCTTTTACTACCATCACCTTGGGGGTTATGTCTTAACACATGAATGTGGGGGGGCACACATACATTCAGACCATATCACTCACGTACCTAATGGTGCATTTTTTTTTCTGTTAGTATTTCTGCTTCAAACATGAAAATTCTGCTAACAAGCTAGCTGATGGTGGAACCACTCTCCTCTTGTCTCTATCCCCAACGTAACAAAATTTAGTTACTCTCCACGTTTCTAAGGGCGAATATTACCTGGATATTCTCACTTGTCTATCATTCACCAGGAGGTCAGCTATGTCAGATGTAAGCCATGCTTGAAACTGCCCTAGAGCAAAGAGCTTATGAGATCTACGATCTCATCACATATTTGGGAGGAATGTTAGAAGTTCTCAAGGTTTACACCAGAGTGAATAGAAATTTCTAGGGGTTGAAAATTCTAGAACTGAGGACAATTTTTTTAAATGTTTCTTTCTTATCAAAGTGATACATGCACATAGTTCAAGAGTAAGCTACTTCTATGACTTGTTAATACAAACAGGAATCTCAAGACACCCCCATTTTCCATTTCTCCTTCCACAAAGTAATCACTTTCAACTCTTAGCTGAGTCTTGGTATTTACCCCAAAAACATGATCATATTGCTATTTCTAGATTTCTTTTCTGTTTTAGGTGTTATGTATTAACTACAGAAGGTAAGAGTTTAGTTCTTTTTGCTCTCCAAGTAAATGTTCACTCCCCATACCCCATTCCTTCCTAGTATAGAGTTAAATCAAAATTTTGAGTATTCAGTATTTTAATTATCAAATCTATGTATATAATTCAAAAATGAACCATAATATAAATTATGATTAAAATTCTTCCCTGCTCAATATCCTACTTACCCTGGAGCTAACAATTGTTTCTGGTTTTCTCCTATTTGCTTAACTTTTTATGTACTTATCCCTAAGTCAGCTTCAAGTTCTTCCCTATGTCACTAAATACCTTCTCAATACATTTCTTTACCTTAACTATTCTATCAATTTTGTGTTTTTGAAGACATCTCTCTCTCTGAAATTATAACCTGATTTACACTCCAGTGATTCCCCTTTATGTCTGATAATTCTCATTCAAAGATTTCCTTTCACCATCAAACAAAGGGAGCTTGCTTGTCTCCTGAGTTGGATCTCCTGTTTCCTCGATCCAATCTCTCCCTTTTTCTTGGTTCACTAACTTGTTTTAATAAAGTGTATCCTCAGTAGCTTCCCAAGGAAGGGTACATGGGAGTAAACGTTTTGAGACTTTCCTTGGATTTTATTGACTATTTGGCTGAGTATAGATTTCTAGGTTGGAAATTAGTTACCCTTTGAATGTAGAAGATATTGCTCCATTGTTTTACAGTTTTCAATGTTACTTTTATGAACTCAGAAGCTGGTCTAATTTCTTTTCCTTTTAAATAACTTGGTTTTCCCCTCCCCTGGAAGCTGATGGGATCTTCTCTTTATCCCCAGTACTCTGAAATATCATGATGAGCCTTGGTAGTAGATCAATTTTTAATGACTTTGCAGCATCCTTTCATTCCAGAAAATCACATCTTTCTGTTTTGGAGAATAATCTTAAATTATTTTTGATAATGAATTCCTCCCCTTCACTTCTCTGGAATGTCTTTCTGAAATTCCTGGACTTTGAGCTGGTCTTCTGATTTTCTTATTTTTTCTTAGCTTCCATTTCTGTTTTTTGTTTTATTTTGCTTTGAGTTCTGGTTTTGCAGTACTCACAGGAAGAAATTCCTTTATCTCTCAAGTCTTTTTTTGAGCATTTTATTTCTTTTTCTACTTTATTTAAATTTCCAAGGTTTTTTTGAATATTCATTTTGAAGCATCCTGTTCTTTATAAGTATATAATTTTTTTCTTCTGTTTCTGGAGATATTAATGAGAGTTTTTGAAAAGTATTCTTTCCACCAAATTGGATTTTTCTTTTTTAGTTGTTATATCTCATTTAGAAATTTCATCAGCTGTCTAGAAATTCTTGGTTGTCTTCTCATATTTAGGAAAGGGAGCTAAAAAGTTGATGGAAGCTATAAGTCCAAGGGCACAGCTTTTGTACCAAGAGTTTCACAGTCAACAGAACTGGGTGGGCTGTTCGTCTGGAACCTCCAATATCAGTTTCTTTAGATGTTTTCCTCTTGGGCTGGTCAGATTCCATAGAGTATTCAATCTCCTGCCCAGAAGGAAAAGTCTGCTTACTATTGTTTCTCAAGCCCATGAGGGAAGTAGGCTACAAGCCTCAGCATTCATTGTGCACATATTCCCTGAGCACCTTATTTTCAGTATAAGCTATTCTCAATTTTGCCAGGCATCCCCAGTCCAGAGACTCTCTGTTTTACTCGACCCAGGAATAAACTTCCAGTTCTATGGCTGGACAGAGAAGGGCAGTGCATAGGATCATAGAGCAGGTGAGGGGGAATCTAGGTATCTAATGCTTCTAAATCAGATTGCAAACAGTTCTTATTTACCTTCACCCTTTCATTCCCACTTCCAAGAGTAGTCAGTGCTGATAATTCCTGAGCCTTTTGCAACATCAGCTGAGTTGATTCTTGACTTTACTCATTCCCAGTTGAAGATTTGGTATTCTCAGGTAATTTACTACTTTTCAATCTGATTCAAGTGTTCAAAATTTTATTGTTGTCATTTCCCTATTCTTGTTTGTTAAAGGTTTGTGGCTTTTAAAAAATTCCTTTATTTAGATTTGATTGATTATCAAGAGTAAACAAAATTAGATTTATGCCATCTTAATCTGGAAATTAACCTAGGGTTTAAGAATGGATGCTCACTTGCTCCACAGCTGGAAAATCTATAGACCTGTCTGCTAGTGCTAATTTGTTCAACCTTGTTAAGGTATAATTGAAGTACTTGAAAATGTATGTATTTAAGGCATGCAACCTGACATGTATACAAATGTCATCATGATAAAAACAGAAAACATGTCCATCACTCTTAAAAGTTTCTTTGTGCCTATTTATAAGCCATGCATTCCCGCAGCTCTTCCCCGAGCAATCACTCATCCTCTTTCTATCCCTATACATAAATTTACATTTAACAATATTAAAATGAAATCATGCAATATGTACCCTGGTTTTACCTGGCTTTATTTACTCAGCATAATTATTTTGATACTTGTACATGTTGCTCCACATATCAACAGCTCATTTCTTTTTATTGCTGAGTAGTATTCCATTGCATGGATATATCACAAGTTCTTTATTCATACATCCACTGATTGACATTTGGGTTGTTTGCAGCTTGGGGATATTATAAGTAAAACTCTATAAACATGTGTATACTATCTTTAGGTCAACATATGTTTTTGTTTCCATTGAGTAAATGCCTAGAAGTGGAATGACTGGGCCATAGGGTATGTATAAAACTTTTAAAGAAACTGCCAAAAGTGTTTTCCAATGTGGTTGTACAATTTTACAATCAAACTAGTTTATGAAAGTTCTATTTCCTCCAGATCCTTGCCAACATTTGGAATGGTCATTTTTTACCATTTGTAGCCATTTTTATATGTATGTATATAGAGGTATTTTATTGTGATCATAATTAATATTTCCCTAGTGACTTTTTAATGTGCTTATTTGCCATCCATGTATCTTTTCTGGAGAAGTCTATTCATACCTTTTGCCTATTTTTTTATTTAGTGTTTGTCTTATTAATGAGTCATGACTGTATTTTTGCCTGTGCTACATATAAATTACTTTCTTCATATACGTGTTGTGAATCATTTCTCCCAGTCTGTGGCTTGATTTTATATCTTATTAGTGGTGTCTTTAAAAATCAAATGTTTTCTATTTTGATGAAATCCAATTTGTCAATTGTTTTCTTTATGTTTCATGCACTTTTTTCTTCCAAAATATTTCCCCTATCTCTAGTGTGTGAAGATATTTTTCTATATTTTCTTCTAGAAGATTTACAATCTCAGATTTTGCATTTAAGTCTATGATTCATTTTAATTTAATTTTTGAGTGTAGGGTGATGTAAGGATACGTGTTAATTTTGTTTCCACACAAGTATTTAGTTGACCTTGGACCTTTTTTTGAAGACTTTTATTTCTCCCATTATATTGCCTTAGCACTTTTGTCAAAAATTCATTGACCAAGTACCTGTGGCTCTATTTCTGGACTCTGTTCTGATCTAAACTATATGTGTGTGCTTTCACCAAAACCATACTGTCTTTGTTACTGTAGCTTTGTTTTAAGTATTAAAATCAAGTAAGGTAAGTCTTCCAATTCCATTCTTATTTTTAAAAATTTCCTTGGTAATGTAGTTTCATATGAACTTTATAATCACTTCTCAATTTCTACAAAACCGAGTGCTGAAATTTTTATTCGGATCATACTAACTCTATGACCAACTGGGAGAGAATTGTCATCTTATCAATATTGAGTGTTCTAATCCACGAACCTTTTCTTTGGCCCTCTTTATTTTTCTCTCAGCCGTGCTTTATTGTTTTCAATGTAGTGATCTTGAACTTTTTTGGTTAAATTTATTCATAAATATTTCATATTTTTGGTGCTCCTGTAAATGGGATTTTATATCATCTTACTTTTCACTCGTTGCTGCTGTTACACAAGGAAACAGTTGATTCTTTTATATTAACTCTGTTTCCTGTGCCCTTACTGAATGCATTTGTTAGTTCATGTAGATGATTTGGAGACTTGCATATTTCCTTCGGGAACAGTCTATAGCAGGGAACACTTTTACTTCTTTTGTAATCTTTATAATTTTTGTTGTTGTTGTTGTTATTTATTGTAATGACTAAGACCCTCAGAACAACTATTCATGAATGAAACCACGATTCAACCTACTTCATCCCCATCCTTTCTTATCCCTTTGAAAAGAAGCAGCATTGTTTGGAAGAAAGACCTTGGCTTGGAACAGATGGACTAGGATTCTAATT
Organism: Gorilla gorilla gorilla; assembly: GCF_029281585.2. Lineage (NCBI taxonomy): Eukaryota > Metazoa > Chordata > Mammalia > Primates > Hominidae > Gorilla > Gorilla gorilla. The sequence goes on from NC_073231.2 coordinate 89,786,432, forward strand.
CAAGCTCTGCCTCCTATGGTGGCTGTGTGATTCTAGCTGTGTGACCTTTGATCAGGTACTGAAAACCAGGAGCCCTTCCCTCATCATTAAAATAGAAGTATTATCTGTTTCATAGACAGATACAAGGATTAAATGAAATAAATCACCTGACACATAATGGATAGGAATAACTGCTCATTCCCCCTCCACCTTTATGAATAACCCCTCTCAAAGGCCAAGTCACACGCTTAGTGCTGCATACTAGACTTCATTAAAAAATCACTGAAAAGAAAAGTTCAGTTTTTAAACACGGCCATTGTTTGAACTCTGCATGTTTTCTTTCAGCTAGTTTCTGTTTTCAGTTTCCTTAGATCTGATTCCGATCTTAAAATAATTGATAGTCACATGGATACATAGTCAGCTTATGCATTTTTTTAAATTTGTGCATGTTTGTCAATTGAAGCTAACAAATATTTTAAGGATATATATTATTTGTCAATTTAATGAGCTTCAAAAATATTTATAAACATACCTTATTATTTATCCAAAATAATGTTATCTAACTTAGTCACCAACTTTTAATACTGGGCAACTTTCGGCTATTCTCAAAACTGGAATTGATCCTCAAAGAGTCAATATTTGCTTCTCTAGATTGCATTCTAACAATATGATAAGCAACATAGTTGGGGAGAAGAACAATGAAAAGTCAGAAGAACTTACTTCAAAATTTGAGGTGTTATTACCAACTACATGACCTGAGGAAAGTAATACAACCTAGCTGAACCTGTTTTTCTTCTACCAAACAATTTTGTAGGTATCTGTCTTATTAACTTTTAGAGATGTTATACATACATGTTCCATGTAACAAAATATAAAAACCCCAGATTAGTCTAGAAATACAAAGTAGAGGGAGAAGAGAATAGACCCTGAGTCTCCCTAGTGAACAAAATGAAAAAAATATATAGTGTTAGTGAAAGCATTTAAAAATTTTTAAATGATATACATTACTGGACTCCTCATGTCTCCAGTAATGATGAGCACACTAGAATCATGGTGTGATATAGAATCCAACCTTTAGTAACCTTATGATTAATTATGGGAGTAGGCAATAAAACAGCTCCAACCCTTCCTGTTCCTTTCCTTCCTGTTCCTCTTCCTGAAGGGAATATCGCACCCTGGGGACTGTTGTGGGGTGGGGGTAGGGGGGAGGGATAGCATTGGGAGATATACCTAATGCTAGATGACGAGTTAGTGGGTGCAGTACACCAGTATGGCACATGTATACATATGTAACTAACCTGCACAATGTGCACATGTACCCTAAAACTTAAAGTATAATAAAAAAAAAACTAAAAAAAAAAAAAAAAAAAAAAAAACAGCTCCAACCCAACCTGCAAAGGAAAGTTTCTAAAACATTAATAAAGGCTAAGTTTTGCAATTCATTGCAATAGCTTTCAAAATTCTCTTCCAGTTCAACAATCCACTCTCCCACTCCATCCCCTGTGAAGCTCCTTAAAAACTCATATAGTTTGTTAGGAGCCCTCTGGGGGCTAAGTCTGAAAATGTTGCTTTCCCACCAGACTTCAGAGTTATCTGGTGGCCTTGTGGGCCCCTAAAGCATGCAGTGCTGGCCAAGGAGCATGTGAAACCCTCCTCTCTGGGGTCAGAATGCAGGGTTCTTTACTAATTACTATCAGAGTGTCCTCTGTATTATCCTGTATTCATACTAAAAAAAAAAAAAATTAAAGGAAAGGTAAAGAATTCTAACCATAATCTTTCCATTAGCACAAAGCCAAACTATAAAACATGTTAAGAAGTACAGGATACTAAATGTTAGAGAGTGGAATAAACTAAAATAAGACAATATTCTGGAATACTGAAATGAGAGAGGATTGCAGGCCAAACAATGAAGTCACTTTAAGAGATTCCCTGCCGTCCTCAAGTATATTTACCCAATTTTAAGTTCTATTCAATCCCTTGAAAACACACAGCACAGTACATGCGTCTACATTTAGTACACAGCTAAACTACATTTCCCAGCCTTCCTTATAGTCAGGTATAGCACTATGACTGAGTTTCAAGCCAATGGAATGTAAGCAGAAGTTATGTGCATCACTTCCAGGCCTGGCCCGCTGGCATCCTTCTGACTGTATGGAAGAAGATAACCCCTGAATACCTTGTGCTGAAGAAGATGGAGTGTCCATCAGTCTCCCACTCCATGGAAGAGGACCACTCTACTGGTCTATCTACCCATCTGATACCATCATGGGAGCAAGAAAGAAGTTTCTACTACATATGAGACTTCATACATTTAGGGAATTAGATTCCTCTAAACCATACTCTAAAAGCAGTTCCTGGGAAAAAACTTAGAACATGTGTTGAAAAAATTTCAAGTCATGCTGGCATCACTGAAGTTCTTGGGGGGAAGTAGAGTGGTAGTTATGAGTATGAGCTTTGCAATCAGATAGGCCTGAATAAGAGCCTGTGTTCACCATCCTGTAGATATATGGTATTGATCAAGTTTCTGTAAGCGTCAGTTTTTTTTTTTCTTTAGACAGTCTTGCTGTCTCCCTAGCTGGAGTGCAGTAACGCAATCTTGGCTCACTGCAACCTCTGCCTCCTGGGTTCAAGTGATTCTCCTGTATATAGCCAGTATATGATAGAAGCAAGTTTCAAGCCAATGCATCTGTCTCTTGGACTGTGCTATTAACCTCCCAAGTAGCTGGGATTATAGGCGCAACCACTACACCCAGCTAATTTTTCTATTTTTAGTAGAAATGGCATTTCACCATGTTGGCCAGGCTGGTCTCAAACTCCTTACCTCAGGTGATCCACCCACCTCGGCAATCCAAAGTGCTGTGATTACGGGCATGACACCACACCCGGCCTCAGCTTTTTTTTCTAAATGTACAATATTGGGATATTACTGCAATAGAATCTATTTCATAATATTGCTCTTTGTCACAGTGCCTGGCTGATACTAATTGCTCAAAAAAAGTTAGCTTTCAGAACTGAGTATATATCTCCCCAGATAACTTTTAAAAATTAAGTTGCCATAATCTTGTGCTGTTCCTGAGGTATTTCTGGTTTTCCTTCCAGGAAGAGGGCGGGATTACATTTTCCTTCCCACTCAGAGTTATATGTACCTACATGATTTATTTTGACCAATGAAATGCGAGTAGAAATGGCATGTTTCATTTCCAGGTAGAAGTTTTAAGAGTCAGCATGCATTTCAAATGCTATATTTTTCTCCACCACAGCAGGGGCAATGTTCCAGCTACTGGCTGCTCTGTCAGGTTGAGTCCTAAAGTGAGGAAAACACCAGTCAACACATGATATACACGTGGCATGGCCAAGAAATAAATCCTTGTTGTTTGAAGCAACTAGAGATTTGGAGTATATTTGTTACTAGCCCACCTGATCTAAACAGGAACAAATATTCATACAGGTAAGTTCATTTGAAAACAAGTTTTGTTATTTTATAGCAGCCTCTAATAATAATGGCTGACAAGTGTTGAGCTCTCACCATATTCCAAGAACTTCTATAAGCTTTACATGTGTTAACTCATCCATTTTCACAATAACTCAGTGAGATAACCTGCAGTATCTTTATCCCCGCTTCATAGGGACAGAAAGGTTAAGTAACTTGCCCAAGCCTACATAACCAGTATATGATAGAAGCAAGTTTCAAGCCAATGCATCTGTCTGTTGGACTGTGCTATTAACCTTCATTACATTACCTACCGTAGTGGATGCTGTAGTGTACCTGCTAGATCCCAGCTTCAGGACTGAGGCTGAAGCTCTCGTTTCCTTTTTTTTTTTTTTTTTTTTTTTTGAGATGGAGTTTCACTCTTGGAGACTGAGGCTCTCATTTCATCAGCTATCAGAAACATTGGTTGCCAGTGGTTCAGAGCTTAGTCTCTCCTTGGGAATCACCCTCAGGCAAAAAGAGCTGCCTCACCCAAAGTTAGACCCCCTTCCTGTGGGATTGGTAGGGATTCTGTTGCAACTGCATCACAGTTCAACTTCTCCCTCTGCCCATCCCTGCTTTCCTCACTCAAGTTCTCAAAAGTATTCCTCAATAAACTTTCCTCATGTAAATCTCAGGGTCTCAGAGTATATTTCCAAAGAGCCCAGAAGAACAATACCTCCCTAGATATTCCTACATGTGTACTGAAACATACACAGACTATATATGAACTCAGTTTGCAATTAATTGACAAATGACAGTCATAGACCACGGAGTTGAGAGAATGTGAAGATCGCTGGGCTGTCTGGAGAAGGTTTGGAATGATAAGCCTCTCACAAGTTAATGGAGATACAGAATCTTCTACTTTCTCAGTTGAATTCAGTGTAGTTCATTTCTCATAAATGTCATCTGTGGTTGTCTAAATCCAGAAAAAAAGTCAAAGAAAGAACCACATATTTTGTATATAACAAATGATAGATGGTCTTTATTATGACATATATTCATTCTTGTAAGTAGAAATGGGAACTCTCCATCTCTTTCATGAAGACAGATGTCTCAAGAGACTGGAAGCCATGTATCTTTATTTTACCAAATATCATATATCTCTTTTTTAGTTATACATAAAAAAGCTATTGAAAACTGATGCCTTAAATTGATTTCTAAGAAACGATAAGCAGAACCTAAAATTTAATTCATAACCCATCAGCTCTCTCTTGGACATCTTAGGTAACTTGACACCTACTTCTAATAAAATTTAAAATCACCCAAGTTCTAGTTCTAATGCATTTCTTTTACTGTAATTGAATATTTGTCACAATTTAAACTCTATCCCAATATCAGTTGTCTACATTTTCTCAAAGGAGAAATAGATGTTGTAAAATTTGAAATAAATAAGCAGAATTATAGAGGCAGTAGCAAAATAGACCAAATATAAAACCAAAGGAATCTAAATGGATCTGCGGAATTTAAAATAAACATTACTACCTTACATTGATATATGCATGTCTTATACATTGTACATTCTGCTTACATATCTTCACCATATATTGATGTAGATTAATGGCCAATGTTATACAGAGTTCAGGAGAAATTAGATGATTATATTTTCTTCTTTATGCTAGTTACTTCTATTCTTTACCTAACCAAAGAAGCTTGAATTCAAAAATGAAAACTTAAAATTGAGTAGCTTATATAGCCCATAGAATTTTAAAAGAGCTTAAGCCAGTATGAAGCTTGAAGGTAACAAAGCTATTTGTTACCATCATTTCAAAATAAATAAGAATTATATTCCTTATTGGCTGTCTTAATTTCATTGAATGTACAGTAAATTATGCTAATGCTTCTGTGGAGACATATTTTTGCATTCATGTTACTACCCACTGAACAATTGCTTTATTTTCACAGAATTGCAGATAGGAATAAGAAAACATCCATCCTGTAAGTTACGGTAGTACTTGAGAGAAACCCCTTGAAGTAACCAGGCAAAGAACAGCCAGAAGAGTGAAAATGTTAAGTTATAGGATATTTTCAGAGAAGTATAATCTTTGAAAAAATTGCAAGTGCCTGAGACAATTCAAACCAATGAAATAACTACCACAGTAGTGTTTTTTATGAGGTTTGGCTGATGCCTAGAAAAGAATTACCTACAGTTAGCATACCAATTACTTACAGGTAGGCAGTTGCTTCTTCTCCAGCTTAAAGGTGTTTAAAAACAATTTGTTTACTGAAAAATCTATAAACCTCTCCACCGGAAATCTTATTTTATATATTAACTTAGACGTATTGAAGCAAAATTTGTCGCTAGTCTTGTTTTGAGGTTTATAAACTCATACTTCAGAGGCAACTTGTTCCACTCCCAGGAGCCATGCCCTCTACTTGGCTAAACCACAGTTCAGTATCTTTGTGGTATCAATTGCTAGACTTTTCCACATCTTTTTGGTTATCTGAAAGACATATATTATGATTTTTCGTTTGGTTAATGATGCTATCAATTTTGCATTTAAAATGCCTAAGCATTAATTAAAATGCCCAAGTAAATTAAAACCATGTTTTAATTTAAAACAAGGTTCTAAAAGACTATTTGCCTATAATGTTTCTTCTCATTACATTTTATGTCTTATGAATAATTATTTGAACCAATCCTGACATTGCCCAGGACAGAGGAGTTCAAATGCATTGTGAAGTCTTAAGTCAGAGTGAGAATATCCCAAACTTGCCCAAGACTTTCAATCAGGCAAGTTCACCACCAACAAACCCTGAGACAGAATTAAAACCAAAGGAAAGTTTATAATCACGACCATAGAAAGTATTTTCCATTTAAAAGATATTAAACAGAAAAGTACTTTCCGTTTTCAAAAAAGTTACAAAATAGTTTCTTCTCAACATAATTATTAACAGCATGGAAATGTATTACATTTTTTCAAATGATTACAAATATTCAATTAGTATATGGTAAATATGAAGGATTTTTATTGTAGTATGTATTTTGGGATAACAGGGCAATATTCAGTTAAGTATATCTTACTTTCTACAAAGAAGTTACTCAGTGTAATCATTAAAGAGAATGATATGGCATATTAGTTTAGAATGTAAGATCTGGGGCCAGATTGTCTGAGTTCAAATATTGACCTCAGCACTTCCAAGCTGTGTAATGTTGGACCATTTACCTAACTCCCAGTGCCTCACGGTTCCTCATCCACTAAATGGAAATGACCCTAATTATACCCACATCATAGGACTGTTAAGAAGATTAAATGTGTTAACATGTATACAGCAATTACAACAGTGCCTAGCACATGGTAGTCACTCAAAAAGCATTAGTTACCCAGCTGCCAGTTAATTTTCCCATGCTGAAGTTGACTTACAAATTCCCCAAATTTTAGTCCTAGTGTAGACACACTCACGCAATCTTTTATGTGTACACATAATTTTTTTTTAAGTTTCCTACTATTGCAAAATGTATGTATGACATCTGGACACCAAAAAAAAAAATGGTGACTTTTTAAAAAGCTTGGTATTGTAAAGAATTGTTATGCACTTAGTATTGGTCTCTTGAATAGCCCAGCCTTTCATACCTAGAGCTTAGAACAGAAGAAATACCACACCATATTGCACCCATGGCCTCTGTAGCTGATTATTCTCTCTTTGACAATGGTACCTAGAAGAAGTCTCCAGGGATAATATTGATGCCGTCCATATAAACAAACCAAAACACTTAGGAACGTATACAACCATCTTATATACCTTTCTTCAGACCCATCATCTATTGTTCATTAATTTATGCCTTTCCTTCTTAAATCATGTTACATTTTTTAATCTCTTGCAGCCTATGAGGAAGACAAACTAAATCGATGTTATTTTCCTTTTATATTTATTCCAAAGACTACACTTTCAATCTTCACTAAGTGCCTTTTTGTGCTAGAATTCCACAAATAAGTAAATTAACATTAAAGTGAGAAGAAGAATCATACACATAACCTATGAGTTGAAAGCCATTCTGGATATTTTGTACTTAATTCCTAGAAAACTTTATTAATCTTATAAAGCCTGTAGTGACGCTTGTTTCTGGAAAAAAAAAAAAACAGTTACAGTTACACTCATGATTCCCCTTATTCAGATCAATGAACTTTTCACCAAGCCAATGAAAATGCTAAGGCATTTGCAGTTCATTATAATAGAAGCAATCTTTTCTGAGCATAGTTTCTCATTTTATTTGCTATGAATTCTCTATTTGTACATTAATTTACGCTAATTAGCTTTATGTTTCTGCACTTGAGAGATGTTATATAAATAAGTATATGAAATGGCTTCCTTCCTCAAATTTCCTTCCTCAAAATGTGTGATAATTAGATCCATGCATCTAATTTTTTTTAATTACCTTCATTTAATATAGGTTCAAGTATTCCTATAAGTGAATCATTTTGGGTAATATTGGGGTTCTAAAGTAATACCTAATCTCTCTCTGTATGTATACCCTAATCTCTCTCTGTATGTATACTTTCTATCAGTAGTTGACTAGAGTACTACATATCCTTTCCACTTAAAGGTGTGCTTTTTTATATGTTTAATATTCCTTGTTATATAAAATAAGCAGCCCATACTCCACCTTTTTTTCAAACATGCAAATCAAGTCAAAAGAGCTTTAAGAAATATTATTTATAAAGAGCATTGTTAAGCACCACAAGGTTTTGTTTTTCTAAATCTTGTCCTGAAGATAGCATGACAAAAGTTAACTTAAATGTATCATATAACCCAGCAATTCTACACCTAGAAATTTACCCGAGAGAAATGAAAATATATATCCATACAAAGACTTTCATGTCATATGAGTCATATTTATGGCAGCATTGTTTTCATTAAACAATATTTGAAACAATTCAAATGTTCATCGACTGGTGAATTGTTAAACAAAATGTGACACAACCATACAACAGCACATTATTCAGCAGTAAAAAGGAAGTTGCTGATACACAGTACAATAGGAATGAACCTCAGAAGTATTATGCTAAGTGAAAAAGCAATATGCAAAAGATCACACACTGTATGATTCCATTTACTTGACAGGTATTATATATGTATATATAGTATATATATTATATACTATATATTATGTGTAATTATATATTATATAACCACCTATTATATAATAACCACTTATCACCTCTGAGAATAAAATACATTATAATTATATATGTATTATATATATCTTATATGTTATATTACATATTATATATGCAATAATACATATTATAATTACATATAATATATGCAATACATATAATTACATATTTATAATATACAATTATGATATATTCTCATAAGCGAGAAGTAGTGGAGCTATTTCTTGAGATTGGACTGCTATAACTAGTTCTTACCACAATATTAGGGAATAGGGTAGTACTGAGAAATTGTAAACTTGACATCCATGTCATTTCTTCCTCCTAACCAAACACCTACATGTAAATCCCTCAACTCAATATATAAATAACCATATTCATTTGACACAGATACAAAATCATCTAGAAAAAAACTTTTCCAGCACATCCTACCAAACTTGCTTTGTACCAGCAAATCACATGACACATCAGTAGTCTGCTCACCAGACCACACTGATGTCTCAGTGGCTGTCCTGTGCTTCCTTCCTTTCTTTCTGACTTCTTTATTTCCTACCAACATTTACTGAACACCTCCAAATTCCAGACCCATTTCTAGGTACGTGCAAAATTATTTGCAATCATGAAACTTACATTTTAGTAAATTCTATGTATTCATTATTGACTGCTGTGCAACAGTGTTACCCCAAAGTTGGTACCTTACAAAAACACATGGTTATTATTTCACAGTTTATATAGGTTAGGAGTCTAGGCACAGCTTAGCTGGCTCTTCTGCAAGGTAACAATCAAGGTATAGTCCAGGTTTTCCTATCTAAGGCTCAATTAGGAAAGGATCTGCTTCCTCACTCCTGTGATTGTTGACAGCTTTCAGTTTCTTGTAGGCTACTGGACTGAGGATCTTGGTTCCTTATTGGCTATTGGCCAGAGGCTGCTCTCAGTTTCTTGCCATGGGACCCTCTTCATGTGTATCTTATAACATGGTAGCTTGCTTCTTCAAAGCCAGCAAGGGAAAAAGAGAGTCACCTTGCAAGATACAATTGCAACCATATGTGACTAAATGACATTCATGTAATTACATACATACATCTCTTTTGCCATTGGTTAGAAGTGAGCCATGGATCCCACTCACACTAAGGAAAAGTGGCTGCATAAAGGCATAAATACGTGGGAGGTGGAGACCATGGAGGCACCCTACATTCTGTCTGCCACAGTTCACCCTCTGGCAATGATTCGCATTCTTCTCATGTGCAAAATACACTCATCCTCTCCCAAGGTCCCCCAGAGTTCCATCCTGTTATAGCATCTGCACAATATCCAGAATTGTATTATCTAAATCAGGTCCAGGCATTGATGAAGGCTGTTTAAATTGATCTGTCAATCTGTCAAACTAAAAAGACAAGTTATTTGCCCACCCACACACCCAACATATAGTGGTTGAACAGGCGTAAGAAAACATCTGTAGACATACAGACGTTCTTGTTCAAAATGGGGGAAATAGAAAGTACAAAGTCGTCACTGGTCCATAGCAATTCTGAAATCCAGCCTGGCAAATGTTAAAAATTTTCTTAACTAGGTTTCTCAGCATAGGATAATTCTTCATGGCTCTCACCTTTGCCCTCTGAATCATCCTTCGTGTGTGTGTGTGTGTGTGTGTGTGTGTGTGTGAGAGAGAGAGAGAGAGAGAGAGAGAGAGTGCATGTTTGCAGCTGAGTAATTTTAACAGCCTGCTCCTACCTAAAATTTGAGGGTCCAGAAGCCTCTTTCACATTTTATTCTCTGCCACTTTCAGTTCCAGTTAACATTGCTTTTGCTGTAACAATTTTCTCAAATACTTCGTAGGACTCCTGTGAATTTCACTGAGGTTCACTCCATTAGACAAAAGGACAATACACTTAACTTCTTAGAGATACTGTCATTTAATCAAAAAGTTCCATGAGGCACAATTTCAATCTCTTGAAAGGGCAGTTTATATAACTGAAGACTACTCTAAACAAAAGGTTGTACAATCACACCCTCATGTTTTTCTTTAGACCTTCATTTGTGGCAGGGACTGGAGTCATTTCTCAAATGTCATGGGTTTTTTTGTCTCTGGAGAGGCCGAGCATTTCCTAAGTCATCCAGCCCTTGTTTGTTTTTGTTTAACAGTTCTGTCAATTTACAACTCTCCTCTTGCATCTTACCATAAGCAGCAAGAAGAAATTAGGCAGAATATTCAATACTTTCCTCAAAAATCTCCTTAGCTAGATAACTATGTGCATGATACTTACAAATTCTTCTTTCCATATAAATTGTAGGAGACAATTTTGCTAAGCTTTCTGCCACTACAGAGCAAAGATTCTGTGTTAATTACCTACCTTTTACCACAAACTTAGTACCATAAAAATGCTTTTATTGTCTCACAGGTTCTGTGAGTCAGGAGTGTGAGCACAGCTTAACTGAGTATTCCGCAAGGCTACAACCAAGGTGTCAGCCTAGTAGTTTCTCTAAAGCTTGAGAGGAGAAAGTTCCACTTCTTTGCCCATGTAACTACTAGGAATATTCAGTATCTTGAGGGTTGCCAGACCGAGGGCCTAAGTTTCTTGCCCTGTGGACTTCTTAACAGCACAGCAGCTTTCCTCTACAAAGCCAACAAAAAAGAAAGGCTTCTCACAAGACACGCATTACAATCTTATATAATCACATGCACATAATCACGTACATCCTATCACCTTTGCCCTATTCTATTGGTTAAGAAACAAATCACAGTTTCCATCCACACTCAAGGAGAGGAGACTTGGGTTACTGATGTGCACCAAGAGTTAGAGATCTGCTGGTGCTCTGAACTTGGACTTCCCAGCCTCCAAAACTCAGGAATAAATGTTGTTTAAGCTACCCAGTCTACGGTATTCTGTTACAGCAGCCAGGACTGACTAAGACAGATGCCAGTATACTTGTGCTTTCAATAATATATTATTATTCATGGATTAAATAATCTCCTCTAACAACTGAGATACTGCAGATAACATTAAGGATGATTTAAATCAACATACCACTGCATTAGAGATTATTTTAATTGGTATTTTGACTATTAAATGAATTTGCTTCTTAGTGTACTTTTTTAATGTAAAATACATGAAATACCATGGGATAGATTTTGCTGTAATTTGGCACATATACATATATTTTTTTCTTGCAACAACCAGATAGGAAATATGCTATTTCATTGAGATTTTCCAGATGTGGTAACCATTTAAAGAGAGATTTTAAAATTTGTCCAGTTTCACAGAATTGTAAGTGGTGAAGCCTGGATTAAAATCCAGGCATTTCATTTAAAAGTCCGTGCTCTTAGCCATGACACAGCTACCTCTCTTAATGGAGATTCTGTAAGAATTTATTAATATCTGACCTATGTTAGAGGATAAATATTGTTCCAAATATTCAAATTGTTTTGTATTGTCAATTTAGATTTTAAACAGTAGGTAGATCAGGGGACAATGGCAGTAATTTACTTGAATAAGCAGGAAAAACAATAGAAAATATTATGTACTTAAATTGCAGGCATTGAGAAAAGGCCACTCAAATTGAGAGTCATAAATGGCAGTCTTAGAGCAGGCTTTATTAAAGAAAAATAACTGAAATGAGTTTATTCTTAGGAAGAGGGTAGACTCCAACCACACAAAAGGAACAGATGCTTATCTAGTTAAGGTTTTTTAACAGCAAAACTTAATTTAGGAAAACTCAAAGAAATAGATAACTAAATCATTACATTAAAAATAGATATTTTAAATAATATTTTCTCAAAACAGAGTTGTATTACTTGTCTTTAAGAAAAAATGAAAATATTATTTAATTTATGTTGATCTTCCATCAATTACTTCAACAGAAAATCAAAACTAAGAATTAAATTACATGAAGGCAATGGTATTGACTGCCTACATAATCTAGCAAATACTACAGCTTGTTTTACCTCATGCTATTGTGCATATATTCCACATTCTGCTGAAATGAGTTACTTTCTTCGTGCCTCAAGTTCTCAGTCTTATTAACAATGAAGTTATTTCTAAAACCTATAACATGTTCATTATGAATTTTAAACACCTTGTTAGGAAGCCACTTGCTATATTTAAAAAATTCTGCCCATCTGCAGGTAGACACATACCCCCCAAATATGCAAAAAGAAAGAGGAAATAAAGGAAGAGAGAATGCAACCAAGCATTTTCTATGTCTCATGAGGGCACTAACGATAATTTTATTAATAAGTTATCACTTCAGAGATACTGAAGGTAACTACAGGAATATTTTTGTGAGGCATCTTATAGCTACCCAAAATGGTAAAACAAGAAAGCCTAATGATTATGAAAGTTATTTAAATCAAATATCCCCAAGTCTTCCACCCTCCTCCCCAGAATTCCCAAGTCTTTTAGGTTTTAGTCCCCATTCCACTTACTATGAGAAGTCTAGTGTTCTAATACTGCTGCAGATTCTCTGAGAAGAACAGAATGGAAATCTGGAAGAGAAGTGAAATCTCCTCTCCCTCCCCCTTTAAGTTGCTGCCCCTGCTTAATTCTTGATTGCTGTTCATGGTTAGCCTTCTGTACTGCTAAGCCCTTTCTTATTTTGCCCACCATGGCCATCATCTTCTCCCTCATTACCCAAATTAAAACAAACACAAGGATATTATATGTAATCAATTTGAAGATTTAAAGACAAAGAGGATAATGATCACATAGAATAGTAAACAACTTTGAATATATGTCAGACAGTACTGTTCAAAAAAATTTGCCTCCAGTCCTAGCCACAGGAAATCTCTTACTGAACAATTCATTCTTAGGCTTTGCTTTTATTATGCTAGGACCCTTCTCTCATGAGAACATTATTCTCCTTTTTCTAATTCCAGTGAAAATCAAAGAAAGAATATATATTTTTAAAAATGTGTTTTTCTTTAAACTGTCAAAAATCAAATTCTTAGTAAGGACTCTATCTCCTATCAATTTATTTTCTTGCTGGGCACCGAGGCTCACACCTGTAATCCCAGCACTTTGGGAGGCTGAGGCAGGCGGATCACGAAGTCAGGAGATTTAGATCATCCTAGCTAACAGGGTGAAACCCTCTCTCTACTAAAAATACAAAAAAATAGCCAGTCGTGGTGGCGGGCACCTGCAGTCCCAGCTACTCGGGAGGCTGAGGCAGGAGAATGGCATGAACCCGGGAGGCGGAGCTTGCAGTGAGCTGAGATCATGCCACTGCACTCCAGCCTGGGTGACAGAGCAAGACTCCATCTCAAAAAAAAAAAAAAAAATTATTTTCTTTCCTGTTCAAAACAAATATAGGCTATGTGGATTTTTTTTTCCCTTTACATTAGGATATAGAAATGTTTGAGAATTCTGGAGCAACTCTCCATACACACATGTATGCATGTGCACATACACAAAAAAAGTATTCTATAGTGGAAAAAAAGTATTCCTTTTGGAGGAAAAAGCACAAGATTTGAAAAAAGAAAGACCTGAGTTCAAACCCTCACTTTCACTTTCTAGGTGTATGGCTTTGTTTAAACTCTTAATGTCATTGAACCTCGGGGCTAATAATACCTCCCTTACGTTGATGTTCTGAGGCTAACAAGAGACAATGTATGGTAAGTTACTTTTCTAAAGGATGTGAGCAATAAATAGGGGTTCCTCTTTTTATCTTGGACAAAACCATGAAGCCCATAAATGCCAACAATTCCTATCACTGATCTTTCTTCCAGGACTGCAGTGACATATAATTTGATGATATCTAAGGAAGCATCTAAAGCTTTTAGAAGAAAAAGTATGAAATGTGTGGCACATTTGTGTTATTTTCAAAATGATCTTCTGTTCTTTTTTTTTTTTGCAAAAAGTTTATTTGATCAAGCTTATACGGTGTGGCTGTGTCCCCACCCAAATCTCATCTTGAATTGTAGTTTCCATAATGCCCATATGTCACGGGAGGGACCAGGTGGAGGTAATTGAATCATGGGGGTGGTTCCTCACATGGCATTCTCATGATAGTGAATAAGTTCTCATGATATCTGATGGTTTTCTAATGGCCTTCCTCCTTGGCTCAGCTCTCATTCTTCTCCTTTCTGCCATCATGTCAAGAAAGACATGTTTGCTTCCCCTTCCACCATGATTGTAAGTTTCCTGAGGCCTCTCCAGCCATGCTAAACTGTTATTAAATTAGATATTCAGCCTTTATAAATTACCATCTCAGTCAGTACTTTATAGCAGTGTGAGAATGGACTAATACAGTAAATTGGTACCAGGAGTGGGGTGCTATAAGTATACCCAAAAATGTGGGAGTGACTTCGGAACTGGGTAACAGGCAGAGTTTAGAACACTTTGGAGGGCTCAGAAGAAGACAGGAAAATGTGGGAAAGTTTGGAACTTCCTAGAGACTTGGAGGGCTCAGAAGACAGAAAGATGTGGGAAAGTTTGGAACTTCCTAGACATGTATTGAATGGCTTTGACCAAAATGCTGATAATAATAAGGGCAATGAAGTTCATGCTGAGATGGTTTCAGACTGAGATGAGGAATTTGTCAAGAACTGGAGTAACAGTGACTCTTGTCATGCTTTAGCAAAGACACTGGTGGCATTTTGCCCCTGCCCTAGAGATCTGTGGAACTTTGAACTTGAAAGAGATGATTTAGGGTATCTTGTGGAAGAAATTTCTAAGCAGCAAAGCATTCAAGAAGAAGCAGAGCATAAAAGTTTGGAAAATTTGCAGCCTGATGATGCAATAGAAAAGGAAACCCCATCTTCTGGGGAGAAATTCAAGCCTGCTGCAGAAGTTTACATAAGTAACAAGAAGCTAAATATTAATCACCAAGACAATGGAGAATATGTCTCCAGGGCATGTCAGAGACCTTTACGGTGGCCCCTCCCATCACAGGCCTGAAGGCCTAGGAGGAAAAAATGGCTTCCTGATAGCAGGTCCAGGACCCCCCTGCTGTGTGCAGCCTATTGACTTGGTGCCCTGCATCCCAGCCACTCCAGCAGTAACTAAAAGGGGTCAAGGTACAGCTCAGGTTTTAGCTTCAGAGGGTACAAGCCCCAAGCTTTGACAGCTTCCATGTGGTGTTGAGCCTGCTAGTGCAAAGAAGCCAAGAATTGAAGTTGGAAAACCTCCATCTTGATTTCAGAGGATATACGGAAATGCCTGGATGTCCAGGCAGAAGTTTGCTGCAGGGGTGGAGCCTTCATGAAGAACCTCTGCTAGGGCAGTGTGGAAGAGAAATGTGGAGTCAGAGTACACACACAGAGTCCCACTGGGGCACTGCCTAGTGGAGATGTGAGAGGAGGGCCACCATCCTCCAAACCCCAGAATGGTACTGCCACTGACAGCTTGGACCATGCACCTGGCAATGCCACACTCAACGCCAGCCCATGAAAGCAGCCAGGAAGGGGGCCGTACCCTGCAAAGCCACAGGGGTGGAGCTGCCCAAGGCCACCACTTCTTGCATCAGAGTGCCCTGGATGTGAGACATGGAGTCAAAGGAGATGATTTTGGAAATTTAATATTTAATGACTGTCCTATTGGGGCCTGCAGCCCCTATGTTTTGACCAACTTCTCCCATTTGAAATGGGTGTATTTACCCAATGCCTGTACCCTCATTGTATCTAGGAAGTAACTAACTTGCATTTGATTTTACAGGTTCATAGGTAGAAGGGACTTACCTTGTCTCAGATGAGACTTTGGACTTGGCTTTTGAGTTATGCTGGAATTTGTTAACATTTTTGGGGACTGTTGGAAAGGCATGATTGTGATTTGAATTGTGAGGACATGAGATTTGGGAGGGGCCAGGGATGGAATGATATGATTTGTTTTTGCCTCCACCCAAATCTTATCTTGAATTGTGGTTTCCATAATCCCCACGTGTCATGGGAGGGACCAGGTGGAGGTAATTTAATCATGGGGGTGATTTTCCCCATGCTATTCTCATGATAGGAAGCTTTCACAAGATCTGATGGTTTTGTAAGGGGCTTTCCCCTTCGCTTGGCTCTCATTCTTCTCTTTCCTGTAATCATGTGAAGAAGGATGTGTTTTCTTCCCATTCTGCCATAACTGTAAGTTTTCTGAGGCCTCCCTAGCCATGTGGAATTATTAGTCAATTAAACCTTTTTACTTTATAAATTGCCCAGTCTCAGGCAGTCCTATATAGCAGTATGAGAACAGACTAATAAACAAGTGTATTATAAAATAGTATTTGAAACATGTTAGTAATCCTAAATTTTGCTTTTGAAAACATTACACCTGATTTCACAGGCTGGATATCAATTTCAAAAAACCTGAAATTCACGAATATACATAAATATGAATCCAACCATTTTTGTAATATATGGTCACCAAACTAGAACCTATTGGTAGTGTTCATTTATGCGAAACTACAAAATCCCACAAGTGAAATATGAATTGAGGCATTCTTCTGAAACATCTACAGAAAGGATACTGACACCTCATGGCCTCAAAAGCCATGAATGCAGTGAAGCTGAAAAATGCTATTGGCTTGGTTCTAGGCTGTGCTTTGCCAAGAGAAGCTTTTGTAAAGGTTGCTTTTGTAGACTTTTCAAAGCAGTCACACTTTATCTTGGCCAGAAATTATCTAAATGTCCCCAATGGAATGGTCCAAAAATTCCAGAAAATTCAGTAAATTAAATACAAATCCTAGAAGGTTCACAGATGTTTCATATCAAACATAAAAAGGTGTGGTTGATAGTAATATTCTTAGTTGCACAAAGAATTCCATTTAAAACTTCAATAGAAGATTGATTATGTAAATTATAATACATGTACATGAGAAATATTCTGCAGCAATTAAAAGAAAAAGGTAAAATTATAAAAGCTAATAGAGAAAAAATCTTCAAGATATGTTAATGGAAAAAAGCAAGTGGAAAACCATGAGTTCCAAAAGATAAATAGATAGATAAAGTCAAAAGGAGAATTTCATATTTGAGATTTTACCTTCTGCCAGTATTTTAAAATAAA
This sequence comes from Gorilla gorilla gorilla, assembly GCF_029281585.2. NCBI lineage: Eukaryota > Metazoa > Chordata > Mammalia > Primates > Hominidae > Gorilla > Gorilla gorilla. The sequence goes on from NC_073231.2 coordinate 89,803,978, forward strand.
ATTAAAATTTGTCAGAACTGAATTATTACAGTAACAGATATTGTCTTATCTTAAATGAGATTTCTCATACTGGAAAGTGAGGATAATGAGGAGTTAGATAATTTGTGAAAACTATTGATTCACTAATACTCAAAAAGAATTTGTACATTAACATAAGGTTGGGCTCTCTTAGAAATATAAAAAACAAAGAACTCTCAAGAGCTTAGATTTAAATAATATAACTCTCATAATTATCATCAAACTACCTAAGAGCAAACTAAAATTTGTGCCCTAATTTACATATTCAATATTTTTCAGAGATGAAAAGCTTCAGTATTTTCATTGATTTTATAATGCAAACAACCTTTGCTTGACACTCTAAAAAAGTTTTAAATGCTCTACTTTTTCTTCTGCAAACTGAGGAGAAAGGACTCTTTTCTTACCACTAGAAACAGTGGGCAATTATCAATAAAATGTTGCAAATTCTTTAGAAAAGAGCCACTGATTATCAACATAAAACAATTATAAGGCAAGATAACTTGGTAGGTGATTACAGAAAGTTTCAAGATTTCTATGTTCATTGTCATTTTAGATCATATACTTCATTCATTTATTCATTCACTAATGTTCAAAAAACGTGAACAAAACAGAGTACCTGATCTCCAGTGAGAGAGAAAATAGACAGATATCTAAACAAACCCAAAGTCTGATAAATAATACCAAAAAATTAAAAAGAGTATGGGAATTGCTTCTATTTCTAGTCAAGAAGGGGCCAGATTTAACCTCCAAGCTGAAATAACAAGAAACAAAAGAAAACAGACAAGAATATACGTTACAATGGCTTTCAAGACACTGAACATCAGGCAATGAAGGACAGCAATGCGAGAGAAACAAGAAACTGACTAAGTAAGCCATATGATTGTTCCAGATATATTGCCTCAAAAGAATTTCCAGACCACAGAACAGAGAGGGACAACCCATGCAAAGCCCAGTGGACTCCCTGAGTAGAAGTGGAACTAAAAATCTAAGGATGCTTAAGGTAGCTACATTTTGCAGGAAAGAGTTCTGGAGAAGAAAATGTTGAGCAGAAAGAGATCCCAGAGGTCTGCAGAGAGTCTCCCTTGAGTACTGATCAGTACATGCATGTGAGGAAACTATCTGAGTCCAGAAAGCCATTCAAAACAATTAGCGGAAATCTGGCATGTACACAGTTCTTGGAATATTTCTTGTTGGCACCAGCCTACTTGAAAATCTCATAATTCAGGGGCATTAAATAGAGTTCACAGAAGGACTTTGCCTCATTGGTCAGAATAAGTAGCTCTAGACTAAACTGCTGTACTGCTCCTGCATTACACATCTGAAAAGCAAGATGCAAAAAGATCTGTTTCTAAGCAACTTACCTGCATCCAAAAACAAAGCTCAAAAATATTGATAGAAATATAAAAATATCTAGCACCTAGTAATATAAAATTACAATTTCAAGCATCCAATCAAAGATGACCAGTCATGCAAAGAGGCAGGAAAATATGAACCATGATGATAAGAAAAATCAAAATCAGACCCGAACTCACCCAGATGTTAGAATTAACAGACAAAAACATTAAAACAGATAATATAACTGTATCAACTATACTAACAGTCAAAGCTATGGAAGATATAAAAATAATACCAATAAAATTTCTAGAAGAAAATAGTGTCTAAGATAAAATCAATATTCATTGGGATTCACAACAAATTTGACAGTGCAGAAGAAAAGATTAATGAACTTAAATACATCACAGTAGAAACTATCTAAAATGAAAGACATAGAGAAAGAAATGAATAAAAAGAATAGTATTGTCCTGTGGGACAACTTCAAATAGCTCATATATAGGTAATTGAATTCTCCAAAAGGGTAAAGAAAAAGGGCACGATACAAAAAAAAAATGGCTAAAATTTTTCTGAACTTAATGAAAATGATAATTCCACAGATTCAAGAAGCTCAGTGGCTATAAGGACAAAAAACATGAAGAAAACTACACAAAGGCACATCATAATTAAATTTATGAAAACTAATAATAAAGAGAAAATCTTAACACGTCAGAATAAAATAGCATGATACATAAATAGGAACAAAGATAATAATAATAATAATAGCAAATTTCTTATAGTAAGTAATGTCAGTGAAGTGCTGGTAAAGTACTGAATGAATAAACATCAAATTGCCAACCTAGAATTCTATACACAGAAAAAATAAATTTTAAAAATAAAGACAAATAATGATTTTTTTAGACACACAAAAGCACAGAAAATTTATCACCAGCAAACCCACAGTACAGATATGTTAAACATATTTAAACATTCCTTAAATTAAAGGAAGTCCTTCAGGCAAAAGGAAAATAATGCCAGATGGAAATATGAATCTATTTTAAAGAAAGAACATTTGAAATGGTAACTGTCTGGGTAAATGTATGAGATATTTTCCTCATTTAAATATATTTAAGAGATAATCGACTGGCCAGGTGCAGTGATGCCTGTAATTGCAGCACTTTGGGAGGCCAAAGCAGGCAGATCACTTGAAACCAGGAGTTTGAGACCAGCCTGGCCAACATGGCAAAACCCCATCTCTAATAAAAATATAAAAATTAACCAGGTGTGGTGGTATATGCCTATAATCCCAGCTACTTGAGAGGCTGAGGCACAAGAATCGCCTGAACCTGGGAGGCCAGGTGTGTAGTGAGCCAAGATCGTGTCACTGCAACCCAGCCTGGGCAACACAGTGAGACTCTGTCTCAAAATTAAAAAAAAAAAGATAATTTACTATTTAGACAAAAATAATAACAATGAATTATAATACCTATAACATATGCATAATAAAATACATGACATAGATAATATAAAGAATAAAAGGAAAGAAATAGAAATAATACTATTGTAAGGTTCTTGTACTACACATTAAGTGATATAATACCACTTGAAGGTAGACTGTGATAACTTGAATATGTATAAAATAAACTCTAAAGCAACCACTAAAACAATAAAACAAAAAGTAAGAGCTAGTAAACTTGCAAAGAAAACGAAATAAAATCATAAGAAATGTTAAATTAATCCCAAAGAAGACAGGAAATTTGCAAAGGGTAAACAAAGTACAGAGGACCAGAAAACAAATGACAAGAAAAAAGACTGAAACTTAACTGTATCAATAATCACATTAAACGTAAATGGTCTAAACATCCTCAATTAAAATAAATTGTCAAATTTATTTCTAGATGAAAATAGTGTCTAAGTCAAATTGGATTTAAAAACAAGGCACAACTATATGCAGCCCACAGGAAACACATTTTAAATACTTGTGTGCAGGTTAAAGTAAAGTGATGGAAAAAATATATACCATTCTAATACAAATCAAAGAAAAACCAGAATGAATACAAGACAAAGTATATTTTAGAGCCAAGAATATTATTGACAATAGAGGATGTCATCACATATTGTTAATGAATTCAACATATATCAGGAGACATAACAATTCTAAAGTTTTTGCATGTAATAACACAACTTCAAAATATATAAGGAAAAAATGATAGAATTATAAGGAGCAGACAAATCCATAATTACAGTTGGATATTTCAGTACCCTTCTCTCAAAAGTGGGTTGAAAAGTAGCTGGAATATCAGTGAAGACATAAAAGTTTTCGACAACATTGACCTACATTAACTAGCTTGCCCAAGATGATATTGATAAAACACTCCACACAAGAACAGCAGAATGTACATTCTTCTCAAATGTATGTATATGGAATATTTACCAATATAAACCAGAGTCTTGGTGATAAAACAAATCCCCATAAGATGAAAAGAATTTAAGTTATACAAATGTTTTCTGACCACAATAGAATTAAATTAGAAATAAATAAGGGAAAAACCTTTGGAAAATCCTGAAATATTTAGAGACTAAATAACAACTTCTAAATAACCCATAGATTAAAGAAGAAATTTAAAAATTAGAAACCATTTTAATGAAATAAAAATACAGACATAATACATCAAAATTTGTAGATGCCACTAACACAATAACTAGTGGAGAAACTGTAGCACTAAACATCCATATTAGAAAATAAGAAAGGGTTCAAATCTGAAAGTTTCCACTTTAGGAAACTAGGAAAAGAAGAGAAAATTAAGTAAAAAGTAAGTAGGAAATAAGAGCAGAAATCAATCAAATTTTAAAAATTGTGAAACCAAAAATGATTCTATGAGAAAATCAATAACCTTAATAAAACTCTAGTCAAATTCATCAAGAAAAGAGAAGATACAAATCACCAATATCAGTAATGACAGATGTGCTATTAACAGAGATTCTACATATATGAAAAAAGAATAAGGAAGGACACAACTTTATGCCAAGAAATTTGACAACATTGATGACATGGCCTAGTTCCTCAATAGACACCAACTACGAAACTCACTCAAAAAAGATAAATATGTTCATTGTGGCACTATTCACAATAGCAAAGACTTGGAACCCACCCAAATGTTCATTAAAGATAGACTGGATTAAGAAAATGTGGCACATATATACCATGGAATACTATGCAGCCATAAAAAAGGATGAGTTCATGTCCTTTGTAGGGACATGGATGAAGCTGGAAACCATCATTCTCAGCAAACTATTGCAAGGACAAAAAACCAAACACCACATGTTCTCACTCATAGGTGGGAATTGAACAATGAGAACACTTTGACACAGGAAGGGGAACATCACACACCGGGGCCTGTCATGGGGTGGGGGGAGGGGGGAGGGATAGCATTAGGAGATATACCTAATGTAAATGACGAGTTAATGTGTGCAGCACACCAAAATGGCACAAGTATACATATGTAACAAACCTGCACGATGTGCACATGTACCCCACAACTTAAAGTATAATAATAAAAAAGATAAATAACTCACATAGCCCTAAATTTGTCTGATGATACAATATTGCAAAGAAATCTATCCCCCTCAAGTTGATCTATACATTTACTGCAATTCTAATAAAAATTCCACTGGTTTGTTTAAAAAAAATAGACTAGCTCTAAAATTCATATGGAAACACAAAAATCCTGGACTAGTCAACATAACTTTGAAAAGGAAGAATAAAGTGGAAATGCTAACTCTGCCTGATTTTTATTTCAAGACATATTATAATGCTGTGATCAGGGCTGGCTTCATGGGCATGTAGCCTGTGTAGTTGCACAAGGTCCCACCGTCGGAAGAGCTCTGTGCTTGGTTTAATGCTCTTTGTCTCTGTCTTGACATTCTTTACTTTTAACAAAGGAACTCATATTTTTATTTTATACTAGATCCCAAAAATTAGGTAGTTGGCCCAGGCTACAGGAATTAAGACAGAGTGGTACTGGTATAAAGATAAAGAAATAGGTCAATAGTCTCCAACCATACCACCCTAAATGCACTTGCTGTCATGTGATCTCAGAAGCTAAGCAGAGTCAGGCCTAGCTAATATTTGGATGGGAGAAATAGGTCATTAGATTAACTGCAGTGTCCAGAAATAATTGCACACACATGTGGACAACTGGTTTTTTTTACAAATGTGCAAAAGCAATTCAGTGAGGAAACTATAGTCTTTTTTAACAAGTGATGCTGAAAACATTTGAAATTAATATGCAAAAAATGAGTTTTAATCCTATCTTACACCATATATAACATTAACACAAATAACAATAGGCTTAAAGTAAAAACTGAAATTATAAAACCTTTAGATCAAAACTTTGGAGAAAACCTATGTAACCTTGGATCAGGCCAAGATTTCTTAGCAACAACACAGAAAGCATGATTCATTAAAGACAATGATAAAGAAGATGTCATCGAAACTAAAAACTTTTGTTGTTTGAAAAGAATGAATTAGAAGACAAGCCATGAACTAGAAGAAAATATTTGCAAAGCCTACATTGGATAAAGCATTTGTACTCTGATATATAAAGAATCCCCAAATTTCAATAATATGAAAACACAGCCAAATTAAAATTTGGCAAAATATTTGAATGAAACTCCTTTAAAGAAAATGTATGCATGTAAAACAAACACATACAAAAGATTCTCAGTGTATCTTTAGGGAAATGCAAGTTACAACCACTATGAATGGCTAAAATTAAAAAGACTGACCATACCAAGTGTTGGTGAGGTGCAGAGAATTTGGAACTTTTATAATCTACTGGCGGTAATGTAAGACGGTACAAATGCTCTGAAAAATATTATGAGTATCTTGAAAAAGTTAAAAATATACCCACTATATGTTCTAGCCATCCCATTCCCAGGTATTTTCCCAAGAGAAAAGGAAAAGCACTCGTCTATACAAAGACTTGCATGCAGATCTTCATTGCAGCTTTATTCATAATATCAAAAAATTGGAAAAAACTCAAATATTCATCAAGTTGTGAATGTATAATAACATTACAATGCATCCATGCAATGGAATACTACTCTGTCATAAAAAGAAATCAGCTATTAATACATACAACATAGGTGAATCTCAAAAGCAGTATGAAAAGTTTAAAAAGCTGGCCACAAAAAAAATGAATATAAAATTCCAGAAAAGGCAAAATTATAGCAATAGAAAACAAATCATTAGTTACCAGGGTCCAAGGTGTGGAGCAATGACATTAATTGACGTGGAACATGAAAGAACTCTTTTTGGATAATAGAAATGTTCTATATCATGACTTTTGTGGTACTTACATGACTATCCACATTTGCCAAAATTCATCAAATTGTGCATTTCTAATTGTAAAATTCATTGTATTAATTTTCTTGTATGTAAATTGTAACTCAGTGAAGCTTATTTTTTTTAATTACTTATTAGAATGCTTTCCCCAGGATAGGATCCTATTGATTATCCAGAAAAACACAAATAAATTTCTCTTTAATTTCTCTCTATATAATACCTGAAAAGGTTGTCTTCATAATTTTACCTGATCTCTGGTTTGGAAGAGCAAATACAGTACTTATCCATGCACAATGTAATACACCAGCTCCAGAATTTCATAGTCTTACCTGGCTTTCTCACTGCATTTTAAACTGTGTAACACAAAACAAACTCAGTATTAACATTCTTTGTTTACTATCCTTCCACAGATAGTTCCAGGTCATAGGCATGTAGAAAACATCTCTCTGCAAATTTTTACTAATGTCCTCAAAATCTTGACATGGCTACTGTTCTCCCTTGAAAGAGTCCTTTAGATCCAGAAGATGGTCTACTACACTGCATACCTTAGAATCTGAACGTTTAGGGCCTCTCAGAGCAAACAGTTTTGTTAGTAAATTTCATGTAACTAGAATCCGTAAATCTCGGGGAAATGTGTTGTTTCATGTTATCTTAGAGCACCTCCTGGTGTTTAGATACTGAAGGTTTAAATCTTGGATACCCAAGTCCTTATTAGAGCCAGATAAATTATAATAATTCTTCACAGGAAGAATACAGAAATGATTGAATTTATAAATGTATAAATTATTACAAAGAAATAAACTGAGAGATTCTTGATTTGAATCAGCCTCTTCTTTTTCAAAAGAAATAAAAGCAATGTCTACTTACATGATAGTCCTGACTTTAAAAAACAATGAACACATTGGTTTTTAGCAGCAGTTGATGTTTTTTTTAAAAAACACAGTTTGTTTTTAGCCACCCAGCCACCCCTAACCCTACATAGAGTGCTTTCCTTCAAAAGAACTGATTATTGCATTAAAAACTAACAAACATTGTCTTGTTGTGATTGCATTCCCAGAGGGAGATGAGAGCCAGTCTCATTAAAGTCATTGTGTGGCCAGGTGGCAATTTTTCAGGTGTTTGGTCACGTTTTCATTCTTTCCAGCTGGTAAGATGAACCCAAGCACAGCCTCCTCCAGCCTCAGCTCTACCACAGAGTGGGTGAAAAAACAAAAAACACTGGGTCCAAAAAAGGTTAGGATGATAAATAGGGCAGCTGTCCCCATGGGTAATGAACCATTGCCAATCAATGCTAGCCCTGATTGTGCCCTGTAAGCTGGCGTCTGCAGCAGCAGGACCCTTTATCTTAGTCAGGTTCCAAGCAGTTATTAGGGATGGAAAAGGGTCAGAACTGCTTTCACCAGAGAAAGCAGGTTACAATTTGTCAGGGGCAAGAAAAAAAAATGGTTTGCAAGAAAACAGCATGGCTCATACAGTCATGCGTATTTAAGGATGAGGATCTAAATTCAATGCCTTTTGCCTCATGCCTACACACGGACCACTCAGTTTTCCCTAAACTTCTATTAAAGTAATCGAGAAAACTAGGAAACATCAGAGAAAAAAATAAAACAAGGACATATTACATTTTGCTGCATCTCAGTGGCTGAAATAATTTGAAGGCAGGGGAGATTGGGGAGATGAAAGCTAAAATGTCTTAAGATTATCTGTGGATTTCATTTATCCATACTAACCCTCACCCCAATTCCGTAGGTAATCCAGAGTCAACTGGAGTTCATGTCTCCCATATGGTTATGGAACAGCCATGTAAAGAGAGAGGAAAGCTTTTAGAATTGAGTTAAATTTTAAAAGCCTAACATATAACTGATTTCTCACTAATGTCATCTGCCTGTAACTAATAGGTAGCATGTCTTGGTATAAACACCATAAACTTGAAATTTCAAAATTCATAAATTGGTTAGTTAAAATGATCCTTCTATTTAAGTCTTTTTTCAATTTCTGCTATTTGTATATTATTAAAATACTTTTTAGTCTACTGAAGAAAATCAGCAGGTGCTTTTTAATTATTCAAACTCCTTTGGAAACCAAATTACTTAATGTAATTACATCTAGGATTTTTAAAAATACTAAGAAGAGCCATTTACAGTTCTTAGGGAATTTGACATACATATCTGACATTTTATAAAGAGACAGAATTGATTTCTCATTTTGACTTATTTTCATTTTGCTGTTCAGAAGAATTACAGAGCAACAATCAGAAAAAAGATGGCAATGCTTATCTTGGAGATAAAATGTGCTCTTTTCAGCTATGTAAATTTTATTTATGAAAATCCATTTTGTTTTGTTGTAGTTACACCCAAATGCATACATAATGAGCATGACATCTCTGGAAAAATAAATAAGGGAAGAATTTGCTCTTACTCGAGTAAAAGAACATTTTATAACTGAAAACAAAACAAATGTAGTTACTCAACATAAATATCCAAGCAGGCATAGACAGAATGCACAACCGCTACTATGAGAGAAAAAAACACTCAGCAATTAACAATATAATTTGCATGTTTTAAAACAATTTTATTTTCTTTTAGAAAGCCAGAATGTTATGAAACTGCTTTTCAATTATCTCCTAATTTTGAGTAAATTGGTAAGTGTTTTGGATGGAAAATGTAAGTGCAGCTGTTCTGACATGAAAACCTCCATAATTTCTTACTTGAGCCAACCAGTAAAGTACTGTCAACCTTTCAAAACTTCAGAAAAAGCCTCGAGCTAGCATTTATGCCCATCTCAATATGTAAAGGCTGCACTTGCCTGGGATTTGACTCTGGGGAAATTATTCTGAAAGGAGCAAGTCAGGAAGGTATAAGCACACAGACTTGTAACACAGCAAAACATTTTCCTTCCTAGTGCAATGAAAGAACAGCTGCACATTTCTCATGGCCCACAGTTATGATCTATGCGTACCAACAAAACACACAAATTCTGCTTTTTATATTAGTGTTCCTGCAACTGACAACAAAATCTCATTTCAAGCAGCTAAAACAAGGCATAAAGTAGAGCTCTCATGATCCAAACAGCTCTCACAGAGGTAACCATAAACTGTGCTTACAACCGCAAGTCTTAAAATAACTTGTAATTAGCATAAAGCCTCTAGGGCTTATCATAAATTGAACCATTTATTTTGAAAAAATTAACCCCTTTTCTTCTGAGAATTATCTCTAATTAAACAATTGAATTGACTTGCGGTCCTTTTTATGTCTCATTTAAGATTAGGATTTGCTCACCTCCATCATTGCTTTTACAAAGCACTGGTATTTTATTTTTCAGCCAGTTTGTCCTTATGAATATATTTATTCATCAGCTGTTCTGTGTTGGCCAAATAGAGAAACTCCTTTGACTCCTTGTAGGTTATCTTTAAGAAATGATACACATGACTCTCATCTAAAATTCTCATTTTTTTAATGAAGGTGTTTGTATACAGTAATTGCTTGTTGAGAGCTCTACTTGGCACAATATAAATACTATATGAACTTCCAAGTCCTGTAAACTTTTGCTGTTATATGAAATACAAAAAGCTGAACTTTCTGAAAGTAGGCAGTCCCATGACACCCCCCCATGCCCCCTCCTGCCATGTTCAGTAACAAAGAAACAGCTAGTAAGTGATGTTAGGTATCCACTATGGCCAGTAGGAAAGCTTCCTCATTAGGAATTGAATGGAAAACACTTGATTTAATATTTATATGCAAAATAGTTGTTCTATCTTAAAAGTTTGTTAGCTTAAGTAGCCATAATAATCACCCATTATGTTAGTCTCCAAAATCTTGTACTTGCTGTTAGTTCGTTCATGAAATTTTCCTTAAAAATAACAGTTATTGCAAAGATAAATTTTATCTCAGATATTCCCAGAACAATCTCCATCAGTAGAATTCAAAGAAGTGAGTTAATTGGGGCTGGCAGAGACTCCTCAATTCTTCAGCCTCACCTTACTCAGAGAAGCACTGATCCTCATCAAAACCCTTCCACTTATTGCTGTGTGATTTCTGGTACCTCATTCCGCTTCCTGCACCTTGGATTCCTTAGATGGAGGCTACATGAGTATTTCTGATCCTCCGAAGAGAGAACTGAAGTTTACCTTATAAAATTTTAACGATTGCTCTGATAGTGTTTTAATTCCTAATTTAGGTCAAAGTGTATGATGTCAATGTTAAAAGGAAAATAATGACTCTCAGGGACGACTTTCCACAGGTGGAAGCCAGCTTTGCATTTTGGTGCTTATAGGTAACAGGATCATGAGGAAATATGGGAATTGTTGGATGGTGATAATAAATGTAGGTTTTTCCATAATCTACACTTTAAGTTGATATAATTGATAGATATATAAACCCATATTGTATTTGTGAAGCCAAAAACACAACAGGAAATACTTATGTCATGGGTATTTTATTACATCTGTGGATATTTGTCTTCGTTTGCTTTTCCTCATGAGATAGGATTTTAGCTTTTGGATCCAAGTGTTACAGGTTCACTAGCTGGATTTCCTATGTTCTGCAATTTTCTGAGTAACCTCCATTAATCTAGATTCTCAAGAGACTTGAAGGCTATTAGATCCTTTAAATTGAAGACTTGTCCTTTTGTGTGCTTCACAGAGAATACACATTGAATTTCTATCTTATCCACACAGAGAAATGTTGATTTAAAACAAGTGTATATGGGGCCGGGTGCGGTGGCTCACACCTGTAATCCCAACACTTTGGGAGGCCAAGGCAGGCGGATCACGAAGTCAGGAGTACAAGACCAGCCTGGCCAACATGGTGAAACGCTGTCTCTACTAAAAATACAAAAATTATCTGGGCGTGGTGGCACGCGCCTCTAATCCCAGCTACTCAGGAGGAGGCTGAGGCTGGAGAATTGCTTGAACCCGGAAGGCAGAGGTTGCAGTGAGCCAAGATCCCACCACTGCATTCCATTCCAGCCTGGCAACAGAGCGAGACTCCATCTCAAATAAAAAAAAAAAAAAAAAGAAAGAAAGAAAAAAGAAAGAAAAGAAAAAGAAAAAAAAAAAGCAGGTGTATATGTAACTTCTTTGGGTTTCTTTAATAACACTTTGTTGTTATTATCAGTTTATCCCTAAAGAGCAGCTTTTAGATATTTTCTTTTCTCAAACTGCCTACTTAAGAGTCATAGCCTCCTTCTATACTATTAGAAAATAGTAAATTACACAGTGTTAGAAAACATAGAGCCATGGATATAGTAAGGTAAATATACCTAGCATTGTCTCTGATGAAATGCCCCCTTTTTAAAGTACTTAAATGCAAACTGGCTAAAAATAGAATATTTTAAGAAATGTTTTGAATCTTCATGTATAGTCTATACAACTATTCTAAACCTGATTGAGAATGCCAACACATCTTAAAACAGGTTTGAGAATGCCAACACATCTTAAAACAGGTTCCAAAAATAATTAGTCTTGGTTGGGCATGGTGACTCATGCCTATAATCCCAGCACTTTGGGAGGCTGAGGCAGGAGGACTGCTTGAGTCTGGGTGTTCGAGACCAGCCTGGACAACATAGTGAGACCTTGTCTCTGCAAAAAAAATAAAAATATTAGCTGGGTGTGTTGGTGTACACCTGTAGTCCCAGCTACTCGGGTGGTTGAGGCAGAAGAATTGCTTGAGCCGGGGAGTTTGAGGCTGCAGTGAGCCCTGATTGTGCCACTGCACTCAGCCTGGGAAACAGAGTAAGACCCTGTAACAATAATAATAATAATAATTAGTCTTAATCAGTGCAGAAGCCAAGAGGTATTTTGCTACTCCACCCCACCCCACCCCCAATCTAAGTAAAAACCTTATCTTACTTTTAAGTGCAATTTCAAAACAAGCACTTAAGCCACCTCCATTGCCATATTCTCTCCCCAAACCTCCCCTAAGAGAAATTCTGGAAACACACCGTTTTTATTAAGACACCATTTTAATGGTAAAGATAAATTTTCTCATCTTCTCTCTCAAAGTTAATGAGAGCCTGACTAGTACATTGAAAAGAGGACTGGCCTATCATAAGGTAGATTCTTTCCAGGTCTGGATGAACACCTAACAAGCTTGGGCAAGTCCTTCCACATTTTGGGGGTATCAGTTGTTTCCTTCATTTTAACCTAGGGCAAATGGACCAGGTACATAGACTCTAAGAGTCCACACCTGTTGATGTTTAACCTGAGTCATGGTAAACTGTAAAAATACCAACTGAACCTTCTGAATTTGCATATTCACACTAATTATTTAGAATCACTAATAATTTTAGTAGATACTCCTGTTTGATATCATTCAACCCTGATACTAACAAAATATAAAAATATATGGAAAGGTAATAGAAGGTAGGGGAGAATTTAAGTAAAATATTTGATTCTACTGAAGAATAATCTTACAGATTGCAGAACCAAACGGCTTTGCAATTTTGTGCAGTAACTTCTGACATTTGTCAATAAAATGTATTTGAGGCATTCACTAGACAGACTTGAGAACACCACTGGTAATAACTGTCTAGAGTACAATTTGCAGTTAGCAAATAAGATATACATGTTCTGGTAGAACCTATGCTTACTACAAGAGTTTTTCTAACGTGAGCCATGTATTTATAATGTAAAAGAGGGGGTTCTGAATACATCATCTAAGACTAAAAGAATTATTCATGGTGTCCCTGGAAGCCTGGGTAGAGAGGATGGAAAATTTCCCAGGTCAAAGTCCATTTCTGTCAATAAGATTTTGCATACATGGATCATGTGAATCTATCTTTTTGGTGGGTATAGAAAGTGTTTAGATAGGGAGACACGGAATTGTGATGCTTAACAACCATTTCCTAATAGAAACTCTCACCTCTTGATAGGGATACATTTTATCATTTCAAAAATATGATTTTCTTGAAAACTTCAGAAAAAGATTTCGTATCCTCCCCTGATAAAAAAACATTTTAACACCTTTAGTGTGCAATTTTCCATAGCTCATTATTTCTGTCCTTCCCTCTCTCTCTTTCTGTAGATGTAAGATATTGTTCTGTTGCCCAGGCTGAAGTGCAGTGGCACGATCACAGCCTACTACAACCTCAAATTCCTGTGTTCAAGCAATCCTCATGTCTTAGCCACCCAAGTAGCTAAGACTAGAGTTGCATGCCACCACACCCAGCTACTTTTTAAAAATTTTTTTGTAGAGACAGGGTCTCACTATGTGGCCCAGGCTAGTCTCAAACTCTTGGCCTCAAGTGATCCTCCCACCTCAACCTCCCAAATTGCTGAGATTACAAATATCAGCCACTACATCCAATTCTGTATCCTTCTCTATGAAAATATCACTTCCTTTTATTGATATTGTTTTTCTCATTTATTCACATAATGTTTGGTCTGGATGCTAATCCTTGTCCTGCTGCTAACTTCCATTTGTTCCTCTTAACCTCTCTAGGATATATATTTCTCTTGCTATAAAGTTAAAGCCTTGAATTGTGTAATTTTTAAAAAATTATTTTAACCTTTTCACCATAAAATACAATAAGTAGAGAAAATCTACATTTAAAAATGTGTAGCTAAATGAATGATTACCACCCTTCTAAGCACAACCCAGTTTAAGAAATATAACTTTTTCAGCCACTTGAGCCGCTCTTCATAAGCCTTATTCCAGACACAATCCTCAATATTACTGATACTCTGATCTTTACATTACTCACCTAGGTATCTTTATACCTTTATAGACCAAGGGGGCATCCACACACATCGCAGTTTTTTCTTCCCTTGTATCCCATCTCTATTACTATAATAATGCTGCATAACAAACAACCACAAAATGAACTACAGTAGTACACAACAGTAAGTTCTCATTATGTCTGGAGTAGTCAGTTGGGAGCACTACTGATGTTAGCAGAGCTCGCTCATATATCTGCATTTATAGGCTTCCAGCTCCTGGATGCTGGCCTCAGCTTGGATGATCTTGATGGCTTGGCTATATTCCTTCTATTTCCCAGTTCCCAGCAGGCTAAAGTGCAGAAATGAAACAGCCAAAAAAAACTAAAGCCAACAACAAAAAGCAAATATATAAGACATTCTGAGGCTTAGGTTTGTATTAGCACACTGCCACTTCTACTTCCTCCTAGGAAAAAGCAAGTCACATGGCCATGTACTGTGTCAGAATGGAGGAACACTGCAAAGTAAGATGGCAAAAGACATGAATATAGGGAGCAGCGAAAAAATGGAGCCATCTTTACCATCTACCATAGTCTTTACGCATGACTACAATTATTCATTCCCACATACATGCTGAGATATATTTAGTGAGTGGTGACACTCACAAGACTCCCCAAAACATCTCATCCCATAGAGCATCAAGTTTAAAATTCAGCAACTTGTGGTAGACATATATCAGGACTTGATGCAGATTAGGTTTCCTGGAACGTGTAACCTGAGAAAGAAATTAGCACGCCCTATAATTATTTGGGAGTACTCTTGAGACAAACACTTGTAGAAAACAGTAAAAGAAGTATTAGACAGATGGAGATGTTGATCTGTGATTCAGTTCCAAGATAGCCCCAGGTAACCCAAAAGAAATTCTACAGCTTAGAGTGGCCCCTCATAATTTTGGGTATAAAGGGCTGGAACTTCATGCCCAACGTGAATCAGAGCGGTCCCTGTAAGAATATAAGACCTTGGGAAATAAGCCATTGGAAATGCCCAAAGGAGGGATGACAACTAAGGACTATCTTTCACGAGCACTCCCAGCAGATGAGAAAATAAGTCCTTCATTCCTGAGGGGTATCTAGGCAGAACAACACACTCTCCACCACAAGTATAGATATGGGTCGTCCCCATCTAGAGGCCTATGAATTAAAAGACAAATCATCATATAGTGGTGAAATCAGGCGAAACCAGGCAAAATAGTCACAATAAACACTGCCATTCACACAGGGAAAGAGAGGAGGCACATTGTACTCACTGGTACATAGCAATTCTACAATCCCACTGGATGGCGGGTCTATTTTTAGGATGAATAATATTTTCTGATAATGCCCTGGTTTGGCTTCCTGGGAGTGGCTCCTCAGTCAGTTATTTTCCACAGCCCTTGGCTCCATGTTCTTGGAATTCTTCTTTTTCCATCACCTTATTTGGCCATTTTTGAAGAGAACATGAAAAAATACACCCTTTGAACGACTTTCTCAGCCTGCTTCTTGCCTGTAGAAAGTTGAGGTTCCATATGTCTTTCAGCATTTTGAACAGTCCACATTAATGGCAGTTTTACTAGTATAGCAGCATAAAAACTTTCTGGGTTTCCTATGGTCTTTAATCCAGCCCATGTCATTTCCCAAAAGCTGTCAACCGAATTACTAAAATCCCCCCACCAATTTAATTGCTGCTACAGCTATATTTGGCATGTCAGACTACAGTGGGAAATATTCTTATGATTTCTAGAAGCCAGAATTCTAGGTCATGGAGGAAGATAGCAACTGTCTGGGTTCCTGTCTACAACTAAAAGCAATAAAGAGAAATAATAAGAAAAATGAAACTATGCAAATTATGCCCTCAGCATAAGCTGAACATAGAGAATACCCAAACTTCATGATAACTGTAAGTAACAAAAAGAATAAACACCAAATCCCCATGCATGTTTTCTCATGGTCTTACCCTGCTGGCCACTTTTGTGGTAAACAAAAGCACACCTAGAAAAATATTAAAAGGCAAAAAAGACACATCATGCAGAGAGAGAGAGAGAAACATAGCAAATAACTTAAAATATACATAACTATAAACTATTGTGTCAGAGTGTAAAATAAAAATTGCAACCATATCAATATAAGTATAAATGGGCTAAATATAAATGTAAAAAAATGGGCTAAACTATTAATAAAAGGAAAGGATTTTCAGTTTGGTACACAGAGCAAGATGTAACTATATGCTACATACAAAAAACATACATAAAACAAGGTGAATCAGAAAATCTAAAATTAAGAGATGAACAAAACATTAAAGTCAATGGAAACAATAAGAAATCAGGAAATGTGATCTGCTATCAGCCAAACTAGAATTCAATCCAAAAAAATTAAATATAATGAAAATGCTAAAAGTCACAACTTAATACTAAAGAGTTGTAAGATCTAGACAACATGTAAAACAGGGTAGATTTTATAACCATATACCAAACTTTATAAGCATATACCAAACTTACAGCCATACAGTAAATAATACACCTCTTCTCAAGTGCAATAAAACATTTACAAAACATAATCAAATATTAAGTCACAAAGAAAATATTAGTAAGTTTCAAAAAGTAGAAATATCACAACAATAAATATCATAATGCAATAAAAACTAGAAATTGTTAACAGAATTAAAGAGCAAAAAGACTCTTCCATGCAAATTTTAAGAAAAAATGTTTATTGGAAAACATTCTACCTAAAGGGAAAATACAAACTTACATGACAAAATTTCTGAAAAATAATAATAATGGAAAGATGTATTGAAATTAGTATTTAGAGGAAAAGTCACAGAACTAAATAAACTAAATATTTCTGATTTAAAAATTTTTGATGAAATTAAGAAATTAAAAACCCAGCTCAAAAAACAATAAAAAAGTAAAAAGAAAGCACAAAGAAGCATAAAATTAGATAAAAGTAGAAATTAATCAATTAAAAATAGAAAAACAGTAGATTTATTAATCAAATTCCTATACTCTGGTTTCTCTTAAGATTTGATATAAATCTTTTGCCATTGAAATCAAATTCCTGTAAGTTTGAAGAAATTAATAAAATAGGGGAGAAATTATAAAATAAAAAAATAGAAGATGACAAAGGGAAACAACCACTGAAACAAAAATTTAAAATATCGTAAGTGACTATTTTGCAGACCTCTATGCAAATAGCTTTGAAAACAGAGGAAATGGATAATTTCTTAGGGCAATAAAATAAATGATATTTGACTCAGTTATAGATAGACAACATTTTCCATAGAAGATAAAAAGTAAGTTATTAAGAAACAACATCACCAAAAAAGCACCGTGCCCAGATAACTTTGGAAAAAAATTCTACCAAATCATCAAAGATTTGATATTTCCAATGTTTTATAGAGTGCTGCAGAACATTAAAGATGAATAAAACGTTCCTAATTTTTAAGAAGCAAGTACTACACTAATACCTAAATCTAAATTTTTAAAAATACAAAAAAAAAACCTACAGAGCAGTATGTTTATGGATATTGATGTAAAAATACCAACTAAAACATTAGCAAACAGAATCTTATACATTGTGAAATCAATACAACACAACTAAGTGGAATTTCTTTCAGAATGCAAAGTTGGTCCAATATTAGATAACCCATTGGTATTATAATCCACATTATTAAATCTAAGAAAAAAATTTATGTATCTCTATAGATAATGAAAGATCCTCTGATGAAATTCAATACTGATTCCTGGTGAAAACACTAAAAAAAAAAGAAACTTAAAATTTCTTTCTTAGCATGATAAGATAGATAGATAGATATCCTAAGCCAATATCTTACTAAATGGGAAAATATCAGAACCATTTTCATTAAGATTATAAACAAGGCAAGGATGACCACCACCCTTATGACTATACACCATTGTATCAGAGGTATTACCTATGCAATTAAAGAAGAGAAACCAATTAAAGGTATAAGAATTGGTAAAGAAGGAGTAAAATTATTGCTACTCACAATAATATTTGGTTGGTGCAAAAGTAATTGCAGTTTTTCCAATTAAAAGTAACAGTAAAAACCACATTTACTTTTGCACAAACCTAATAGTATGCCTAAAAAACTTTAGAGAATCAATGATACAAGAAGCGTTACCCATGAAATAATTCAATGAAGTTGCAGAATGTAAAAATAATATGGTGAAATCAGCAACCTTATTTAAAGGAGCAAACCTGTTAAAGATTATAATGGTAGAGAAAACCTCATTTACAATATCAACAAGGAGAGTAAGTATATAGGAATAAACTTAGCAAATCATGTGTGAAACCTATATGAAGAACTTTAAAACAAAGAAACTTCCAGGTTCAGCTGCATGTAAAGGGCTTGGATGTTATCACTTCTGTCTACAGCAAGAAAAATTTGTAAATCAATGACTTTTCTTGGACCCATAAGGAAATTGAAGTTTCAGCATAAATCAATACCCCCAAATCCAGAGAGACAGGCATTTACAGAGAGGCACAGCTAAGATCTGCTTACCTGAAACTTAAGCTTCTTGAGCCATCATCTGGTAGGAACACTTAAGTAATTATTTTGGTGAATTGCTGGAGACTGAGCGTGAACTAACATGAGCATGAGAAACTCCTTGATGGCTGAGGTCTGAGGCAGACCCCTAAATTTTCAGGAGCTTTATCTCCAGGAAACCCAACAGATAATCATTCCATCATGCCTCCGAAGGGAGAGGGAAAGAGGAATAATTGTAATCTTTGAGCCTTCTTTAAAATAAAGGCCTACTATTTAAGAGAAGAGGCATTTTTTGAGGTTATGTTACATGAGGGAAGGTCATTCCACCCATTCCAAGCCCTTCTAGCTTTCCTGTCTCACCTCAGAGAAAAAAATAATCAACAGGAGCCAGGGCTTCAACGAAATGGACTAGGAAGACTGCATCCAAGAAAGGGAGGAGGGAGCAGAAAGAAAAGAAAAAAAAGCTGTACCACTGGGAAGACAGTGTTGATGGTCATAGCCAAAAGGTACAGACCATTCCCCTTCACCAAAACACTGAGATGTAATTTTAACATTATATATAGACTGCTATTCCTCCCCACATTTTACTACCAAACCATCAGAGCTCCAGTATAATAATAATTGATTACATACAAAAGAGCTACAAGACACTGACTTTCTCTGAAGGAAGAGAATTTAGGAATCCCTCAAGGATAGAGGCAAAAACAAGGACACTGAAGGGTTCTGAAATCTGTGGCAGCTATAGCTACAACAAATATTAAACCCATATTAACATAAATTTTCTCACTAAAAACATATTTACCTCAGCCCCTAGTATACAATACAATGTCTAGCTTTCAATACAATGCTATGAGGAATACCAAAAGACAAGAAAAACAGTCCGAAAAGACAAACCAATCATCAGAGTCAGACTCAGATGTGACACAGATGTTGGAATTATCAGATGGGGAATTTAAAATAACTATGGTTAGTATGTTAAGGGCTCTAACAGAAAAAGACAGCATATAAAAATGCGTAATGTAAGAAGATAGATGGAAACTCTAAGAAAGACTCAAAAGGAGGTGTTAGAAATCAAAAACATAGTAATAGAAGTAAAGGATTCCCTTGATGAGGTCATCAGGAGGCTGAACATAGCCAAGGAAAAAATCAGTGAGCTTGATGATAAGGCAATAGAAACTTCTCAAACTGAACTGCAAAGAGAAAAAAAAGAAAGAGGGAAATGAACCCAACAAAACAGGACGTCCAAGAACTGTGGGACAATTTCAAAAGGTGTAACATCAGTAGAAGAAGGAAAAAATGAAGCAGAAGAAATATTAGATGTAATAATGGCGGAAAACTTTCCAAAAATAATGACAGAAACTGAAACAGACCCAGAAAGCTCAGAGAACACCAAATAGTATAAGTAACTGATATGGTTTGGCTGTGTCCCCACCCAAATTTCATCTTGAATTCCCACATGCTCTGAGAGGGACCTGGTAGTAGGTAATTGAATCATGGAGGCAGGTCTTTCCCATGCTGTTCTCATGATAGTGAGTAAGTCTCACAAGATATGATGGTTATTATAAGGGGGAGTTTTCCTGCATAAGCTCTCTCTTTGCCTGCTGCCATCCATGTAAGACGTGACTTGCTCCTCCTGGCCTTTCACTTGATTGTGAGGCTTCCCCAGCCATGTGAAACTGGAAGTCCACTTGAGCCTCTTTCTTTTGTAAAATGCCCAGTCTCAGGTATGTCTTTATCAGCAGCGTGAAAATGGACTAATATAGCAACCCTCACCCCCACCTTCAAAAAACCACCCCTGCACCTATCATATTCAAACTTCAGAAAACCAAAAACAGAGAAAACCTTAAAAGTAACCAGAGGAAAAAACATATTACCTGTACAGGAACAAAAATAAGAATTACAGTGGACTTCTCAGAAACCATGCAACCAAGAAAAGAACTGAATGAAAAGAATGGAGTGAATATTTAAAGTGTTGAAAGAAAAAGAATCCACCAACTTAGAATTGTATATCTAGCAAAATGACACTTCAAAATTAGGAGAGAAATAAACACTTTATAAGACAAACAAAAACTGAGGTAATTCATCACCTGCAGACACAGTTAGTAAGAAAAGTTTAAAGAAGTTCTTCAGGCAGAAGGAGAATCATGTGGTTCAGAAACATGGATCTACAAGGAAAGAGAGAGAAATGAGAGAATAAATTAAGGTAAAACAAAATATTTTATTTTTCTTATACTTAAGTGGACTAATAGATGACTGTTTAATGATAGCAATATAATAAGTAATTTCAGCATATAGATCAGTGAAATGGGCAGGAGGGAAGAATGGGG
The DNA here is from genome assembly GCF_029281585.2 of Gorilla gorilla gorilla. Classification (NCBI taxonomy): domain Eukaryota; kingdom Metazoa; phylum Chordata; class Mammalia; order Primates; family Hominidae; genus Gorilla; species Gorilla gorilla. The sequence continues at coordinate 89,825,174 of NC_073231.2, forward strand.
AATAATATTCTATTATAAAGCAACTATAGTCTACATGAAGTGGCATACTGTTACGTGAAGTTAGACTTATATTAGTTAAAACATATATTGTAAACTCTAGAGCAATCTCAAACTCTTTAAAAGTATAATTGATATGCTAAGAGAAGGGATAAAATGGAATCATATAAAATGCCCAGTTAAAAACATAGAAGGCAGAAAAAGAGGGGAAAGAAGAAACAAAGAATAAATGCAACAGATAGAAAACAGTTATAAGCACGGTACCTGTAAGTCTAAATATATAAATAACCATCACTTTAAGTGTAACAAACTGGTCTAAATACACCAAATAAAAGAGATTTTCAGAGTTGATAAGAAATTAAGATACAATCTATGTTGTCTATAAGCAGTCCACTTTAAATTTTAAAAGACTCAGATTAAAAGTAAAGGGATGAAGAAGAATATACGATGCTGACATATATCAATAGAAAGCTGGGGCAGCTATATTAAGGTCAGACAAAGCAAATTTCAAAACAAATAAAATAAGCAGGAGTAAAAAGGAGCACTGCATAATGATAAAGGAGTCAGTTCTCCAATATCTTTGTGAAGATATATTCACCTAACAACAGAGCATCAAAACATGTGAGGCAAAAACTGAAAGAACTGAAAGGATAATTAGACAAGTACTCCATTATAGTTAGAGACTTCAACACTTCTATTCAGTAATTAGTAGGAAAAGTAGAGAGAAAATCAATAAGACCATAGATTATCTGAATTATCAATCATTATCAATCAACTTGATCTAATTGATATTTATAGAATATTCCATCCAATAACAGCAAAATGCATAATCTTCTAAAACTCAGAACATTCACCAAGACAGACTACATAGTGAGCCATAAAACACATATTAACATAGGTAAAAGAATAAAAATCATACAAAGTATGTTTTTAGACCACAATGGAATTAAGCTAGAAATCAATAACAGAAAAATAGCTGGAAAATCCCTAGATATTTGAGAATTAAACAGCATACTTTAGAATAAGCCATGAGTCATGAAAGAAATCTAAAGAGGAATCTAAATATATTTGGAAATAAATGGATCCAGGATACACGGTCAGTATTTAAAAGTAAATTGCTTTCCTACGTACCATCAATGAACAATTGGAATTTGAAATTTTAAAACAATACCACTTGCCACTGCACCAAAACTAGAGAGGAAAAAAAAGAAAAGAAATATTCAGGGATAAATCTAACAAAATATGTATAAGTAGAAAACTACAAAGCTCTGATGAAAAAAGAAAATATAAAAAATATATAAATTAATAAAAAAATTATGTTCATGGATTGGAATGTCCAATACTGTCAAGATGCCAATTTTTCCCAACTTTATCTATAGAGCCAAGGGAATCCAATCAAATTCCTAGGAATCTATTTTGTAGATATCAACAAGCTAATCCTGAAGTCTATATGGAAGGGCAAAAGGTCTACAATAGCCGACATAATACTGGAGAAATGTAACAAGTTAGATGACATACTACTGAATTTCAAGACTTACTACAAAGCTACCATAATCAAGGCAGGATCGTATTGGCAAAAGAATAGATATATAGATGAATTGAATAGAATGGAGACCCCAGAAAAAGACACACACAAATAAAGTCAACTGAGTTATGTCAAAAAAATTCAATAGAGAAAGAAAAGTTTGTTTTATAAAATAATGCTGAAAAAATAATGTCCATATGTGAAAAAATTAATCCAGATACAAGTCTTATACCTTTTACAAAAATTATCTAAAAATAGAGTGTAGACCTAACTGTAAAGTGTAAAACTGTGAAATTTCTATAAGGAAACAGGAGAAAATCTACAAGACCTTGAGTTTGATAAGTTTTTAACACAACACCAAAAGCAAAATCTATGAGAGAAAAAAATTGGTAAGTTTATTGATTTTGTAGCAATTGTGAAAGGAAGTTCTTTTAGGATTTGGCTCTCTGCTTGCCTATTGTTGGTGTATAGGAATGCTAGTGATTTTTGCACATTGACATTGTATTCTGTGACTTTGCTGAAGTTGCTAATCAGCTTTAGAAGCTTTGGGGCTGAAACAATGGGATTTTCTAGATATAGGATTATGTCATCTGCAAACAGAGACAGTTCCTATTTGAATACCCTTTATTTCTTTCTCTTGCCTGCTTGTCCTGGCCAGAACTTCCAATACCATGTTGAATAGAAATGGTGAGAGAGGGCATCCTTGTCTTGTGCCAGTTTCCAAGGAAAATGCTTCCAGCTTTTGCTTATTCGGTATGATATTGGCTGTGGGTTTGTCATATATGGCTCTTACTATTTTGAAGTATGTTTCCTCAACACCTAGTTTATTGAGAGTTTTTAACATAAAGGGATGTTAAGTTTTATCAAAGGCCTTTTCTGCATCTATTGAGAAAAACGTGGTTTTTGCCTTTAGTTCTGTTTGTGTGATGAATAACATTTATTGATTTGCATATGTTGAACCAACCTTGCATCCCAGGGGTGAAGCCAACTTGACTGTGATGAACAAGCTTTTTGATATGCTGCTGGATTTGGTTTGCCAATTTTTAATTGAGGATATTTGCATCAATGTTCATCAAGGATATTGGCTTGAAGGTTTTGTTGTTGTTGCTGTTATTGTTGTATCTCTGCCAGGTTTGGTATTAGAATGATGCTGGCCTCATGGAATGAGTTATGGAGGGTTCCCTTCCTTTCAATTTTTTGGAATAGTTTCAGTAGAAATGGTACCTCATCTTCTTTGTACCTCTAGTAGAATTCAGCTGTGAATCCATCTGATCCTGGGCTTTTATTTGTTGGTAGACTAGGTAGTGCTGCCTCAATTTTAGAACTTGTTATTGGTCTATTCAGCAATTCAATTTCTTCCTTGTTCAGTCTTGGGAGGGTGAATGTGTCCAGGAATTCATCCATTTCTTCTAGATTTTCTAGTTTATATACATAGAGGTACTTATAGTATTCTCTGATGGTTGTTTGTATTTCTGTGGAGTCAGTGTGATATCCCTCTTATCAATTCAAATTGTGTTTACCTAGGAATACAGCTAACAAGGGAAGCAAAGGACCTCTTCAAGGAGAACTACATGCCACTGCTTAAAGAAATCAGAGAGGACACAAATGAATGGAAAACACATTCCATGCTCATGGATAGAAAGAACAAATATTGTGAAAACAGCCATACTGCCCAAAGTAATTTATACATTCAATGCTATTTCCATGAAACTACCATTGGCATTCTTCACAGAATTAGAAGAAAACTATTTTAAAATTCATACAGAACCAAAAAAGAGCCCGAATAGCCAAGACAATCCTAAGCAAAAGAACAAAGCTGGAGGCATCATACCCAGCTTCAATACCCATCAACACCCAACTTCAAGCTATACTACAAAGCTATAGTAACCAAAACAGCATGGTACTGGTACAAGAATAGACAAATAAACCAATGGATCAGAATAGAGAACTCAGAAATAAGACCACACACCTACAACCATCTGATCTTGACAACCCCTGACAAAAATAAGCAATGGGGAAAGAATTCCCTATTTAATAATTGGTACTGGGAGAAATGAGTAGCCATATGCAGAAAATTGAAACTGTATCCCTTCCTTAAACCATTTATAAAAATCAGCTCAAGGTGGATTAAAGCCTTCAACGTAAAACTCAAAATTTAAATGTAAAACTCTAGAAGAAAATCTAAGCAATAACATTCAGGACATAAGCATGGGCAAAGATTTCATGATGAAAATGCCAAAAGCAAATGCAACAGAAGCAAAAACTGACAAATGGGATCTAATTAAACTAAAGAGCTTCTGCACAGCAAAATAAACTATCATCAGATGGAAGAGTTTGAACAACAAAATAAATCAGTGTTGAATTATAATCCAAAGTATATCTATGAGTCCATACTAATATAAATCAATGATTGAATAAATTAATGGGGAAAAACAGACAAATCTCCCATGCAGAATTTATATAGACATTCTGCCTTCAAGCAGAGGGAGCATAACTCCCTACTCCTTAAATGTTAGCCTTGCATAGTGATTTCTTTCTAAAGAGTACAGTAGGAAAAGCAGAGGGGGAGTAACTTATGAGTGGAGAAACCTGACCCACATCACCTCAGTCAGGGGAGCAAGATCAACATCAACAGTGATGTCATGTTGATAGTATGAGGCCTTCTTCCCAAGAATCCTTATACTGACTTTAATGAGAAAAATGTCAAACAAATCCCAATTAAGAAACGTTCTACAAAATACCTGACCAGTACTCCTCAAAACTATCAAGGTTATCAAAAACAAGGAAAGTCTGAGAAAGTGCCACAGGCAAGAAGAGTCCAAGAAAATGATGAATACATGTAACGTGGTTTCCTGGATGGAATTCTGGGACAAAAAAAGGGGGGACATTAGGTAAAAACTAAGGAAATCTGAGTGAATTATGAACTTTAGTTAATAATAATATATAAATATTTGGCTAATCACAAAAATCTACCATATACTAATATAAGATATTAATAATAGGAAATGCTGAGAGTGTCTGAGCCCAGTGTCAAGGGGTAGAGCAGGTAACCCCTCCTATGGTGGAAGGGTACTGTAACATTAGACAGCAAAAGGCATGAACATCAACAAGATGAGGAATTATAATCTCTTCAATGTGATAGATACCTAAATCTCTTTGAATTTGCAAGTTTTCCCTCTATCTCTTCTATTTTGCCCTCTATCTCTTCTATTTTATCCTTAAAATTTACTTGATGAAGGTTGTTTTTCTATAAATGTTCTCACGATATGGGTTTGGCTGATTGAATTCCCATAGAGTAGTTCCATGTATCTTCTGGCTGCTATGTAACTTGTAAATTCGTTGTTGGATCCAGATAATTGATCAGAGGCAAGTATCTGTTTTGGGTATGACCCTAGGTAGTGGTACGATCTTTCAGCAAAAGGCACATAGTGTCTAGTTGTCTCTCTTTTTGTGATGTTAGCAGCCACAGACGCTTAATACTTAGATCTTAAGTGGCTGCAAATAGTGACATTCTTTGGGTTTTTTTTTTAACTTTTAGAGATTTCTAAAATCAACTTTAATGAGGTATAAGTTATATACAATAAAATTTACGAATTTTAAATGGAAAGAAAAAAGTTTGCCAAAATAAAAATGCATGATTGTAATTGGTCCGTTGAATTTTGCTGTCTTACATGCAAATGAAAGCATTATCTATACAATCATTCTTTCCCCTTTATTTACGGAGAACAAAACACAGTTTTTCAAAGAACAAAACTGTGGGAAAATGTATCTCTTTTTCTGTTCACTGACATCACTGGTAATCCTATCCTGGCATAAGAGAGAGTAACATTAAACTTCAGACTGAAATACAGTTTCTAGATCTCTTTCATTTGTATAGCTCATCATACTTTGAAACAACATTTGTTTTCTCATTTGATACAAATGACCACATCATAAGAAGGCAAAGTAGATATTGCCAATACCATAGCTGTATTGAATTTGGACAATGAGGGAGGTGAAGTTGGGGGGAGAAAATAAGAAATAAATATGTAAAAAATAAAATAAGCATGCATGTGTATGACAGAAGATGAGGAAAACTTATTGACAAAGCTCATAATGTTGGGTAGAAGTGACCATTATCAGTTTGAAAATACATTCAGGTTTTTAGGCTTTGAGAAGAGTCACATAGCTAGGGCCAATAAAAATATATAGAAACCTATTCACAAGCAACAACAAAAAACTCTCTTTGTGAAAATCAGACGGAGAAATTGGAAAGTAAAATAAACTAAATTCCTTTTCCCAAGTCAGACTTTTACATTTTTTCAAAGGTGTATCTGCATTGGCAGGAATAGAAAGAACACTGGAGGAAAAAAGAACTGGCTTTAAGTCCCAATTCTACCATGTACCTGGGTGACCTTGGGTGATTTGCAAACCTCTGTGCTCTAATTACCTCATTTGAATAATGAGAAAATAATGTCTATTTCTGAGGACTGTAGAAGAAACTAAATAAAATGGCGCATAGAATATTCTGGGACAAACACTATTTCTAATGAAAGCTCAGCTCCTACAACATTGTGTGGGGTCACCGGGACCCATTCACTAAGGTACTTGGGCTCCTTTTCTCTCAATAACTCAGAAACTGTTCCCAGGGAGAGAAAAACTTACAATTTTATTCACCTTCAGTAACTTCTTCAGCCAAGACAAACTGGCAAATGGATTATGCAACCAGTATATTATTATGAAAATTGACATTAGCTATGGTCCAGAAAAACTTATCCAATTTAAAGCAAAAACAAAATCATTTCTCAAAAAAGCAGGCTTCTCCTTTCTGCCAAAGTTTTTTAGTTTGTTCTCTAAACAGGACTCCAATTATCATTTTGATACAAAGTTTATAAATGTCTTTGATTATAAAATGTTATCTATACAAGTTACATAGCAGTAATACTTATGGATTATATTATCACATAATTATTTATACCCATAAATAAATAACAAAAGCAATAAATCATAATTTTTACTTCAAGGCCTCAAAACCACTCCTCTCAAACAGTACACTGAGCAATAAAAGAAAATTGCAGAACAATATAGAAAGTATAATGCTATTTACATAAATTTTAAAATATGGAAAAAATATTTAGTGCTTTACCATTTGTATTATATATATGATACATATATTGATTTAAAATGTGTGTGTATCATAAATATAATATAAAAAACACCAACCTCCCCTGGGGAAGGAGAGGAATTATTAGGTAGAAACTTCAAATGTATCTGTAATATATTGTTTCTTAGCAAATATCTGAAGCACAGATGGTAAAATGTTATGATTTGAAAAATCTAGCTATTAAGAAAAAAGGTGTTTATTATATTTCTCATTATACTCTGCTATATTATGTGAGAATTTTAGAATTATTAAAACTAAAGCAATGTATGTGCATAAAAAAATGCTTTAAATGATAATAAAGGGTACAATATGAAAATGTAGGCCTTCCTAATCTATTTGTACTATCCCAGGTTAGCTTGCTGAAATTATCACTTTTGATCAAATACGTTTTAGTTCTTCTACAGTTATCTCAGTTAAAATATATACTACTTGTCCTAATTTTATTAATTTGAAGGAAAATCTATTAACATCCTTCCATAAAACATAGAAGAACTAGCTCCCTGACACTGTGCTCTTTCATCCCCCTCCTCCTCTCAAATTTATTGGTCATCGTTCAGCAATTTGAAACTCTAAGTAATGTTACTTTGGCAAGATATTCATCAATTACAAGGCCCAAAGACCCTCACCTTGCCCTTGTTCTTGGCAGTTTAAATCTCATTTGTTTTTTTTCCTTTGGTAAGATTATAATTTGGAGAAGAAATGGAATAATTGAACTAGAAGCCCATGATCATCTTTTTATTATTTTTAATTGTGGTAAAATGCACATAACATGAAATTTACCACCTGTATTATTCCATTTTCATGCTGCTAATAAAGGCATACCCAAGACTGGGTAATTTATAAAGAAAAAGAGGTTTAGTGGATTCATAGTTCCACATGGCTGAGAAGGCCTCACAATCATGCCGGAAACCAAAGGAGGAGTCAAGTCATGTCTTACATGGCAGCAGGCAAGAGAGTGTGTGCAGGGGAACTCCCTTTTATAAAACCATTAGATTTCATGAGACTTATTCACAATCATGAGAACAGCATGGAAAAGACCCAACCCCATGATTCAATTACCTTCCACCAGGTCCCTCCTATGACACATGGGAATTATGGGAGCTACAGTTTAAGATGAGCTTTGGGTGGGGACACAGTCAAACCATATCACCACCTTAATCATTTTTAAGTGTACAGTTAAGTGGTACTGAGTACATTAATATTGTGCAACCAGCACTACCATCCATCTTCAGAACTCATCATCTTGCAAAACTGAAACTCTGTACTCATTAAACACTAACTGCCCATTCCCCTTCCCTCCAGCCCCTGGAAACCACCATTCTACTTTCTGTCTCTATAAATTTCAGTACTCTGGGTACCTCATATAAGTAGAGTCATACAGTATTTCTGTTTCTGACTGGCCAATTTCACCTGGCATACTGTCCTTAAGGTTCACCCATATTTGTAGCATGTGTCAGAATTTCCTTCCTTTCTAAGGCTGAATAATATTCCATCATAGGCATATGCCACATTTTGTTTATCCATTCATCCATCAATGAACATTTAGGTTGCTTTCACCTTTTAGCTATTGTCAATAATGTTAATATGAACATAGGTGTTCAACTATCTCCTCGAGACCCTACTTTCAATTCTTTGGGGTATATACCCAGAAGTGGACTTGCTGAATCACATAGTAATCATTTTCTCATTTTTTGAGGAACCACCATACTGTTTTCCATAGCAGCTGTACCATTTTACACTCCCACCAACAGTGAACAAGGGTTCTAATTTCTCCACATGCTAGCCAAAACTTTTTATTTTCTGCTCAGTTTTGTTTTGCTTGTTTGTTTTGAATAGCAGCCAATCTAATGAGTGTGAGGTGCTGTCTCACTGCGGTTTTGATTTGCATTTCCCTAATGTTAGTCATGTTGAACATCTTTTCATGTGCTTGCTGGACATGAATATCTTCTTTAAAGAAATATCTATTCAAGTATTTTGCCTATTTTTGAATTGGGTTGTTTTTTGCTGTTGAGTTATAGGACTTATTTTATATATTCTGGATATTAACCCCAATCGGATATGTGATTTGCAAATATTTTCACCCATTCTGTGTGTTGCCTTTGCACCTTTGCACCCTGTTGAATGTTCCTTTGATGCACAGTTTTTAATTTTGATGTAGTTTATGTATCTATTTTTTTTCTTTTGTTGTCTGTGCTTTGGGTGTCCTATTCAAGAAATCATTGCCAAATCCAATGTCATAATGTTTTTCTCCTGTTTTCTTTTAAAAGATTTTTAGTTCTAGGTCTTACATTTAGAACTTGGATCCATTTTTATTTAATTTTTGCATATGGTATAAGGCAAGAATCAAATTTTATTCTTTTGTACGTGGATATCCAGTACCCCCACCACTACCACCATTTGTTGAAAAACACTGTCGTTTACCCCATTGAATGCTCTTGGCACCCTTGATAACATATATGAGAGATTATTTCTGGTCCCTCTCTTCTACCCTCTTGGTTTATTTATCTATCTTTATGCCACTCTGTTTTGAATACTAGAGCTTTGTAATAAGTTTTGATAACAGAAAGTGGGATAACTCATACTTTCTTCTTCCTTTTCAAGATTATTTTGATTATTCAGATCCTATAAGATTCCATATAAATTTTAGAATAGGTTTTTCTTTCCGTTTTTGTCTTTTCACTTTATTAATTCATCCATGTTGCTGCAAATGACATAATTTCATTCTTTTCTGTGGCTAGATAGTCTTCCATTGTATGCGTGTGTGTGTGTGTGTGTGTGTGTGTGTGTGTGTGTGTGTGTGTACATACCACATTTTCTTTATCCATCCATTCAATGATGGACATTTAGGTTGACCCCATACCTTTGCTATTATGAATAGTGCTGCAATAAACGTCCAAGTGCAGGTATGTCTTTGACATACTGATTTCTTTTCCTTTGGATAAATATTTGGTAGTGGGATTGTTGGATCATATGGTAATTCCATTTTTAGATTTTTGAAAAAATCTCCATACAGTTTTTCATAATGGCTGTGCTAATTTACATTCAAACCAACAGTGTGTAAGAGTTTCCTTTTCTCTGCATCATTCCCAGCATCTGTTGCTTGTCTTTTTAGTAATAGCCATTCTAACTAGGGTAAGATGGTATCTAACTTGGTATTGGTTTACACTTCCCTGATGCTTAGTAATGATGACCACTGCTTTGTATACCTGTTGGTCATTTGTATGTTTTCTTTTGAGAAATGTCTGTTCATGTCCTTTGCCAACTTTTTAATGGGATTCTTTGTGTTTTTTTAAGTGTTGAGTTGTTTGAGTCCTTGTATAGTCTGGATATTAGTCCCTTGTTGGATGAGTAGTTTGCAAATATTTTCTCTCACTCAACAGGTTGTCTCTATTTCTGCAAAAATGTTTTGGGGTTTTGATATGGATTTCACTGAATCTGCAGACTACCCTAGGTAGTATCAACATCTTAACAGTAATATGTCTTCCAATCCACAAACATAGGATGATTTCCCATTTATTTGTTTTCAGCAATATGAAGAGGTCCTTCACAAAGTTGGATTCCTAGGTATTTTATTCTCTTTGAAGCAATTGTGAATGGGAGTTCATTCATGATTTGGCTCTCTGTTTGTCTGTTATTGGTGTATAAGAATGCTTGTGATTTTTGCACATTGATTTTGTATCCTGAGACTTTGCCAAAGTTGCATATCAGCTTAAGGAGATTTTGGGCTGAGACGATGGGGTTTTCTAGATATACAATCATGTCATCTGCAAACAGGGACAATTTGACTTCCTCTTTTCCTCATTGAATGCCCTTTATTTCCTTCTCCTGCCTGATTGCCCTGGCCAGAACTTCCAACACTATGCTGAATAGGAGTGGTGAGAGAGGGCATCCCTGTCTTGTGCCAGTTTTCAAAGGGAATGTTTCCAGTTTTTGTCCATTCAGTATGACATTGGCTGTGGGTTTGTCATAGATAGCTCTTATTATTTTGAGATACGTCCCATCAATAACTAATTTATCAAGAGTTTTTAGCATGAAGCATTGTTGAATTTTGTCAAAGGCCTTTTCTGCATCTATTGAGATAATCATGTGGTTTTTGTCTTTGGTTCTGTTTATATGCTGGATTACGTTTATTGATTTTCGTATGTTGAACCAGCCTTGCATCCCAGGGATGAAGCCCACTTGATCATGGTGGATAAGCTTTTTGATGTGTTGCTGTATTCGGTTTGCCAGTATTTTATTGAGGATTTTTGCATCAGTGTTCATCAAGAATATTCGTCTAAAATTCTCTTTTTTGGTTGTGTCTCTGCCAGGCTTTGGTATCAGGATGATGCTGGCCTCATAAAATGAGTTAGGGAGGATTTCCTCTTTTTCTATTGATTGGAATAGTTTCAGAAAGAATGGCACCAGCTCCTCCTTGTACCTCTGGTAGAATTCAGCTGTGAATCCACCTGGTCCTGGACTTTTTTTAGTTGGTAAGCTATTAATTATTGCCTCAATTTCAGAGCCTGTTATTGGTCTATTCAGAGATTCAACTTCTTCCTGGTTTAGTCTTGGGAGGGTGTATGTGTTGAGGAATTGATCCATTTCTTCTAGATTTTCCAGTTTATTTGCATAGAGGTGTTAATAGTATTCTCTGATGGTACATTGCATTTCTGTGGGTTCGGTGGTGATATACCCTTTGTCATTTTTTACTGCCTCTGTTTGATTCTTCTATCTCTTCTTCTTTATTAGTCTTGCTAGCAGTCTATCCATTTTGTTGATCTTTTCAAAAAACCAGCTCCTGGATTCATTGATTTTTTGAAGGGTTTTTTGTGTCCCTATTTCCTTCAGTTCTGCTAATCTTAGTTATTTCTTGCCTTCTGCTAGCTTCTGAATGTGTTTGCTCTTGCTTCTCTAGTTCTTTTAATTGTGATGTTAGGGTGTCAATTTTGGATCTTTCCTGCTTTCTCTTGTGGGCATTTAGTGCTATAAATTTCCCTCTACACACTGCTTTGAATGTGTCCCAGAGATTCTGGTATGTTGTGTCTTTGTTCTCGTTGGTTTCAAAGAACATCTTTATTTCTGCCTTCATTTCGTTATGTACCCAGTAGTCATTCAGGAGCAGGTTGTTCAGTTTCCATGTAGTTGAGCGGTTTTGAGTGAGTTTCTTACTCCTGAGTTCTAGTTTCATTGCACTGTGGTCAGAGAGACAGTTTGTTATAATTTCTGTTCTTTTACATTTGCTGAGGAGTGCTTTACTTCCAACTATGTGGTCAATTTTGGAATAGGTGTGGTGCGGTGCTGAAAAGAATGTATATTCTGTTGATTTGGGGTGGAGAGTTCTGTAGATATCTATTAGGTCTGTTTGGTGCAGAGCTGAGTTCAAATCCTGGATATCCTTGTTAACTTTCTGTCTTGTTGATCTGTCTAATGTTGACAGTGGGGTGTTAAAGTCTCCCATTATTATTGTGTGGGAGTCTAAGTCGCTTTGTAGGTGTCTAAGGATTTGCTTTATGAATCTGGGTGCTCCTGTATTGGGTGCATATTTAAGATAGTTAGCTTTTCTTGTTGAATTGATCCCTTTACCATTATGTAATGGCCTTCTTTGTCTCTTTTGATCTGTTTTGGTTTAAAGTCTGTTTTATCAGAGACTAGAATTGCAACCCCTGCCTTTTTTTGTTTTCCATTTGCTTGGTAGATCTTCCTCCATCCCTTTATTTTGAGCCTATATGTGTCTCTGCACGTGAGACGAGTCTCCTGAGTACAGCACACTGATGGGTCTTGACTCTTTATTCAATTTGCCAGTCTGTGTCTTTTAATTGGCACACTTAGCCCATTTACATTTAAGTTTAATATTGTTATGTGTGAATTTGATCCTGTCATTATGATGTTAGCTGGCTATTTTGCTTGTTAGTTGATGCAGTTTCTTCCTAGCATCAATGGTCTTTACAGTTTGTCATGTTTTTGCAGTGGCTGGTACCAGTAGTTCCTTTCCATGTTTAGTGCTTCCTTCAGGAGCTCTTGTAGGGCAGGCTTGGTGGTGACAAAATCTCTCAGCATTTGCTTGTCTGGAAAGGATTTTATTTCTCCTTCACTTATGAAACTTAATTTGGCTGGACATGAAATTCGGGGTTGAAAATTCTTTTCTTTAAGAATGTTGAATATTGGCCCCCACTCTCTTCTGGCTTCTAGATTTCTGTCGAGAGATCTGCTGTCAGTCTGATGGGCTTCCCTTTGTAGGTAACTCGACCTTTCTCTCTGGCTGGATAGGTTTTTGGTGTGGATTTCCTTCCTGTTTGTTAGTTTTCCTTCTAAAAGTCAGGACCCTCAGCTGCAGGTCTGTTGTGGAGTTTACTGGAGGTCCACTCCAAACCCTGTTTTCCTGGGTATCAGCAGCGGTGGCTGCAGAACAGCAGATATTGGTGAACCACAAATGCTGCTGCCTGATCGTTCCTCTGGAAGTTTTGTCTCAGAGGAGTACCCGGCCATGTGAGGTGTCAGTCCACCTCTACTGGGCGGTGCCTCCCAGTTAGGCTACTCGGGGGTCAGGGATGCACTTGAGGAGGCAGTCTGCCTGTTCTCAGATCTCAAGCTGCATGCTGGGAGAACCACTACTCTCTTCAAAGCTGTCAGATAGGGACATTTAAGTCTGCAGAGGTTATTGCTGTCTTTTGTTTTTCTGTGCCCTGCCCCCGGAGGTGGAGCCTACAGAAGCAGGCAGGCCTCCTCGAGCTGTGGTGGGCTCCACCCAGTTTGAGCTTCCAGGCCACTCTGTTTACCTACTCAAGCCTAGGCAATGGTGGGCACCGCTCCCCCAGCCTCACTGCCACCTTGCAGTTTGATCTCAGACTGCTGTGCTAGCAATGAGCGAGGCTCTGTGGGCATAGGACCCTCTGAGTCATGTGAAGGATATAATCTCCTGGTGTGCCATTTGTTAAGCCCATTGGAAAAGCGCAGTATTAGGGTGGGAGTGACCTGATTTTCCAGGTGCCGTCTGTCACCCCTTTCTTTGACTAGGAAAGGGAATTCCCTGACCCCTTGCACTTCCTGGGTGAGGCGATGCCTCACCCTGCTTCAGCTCATGCACGGTGCACTGCACCCACTGTCCTGCACCCACTTTCCTACACTCCACAGTGAGATGAACCCAGTACCTCAGTTGGAAATGCAGAAATCACCTGTCTTCTGCATCACTCACGCTGGGAGCTGTAGACTGGAGCAGTTCCTATTTGGCCATCTTGGCTCCACCCCCCCAATCTTTCAACAGTGAGTATAATATTAGTTATGGGCTTTTCATATATGGTCTTTATTAGGTTGAGGTAGTTTCCTCTTATTCCTAGTTTGTTGCATGTTATTATCATGAAAAGTGTGTTAATTTTGTCAAATGTTTCTTCTCATCAATTGAGAGAATTATGTGAGTTTTTTCTTCATTCTGTTAATATGGTATATTACATTGATCAATATTCATATTTTGAACATAGGTGTTGAAACCTTTTAATGTACTGTTGAATTTGGTTTGCTATTATTTTGTTGAGGATTTTTGGATCAATATTCATCAGGGATATTAGTCTTGCAATGTTTTTATCTGGCTTTGACCTCAGGGTAATGTTGGTCTCATAGAATAAGTTTGAAAGTGTTTCCTACTTATATGTTTCTTGGAAGAGTTTGAGGGAGACAGATGTTAGTTTTTTTTAGTGTTTGTGAGAATTCACCAGTCAAGCCATATGCGCCTGAATTTTTCTTTGTGGGGAGGTTTTAAGCTGCTAATTCAGTCTCCTTAATAGTTATACACCGTTGAGATTTTATTGCTTCAAGACTCAGACTTGATGAATTGTTTTTTCTAGGAATATATCCATTTTATCTAGGTTATCCTTTTTCATAATACTTACAATCATTTTCATTTCCATAAAATTGGTTGGAATGTTCCTGCTTTCATTTCTAATTTTAACTATCTGAATAGTATCTCCTTTTTCCTTAGTCAATCTAGCTAAAGTTTTGTTTGTCAATTTTGTTGATCTTTTGGAAGAAACAACTCTTGATTTCATTAATTCTCTGTATTGCTTTTTCTATTTTCTTCTAATCTGTGTTGTTTATCTTTTTCTATTTTCCTTTGTTTTTACTTTTATTTTAGATTTGGGGGTACACATACAGGTTTGCTACATAGGTATATTGCATGATGCTTAGGTTTGGTGTATGATTGATCCTGTCACACAGATAGTAAGCATAGTATACAATAGATAGTTTTTCAGCCTTTGCCCTTCTACCTTTCTCCCTCCTCTAGTGTCTATTATTCCCATCTTTATGTCCATAAGTACCCAATGCTTAGCTCCTGCTTATAAGTGAGAACGTACAGTATTTGGTTTGTTCCTGTGTTAATTCACTTAGCATAATAGCCCCCAGCTGCATCCATAATAACACAAAGGACAAGATTTCATTCTTTCTTATGGATGTACAGGAGTCCATGGTGTATATGTACCATATATTATTTATCCAATCCTGTTGATGGGCACCTAGGCTGATTCCATATCTTTGCTATTGTGAATATAGTGCTGCAATGAACATATGAGTGCATCTATCTTTTGGGTAGAACCATTTATTTCTCTTTGGGTATATACTCAGTAATGGGATTGCTGGGTCTAATGGTAGCTCTATTTTAGTTCTTTGAGAAAAGTCCAAACTGCTCCCAACAGTGGTTGAACTAATTTACATTCCCACCAATTGTGCATAAGGGTTCTCTTTTCTCTGCAGCTTCACCAGTATTTATTGTTTTGGACTTTTCAATAATAGCTATTCTGACTGGTGTGAGATGGTGTTTGATGAGGTTTGGTGGCTTCCCCACCCAAATCTCATCTTGAATTATAGTTCCCATAACCCCCACATGTCGTGGGAGGCACCTGGTGGGAGGTAATTTAATCATGAAGGTGGTTACCTTCATGCTGTTCTCATGATAGTGAGTTCTCACGAGATCTGATGGTTTTATTTCCCCCTTTTGCTCAGCAATTCTTGCTGCTGCCATGTAAAGAAGGACATGTTTGCTTCGCCTTCAGCCATGATTCTAAGTTTCCTTAGGCCTCCCAAACCATGCTGAACTGTGGGTCAACTAAACCTTTTTCCTTTATAAATTATTCAGTCTTGGTTATGTCTTTATTAGCAGCATGAGAACAGATGAATACGGTATCTCACTGTGGTTTTGATTTCATTTCTCTTATGATTAGTGATGTGGAGCATTTTTTGATATATCTGTTGGATATTTGTATGTCTTCTTCTGAGATGTGTTTCTTTATGTCTTTTGCCCAATTTTTAAAGTGGGATTATTTGTTTCTACTTGTTGAATTATTTTAGTTCTTTATAAATTCTGGATATTAGATCTTTGTCAGATGCATAGTTTGTGAATATTTTCTCTCATTCTTTAGGTTATCTTTTTATTCCATTGATAGCTTCTTTTGCTGTGCAGAAGCTCTTTAGTTTAATTAGGTCTCACTTATTGATTTTTATTTTTATTTTTATAAAATTGCTTTTGAGGACTTAGGCATAAATTCTTTGCCAAGGCCAACGTCCAGAAGGATATATCCTAGGTTTTCTTCTAGAATTTTTATACTTTGAGGTCTAAGTGTTTAATCCACCTTGGGTTAATTTTTATATATGGTGATAAATTGGGGTCCAGATAACTAGCCAGTTATCACAGCACCATTTATTGAATAGGGAGCCTGTTTCCCACTGCTTATTTCTGTTGACTTTGTTGAAGATCAGTTGGTTATAGGTGTGCGGCTTTATTTCTAGGTTCTTAATTTTGTTCCGTTGGTCTATGTGTACAATTTTGTACAAGTACCATGTCGTTATGCTTACAGTAACATTGTAGTATAGTTTAAAATTAGGTAATATGATGCCTCTAGCTTTGTTTATTGTTGTTGTTGTTTTGCTTAGGATTGCTTTGGCTATATGGACTCTTTTTTCCAGACAAATTTTATAATAGCTTTTTCTAATTCTATGAAAAATGACATTGGTAGTTTGGTAGGAAACTACCAATGATAGCATTGTATCTGTACGTTGCTTTGAGCACTATGTCCATTTTAACAATACTGATTCTTCCAGTCCTTGAATGTGGAATGTTTTTCCATTTGTGTCATTTCTGATTTCTTTTGGTAGTGTTTTTTTAATTATCTTTGTACCGATCTCTCACCTCTTTGGTCAGATATATTTTATTTTATTTTATTTTATTCTATTCTATTTTATTTTATTTTATTTTTTATTTTATTTTATTTTTATAGCTATTGTAAATGAGATTGCATTCTTCATTTGTCTCTCAGCTTGAACACTGTTGATATATATAAAAATGTTACTGATTTTTGTACATTGATTCTGTATACTGAAACTTTACTTAAACTCTTTTATCAGTTCTAGAAGTTTTTTGGCAAATACTTTAGGGTTTTCTAGGTATAGAATCATGTCATCAGTGAAGGGAGATAGTTTGACTTTTTCTTTACCTACTTGGATGCCTTTTATTTCTTTCTCTTACCTGAATATTCTAGAAAAGATTTCCAGTTTTATACTGAAAAGGAATAGTGAGAAAGGGCATCCTTGTCTTGTTCCATTTCTCAGGAAGAATGCTTCCAGCTTTTGCCCAATCAGTATGATGTTCACTCTGGGTTTATCAGAGATGTCATTATCTTGAGGTATGTTTCTTCAATGCCTAGTTTCTTGAGGGTTTTTATAATAAAGGTGTATTGGATTTAATCAAAAACGTTTTCTGCATCTATTAAAATGATCATATGTTTTTGTTTTTAATTCTGTTTATGTGGTGAATGACATGTATTATTTATGTGTGTTCAACTATCCTTGCATACAAGGAATAAAGTCTACTTGACTGTGGTGAATTATCTCTTTGATGTACAGCTGGATTCAGTTTGCTAGTAATTTTTTAAGGATTTTAGCATATATTTTCATCTGCGATATTGGCCTATAGTTTTCTTTTTTCATTGTGTCTTCTCCAGGTTTTGGTATCAGAGTAATGCTGACTTTGTAGAATGAGTTAGGGAAGAATCCCTCCTCCTTGATTTTTTTTGGAATAGTTTCAGTAGAATTACCAGCTCTTCTTTGTGCTTCTGGTAGAATTTGGTTGTGAATCCATCTGGTCAGGGCTCTTTTTTATTAGTAGATTCTTATTACTGATTCAATTTCAGAATTCATTATTCTGGGTTTCAATTTTTTCCTGATTCAAACTTGGAAGGTTGTATTTTTCCAGGAATGTTTCCATTTCCTCTAAATATTCTAGTTTGTTTCCGTAGATCTGTTCATAATAGTCTGATAATCTTTTGTATTTCTGAGAGACCAATTGTAACATCATCTTTGTCATTTATGATTGTGTTTATTTAGATCTCCTTTTATCTTTGCTAATATGGCTAGCAGGCTATCATTCTTGTTTATCCTGTCAAATAATTCATTTTTGGTTTGTTAATTGTTTGTATGGATTTTGGGGTGTCAATTTCATTCAGTTGTGCTCTCATTTTTGTTATTCTTTTATTCTGCTATCTTTGAGGTAGATTGTTCTTATTTTTCTAGTTTCTGTAGGTGTGATGTTAGATTGTTCATGTGAGATCTTTCCAATTTCTTGATGTAAGTGTTTAGCATTATAAACTTTCCTCTTACCACTGCTTTTACTGCATCCCAGAGGTTTTGGTATGGCATGTCTCTATTTTCATTTATTTCAAAGAATTTTTTAATTTCTGCCTTAATTGTGTTGTTTACCCAGAAGTCATTTCAGAGCAAGTTGTTTAGTTTACATGTAATGTTGGTTTTGAGGTATCTTCTTGGTATTCATTTCTATTTTTATTCTACTGTGGCCCAAGACTATGGTTGGTATAATTTCATCTTTTTTAATTTATTAAGACTTTCTTCATGGTCAAGCATGTGATTAATCTTGTAGTATGTTCCCTGTGCAGATTAGAAGAATATACATTTTGTGGCTGTTAGGTGGAGTATTCTGTAGGTATCTATTAGGCTAATTGGTCAAGTGGCAAGTTTAAATCCAGAATATCTTTGTTAATTTTCTGCCTCAACAATCTTTCTAATGCTGCCAGCAGAGTGTTGAAGTCCCCCAGTATTTCTGTGTGACTGTCTAAGTCTTTTCATAAGACTAGAAGTACTTTTTAATGAATCTTGGTTCTCCCATGTTGGGTGCACATATATTTAGCATAGTTAAGTCTTCCTGTTTAATTGAACCCTTTAACATTATGCAATGCTCTTCTTTGTCCTTTCTACCATTGTTCGTTTAAAGTCTGTTTTATCTGATATGACAGCAGCTATGCCTGCTCTTCTATGTCTTCCATTTGCATGATAGATCTTCCTCCATTCCTTTCCTTTGAGCCTTTTGGTGTCATTACATGTGAGAAGAGTCTCTTGAAGACAGCAGATGGCTGAGTTGTTTTACATTCAAGCTTAATATTGATATGTGAGGTTTTGATTTTGTCATGGTGTTGGTAGCTGTTTTCTTTGTACTCTCAATTATGTAGTTGCTTGACAGGTTCTATGAGCTATGTACTTAGGTGTGTTTTTTTGGTAGCAGATACTGTTCTTTTGTTTCCATGTTTAGAACTCCCTTACAGATATCTTGTAAGGCTGGTCTAGTGGTAACAAATTCCTTTAGCAATTGATTGTCTAGAAAATATTTGATTTCTTCTTTGCTTATGAAGCTTTGTTTAGTGATTTACAAAATTCTAGGTTGGAATTTCTTTTATATTAAGAACACTAAAAATAGGCCCCCACCCTCTCCTGGTTTGTAAGTTTTCTGCCAAGAAGGCTTCTCTTAGCTAGATGGGTTTCTTTTGTAAGTGATTTGTCCCTAATTTCTAGCTGCCTTTAAGCTTATTCTTTTGTGTTGACTTTGGAAAGAATCATGATTATGATCCTTGGAGATGGTCATCTTGTAAAATATCTAATGCAGTTTCTATGTGTTTCTTGGATTTCTTAGAAAAAAAACAATGACTTTGAAAAGAATGATGACTGTGCCTTGGAGATGGTCATCTTGTATAATACCTATTGCAGTTTCTCTGTATTTCTCAGATTTGCATATCAACCTCTCTAGAGAGATTGGGAAATTTTCGTTGACTGTATTCTCAAATATATTTTTCACATTGCTTATTCTCTTTCTTTCTCACTTAGGAATGCTAGTGACTCACAGGTTTAGTCTCTTTACATTATCCCATATTTCTTAAAGACTTTGTGCATTATTTTTAATTCTTTCTTTCTTTATTTTCGTCTGACTTGGTTGATTCAAAGGATTGGTCTTCAAGCTCTGAAATTCTTTCTTCACCTTGCTCTAGTCTGTTGTTAATGCTTCATATTGCATTTTGAAATTTCTGTAGTGAATTTTTTAATTCCAGAAGTTCATTTTTGTCCTTTCTTAAAATGACCATGTCATCTTTTTGGATCATTTACTGGCTTTCTTGAATTGGATTTCAACTTTCTCTTGAACATCATTGAGCTCCCTTCCATCCAGATTTTGAATTCTATGTCTAACATTTCAGACATTTCAATCCGGTTAAGATCCATTGCTGGGGAGCTATTGCAATCCTTCAGAAGTAAGAAAACACTCTGACTCCCTGAATTGCTGGAGTTCTTTCCCTGATTACATTTTATCTGGGGGTCTGATGTTTACTTTTCTTTTTGTAGTTTCTGTTGTGCAAATGGGGCTTTTTGTTTCTATATTTTTTCCCTTGAGGATTTGACTGTTTTTTTTTTTTTTTTTTTTTTTTTTTGAGAGAGAAGTCTCGCTCTGTTGCCCAGGCTGGAGTGTGGTGGCGTGATCTTGGCTCACTGAAAGCTCCACCTCCCAGATTCATGCCATTCTCCTACCTCAGCCTCCCTAGTAGCAGGGACTACAGGAACCTGCCACCACACCTGGCTAATTTTTTTGTATTTTTAGTAGAGATGGGGTTTCACCATGTTAGCCAGGATGGTCTTGATCTCCTGACTTCATGATCCGCCTGCCTCGGCCTCCCAAAATGCTGGGATTACAGGCATGAGCCACTGCATCCGGCCTGACTGTGGTACTTCTAGTGCATAATCTATTGGCTTCTTTTCTGGGTGCTTTCAGAGGGCCAAAGTTCTGTGTGGGTTCCTTAGTTGTGGCTAGTTTCCTGCTTTGAGTTTCACAGGCTTTCTATGCTGAAGAAATTTATTTTTGTTTGATGGTATAATTCAAGCTTTGATACAGTAGATAGCACTTAAGAATATGGGCCAGCAAATAGGCTCTTACTGAGCTGTGGACGACTTTTGTATTTCAGTGATTATGCAGCAGTACTCTGGGGAGGGGAAGATGGGGCAAGAGATGACCCTCTCACCAAGGCTGTTCCCAGACCTTGGAGAAGCCCCCTTCAATCACTGGCACCATATCTACATCTCCTTAGCCCAAAGGGGCCCTTGTAGGCTGCACTCTGCCCTCCACTAGGGGTGGCCCATGCCAAAGATTAGGTCACAAGGACAGTTGCAACTCTCTGTGAACCTGCTAGTCCTCTGAGTTTGGGAGAGTCACACCAGGTTGTGGGATATGTCTGGTGGTGGTCTGGTGATGCAGTGGGTCAAGGGTGGAGGATCCCTTGGTAGGGCTGTGGTGCCACAGGTGTGCAGTTGGTGTGGTGCCCTTGCCTTGGGATCTTTTAGCCCAGCAAATGGCTGTGGAGTCCACCCAGCTCACCATCTCCCTACCAGGTCTCCCTCCAATGTCTGCCACAGGAGCAGGCCTGAACAGCTAAATTCGTCCAAAACCTTCTGTGCCCAGATCACTGGGCTCTTCCAGGGCTCCCTCAAACAGAAGCTGTGGCTGGCCAACAGACTACACCTTGCCCAGACCAGTTTTGCAGAGGGAGGAACATCTAGCACTCACACTGACACAGGAACCCATGCCTCATTCTTCTCTGTGTTTTGAGAGTGGGGCTCCTTCCTGCTTGAGCTCTGGCCACAGATTTCAGCTCAATACCCTTGGGTGGTATGATTGAACTCTGGGGGGTTGGGACCATCCTGCAATTTTGTCTTCAGACTCCCTGGGGTCAAGCACCAGCAGTGCTGGGGATATGAACTGCTCCCAGGAAGCTGCCAAAACACTCAGGTGGGTTAGTAGAGGCTGTGCTGTACGTACCCTTTTGAAGGAGCATGAGGCCAGCAGAAAAGACGGCATGTGGATCAGATGTGCCCTGGTCCCATGAGAAAGGTAGCCCTCCTCTCTCCCAGCCTGACAGTCAGCAAGGGCTACACTTACTCAGGGAAAGACGGAGAGTCTTGAGGGATGGGAACTTATGGTTGCATTTTGCTGTAGCTGCCCTGTGCACTGCAAAACCTTCTGGGCTCCATGCAGGTTTGAGCTCTACCTCTGACTACTCTTCAGGCACTTCCCCCTGCCAATTCAAATGTCTGTTGGGGTCATGGGCTCTCTTGTAGCTAGGATCCCAGAGGTCCATGGCAGGGGTGTGGTGCCCCAAAGTTCCTTCACTCACCCCTTCCTTGCGACCTGTTCAGGACCAGAAGCCAGTCCTTCTACTCGATGACTCTGTGCAGGCTTCCCAGCTTCCTCCCTCTTCAACCTCAGTGTCTCTGTGTTCATTGATTTTAAGTGTTTTCTCTCAAAAGATCTGTATGAAGTCTGATGATTTACTCAATATTTTGAGTTCTCTTTGTGGGATAGATGTTTCCTGGCTGCATCTAGTCAGCCATCTTAGCTTTTTCCCTCTCTATTTTCTTTTTTCTCTTTTTTTTTTTTGAATTTTAATATTTATTTATTTTTCTTTTTTTTAATTATACCTTAAGTTTTAGGATACATGTGCACAACGTGCAGGTTAGTTACATATGTATACATTCAGGTTATTTATTTGCATTTTTTAATGTAAGCATTGATAACTATAAACTTCTGTCTTAACACTGTTTTTCTTACATTCCACACATTTCAACACATGGTGTTTTTATTTTCATTTGCCTCAAGATATTTTACAATTTCCTATGTGATTTCACTTTGACCCATTCATTGTTGAATATCGTGTTGTCTAACTCACATATTTGTAGAATTTCCAGTTTTCCTTCTGCTGTTGATTTCTAGTTTCATTCCATTGTAATAAAAAAGATACTTTCTGTGATTTTAATCTTTTAAAATGTATTAAGCCTTGTTTTGTATTTTAACATGTGATTTATTCTAGAGAATGTTCCATGCATACTTGAGAAAATATGTATTCTGCTGCTGTTGGGTGTAGTGTTCTGTATCTATTGGCTCCAATTTGTCTATAGTGCTGTTCAAGTTCTCTATTTCCTTATTGATCTGCCTGATTTTTCTATTCATTATTAAAGGTGGGGTACTGAAGTTTATTACTAAAATTGTAGCACTGTCAATTTCTCCCTTCAATTCTGTCCACTTTTTATTTCTGTATTTAGGAGCTCTAATGTTTGATTCATAAATGTTTATGATTATTATATCTTCTTGGTGAATTAACCCTTTTATCATTCTACGATGTCCTTCTTTGTCTCTTGTAATAGTTTTTTATTTAAAGTCTATTTTGTATGATATTAGTATAGCCACCTCTGCTCTCTTCTGGCCACTGTTTGCTTGAAATATGTTTTTTTTAAATCTTTCACTTCCAACTATATGCTCTTGTACACAGTATACAGTTGGATAGTTTGATTTCTTTTTCCATCCTGCCCATCTACCAATCTATGTCTCTTGACTGGGGAATGTAATCTATTTACATGACTTGAAAGTAATTACTGATATGAAAGTATTTACTATTACCATTTTGTTATTTGCTATCTATATATCTTGTGGCTTTGTTATCCCTCTTTTCCTCCCTTACTGCTTTTTTTGTGTTTGATTTTTTGTAATGATGTGTCTTCATTTCCTTCTCATTTCCTTTTGTGTATATTCTATAGATATTTTCTATGTGATTACCATGGGGATTATATAATGTCCTAAAGTTGTAACAATCTATTTTAAAATAATGACAACTTTAACCAAATACAGAAAAAATGGTACTCCTTTACTGCTCTGCCTACCCCCCACTTTATGTTGTTTGTTGATGTTACAAAGTAAACCTTTACATATTGTGTATTCATTAACATAGATTTATAATTTTTTATTTTGTCTTTTAAGTCCTATAAAACAAAAAATTATTGATCATAATTACAACAATAGTTTTTAAATTTGTTCACATGTTCACCTTTACTTGGAAACTGTATGTTTTCCTATGGTTTTGAGTTTCTGCCTAGTGTCCTTCCATTCCAAATTGAAGAACTTTCTTTAGCATTTCTTGTAGGCACGCATAATGACATTTAACTCTTTCAGCTTTTGTTTATCTAGAAATGTCTTAATTTGTTCCTCATTTTTGAAGGATTTTTGCCAACTATCAAATTTTCAGTGGACAGGATTTTTTTTCCAGCACTTTAAATATGTCACTCCACTACTTTGAAGCCTCCAAGATTTCTGGGGAGAAATCTTCTGATAATCTTATTTAGGATCCTGTGTACATGAAAAATCGCTTTTCTCTTATTGCTTTCAAGATTCTTTGTCTTTCACCCTCCAGTTTCATTTTAATATGTCTTAGTGTGGGTCTCTTTCAGTTTATCCTAGAATGTATTGAGCCTCTTGAAAAGTATTTCCATGTTTTTCCTCAAATTTGATATTTTTTTCAGCTATTATTTCTTCAAATAAACTTTCTTCCCCTTTCTCTCTCTCTCTCTTCCCTTTCTAGGACTCATGTAATATGTATATTGGTCCACTTACTGTTATTCCGTAAGTCTCTTAGGCTCTGTTCACTTTTCTTCATACTTCCCTTTTTTTGTCCTCAGACTTCTTACTTTCAAATGACCTAGCTTCATGTTTGCTGATTCTTTTTTCTATCCAGTCAAGTCTGCTGTTGAAGCCCTCTAGTGAATTTTTAAATTCAGTTATTGTATTTTTCAGTTCAAGAATTTATGTTTGGTTCTTTTTCATAATTTATATCTGTTAAAATCCTCATTGTTTCATATATTATTTTCCTGACTTCCTTTAGTTTGTTGCCCTTGTACTTCTTTTATCTCATTGAGCATATTTAAGACAACTGCTTTTGAATCTTTGTCAAGTAAGTCTGAAGCCTGTTTCTTTCAGGTCAGTTTTGGTATATTTGCTTTGTTAATTTGAAGAGGCCATGTTTCTCTGTTTCTTTATATGCTTTATAATACACTGTTGAAAATTTGGCATTTGAATAAAATAGCCACCATATATAGTCTTTGGAAACTGGCTCCATGCAGGGGAAGACCTTCACAAACTGGCCCGGTGTAAAAGCTTAAGGTTTCCTCAGGCCTTGTCCTGGAATTCATCTTTCCTGGGCCTGTGCATGTGCTTTTTATCCAATTCCCTTGCTTTTAAAATCTTGATTCCCAGAAGAGTCTCACCTCTGCTCCTTCTCAGGGCCTTAGATGTTCTACTGTATTCCTCTGCCTGTAATCTCTTGCCCCAGGCACGAATGGGTCTGCAGTTATCCTGAAGCCCTCTAATGCCATCACGACTAAACTGTTTTCAGCAACTCCCAACTTGACATCCAAACTCTGCCATAATTTCTGTCAATATTCCAAGTCAGGCAAGATAGAAACAAGTCCCTTGGCCAGCTCCCTATATGAGCCAGAATGTTGCAAATAAGCTTTACTCTTTTTATTTTTTATCCCGAAAGAATAATCAGCCATTGGTTGGCTTTCCTTCCTTGCTGCATCAGGGAAACAGTGAGTTAAATCTGAAAAAGTACCACAAAATTTCTACTATTTTGCCTGTGGATTTTTCTTGGTTATGCATTTGTTAGTTGTTGCAGATC
Source organism: Gorilla gorilla gorilla (assembly GCF_029281585.2). Lineage (NCBI taxonomy): Eukaryota > Metazoa > Chordata > Mammalia > Primates > Hominidae > Gorilla > Gorilla gorilla. The sequence continues at coordinate 89,850,633 of NC_073231.2, forward strand.
CTTAATGGTTTCTAGAGTTCTCACAGAGCTACTTTGATTGGTATGTTGTTGTTTACTTGGTATTTCTGAGGGAGTTGGAGAGCCTGGAGCTTCCTAGTTTGCCATTTTCCACATTCATTATTTATAAAAATATAAATTGGGTGATATACCTCCATAAATTCTATTAAATTAGTCAATATCTTCCTATTAAAATAAGACCCTAGCTCCTTGGCCTTCAGGCATTACATAATTTATCTGATGCTTTTGTTTTCCTCTCCCACTGTAATTTGCTCCATTCTTTCCCTTTCTCACTAAGCTCCAACCATAACAATCATCTTTTGGTTCTAAGAAACCTCAAGCTTGTTCTGTCTTGGGGTCTTTTCATGAACTCTCAGTTGTATCTAGAATAGCTTTCCTTCTCTCTCTGTATTACTAATGCCTTTTTTTGTCCCTCTAGTGTTATAAGATGCCTCCTCAGGAATGTTGTTGCTGACCTTTCAGATTAGGGTAGCCCCATTGTTATATGCAACATGGAACCAGATTTTTTTTCCTTCATATCACTTTTTCAACTGTAAACATATCATTTTTCATGAGGGTATTCATTCAATATCAATCTCCCCTACAACCTAGTAAACTCTTTAGCATAGAGAAAACATTTGCTAGTTATTGCTATATCTACAGTACCTATCACAATTCCTCGGACACAGTAAGCACTTAAATCTATTTTTGATTGTTTCTTTGATGAATTATTGAAGCTTTTCGTTTGTCCATTTGCCTTGTTTCACTTGCTTTCCTCTTTAGTCCTATAGAAATGCTGTTGCATATGCTTTTCTTTCTGATTTTAGTACTTACACACTAGGCTAGACTGTCTCAATGTCTTTCCATAGTACCTGGGGATGACCCAGGGAAACATTAAGAAAGTAGCAAAGCTTTCTCCTTTCAGTATTCTTTGCCTACCATAATCATTTCCTTTCACTTTAGGTAGCCAGTGCTCTCACCCTGTGAAGAAGTAATTGCATTTCTAAAAATTACCTTGAGTTCTTACTAAATTCTGGATTTATTTCATCAAGAGGCTCTTTCAGCAGCAGGCAGTACATAAGAATACTGTGGAATTGCCCACATCGATGACAGGAATGGAAGAAAAATAATTTTACATCCACAACCCTAAAGTAAAGATGCAGAGTTCCTCCTAGTCTATCACATTTCTTTTTTCATTCCTTCATTCATTGCAATGTATTGAGTACCTACTACATAAACAGTTAATGCAGGAACTGGTAGTAGTACAAAGGTTAATAAGATTTTATTCCATTCTTTAAATTCAGTCTAGTAAAGACGTAGATATTTGAATGAATAAATATAACATGTTACCAATTATTAACTCATTTAAAAACATTTATTGAAAGTTTACCATGTGTCAGGACATATACCAGTTATTGGGGAAACAAAGAGGTAAAGAAGTATCTTTCCTCTCAAGTTAAATACAATATAAAGGAAAATACACTTGCAAGCAATTATTGTTAAAATCCATGGCCAAGATCTCAGAGATGTGGGAAATAATTGCCTCATATAATTCTTTCATCAACTCAGCTAATAAAGGCAATTTCTATTCTTAAGAATATTTTTCTGCTGGTCCTTCTAACAAAGTGGCAGACACAGACTTCTTTTTCCAGAAGGAAATATAGTATAATATAAGAAGAAAATTATAATGAAGGGAGACAAAAAAACCTATAAAATTAAGGAAAGAAATGTCAAGAGGCTAAAAGGTTAGAGTAAAAGCACAATTAAACTCTTAATAAGGCCAAATGGGAACCAGTTAAAAACAATAATACTTTCTCAATTCAGTCCAGAGCTAAAGAGCTGATAGGGACCTTGTTTGGTCCCTGGTTCAATTCCCTGCTTCTAGGAATTTCAGCTGTCCTAAGTAGTGACTGTGATGTTCCCACCCGTAACCCCTGGTTACTACGCATTAGCACTCTTTATAATTCATTGCTTCTTCTGAGGCTTCTCAGAGGCAGTATCTGGTATGGAATTTAGTAGCACACTTACAGCACAACATGGACTATCCAAAACACAACGCTTAATCTTTATTATGAAGTTGTGAAGAAAGATACAGTGTGAGCATCTAAAACATAGTGAAGTAGCTTAACCTATGTTTTGGTACCTTGATGAAGTGACCCTTAGTGAGTGTTTGAATTTTTTTGTCTGTGCTAAGTGCTCCATAATAAACTATGTGATATTTAAGGTCCCTCTCAGAGTTGATAGTCTATGAATCTATATATTCTAACATTTTATTTGACCTTACAAGCGGAAGGTAAAATAAGATGACAATTGTAGTGGATACAGTGATGCTCTGCCCAGATCCTACCTCAAAGCCCATCCATCCACCCCTCAGCTTTTTAATATCAGGGGGCTTTTGTGCATGGAAAACACTCATTCTTTGCTGTATTTTTGAATTCTCTATTTATTAAATTTTTGCCAGTAAAACTTTCAATATATTTTTCTTTGATATTTTAACACTTATTATAAACTTAATTAATTAAATCTCTTTAAACACTTTAGAATAGACTTACTGATTTAGAATGAATTTAATGATTCCTTTGAATGCCTCCAACACCTTCATTAGTAGACAAAACATACAAAAATACAATGTTTTGAAAATATATTACTATATCCAGACTTAAGCTTGTTCTAGAAGATTAACAACACATGTTTGACTTATTTTCTTCATTACTTCTACATTTCTTCACATATTTCTAGTGTTATGGCAATGTTAACTTTGATGCCTTCCCAGAGTTTCAGCATTCTTATCAAATCAAAAGGATCAAGAACACAAGCTCAGAAATCCATGGTTATAGAATCTGTGTTACCAACCAATCGATCATGAGATTTGATTGTTAATCTCAAGAAGATTTTAAAAGATGATGCAGTCTTTTATTGTCATGGTTACAATAAGGATTCTTAAAACCATGATTTCAACTAGATTTTAGCTTTGTATAACTGATGGCTACTCCCAAAATGGTGTACCTTAAAGGTCCACTTGTTTGTTGTTCAATAACAAATGTCCCATTAAGCAGCAGTCAAATGTATTGTATTAGTCTGTTCCCATGCTGCTAATAAAGACATACCTGAGACTGGGTAATTTATAAAGAAAAGAGGTTTAATGGACTCACAGTTCCACATGGCTGGGGAGGCCTCACAATCATGGCGGAAGATGAAGGAAGAGCAAAAGGATATCTTACTTGGCGGCAGGCAAGAGGGCATTTCAGGGGAAGTCCCTGTTATAAAACCATCTGATCTCATGTGACTTATTCACTATCAAGAGAACAGCATGGGAAAAACCCACCCCATGATTCAATTACCTTCCACCCGGTCCCTCCCATGATACATGTGGATTATTACAATTCAAGGTGAGATTTAGGTGGGGACACAGGGCCAAATCATATCGTCTATATACAGAATTCTCCTCTTATCTGGAGTTTCACTTTTTGTGGCTTTAGTTACCAACAGTCAATGGCAGTACAAGAAAAATATGTGCAAAATTCCAGAAATACGCAACTCATAAGTTTTAAACTGCATGTCACTCTAAGTAGCATGATGAAATCTCACACCATCCTGCTCCATCCCACTCAGGTCATGAATCCTCCTTTTGCCCAGTGTACTCTCTGCCCATGAGTCACTTATGAGCCATCTCAGTTATCAGATCTGCTGTTGCGTTATCACTATGCTTCTATTGAAGTTACTCTTATTTCACTTAATAATAGCCCCAAAATGCAATAGTAGTGATGCTGATAATTTGGATCTGCGAAAGAGAAGCCATTAAGTGCTTCCTTTAAGTGAAAATGTGTAAGTTCTCAACTTAATAAGGGAAGGAAAAATCTTATGCTGAGGTTGTCAAGATTTACAGTAAAATATGAATCTTCTACCTATGAAATTGTGAAAAAGGAAAAAAAATCCATGCCAGTTTTGCTGTCACTCCTCAGACTGCAAAAGTAATGGGCACCATGCATGATAAGTGCTTAATTAAGATGGAAAAGGCATTAAGTTTGTTGGAGAAAAAACATAAACAGGAACATGTTCCAACTTATTACATCAGGTTCAGTACTATCTGTGGTTTCAGGCGCCTACTGAAGACCTTGGAATGTAGGCCCCATGGCTGAGGAGGGAACATTATGTGTGCAATAACACCCTAGTAGCAAAAAGCCACACCCCAACACCCAAGTCTTGCTTTCAAGATACTATTATCCAATAAAAGAAGCAGGGCTATTTAAGGAAACAACTGATTCCACGGATGGAGAGAGAAATTACAAGTGGAACCTGGAATATTTTACTGTGCCAAAAAGTAAGAAATTGCTCACAAAACAATGAGAGAAATGCTAACTAAAATATATGAAAGGATTGAATGAAAAATTCAAAAATTTTCAATCATATAGTCATAACGGATTCAGACAAGAATCATTAATGGGTGCTGAAATCGTTGAGTGAAGATTTCTTGGGATACTTACATACTTTCAGTGGTAGCACCCCACAGTTTATTTGGTTTTAAAGGGAAAATGGCATGTTTACAATGGAGAATCCTGACAGATAACACCTTAATCTAGTGATCAAAATTAACATCACCAATATCTGTGACACCATTGATGTCACAGAGGACATAAATCACATACATAGTTCCTAAGCAAAACTAACTACCTGAATTTACATGAGGAAATAGGCAAATCCAAATTGAGTTTCATTTTACAAAACAACTGGCCTATACACTTCAAAATGTTAATGTATAAAAGCAAAAATGGCTGAGGAAATCTTCTAAATTAAAGAAGATTAAAGTGATATGAATTCAATGCAACGTGTGATACTGGCTTGGATCCTGGACTAGGAGAAATTGTTATAAAGAATGTTATTGGCAGGGTTACAGGACAATAGTGGAGGGAAGGTCAGCAGATAAGCAAGTGAACAAAGTTCTCTGGTTTTCCTAGGCAGAGGACCCTGCGGCCTTCCGCAGTGTTTGTGTCCCTGGGTACTTGAGATTAGGGAGTGGTGATGGCTCTTAACGAGCATGCTGCCTTCAAACACCTGTTTAACAAAGCACATGAGAAACACCCAAGAATGATCAATAAAAAAAAAAAAAAAAAAAAAAGAATGTTATTGGGATAATTGGTGAAATCTGAATATGGATTGTATGTTCAAAGATAATTTTTATCAATGCTAAATTGTACGAGTTTAATAGTTATATGGTGGCTAGGTAAAAGAATGTCCTTGTTCTTAGAAAATGCACAGTGAGATATTTTGTGGTAAACTCTTTAAGTCTGAAACTTACTCTCGAGCATTTTAGTGATTTAGCTATAATAATAATTATAAATATACATGTATGATAAAACAAATGTGGAAAATGTGAACAGTTGGTGAATCTGTTTAAGTAAAGGATATACAGAAATGAGGAATGTGGGTTGTTGAGAGGAATGAAGCATTACTATTGTTTCACTATTTTTGATTGACAAATCCCTTGAAAGAAATGTGTTTTGTTTTAGGCCCATCAGTTGTATTACTTTTTGCAGTGTACTGCAGTATACTATTTGGAAAGTAGTGTATGTATATTATGTAGTAACATATACATATACACATATTCTGTATACTAATATGTACTATATATAGCAAATATAAAATATACCACAATATCCTAGGAGAGTAAAGTTTAACCACTACGCTTTTTTACTACATTGCTTAGATACATTACACAACATACTTCTGATGATATGTTTACATTGTTGGTACTTCTTTCTGGTAGGTCTTACCTCCCCTCCTCAGTCTCAGCTGAAATACAGCCTCCTCTCTAACCTACACTGTCTTCCCCAGAAGGCTGGGTCTCCTTCTCCTCTGCTCCCATTTCCCATGAATCTTCGTATTATGCTCTGATGTTGCCATTTTTCTTTCTGCTTTTAAATGATGTTTCTGGACTGCTCTCAAACATTACCCCCTATTCTCCACTCACAATTTTGAAAGGGAGTGTGGGATTTATTTTCCTCAAATTTTATCACTTCCCTCTCCCTTCTCTCTGCTTGCCACTGCTCAGAATATCAGAATAATTAAGATCTGCAGGCTTTGGTATAAGTCTCACCCCACTTCAAACGCTGGTTCCACAACCAGCCAGGTTGAATATTACATTCTCTATGTCTCAGTTTTCTTATCATTAAAATAGTAAACTGTATTCACAATGTCTTAGTGAGCATTACATAAGTCAGTGAATTCAAAATTCAGCACGACAATTAGTGAAAAACCACTCAGTGAATATTAACCTGCTATTACCACCACCACCACCATTACCATTATCATCATCATAATCATCATCACTATCATCACCGCCAACATCATCAATGCCACAGTAGCATCGTAGCTATCACGTGCCACAAAGTCAGAACAATTAATTACATGTAATGTCTTAGGTTGCTAAAGTTAAACAGTACTTAATGAAGTATTAACCATATTTAACTCTTATGACCCAAACTGCAGAAACTCTCATGGAGGAAAAGTCACAGCAATTTTCAGTCCTGAATTTGCCAAAAGCATCCATTAATTTTTTTTTTTTGATGGAGTATCGCTGTATTACCCAGGCTAGAGTGCAGTGGCGCAACATCTGCTCACTGCAACCTCCACTTCCCAGGTTCGAGTGCTTCTCCTGCCTCAGCCTCCCGAGTAGCTGAGACTACAGTTGTGTACCGCCACACCCAGCTAATTTTTGTATTTTTAGTAGAGACGGGGTTTTGCCATGTTGGCCAGGCTGGTCTCAAACTCCTGATTTCAAGTGACCCACCCACCTCGGCCTCCCAAAGTGCTGGGATTACAGGGCATGAGCCACCACGCCCAGCCCATTTATTCTTAACATAATTAATTTTAACTTTATGTTAACTTTAACTATTGTTAACTTTAACAATAATATGTTTCTCAGAAGTGGAGAAGTGTATTAACCAAATAGAATATGACTTGTGTAACACTTGGTCCATCCTTTTAGGCACCATCTTTTGAGCACTTACTATGTACCAGGCACTCTTCTAGAGGTTAGCAACATTGCAATAAACAAAGTAGATAAATTCCGTGCTGTCATGAAACACACTCCAAACAGTCATTCCATTAAAAATATACTGTATATTATACATTAGTGACAAAAGCAAAGACAAAAGAGTAAGGAGATAGAGAATAATAAGGAATTTGCTATTTAAATGACATCATAGAAGGCCTCTCAGATAAGGAATCATTTTTGAAATTTCTGATTAAATTCATTTTTTCATATTTTAAATAAAATAAGACATTAAGTATAACAATATACACCAAACTCATACCTTTAATTGCATAAAATCTTGCCCAAGATCAAACATTTAAATAGAAGAGCATAATTACTGATTATGGATGAATTCCAATTCACAGGTATACCCGGGGCTCTCAAGAATATATTGGAATACACTCCAATTGCAATTAGTTCCATAATATGAAGTGCCACTTGTTTTTCAGTGAAACAAGGAAGCCAGCCTGGGGCGACTAGTTTACGCTAGCCTGAGCTACATTTAGGCAATTTCTGGGAAGTAGTTTATTCCAGACTCATTTATCAGTCTACAAATACCATTCTCCTCTGAGTTCGGTGTCTGTTCAATATGCTAATAGTTAGAGGTACTCTTCTATAATTAGAGTATGGCAGGCCATTTGTTTTTCTCTTCCCCACCTGCTATTTTGTTATCCTTCATTTCAAATATACTAAAAGCTCCTGAAAGCCTCTACTTTGAAAAAAAAATAAAATATATGATTCCAATTTTGAGGTTCCTATCACATTATATAAGAGATCCCATATTTCATTTGGTAGTGGACACACTGTCCAGATTCATCTTTAAGATGAAAGACCTTTTCTCCCAGCTGCTGGAACTGCTTCCAGCAGAGTCCTCAGCTATCAACCTCTTTTGGAAGTGCCTTGGTTGAAGAGAACTGCCTTGACCACGCATCTAGGAAATGGTCAATACAAGACTATCAAGGCCAGTCTCCTCACCTAGCTCAGGTAGGAAATGGTCAATACAAGACTATCAAGGCCAGTCTCCTCACCTAGCTCAGGACAGCTCTGTAGGGCCAATCCACACCAAGAGCTCTCTAGAGATCAGTTATGGTACTCACTGAGATTGTATTTCAGTCCAGTTTTTTCTTCTGTCCAAGCTTGCTTCCTTTTTTCACTTTCATGGCTATTTTTTCCAGGGTACTCTCTAATGAACTGTCATATTCCAGGTCTTCCTGGAATTTGGCAGAAATTTAATGGCTTCAATGAAAGACCTAATGGATGGAGGAGGGTGAGTCCCATTGTATCTCCAATTAATTCAACCACTCACCCCCGCACCCCCACCCACCAAAAAAAAAAATAAAAAGATGTATCCTCGAGAATAACAATGGATACCACAAACTCAAACAAGAAATACTAGCTCAAATATGGCATCTTTGCTAGTATATATGACAATAACCTCAGGCACCTGGTATGTGACCATTCATCCTTCAAATACATTATTTTCTAACCACACCAAAAGCAATCAGAAAGAACTCTCATTCACTTGAAATGGACAATAGTATACATTTGCAATCCTGTCCAAGGGCTATGTTAACTCTTCTGTTCTGTTGCTATATAGTCTAAGAGATCTTGATGACTAGGATATCACAGAAAACTTCATTAGTCCACTATATCTAGGATGTCATGGCAATTGAACCAACTAGAAAAAAAAAGTGACAAGTACACTGTAGACCTAGGTAAAACATATACACACTAGAGGATAAGAGATAAACTCTATAGAGATTCAGGGCCTGACATATTAGTAATATTTTTAGAAGTCCCATGGTTTTTAGTATTTTGGGATATCCCTTCCAAAGAAAATACAAATTATTGCAATTTGCACTTTCTATCATGAATAAGGAAGCACCTTGCCTAGTAGGCGTTCCCATATTCTGGAGGCAGCATATTCCATTGCCAGGAATACAGCACCAAATCATACGTCAGGTAGCATGAAAGACTGCTAACTTTAAGTAATGACCAAAGCATTAAAAGAATCTATAGAAATTCAGACTGTGGTGCCAGTGACCCTTCCCTTGAGTGATATAAACTACCAGTATGACATAGCATTAATCTATGGTGGGAAAAGGTGCCATGTGTTGTTTATTGAAAGCCCAATGGGAGAATCAAAATGCAGATGCCTAGGGTTGTAAAGCTGTGCCATCTACAGCAGATACATCTTTTGAAAAACAGGTCCTGGTTTGCTACTGGGTCCTGGTAGAAGTGCAGTGTCTGATTATGGACACCAAGTAACCATGAAGCCTGAACTGCTCATTTTGAGCTGGGTAATATCAGACCTCAGGGTGGGTCCAGGACCTTAACATCCTGAGATAAAAGTAGCACATTCAGGATTAAGCATTAACAGAAACAGACAACATGAGCAGGTAGCTTAGGTCCTGAAGTCATCCACTGTTGATGCTGTAGCTCTTGACCATCATCTTATGCCTACCAAAATAGAGGGGGATCCCTTCTAGCCAACAAACAGAAGAGGATAAAAATCCAAATTTCATGCTTCAGGACATTGGTTTTGGCAAGGGTTTTTTTGAGTAAAGCCTCAAAAGCACAGGCAACAAAAGCAAAAATAGACAAATGGGATTACATCAAGCTGAAAAGCTTCTGCATAGCTTGATGCAACAGCTTGATAGAATATACAAGGAACTCAAACAACTCAACAACAAATAGTAATAATTTGACTAAAAAGTGGGCAAAGGATCTGAATAGACATTCTCAATAGAAGACATACAAATGCCCAACAGGTATATGAAAAGATGCTCAAGTTCAATAGTCATCAGGGAAATGCAAATCAAAACACAATTAGATATCTCACTACAGTTAAAATGACTATTAGCAAAAAGACAAAAAATAACAGATGGTGATGAGGATGTGGAGACAGACAAATGTGCAACAGGTATATGAAAAGATGCTCAAGATCAATAATATCTATATATATATATATATATGTATATATATAGACACACACACATACCGTATCCATTGCATGGTTTCACAGGCCTGCCACATATAATTTAAGCCATCTTTTCTCATTCAATGTTTTTCTTCCTGTAAAACTTATTAAGGCAACTTAGTGACAAAAAGTAATGTTGTATTTACACTTCTGTATAGAAACAACAAAGAGCTGAATATATGGTTTTACTTGGATATAATTTTAAAGCACAATGTGCTAAATTTAAAATAAAGAAGATTTATAATAATATGCTCAGTAAAAAAATGGAATATATACAATGGAGTATTGTTCAGCCATAAAAAGAATAAAATTCTGTCATTTGCAGAAACATGGATTGACCTGGAGGACATTATGTTAAATAAAATAACCCAGGCACAGAAAGGCAAATATCAAATGTTCTCTCACACATATGTGGGAGTTAAAAATGCTGATCTCATGAAGCTAGAGAGCATAATGATAGGCCAGAAGCTGGAAAAAATTGGGAAAGAGGATGTGAAAAGTGGTTGATGAATGGGTACAAAAAATACATTTAGAAGGACAGGTTCTAGTGTTCAATAGCACAGTAGGATAACTACACTTAACGATAATTTATTGTATATTTGAGAATAGTTAGAAGAGAAAATTTGGAATGTTTCCAATACAAAAAAATGATAAATGTTTAAGGTGATGGATATCCTGATTTGGTCATTACACATTGCATGCATGTATGAAAATATCACATGTGCCCCATAAACACATATAATTATTATATATCAATTTCAAAAACAAACAAAAAAATTTGGTTTAGAGATGGGTTGGCTTGGTATGTGTGTGCAAGCAGGAAATGGATGAAAGCTATATCACAGCCTGACATTGAGGTGGCCCTTAACAACAGTGACAAGTGGCAGTGCATGTGGTGAGCTCTTTACATAGAAAAGGAAGTGTCCTGTAGTTAGAATGTGCATGGGTTCATGAGCAATGGCAAATGGCTTGACTGGGAGGTTAAGGGGTAAGAAAAAATAAAATTGAAAGGATGGAAAAATACGGTCTGAGGTAGAGGGATTTGCATGGACCTATAGGAATGGGAGTGAAATATAAAGATTTTTGTATCAAATGTTAACATCTACCAGAAAGCAACTACCATGGAAGAGGCACGAAATAACAAGCTAGACAATATGAGCCAGCCAGTTCACATCAGCAAGTCTTTCTCATTAGCCTCCCTAGTGCTAGCACAACACTCATATAAATAAAATGGCTATATTTTCAGGGTTAGAAGTTTTGTATAGGATCAGCAGGATAGCCCTCCACTTACTGAGGCTGATAAGTGACTGGTCCAATCAAATATGCAATCTGCTAGAAACGGAGACCAATACAAATTCTCTGGAATGGCACCATCTCTACAGGAGACCAAACAGTCCCTTGGTGATTGGACTTTTCATCCTGGAAGAGGCAGTAATTCATTTTTATAGGAATAGACACATGTTCTAGGTATGGGTTTGGCTTTTCTGCCCATAGCACTTCAGCCATCACCACTACTTGAAGACTTACAGAGGTTTGATTCACCAGTGTGGGATCCTACATGATACAGCATCAGATCAAGAGAGTCACATTAAAGAAAGGAGGTTGAAGAGTGGGTATCTGGTGGCTGACCACTGGATCACTGATTTGTATCCACATACCACACAAACCAAAATTTGCTGGTCTGAGGGAGCAACGGAATGGCCCGTTGAAGGCACAGCTGAAGTGCCAGCTTGAAGATGACATTGTCAATGTGGGGCTCTAACCTCCCAAATACACTGTACACCCTAAATCAATGATCTTTATATGGTATTGTATCCCAGGTGCTTGAATACATGGATCCAGGAACTGAAATATGGAAGCAAGAGTGGTCCCACTTATCACCACTCACAGTGACCCACTTGGGAAATTTGTGCTTCTCATACCTGCAACTCTTGGAGCTGCATGGCTTGAAGTTCAAGCCAAAGAGGAAATGCTTCCACCAGGAAACATAGGAAAATTCTAGTTGTAATATAAGCTTTGGCTGACACCTGGGCATTTCAGGTTCCTCATAGCAAGTGACCAGCTTAAAATAAAAAGAGTCACCATCTTGGTGGTAGCAATTAACCCTGAAAGAAAGTAGCGTTCTTATATACAATGGGGGGCAGGAAGAAATATGTTTGGCACACATGTGGTCTATTTGCCTACGTTTGATGATAAATGGACAAGTGCGGCTATGGCTTGAAGAGGACAGGGTGGCCAGGAGCTCAGGATGGTCACCACCATGCCACCGGGAAGCCACCAAGACCAGCAGATGATGAGGAAAATCTAAAGTGGATAGTGAAGAAGGGAGATGATAAATATCATTTGAGATCTTGCAACTAGCTGTTTCTGCAAGGGTACCAGTTTATCCTATCAACCTTAATCTTACAACATTCTGCCAGCAAAAGAAACCTACTAAGATCCTAGAAGATTGATTTTCAGTATGTATATGAAGATGTGTATCTGAGTGGTATAAGCAGTGGACTGGAATAGTCATTGGTATTCTGCCAAGATGTCCCTTTAAGAATGAAGGTCTTATTTTACCAGCTTCTGGAAGTGCTGACAGCTGTCAGCCCTCTTTGTTAAGTGTCCTGGCTGAAAAGCGCATCCTTGCTCAAGGTCATGGCTTCTCCCTGGGTGCAGCAAATAAAGACTGATCTCAGGGTTATGAAGGACTGACCCCTTTGCCCCAACTCATGACAATCCCCAAGAGCCATCCAGTCTCAGACTTTCCTCTGGGATTACCTATGACTTTCATTAGACTGCATCACAGCCCGCTTTTCCCCTCTTCCCAATTCTGCTCCTTCCTCTTCCATTCTATAAGTACTGTTTCCAAGAGAATTACCTAATAAGATTCCTGCTCATTAATCTTTATGTCATTTCAGGAAACTCAATCTATGAAACCATTGATAGTTTCATGTCAAGCAAATTTATGCTCTGAACCAAAAATCAAGAGACTCTTGTTCTAGTCATGTGTTTGCTTCTAATGTGTTGATTTCCCCCAAGCAAGTCAATAAACTACACGACCTTTATTTTTAATCATCACATTTATGAGAAAGGAAAGAAATTGCTGTGGTTCTTAGTCCTAGACTAAGAACCAGAATACCTATACTTAAGTTCCTGAGTGGCTGTTAATTGCTTTTGTGACCCTGAGAATAACAATCCAAGCCTTTTGTCCTGTCTCTAAAATAAGAAGTAGACTAAATGATTTTTAGTGCTCTTTCCAGCTCTAATAGCCTGTGGGTCTAAATATATAAATCCCACAATCATTATTTCTGTAACATAGCATTTAAGATGGCATTTTCCATTTTATGAATAACCTTGTTGTCAGGAAAAAAAATTTTTTAAGTCCTGATGCTCATCTCTGACTTTATTCTTTCTCATCTCATTGTTCTTTCCTTGACATTTTTAAATCCTTCTTAGACATGTACCTTCTTTTTTCTGTTCCTAGAAAGATGTGCAAATAGTGGGAGAACAACATGAGTATCAGCATTGACAAAGAACTATTAGTTAGCTTAATCTTAAACACTTCATGTTTTCTGCTCTGTTCCCTTTTTTTACCATCTCTATTGCATTGTGGGGATTTTCTACCATGGTCTTTTCTTCCTATATTCATCAAGCGTTTACTACTAGAGCTCTTCAGAAATATTGTCAAGTTTCACCAAATTCTTTCCTTCTACTAATACCCTTTCTCAACTACCTTCCTGCTCCACTCCATTCAGTTTGCTCCCCTTTCTGGTCATTATCATAGAGGTTGCCTCAAACTAGTCCTTTTCCTTTCCTATCTCTACTCTCATCTAAATGATCCCACACGTTTTCACAAAGAAGACAAGAGATGTCAACACATTGCAACAGGAGCAATTAGAAATGGGCTTGACGGCTGGCTTGTGTCATCCTGGACATCTGAGGAGGAGCCAAAATTAGAAATGAGCTGAGTCTGTTTATGGCTTAGTGCTGCCAGAGGAGTTTTCTCAGTTAGTTCTCCAAGGCTATATTTTCCGAGTCATCTTTCACAACTCGCAGGCCAAAACTCATAACTCATATGCTGTGTTCTCCATCAAGACACAGTTAATGTCAGAAAGTGGTTACTCTCCAAAGGAAGATCTTTACTCATGTGCTGACGGACACCCCACAGAGTCTGTGAAATGAAGGACATATCGCTCACCTGTAACAAAGTTGCAGTGAAAGTCTAAACCATACGGGTGCCTCACAATAAAAGTTAACTCATCTTCTCATTCTCATCTCTCCAAACCAATGATGTACTTAAAAAATGAACCATGTTAAAAAGACACATATATTGGCATGGTTCACAGACTCCAAGCTATGTGAAACAGTGACTTCATGGAAGAATGGAAAAGTGAGAAACCATGGGATCCCTCGGTTAATATCTCCCAGGCTTGTTACCTCCTGGGTGTTTACTTTTTATTGTTCCATGAATGTCAAAGATAGCAGTGTTGTTGGTGTTGTTTTCAAATCTTGCCACTAAATTGCGCAGAATCAGTGGGAGGCTAAAACCCAATTCTTTTAAGCTAACACATGATTTTGAGCTTTCTTCTTTCTATGAGCCTCTAAATGCCAAAGTTGTCAGCTGCCTCCCTAGTGTTAATTATTATTAACCATGCCCTATTCCCAATGCCTGGGTCTTAGATGGCTTTACAATAAAAACATTTACCTGTCCTCAACACACGTGGTCACTAAACCAAGTGATAATTGTTTTCTTTCTGTCTTCCCCTCTTCCTTTCTTCACTTCTTTCTGTGGCTTAAGGAATAGCTTATAATTGCGAAGTCTGTAATAAAGGCGTCACCAGAGATGGTTACTATTTTAGTCCATTTTCATACTGTTATGAAGAAATACCCAAGACTGAGTAATTTATAAAGAAAAAGAGGCTTAATGGACTCACAGTTCTACATGGCTGGGGAGGCCTCACAGTCATGGCAGAAAACGAAGGAGCAACAAAGGCACGTCTCAGGTGGTGGCAGGCAAGAGAATGTGTGCAGGGAAACTACCCTTTATAAAACCATCAGATCTCATGAGACTTATTCACTATCAAGGAGAACAACATGGGAAAAACCCACCCCCATGGTTCAATTACCTCCCACCAGGTCCCTCCCACAACACGTAGGGAATAACAAAGCTACAATTCAAGATGAGATTTGGGTGGGGACACAGCCAAACCATATCAGTTACTAATTATAGGATTTTGACTAAGCAAGGGTGGGGCCTAGGAGCTTACTGATACACATAAATCACAGCCCATTCCACCTACTCTGTTGTTCAACTGAGCTCCAAACACTGACGTGAGGCTGGGGATGCTACATTAATGCCACAGTTGATGCTAACAAAGAAATAAGGATGCTGGCTATGAAATTTCTTGGAGAGAAGGAAATATTTACTGTCTGCATCAAAGTTTTTGTGTTCTTTAAATATTGCTCCCCAAGCCTGCTGATTTTGTAAGAGAAAGCAGGTTGGAGAGTCTGTTTCTCATATTCAAGGTTCTCAAAACAAATCAAGATGGGAACAGTAGCACCACCAATGGATGTTGGTAAGCAGTAACTAATAAAATCCAGGATAGAACACTTGGCACATGGAGGGTGCTGGGTTAATCACCATCAACCTAAAGTTAATATATATTAGCTGCAATGTCGATTTAAATGACAGGAGAGGTGTCACATTACAGCCATCTTTTCAAAATTTGTACTCTACTTCTTCAATGTATTTTGGCCACAGTATGTAATAAAAGGTGTTAGAAAAGTTTACATTTATTACTTGTTGAAATATTTTGGACTCTTGGTTATATTAAAAATATGCTGTCTGCAAAAATGAAGATGATGCGTGGACCAAAATGTTCCTTAACACTACCAGCATATGTTCCCAGCTCTGCAAGGGGAAATGATTGCAATTCCTTCAACTACTGAGAAGAAACTATGGTCAAGGGAGCATCACTATGGGTACACCAAATGATGTTAACAAGATCCTTCACTCCACCATCCACCCTAACTCTCGGGAAATGCACTGTGCTATTAACCATGTCAGAGGCATGTTTAAGAAAAAATTGATGACAGCACATCATATCCTAGAAAATTGAGAGGTATAATATTTCCAAGCACCATGTTCCCATGAGAAATAATCATAAGGTGCCCCCTTTTGACGTTATTTATGTTTTATTCCTTACCCAACAATGATATAGTTGAGGGATTAGAGTTTCTTTTTTAAAATTGTTGCCTGGATGTGATGGGTCACACCTGTAATCTCAAGACTTTGGGAGGCTGAGGCAGGAGGGT
This sequence comes from Gorilla gorilla gorilla, assembly GCF_029281585.2. Classification (NCBI taxonomy): domain Eukaryota; kingdom Metazoa; phylum Chordata; class Mammalia; order Primates; family Hominidae; genus Gorilla; species Gorilla gorilla. Next base: position 89,866,943 of record NC_073231.2, read on the forward strand.
TGCTTGAGGCTAGGAGTTTGAGACCAACCTGGGCAACATAGTGAGACCCTGTCTCTACAAAAAGTAAATTAGTCAGGCACAGTGGCACATGCCAATTTTCCAAGTTACTCAGGAGGCTGAAGCAGAAGGAAGGATTGAGCCCAGGAGGTCAAGGCTGCAGTGGGCCATGATCGCATCACTGCACTTCAGCCTGGGTGATAGAGCAAGATCCTATCTCAAAAATAATAAACACATACATACATACACACATACATACATACAAATTTGTCAGCCAGGTGTGGTGGCTCACGCCTGTAATACCGTCACTTTGGGAGGCCAAGGCGGGTGGATCACCTGAGGTCAGGAGTTCGAGACCAGCCTGGCCAACATGGTGAAATATAAAATTAATAATAAAAATTAATACAAAAATTAGCTGGGCATGGTGGCAGGCACCTATAATCCCAGCTATTCGGGAGGCTGAGGCGGGAGAATCACTTGAACCCAGGAGGCAGAGGTTGCAGTAAGCCAAGATCACGCCACTGCACTCCAGCCTGGGCAACAAGAGCAAAACTTCGTCACAAAAAAAATGAAAAATTGTCAGCAACCCAACATGCTATGGCATAACAGCTGTAATAATAAATCATTGCATTGATATATTTGTATAAGGCGTTAGAGTTTCAAATGCCTACAAATGTATTCTTATTCAATTAAATACTGTCAATATCTTTTAAGATCTTACAAACAAAAGATCTCACACACAAAAATACAACATCAAACGAAGCATTATTAGCTCCAACCAGAAAATGATGAAAAGTAAGGCAGGGGGTGTTAAGTAACATTCCAAGGTCACAAGCTGACAGATTCGAGAAAAGGTTAGCAAGAAACAACAGACAGAAATATTACCAAGACAGTAAAGGTCAGATGCTGAATAACTCAATTACCAGAAATAATGAATATATAAAGGAAAAATTTTAAGCCTCTACTAACTCAGAAGCCTCAATGCTGTTAACCACTTCAACAACTCCACCCCACCAAACATTTGAAATTAAACCCCTAATTTTACTTTTTTTCATTTTTTCTCTTCTTTTTCTATTAGAAGTATAAGTGAATAAAGAAATTACCTAATCTGATCATCATAGATAAGGATTCTATACCTTTGTTGTATTGCTGACACCTTTGGCCAACTGTTAAGGTCTGTGGGCCACTCCTCCGATGAGTGTTTGAATGTATGAAAGAAAATACGTAAGATTACAAAAGACACCAATTGCATTGAAATACAATTATAAAAGTATCCAGAAAAATGTGATTTAATGATGTCTTTCTATATGAATGCATTAAGTAACAAACTCTAGCTGCAGGTCTAATAACTACTATAATTTTCAAAAATAGTGATAAAGCATAAATGATGTTTCAAGATATCCGCAACAACTGTGATATTATATAAAAATATCAGTGTTTTCTCCTGCTGACAAGGTCAGAGACACTCTTAATACTACTGTGGTTTGTGCCAACATATATAATTGAAGAAATGGCTAAATTTCAGTTAGTAGTTAATTATTTAAAAGATGGAATTTTACCACTTGTGTTCTATCCAAGGGCCTCCTGTGGGTCCATGTACCCTATATCAAAAACTCCTGCCACATAACAAGGAAAGGATAGGAACACTCAGAATGCACATAAAGTATTCACTGTAGCCTGAATTAGGATAAGGTTTCATCAGCCCAGACAAGTACACTGTCTTGAGCTTCTCTTACAATTCCCCACATCCCCTAGAACAATGTTTGATAAATAGCGGTCAGGTGCTCAGGAATACTTGTCTTTGGACTCATGGCTGGCCATACCTCATGGCTGAGTTCCCCGGCAGGGTCTCCCTTCCTGAGCTGACTTCTGTCCCTCCTGGTGATAGGTGGACTCTCCTTAACAAAACAAGCGTGTGGCCTTCGCGAGCCAAAAGAGAAAGAATGAAACAGCCCCTTATCTCCATTGGCAGGTGGGAAAATTGCAATAGCAAAATGGGAATAAAACAAATTAAAAACATATCAGAGAGAATGTTTCATTTAATATAGTTTCTACTTGACAAATTATTTCTCCTCCTAGTGGAACACTTTATTTTATATGACACTAAATGGCAAGAATAAATCAAAAGCATTGTTTAGTTGGGGTAAGGAAAGAAATAAACTTGAATGAATTTAAACTGTAAGTCAAAATGGTGCAGATACCTCTGACAAATTACAGTGATTTTTCTCTCAGTGGTTTCATTATGCAAATTATGTTATTTGTTTTCTAGCTTTGCCCAAAATAAACGATGGTGCCAGATTAAAAGCAAATAATATCTTTATCAAGGATCTCAACAATGTGACTTAAAGTATTACAAAATGTACCATGTGCTGGCCATTTTTATATCACCCATTGATCACTTAATTTCAAATGTTGATGTGGCAATGTAATATCATCACTTCAGTTTTTTTTAAATAAAGATCCTGTACATAGAGCAGTATCATGGAAAATTAGAGCTTATAGTAAGAACAAAATGGCTGTGATTTTTCTAGTCTTCCTGCCATATAAATAAGTTATTTCTTATTTTGTACCAGTGTGTTTACATTTCCTATTATGCCTCCATAGTAACAGTAGAAAAAAAGGCCAAGTATTTCTGAGTTAATGAAATAGCAAAATGAGGCATATTAAAATAAATTGTTCTCTGGAGCCAGATTTTTTTCTGTGGTGACGTGTCTTTTCCAGGCCAGGAGAACCCATTTCCCAGTCCACTTCTTTCCCTTGGATTGTCCCTCAATTCTCAGCTTTGTTTCCTCACATCTCTGCTTACCATCTTCTCAGTGTGGGTGCCACAAGACTTTTTCTTTCATGCCTCCCTGGCTTCTACTCATGACTTTGTTCCTAGAGCAGTCACACAGAAAGCAGCATGAAATAAACAGTCTAAAACAATTATTCTAAACAACAAATCTAAAACAATGATTCAAGCAAATTGAGAATCATTTGCTTGAACCCTGGTAATCAAGTAAATATCAAAAAGATATGAAAAATAAAGGAGAGAAATAGTTAAAATTCAGCAAATCTATTAACTTTTTTTCCCTCTAAGGATTGGGAAAAGACTCTAATTGATTTAGCAGTAGAAGGGTTTGTATTTAGATTATTTACATTATTTTACTACTAAAATCTTCATTCTCAGTGATCTCTATAACCTGACCCACCAGTAAAGTGTCTTCCTGAGCCAGAAAACTATGGGTTTTTTTAGAAATCATAGCAATACTGCAGCCAGACAAAAAAAATAGACCAGGAGAATAATGTTTTAGAACATTGGCTATGAGCACTAAAAGGCAGTTATACCATCTTGATCTATTTACTGTTCAGTTCAAATCAATAACATTTATTGAGCCTTCGTGATGTGCAAGGCTTTTGAAACCACTGGCAATGGCTGTGCATACATCATGAGTAGGAGTGATGATCTTTATCCTATGGACTATAGTAAGATGTTTAAGCAAGAAAATGACCTGGCCCTGTTACAGTAGTTAGTCAGGCAGACATAACCAGAGCAGGTGAGGGTCCCCCCAGTCACCAGGAACGTCAGGCAACTATGATGTGATGGCCTGGTGGTGGCTAAACTGCCTCTCTAAAATAATAATTGGCCACAACTGGCACCAAGGAAAGGCAGTCTCCCAATAGATAGAAAAAGTATGAAACTCGTGATCAGCAGCTTCCCAATAAGATCTCAGGAGTTGGGCAAGTGGGCTCAAGCATGTACACTAAAAGGCAAAAATGGTAAGTTTAACTGGTAGATGACCTCCTAGGAACATTAGACTGGTAAAGGAAGAATGCCTCAAGTGAGCATGTGCACAACACCAGTACATACACTGCATGCTCCCCTCCCAATTGCTGACAGGCCACTGCTCATGTAGACTGCCCATCCCAAGGGAAAAATCGGGGAGAAGGGATGCAACCCCTTGGAAGCATGCCAACATACAAAACCCCAAGTCAAAGGGCAAACAGTGAACTTGATCTCTCAAGTTGCCGGCTTGAGAAGTAATGAAAGGAATTTCATTACTTCTCTAAAAATTTTAAATAAACTTTCAAATAAACTTTCACTCATGCTCTAAAACTTTCCTCAGTTTCTCCCTCTGCCTAATGCCCCTCAGTTGAATTCTTTCTTCTAAGGAGGCAAGAAGTAAGGTTGCTGCAGACCCATATGGATTTGCCACCACTAACAGCCCCAGCTTCACTTTAGTAAGATTATTAAAAAGAAAAAATTGAAAGAAAATAAGCATTAAAGAATGGCAGGCAACCTATGTGACTTATTTCTCTTTGCTTGATATTCATGCATCCTTTACAGTTTTCCACATTCTAGTGAGCAAACGCCATGCAATTCATATCTCTATCTATTTCTACATCCAATCTATTTCTATGTAACTATCAAATAATCATTCAATATTAGTATTAGGCCAACTAGTTTAAGCTCCATTTTAAAGATTAAGAACTTGAGGTCAAAAGTGTTCATTTCATTTAAAGTCATGTAGCCAGTGGTATAGTTGAGATTAAATTCCAAGTTTATTGACTTCATAGCAAATGATCTTTCCAATATTTTATGGTCTATGGAGTCAGGCTTACAAAATTTTAGTGTTTGATTAATTCTAATAACATTGCTAAGACAGTGTGTTTTGAATTTTTTTAAATGTTAGACCTAGGAGTCACAACTAAAAATTCCTTATACCTTACAATTCAAAAGACTTTCTAATAAGAAAAAAACAAATTACTCATAAAGTTAAAATAAAGTCTAATGAACCAACTCAAATATGATTACCCTATAAGAATATTAATACATTTAGTATGTAACCAAAAGGCTTATGAAATATTAAGAAAATAGATGTTTTCTTAATCACTAAATTATTGGGAGAATTCATAGAGAATGAAAGACTATTCTCATTGCAAGAATGAAAATTTTATTTCATATATTCAGAAAGGTTTTCAAGTAATTTGGATTAAGTCTTTTATTTTGGACTTCTTATTAAACAGGGCAGGTTTATCTTGTCTTCCTCCAAAATTCCACTAAAATAAAAGCAAAGGAAATTGGTATAAACCCAGGAAAACAAAAGACATGAGTTCAGAGATACTAGTAGGTGACAGATGTTGATAAAATTTTGTAAGATGAAATGTGGGTAGATGAGCAGTAGCTAACAGAAAAGAGAAAGCTAAAAGCCTACTATCAGCTTTGGGGGAAATGGTGGTTGTCAGAGGGAAGTAATGCCTCTCATGGTTCAGAACCCTAGAGAGTTCAGACAGCGGAGCCACCAGGAAACTATAACTCTCAAAATGGGTGTGGGTCAGACCTGACAAAAAGAAGACTGTTCAAATGTCAGTATATGTATAAAAATCAGTTATACATCTGTGTCTTCTTCCCAAGCTCAGACTGTCAAATAGCTGCCTCTTCACTATTCTGGAATAAAACTGGGGATTCAATCTCAGGAGAAATAAAGCTGAAGAGGCTCTTGCCTCAGGGACAGTAATCACAACTGAGGGTTCAAGTAGAGTCCCTGCAAGAAACAGCATAAATAAGAGGTGATCTACATATTGACTGGGCATGGTGGCCCAGGCCTGTAATCCCAGCACTTTGGGAGGCTGAGGCAGGTGGATCACTTGAGCTCACGAGTTTGAGACCAGCCTGGAAAACATGGTGAAATCCTGTCTCTGCAAAAAATATAAAAATTAGCTGGGCATGATGGTACGCGCCTGGAGCCCTAGCTACTTGGGAATCTGAGGTGGGAGGATGGCATTGGCCTGGGAGGCAGAGGTTGCAGTGAGCTGAGATCATGCCACTGCACTCCAGCCTGGGCGACAGAGCCAGACCTTGTCTCAAATAAAAAGAGAGATGATCTACATAGTGACTTGGCTTCAGAATGCTGGCAGTCTGGCACATATGTTTCAGACAGGAGAATAAAGCTCCTCCTGGAGAAAACAGTCAGTTCAAGGCAAAGGGCCCAAAGAAGTGGTTAAATGCTCAATTAATCTATGGTAAGGCCCAATGGTTCACAAAACAATCCATCCCCCACATGCACACATTTACAAAGTGCTTCCAATTACTTTTTCATACCTCATTTATAAATATGATGAGCAGTCAAGCATCATCAAACATTCTCAATGAGGCCTACCCAGACTCTCCTTTTTAAAATGTAATATCAGCTGGGTATGGTGGCTCACTCCTGTAATCCCAGCACTTTGGGAGGCTGAGGCAGGTGGATTAGCTGAGGTCAGGAGTTCCAGACCAGCCTGACTGGGTGAAACCCAGTCTCTACTAAAAATACAAAAATTAGCCGGGCATGGTGGCGTATGCCTGTAATCTTAGCTACTCGGGAGGCTGAGGCAGGATAATTCCTGGAACCCAGGAGGCAGAGGTTGCAATGAACGGAGATCCTGCCATTGCACTCCAGCCCCAGCCAACAACAAGACTCTGTCTCAAAAAAACACAAAAAACAAAAAATTGATGTCACCCACCTTTTGGTACTTGCAATCCCATATCTGCCTTCAACCATTAGAAGATAAGATACTGAAGGGCAGGGGTTTGTGTCTATCTCCAGCATCTATCTTAGTCCCTGGCATATCATAATTATTCGATAAATATTGTTGAATGAATGAATGAATGAATAAGAAAAAGGTCTTTGAAATTAAAAATATAGAAGCAAATGCAAAAATTTAATAGACAAGTTGTACAATAAAATGAGGAAATCACCCAGAAAATAGAATGAAAGGATCAAGAGAAGAAAAAAAAAGAAGAAACAATTCTGGAATAAATAATAGAAGAATATAGTTCAAAATGAAGGATGTGAGTTTCCACATTTAAATGATCCAAGTAGGGCCCAGAAAAATAATTTAGAAAGACCCAAGCCATATTACATCATTGCAAAACTTTAGAGTATCAAGGAGAAAGATCCTGAAAGCTTCAGAGAGAAAAAAATAAATTATACACAGAAACTAGAAATCCACGCATTAATAGACTTCTCAGTATCAACTCTGAAAATAGAAAATAATGGAAAAGTGGCTTAAATTTTCAGAAAAAAAAATTTATTTAAAACTCAATGTCTGGCAAAACAGCTAATCAAATGTGACGATATAATACATAGTTTCAGACATGCAAGTTTCTACAAAACATTATTTCCCCTAACCCCTTTCTCAGGAAATTATTGGAGAATGTGCTCTAACAAATAAGATGGAATCTAAGAAATAGTATTCAGGAAATCCAGTAATGTTACAAAGAACCAAGGAGAGCGGTAAAGGGAATTTCCAAAAAAGAGTGAACATAAGTGTCTAAAACAACAGCTGTGGAGCAGGCTTAGAATGTAACCAGTTAAGATTAGAGTAGTCAGATAGAGATTTCTAGGAGGAATTCGCCAAGAAAAAAGAAAAAAACCTGACCATACTGAGAAGATTTTTATAGTGCTTGTGCAAAGCATATGACTGATTTAGTAATAGGTAAAAAGAAATGTAAGAAAACACATTAAAATAAGAACATTTTAACTCCAGGAAAAGCAAAAGCATTTGTAGTAAAACAAAAATGTTATTATATGTAGTACACTACAGGGCTCAGCTCTAGCCATAGTCATGGTAATGAAAATTCTAAACGTAAATAGAAATTATATGTAAATCTATTAGGAAGATGGAGAGAGGAATAATCGGGGGGAAAGGCAGGGGGAGGAGTGGTATAAGAAAGCAAAACTCTCAAAACAGGAAGTCAATAAATAATACCTAAAGTTTAAAATCAAGAAGTCACAGTATAAGCATTTAATTTAGAAATAAGAAGACAACAATAGAAGTGTTGAAAGTGTAACTAAAAGAATTGAAAGTGGTTGCCTTGGAGAAGTAAAAAAATCAGATTTGGAAGGGGGTCAAGTTAATGAGTGTTGTTATTGTAAGTTTTGTAGCACTATTTGACTTTCTATATTATGTATAATTACCATTTAATAAGCATAAAATTTATTGTGAGCATTATTTCAAGTAGTACTACTGCAAATAGTACTGGCATAAGCTCCATTTATATTAGGATGGTAGTCATATGCACATTCATTTCTATAAATTATGCTCAGCTTATTGTGGACAATATTTACTATTATTAACAAACAATATATTTGGCCTATCATAGGAAAAAAATTAGAATCTCTGATTCTAAAATTTCAAAAAACTGGGTTTTTAAAAATTTGTTTTTCATGTTTTTGTTTTTATTTTTGTTTTGACAAAGTCTCACTCTGTCACCCAGGCTAGAGGGCAGTGGCCCAGTCTTGGCTCACTGCAACCTCCACCTCTGGGCTTAAGCAATTCTCATGCCTCAGCCTCCCGAGTAGCTGGGATTACAGGCGTGTGCTATCATGCCCAGCTAATTGAAACTGAAGCTTTTTTGGGGTATATTTTCTAAGTCTACACTGAAAGGGATGTGGCAAAACTGATTAAGCTATGTGGTAACAGGTGGATGAAAAGAAAAACAAGAGAGCGGTTTTTAAGTAAGCACTCTAGTCTATATATTTGCAGATGAATTATCAAACAAGACCTATCTACCCAGAAGAGGAAAATAGGGTCAGGAAGCTTGAGTAGAAATTTGATGATTAATTGGATATAAAAAAATGAAATGTCAAGAAGGATGTGAGCCTATTTTACTTGAATAACAACAGAATGGATAATGGTGTCATTCCCTGAGAGAAGGAACAGGAGAGGAAGAATAAATTTGGAGACCTGGGAGAGGTGAAGAGTTCTGTCTTAGTAGTGTTTGAGAAATCTAGTAGTTAGTTGGCCCTGTAGTTGAGGTCAAGAAAAAGATCTGGACTGATATCAGAGATTTAGAAGCCATCAACTTAAAGGTGGTTATCGAACTCCTGAGTGCTTACTACTGTGTGTGTGTGTGTGTGTGTGTGTGTGTGTGTGTGTGTGTGTGTGTGTCAGAGTCTCACTCACTCTTTCACCCAGGCTGGAATACAGTGGTGCCATCTTGGCTCACTGCAGCCTCCACCTCCCAGGTTCAAGCAATTCTCCTGCCTCAGCCTCCCAAGTAGATGGGATTACAGGTGTCTGCCGCCATGCCCAAATAATTTTTGTATTTTTAGTAGAGACGGGGTTTTGCCATGTTGGCCAGGCTGGTCTCAAACTCCTGACCTCAAGTGATCTGCCCACCTCAGCCTCCCAAAGTGCTGGGATTACAGGTGTGAACCACCATGCCCGGCTGAGTGCTTACTACTTGGTAGGGTCAGAGACATCACTAAAGGAGAGGATGTAGAGTTATAACAGAGACAAAGAGGGAATTGTGAGGAATATTAACAATTAATTGACAGGAGAAAGAGGAACCTGGTGGGGAAAGTGAGTAGGAGAAGCCAAAAAAGAATACCAAGTGATTATGTTTGATCTGACAGCAGACAAAAGCAGAGAAAAACTCAGGAATAACAGAGTGGTCTATAGATTTGGATGCTGTTGAGAGACAAGATGACAATGAATCCATGGAGTCAGAAACAAGAAAAACACTAATGTCCTTGGTTGGAGTGATTTCAGAGGACCTGTAGGAGAAGCTCTATTGCATTGGGTTGGTAAGAGAATGGAGATAAGAAAATGGTAACAATGAGTCAGTGATTCTACAAACAAGAAGAAAAGTATAGGGGTCAAGGGAAAACTTCCCTTTTTCCCTCCAAAGGTTTGCAAAAAAATCAACAAAAGGCAGATTAATACTAGAAAAGACATATAAATTCTTATTAACATGCATGGGAGAAATCACAGAGTGATCACCCCAACACCCAGTGGGGTACAAGTGGTTATCTACCCTTCTTCTTAGGATAATGTGAGATGAGGAAATATGGATGATTTTATGGGGGGAGTAGTAAATTATTTTTAGGGGAATTCAATGGGCTTGAAGAATATACAATGGCCTGGGACAAAGTCTGTTGGGCCCATAGAGCAGACAATGGCTGGTAAATGGTTCTATATAATACTGAATGGGACTGAAGCAGAAGACAATGGTTTATGACAAAAGTCTGTCCAGGCATGTTAACAGACTTCAATCTTTCTTCCCTAAAAGTGATTTCAATTAATACAAACTCAGGGAAGGGAACAGAGGTAATTGTTTTATTCTTTGGCAGTTCCAGACTTTAGGCAGATCAAGGAACTTCAGAGAACAATTTCACCCTGTGCTTTGGGGAAGACAGAAGATCGGGAGTGGAGGGGAAGGTCAAAGAGACCTGAGGCTTTTCCTTCAACTCAACATGTCAAAGCGCCATGTATTGGGGTATCAGCTTCTGAGCCCCAACATGAGAAAGAGGGGCTTTGGGCAGTTGCTGGAAGAAAAAGCATTAACATGAAACAAAACAAACTCTCATCTACTCAACAAGGCACCTAAAACCCTGCCTACCCATTCCCTAGCCTTCCTTTCAGAAAAACTGGTTCTGTTTTGAGAAATCTTAGATGCTGTTCAATGTCTTCAACCAAACTGAAAAGACCACCTCGAAACAGTACTTGCCAGATGCCTAATTTCTAGTATTATTACCATTAGGGACTCTTGTTGGCATGATTCTCATTCATACTTTGCCTCTCTCCTGACACTGCCCTACATTAAGCGTGAGCTCACTGCATTGTGTTTGGCCCTGCAATTTTGATGACTGGCTGATAGAGTCCAGCACTCTGTGCACTCTCTAAGCAATCCTCCTCCCCGACTGACCAGAGCCACTTGAGGGTCCACCATGCTTCAACACCCATAGTAATAATAATTGCCACTATTTTGTGCTAATTATTGGCCAGGAACCATGCCAGGTGATTGTTAGCCATTATCTAATTTCATCCTCACGATTTTATTATCCCCTTTATTTCCAGATGAGTACATGGATGCTTACAGAAATTAAGAAATGTACCCCAAAATCCCATTTAATAAGTGGTGGATCAAAGATTCAAATTTAGGTTTATCTGACTCTGGAGCCATATCTAGGATGTTATGAATTAAAATAGACCTCACATATGCATGGCATGTCCTGAGGAAGCCATGTATCCTGGAGCAAAAGGATTAGTTGGGATCATCAACATGTCATTTTTCCCCCTATACAGCCACTAGATAATATAAGCACAGAAACAAACAGCCTCTGCCCTCAAAGGCTTTTTAATCTAGCTAAGATCAGACAAATAGGCTTGCAAATGCAATGAACCATATAAAGTAGCATATGATTCAGGGTCAAAGGACCGGTACAGATAAGTAGTGCTGTTAAGAAGAAGAGGAAGGAGTGATTAAATTAAACCGGGAGGATCAGGAAGGGTTTCAGAGCAAAATCCTGAGCTAGGTCTTGAAAAGTGGCTCCAATTTTGACAAGAAGAGAAGGGGGAGGAGGATATGAAACCAATCAGTAGATATGAAATTAGGACTGAAGTGTTGGTGATAGCAAATGCAGGAAATGAGCAGGTCACTAGCATCTGATCAGGGCAGAGACATTTTTTCTCAGTGTGGAAACATCCACAGCCAAAGTTATCCTTCTCAAGCTCCATTATAATCTTCTCACCTGATGATGGTTGTATTTTCTTCAGTGTTAATAAAAAGCTTTCACTTTGTGAGATACTGCTCCATCCTACCATTAAACAAATCTCAATTCAAGTTATTTCAGGATGTTGATTTCTCATATTTTCTGATATGACTCATGCAGCTTGAAGGAATAGGCTTAAAACCTCTAATCGAGGTGGCAAAGAAATGATGAATTAAACCTTTTACGCCCGTATTGCTTCCAAAATTCTGTGGAAGAATGAAACACACATATTCATGTTTATATATGTTTTAAGCTAGATGAGCTCATTAAATTAAAACAAAGAGTTCAACCAAACTAAATATATATTTTTAAATTTTGACTGCTTTATTAGCCAATCCTTCCAGTTTGATAAATGAGAAGAGGATTTCAGAAAACTGTCTTATGAATGAAAATCTGTCTCTCCAGAAGTAGGTATGATTATACTCAGGCTATTATAAAGTATAAGAGTAATAACTATTGTGTTTATTTTTTAAATGATTAAATAATAAGATGATGTCTTCATTTCAGCTTTTGTTGTTCTGATTTATTAAAAATGATACACAAGAAAATATTTGACTTAAGAGTGAGGGGTTCAAGAACCATACAGGAAATAATCATGTTTGATATTTACAAGATGCTAATGTTCTCAATCATCATCTAAATATCATTTTTGGCATTGGTGATTAAAGTAAATAACTACAAGTAGTGACATCCATTACTGCCTTTATTCCTGGGTAGACCTTTGAATGTAAAGCTTTGGGTTTTTAGAGAGGGTATAATTTTTTACTGTCTGGAAATCTCAATGAACGATTAGATTCAGTACTCCTCATTTGCATATAATGTTACAATCACTCTACTCCATTTGCAGTCAAATGTCCACTGCTAATTGCCTGGCAATTAGCAGTGGACATTTATGTGTTTAAATATTTATATGTTTAAATATAGTGAGCAAATATTTGTGCCTGGAAAATAATGAGCTGTATTTTAATTAATTTGAAAATAAATGACAAAACAAAAAGGCCTTGTGAAGTAGAAGCTATTCTAAACAGAAGACATTAAGAAGATTACATTCTTGCTTTTTATCTATATTCATTTCAATATCCCCCAGAGCAATACTCTATGAGCCTTCAGTAAATGATTGTTGGATTGATTTTGCAAAATAGAAACATGCAACTGACTGACTCTAGTCAATGAAGGCATTGCTGTGTAGCCAGGTTTCCAAATGAGGCCAAATTTGTTTATTAGTAACTGGTTTGTAGGTGATCATTGCAGGTTTTCATTTGCATGAATTAATATTCATATTAGTTTTCGTGTTTTGACTAAAAGAAGAAAATATTTGGGTTTTGCTTGGTTGTTTGCTTGTTTGTGATATGACTGGTTGGACAAGGTCAAAGAAATGGTAAAGATGATAAAGGGGATGCCAAGGAATTTCCTTCTCTCCTCCCTACATGACACCTGTGGAGGGAAAAATGGGATGGTGACAGGTGAAGGAGCTGACTTCATGAAAGACTATGTGAGGCTCTCATCATGACCATTGATGCTTTAAGGCATCAGTGACAAGGTCCTCACCGAGTCAGCACCTAAAGAACTGCTCTTCCTTCAGGAACATCAGTGGATCGTACCCCACTACAGAAACACACATTTTCAGGGAGGGCAGCTCCCACAGAAGCAGAACTAAGAGATGGAAATGAGAAGCCAGAATTAGTACAACATCAGCAGCCTTTTTCCTGAGCAAAACATCCTGAAAATTTCCAGGGTTCTCTGAAAGGGATTTTAAGAGGAAGCTGAGCTCCTATGTAAGCAGTGAGGAGATGGAGAGGAAGTGGTAAAAGAATGAGGCCATGAGTACCCTCATGGTTTTTCCTGCAGTCATGGCTGGCTCTTGAATATTAAATAAGTAGAAGATATGCTTATGAATTTAATAAGAAAATGTCAACCTCCCGTCCAAAGGGAGCGAGGCAAAAAACTTCAACCCAGATAAACTTGTTTGAAGAGTAGTCTAAGCATGAACCTCTCAGCATGAAAATCAGTGAGCAGTAAGTGATGAATATCTGAAAGAGATAATTTTCCACTACACAGTTATTTTTGCAGGACATTATGCATTTTCCATATGCTACAGAATTGGTTGTTTCATCATTAAAAAAAAAAAGTTTCCATAAGAATGTAAAATGTGCTCTCTTTCAAAGCTAGGTAGTAGATAATTATTTACAACTTGTTCCAGCTACTGTTGTATCCAGTATTAATGCAGTTAAATTGAGACAGTGTATGACTTTACTAAGCAATGGACCCTTACTGCATCCTTTTCATGTTGTTACTCTAGAATTTTAATTCACCTACTATAATCTACTAATATCATACTCAATGAAAGATTGAATGTTATTGAACTAGACTAGGATCAACAGAAGGATGTCTGCTCTTGGCTCTTCTATTCCATATTGTACTATGGGCCCTAACCATTGCAACCTGGCAATAAAAATAAATAAAAGGCATACAGACTGGAAACAAAGAAATAAAACTTTCTTCATAGTCAATACGATCATGGACATAGAAAATTCTAAGGAATTGACTTAAAAATCTACTATGACTAGTAAGTGAGCTTAACAAGATTTCAGAAGATAAAACCAGTGCATAAAAAGCAGTAATTATACTTCTATATACTAGTGATAAATATTTTTAAAGGGAAATTTGAATATTCCATTCAAAATAGCATCAAGACACAAATGTATCCAAATGTATTTGTGGCTTATACATTGAAAACTGCAAAATATTACCCATAGAAATTAAAGAGGACTCAAATAAATAATTATACTAATGGATTGAGGATTCAACATTGTTAATATATCGATTCTTCCTAAATTTATCTATAGATACAACACAATCCCAATTAAAGACAGCAGGAATATTTTTAGTAGAAATTTACAAACTAATTCTAAAAATGTATTATGTGTGGTGGATGCTATGAGGTATCACCTTTATTATTTTTCAGAAATAAAGGAATTAAAGCTTTAGCTGCCTACAAACAGCCCTAGCATGTCAGCCCCGTTTGGGAATTGCCTCAGCAGAAGAAAGCTGCTTCACCCAAGGTCACGCCCCCTTCCCAGGGCAGCCTACTTTCAGTAAGTGATAGACACAGAGGTTTAAAGGCCTGGCTCTGTCATCCCAGCTCAAGAGTTTGTTCCATCTAAATTCCCTGCAGCATCCACTGAGGCACTCTATTCAAACTGCACTACAGAGTGACTTCTTTCTCTGTCAAATCCTGTTTGTTTATTTATTTGTTTTCTCTTCCTTTACACAGAATGGATACCAAAAGCACTCCCTGATAAACTTGCTAATTTCTAAGTGTCTGCTTTCTAGGGAGTCACACTTGTGATAAGAGTCAAGGTATAGAAATCAGAGGAACTTGACATGACATTATAAACAATGACTGCCAGACAATTAAAGTGATCCAATAATATAATGTTCCACCCTGAAATGCAGTCAATTTCTTAACAAGGAGTGATCTCAAAATGAATGCCAGAGAGATTGCAGAGAATTCCTGATTCAGTAAAAAGATTTAAATACTGTACAACTAAAACATCTATTCCAATTCAAAAAGCTTCCAGTTTATTATAGCCCAACTAGGTTTTCTGACTTGGGACAAATCACTTATTCACTTAAGACAGTTTCCTTTTGAGGAAAATAAGGCATTAGAAGTCCCTTGTCTTGTGATTTTATAATTTTTTTATTTTATTTTTCCATAAGTCATTGGGGTACACACGCTATTTTATAACAAGTTCTTAAGAACGGTAAAGCTACTATGACCCCAGTTTCACAGGTAATGAAAAAGAGGCATGAAAAGTTTAGGCCCATGTCTATCACAGTAGAAAGAGAATGTAGAACACTCTGCTAAACTCCTGGCTTTCTTTGAGATGCTCCAAGTTCCTCTGAAAAGTATATTTGCCGATAACCAGCCTATTATAATTGATTCTAGTTTAGTTACTTTCCTCACATTTCTCAAACTTCCCCTTTAAAATGCTGCACCAACACTTTATCTTCATGCCAGCTGGTATATGAAACCATCATGTTTGTTTGCTGAAAGGTTTTCTGGGGCTCAGCTGGAAAATTAAAGAAATTCTATTTTAGTTTCTGATATTGGGAAGAGTCGCATTGCTCACCAAAAGACAGTGAGAGACAGAGAGAGACAGAGACTTTCTCATTATTTTTATTATCCAAAGTTCTTAAAAATCAATGATATGGTAACATGATATTATGCTAATAATACTACCATAAATAATGTTAATATTTTTGAATAGTACTTTACAGTTTAGTAACAATTTTCATGTGCATTATTATATTTACATGTATATTTACAAGTGTTGTAGGAGTTGCCTTCTTGCCCTTGCCCCACATGTGCCTGGCAACATGGCCACCCCCACATATCTCCACGTGTGTAGAGAACTGTAGAGAATTTCTGTAGAATATCATGGTTCCCTGTATTTGCATATTAAAAGGCTAGGGTGGGAAGGCCAGCTTTTTCCCAGACTATGTGAATCACATGCCTGGTCAAACCAATCCCCCGAGCCCTGTGCAAATCAGACACCACCTCCTCCAGCCTCTGTATACACATGGCTGGTTTCTGCTTCACTTGGGGTTCCCTCTCTTGGCTTTGGAGCCCCCCTTCCTCGTCTCTGTATAGGGGAGCTTCTTCCTTCTTTCTTCTTCCTTTTTTCTTGCCTATTAAACCCTCTGCTCCTTAAAACCACTCCAAGTGTGTCCGTGTTGTTTTATCTAATTCAAAGTGAGACAAGAGCCCTAGTGTTCCTCTACTCACCAGAGCCGTATCACAGGCAGAGAAGTAATGCCCAAAAAGTAGTAGTAATTATTATTACGTCCACTAAGGAAAGAACAAAAGTAATAAATTTATCCTGTAGCATATAATATTGAGATGAGACCTTGGAAATAATGTCAGCCACACGGACTATTAGACTTTGAAATGAAAATTATCTAATATTTTTCTCGGAAGGATTTTTAAATGTGGAATAAAAATGAATCACATGTGACAAGAAAAATGTAAAGTGGGTGTGTGTGGAACCACCTACTTAACAGCCTATTAAGGATCTGGGAATAAAATCACACACCCACCAATACTTCCTAGACTATTTAAATGTTGAAACTTCAGGGGATCAGCCCAAAATTTTTTTCTGAATTTGTCTTATTAGACCATTGAATATAATAATAAGTTGCCATTAAGTTTCAAAGACGCTTCCGGCAAAGTCCATGAAAACAATGTAGGCAATATTGCAGCTTTCATTAAACACCCTTCCAAATCATTACATGGAGACTCTGTGTTTGATCCTAATCAGCAAAATTATTTTGTGATCATTAACAAATGTCTCCAATCCATTGATCAATTTCAATATTAATTAAGGTATATTCAGAAGGTAGTAAAATTCAAATTGAACCCCATACTTTAAAAAAACTCCTTGGATATTTCCACCTTGTCTGCAAAACTTTTTTTGCTGTTTTGCATATTTATTTGTTTGAATAACAGAAAAGAAGACAATCCACTTGGCAAACAAATAAGAAAACTGGAGCCAAGCATGGTGGCTCACGACTCTAATCCCAACTACTTGGAAGGTGGGAAGATGGCTTGAGCCCAGGAGGTCAAGGCTGTAGTGAGCTATGATTAGACCACTGCACTCCAGCCTTGATGAAAGAACAAGACCCCCTACCCTGTTTCTAAAAAACTGGTCAACACCTATTCTTCATTTCAAGATTCTATGAGGCTAAAATTATACAGGGATAGCCCTAGATTTATCTTACATTTTCCAGAGTAAGAGAACATAGGATGGAAATATATACTGTAAAAACATAACTAAAAACTATAGCCCTAAGTAGCTGCTAACTGCTTAACATTAATTCTGGTAGCCATTCTTATGCTTTATGAGTTATGGTTAAAAAACAAAAACACAGCCAAAACCAAAAGAATACATATAGGATGTTGAACAGACTACTGAATTTCACTCTTTTTGCATGATGAAAATTATCTTAAGAAGTGAAGGGTGGTTCCAGTTCAAGATGATGGACTGAGCATTCAGGGCAGCCTCCACTTCTGGTACAAATTTCTTTACAAGCTAAAAGAAGAAAAAAAATGTTGGTGCAAAGTAATTGCGTTTTTTTTCCATTAAAATTGCCAAAACCACAATTACTTTTGCACCAACCTAATAAATAAATCTATCTCAACAATAGAAAACAAAAAAAAGGAGATACTGTCAGGACTTTAAAAGGCAGAAAGCAGAAGACTGAATTGGAGATGGGAACCACAGCCCAAATGCACTTAAGAGAGTGGAAACTACAAAAGACAGGAGAAGCACCAGTAACCTCATGTCTGAAGGTAGCAGAAACTAGAAATAGGACAGGGGCCAGGCAAAATAGGGCGGATCTTTACAGCAGGAGCAACCTACACATCCTTCATCTCCTCTCTTCTCTCCTCAACCTGCCCAAGAGCCAAGCAATAGAAAAAAAAATCTTCTTCAGGTGGAGGAGAGTGGCAAAACACTGGGTCAGAGAGACAAAGTTGTGCTTCAGGCAACTGTCAACACCCAGTAGAAATGGTGAGCCCAGGGCACAGATTCTTATCTACTTATTTTCATGTTCAAAAATTGGTCCTCTTTCTCCCACCAAGCAGAATGCAAAAACAGATACACCCTTTTCTGAGTTTAATAGGGAATTTCAGAAGATATGCAAGAATCATAAAATATTTAGAGAAAGCCAATATCATGAACAAATAATATGTGACTCAACAAAGAGAAGAAATTTATATGCAAAGCAAGAAAATTTACAGTGAGCAGGACAAGACTTTTTATAATTATAAATAATATTCTCTAAAATATATTTTAAAATTTCATCCTTAAATAAAATCAACATAAGATGGAAGAGATTAAAATTTTGACTATATAGGGGCATTCCAAGATGGCCACATAGGAACAGCTCTGGTCTGAAGCTCCAAGTGTGATCGACGCAGAAAATGGGTGATTTCTGGACTTCCAACTGAGGTACCTGGTTCATCTCATTGGGACTGGTTGAACAGTGGGTGCAGCCCATGGAGGGCAAGCTGAAGCAGGGCAGGGCATCACCTCACCTGGGAAGCACAAGGGGTCAGGGGATTTCCCCTTCCTAGCCAAGGGAAGCTGAGACAGACTACCTGGAAAAACAGGACACTTCCACCCAAATACCCTGCTTTTCCTAAGTTCTTAGCAACCAGCAGACAAGGAGATTCTCTCCTATGCCTAGCTTGGCAGCTCCCATGCTCATGGAGACTTGCTCCCTGCTAGTGCAGCAGTCTGAGATCAACCTGTGACACGACAGCCTGGCTGGGTGAGGGGTGTCCGCCATTGCTGAGGCTTCAGTAGGTAAACAAAGTGGCCTGGAAGCTCGAACTGGGCAGAGCCCACTGCAGCTCAACGAGGCCTACTGCCTCTAGTCTCCACCTCTGTGGGTAAGGCATAGCTGAACGAAAGAAAGCAGACAACTTCTACAGACTTAAACATCCCTGTCTGACAGCTCTGAAGACAGCAGTGGTTCTCCCAGCATGGTGGTTAAGCTCTGAGAATGGACAGACTGCCTCCTCAAGTGGGTCCCTGACTAACTGGGTGACACCTCCTAGCAGGGACCGACAGGCACCTCATATAGGTGGCTGCCCCTCTTGGACAAAGCATCCAGAGGAAGGATCAGGTAACAATATTTGCTATTCTGCAGCCTCCGCTGGTGATACCCAGGCAAATAGGGTCTGGAGTGGACCTCCAGCAAAATCCAACAGACCTGCAGCTGAGGGACCTGACTGTTAGAAGGAAAACTAACAAACAGAAAGGAATAGCAGCAACATCAACAAAAAGTCATCTACACAAAAACCCCATCTATAGGTCACCAACATCAAAGACCAAAGGCAGATAAAAACACAGAGATGGGGAGAAACCAGAGCAGAAAAGCTGAAAATTCTAAAAATCAGAGCGCCTCTTCTCCTTCAAAGGATCACAGCTCCTCGTCAGCAACAGAACAAAGCTGGATGGGGAATGACTTTGACGAGTTGACAGAAGTAAGTTTCAGAAGGTTGGTAATAACAAACTTCTCCGAGCTAAAGGAGGATGTTCAAACCCATTGCAAGGAAGCTAAAAACCTTGAAGAAAGATTAGATGAATAGCTAACTACAATAAACAGTGAAGAGAAGACCTTAAATGACCTGATGGAGCTGAAAACCATGGCACAAGAACTTCATGATGCATGCACAAGCTTCAATAGCTTCTTCGATCAAGTGGAAGAAAGGGTATCAGTGATTAAAGATCAAATTAATGAAATAAAGTGAGGAGACAAAGTTAGAGAAAAAAGAGTAAAAAGAGAAGAACAAAGCCTCCAAGAAATGCAGGACTATGTGAAAAGACCAAATCTACATTTGATTGGTGTACCTGAAAGTGACGGGAAGAATGGAGCCAAGTTGGAAAACACTCTGCAGGATATTATCCAGGAGAACTTCCCCAACCTAGGAAAGCAGGCCAACATTCAAATTCAGGAAATACAGAAAACACGACAAAGATACTCCTCGAGAAGAGCAACCCCAAGACACATAATTGTCAGATTCACCAAGGTTGAAATGAAGGAAAAAATGTTAAGGGCAGCCAGACAGAAAGATCAGGTTACCCACAAAGGGAAGCCCATCAGACTAACAGCAGATATCTCGGCAGAAACCTTACAAGCCAGAAGAGAGTGGGGGGCCAATATTCAACATTCTTAAAGAAAAGAATTTTCAAACCAGAATTTCATATGCAGCCAAACTAAGCTTCATAAGTGAAGGAGAAATAAAATCCTTTACAGACAAGCAAATGCTGAGAGTTTTGTCACAACCAGGCCTGCCTTACAAGAGCTCCTGAAGGAAGCACTAAACAGGGAAAGAAACAACTGGTACCAGCCACGGCAAAAACAGGCCAAATTGTAAAGACCATTGATGGCATGAAGAAACTGCATCAATTAATAGGCGAAATAACCAGCGAACAACATAACGACAGGATCAATTCACACATAACAATATTAACCTTAAATGTAGATGGGCTAAATGTACCAATTAAAAGACACAGACTGGCAAATTGAATAAAGAGTCAACATCTATCAGTGTGCTGTATTCAGGAGACCCATCTCACATGCAGAGACACACATAGGCTCAAAATAAAGGGATGGAGGAAGATCTACCAAGCAAAAGGAAAGCAAAAAAAAGCAGGGGTTGCAATCCTAGTCTCTGATAAAACAGACTTTAAACCAACAAAGATCAAAAGAGACAAAGAAGGCCATTACATAATGGTCAAGGGATCAATTCAACAAGAAGAGCTAACTATCCTAAATATATATGCACCCAATACAGGAGCACCCAGATTCATAAAGCAAGTCCTTAGAGACCTACAAAGAGACTTAGATTCCCACACAATAATAATGGGAGACTTTAACACACCACTGTCAATATTAGACAGATCAACAAGACAGAAGGTTAATAAAGATATCCAGGACCTGAACTCAGCTCTGCAACAAGCAGACCTAATAGACATCTACAGAACTCTCCACCCCAAATCAACAGAATATACATTCTTCTCAGCACCACATCACACTTATTCTAAAATAGACCACATAGTTGGAAGTAAAGCACTCCTCAGCAAATGTAAAAGAACAGCAATCACAACAAACTGTCTTTCAGACCACAGTGCAATCAAATTAGAACTCAGGATTAAGAAACTCACTCAAAACCACACAACTACATGGAAAGTGAACAACTTGCTCCTGAAAAACTGCTGGGTAAATCACAAAATGAAGGAAGAAATAAAGATGTTCTTTGAAACCAATGAGAACAAAGACACAACATACCAGAATCTCTGGGACACATTCAAAGCAGTGTGTAGAGGGAAATTTATAACACTAAATGCCCACAAGAGAAAACAGGAAAGATCTAAAATCGACACCCTAACATCACAATTAAAAGAACTAGAGAAGCAAGAGCAAACACATTCAGAAGCTAGCAGAAGGCCAGAAATAACTAAGAACAGAGCAGAACTGAAAGAGATAGATACATAAAAAAAAACCCTTCCAAAAATCAATGAATCCAGGAGCTGGTTTTTTGAAAAGATCAACAAAATTGATAGCTAGCAAGACTAATAAAGAAGAAAAGAGGGAAGAATCAAATAGACACAATAAAAAACGATAAAGGGGATATCACCATCGATTCCACAAAAATACAAACTACCATCAGAGAACATTATAAACACCTCTACACAAATAAACTAGAAAATCTAGAAGAAATGGATACATTTCTGGACACATACACCCTCCCAAGACTAAACCAGGAAGAAGTTGAATCTCTGAATAGATCAATAACAGGCTCTGAAATTGAGGTAATAATTAATAGGCTACCAACCAAAAAAACTCCAGGACCAGATGGATTCACTGCTGAATTCTACCAGAGGTACAAAGAGGAGCTGGTACTATTCCTTCTGAAACTATTCCAATCAATAGAAAAAGAGAGAATCCTCCCTAACTCATTTTATGAGGCCAACATCATCCTGATACCAAAGCCTGTCAGAGAAACAAAAAAAAAAAAGAGAATTTTAGACCAATATCCCTGATGAACATTGGTGCAAAAATCGTCAATAAAATACTGGCAAAACAAATCCAGCAGCACATCAAAAAGCTTATGCACCACGACCAAGTCAGCTTCCTCCCTGGGATGCAAGACTGGTTCAACATACACAAATCAATAAACATAATCCATTGCATAAACAGAACCAATGACAAAAACCACATGATTGTCTCAATAGATGCAGAAAAGGCCTTCAACAAAATTCAACAGCCCTTCATGCTAAAAACTCTCAATAAACTAGGTATTGAGGGAATGTATCTCAAAATAATAAGAGCTACCTGTGACAAACCCACAATGAATATCATACCAAATGGACAAAAACTGGAAGCATTCCCTTTGAAAACTGGCACAAGACAAGGATGCCCCCTCTCACCACTCCTATTCAACACAGTGTTGGAAGTTCCAGCCAAGGCAATCAGGCAAGAGAAAGAAATAAAGGGTATTCAATTAGGAAATGAGGAAGTCAAATTGTCCCTGTTTGCAGATGACATGATTGTATATTTAGAAAACCCCATCATCTCAGCCCAAAATCTCCTTAAGCTGACAAGCAACTCAGCAAAGTCTCAGGATACAAAATCAGTGTGCAAAAATCACAAGCATTCTTATACACCAATAATAGACAAACAGAGAGCCAAATCATGAGTGAACTCCCATTCACAATTGCTACAAAGAAAATAAAATACCTAGGAATCCAACTTACAAGAGATGTGAAGGACCTCTTCAAGGAGAACTACAAACCACTGCTCAACGAAATAAAAGAGGACACAAACAAACGTAACAATATTCCATGTGTAGGGGTGGGTTGCCCCTACACACCTGTGGGTCTTTCTCGTAAGGTGGAACGAGAGACTTAGGAAAGAAAAAGACACAGAGACAAAGTATAGAGAAAGAAATAAGGGGACCTGGGGGACCAGCGTTCAGCATATGGAGGATCCCGCCAGCCTCTGAGTTCCCTTCGTATTTATTGATCATTCGTGGGTGCTTAAAGAAAAGGGGGTTGTGTCAGGGTCACAAGACAATAGTGGGGAGAGGGTCAGCAGACAAACACGTGAACAAAGGTCTTTGCATCATAGACAATGTAAAGGATTAAGTGCTGTGCTTTTAGATATGCATACACATAAACATCTCAATGCTTTACAAAGCAGTATTGCTGCCTGCAGGTCCCACCTCCAGCCCTAAGGCGGTTTTTCCCTATCTCAGTAGATGGAGCATACAATCGGGTTTTATACCGAGACATTCCATTGCCCAGGGACAGGCAGGAGACAGATGCCTTCCTCTTGTCTCAACTGCAAGAGGCATGCCTTCCTCTTATACTAATCCTCCTCAGCACAGACCCTTTACGGGTGTCGGGCTGGGGGACGGTCAGGTCTTTCCCTTCCCACGAGGCCATATTTCAGACTATCACATGGGGAGAAACCTTGGACAATACCTGGCTTTCCTAGGCAGAGGTCCCTGCGGCCTTCCGCAGTTTTTGTGTCCCTGGGTACTTGAGATTAGGGAGTGGTGATGACTCTTAAGGAGCATGCTGCCTTCAAGCATCTGTTTAACAAAGCACATCTTGCACCGCCCTTAATCCATTTAACTCTGAGTTGACACAGCACATGTTTCAGAGAGCAGGGGGTTGGGGGTAAGGTTATAGATTAACAGAATCTCAAGGCAGAGGAATTTTTCTTAGTACAGAACAAAATGGAGTCTCCTATGTCTACTTCTTTCTATACAGACACAGCAACAATCTGATCTCTCTTGCTTTTCCCCACATCCATGCTCATGGATAGGAAGAATAAATATCGTGAAAATGGCCATACTGCCCAAAGTAATTTATAGATTCAATGCCATCCCCATCAAGCTACCAATAACTTGCTTCACAGAATTGGAAAAAACTACTTAAAGTTCACATGGAACCAAATAAGAGCTCACATTGCCAAGTCAATCCTAAGCAAAAAGAACAAAGCTGGAGGCATCACACTACCTGACTTCAAACTATACTACAAGGCTACAGTAACCAAAACAGCATGGTAGTGGTACCAAAACAGAGATATAGACAAATGGAACAGAGGCCTCAGAAATAATACCACACATCTACAACCACCTGATCTTTGACAAACCTGATAAAAACAAGAAATGGGGAAATGATTCCCTATTTAATAAATCGTGCCGGAAAAACTGGCTAGCCATATGTAGAAAGCTGAAACTGGATCCCTTCCTTATACCTTACACAAAAATTAATTCAAGATGGATTAAAGACTTGAATGTTAGGCCTAAAACTATAAATACCTTAGAAGAAAACCTAGGTAATACCATACAGGACATAGGCATAGGCAAGTACTTCATGACTAAAATACCAAAAGCAATGGCAACAAAAGCCAAAGTAGGCAAATGGGATCTAATTAAACTAAAGAGCTTCTGCATGGCAAAAGAAACTACCATCAGAGTGAACCGGCAACCTACAGAATGGGAAAAAATTTTTGCAATCTACCCATCTGACAAAGGGCTAATATCCAGAATCTACAAAGAACTCAAACAAATTTATGAGAAAGAAAACAAGCCCATCAAAATTGAGCAAAGGATATGAACAGACATTTCTCAAAAGAAGACATCTATGCAGCCAACACACACATGAAAAATGCCCATCGTCACTGGTCATCAGAGAAATGTAAATCAAAACCACAATGAGATACCATCTCACACCAGTTAGAATGGCGATCATTAAAAAGTCAGGAAACAACAGATGCTGGAGAGGATGTGGAGAAATAGGAATGCTTTTATACTGTTGGTGGGAATGTAAATTAGCTCAACCATTGTGGAAGACAGTGTGGCGATTCCTCATGGATCTAGAACTAGAATTACCATTTGACCCAGCCATCCCATTACTGGGTATATACCCAAAGGATTAGAAATCATGCTACTATAAAGACACATGTACATGTATGTTTATTGCAGCACTATTCACAATACCAAAGACTTGTAACCAACCCAAATGTCCATCAGTGATAGACTGGATTAAGAAAATGTGGCATATATACACCATGGAATACTATGCAGCCATAAAAAAGGATGAGTTCATGTCCTTTTCAGGGACATGGATGACGCTGGAAACCGTCATTCTGAGCAAACTATCACAAGGATGAAAACCAAACACCTCATGTTCTCACCCATAGGTGGGAATTGAACAATGAGATCACTTGGATATAGAGCAGGGAACATCACATAGTGGGGCCTGTTGGGGGGTTGGGGGCTGGGAAGGGATAGCACTAGGAGAAATACCTAATGTAAATGATGAGTGATGGGTGCTGCAAAGCAACATGGCACATGTATACCTATGTATCAAACCTGCACCTTGTGCACATGTACCCTAGAACTTAAGGTATAATATAAAAATTTTACTATAGAAATAAAAATTAACCAGATTAGTTTTATCTAACCTGGTAAATACAGAAGAGTTAGATAAATACAGAATTTCAAATATATAGAAATTACAGAAAGAAAGAAAAAGACTGACATCATTTACCACTTGGAAATGCTGTCTGAAAAGAATTATTAGAGGATGCAATGAATAGAGGAATGAGAAGAGCAACAAAAAAAAGCAAAACAAAAATAAAATACAAAAAGAAAAAGTGGAGTTAAAAAGGTAATGATAAGAAAAGAAGGCTACTTAAAATTGTCTAAGCATATTGACAGGCTAGAACAATAAAACCATAGCAGCTATCAAACTCAAATTTCAAATTATATGAAAATGAGAAAGGGCAGAGATACCTATGTAAATA
Source organism: Gorilla gorilla gorilla (assembly GCF_029281585.2). NCBI lineage: Eukaryota > Metazoa > Chordata > Mammalia > Primates > Hominidae > Gorilla > Gorilla gorilla. The sequence continues at coordinate 89,892,853 of NC_073231.2, forward strand.
ATGGGGAAGGTCGGGATACTGAATAACTAAACTTTGGCAAAAAAAATGAGATGAACAAACATAAGTTTGTATGATAGAAATTTAGTGATAATTACTCAGAATAGCATTATCTTCCAAACCATTAGAATGAGAAAAAAAGAGAAAAAATATCATTCTAGCAAAAGGCTGGAAAGGAGGTAAAGAGAAATATATAGCAAGTGAAGTAAAAAGAAAACAAAATAAAATCACAGAAAAAAGTTAAATTCATTATTAGCTATAATACATATGCCAGAGCTAACCTATCTATCAAAATATAGCAATTCACAGATTAGGTTAAAAAAAAGAAGCTTGCTATGCATTGTTTATAAGTGACATCCTTAACATGAAAGCACAGAGGAAAACCAAAAATAACAATATGAAAAAGAAACATTAGACAAGACAAATTATAATAAAAGTATAAGCCAAAGGCCAGACACACTGAATTACACCTGTAATTCCAGCACTTTGGGAGGCTGAAGCAGGAGGATCACTTGAAGCCAGGAGTTCAAGACCAGTCTGGGCAACAAAGTAAGACTCCATCTCTCTGGACCAAGCAGAGAAAGAATTTTAGAGCTTAAGGATCAATCTTTCAAACTAACCCAGTCAGACAAAAGTAAAGAAAAAAGAATTTTAAAAATGAACGGTCTTCAAGAAATATGGGATTATATGAAGTGACCAAACCTATGAATTATTGGCACTCCTGAGAGAAAGAGAGACAAAGAAAACAATCTAGAAAACATTTGAGGGAATAATTCAAGAAAAGTTATCTAATCTTCCTAGACAGGTAGACATCCAAGCAAAAGAAATACAGAGAACACCTGTGACATAATATACTAAATGAACATCACCCAGGCAAGTTGTCACCAGATTGTCTAACGTCAATGCTAAAGCAAAAATCTTAAAGACAGCTAGAGAAAAAGGTCAGAACACTCACAAAGGGAACCCTGTCAGTCTAACACTGGACTTCTCAGCAGAAACCTTATAAGCCAGAACAGATTGGGGGCCTATTTCCAGCATTGTTAAAGAAAAGAAATTCCAACCAAGATTTCATATCCTGCCAAACTAAAATTCATAAGCAAAGAAAAAATAAAATATTTTTCAGACAACCAAGCACTAAGGGGATTTATTAACACTAGACCACCCTTATAAGAGATCCTCAAGGAGGATTTAAACATAGAAATGAAAGAACAATACTTGCTCCACCAAAAAAAAGAAACGCTTAAGTACATAGCCCACAGACCATACAAAGCAACCAAACAATAGAAACTACAAAGCACCACCTAACAACTCCATGAGAGGATCAAAGCCTCACATATCAATAGTCAATCTTGAATGTAAATGGTCTAAATTTCCCCACTTAAAAGGCACAGAGTGGCAATTTGTACAAAGAAACAAGACCCATTTGACTGTTGTCTTCAAGAGACCAATCTCACATGTAATGACACCGATAGGCTCAAAGTAAAGGGTTGGAAAAGATCTATCATGCAAATGGAACACAAAAAAAGAGCAAAGGTTGCTATTCTCATAGAAAAAAACAGACTTTAAATCAACAACAGTAAAAAAGGACAAAGAAGGACATTACATAATGATAAAGGGTTCAATTCAACAAAAAGACTTAACTATGCTAAATATGTATGCACCCAACATGGGAGCACCCAGACTCATAAAACAAGTACTTTTTGACCTAGAAAAGATTTACACAGCGTCACAAGAATAGCAGAGGACTTCAACACCCCACTGATCCCCTTACACAGATCATCAAGGCAGAAAACTAGCAAAGAAATTCTGGACTTAAATTCAACACTTGGCCATTTGGACCTAATACACATCTACAGAATACTCTACCAAACAATGATAGAATATACAGTCTTCTTGCCTGCACACAGAATATACTCCATGATCAACCACATGCTTAGCCATAAAGCAAGTCTCTAAATTCAAAAAAACTGAAATCATACTAGCCATACTTTTGGACCATAGTGGAATAAAAACAGAAATTAATACCAACAGATCTCTCAAAACCCCATTACATGGGATTTAAACAGCTTATCCTGAATGAGTTTGGGGTAAACAACAAAATAAAGGTAGAAATCAAAAAAAAATTATTTGAAAGGAATAAAAACAGAGAGATGACATACCAAAAATCTCTGGGATGCTGCAAAGGCAGTGTTAAGAGGAAAGTGTATAGTGCTGAACTCCTACATCAAGAAGGTAGAAATATCTCAATTTAATAATCTAACATCACACTAGAAATACAAAAAACTAACCCCAAAGCTAGAAAAATAAAAGAAATCAATGAGGGCAGAACTGAACAAAATTGAGACCTCAAAATTTATACAATCAGTGAAACCAAAAGTTGTTTCTTTGAAAGGATAGAAGAGATCAATAGACCACTAGCAAGGTTAACAAACAGATGAGAGAAGATCCAAATAAGCACAATCAGAAATAACAAAGGTGGCATTGCAACAAATCCCACAAAAATATAAATGATCCTCAATGACTATTATGAACACCTCTATGCACATGAACTAGCTAATCTGGAGGAAATGGATAAATCGTTGGAAATACATAATCTCCCAAGACTGAATCAGGAAAATATTGAATCCCTGAAGAGACAAATATCAAGTTCCAAAATTAAATCAGCAACAAAAAAAAAGATACCAAAAAAAAAAAAAGGTGCCCCAGACCAGATGGATACACACCAGCCAAATTCTACCAGATGCACAAAGAAGAGCTGTTACCAATCCTACTGAAACTATTTCAAAAAATTGAGGAGGAGGGACTCTTCCTTAACTCATTCTATGAAGTCAGCCTACTCTGATAACCAAACCTGGCAAAGACGCAACTTAAAAAGAAAATTACAGGCCAATATCCATGATGAACATAGACACAAAAATCCTCAACAAAATACTAACAAATTGAATCCAGCAGTACATCAAAAAGTTCATTCACTGTGACCAAGTAGGCTTAATTCTTGGGATACAAATTTGGTTCAACATATGCAAATCAACAAATGTGATTCACCACATATACAGAATTAAGAACAAAAACAATATTATCATCTCAATAGATGCAAAAAAGCTTTCAATATAGTCCAACATCCCTTCTTGGTAAAAGTTCTCAAAAAACTAGGCACTGAAGGAACATATATCAAAACAATAAGAGACATCTATGACAAACCCACAGCCAACATTGTAGTGAACAGGCAAAAATGGGGAGCATTCTCTTTAAAACTGGAACAAGCCAAGGTTGCCAACTCTCACCACTCCTATTCAGTAGAGTACTGCAAGTCTTCCCCAGAGGAATCAGGCAAGAGAAAGAAATAAAAGGCATCCACATAGGTAAAAAAATCAAATTATCTCTCTTTGCTGATGATATGATCTATACTGAGTAAGCCATAAAGACTCCTCCAAAAGACTACTGGAACAAATAACCAATTTCTGATTGCCTGATTGCCCTGGCCAGAACTTCCAACACTATGTTGAATAGGAGTGGTGAGAAAGGGCATCCCTGTCTTGTGCCAGTTTTCAAAGGGAATGCTTCCAGTTTTTGCCCATTCAGTATGATACTGACTGTGGGTTTATCACAAAAAGCTCTTATTATTTTGAGATATGTCCAATCAACACCTAATTTATTGAGAGTTTTTAGCATGAAGGGCTGTTGAATTTTGTCAAAGGCCTTTTCTGCATCTATTGAGATAATCATGTGGTTTTTGTCGTTGGTTCTGTTTATATGCTGGATTACATTTATTGATTTGTGTATGTTGAACCAGCCTTGCATCCCAGGGATGAAACCCACTTGATCACGGTGGATAAGCTTTTTGATGTGCTGCTGGATTCGGTTTGCCAGTATTTTATTGAGGATTTTTGCACCGATGTTCGTCAGGGATATTGGTCTAAAATTCTCTTTTTTTGTTGTGTCTCTGCCAGGCTTTGGTATCAGGATGACACTGGCTTCATGAAATGAGTTAGGGAGGATTCTCTCTTTTTCTATTGATTGGAATAGTTTCAGAAGGAATGGTACTAGCTCCTCCTTGTACCTCTGGTAGAATTTGGCTGTGAATCCATCTGGTCCTGGACTTTTTTTGGTTGGTAAGCTATTAATTATTACCTCAATTTCAGAGCCTGCTATTGGTCTATCTTCAGAGACAATCAGGCAGGAGAAAGAAATAAAGGGTATTCAATTATGAAATGAGGAAGTCAAATTGTCCCTGTTTGCAGATGACATGATTGTATATTTAGAAAACCCCATCGTCTCAGCCCAAAATCTCCTTAAGCTGATAAGCAACTTCAGCAAAGTCTCAGGATATAAAATAAATGTGCAAAAATCACAAGCATTCCTATACACCAATAACAGACAAACAGAAAGCTAAATCATGAGTGAACTCCCATTCACAATTGCTACAAAGAGAATAAAATACCTAGGAATCCAACTCATAAGAGATGTGAAGGACCTCTTCAAGGAGAACTACAAACCACTGCTCAATGAAATAAAAGAGGATACAAACAAATGGAAGAACATTCCATGCTCATGGATAGGAAGAATCGATATCATGAAAATGGCCATACTGCCCAAAGTAATTTATAGATTCAGTGCCATCCCTATCAAGCTACCAATGACTTCCTTCACAGAATTGGAAAAAACTACTTTCAAGTTCATATGGAACCAAAAAAGGGCCCACATTGCCAAGACAATCCCAAGCAAAAAGAACAAAGCTGGAGGCATCACACTACCTGACTTCAAACTATACTACAAGGCTACAGTAACCAAAACAGCATGGTAGTGGTACCAAAACAGAGATATAGACAAATGGAACAGAACAGAGGCCTCAGAAATAATACCACACATCTACAACCACCTGATCTTTGACAAACCTGACAAAAACAAGAAATGGGGAAATGATTCCCTATTTAATAAATCGTGCCGGAAAAGCTGGCTAGCCATATGTAGAAAGCTGAAACTGGATCCCTTCCTTATACCTTATACAAAAATTAATTCAAGATGGATTAAAGACTTACATATTAGAACTAAAACCATAAAAACCCTAGAAGAAAACCAGGTAGTACCATTCAGGACATAGGCACAGGCAAGGATTTCATGTCTAAAATACCAAAAGCAATGGTAACAAAAGCCAAAATTCACAAATGGGATCTAATTAAATTAAAGAGCTTCTGCACAGCAAAAGAAACTACCATCAGAGTGAACAGGCAACCTACAGAATGGGAGAAAATTTTTGCAATCTATTCATCTGACAAAGAGCTAATATCCAGAATCTACAAAGAACTCAAACAAATTTACAAGGAAAAAACAACCCCATCAACAAGTGGGCAAAGGATATGAACAGACACTTCTCAAAAGAAGACATTTATGCAGCCAAAAAACACATGAAAAAATGCTCATCATCACTGGCCATCATAGAAATGCAAATCAAAACCACAATGAGATACCATCTCACACCAGTTAGAATGGCGATCATTAAAAAGTCAGGAAACAACAGATGCTGGAGAGGATGTGGAGAAATAGGAACACTTTTACACTGTTGGTGGGACTGTAAACTAGTTCAACCATTGTGGAAGACAGTGTGGCGATTCCTCAGGGATCTAGAACTAGAAATATCATTTGACCCAGCCATCCCATTACTGGGTACATACCCAAAGGATTAGAAGTCATGCTGCTATAAAGACACATGCACATGTATGTTTATTGTGGCACTATTCACAATAGCAAGACTTGGAACCAACCCAAATGTCCATCAATGATAGACTGGATTAAGAAAATGTGGCACATATACACCATGTAATACTATGCAGCCATGAAAAATGATGAGTTCATGTCCTTTGTAGGGACTTGGATGAAGCTGGAAACCATCATTCTCAGCAAACTATCACAAGGATAAAAAACCAAACACCGCATATTCTCACTCATAGGTGGGAATTGAACAATGAGAACATTTGGACACCGGAAGGGGAACATCACACACTGGGGCCTGTTGTGGGGTGGGGAAGTGGGGAGGGACAGCATTAGGGGATATACCTAATATAAATGACAAGTTAATGGGTGCAGCACACCAACATGGCACATGTATACATATGTAACAAACCTGCACGTTGTGCACATGTACCCTAGAACTTAAAGTATAATAAAATATATATATATAAAAATAAACTATTTCAATAAAGTTTCAGGATACAAAATCAATGTACAAAAATCAGTTTCGTTTCCACATACTAATAACACTCAAACTGAGAGCAAAACCAAGAAAGCAATCCCATTTACAACTGCTGCAAAAACCATGAAATACCTATGAATACCTCTAACCAAGGAGGTAAAAGATCTCTACAAAGAGAACTACAAAACACTGCTGAAAGAAATCATGGATGACACAAACAAATGAAAAAACATTTCATGCTCATGTATTAGAAGAATCACTGTCATTCAAATGGCAATACTGCCCAAACTACAGATTCAATGGTACTCCTTTCAAGCTACCAATGTCATTTTTCACAGAACTAGAAAAAAGACTATTCTAAAATTCATACAGAACTTAAAAAAGAGCCTGAATAGCCAAACCAATCCTAAGCAGAAAGAACAAAGCTGGAGGCATCACATTACCTGACTTCAAACTATACTATACAGCTACAGTAACCCAAACAGTATGGTACTGATACAAAAACAGACACATAGACCAACGGAACAGAATAGAGAACCCAGAAATAAAGCTACATGTGTACAGCTATCTGATCTTTGACAAGGTCAACAAAAAGAAGCAATGGGGAAAGGACTCCTTATTCAACAAATGGTGTTAGAACAGCTGGCTAGCCATATGCGGAAGAATAAAACTGAACCCCCATCTTTCACCATTTGCAAAAATTAACTCAAGACAAATTAAAGATTTAAATGAAAAACTTCAAACTATAAGAATCCTAGAAGAAAATCTGAGAAACACCATAGTGGATATCAGCCTTGGGAAAGAATTTATGACTAAGTCCTCAAAAACAATTGCAACAAAAACAAAAATTGACAAGTGGGACCCAATTAAACCCGGGAGCTTCTGCACAACAAAAGAAATTATCAACAAAGTAAACAGACAACCTAATGAATGGGAGAAAATATTAGCAAACTATGAATCTGACAATGATCTAATGTCCAGAATCTATAAGGAACTTAAACAATTGAACAAGCAAAATACAAATAACCCCATTAAACATGGGCAAACGACATGAACAAGTACTTTTCAAAAGAAGACATACAAGCAGCCAACAAACATAAAAATATGCTCACTATCAATAATCATCAAATAAATGAAATCAAAACCATAATGAGATACCATCTCACACCAGTCATTATGACCATTATTGAAAAGTCAAAAACAACAAAGGCTGGCAAGGCTGTTGAGAAAAGGGAATGTTATACCCTGTTGGTAGGAATGTAAATTAGTTCACCCACTGTGGAAAGCAGTTTGGAGATTTCTCAAAGAACTTAAAACAGAACTACCAGTCAACCCAACATTCCCATTACTGGGTATATATCCAAAAGAAAATAAATTATTCTACCCAAAAGACACATGCAGTCATATGTTCATTGCAGCACTATTCACAATAGCAAAGATGTGGAATCAACCTAGGTGCCCATCAACGGTGGATTAGACAAAGAAAATGTGGTACATATATACCACGAAATACTATGTAGACATTAAAAATAACAAAATCATGTTCTTTGCAGCTACATGAATGCAGCCCGAGTCCATTATCCTAAGTAAATTAACCTAGAAACAGAAAACCAAATATCACATATTCTCACTTATAAGTGGAAGTTAAACAATGGGTACTCAATGACATAAAGATGGCAAAAATAGACACTTGGGACTACCAAGTGGGGAGGTAGAGAGGGGAACAAAGGCTTAAAAACTAACTAGTGAGTAGTATGCTCAGTACCTGGGTGACAAAATCCATCATACCCCAAAGCTCACCATCACACAATATACCCAAGTGACAAGTACATGTATTCCCTGAATCTAAAAGTTGAAATTATGAAACAAAAACTGGAAATTGTAGCAAGCACAATAGTGCAAAAAATTAGAAATGAATAATCTCAACAAAAAATGTTAATAAAGCCCCCTTCCCACCAATAAAAATTAAGTAACTGAAGATAACAAATGTCAGTAACAGTATGAAGAAAAGGGAACTTGTATACACTGTTAGTGGGAATGTACATTGGTGTGGCCATTATAGAAAAAAGTATGGTGGTTTCTAAAGAAGTTAAAAATAGAACTCCCACATGTCCCAGTAATATCTCTTCTGGGCATACCCAAAGGAAATGAAATCAACACCTCATAAAGATAACCCACTTCCATATTCATTGCAGTATTTTCTACAATAGCCAAGATATGGAAACAACCTAACCTAAGTGGCCATTGATGGATGAATGGATAAAGAAACTGTAGTACACATATACAATAGGATATTCTTCAGCCTTAAAAAAGAATGAGATCCTGCCATTTGCCACAACATGAAAGAGGGTGGAGGACATTATGATAAGTGAAATAAACCAGACACAGAAAGAAAAATACTGCATGATCTCATTTATAAGTAGATTCTAAAATAAGTAAATAAATATACAGAAATAAGAGAAGACAACCATGGTTACCAGGGGTGGTTGGAACAGAGGAGTGGAGAAATGAAGAGACATAGATCAGAGAATACAAAGTAGCAGGTATAAGGAGCAAGATGGCCGAATAGAAGGCTCCACTGATTGCCTTCTCCACAAGGATACCAATTTAACAACTATCTACACAGAAAAAAAAAAAAAACAGCTTCATAAGAACCAAAAATCAGATGAGCACTCATAGTACCTGGTTTTAACTTCGTATCACTGAAAGAGGCAACTGAAGAGATAGAAAAAAGAGCCCTGAACCCCTGACATTACCTGTCCTCCACCCCCTGGCAGTCATGGCATGGTGCAGAGAGCATCTCTGGGTGCTAGAGGAGAGAGAACATAGCAACTGTGAGGCATTAAACTTTGTGCTCTCCAGTTGGAGCAGAAAGGGAAACCGGACCAAACTCAGCTGACACCTGCCCACGAGGGAAGCATTTAAACCGGCACTACTCAGAGAGGGATCATGGATCCCAGAGGTCAGAACTTGAGTTCCTGCAAACCTCACTACCGGTGACCAAAGTGCTCTGTGTCTCCAAATAAACTTGAAAGCCAATGTAGTCCATAAGGTCTGCAACAATTAGGTGAGTCCCAGTGCTGAACCAGGTACTGAAACAGTGGACTGGGGGTGGGGGGGGGGGGCGCACATGACATACTGAGACACTAGCTGAGGTGGATAAAGGAGTGCTGGCATCACCCCTCCCCTACCCCCAGGCTTCACAGCTCGCAGCTCGAAAAGAAATCCCTTTCTTCCACTTCAGAAGAGGAGAGGGAAAAGTTGGGAGGACTTTGTCTTGGATCTTGGATACCAGCTCAGCCACAGCAGGATAGGGCAGTGGTCAGAGTCATAAGGCCCCTGTTCTGGGCCCTACCTCCCACATGAACATTTTAGACACACCTTGGGTCACAAAAGAACCCATAACCTTGAGGGAAAGGACCCAATCCTGGCAGCATTCATCTTCTGCTAACTGAAGAGCCTTTTGTCCCTGAAAAACCAGAAGTGATACTCAGGTACCACATCAATGGCATTGGGTAAGCCTCTGAGACTTGCTGGCTTCAGGTATCAGCACAGCCATAGGGTGGGTAGAGCACCAAGCAAGCTCTTGGGCTCCCCAGTTCCAGGATTTGACTATTGCATAAAATTTCTGGCTCTGTCCTGGGCCAGAGTGGAGTCCACTGCTCTGAAGGATGAGTCCCAGGCCAGGCAACATTCACCACAAGCTGACTTAAGAGCTCTTGGACCTTAAAGAAACGTTGGAGGTAGTCAGTCTGACAGTACTCCTTATGGCCTGGGGTGGCAGTGGCTACAGGGTGAGGTTCCTCTGACTTTGGAAAGAGGAGGGAAGAGTGAGAATAACTGCATCTTGTGGTTAGAGTGCCAATTCCTCCACAGTACAATAGAACACCAGATAGACTGCTAGGTGTTTAACTCTAGTCCCTAACTCCTAGATAGCACTTCTGGATCCACCTGGGCCTAGGGAACCTTACTGCCCTGAAGGGAAGAATACAGACCTGATTGGCTTTGCAATCAGCTGATTGTAGAGCCTCAGGGCCTTATGTGAACATAGGCATTAGCCAGGGAGTGGTTATAGCAGACCCAGTGCTGTGCTGGCTTCAGTTCTGACTCAGCACAGTCATACTGGAGGTGGTCACAGGGGTGTTTGTGTCACTCCACCCCCAGCGTTAGGTGACTCAGAACAGAAAGAGATTCTGTTTGTTTGGGAGAAAGTAAGGGAAGAGGACAAGAGTCTCTACCTGGTAATCCAGAAAATTCTCCTGGATATTGTCTAAGTCCATCAAGGTGATCCTTTACAAGTCTGCAAGAACCACAGCATTACTGGGCTTGGGGTGCTGCTAAAGCAGATATAGCTTAGATCACAATACCCAAGTCCTTTCAAAAAGGATGGCTACAAATAAGCCTAGACGGTGAAGACTACAATAAATATCTAACTCTTCAATGCCCAGACATTGAACAACATCTGCTAGCATCAACACTATCCAGGAAAACATGAACTCACCAAATGAGCTAAATAAGGCAGCAGGGACCCATCCTAGAGAAACAGAGATATGTGAAATTTCAGACAAGGAATTCAAAACCACTGTGTTATGGAAACTCAAAGAAACTCAAGATAACACAGAGAAGGAATTCAGAATCTTATCAGATAAATTTAACAGAGATTGAAATAATTAAAAATAATCAAGCAGAAATTCTGAAGCTGAAAAATGCAATTGGCATAATGAAAAATACATCAGAGTCCTTTAATAGCAAAATTAATCAACCAAAAGAAAGAACGTGTGAGCCTGAAGACAAGCAATTTGATACACAGAGGAGACAAGAGAAAAAAAAATAATAAAAAACAATGAAGCACACCTGCAGGATCTAGAAAATAGACTCAAAATGGCAAGTATTTAATAATCAATCTGCCAGAGATCAAGGATAAAGCAGGGATCCTAAAAGCAGCAAGAAAAATGAAACAAATAACATACAATGGAGAGCCAATATGCCTAGCAGCAGACTTTTCAGTGGAAACCTTACAGGCCAGGAGAGAGTGGTATGACATACTTAAAGTGCTGAAGGAAAATAACTTTTATGCTAGAACAGTATATTTGGCAAAAAATACCCTTCAAACATTAAGGAGAAATAATGATTTTCACAGACAAACAAAAGCTGAAGGATGTCATCAACAGCGGACCTGTCCTACAAGAAATGCTTGTAAAGGGAGTATTTGTAAAGGGAGTACTTGTAAAAGGACTACTTATAAAGGGAGTACTTCCATCAGAAAGAAAAGCATGTTAATGAGCAATCAGAAATTATCTAAAATTACAAAACTCATTAGAAATAGTAAGTACATAGAAAAACACAGAATACTATACTCTGAAACTGTGGTGTGTAAATTTCTCTTATTTTAAGTAGAAAGATGAAATAATGAACCAATCAAAAATAATAACTACTACAACTTTTCAAGACATACACAGGACAATAGACAGACCAATGGAACAGTATAGAGGACCCAGAAACAAATCCACACAGGTATGCTCATTTTCAACAAAGGTGCAAAGAATATACACTGGGGAAAAGAGAGACTCTTCAGTAAATGGTTCTGGGGAAATGGGATATTCATATGCAGAAGAATGAAAATAGACCTCTATCTTTCATCATATACAAAAATCAAATCAAAACACATTAAAAACTTAAATCTAATACCTCAAACTATAAAACTACTACAAGAAAACTTTGGGGAAAAATCTTCAGGATGTTGGTCAGGGCAAAAAAAAACATCTCGAACAATATGCCACAAGCAAGGCAACCAAACAAAAATGGACAAATGAGATCACATCAAGTTAAAAAGCTTCTGTACAACAGAGGATACCATCAACTAAGTGAACAGACAACCCACAGAGTGAAATAAGATATTTGCAAACTACTCATCTGACAAGGGATTAATAACCAGAATATCTAAGGAGTTCAAGCACCTCTATAAAAAAAACTAATAACCTGATTAAAAATGGACAAAAGATTTGAATAGACATTTCTGAAAAGACATACAAATGGCAAATAGGGATATGAAAATGTACTCAACATCACTGATCATCAAAGAAATGCAACTCAAAACTACAATGAGATATCATCTCACCCCAGTTAAAATGGCTTATATCCAAAAGACAGGCAAATAACAAATGCTGGTACGGATGTAGAGAAAAGGGAACCCTTGTACACTGCTGGTGGGAATGTAAATTGGCAAAATAACTAGGGAAAACAGTTTGGAGGCTCCTCAAAAAACTAAAAATTGAGCTACCATATGATCCAGCAATCCCACTGCTGGGTATACACCCAAAAGAAAGGAAATCATTATATCCAAGAAATATCTGCACTCCTAAGTGTGTTGCAGCACTGTTTAAAATAGCTAAAATTTGGAAGCAATCTAAGTGCCTATCAACAGATAAATGGATAAAGAAAATGTGGTATATATACATAATGAATTCCTGCTCAGTTATAAAAAGAATGAGATCCAGTCATTTGCAACAACCTGGATGGATGGAACTGGAGATCATGTGGAGTGAAATGAACTAGACACAGAAAGATAAACATCACATGTTCTCACTTATTGTGGGATCTAAAAATTAAAACTATTAAACTCATGGACAGAGAGAGTAGAAGGATGGTTACCAGAAGCCGGGAAGGATAGTGGGATGTTGGTGGTGGGGGAGGTAGGGATGTTTAATGGGCACACAAAAAAATAGAAGGTATGAATAAGAACTACTATTAATTAGTAGATAGCACAACAGGGAGACTATAATCAATAACAACTTATTTGTACATTTTAAAATAACTAAAAGAATAGAAATGGATTGTTTGTAACTCCAAGAATAAATGCTTGAGGGGGTGGATATCCCATTCTCCACGATGTGCTTATTTGATATTACATGCCTGTATGAAAACATCTCACGTACCCCATAAATATATACACTTACTATATACTCACAAAAATTAAAAGTAAATAAAAAAAACCAAAGTAGCAGATATATAGGCTAAACAAATCTAGAGATCTAATGTACAAGATGAAGACTATAGGTAATAAAATTGTACTGTACATAGAATTCATGCTAAATCAGTAGATTTTAGCTGCTCTTTCCACACACAAAGTTTTTTCTTCCTATATGAGATTATGTATATGTTAATTTTCTTCACCATAATAAATTTTTACTACCTATGTGTATTCCATAACATAATGCTGTATACTTTAAATGTACACAATAAAATTTATTTTAAAAATTAAGTCACTGAAAAGTGCTCTTCGCATTCAAAATTACTTTTAGGTCAAGGGAACAGCAAAATGAAAATTACAAACTACATAGAACTATTCAGAGTGTGAGAATGAGAAAATAAGGATATACCCTCAGTGTTACGCCAAGGTAGTATTAAAAAACAAAACAGACTGAAAATTGTTGAACTAAGCTTTCATTGGCTAAGAAAATGCTGAGAAAATTAGGATAGAATTATTGAAGATTTTTTAAAAGAAATTAATAAACTTAGAAAATAAGAAAAAGTTTATCAATAAAACCTAAAGATGATTTTTGGAAAGACCAATCATTTTCAAAATTTGAGCAAGTATAATTTGAAAAAAGAGACACAATAAAACTTAATAATGTTGTCAATGAAAAGTGGAAATATCGATGAATTAAAAAATATATAAAATGATATATTTTATTATCTAGATGAAAATTGATAATATCTTAAGAAATAATTATCAAAATAGCCTCAAGAAAAATAGAAGATATAGATCTAAAAGAAACTGAAATGTCAAAGTAGTATCCTAAAAACTGTATGAGAGCCAGATGAATTTGTTCTTTAGATGTTCCATAAACCTTTAAGAAACAAATAATTCCAATTTATACAAATTATTTCAAAATATATGAAACATTTCCTAGCCCATTCCTCAAAGCTAAACAACACTGACATCAAAACCAGAAAAAGACAGTACAAGGAAAGTCAATTATTTATTTTTACTAATAAACACATAAACTAAATTTCTAACTTAGCTAACTGAACACCAAAGTGTGTCAAAATAATAATATATAGTGACCAAGTAAGTTTGTCTCCAAGTATGAGTCCAAGGATGGTTTCAATGAAATTAAAATTAAAAGAGAAAATTTTTATGAGCATTACAAATGAGACCAAAAACCGTAAATAGTTCTCCTTAATATGCATGTACGTGGATATGTATTATATGATACATAGTATGCATATAGATATGTATAACGCATATTTAGAACCATAGATAATTCTCCTTAATATGCATATATTAGATATATTATTATATTTATATATTCTATATCATATAATATGGATGTACATATCTATGTACATGCATATTAAGGAGAATTATCTATGGTTCTATATATACATATATGCATATATCTATAATACATACATTGATATACAGAGACACATATCTATATATACATATATAGACATATGTTTATAATTTTATATATATTCACTATATATTTACATATGTATTAATTCAGTTAGAGTCCATCTAAGATATAGAATAGAAACCACAACAGTTATTTTTACAGAAATAATTCAATATAAAGAATTGCTATCCGACCAGATATTGAAAAATGGAGAAGGCAAGAGGGAATACTAAAATATCATGGTATAAGCAACATAGGAAGCAGCTACCTAGTGCTGAGACAACAAAGGGAAGAGGTTAGAATTATAATATAAATACCAAACTCAGAAACTTGAGTGGCTTCTCAGAGCTGGGACCTAGACCGCTCAGTAGGGGGCGCTTGCTGGTTGGCGTTGGTGTCTTTAAAAAACCCTAAGGAGCTAGTTCTAGGAACGCTGTCAAAACTAAAACTGGAAATAACTGTTGCTACTGAAACAAACTATAACTGCTGAAATGAAAAGTAATCATTAGGGTGTCGTTAAACAGAACAGGAAGCAAACAGGAAGTGTGTTCCTTCTTCCCCACTCAGCCTTCCAGTCCACCCCTAGTGTCCTCTGATTGGCAGAGCCTAACAGGGAGCTTACTGGCAAAAGAGAAATGTGATTTGTAGAATCCCAGGCAGCGTCACAGAGTGTACATGGGTGGGGCTAAAATTAAGGCAATAGCTTAACCCCAGCTTATGTACATATGTATATACCTGGGGGTCACAATGTACTTCCCATAGCTTGAATTTTTCTCTGTACATCCAAATCAAATAGTTTTATTTCTTTTATTGTTTTTTATCATTATACACAAAAATATTAAGAAACAAGAATAGCCCAAATTTTAATAGTTGTACTACATGTACATACATATTATTTTTATAAGACTCAGAATTTAAACCATATTTCCCTTCACTTATACCGCCTCTCATTATTTGAATATATTTATTTTAATTTCACCCTTCATTAGTTCAGTTATTCAAATAATTCATGCATGGGTTTCTTAAAGTCAAGCTCTATGTGTACGTTTAAATAAGGTAAGGGTTTAATACAAATGGTATTTACATTAACATACTCTTGAGACGCTTTTTGTGAATTGTGTGATTTTTAAATAGTTTTTTTGTTTGGATTTGTTTTTTGCGGGTGGTGGGGGCAGGTGCGGCGGGTGAGAATTGGGTTTGTTGTTATTGTTGTTGCTGTTGTTTTAGCTGGTTGCTTAGGTTGTAAAGCAGTAAAGTCCCTGGGTAGAGAGGGAAGCAAAGGGTGACGAGAGTCATGGATTCTCAAGGGAAAAAGTCTGCCTATCCAATGGCCTGAGTGCTTTTCTTCTGCCCCTACAAGAGCCCATTTTCAACACTTCTGCCAGACAAGGTGACTCATCTATTATTCAACCATTCTTCTGCATTTTGCAATAAACTCAATTCCCTCCTGCGTTCCTCTTCCTTCCCCATTTCTGTCCCTCACTTTGCCTCCCTCACTCTGTGCCCACTGAGACTGTGACTGTGGGCTACAATTAACACTGTGGCGTAAAAGAAATTGCTGAACCAGAACATTTGCAAGCCTTTCTTCAACTCACATGTCCTTTGAATTATCTCCTTTCACTGCTTCTATTCACAGCAAAGCTTATCTAAAGAATTATCTACATTAACTTTTTTTCTATTTTCTCCTCATTCTGTTTATCTTTAAAGTTGTGTTATTATGAAGCAATGTTTATTTAAAACCAATGTATATTTCACCAAAGACAATATTCAAATGGCCATTAAACTCATGAAAACTTTCTCATCATCCTTAGACACTAGAGAAATGCCAAAGAAAATCACAATGAGATACCACTTCACATCTACTAGGATGGCCATAATTTAAGAAACAGATAATAACAAGTACCCATGAGGACACTTGTGGGAATATAAAATGGTGTCATCACTCTGGAAAACAGGTCTAACAGTCCCTCAGATTAAATATAGAATTACTTTATGATGCAGCAATTCTACTCCTAGTTACATACCCAGCAGAAATGAAATTATTAATATATGTCCACATAAAAACTTAGTACATGAATGTATATT
Organism: Gorilla gorilla gorilla; assembly: GCF_029281585.2. Classification (NCBI taxonomy): domain Eukaryota; kingdom Metazoa; phylum Chordata; class Mammalia; order Primates; family Hominidae; genus Gorilla; species Gorilla gorilla. The sequence goes on from NC_073231.2 coordinate 89,909,527, forward strand.
ACAGCACTGTTCCTAACAGACAAAAAGTAGAAACCATTAAATATCAAGTGATGAATGGAAAAGAAACGTGTTATATCCATACAATGGAATATTATTCAGCAATAAAAAGAAATGAAGTACTGATATGTACTATAACATGGATGAACCTTGAAAATATTATGCTAAGTGAGAGGAACTAGACACAAAAACCACATATTATTTGGTGCTATTTATATGAAATATTCAGCACAGGAAAATCTACAGAGAAAAGTAGAATAGTGGTTGCCTAGGGCTGGAGATGTTAGGGAGGAGGAGATTGGGATTGACTGCTAAAGAGTCCCAAGTTTCTTTATTAGGGTGTTAAAAATGTTCTAAAATGTATTGTGGTGGTGGCTATCAGAGTAGCAGGAGGCAGCCAAATACCTAGGCAGATAGTGGTGGCTCCATGGTGAAACCCCACCTCCGAGCCAAAGAGCTTAAAGCCTGAAAACCAAGCTACAAGTTAAATCCTCAGACTGACTTGAGAACTTGTTTTCCTGTTTGTCATGCTTTCTGTGATTGATCCTCACCCTTCATCTATTTTACATATACCTACCCTTTCCTAATTGGCCTTCTACACTCTCATGCCCATGTCTGAGTGGTGTCTTTGTTTTAACCTTTTTTGCGTACTCACAAACCAATCAGCATGCACTCTCCATTCTGAGTCCATAAAAGACCCCAGACCCAGCCACATGGGGTGGCAGGTTGGGGGGCCTTCCCACCTTCGGGTAGGGGAACCACCCCCTTCCCCACATACCCTTTCCACTGAGAGTTTTCATTTCGCTTAATTAATTCTACTCCACTCACTCTCTGGTGTCCACGTGCCTAATTCTTCCTGGTCATTTGACAAGAACTCAGACCTAGCTGAGCTAAGGAACACAAAGAGTCTATCAGTTACATAATTGTAAATATACTAAAAACCATTAAATTATACATTTTAAAGGAAATGTATGATGGTATATGAATTATATCTCAAAGCTGTTACTTTTTTTTAAAAAGGAACAAAAAAATGTATATACAGTCCAAACAACATCTAATTTTTAAAAAACCTAAAATTTCTGCCATATCCTCCGTATGCTCTTCGTTTTTTTCTAACTCCTATATGAAACATAGGAGTTATGCATACATTCTGAACATTAATCCTTTGTTGGTTAAAAGTATTGCAAATTTCTTTCAATTTGATGCTTATTTTTTACATAATTTAAGGTATCTTTGAACGAAGAAAAGGCCTTAATTTTTTAAATCTAATTTATCAGCCTTTCCATTTTGACATTATGCTACATGTGATTGCTTAAGAAATTTTCCCCTACCCTGTAAAATATTCTTAAACATTTATTCTCTAAATATTTTAAAGTTTTTTCACGTCTAAATCCTAAATCTGCCTGGAATTGAATTTCATATATGATGTGAAGTAGAGATCCAATTATAAATTTTCTATATAAATAATCATTGTACCAGGTGACTTAATAAAAGAATTATTTGCTCACTAATATTCAATGCTACCTTTTCAAAATATTTAATTTCCCTAAATTAACATGCCAATTTCTGAACTTTCTATTCTATTCCATTGATCTACATAATCATCCATTCTTAATTATAGCAGCATTATTATAAGCCCCTTGATTTTGTTTCTTTAAGCATATGTTGGCTATTCTTGGCCGTTTGTTCTTCCATGTATATATTAGAATCAGCTTGTCTAATCTCATAAAAATTAGTGTTTGGGATTTTTATTAAATTGCATTAGACTATATATCAATTTGGAAAGAATTTGGACCTTTATGCTATTGTGTCTCCCTATGATCTGTCTCTCTTCTTTAACATTGTTGAATAAAGTTTTCTGGATTTTCTTCTTTGAGGTCTTGCACATCTTTATTTGATTTATTACTAGGACCTTAATATATTTTATTGCTCTTGTAAATAATATATTTTAAAATATATTTCCTAATCTTTCATCCTTGTGTATAGATTTGCAATTGAGATTTATATTTTGTATATCCAATACTGTCACTAAGCTTTCATACTAATTCAAATAGTTTTCCTGTATGTTGTAGAGGACTTTCTGTGAAGTTAATTTTATCAATTGTAAGTAATGACAAAAAAAGTCTTCCGCTCATATTCCAATATATTTTTGTTTTCTTGTCTTACTGAGCATTCTGAGACCTCCAATATAATACTAAAAAAGAAAAAAGAGGAAGACTGGGAAAGCAAGAAAAAGAGAGAAAAAAGCAAAAAATAAAAACATATGCATGTCTGTCATGTTTCATTTTAAAGGGAGTGTTTCTACTATTTAATCTTCAAACATGATGTTTGCTGTAGGCTTTTAGTAAAAATGGTTTTTCAGGTTAAAAACTTTTCCTTCTACTCTGAACTTCCTGATAATTTTTATCATTAATGGACAGAGAAGTTTTCCTCCATCTACTACAATATTTGTATATTTTTTCTTTAGTATCTTCTATTTTTAATGTGATATGTTACATTTAATGTTAAATCAACTTTGCCATTTCAGTCATGTTTTAAATTTTTATGGGAATTCAAACAATAAACCTGTGCCCATGTGCATTAGAATTTTTTTGATGTTGTGTAGCAGTCTCAAGTAACCTAGCAGAAAACTGAATCAAAGACCATAATAAACTATAGCAATAGTTTATTAACCGTAAAAGGTTAACTTTTAAGGAATACCAACTTTTAATATCCTTAAAAATTCACTCAAGAAGCAATCATAAGACAATTTTAATTTACCACGAAAAAAGGAAATTTATAAACATTTTGGTCAATGTTTGACCAAAATTAACTCCACAAAGAACTTACATTTCAGCAACAATTCAAGGCCCTTTGGGATTACCCAGCAGTTTCCTCTTATAAGCCAAGAGAATCGCTGCTCTGGTCACAGTCTACACTCTACCAGCCATATCTATTTACCCTCTCCTTACTAAAGCAAAACCTCTGCTTCTCAAATTTTGAATTACTTTATTCTATATTTCTAGACATTTTCTTTTTGGAAAACTCTTTTTTCTTCCTTCAAATTACTACTTAAATTTTTTCATAAAGTTTTTCTTCTCTGAATGTCTCTCTCTGATTCAATTATCCTACACTTTTTATGAAACTATTCTTATTCTTCAACTATTATTTCTAGTCATTGGTAATGTATTACATTTTGATAATAATTGCATAAAATACATAAATAGCATGATGTCAGACACATAAATTGCATTTGGTATATGCTAATTATCTAGTTAAATTCTTTTCCCCATTAAATGCAAGCTAGTCACATGCTATGTACAGCATTCACACTTCCCTATACAAAACTATTTTGTTTTGCATGTAATTAACATTCGTAATATGTCCAAAAGCTATTAATCCTCTCCCCCTCAACCACTATGAATATACCATACATTCTTCTCTCACAGTGCTCTGCTTTGCAGCATACATTTTTTTTCCTATTCATTGTTGCAATTTCTACTAGGAAACTGGCCTCTTTCTTATACTTGATCAGAGTATAAGATGTTAGACTACATGTTGGACTACAAGCATCTTGTAATTAGAGCCAAGACTTACATCTGATAACGAATTATCATTCATGCTCAATAAACTTACATTTCAGGTTGCCAGTGAATGGGGATTTGCTGCCAAGTGTTTTTGGAGCAATGTTTTGAATCTTCTACCAGACACAGACATAATAAAATTAGCATTTGAAAATATTAGACAATAAAGTATTTCTACAGAAAGTAAAATCAATGCTAATAAAAGAAAAAGAAATGAGTATTACCAATTAAAGCCTTTAATAAAATAAAAACTCTAAAAGTGACAGAGGATAGTTAAATAATGTGAACTACTATCTGAAATAAGTGACCTCATAACCTGATTTTTCAAACTCTAAGTAAAACCAAGGGCATATGGCATCTTTAGGCCATTTCCTGTGCATATATTCTAATATGGTTTGGATTTGTGTCCCCACCAATATTTCATGTCAAATTATAATCCCCAGTGTTGGAGGAGGGACCTGTTGGGAGGTGACTGGATCATGGGGGCTGATTTCCCCCTTGCTGATCTCATGATAGTGAGTGAGTTCTCATGAGATCTGGTTGTTTAAAAATGTGTACTATCGGGAAGGTGGTTCCAAGATGGCCGAATAGAAACAGCTCCAGTCTACAGCTCCCAGTGTGAGCGACGCAGAAGATGGGTGATTTCTGCATTTCCAACTAAGGTGCTGGGTTCATCTCACTGGTGCTCGCCAGTCAGTGGGGGCAGAACAGTGGGTGCAGCACACCAAGTGTGAGCCAAAGCAGGGTGAGGCATTGCCTCACCCGGGAAGCACAAGTGGTCAGGGAATTCCCTTTCCTAGCCAAGGGAAAGAGTGACAGACAGCACCTGGAAAATCGGGTCACTCCCACCCTAATGTGTCTGGAATTGGTGGGTTCTTAGTCTCACTGACTTCAAGAATGAAGCCGTGGACCCTCACGGTGAGTGTTACAGCTCTTAAGGTGGAGCGTCTGGAGTTTGTTCCTTCTGATGTTCGGATGTGTTCAGAGTTTCTTCCTTCTGGTGGGTTCGTGGTCTCTTTGGCTCAGGAGAGAAGCTGCAAACCTTTGCGGTGAGTGTTACGGGTCTTAAGGTGGCGCGTCTGGAGTTGTTCATTCCTCCCTGTGGGTTCATGGTCTCACTGGCTTCAGGAGTGAAGCTGCAGACCTTCACAGTGAGTGTTACAGCTCATAAAGGCAGTGTGTACCCAAAGAGTGAGCAGCAGCAAGATTTATTGCAAAGAGCGAAAGAACAAAGCTTTCACAGTGTGGAAGGGGACCCCAGCCAGTTGCCACTGCTGGCTCGGGCAGCCTGCTTTTATTCTCTTATCTGGCCCCACCCACATCCTGCTGATTGGTCCATTTTACAGAGAGCCAAGTGGTCTGTTTTGACAGGGTGCTGATTGGTGCATTTAAAATCCCTGAGCTGGACACAAAGGTTCTCCAAGTCCCCACCAGAGTAGCTAGATACAGAGTGTCAATTGGTGTTATTTACAATCCCTTAGCTAGACATAAAAGTTTTCCAAGTCCCCACCAGAGTAGCTAGATACAGAGTGTCGACTGGTGCATTCACAAACCCTGAGCTAGACACAGGGTGCTGATTGGTGTGTTTACAAACCTTGAGCTAGAGACAGAGTGCTGATTGGTGTATTTACAATCCCTTAGCTAGACATAAAGGTTCTCCAAGTTCCCACTAGACTCAGGAGCCCAGCTGGCCTCACCCAGTGGATCTCGCACTGGGGCTGCAGGTGGAGCTGCCTGCCAGTCCTGTGCTGCGCGCCCATACTCCTCAGCCCTTGGGTGGTTGATGGGACTGGGCGCCATGGAGCAGCGGGCAGCGCTCATTGGGGAGGCTCAGGCTGCACAGGAGCCCGTGGGGCTGGGGGCGGGACTCAGGCATGGCGGGCTGCAGGTCCCGAGCCCTGCCCCACAGGAAGGCAGCTAAGGCCTGGAGAGAAATCGAGCACAGCACTGGTGGGCTGGCACTGCTGGGGGACCCAGCACACCCTGTGCAGCCACTGGTCTGGGTGCTAAGCTCCTCATTCCCCAGGGCCGGCAGGGCCAGGTGGCCACTCCGAGTGGGCCCTCTGGCAGGGCCTACCAAGCCCATGCCCACCCAGAACTCCAGCTGGCCCGTAAGCACCCTGTGCAGCCCTGGTTGCCGCTCACACCTCTCCCTCCACACCTCCCTGCAAGCTGAGGGAGGCGGCTCCAGCCTTGGCCAGCCCAGAAAGGGGCTCCCACAGTGCAGCGGTGGGCTGAAGTGCTCCTCAAGTGCTGCCAAAGTGGGAGCCCAGGCAGAGGAGGTGCTGAGAGTGAGCGAGGGCTGTGAGGGCTGCCAGCATGCTGTCACCTCTCACTAATATTGCCCTTTTTGCCCTTTTCCAACGGTCTTAGCAAACGGCACACCAGGAGATTATATCCCACACCTGGCTCGGAGGGTCCCATGCCCACGGAGCCCCCTTCATTGCTAGCACAGCAGTCTGAGATCAAACTGCAAGGCTGCAGTGAGGCTGGGGGTGGGGTGTCCACCATTGCTGAGGCTTGAGTAGGTAAACAAAGCAGCCAGGAAGCTCGAACTGGGTGGAGCTCACCGCAGCTCAAGGAGGCCTGCCTGCCTCTGTAGATGCCACCTCTGGGGGCAGGGCATAGCCAAACAAAAGGCAGCAGAAACCTCTGCAGACTTAAATGACCCTGTCTGACAGCTTTGAAGAGAGTAGTGGTTCTCCCAGAATGGAGTTTGAGATCTGAGAATGGACAGACTGCCTCCTCAAGTGGGTCCCTGAACCCTGAGTAGCCTAACTGGGAGACACTCCCCAGTAGGGGCAGACTGACACCTCACACAGCCAGGTACCCCTCTGAGATGAAGCTTCCAGAGGAACAATCAAGCAGCAACATTTGCTGTTCAGCAATATTCACTATTCTGCAGCCTCCACTGCTGATATCCAGGCAAACAGGGTCTGGAGTGGACCTCCAGTAAACTCCAACAGACCTGCAGCTGAGGGTCCTAACTGTTAGAAGGAAAACTAAGAAACAGAAAGGACATCCACACCAAAACCCCATTTGTACGTCACCATCATCAAAGACCAAAGGTAGATAAAACCACAAGATGGGGAAAAAACAGAGCATAAACGCTGAAAATTCTAAAAATCAGAGCACCTCTCCCTCTCCAAAGGAACACAGCTCCTCAACAGCAATGGAACAAAGCTGGATGGAGAATGACTTTGACGAGTTGAAAGAAGAAGGCTTCAGAAGATCAAACTTCTCCAAGCTAAAGGAGGAAGTTAGAACGCATCGCAAAAAAAGCTAAAAACCTTGAAAAAAGATTAGACGAATGGCTAACTAGAATAACCAATGTACAGAAGTCCTTAAATGACGTGATGGAGCTGAAAAACATGGTATGAGAACTACGTAATGAATGCACAAGCTTCAGTAGCTGATTTGATCAACTGGAACAAAGGATATCAGTGACTGAGGATCAAATGAATGAAATGAAGTGAGAAGAGAAGTTTAGAGAAAAAAGAGTAAAAAGAAATGAACAAAGCCTTCAAGAAATATGGGACTATGTGAAAAGACCAAATCTACGTCTGATTGGTGTACCTGAAAGCGACAGGGAGAATGGAACCAAGTTGGAAAACACTCTGCAGGATATTATCCAGGAGAACTTCCCCAACCTAGCAAGGCAGGCCAACATTCAAATTCAGGAAATACAGAGAACGCCACAAAGATACTCCTTGAGAAGAGCAACTCCAAGAAACATAATTGTCAGATTCACCAAAGTTGAAATGAAGGAAAAAATGTTAAGGGCAGCCAGAGAGAAATGTCGGGTTGCCCACAAAGGGAAACCCTACAGATTAACAGTAGATCTCTTGAAAGAAACTCTAGAAGCCAGAAGAGAGTGGGGGCCAATATTCAACATTCTTAAAGAAAAGAATTTTCAACCCAGAATTTCATATCCAGCCAAACTAAGCTTCATAAGTGAAGGAGAAACAGAATTCTTTACAGAGAAGCAAATGCTGAGAGATTTTGTCACCACCAGGCCTGCCCTAAAAGAGCTCCTGAAGGAAGCACTAAACATGGAAAGGAACAACTGGTACCAGCGACTGCAAAAATATGACAAATTGTAAAGACCACTAATGCTAGGAAGAAACTGCATTAACTAACAAGCAAAATAGCCAGCTAACATCATAATGACAGAATCAAATTCACACATAACAATATTAACCTTAAATGTAAATGGGATAAATGTACCAATTATAAGATACAGACTGGCAAATTGGACAAAGAGTCAAGACCCATCAGTGTGCTGTATTCAGGAGACCCAGCTCACATGCAAAGACACACACAGACTCAAAATAAACGGATGGAGGAAGATCTACCAAGCAAATGGAAAACAAAAAAAGGCAGGGGTTGCAATCCTAGTCTCTGATAAAACAGACTTTAAACCAATAAAGATCAAAAGAGACAAAGAAGGCCATTACATAATGGTAAAGGGATCAATTCAACAAGAAGAGCTAACTATCTTAAATATATATGCACCCAATTTAGGAGCACCCAGATACATAAAGCAAGTCCTTAGAGACCTACAAAGAGACTTAGACTCCCACACAATAATAATGGGAGACTTTAACACCCCACTGTCAACATTAGACAGATCAATGAGACAGAAGGTTAACAAGGATATCCAGGAGTTGAACTCAGCTCTGCACCAAGTGGACCTAATAGACATCTACAGAATTCTCCACCCCAAATCACATTTAAATGGGACACATTTAAAGCAGCGTAGAGGGAAATTTATAACACTAAATGCCCACAAGAGAAAGCAGGAAAGATCTAAAATTGACACCCTAACATCACAATTAAAAGAACTAGAGAAGCAAGAGAAAACACATTCAAAAGCTAGCAGAAGGCAAGAAATAACTAAGATCAGAGAAGAACTGAAGGAGATACAGACACAAAAAACCCTTCAAAAAATCAATGAATCCAGCAGCTGGTTTTTTGAAAAGATCAACAAAATTGATAGACAGCTAGCAAGACTAATAAAGAAGAAAAGAGAGAAGAATCAAACGGACTCAATAAAAAATGATAAAGGGGATATCACCACCAATACCACAGAAATACAAACTACCATCAGAGAATACTATAAACACCTCTATGTAAATAAACTAGAAAATCTAGAAGAAATGGAAAAATTCCTGGACACATACACCCTCCCAAAACTAAACCAGGAAGAAGTTGAATCCCTGAATAGACCAATAACAGGCTCTGAAATTGAGGCAATAATTAATAGCCTACCAACAAAAAAAAGTCAAGGACCAGATGGATTCACAGCCTAATTCTACCAGAGGTACAAGGAGGAGCTGGTACCCTTCCTTCTGAAACTATTCCAATCAATAGAAAAAGAGAGAATCCTCCCTAACTCATTTCATGAGGCCAGCATTATCCTGATACCAAAGCCTGGCAGAGACACAACAAAAAAAGAGAATTTTAGACCAACATCCCGGATGAACATTTGTGCAAAAATCCTCAATGAACTACTGGCAAACCGAATCCAGCAGCACATCAAAAAGCTTATCCACCATGATCACCTGGGCTTCATCCTTGGGATGCGAGGATGGTTCAACATATGCAAATCAATAAATGTAATCCAGCATATAAACAGAACCAAAGACATAAACCACATGATTATCTCAATAGATGAAGAAAAGGCCTTTGACAAAATTCAACAACACTTCATGCTAAAAACTCTCAATAAATTAGGTATTGATGGGGTGTATCTCAAAATAACAAGAGCTATTTATGACAAACCCACAGCTAATATCATACTGAATGGACAAAAACTCGAAGCATTCCCTTTGAAAACTGGCACAACACAGGGATGCCCTCCCTCACCACTCCTATTCAACATAGTGTTGGAAGTTCTGGCCAGGGCAAACAGGCAGGAGAAAGAAATAAAGGGTATTCAATTAGGAAATGAGGAAGTCAAATTGTCCCTGTTTGCAGATGACATGATTGTATATTTAGAAAACCCCATCATCTCAGCCCAAAATCTCCTTCAGTTGATAAGCAACTTCAGCAAAGTCTCAGGATACAAAATCAATGTGCAAAAATCACTAGCATTCTTACACACCAATAACAGACAAACAGAGAGCCAAATCATGAGTGAACTCCCATTCACAATTGCTTCAAAGAGAATAAAATACCTAGGAATCCAACTTACAAGGGATGTGAAGGACCTCTTCAAGGAGAACTACAAACCACTGCTCAATGAAATAAAAGAGGATACAAACAAATGGAAGAAAATTCCATGCTCATGGGTAGGAAGAATCAATATCATGAAAATGGCCATACTGCCCAAGGTAATTTATAGATTCAATGCCATACCCATCAAGCTACCAATGACTTGCTTCACAGAGTTGGAAAAAACTACTTTAAAGTTCATATGGAACCTGAAAAGAGCTCACATTGCCAAGACAATCCTAAGCCAAAAGAACAAAGCTGGAGGCATCACACTACCTGACTTCAAACTATACTACAAGGCTACAGTAACCAAAACAGCATAGTACTGGTACCAAAACAGAGATATAAGCCAATGGAACAGAACAGAGCCCTCAGAAATAATACCACACATCTACAACCATCTGACTTTTGACAATCCTGACAAAAACAAGAAATGGCAAAAGGATTCCCTACTTAATAAATGGTGCTGGGAAAACTGGCTAGCCATATGGAGAAAGCTGAAACTGGATCCCTTCCTTATACCTTACACAAAAATTAATTCAAGATGGATTAAAGACTTACGTGTTAGACCTAAAACCATAAAAACCCTAGGAGAAAACCTAGGCAGTACCATTCAGGACATAGGCATGGGCAAGGACTTCATGTCTAAAACACCAAAAGCAATGGCAACAAAAGCCAAAATTGACAAATGAGATCTAATTAAACTAAAGGGCTTCTGCACAGCAAAAGAAACTACCATCAGAGTGAATAGACAACCTACAGAATGGGAGAAAATTTTTGCAATCTACTTATCTGACAAAGGGCTAATGTCCAAAATCTACAAAGAACTCAAACAAATTTACAAGAAAAAAACAAACAACCCCATCAAAAAGTGGGCAAAGGATATGAACAGACACTTCTCAAAAGAAGACATTTATGCAGCCAAAAAACACATGAAAAAATGCTCATCATCACTGGCCATCAGAGAAATGCAAATCAAAACCACAAAGAGATACCATCTCACACCAGTTAGAATGGCGATCATTAAAAAGTCAGGAAACAACAGGTGCTGGAGATGATGTAGAGAAATAGGAACACTTTTACACTGTTGGTGAGACGGTAAACTAGTTCAACCATTGTAGAAAACAGTGTGGCGATTCCTCAGGGATCTAGAACTAGAAATATCATTTGACCCAGCCATCCCATTACTGGGTATATACCCAAAGGATTAGAAGTCATGCTGCTATAAAGACACATGCACACGTATGTTTATTGTGGCACTATTCACAATAGCAAAGACTTGGAACCAACGCAAATGTCCATCAATGATAGACTGCATTAAGAAAATGTGGCACATATACACCATGGAATACTATGCAGCCATAAAAAATGATGAGTTCATGTCCTTTGTAGGGACATGGATGAAGCTGGAAACCATCATTCTCAGAAAACTATCACAAGGACAAAAAAAACAGACACCACATGTTCTCACTCATAGGTGGGAATTGAACAATGAGAACACTTGGACACAGGAAGGGGAACATCACACACCGGGCCCTGTCATGAAGTGGGGGAGGGGGGAGGGAAAGCATTAGGAGATATACCTAATGTAAATGACGAGCTAATAGGTGCAGCACACCAACATGGCACATGTATACATATGTAACAAACCTGCACATTGTGCATATGTACCCTAGAACTTAAAGTATAATAAAAAAAAAAAAGAAAAAGAAAAATACTGGAATAAGATTGCCAAATTAGATACAAAGCTTAAAAAAAAAAAGGTGTGCACCATCTCCCCCTTCTCTCTCTTCCTCCTGCTCTGGTCATGTAAGACGTCCCTACTTCCCCTTCACTTTCCACCATGATTAAAAGTTTCCTGAGGCCTCCCCAGTCATGCTACCCAAACAGCCTATGAAACCATGAGGCAATTAAACCTCTTTTCTTTATAAATTACCTAGTCTCTGACATTTCTTTATAGCAATGTAAGAATGGACTAATATACATTCAAAGAGAAATAATAAAGTTGAGAAAAAAAGAGTAGCATATTAGCATGCACAGCAGAAAAACTAGCAATTTTTAAAGTAAATAGTTTAAAGACGACTTGTAATTTTTTACCTAAAGATTGGCTTTCCCACCCTCCCATATCATCTCCTTTCTTGTGTTTTCTCTCACGAGCCATTAGCCTACCAGGTACTAAATGCCTTTGGGGGGATTTTTATCAAATATGCCACTGTCAGGAGTCAGCCTTCTCTACCTACTCTATAATACATCCCTATGAATTATTCTTGTCTACCTCACTACAAGCTCAAACTGTATATTGATGATCTGTGGGCTTCCAATGCCTCTGTTTCAGCTGCTTCCAGTCCTGTTAGTGAGATGCAGAGGGGATTGGAGGGGGCCAGAAGCCTTCTCCATTCATGGGTGTTTGACCTCAAGCCCTTCACTCTCCTGGGCCTCAGTGCCTTCACCTGAAAATTAGGAACTTATACTAATCGATGCTAGAGTCCCTGAACTGTACCTGCTATAAGCCAATGAGCAGAAATTGGTACAAGAAGAGAGATTTCTGATATGAAAAAAATTAAATGAAACATCCATATTCTTTCATGCTAAGTAGTTCTCCATGTTAACCTCTACATTTATATTCTTAATTCCCTGGGCCTTCTTAGCCCTGCCAATTTTCTTATTATGAAGCCAATTGGCAATTACAGGTATTTCCTGTAGTCACATAATCCCAAACTCTCAGTTTTCTCTAATTATTATTAGAGTACCAAACAATAGGAACACTAAAGTTACTATTTTCTGTTTTGGAGATTCTGAAATCAGTTTATAACTTACATACATGTGAAAGCTGTGAGTTTCTTCTTATGAAAATATATTTTGGCTCTAAATAGGGTAAAACACCAAATAGCAATGTTTCAGTCCAGGTCTGTAGAGACTGGACTGTTTTTTGTTTGTTATAGAGATTTGTTATAGAGATTTGACTGGGTACAATTATGAGAGCTGGTTGCACAGTAAGGATACTAAAAATTGACCACTCTGGCATTATGGGAGGCAGTGGGTGACGTTGACAAGAGTGATTTCAGTGAAATGGCAAGGATGAAACTATAATTGCAATGAGCTTCAGGAAGTACGCAATGCAAAGAAATGGGGACGTGAATATAAGTAACAATTTCAAAGAATTTGGCTGTAGAGTAACAGAAAAATGAGACATATACTGGAGGTGAACGTGGATTAAGGGAGTTTTGTTTTGCTTTCAAAGAAAGAAAATATTGCATGTTTATGCAAAAGACCATGTAAATAGTAAAAATTGCCACTGCAGGATGAAGAGCCAAATGCAGAATGAGCTCCTTGAAAATACCAGAGGATGAGAGGTGGTGTATAAGTCAAGGGCTTGTCTTACATGGGAGTAGATAATCAATTGCAGCAAGAGGGAAGGTGGAGTATGTGGGTACAGATGAGATCTCTGCTCCAACCACTTGTCTACATCACCTAAATACACCCTTCAAGTTTCAGCTCAAATGTAATTTATTCCAGGAAGTATTCCCTGCCCCCTTAACTGGGGTCCACTGACCTTATCTGTGCACCTCTACCCTCCTGACATAGGGCATAATACTTCACTTTTAATGATGCAATAACATGGTCCTGTTAAACTGGGTAGCTAATCACACATGAGCAGGGCAGGAGAGGACCCTCCCAACCCCCCCATACACACACCAGCTGACCATCAGGTGATGATCAAGTGGTTGTTTACTGTGTCTCTAAAATAATAATTAGTTGCAGCCTGTGCCAGGCAAAGGCAGTCTCACAATACATAGGAAAAATCTGAAACTGGTGATCAGCCGCTTCCCCCTAAGATTTCAGGAATTGGGCGAGTGGGCTCAAGCATGAGCACTAAGAGGCAAAACAGCAGAGCTTAACTGGTACATCACTTTCCCCTAGGAATGCTAGACCGGGAAGGGAAGAACCCCTCTAGGGAGCATGCGTACAACTCCAGTAAACACACTGCGCCTACGGCCTCTCCCAAACGCTAGTAGGCCACTGCGCATACAGACGGCGCACCCTCCAGGGAAAAATCAGAAAATCAGGGACACAAGACCCCAGAAGTATGCCAACATACTAAACCGTAAGTCAAAGTCAAACAGCGCACTCGGTCTCTCAAGTCACCTGCTTGGCCCTCTTCCAAGTGTACTTTCCTTTCTTTCATTCCTGCTCTCTAAAGCTTTTAAATAAACTTTCACTTCTGCTATAAAACTTGCCTCTGTCTCTCCTTCTGCCTCATGCCACCTCCGTCGAATTCTTCTGAGGACGCAAGAGTTGAGGTTCCTGCAGACCCTTACGGATCCACTGCCACTAACAGTGCCTTTCCAGGTCCTTCTCACTCACAACTTGGTTCTTTTTTTTTTTTTTTTTTTTTTCGAGAGTGAGTCTCGCTCTGTCGCCCAGGCTGGAGTGCAGTGGCGCGATCTCGGCTCACTGCAAGCTCCACCTCCCGAGTTCGCTCCATTCTCCTGTCTCAGCCTCCAGAGTAGCTGGGACTACAGGAGCCCACCACCATGCCCGGCTAATTTTTGTATTTTTAGTAGAGACGGGGTTTCACCGTGTTAGCCAGGATGGTCTCGATCTCCTGACCTCGTGTTCCGACAGCCTTGGCCTCCCAAAGTGCTGGGATTACAGGGTTGAGCCACCGTGCCCGGCCGCAGCTTGGTTCTTCTTAGAGCTCCTTGTGCCTCAGCCCTAGCACAGGGTCGGTGCGTAAGAGACAACAGGTGTTACCAAAGAGGAAGAAAATTAATCAAGACAGAAGATATAAAGCCCTTTGGGAGGCCAAGGAGGGCAGATCACGAGGTCAGGAGATCGAGACCATCCTGGCTAACACGGTGAAACCCCGTCTCTACTAAAAATACAAAAAAAAAAAAAAATTAGCCAGGCGTGGTGGCGGGTGCCTGTAGTCCCAGCTACTCGGGAGGCTGAGGCAGGAGAATGGCATGAACACGGGAGGTGGAGCTTGTAGTGAGCCGGGATCGCACCACTGCACTCCAGCCTGGGCGACAGAGCGAGACTCCGTCTCAAAAAAAAAAAAGAAATAGGAAAAAATAAAGGAAACCGTGTCACCATTCACTGAAGACTCCATTCAGATAGAAACCATGCCAGGATTTGTATTCCAAAGATGCAGAAATCATGAAAACTAAATTTGTAAAAACTAAATGGACGTGAGATACAGTAAAGCCTGCTGAAAGAGAATGTGTCACACTTTGGTATTAAGCTGACTTCAAATTCAATTTCAGAGCACCAGACTTCAAAAAAATAAATTTAAAAGTATCTCACAAAAATATTACTCAAAAGTAACTGTGGTGCTCAAGCAAACGATTTTGGATCATTTTTCAATACCATGCTTGTTTGCAGAGAATCAAAAGCAATGTTATCTTGTCATCTGTTCTCCAGATTTTCTTCCCTAGTCATTCTTCTGCCTTTCCTATCACCTTCATTTAAAAACAATCAAATGTGCTGTCACAGACACTAGATTATAACTTCAGGTTCAAAACAAGTAATGAGGAGCTCTCTGAAAAAAAAAAAAAAAGGAACTCTCTCTCTAAAAAAAGAGAGAGAGAAAGTACATCACCACTGACTGCATGCAATGTGAAAAATGAAGCAATAGAAATGGGCTAGAATTTTCTCTTGGGTACCCTCCCTTAATATAAAATTGTAACCAGCCAACAGATTCTTCCTGCACTGCATAGACAAAACCAACTCAGGAGACCACAGCATTGCAATGAAGAAGGAGTTTAATTGACACAAGGCCAGCCACACCATGTGGGAGACAGAGTTATTACTCAAACCGATCTCCCAGAAAATTCGGAGGCTATGGTTTTTCAATAATAGTTTGGTGGGCCAGGGAGTCTGCTTCTGGGTGGGGCCACAGGACTGGTCAGAGGGAGTGGGGAGGTCCAGGTGAAGCTATTGGTCATCAGAAATGCAAACACCTGAAAAAACATCTCAAAAGGCCAATCTTAGTTCCAGAGATGTTATCTGCAGCAATAATTGGGGGATTTGCAAATCTTGTGACTTCTGGAATCATGGTGGGTAATCCTTTAGGTCAACACCTGAGCAGAATTCAGGTTGCTCATCCTCCTAACCTGGTTGTCTTTTGTCAGCTGTACCAAGGTGGTTTAGTTTGGGAGAAGGGCTATTATCATTTAAACTACAAAATAAATGTCTTTCGAAGTTAGCGTGGCCTGAGCCCAGGAGTGATTAAGGGCAGTTGGAAGGTAAAAAGGCAAGATGCGAGTTAGTTAGACAGATCTCCTCACTGTCATAGTTTCCTCACTGTTTTAATTTTTGCAAAGGCAGTTTCAGAATTGGCTTTGCAATCTGCAAGAAGACGTGATTTCTGCAATAAATAAGCAATCCTAAATCTCTCTTGCTTCTCCTAAGAGGGAATACTACACTCCAAGCCCAGAAAACCTGCTTCCTCTGAATTCCTCCTGGGGCAGAAACCAGGCCTCAGACTTTGGGCAAAGAATACAGAATTATGCATCTGACTCGTGTTTTTTGGAGGCCATCAAGTAGTTAGTAGCTTCCCTTCCTCCCCCACCATCCCCACCTGGCTCTTATCTAAAATCCTTCAAGTAAATATTTCTTTCTTACTATTTCAGAAGTCAGAATTTCTCTGTGCCAGTGTTTCCTAAACATGCCCAACTATCTGAGTCACCTGGTCTGCTCTCTAAAATACAGATTCTCCCAGGACTCTCCCTTGGAGATTATGAATCAATAGGTCTGGGATAGAGCCCAGGCTGCTCCATTAAAATGCAAATGCCCCAGAGGAGAGATAATAGCTTAAGCTCTTGTTTTATTCATTTCATTTATACCTCCTGTCTTTTAAAGACTTTGAAGTGGCTAGTCACAAGGTGGCCTAAAAGTAACTTCACAAGATTCACAGTGTGACAGGAGGCATCCCAAGCTGTCACTGTCCTACTGGGTAACCACAGAAGCATTGTGCGCCTCAACATGCCCCCACAGTGTGAGCAGGAAGGAAGAACTCCAGGCCAGAAATCAAGCAACAGTGGAATCCACTCTCAGCCTCTTCATCATTAGTTGTTTGTAAACTTTGTAGCTTATTTAAGATTCTGGGCTAATTTTTTTTTAACGATAAAGTGTTGAATTTGATGATATTGGAGGGTGGCTGCCTACCTTATATGCAGAACAGGTGCATTCATCCTGACCCCTCTCATGAGGCTTCTAGGAAAAAGTTGCTAAATCTGATGGGTAACTATTCCCTTAGGGACCCTTCTCTGAGCAAATGCAAGAATGAAACTTTCCATTTTGTCATTTGTTACAGATTTAATTTCGTTCCCCCAAAAGACATGAAAGTTCTAACCCCCAGTATCTCAGAATGAGACCTTATTTAGAAATAGAGTCATTGAAAATGTAACAAAGTTAAGATGGGGTCATAATGAATTAGGGTGAACTCAATTCCAATACTGGGTGTGCTTCTAATAAGAGGAAAATTTGGACACAGAGACACTAGGAAGATGACCACATGAAGATGCAGGCAGAAATTGGAGCGAGGCATCTATAAGCCAAAGAACATCAACTACAGCCTGCAACCACCAGAAACTAGAAAGAGGCAATGGAGGAATTTCCCTGGAGCCTTCAGATAGAGTATGGCCCTACCAACACCTTGATTTCAGATTTCTAACCTCTAGAACTGGAAGAAAATAAATTTAAGTTGTTTTAAGCCACTCAGCTTGTGATACCTTCATAGCCGCCCTAGGAAACACCAACTACCTATTAAAATATAAGCACAGAATTGTGATGCTTAGAACTATATTTTACTTAGAGCTAACACTCATCTGTTTAGAGGTCCCACCTCTTTAAAAAAAAGAAAAAAGAAAAACAGAAAAAAAACGTATCGAGAAAGCAACATGTCCTGCCCCTGCCTTCTATTATCACCACTTCCTCTCACTGTGACATTGAAATAGAATGTTAACACACCTCTCCAGCAGTTTACAAACTGTAGAAAAGAAAGAGAATGAGCATGTGGAAGTTGAAACATTCAGCATGCTAACTGACTGCAAAAATAGCTTTATGTAATTTATTAGACTGAAACGAGATTGGGTCTTGAGTATGTGGCTACCAGACAAAATATCTAATGCTGTAGGACACAAAAAGAAATACTCTGGAGTTTGTTTTCATTTTACCCATTATAATTCAGAATTTGTTGTACAGATCATTCTGTTTGTCATCCAGATGGTTTTATTATGGAGGATCTCTGAGGAGTCTTCTATCACACTCACACACCTAAAACCCAGGAACAAAGAATGCTTCCAAGCAGTCAGCCTTGTGTATAACCAGTCTTATTTCAGTCATTGTTGAAGCAACTAAAATATCACAAATAGACCAGGAAAGTGGAGAAAATATAGTCTTCCACGCTGGACTTTCTATACATCATTGTTTTCTCTCTACGAGTGTTAACTGCTAGTCACCAAATTTTCCAAAGACAGAGAGAAATGAACAATCGCCTCTGCTTCTTGCACTAGTGGACAACTCACTCGCTGAGAAATAAATGTTCCTGTACATCTGGACTTTCAAATAATATTTAGGGAGTGTGCTTTGTAAGACTTTCCTCCAGGAAACAAATAAACATTGGCAGGTGAGATAAAACAGGTACGGAGGAAGGCAGTGTGATCATAAGGAACATGCTGGAAAGTGGGCATGACACTTCATGCCTCTGTCAGTTTTATATGTGATCCCTCAGGAATGCCCTGATTCTTTTTATGTTGGTTACTTGATGAGTGGATTGATTTCAATCTGCAAAGAGTTTATGTTAATCAGCTCTTAGGAAAATTTTAAAGAATAATAAAATATTGTGCTAATAAAAATCCACACTAAATCAATACCTTTACTGCCATTTTCCTTTAGTAGTCATCCACGAATGACTTAAACTGAATGATCAGGTGCCCACATCCTGAGTGGGATGGTATAAGATATATAGCAGAGAAAAGCCAGAAGTCCAGGGTCCCTAGCTCATGGAGAAATTGTACTGGTGAATTTACCCAGGGACACAAAATAATACTTGATTTGACTTTTATTTCTCACTTCAGATTTGGCAGACTAGTCCTATTAGTTAGGACTCAGATCTAACAAAAATCATCACATTAGTGCAAGTCATAATTAGGCAATTACAGCTTCTAATGCCATGATTGTTCATATTTATACTGATAGCACAATTAGACCTAATCACATTAGGGGTTCAAGGATACTAAAGATTTCTATTTTTTTTAAGTGCTCATCACACAAAAGTCATTCTAAGGTCATATTACATTATTTTTAACCTATAAGATAAAATATGCCTGTAGTCTCCATATTTCTTAATACATAGAATGAGTCAAAATAAAAAATCTGCACAAACATAAAGCCTTTCCCCTGGGTTCCCACCACGACTTGACAGAGACACACACACATAGTCCAGGGCCATCCTCCATCTCCCATTAATGATTTCTCCTGCCAACCTGTCCCTTTAGTACAGACATGTTATTTTTACTACAAAACATTGGAATCTTTAAGTACAAAAGAAATAAACACTAGGCGTAGAGTGACTCAGTTCTGTCTTCATTAACATAATATTCAACAGTCTGAATCTTCCTCAGTAGTCTGGTTCTTCCTGGGGTGTCTTATGGGACCTTTTTCTTTCTTGCTAGTTCACCTCCCTCCCTTAGGCCAACCCTGAGCTGAATTCTCCATCTTATCCTCTGGGCTTCAGAAACATAAAAATCTTATATGTAAGAAACACATGCCCACCAAGCAAATTAAGGATGAAACTCTTGCTTCAAAGATATTTGAGACTTAACTCCAGCATTTCTCTATCTTGCATATTCTGTCCATTTGTACCCTCCTTTTGCCCTGGACACACAAGTTTGATCATCATATTATTCAAAAAACTCTTTTATAGACTGGAATTTACTGCACTCTGTCTTCAAAGAACCATACATTCACATGTCAAAGGAATTCTCATGTAACTTGTACCTGTCATGTGTCATATTATTTTTAATCAGACAGTAGATAAGAACATGGGTTCTATAGCCAGACTGATCTGGATTCAAGTCTCAGTTCTGTCAGTTACTATCTGTGTGACCTCTGGTACCTTACTTAACTAGTCTGTTCCTTGGTTTCCTCATATATAAGGTGAGAATAAATTTATGTGTCTCTCTTACAGGCCTGTTACAGAGATTCACTGGGATCATGTGTGTAAAGCAGCCAGCACAGTGCCTGATATACAATAAGGCTAGTGAATGTTAACAATGATTATTATCATAAATTAAGCACTTAAGTGTGCTCATCAGTATCATCTCTTATCATCAATATCATTGTTATCATCACCTTCATTATCAAATATTACATTTGAAATCTATTGTAGAAATTGAAGACCCACACTTCAAAATAAGGAAATGGGGCTTATGATGTTGATGTTCTGTCTTCTTCAAGAGTTATCTCTATGTTGTCTTTGTTTCTGTATAGTTTTGATACATTAAAAAGTCATGCTTTTATTATAAGTACCCATTCTTCTCTACTCCCTCACAAATTCTTTGTAATGAATAATTACATTTAAAACCAACATTATGAAAACCAACATTATAGGATGAAACTAGAAATGGATGCTCTCACTGGCTAGATATTTCTAGGAATTTCTGCTAGCTAGGGAGGGGAGGATGAGATTGAAGGAAAGGCCTGTGTAAGCCTTCCCTATTGTGAAACAGAGCAGCTTATCATGGAAGTCTACGAGGGGGAAAGTCTATTAAGCCCCAGATGAATTTAGAAGAGTTGGGAATGGCATTGGGAACAGGCTATTGGACACTGGGGAGATAGCCATGTGGTGTCCTTTGAGTTTTTCTGGAGTTCGATTCCACTGGCAATACTGAAAAATTCAGCGATACCTTCCTGAAATTGGCAGCCCCAAAGCAGGCAGAAATTTAAAAATTAGAAACTCTGCCTGAGATTTCCCTCTGGAATGGGAGTCAAGATAAGCAGAAGAGGACATGGAGTAGAAATATATGAGGCAGTATAGAGAGGAGAATGAATTTCATGAGTAATTCATCTATAACTGTGCGGTATTGTTAAAACTTTATGTGATGACTATATAGGGCATTCCAACCTTCTGAATTTCCACTTCTCACCTCATTCAAGACTCTGGGGACTCTGAAGCTAAGGGTCCTTCTAAAAATGAGTGAAAAGTACACACACAAACATTAGCCTACCTCAATTCCTACTTGATTAATATCAGTATTGAGCCTCCTTCTCCTAAAAATAGCAAATCCAAAGTATATGAGAAAATAGTGGTGTCCAAAATAAGTGAGTCATTGTTTTAAAAAATGATGGAATATCTCCTTTTAAAATAGGGTTACTCCAAAATTCAGAAGAAATTTTTAGAAAATATTAGATTCTCTTCCAGAAGGGTTCAAGAAGCCATGGCATCTCTGTAGCTGGAAAATATTCACAAAGGAAGACTTAAATCAGAAAGGTCTGAGTGAGGTCAAAAAACATAATGCCAAACTAACTGGATGATGGCAGTAAGAAAGATATGCAGGAAATGAATGAGTGCTGGAGAAGATAAACTCAACAAATTATCCCAGAATTAGCAGAAGAAGATAAAGACATGAACAAAAGGAGGTAGAAGATAAGATACATGAAGAATAATTCTAGAAGGTGTTATCTCCTATAAGAGTATGCATCAGAAAACAAAATAATCAATAATCAGAGAAATAACAAAAAAATTGTTCCCAATCTGAAATTTATACCAGCGTAAAATTTTGAATGTATTTTTTGATGCTTAGGAAAAACCTCATGAAAAGAAAATAGACAACTAGACTTACACAAGCTTAATCAGATAGAAATATCAAATTTCAGAGATGAAAGAATCCCACAAGTACTCTTAAAAATATTTATTCTTCACAAAGGAATAAAAATCAGCATGAAAAATATTAGACTCTTCACAAAAGATTAATAATCAGCCTGGCTGTGCATTTGTTTTCCTTAATACAAAACACTAGAAGACACAGGAGTAACATTTCTAGAACTCTGCCGGAAAAAAATATGCTATCCAAAAATTCTATACCTTCTTAGACATGCTACAACTCAAAAATGAATTCTCACACTGTTTCATTCTTAAATGAGCTTTTTGAAGATATTTTCCTCAACAGTAAAAGAATAAGACAGGCACCATGGCTAATGCCTGTAATCCCAGCACTTTGGGAGGCCAAGGCAAGAGGATCGCTTGAGCCTAGGATTTTGAGATCAACTTGGGCAACATGGTGAAAGCCTGTCTGTACAAAAAAATAGAAAAACTTAGCTGTGCATGGTGATGTGCACGATAGTAACAGCTACAAAGGAGGCCAGGGTAGGAGGGTAGCTTGAGCCTGGGAGTTTAAAGCTGCAGTGAGCTATGATTGTGCCATTGTACACCCATCTGGGTGACAGAGACCCCATCTCTACAAAAAATAAACAAAATTAGCCACACTCGGTGGTGCACACCTGTAGTCCTAGCTACTCAGGAGGCTGAGGCAGGAGGATCACCTAATCCTAGAAGTTCAAGGCTGCAGTGAGCTATGATCACATCATTGCACTCCAGCCTGAATGACAGAGCAAGACCTTGTCTCTAAATAAATAGTAAACATTTACAACTGAGATTACTGAAATAGCATTTTGAATCAGTAGAGAGACTTAAAATCCAAAAGAGTGTCTGGGTAGTATTCTCCAAACCATTCTTTCCAACTAACCTTTAAATACTTACAAAGGCGTACCCAAGAGGAAAAAAAAAAGAAGCTCTCAAAAACTCTGAAATCTAACACTGACAGATAATTCAAAGCCAAAATGCAGGATAAATGGAAATTAATTATAAGACAGTAGAAGTTAAATTGAGGAAAATCCTACTTAGAATTCTATTCCTGACTTCACACAGAATCATTACATGAAATAGAAACAGATGCACAAAAAATGTAAATGTGTCCCCATACTCAAGGATCCAACGCCTGTACTAGCCAGAAAACAGGTTAATTATTTCTCTCCACATCTTAGACATTGCTGTTAGGCAAAAGGTGTAGTTTGTCATACAAACCACTGCATGATTTTTTTTCCCACTCTCTTTCCACATAGAAGAAGGTTCTATGAAATCTAGAGAACAAATGGGCAGAAAATAGAGAATAGAGTTTTCAGAGAGGTGTACTTTCCATTAAGAAGACAGCAATATATGCAGAGGGAAAAAACAACATCCTAATAACAACACATACTTCTCAAGAAGTAGAGGTTTTCCAGCACTCAGAAGATAAAACTGCACTAGAACAAAAGAGCACTAGGAGGAGATTTGCTTACAAATGAGCATTAAACTGGGAACTACACAAACCAACTAGCCTTTCAATTATGGATTTAAAGTACAAATTCCAAGATCACATCAATAGACAGAATGTGACCAAGGGCCACACACACACCCATTCTAATGAAAAATAAGTATAGAGAATCTTTGCTTGTCAAAAATATATTTTGCCAATCTTTGACTGGAAAAATATAAAATTATAACAAATAAGAAATATAAGGGGGTAAGTTAAATAGAGTTGCTTCCAAAAAGTAGATCTCTAAAAGTTTTCAGAAGGGAATTTTAGGAAACTATATGCTATTATCTAAAGAAAACAGAATTTTGAGTTTTTTTCATGAATAAGGTGATAATAGAACAAGATTTTTATAAGCAATAAGATTAGTTGAGATACGAAAAACATAAAAACAAGGAACCCAAGAAAAATGTAAGAGAAATAATTTCTTAATTTAATGTAACTTAATCGATATGGAGGGTAATGGAAAAAAATAGATGGAGAAGAAATTCAAATCAAAACTGTAAAAGTGAAACTCAAGAAGATATGTCAGCATAGAATAAAGGTATAAACAGATTAAAATAATTGGAGAAAATATGGACAATATAGAAGATGAAGAAAAAGGAGACATCATATGGATAATAATTGTTTCTGAAGAAGCCAGCAAGAAATATAATAAGTGAATCATTAGAAGAAAATCTAAATTTACAGAAATCCAGTATATATAAATCAAAAAAGATTTCTATCCCAAGAAAAATCAATAAGAAGAAATGTTATACCTAATGACATTGTCATAATATTTTTGAATAGTAATAATGACAGTAATAGAATTCTTTATTTAGCTACCTCTACCCATCACTTTGGGAAGCGGAAACGTGAAGATTACTTGAGGCCTGGAGTTCAAGACCAGCCTGGAAAACATAGTGAGACCTTACCTCTACAAAAGCAAAATTAATTAGCTGGATGTATTCAATAGGCTGAGGCAGGAGGGACACTTGAGTCTGGGAGTTCAAGGTTACAGTGAGCTATGATCATGCCACTGTACTCCAGCCTGGGCAACACAGAAAGACTCTGTCTCTAAAAAAATAAAAACAAAACACAAAACACCAGAACTAAATGGAGCAAAATTCAAGCTATTATTCAAGTTCAAAGTAAAAAAAAAAAAAAAAGTCAGCTGTGCAACAGCTCAGGAAACATACTTCTCTTTAAGGAAGTTACTCAAAGATATACTCCAACTGATTGAGAGAACAGAATTAACAGAATCCTTTAAGATCAGTTAAAAATACATATTAAAGCTAAGAAAAATTTTAATGTCTTGATATAAAATTGAATGCAAAGCAAAATATGTCCCCAAAGAGAAGATATATAATATAAAAATAATATTGTTAGTAAAATTATCAGTATCTAAATTACAAAACAGTATCAGTGTAAAAGACAGAATTCAGAGAAGGGAGTGAATGTTGTGGTACTGGAGAAGTAAAAATAAAAGTATCCTAAACTTCTTATGTCAAGGGGAAACACTCCCCAAAAAACCCCTTGGAACATCACGTTAAACATAGTTGAAAAAACTTTTGAGTAACCACCCATGGAATGGAAACAAAATATGTTTCCCAAACAAGTTTAGCAATATAACAACAAGGAAGCCAGACAGGAAATATAGAAACTTTAAGGAAGCATTTATTTAATATATAAATTTATTTTATAAAAAATAAATAAATAATATTCATTTAATAATATAAATGCTTCAAAACAGAAGCATTTATTTAATATAAATAAAAAAAGAACACTAACTATAGCAAATATAAAAAATTTATGTCTATCCCAAACCTCAGAATGTGACCTTATTTGGCAATAGGGTCTTTGCAGATTAGCTAAGATAAATTCATATTAAATTATCAGCTATAAGCAGGGTGCAGTGGTTCACACCTATAGTCCCAGCTACTCAGGAGGCTGAGGCAGGAGGATAACTTGAGTGCAGGAGTGCTTGAGTCCAGCCTGATCAAGACTCTTATCTCCAATATATGTGTGTGTGTGTGTGTGTGTGTGTGTGTGTAAAGTACAACAATATATATTTCTAATATAAATATATGTATTACATATATATATTTAAGCTACAACTTTGATATTAGAAAAATAGGCATTATATATATTTCCCAATAAAGAGGTAAATACTCTCTTATTTGATTACAAAATTGGGGGAATGAGGAGTCAGGTCTTTTTTTTATTATTTTACTTTAAGTTCTGGGATACATGTGCAGAATGTGCAGGTTTGTTACATAGGTATACATGTGCCATGGTGGTTTGCTGCACCTATCAAACCATCGTCTAGGTTTTAAGCCCTGCGTGTATTAGGTTTTTGTCCTAATGCCCTTCCCCTTTCCCTCCACCCCCCGACAGGCCCCTGTGTGTGATATTCCCCTCCGTGTGTCCATGTGTTCTTATTGTTCATCTCCCACTTATGAGTGAGAACGTGCAGTGTTTGGTTTTCTGTTCCTGTGTTAGTTTGCTGAGAATGATGGCTTCCAGCTTCATCTATGTCCCTGCAAAGGATATGAACTCATTCTTTTTTATGGCTACATAGTATTCCATGATATATATGTGCCACATTTTCTTTAACCCGTCTATCATTGATGGACATTTGGGTTGGTTCCAAGTCTTTGTTATTGTGAATAGTGCTGCAATAAACATACATGTGCATGTGTCTTTATAGAATTTATAATCCTTTGGGTATATACCCAGTAATGGGATTGCTGGGTCAAATGGTATTTCTGGTTCTAGATCCTTGAGGAATCACCACACTGTCTTCCCCAATGGTTGAACTAATTTACACTCCTACCGACGGTGTAAAAGTGTTCCTATTTCTTGGGGAGTCAAGTCTTAAATATACAATAGAAGCAACTAAAACATACTCATACAAAATGATGCTTGAAAAAAAGAATGGACCTAGGTTTTTCAGTGAAAGAAAAAAAATAAAACTGGTCAAATATTAATATCAGGTCAATAAATACTGTATGAAACACTACCAATTATAATAATAGCATAAAAAATAATTCTAATAATAATACAACTACCATAAGTCTTGGCATTCCTTGGCTTGTAGATGCATCATTTCAATCTCTTCCACCATCTTCACATGGTGTTCCTATGTGGGCCTCTGTGTCTCTCTCTCTTTTTACTGGCCTATTAAAAAGTCATCAGTCATTGGATTTAGGACCCATTCTAAACCATTATAACCTCACTTAACTACAGTCATGTTTCACTTAATGACAGGGATACATTCTGAGAAATGTGTCTCGGGTGATTTCTTCATTGGGTGAACATCATAGAGTGAACTTACACAAACCTAGATAGTGTAGCCTATTGCAGATGTAGGCTATATGGTACAGTCTATTGCTCCTAGGCTACAAACTGGTACAGCATGTTACTGTACTGAATACTGTAGGCAATTACAACAAAATGGGAAATATTTGTGAATCTAAACATAACTAAACATAGAAAAGGTACAGTAAAAATACAGAGTAAAAGATAAAAAATAGTATACTTGTATAGGCCACTTACCATGAATGGAGGTTACAAGACTGGAAGTTGCTCTGGGTGAGTCAGTGACAGAGTGGTGAGTGAATGTAAAGCCTAGGACTTGACTGTACACTACTGTATACTTTATAAACACTATACCCTTAGGCTAGACTAGATTTATAGAAAATATTTTTCTTTCTTAAATAACAAATTAAACTTAGTTTACTGTAACTTTTCAACTTTATCAATTTTTAAATTTTCTAAACCTTTTTACTCTTGTAATAACACATAAACACACCGTACAGTTGTACAAAAATATTTTCTTTCTTTATAACCTTATTCTATAAGCTCTTTTCTGTTTTTAAGATTTTTTTCCTTTACTTTTTAAATGTTTTTGTTAAAAACTAAGACACAAACACACACATTAGCCTAACCCCATACAAGGTCAGTATCATCAATAGCACTGCCTTCTGCCTCCACATCTTGTCCTGCTGGACGGTCTCCAGGGGTTAAAACACACATGGTGCTGCCATCTCCTGTGATAACAACGCCTTCTTCTGGATACTCCTGAAAGACCTGCCTGAGGCTCTTCCTGAGAAGGTGTCACTTTTTTCAGGAATATGTTCATCATGGTTTCTTAGTTTGTTTCTTTTTTTCATCATAGATTATCGCCTGGGAGCAGATAATGCACCCTGAAGATTTCTCTCTATTAATGAAAACCTTTTGGTGTTGGAGTCCATATTTTCAAACTTTTTAAGAGGCTTGTTGAGGTCTGCAAAAGCTTCTGCTAAACCCTTCACTGTGAATTTTCTTCTTTTTCTTCTCCTGCAATTTCCTTTTCTCTTGCCTCTTCTTCAGCTATGCATTCTGTTCCATTGTAATCTTAGGGGACCACCATCATATATGCAGTTGTCATTGACCGAAACGTCATTATGAGGTTCATGATGATGTATAAGAGGACTTTGCTCTGAAGAGACACGAGAACCCACTCTGTGCACCACAATACCCAAATGTTTCCATCATTAACCCATTCTGCAGAAGAAGAAACTTTAAGATGAAAACACACAATACAATACTGCACCTAACCTTTACTTGACTGATAATCAAGGTGGGGAGAGAAGCCAAGACTCCGATCACCTGTCTTGCAACAATTTTAAAGCAGTGTCCCATTGCATATTAAACATCTCTATTGTACTGAAGTTCAGGAAAGTAATTAGAATTACTCTGGCTTTTGTGACTCATAAACTTAATGCTCTTTCAGCATCATTTTGGCTGAGCAGATTTTCTAACCACAGTTTAATAGCAAACGGCATTTAAATAACAATCTCAAAAGTCTTTCCAACATCTCAAATTAAGGTAAAATAAATTGGCTCTTAAAATTAGAGGCTCTGCTTTTACAGGCTATGAGATATCTCACTGGTTTCTGATATCTTAACTATGAAAGAAAATTACAATTATTAATACTCCATATTCCTCTTGCTCCTAGCTTATTAAAATATTTCTACTACGACTGAAGCAATCTGCCTGGTCACGTATTTTAACTTAGATCATCCTCTCGCGGTTTGGCTTGGCTTTTATTCATTTTTTTAACTAGTTATTTTAACTCTTATTAGGTCTCTGGGTAAAGCTATGAGATTTGGTTTTTTTAATCTCTGCAGTGATCAAGATTTTCACGTTACCATCACTAGTTGGTATTTATTCAATTCTAGGCTCTGTTATAACAAACAAGAGACAAGTCTCCCCCATATCTTTATATTCCAAAAATTAAATAATCAGATCACTTTATAGTATCTCTGTGACTTTTTCACACTTGTAATTTATTAAATGAACATAGCCCCTGATCCAAAATCAACTCTTTAGCAAAGACATCTCATTGATAAACCAGCAGGCTTGAGCTTTGATCTAGGGGACCCTATTTGATTATGCCTATACTTACTCCAAGTTTACCTCAGTCAATCTTTGTTTTTTCTTTAAAACAATATAAATGGAGTTCTTTTCTAAAACTTTGAAAAAAAAATAATTAGCACAAACCAAAGCAGCAACCCAGCCAGTTTATTTGAACATACTGATTTTATACACACACACACACACAATAGGCACATGTCTGCTGCTAATCTGTCTTCTGTAGGAAGGTTAATATCTTTGCAGCCACATTCCATCAAAGCTATTTGTTACCTTTAAGCTCTCCAGGAGTACAACCTCTGTGCATGGAGTAACCAGGAATTAGAAGTCATTTGAAAATACAAGAAACTCCCATGCTGAGTTCTCTCTCTGCATGCATTTTCTGCCAGATTCAACCCAGATTGATTTCCCTGCTGCTCCTCTGGCCTCTTCCCTATATGATCGGACATTAACTTTCTGATTCCCTCTTCTGTTTTTTTTTTTCTTTTTCCAGGTTTGTTTTGTTTTGTTTTTGTTTTGAAATGGAGTCTCAGTCACCAGGCTGGAGTACAGTGGCGTGATCTCAGCTCACTGCAACCTCCGCCTCCCAGGTCCAAGCGACTGTCCTGCTTCAGCCTCCCAAGTAGCTGGGACTACAGGCACATGCCACCACACCCAGCTAATTTTTGTATTTTTAGTAGAGACAGAGTTTCATCATAATGGCCAGGATGGTCTCAATCTCTTGACCTTGTGATCTGCCTGCCTCAGCCTCCCAAAGTGCTGGGATTACAGGTGCTTTTTCCAAATTTTTACTTAGCTCTTATTCGGTCTTCACTTGTATTGTTTCCTACAGGCTGCTTACAATTCTTGACTGGTTCGACCTCCCAGGTTTCCACCATTTGGACATAGACTTTTACTTATGACCCAGCCACGTCCATGAACCCTTCCTGCTCCAGCACTTCTGAAGGCACAGACACTCTTAACAGAAAGCCAGAGCCAGGATCCAGCACTGCTCCTCATTCTCTATTTATTTCTTTTGTATCAGCATTTCCTGATTCTTTTTCATCTTTTTAAGTTCCTTAAAGATAGGTTCCCAATATTATACAATTTCTGGCAGCATAATGAGATAGATATATAGATAACTGGTAGACGATGGATGGGTAAATGATAGGTAGATGATAGATAGATATAATAGAGTGATGGATAGATTATTGGTAGATGATGGATGGATAAATGATAGGTAGGAGATAGATAGATAGATAGATAGATAGATAGATAGATAGATAGATAGACAGATAGATAGTGTGAGCCCCCGAAATTTGAGAAAGGTCTCAGTTAATTTAGAGAGTTTATTTTGCCAAGGTTGAGGACGTGCCCATAACACAGTCACAGGAAGTCCTGACGGCATGTGCCCAAGGTGGTCGGGGCACAACTTAGTTTTATACATTTTAGAGAGACATGAGACATCAATCAATATATGTAAGAAGTACATTGGTTTGGCCTGGAAAGGCCAGACAACTTGAAGCAAAGGCAGGAAGACTCAAAGCAGGGAGGGGGCTTCCAGGCCACAGATAAGCAAGAGATGAAAGCTGCATTCTTTTGAGTTTCTGATTAGCCTTTCCAAAGGAGACAATCAGATATGCATCTATCTCAGTGAGCAGAAGGATGACTTTGAATAGAAATGGGAGGCAAGTTTTCCCTGAGCAGTTCCTTTCACAATAGATATAGATAGATAGATAGATAGATAGATAGATAGATAGATAGATAGATAGATGATAGATAGATAGATAGATAGATGATAGATAGATAGATAGATAGATAGATAGATAGATAGATAGATAATTGATAGAATGAGTTTTTCGGTTTTACCTGCTCAAAAATCAATAACTTTGCTTTTCTGTTTCCTTTTTCTGAGTCTCCTCCTTTTCTTTCACTTTATAGGCATCACTCTCAGAATTTCCCAAAATCTCTCTGACTATTAAGCAAGAGAATTCTCACTGAGAAAGGACCACCTTTTCTTCGAACTCAGATTTGTCTGTGATTCTGGAAGCTATAGTTTAATCTCTCCACTCTACTCCTGGCAGGTCATAAAAGAAAAATTAAAGTCAACTCTGGAGGCCTGCAATAAATGTTCCCATAGCACATTTACAAGATTAAGTACATTACAAGGGCTTAAGATTTTGTGTAACCTCTCTCTTTTAGAAGTAAGCAACTCACAGGCACCTCAGTCTGCACACATGCGCCTCATTCCATTTTGGAATAGGTATTCTACTTAGACGTCTTACTAATATATGCATAGTATCACAATAGGAAGGCTCATGAAAAAAAGACCATCATGGCCTGAAGCCAGCCCAATGGGACCTGGATATATTACCAGCACCGTGGTAAACTGCAACAGGCAGGCAGCATAATCTGGCACATAACGTCTGTGTTACCGTTGGGTCCATTCACACAGTTCACTTTTGTTACATCTGAGCTGCTAATCCAAGACCAACCAGGAGAAGGCAGTACAGGCTAAACAACTAAACCCTTACATTTTATTTAAAGTGAAAAAGAAAAAGCCCAATGGAGTCAGTCTCTCTCTCTCTCTCTCTCTCTCCCTCTCTCTTTCTCTTCCTCTTTAAAAGACAGGATCTTGCTCTGTTCCCCAGGCTGGAGTGCAGTGGCACATCATAGCTCACTGCAGCCTTGAACTCCTGGGCTCAAGTGATCCTTCTGCCTCAGCCTCCTGAATAGCTGGGACTACAGATGCACATCACCATGCCCAGCTGATTTATTTATTTACTTATTTATTTATTTATAGAGCTGGGGTCTTACTTTGTTGCCCAAGCTGGTCTCAAACTCCTGGCCTCAAGTGATCCCAGCTAGAGATTCTTTATGGCAAAAACCTCTGCCTTCTCCAACACTGTCATCATCTATTGCACATTTTCACCCTCCCTCACCTCCATATCTCTCTTTTCTTTCTCCTTCTACCAGCTTCACCATTCTTCTGTGTATATTAAAATCCATACAATATATAAACTAAAAAATCTAAATTTTTAAGTTTCCCAATTCTGCCTTAAATTTCCAGACTACTTTCTTCAACTTTATTACCTAAGGCAAACTTGCATTTTTAAATAGCATTTTCATGAGCTAATAATGCTTTTTATATTACAAGATATACTTGCCATGAACCTTGAAGACCACTTGCTTTATAGCCCAAACACAAAAAGATTTTATACATTTAAATAGGGCAGTTTCTTGCTGAATATGGAACTTTCTTCTCTAAGGACACTATGAAGTGAAAGCTGCTTCCTAAAAGCCAGAAGGAAGATTCTAATTAGAATCTCAGCCGCTGGCAAGCTGGGAATCCATTACCCCACCTGCTACCCCTTCCAGATGGCAGAAAAGTGTCTCCTCTGTTCTGCATAACCCTGGAGAAAAAGAACCAAGTTACTATCTGGACATTTAGACAAGAACAATTTTTCCATTGAACAAAGTAGTGTGAGCTTCATTAATCGTTAAGTCATACTTCCAAGCTTTCTTATTTGCATAGTTGAGTTTCCTGGGGAAATCATTACCAGCCTGCTCAAAGCAAAAGTGTGACATTACCAGTTTGGGCCTTCATTGCTTCTATCTACAATTTGCTCTTTAATGCCACTTTTTCCATTTCCCCAAGTGCACAGGGTCTCCACCCTAACCCTGACTGGCCTCAGAAAATCTCCTTTGTACCTTGCCTTCCTCTGTACTTACCTTTCATTCTTCTCTCTAGCAGAAACTTATTTTTAGTTAAATCTCTCGATATGAACAGTATCAGAGTTTCTGAATCTTTGGACTCACAATCTCATTTATCCATTTAAAACCACAGTAGAGTCATAAATAGTTTTTTATTATGTTTCACTGCTAGCTAGCACTTAAACCTTAATTTTCTGTATGATCTCCAAACCTGGTTAATGGGCTGAAGCAAACAGGAGACTTGAGACTTCCTTTTGCCTCTTAAGCTATAAGGCCTAACCTAGGGCAATCTTTCCCTTCTTTCAGGCTCACCCAACTGTCTTAGTTACCCAGGTCTTATCGTACCCAGTTTTAGAAAAGTGAGAGCCCAGAAATAAACCCACATATACACAGTCAACCAATCTTTGACAATAGTAGCAAGAATATACAATGGAACAAGTATAATCGCTCCAATAAATGGCATTGGGAAAACTGGATATCCACATGCAAAAAAACAAAATTGAATCCTTATGTTAAATCATATTCAAAAATTAGCACAAAATAAATTAAAGATATAAACATAAGACCTGAAACCATAAAACTCCCAGAAGAAAACACAGGGAAAAACCTTCCTGATGTTGGACTGGGTTATGTTTTCTTTGGATATAACCCCAAAAGCACAGGTAACAAAAACAAAAATAAACAAGTGGACTACATCAAACTAAAAGGCTTCTGAACATCAAAGGAAGCAATCAACAGAGTGAAGAATCAACTTACTAATGGAAGAAAATATTTCTAAACCGTATTTCTGCTAAGGAGTTAATATCCAAAATATAAAAGAAACTAATAGAATGTATAGAATTAATAGCAAAAATTAAATAACCTGATTAAAAAATGGGCAGAGGATCTGAGCCCTTTCTCAAAAAGAAGACATACCAATGGCCCACAGGTATATGAAAAAATGCTCAACATCAAAATTCATCAGGAAAACTTAAATCAAAATCATAATGAGATATCACTTTCCATCTATTAGGATGGCTATTATAAAAAAGACAAGACATAAGTCTTGGCTCCATATTTTAAAACCCATAGGCATAACTATTGATTTATAACTAACATTATATAAGTAGAATCATATTGTATATATCATTCTATACACAATATTTCCTGCCAATATTTTTCTTTTGTAATTGACAAATGTATGTTGTATATATTTATGGTGTGCAATGTGTTGATATAGTATACATTGTAGAACAATTAAATCACAATAATTACCATATCCATCACCTTACATACTCATTTTTTGTGTGATGAGAACATTTAGAGCAGTAAAACAATGAATATTCCAATTTACTCTCCCAACAGCAGTTTCAAGTTACCATTGCCCTATATCCTTTCCATTTATTATATCAATCTTTGCAGAACTTGTGAGTGCAAAATAGTACCTCACAGTAGGTTTGAACCATGCTTCTTAACAGAAAAGAATTTTGACAATCTCAGTACCACAAGAATGTGACATAGGCTGGGCACGGTGGCTCATGCCTGTAATCCCAGCACTTTGGGAGGCGAGGCGGGTGAATCACGAGGCCAAGAGATCGAGACCATGCTGGCCAACATGGTGAAACCCCTGTCTCTACTAAAAATACAAAAATTAGCCAGGCGTGGTGGCACCTGTAGTCCCAGCTACTCAGTAGGTTGAGGCAGGAGAATTGCTTGAACCCGGGAGCCGGAGGTTGCAGTGAGCTGAGATTGCACCATTGCACTCCAGCCTGGCAGCGACAGAGAGAGACTCTGTCTCAAAAAAAAAAAAAAAAAAAAAAAAAAAGAATGTGACATACATAAACTGTGGTTGTATTTTCCAGCCAAATCAAATCTTAAAACGATAATATATGTTAAGGAACAAAGAGTAGAATATTTGAAATTATGTGTGCTCACCAAATCCAGGATGCATGCTTGTATACACATGTGTAATTTTGTTAAAACGCTGGCCACCTAGAAGGAATAAATGAATTGATGTTTCCTAAATTCATAGTATGAATTCATCCAAGCCGAAGATCTAGGTTTAAAAAGGCATTTGAAAATCTCCTAGAATTACTTTTCATGATCTGTAGACTCTAATTGGTGACACTTGATTACATCAGCTCCCCTGGCACTTACCTTTCTGGCAGCAAGTCTAAATTCTGAGTTGGGGTTTAGTTTCCTACTTCCTGCAATAAAACTATTGCCAATGTAAGGGGCAAGTGCTTTTCTTTTTATATATTATTTAAATGGGATCTTGCTATGTTGCCCAGGCTGGTCTCAATTTCCTGGCCTCAAGTGATCCTCCCTTCTCGGCCTCCCAAAGTGCTGAGATTACAGGCGTGAGCCACCATGCCCAGCCAGGTGCTTGCGTTTCTTTCTGACCACATCTCAGTAACTTAAACATAGTTCATACATATTAAGCATATAGAAATGTGTGATTCACCATGGCAGGCACTTTATATGAATTATTTCCTTTGATCACCTAATGACCCTTAACAAACAGTACTATTATTCTCATTTTAAAGATTTAAAAAACTGAGAGTCCAAAAGATTAGGTAAAATCATAGAGCTTGTAAGTGGCAAGAGGGTCCAATATTAAATTTTTTCGTGATTTAAAATTCCTAAATCTTCATCACTACGATAAGTGGTCTCATTCAAAATTCAAAAGTTACACACCTATCACTATTTTGAAAATGTTCCTCTGCACTTTAGCAATAAAACCTTTTTCTCTATATTTCTGTCCTAGCTCTGACCTCGATAACAAAGCAATCCCTTATGCAGTGGAAGATACCTCTCCCATCTTCCAAAGCCTCTCTTTCCCAAGTTAGACACTCTCTTATCCTTCAACTCTTTTCCTGACATGTCTTTACATTCCCTCATGCTTTATATCCTAGTTACTTTCCTCTGGCAAGCTTCATATATGGTCCTCCTTCCTAAAGTATGATGCTCAGAGCATCAGCACGCGTCCATGCAGTATTCAGGATAATGCACTCAACAGCGCAATATATTCAATCTGCACCCTCTGCCCTTCTCAGCATTGCTATAAATCCCACTGGCCTTCTTGCTGGCCATGTCACCCTGTTGACTCATTCTGAGCTCAAGCCAACAATAATTCCCAAGGCTTTTTAAAACACATATTCCTATTAAGCCATGTCTTTCTCAGCCTGCATTTTAACAGTTTTTATTTTATCCAAATGTAGGATATGACATTAATACCCATTAAGTGTTATTTGTTGCAGCTTACAGAAGATATCTTGGTTCTTGATTCTGTCTTTCAATTTACTGGCATTCTCTCCAACTTTACATGATCTGTGTGCTCTGTCTCTATCAAATTCATTGATTAAAATCCACCCAGTTTCCTTGATAACAAGCTTTGTACTCCACTCACAGAAACATGTCTTCAAACTCACACTGTTCTCTTTAAAAAGTTATAAAATAAAATCTTTTGACTCTAAATCCATCTGAACGTATTAGTATTAACTTCACTTCTCGTTATATTGGCAATAAGGATATTATGAAAAACTTTGTCAAATGTCTTTCTGAATTTCAGATAGACATTATCTATTTTTCTGTAGCCTTGTCAAAAAAATAGAACTATTTAGTGATGATATGCTCTCAATAATCCTATGTTAGACATTTTTTACTGTGCCCTTTATAATAACTCTCCATCTGCCTTATAAATAATAAGTTCTAGAATTTTGCTTGGTATCTGAAATAAACTTACTGGTTTATAGACACCTTTAACTGTTTTGGAATTCACGTCTCTCTTTCTCTTTAACAGAAGATGAGCTTCACTTCTCAGAAACATGAAATTGGTTATGGTGGATCAATGTTCCTGCTAGTAACCAGGAAAAAAAGCATATAAATTACAAAAATAATACACTTAAAGATACCAGAGACCTGTGAAGTCAATGAGGACTCGATGAACTAAAATTTCAGAGTCAAAAGAACCTTTCCAGCTGGGCGCGGTGGCTCACACCTGTAATCCCAGCACTTTGGGAGGCCGAGATGGGCAGATCACAAGGTCAGGAGTTCCAGACCAGCCTGGCCAATATGGTGAAACCCTGTCCCTACTAAAAATACAAAAATTAGCAGGGCATGGTGGCGTGTGCCTGTAGTCCCAGCTACTTGGGAGGCTGAGACAGAAGAATCACTTGAACCCGGAGGCGGAGTTTGCAGTGAGCTAAGATCGCATCACTGCACTCCAGCCTGGGTGACAGAGTGAGAGTCCATCCCCCACCCTCCCTACCCCCCCCCCCCGCCAAAAAAAGAGCCTTTCCTAAGAGAGTTGACAATCACCAGCCATTTTCTTTTCTTGGGAATATTGAACATTTCTAAAATTGGCATGAGGATTGGTTCTGGCTGAGGGATTCTACTGAGTTTAAAAGAAAGCAAGTTGCAAATTTAGAGGCTTCACAGCTGCTGAGTTGTACTGGAATCTAGAGGATTCTAGATAAAAGATCAGTTTTTGTCTCATGGGTCAGTTCTCAAATTCTGAGGAAGCACAGGAGGCTGAAGCATCCAGGTCGTGAAAGGTAGATTAAAATAGTTTTCAGAATATAAAATACCACCCAGTGGGTATTTTATGACCTACCATGCCCTTCAGACATTTGCCAGAATCCAGTTCTCTGGGCTAATTATCCTCTGTTGTTAACTTACCTCCTGAAGGACTGATAAACAGTTAAAGAAGAATTATCTCCACTCCCTTAACATTTGCAGGTAATTCCCCTTCTGCCCAAACTGCCATCTACTCTCTCTTTTTCAACTCCTCCATATGCAGAGTTTACCACTGTATTAGCCTGCTAAGGCTACCATAACAAAATACCACAGGCTTGGTGGCTTAAGCAGCAGACATTTATTTCCTTACAGTTCAGAAGCTAAAACTCCAAGATTCTGGTAAATTTAGTTTCTGGTGAGGGCTCTCTTCCCAGCTTGCAGACAGCTGCCTTCTTGCTATGTCTTCACATGGCCTCGTGTTTGTGTGTATGTTCAGAGAGGGAGAGAGCTGGCTTTCGGTGTCTCTTCTTATGAGGACACTAATCTAGTTGAATTGGGGCCCCACTCCCATGACCTCATTTAAACTTAATTACTTCCTTAGAGGCCCCATCTCTAAATATAGCCACACTAGGGGTTAGGGTTTCAAAACAAGAATTTCGGGGTGATGCAAACATTCCATTTCTAACAACCAGCTCATACCTACATCTCCATTTGAAGTCAGTTTCGATGACATGTTCTCAGGGACTCCTTCCTTTCCATGCTCCATAGCATCCCGTGTATGGCCCTGTCATAAAACTTGCCACATTGAATTGCTATTGCCTATAAACATGTTACTATCGATGATGATATATATATAAAAAACATATTATGTGCCAATATGTATTATACTATACTATATATAATATTAAATATATACATTATACTATCTTGACATATAATAGGCACACAATGCTGAATGAATGAATGTGTAGGAGAGGGAGATAGGAAGATTTGCTCCTGACTCTAATTCTCAGCCCAGTGGAAATGACATTTTCCTAAACTTCAATATTAAATATCTGAATTCATTAGTCATATGCCTTATATGGCTAGTTCTAACAGAAATGTGGCTCTTAGAAACATACAGTTATTAATTCATTCACTGTATGTTCATATTAGAAAAGTGCCTGTTCATTTCATGCAGCCATGTGAAAACATAAAAATGCCTACTAATATAAATGTTTAAGCAAAAAGTCTATGGATACTGCCATGATTTCACAAGCAATAAAGTGAATGAGGTCAAAATTATTTTCTACTCATGCAGCATAAATTGTTAATCAGTCAGGACAAGTGGAAAGATACAGGCTATTTCCCAGGCGGGGCTCATTCTCTGATGTCGCACATGCAGTGACTTATCACTGTGCAACGTGATTGAATGGATTACGTTGCCATGCACCTGCCAAGGACCATCATATGAGTTCTAAATTGGTGACCTGCAGCCAGGCCACCCTGGATACTACATCTGCCCTGCCACAGGGGAGAGAAGAGGGTACAGCTAGAAAACCTCTGGACCTGACAGCTGCTGGTTCAGAACATAACAGTGGATAGAGAAGAAATTTCTTAGCCAAGCCTATGTCCTTTCCTCTCAATGAAGCCTGCCTTAGCCATCTCAACATTGACTTTATGCACCCTTGCTGTCTGTAAGGCTCCTATAACACACAGGCTCCTGTATGTTGTTATTTTCTTGCTAAGTGCCTATATCGCTGCTCTCAAACCCTCCCCCATAATCTCAGCTTCCTCAAAGAGGAATCTGTTAAGCAACCGAAGACTAATGAAAGAGCACAAATGGGCCACCATAAAGATGCTCAATTGATGTGACTGCAAAGGCAAAAAGAGATGTGAGACAATGGGGGAAAAAACCAATTCAAGACACTTTCTTTCTCTTGTCCATCTCACTCCACGTATTTTAGACTCTATATCTGGATTTTGGCTGTAGAAAATAGCCTCTATGAACCCAACCCCAATATAAATTAGGTTATATCCCTTATTCTTTTTCCACAGAAACCTCATAATACATAACGTAGCCTGTTATTGTATAACAAGTTGTACATTTATTCCTGTAATAGCTTTTTCCCATCAAGCTCTAAGCTGCTTTTTTTTGAAAAGGGGTCTGGCTCTACCGCCCAGGCTGGAGCGTAATGGTACAATCTCAGCTCACTGCAACCTCTGCCTCCCCAGGCTCAAGTAATCCTCCCACTTCCGCCTCCTGAGTAGCTGGGACTACAGGCATGTGCCACCACATCCAGATAATTGTTTTATTTTTTATAGAGACAGGGTCTCACGATGTTGCCCAGGCTGGTCTCAAACTCCTGGGCTCAAGTGATCCACCCACCTCGGCCTCCCAGCGTGTGGGGATTACAGGCGTGAGCCACCGTGCCTGGCTTTAAGCTTCTTGAAGGAATATTATGTCTATACCAAATTCTTACCACCAGGCCTGGCACATAGTAGACCCTCAATATTTGTTGAATGAATGAATGGACGTGTGAAAGGGAATTCTAAATGAGGAAACTATAAAATGAAAGGGTTCAGTGCAGCAAAACGTCTTAGTGGGGCTTTTGATGAGTTTTGAGCAGGCTACTTAGGGTAGAAATGTGTTTGGTGGGCTCTTTGCAGGAGACATCATTCCTTCTTAGCAACAAGAATGGCCAGGGTAAGAACCAGAGGAGACAAGTCAAATACCTAACCACTTTCTAGACTTACAAGGAATTAGCAGCCAAGATATTTACATTTCTTATTCGTTTATACATCCCAGTTCACAGAATAGGAAAAGAGGAGAGGATTCAGCACAGAAGGTCAAGACAGGAATGAAGAAAGTGCATTTGAGTATAATATTTCCTGTAAGTCTTAGGATCCTGCATTTTGAGTATGCAGTACAGGAGACTTAGGTATCCCTATAAATCTTAAGTGTCATGAGGACAGGAGATTTGTTTATATTCTGTGTCCTTCCTAAAGCCCTTTTTCTTTTTCAAATCACTTCTTTTTTATAACTTTTTTTTTTTTTAAAGATAGAGTCTCTCTCTGTTGCCCAGGCTGGAGGGCAGTGGCATGATCTCAGCTCACTGCAACCTCTGTCTCCCTGGTTCAAGTGATTCTCAAGCCTCAGTCTCCCAAGTAGTGCAGACTATAGGCACACACCACCAGGCCTGATTAATTTTTGTATTTTTAGAAGAGACAGGGTTTCACCACGTTGGCCAGGCTGGTCTCGAACTCCTGACGTCAAGTGATCCGCCCTCCTTGGCCTCCCAAAGCGCTGGGATGACAGGCATGAGCTACCATGCCTGGCCTCAAATCACTTCTTACTCAATGCTTCTCCATTAAATGAATAAAAAAATTATATATGTAATTTCAATATAGCAAGTATTTCAACTCCCTATATTCCAAGATGTCTCTATAGGCTGCACAGCCACTTGTGACTAAATGACCCAAGATGCTGGAGAAACTTGGCCTGCATTCAGACAGGAGCTTCCCCAGATTATTAGATGTCTAACAACTTAGCAGCTGCCTGCCACTGCCGTTCCCATGGAAACAGACATTAGACCTCAGAAACCCAGAGTGTGAGAGCTTAAACTAATCACTGTGGCAAAAAATAAAAAATAACAGCCTATTTTCTTCACACAGTGTGGAAATGGTGATTAGGTTAATGGACCTTGATCCCTTTTCCTGGGGGTATGTTTTTATAGAAAGAAGAATGCAGCCCATCCTATTAAAACTTTTACTGCACCTGTTCCTTCCAAGTGGCATCAATACCATTTCCCCACCAAGACTTCAGAATTCAACAGGACCCCAATCCAAGAGTAAGTAGGAATTACAGTATTACCACACAACGTAGATATAGATCCATTTATTTTGTATCTCTTTACTCTAAACCTTGCTTGAAAAAGAAACCTGTTATAATGCACCCACGTCTTTATGTTTTATACTAAAAAGGTTTTGTTCGGCAAATCAGAACTATTTTATGGAATGTCCATTTTTATAAAGCATATTAAGAATTTTTTTTTTAGATACAGTCTTGCTCTGTTGCCCAGGCTGGAGTGCAGTGGCATGATCTCGGCTCACCACAACCTCTGCCTCCCAGGTTCAAGTGATTCTCATGCCTCAGCCTCCCGAGTAGCTGGGATTACAGGCGCCCACCACCACGCCCAGCTAATTTTTGTATTTTTAATAGAGACAGGGTTTCGCCCTGTTGGCCAGTCTCGTCTTGAACTCCTCGCCTCAAGTGATCTGCCTGCCTCAGCCTCCCAAAGTGCTGGGATTACAGGCGTGAGCCACCACATGCAGCCCAAGCATTTTATAAAGCAATGCGAGTTCTCCATATCTGCTTATAATTCAACCAAACCACTAAGACATAACTAAAATTTTGATCAAGTTAAAAATTAAGAACCTCTCTGGAGTTAATGTCTACTAAGATTTTTAAATGTATTTATTAGTTTTTCGCTCTGTGGTTCTAAATAGAATATGCTGGAGTTTATGGACAAACTATGATTTACAGGCAAGCTTAACTAGCCGGCATCTGCCCTGCAGAAAATGAAAACCTAGGCATTCATTTCCCTTAATCCTACTTGTATAAGAAGTAAAATTAGTCATGCTGACCACCTGGCTGATCCTAATTTCATAGATTGAACAAAAAAGAAATTGTGTAGGTCTCCATCGAGGAAAGAGAATTCTCTGGAATAAAGATACTGCAAATCTAAGAGTGAGGTTGCACATTTCTCTTTAATGAATTATGGAAAATAGACACCAACTTCTGATGTCTTGAGTGCAACAAGAGAAGCCTGAACATCTGGTTTCTTGAATTTAAATAAGAACAAACATAATATATTTACTGTTTTATTCATCCCATCTCCAGTTCACTTACATGTCTCTTAAGCCACCACCAACCAACCCTTCGCCCTGCAAACAGGAACAGACTATGTCCTCCATTTCTCTTTACCCACCACATTCAGGCAGCTATTCAGTTGACAATTAAATGTTTTGTTTAAAAATTGCTTTGACTTGTTTCATTTTGCTAAATATTATTTGCATTCCTATGCAACCTAACCATATTTAATAATTTGATTTACATTATAGTACATGTTCTTTGCAATGCAAAAGACAATTTTAATTTCCAATGCTATGCAACATTGTTTCATAAAACATACAAATATACCCCCCTATGATTTTAGCAAATGTTAACTCAACAGTGTTTAAAATGTCTTTAAGTTTGCAGAAATTCCAGATAATTTTTCTATAGATGCTTAAGAATATTTTAGTAATATTTGAAGAATGGTTCGGGACTTTTATATAAGCTGAGAACACATCATTATTCTCCCATTTAAAATACATAATGGGACATGTGCTCATTGTATTCAAAAGTTTACTATCTAAACCATTTTCAAGAATAACAAATGTTCCAAAATGTTCACATTGATAATACATGGGTTATTGGATTATAAATAACTTTTGTTCTTTATGATTTTTCTATTTTATAACTCTTCCATATTAAATATGTATTTCTTTTAGAATTAGAAAAACAATAGGGCAAATGCTCTTAAATAATTTTCACTTCTCTTATTATTGTAGAACACATGGCATTGTTATTCTAAAACTATTGTGTGTATGAGGGAAAGGAGTTGGAGATATGAGTTTAACACATTTATTTTAAAACCCTATGCCTGAATGTGAATTTGGAGCATCAGTAAAAATCGCAGTTCACAAAAAGGCCTAGAAACAAGGACAAGCAGGGAGCTATGTGAACCCCTAGTGCCCAGGTTGGGGTCTCCAAATACTCCAGTAAATCAATTAGAAAAGACAAACAATGCAGAAAAAGAAATAGTTAAAACATGTGAACAGGATATTTATGGAAGAAAAAAAAACTCATATAGTCAATAAACATGAAAAGACATTCAGCCTTAATAGTCAAGGAAGTACAAAAGAGATACATTTCACATCCGTCAGAGAGGCAAAAATTTAAGTCTGATGATGTGAAGTGGTGGTAAAGTCTGGAACAACAGAATTCTCACATACTTGTGTTTGGATCTGAAAGTATGTATATCAGTATGTACTTCATTCCTTTTTATGGCCTGGCAATATTTCACTTTACGAATATACCACATTTTGTTTATCTATTTATCCATTCACTTACACTTGGGTTGTTTCCACATTTTAGTTGAGGAACTGGCTATGATGAATACTGCTATATACTTCCAGGTTCAAGTTTTGTGTGAATATGTTTTTAATCTCTCTTGGGTATATATCTAGGAATGGAATTGCTGGGTCATATGGTAACTCTAAATGTAATCATTTAAGGAAGTGCTACATTGTTTTTACAAAGCAGCCACACCATTTTACATTCCCACCAGCAGTGTATAGAATTCTTGCTTGTCCATGCCTTAGTCCATTTGTGCTGTCATAACAAAATACCAAAGACTGGATAGTTCATAAATAATAGAAATTTATTTCTTCATAATTCTAGAGGCTGGGAAGTCCAAGATAAATGCAATAATAGGTTCTGTTGTCTGGTGAGGGCTGCTAACTGCTTCCAAGATAGTGCCTTGTTGCTGCATCCTCCAGAGGGGAGGAACGCTGTGTCCTCACATAGTGGAAGGTAGAAGGGCAAATGAACTGAATGCTATGTGGAGCCTCTTTTATAAAGGCCTTAATCACATTCACAAGGAGCAAATTCCTCATGGATTAATCACCTCTTAAAAGCTCTATTTCTTAATATCATCACATTGGCCATTAAGTTTAAACACCTTAATTTTGGAGCAAACACATTCAAACCATAACAGTGTGTATCCTCGACAACATTTGTTATTATCTGACATTTTCATTGTAGCCATCCTAATGTATGCAAATTAGTAGCTTATTGTGTTATTTATTTGCATTTCCCTAATAACTAATAATATTGAGTATCTTTTCATATATTTATGGGACACTTGTATATTCTATTTTGGAGAGATGTTTAATCAGATAATATATCCTTTTTATATACTTTCAACTTTTATTTTAGATTCAGGGGATACATACGCAAGTTTGTTACATAGGTATATTGCATGATGCTGAGGTTTGGGATATGATTGATCCCATCACCTAGGTAGTGAGCATAGTAGCCAATAGGTAGTTTTTCAACCTTTGCCCTTCCCCACCAGTAGTCCGCCTTGTTTACTGTTTCCATGTTCACATACAGCTAATGTTTAGCTCCCACTTATAAGAACATGTAATATTTGGTTTTCTGATCCTGCATTAATTTGTTTAGGATAATGGCTTCGTGCTGCATCCATGTTGCTGCAAAGCACGTGATTTTGTTCTTTTTTATGGCTGCATAGTATTCCATCACGTACATGTACCACATTTTCTTTATCCAATCCACT
The DNA here is from genome assembly GCF_029281585.2 of Gorilla gorilla gorilla. NCBI lineage: Eukaryota > Metazoa > Chordata > Mammalia > Primates > Hominidae > Gorilla > Gorilla gorilla. The sequence goes on from NC_073231.2 coordinate 89,953,633, forward strand.
TTTGATGGGTACCTAGGTTGATTCCAGGTCTTTGGTATTGTGAATAGTGCTGCGATGAACATACAAGTGCTTGTGTCTTTGGCAGAATGATTTCTTTTCCTTTGGGTATATACCCAGTAATGGGATTGCTAGGCTGAATGCTAGTTCTGTTTTAGGTTCTTTGAGAAATCTTCAAACTGTTTTCCACAGTAGCTGAACTAATTTACCTTCCCACCAACAGTGTATAAGTGTTACCTTTTCTCCATAGCCTCACTAGCATCAGTTTTTTGACTTGTTAATAACAGCCATTCTGGCTGGTGTGAGATGGTATATCATTGCAGTTTTAATATTTGCTCCCATTCTGCAGGTTGTCTGTTTACTCTGTTGATAGTTTATTTTGCTGTGCAAAAGCTCTTTCTTTTACTTAGGTCCCACTTGTCAATTTTTGGTTCTGTTGCAATTGCTTTTAAAGACTTAGTCATACATTTTCTCAAGACCTATATCTAGAATGGTGTTTCCTAGGTTTCTTCTAGGATTTTTATATTTTGAGGTCTTATATTTAAATCTTCAATCCATCTTGAGTTAATTTTTATATGTGGTGAAAGGTAAGGGTTACAGTTTCATTCTTCTGCATACGGCTAGCCAGCTATCCCAGCACCATTTATTGAACAGGCAGTCCTTTCCCCTTATTTTTGTTGACCTTGTCAAAGATCAGGTGGCTGCTGATGTGTGGCTTTATTTATAGATTCTCTATTCTGTTCCATTGGTCTATATATCTATTTCTGTACTATGCTGTTTTGGCTGCTGTAGCCTTATAGTATAGTTTGATGTCAGGTAATGTGATGCCTCCAGCTTTGTTCTTTTTGCTTAGGATTGATTTGGTTATTTGGGCTTTTTCTTGGTTCCATGTGCATTGTAGAATAGTTTTTTCTAATTCTGTGAAAAATGTTATTGGTAGTTTGATAGGAATAGTGTTGAGTCTATAGATTGCTTTAGGCAGTATGACCATTTTAACAATATCGATTTTTCCAGTATATGAGCTTGGAATGTTTTTCCATTTGTTTGTGTCATCTTTTTTCTTTCACCAGTGTTTTGTAGTTCTCTGTATAGAGAGCTTTCACCTCCTTGGTTAGATGTATTCCTAGGTGTTTTGTGTGTGTGTGACTACTGTAAATGGAATTGCCTGTTTGATTTGGCTCTCGGCTTGACTATTATTGGTGTATAGAAATGCTACTGATTTTTGTATATTGATTTTGTATCCTGAAACTTTACCGAAGTCATTTATCAGTTCCACAAGCCTTTGGCAGAGTCTTTAGGGTTTTCTAGGTACAGGGTTGTACTGTCAACAAAGAGAGATAGTTTGACTTTTCTCTTCTTTTCCTATTTGGGTGCCTTTTATGTCTTTCTCTTGCCTGACTGCTCTGGCTAGGATTTCCAGTACTATGCTGAATAGGAGTGGTGAGAGTGGGCATCCTTGTGGTGTTCCAGTTTTCAATATTTGTCCATTTTTAGTTGTGTTGTCTTTTTATTATTGGGTTGTACATGCTCTGTATATATTCTAGATACAAATCCCTTATCAGATATATGATTTGCAAACATATTCTCTCATTCTTTGACCTGTCTTTTTACTTTCTTGAAGGTGTCCTTTGAAGCAGGGAGTCTCCAACCCCCAGGCCATGGCTAGATACTAGTCCATGGCCTGTTAGGAATCGGGCTTCACAGCAGGAGGTGAGTGGTGGGCAAGCGAGCATTACCATCTCAGCTCCACCTCCTGTCAGATCAGTGCCAGCCTTAGATTCTTATAGGAGTGTGACCTCTATTGTGAACTGCAGATGTGTGGGATCTAGGTTGTGCACTCCTTATGAGAATCTAATGCCTGATGATCTGAGGTGGAATAGCTGCATCTCAAAACCAGCCCCCACATCGCCCACCAGTGTGTGGAAAAATTGTCTTCCATGAAACCACTTCCTGGTGCCAAAAAGTGTTGGGGACTGCTGCTATGAAGCAAAAACGTTTTTAATGAGGTCTAATTCATCTAGCTTTCTTTTGCTATTTGTGCTTTTGGTGCCATATGTGAGAATCCTTTTCTAAATCCAAGGTTATGAAGATTTACTCCTATGTTTTCTTCTAAGTATTTTACAGTTTTAGCACTTTCATTTAAGTCTTTGATCCAATTGAATTGTATATGGCATGAGGTAAGGATCCAATTTCATTATGTTTTATATGGCTATCCAGTTATCCCAGCTCCATTTCTTGAAAAGACTGTTCCTTCCCCATTGAATGGTCTTGATACTCTTGTTGAAAATCAGATGACCATAGATGTATGGGTTTATTTTTGAACTCTCAATTCTATTCTATTGATATATATACCCAGCCTTATGTCACTACCATATTGCATAAGCACCAATTGATTACTATTACTTTGTAGTAAGTTTAGAAATTTGAAAGTGTAAGTCCCCGTATTTTGTTCTTTTTCAAATCTGTGTTGGCTATTTTGAGTCCCTTGCAATCCTATGTGAATTTGAGAATGATCTTGTCAATTTCTATGGACATCAGCTGGTGTTATTATAGGGATATTATTGAATCTGTAGGTCACTTTGGAGAGTATTGCCATCTTAACCATGTTAAGCCCTCTGATTCATGAACGTGGAACATTTTTTTCATTTCTTTAGATCCTCTTTAATTTCTCCAATAATGTTTTATAGTTTTCAGATAATATGTTTTACACACTTTTGTTAAACTTATTCCAAGTATTTTATTATTTTTGGTGCTACTGCAAATAGAATTGTTTCCTTAATTTCATTTTCAGCTTATTTATTTCAGGTGTATAAAAATACAACTGATATTTTTATTTTGATCTTGTATCCTGCAAGCTTACTGAACTCACTTTAATAGTTTTTGGTGGATCCCTTAAGATTTTTCTGTACATAACATCATGTCATCTGCAAGTAGAGATAGTTTTATTTCTTCCCTTCCAATCTCGGAGCATTTTATTTCTTTTTCTTGCCTCATTGCCCTGACTAGAACCACCAGTACAATGTCAAATAGAAGCAGTCAGAGAGTCTTGTTTCTCATCTTAAGAGAAAATAACCTAGTCTTTCACCATTAAGTACAGTGTTAGCTGTGGGCTTTTTATAAATGCTCTTTATCAAATTGAGGAAGTTCTCTTCCATTCCTAGGTTAATGGGTTGGTGGTGGTGTATAAATTCTTGGAAAGTATTGAATTATGACAAATGCTTTTATTGCATCTATTGAGATCATATACATTTTCCTTTTAATTCTATTGATACAATATATTATACTAATTAATTTTCAGATGCCAAACTAACTTTGCATTCCTGGAATAAATCCTACTTACCCATGGTGTATAATTCCTTTTATATGTTGCTAGAATTTGTTTGCCAGTATTTTGTTGAGGATTTTTGTGTTCATATTTATAAGATATTGATCTTTAGTTTTCTTTCCTTATGATATCTTTGTCTAGGTTTGATATCTAGAGAAATGTTCCCTCCTCTTCCATGTAGAAATAGGCTATAAACATCCATAGGAATCATAAATGACAAAGTCAGGATAATGGCTACCTCTAAGGAAGAAGAAAGAGGTACACATACAGCTCCAGCTCTTTCTATAAAGTGTTAACTAATTTAAGAAAAATCCTGAAGCAAATATGGCAAAATCTTAAAATATTAATAAATCTGGGTTATGTGTATTATTCTTAATAATGTTCACAATATTTCCTAAAAATATATTCTTAACAATGTATGTGTGCAAGAATGTTCAACATTTTAATAATAAAAGTTAGAGTGGTGAATAATACAAAGGGAAAAATATTTGCAATGTGAGGCTGAAAATTGGCTCCCAAAAGTTATTTAGGTCTTAATCTCAGGAACCTGTGCATGCCACCTTACAGAGAAATAGGATCTTTGAAGATGTGATTAAATTAAGGATTTTTATATGGGGAGATTATCCTGGATTATCCAGTGGTCCCTAAATGCAGTCATATATATTCTTATAAGAGAGTGGCAGAGGAAGGTTTGACACACAGAAAAAAGGATATGAAGAGAGAGGAAAGAGATATGAAGATGGCACTCTTAAAGATTGAAATGATATGTAGACATAAGCCAAGGAATTCTGGTATCCACAGACAGAAGCTGGAAAAGGCAAAGAATGGATTCTTTTCTAGAATTTCCAGGGGAACCACAGCCCTGCCAGCACCTTGGTTTCATACCAGTCATACTGATTTATTTTTTAAATTTTATTTTATTTTGAGATAACAAATAATTTTATATATATTTATGAGATACAATGTGATGTTTTGATATATGTTTGCATTGTGGAATGATCAAATCAAGCTAATTGCCATACTTCCCCTTTTTGTGGTAAAAACATTTAGAATCTACTCTTTTGGCAATTTTTAAATACACAATGCATTATTATTTATTATAGTCACCATTCTGTGCAATGAATCACTAAGTGTATTCCTCCTGTCTAGCTGAAATTTTGTACCTTTTAATCAATATCTTCCCTTTCCCTATTCACTCCCCTCCCCTATCCTCTGGTAACTACCATTTTACTCTCTAATTTTATGGGTTCAACTTTCTGAGATTTCACATATGAATGAGATCAGCCTGTATTTATCTTTCTGTGTCTGGCTTGTTTCACTTGCCATAATGTTGTCCAGGTTCATCATGGTGTCACCAGTGATACCAATTTCTGATTTCTGGCCTCCAGAACTGTGAGAGCATAAATTTCTGCTGTTTTAAGCCACCAAATTGGTGGTAATGTTACAACAGCCACGAGAAACTAACACAATTGCTGAAACTTTTACCAGAGAAAAAGTTTTTCCAGAAACACAGTTGTTCCAACAAGACTTCATTTCTTTCCTCTTGACCTGTTCATAGATGTAAATCTACTTCTTGCCATATAATTCATTATTAAGGCTTCAGCAAAGTGGCAGAAGCTGTCATTGAATAAAATGGGTTCCATTCCTGTTTGTGTGGCTGCATAATAATTACCTCATAATGCAGTGGTTTAAAATAACGGCTATATTTAGTTTTCTCATAATCTGCAATTTCAGCCGGCTCGGTAGGTTAGCTCATCTCTGTTCCACCCAGGATTGGCTGGGGTTCAAAGGCTGAGGCCTGGAAGCATTTGAAGGTTTACTCACTTATAGTTGGAGGTTGATTCTATCAGCTGAGACCTCAGCTGGGGTTGTCGGCTAGAATACCCGCACATATCTCTCCATGTGGCCTGGGCTTGTATATAGAGAAACACAAACTGCTTTTCCTTCTATACTCACACCATTCTCAATACGTGCTTCACTTCTGACATAAAATGTATAGGAAAAATCAACTGTTTTTCTCTGTGCTCACACACTACACTACCGTAGTCAGATACGGATTTTTTTTCCCACACTGTACAATTCTCCTGTACCAGCTAGATGACCTATGATTCAATTCAACTCTGACACTAACTGGAATTAGTATCTGCACAGGTTAAGGTTGTAGCCCCACCAGACTGCCCCCAACTTCAGATTCAATCACAAGTGGTAGGTCCTCAGGTTCCCCACAACTTCTGTCTAGCTTGACTACAAATCAGAGGTTCCCATAATCCCCTCCTGAGTTAAACAATTTGCTAAAGCAGCTTACAGAGCCCAGGAAAATGGTTTACGTACTATTACCAATTTATTACAAAGGCTTATACAGAGTTCATTTTATTTATTTATTTATTTTTTAACTATTATTATACTTTAAGTTTTAGGGTACATGTGCACAACATGCAGGTTTGTTACATATGTATACATATGCCATATTGGTGTGCTGAACCATTAACTCGTCATTTAGCATTAGGTATATCTCCTAATGCTATCCCTCCCCCTCCTCCCACCCCACAACAGTCCCTGGTGTGTGATGTTCCCCTTCCTGTGTCCGTGTGTTCTCATTGTTCAATTCCCACCTATGAGTGAGAACATGTGGTGTTTGGTTTTTTGTCCTTGCAATAGTTTGCTGAGAATGATGGTTTCCAGCTTCATCCATGTCCCTACAAAAGACATGAACTCATCATTTTTATGGCTGCATAATATTCCATGGTGTATATGTGCCACATTTTCTTAATCCAGTCTATCATTGTTGGACATTTGGGTTGGTTCCGAGTCTTTGCTATTGTGAATAGTGCCGCAATAAACACACGTGTGCAAGTGTCTTTATAGCAGCATGATTTCTAATCCTTTGGGTATATACCCAGTAATGGGATGGCTGGGTCAAATGGTATTTCTAGTTCTAGATCCCTGAGGAATCGCCACACTGTCTTCCACAATGGTTGAACTAGTTTACAGTCCCACCAACAGTGTAAAAGTGTTCCTATTTCTCCACACCCTCTCCAGCATCTGCTGTTTCCTGACTTTTTAATGGTCGCCATTCTAACTGGTGTGAGATGGTATCTCATTGTGGTGTTGATTTGCATTTCTCTGATGGCCAGTGATGATGAGCATTTTTTCACGTTTTTTTTGGCTGCATAAATGTCTTCTTTTGAGAAGCGTCTGTTCATATCCTTCACCCACTTTTGATGGGGTTGTTTTTTTCTTATAAATTTGTTTGAGTTCATTGTAGATTCTGGATATTAGCCCTTTGTCAGATGAGTAGATTGCAAAAATTTTCTCCCATTCTGTAGGTTGCCTGTTCACTCTGATGGTAGTTTCTTTTGCTGTGCAGAAGCTCTTTAATTTAATTAGATCCCATTTGTCAAGTTTGGCTTTTGTTGCCATTGCTTTTGGTGTTTTAGACATGAAGTCCTTGCCCATGCCTATGTCCTGAATGGTATTGCCTAGGTTTTCTTCTAGGGTTTTTAATGGTTTTAGGTCTAACATGTAAGTCTTTAATCCATCTTGAATTAATTTTTGTACAAGGTGTAAGGAAGGGATCCAGTTTCAGCTTTCTACATATGGCTAGCCAGTTTTCCCAGCACCATTTATTAAATAGGGAATCCTTTCCCCATTTCTTCTTTTTGTCAGGTTTGTCAAAGATAGGATAGTTGTAGATATGCAGCATTATTTCTGAGGGCTCTGTTCTGTTCCATTGGTCTATATCTCTGTTTTGGTACCAGTACCATGCTGTTTTGGTTACTGTAGTCTTGTAATATAGTTTGAAATCAGGTAGTGTGATGCCTCCAGCTTTGTTCTTTTGACTTAGGACTTGGCAATGCGGGCTCTTTTTTGGTTCCATATGAACTTTAAAGTAGTTTTTTCCAGTTCTGTGAAGTCAGTCATTGGTAGCTTGATGGGTATGGCATTGAATCTGTAAATTACCTTGGGCAGTATGGCCATTTTCATGATATTGATTCTTCCTACCCATGAGCATGGAATGTTCTTCCATTTGTTTGTATCCTCTTTTATTTCACTGAGCAGTGGTTTGTAGTTCTCCTTGAAGAGGTCCTTCACATCCCTTGTAAGTTGGATTCCTAGGTATTTTACTCTCTTTGAAGCAATTGTGAATGGGAGTTCCCTCATCATTTGGCTCTCTGTTTGTCTGTTATTGCTGTATAAGAATGCTTGTGATTTTTGCATATTGATTTTGTATCCTGAGACTTTGCTGAAGTTGCCTATCAGCTTAAGGAGATTTTGGGCTGAGACGATGGGGTTTTCTAGATATACAATCATGTCATCTGCAAACAGGGACAATTTGACTTCCTCTTTTCCTCATTGAATACCCTTTATTTCCTTCTCCTGCCTGATTGCCCTGGCCAGAACTTCCAACACTATGCTGAATAGGAGTGGTGCGAGAGGGCATCCCTGTCTTGTGCCAGTTTTCAAAGGGAATGCTTCCAGTTTTTGCCCATTCAGTATGATATTGGCTGTGGGTTTGTCATAGATAGCTCTTATTATTTTGAGATACGTCCCATCAATACCTAATTTATTGAGAGCTTTTAGCATGAAGCGTTGTCGAATTTTGTCAAAGGCCTTTTCTGCATCTATTGAGATAATCATATGGTTTTTGTCTTTGGTTCTGTCTATATGCTGGATTACATTTATTGATTTTCATATGTCGAACCAGCCTTGCATCCCAGGGACGAAGCCCACTTGATCATGGTGGATCAGCTTTTTGATGTGCTGCTGGATTCGGTTTGCCAGTATTTTACTGAGGATTTTTGCTTGATGTTTATCAAGGATATTGGTCTAAAATTCTCTTTTTTTGTTGTGTCTCTGCCTGGCTTTGGTATCAGAATGATGCTGGCCTCATAAAATGAGTTAGGGAGGATTCCCTCTTTTTCTATTGATTGGAATAGTTTCAGAAGGAATGGTACCAGCTCCTCCTTGTACCTCTGGCAGAATTTGGCTGTGAATCCATCTGGTCCTGGACTTTTTTTTGGTTGGTAAGCTATTAATTATTGCCTCAATTTCAGAGCCTCTTATTGGTCTATTCAGAGATTCAACTTCTTCCTGGTTTAGTCTTGGGAGGCTGTATGTGTCCAGGAATTTATCCATTTCTTCTAGATTTTCTAGTTTATTTGCGTAGAGGTGTTTATAGTATTCTCTGATGGTAGTTTGTATTTCTGTGGGATTGGTAGTGATATTCCCATTATCATCTTTTATTGTGTCTACTTGTTTCTCCTCTCTTTTCTTCTTTATTAATCTTGCTAGTGGTCTATCAATTTTGTTGATCTTTTCAAAAAACCAGCTCCTGGATTCATTGATTTTTTGAAGGGTTTTTTGTGTCTCTATTTCCTTCAGTTCTGCTCTGATCTTAGTTATTTCTTGCCTTCTGCTAGCTTCTGAATGTGTTTGCTCTTCCTTCTCTAGTTCTTTTAATTGTGATGTTAGGGTGTCCATTTTAGATCTTTCCTGCTTTCTCTTGTGGGCATTTAGTGCTATAAATTTCCCTCTACACACTGCTTTGAATGTGTCCCAGAGATTCTGGTATGTTGTGTCTTTGTTCTCATTGGTTTCAAAGAACATCTTTATTTCTGCCTTCATTTCGTTATGTACCCAGTAGTCATTCAGGAGGAGGTTGTTCAGTTTCCATGTAGTTGAGCGGTTTTGAGTGAGTTTCTTAGTCCTTTTTAAAGGATACAAATGAACAGCCAAACGGAGAGATACACAGGGCAAGGTGTAGAAGGGTCCTGTTCATGGAGGTTTCTGTCCTCATGGAATAGAGGTGTGCCTCCCTCACCCAGCACACAGATGTACTTATTACCCAGAAGCTCTCTGAACCCCCAGGGTGGAGTAGGGATAGATTTAAAGAAACAGCTAATTTATCCTGTAAAACCATAACCAACATTTTCATATTCTTGTACTAATTTGTGCATTCTATTGCTATTTGTGTCTTGTAATAAGCTTTGCAGAACTATTTAGCAGAAAAATCAGCTGATGGTTAGCTAAATCCAGTTTCTCTTCAAGCCAGTTATTTTCCATAAGTATTACATCCTGGAGAGACTTTAACTCAATCTCCCATTACATTGAATCACCAATATCAGTAGTATCATAAGATTTATTTATACCAGGTAATTGAATCTTACTTACAGCACCAGTATGACACCATATCACCGTATGGTCATGGGACAACTCAGTTTCATAAAAGAACAAATAAGTAAGAATTACAGAGGAATTTGTCTTGTCTTCCCAACAGAATCTACTCTTGTCCATTTGTCAGATATTATTAAGGAAGGACATTATTACAGTTGGCCATGGTTTAGTTATATCTGGGTTTCTAGTTAATTGAGGACAATTAACCCCACCTCATCTCACAGGCTTGTACTGAGGCTGGTTTCCATTGTGTATTATTACATAGCAAGGCCCACCTCCTTCTTGCAGGGAGGACACAGGTGGTATTCAGAGTGTTTCCTATTTCTACCAACTGTACTGCAGGATGTATTTCATTTTGATCTATGCTGTGGGTGAGAGCATTCATAGTGTATCAGTGTAAAACTACAAGTGCCCTCAGAGAACTTCCATAAGTTTGGAAGGCCATCAGACTCCCATGGGTGGGTCTCTTGGACCTCAGCAGCCAGAATAGCAGGTCACTGCCCCATGGCCACTTCAGCTTCCATCTGCATTAAAATAGTCAAGAGGTCCTATTGGGTCAGGGTACAAGCCCTTTCCCCTGGGCTGGGTGTTAGCAGTGCCCAGCATTGTTTGTTGAGTTGGCCTGATCCACTTCGCTAAAGCCTCATTATCTTTCCACCCCGACTCCCATCCTTTGCCTTCCTCCTTGAAGAGAATTTCCTCTATTCTGTCTCTTCTAGTTAATAAATCTTTTTCCTCCGAATACTGCTGAGTAAACTCAGCTTGTCCCAGGATACCTAGACCTGCACCTATCTCTCCTGAGGCCCTTTTCTGTCTTAGGAGCCAGCGTTGTTTAATCTACCATGCATATCATTGCTATCATACTAATGGCGCGAATGCAGTTAGGATAAATGTTTTGCAAAAAATGTTGGGTCCCCACACTAGAGTTAGATGATTGGTGTTTACAGGTAGATGTAATTTAATTTGAGTGTGCCATAAGGCCCCTCACAGCCTTCCTTATTTCGAGTGGGGTCATTCCCCAGGGGAACTTGGATCTACAATGTGATGCCAACTTCTTTAATCCTACCAGAGGCCCATTGTTTTTCCCTGTACTGCTTAATAGCTTTCTGTCCACAAAAACAAGAGTGGTATGTATTTATGCACAGCCTAAATGCATGCTATGTTGGGCATGCTACCATCATATTTTTTCTATCATAACCAAGGACCTTTCTAAGCATTTGACCATCAGGTTTTGTAGGTTTTGTAGTTACCATAGTGATCAGTCTGTTGAGAGCCATACACCACATAGATTGAAGTCTCAGTAGAAAGCAGTCCTCAGAACTTCCTCCCCAAAAGATATCCTTTGTAGTTGATGTAGCCTAAAATGTAGAAGTCAAAAGATACCACTGGTACATTGCTAGAGTCCCATTTAGTCATTAACAGTCTAATTCATCATCATACCATATGACCAGAATGGCTCCCAGAACTATGCCTTTCAGGTTTGCAGGCTGTCGTTCAACCTTGAAAGGTTCCAAAAGCAGGGGTGGTCTCAGCAAACATACAGCTTCACCGTTCCAAACATCTGTTCATAATTGTGCTAAGAAATAATATCCTGATCTGAGTCTCTCCTGAGGTATTAAGACAATGTTGCATTTCCCTTGTTGCATACCTCATGTATGCACTGTATTCCTTTACCCCCGGCTACTATTACTCCTTCTCTCCATTTGTCATTTATTCTGACCCAGAGTTTTCCATCTTTGGGAGGGCCATTGCTGACAGTGATGCTAGTCTAACAAGTGCCTCCCTTTCAGTCCATTTCCATTCAGATAGGATCAGGTTACCTGGGTACAGAACTGTCCTATCGGGGATGTCAGGGCTAGCCCAATCCCTAGGCAACACAGCAATATTCACAAATGTGAATTCACACTATCAGGCCCTTAGGACTTCTGGCATAGATGTTTAAAAGTTAGTTACACTTTCTTGCCTAGAAATCATCCTTGCTTACAAGGATGTACAGAGTCACATCCCTGGTCCTAGGACCCTTGGCATCAGGCAGTGCTCCAGTGCTTCTTACTGGGACAAAAAAAAAAAGTGAGATTATATGGGAAAAATCATATAACCGCACTGGCAGCAGGAGGGAGATTTCCACCCCTGCTTTGCCAGATCCCCCAGAAAAGTGAGAAATCTATCCAGGGGGGAGACTTCCTTTATCCTCCCCCATGTTGAGTGTGAGCACACACTCATGAAGGCAAGTCCCTCATGCCTTTGTCTTCTCTTGTTTTAGGCAGCAAATATTTCAATTGCCTGTTCCAATTCTCTATTAAACCATTACCCTGAGGATGATATGCAACATAATATGTCCATTTGATGTAGTATTTCTTTGCTCACTGTTGGACACTATGGGTTGTAAAGTGCATCCTTGGGCTGAAGAAATGTAGCTTGATGAGCCAAATTGTAACAGTATTGTCTGTTCCAATCTTTTAATAGTATTTTCAGCATTTGCATTTACTACCAGTCCAGAGTAAGTGTCTATTCCTGCTGGGACCCATTTGTAGCTCCCAGGGGCTACTGGCTTTGGTCTAATATAATCCACTTAACAGCTATGTGTGGGGCCTTCCCCATGTAGAATCTTCTCTGTAGCCATCTGCAATCTCTATCTCTCTTGTTGACAGATGAAACAGTTCTTGGTGACATTCTGTGCTTCAGAGAGTGAAGAGGAATATGTCTACATTCAGTCCATTTCTGCATGGCTGTAACCCCCACACCATGTTCACTTATTTCATGGACCCAGCTCACCACCTCATGGGAGAGCATCAATAAGTCTATACGATGGTTTAAGTCACCTCCTGAACCTGTAAGTAGTTCTTCAATGCTCCCCTTAATTTCCCATAGTAATTTCCATAAGGCCACACCACATAAGACCATCCCTTCAATAGCCCAGTTTTCCATTGTCCATCTATCTGACCACATAGCCAGACCATTGGCTATTGCCCACGAGTTTATAAAAACCCAAACATAAGGGCTTTTACCGTTGTTAAACTCTTCCATCACTGCTAAAAAAAAAAAAAACAAAAAAAAACCGGCATGTAATTCAACCCATTAAGCCAATTTGTTCTTAATTTCTTAAACTAGTTTTTCTATCTTCTGGTCTTAATGCAGCATATCTCCAGACAACATAATGTCCATCCATCTTGGAACTGCCATCCATAAACCAAGCAGTTCTTTGTCAGCCCATCAACAGCTGTTCATAGGGCACTTCCACATGGCAATAGAGTCTGGCAGTTCTTCCAGTGATTCTGAAGTCAGTCCTAGGGGACCTGAGGCTAGCTACTTATGGACACAGTAGGTGCCTCCTTGCATTCCACCAGTAGCATGCTTCTGTATAAACCATTTCCACTTTATCATGGAGCTCTTCTGGGCACTGCCTTTCTTATTAGAGTGTTTCTCTGACATCACCCAAGACATTATCAGTATCTCAGGTTTCATGATTATTTTATGTCCTTCAGTCATTGAGGTCGTCTCAATTAAAGCCCAATAGCAAGCTAGTAATTGCCTCTCAAATGATGTGTATGGGGCGGCAGCATCTGGAATCCCAGGTGCTCAGGCTTTTACCATAAGCTGCAGTTTGCATGAGCACTGGTAGCAGACACTTCCAAAATCATCTGAATGGAGATCATAATGGCCCAGAGGCATTGAGAGAGCTATTGATTTTTGTAATTCAGACATGGTCTGCTTTTGTTCAGGTCCCCACTCAACATGGTTTTCTTTCAGGTAGTCTTATATATAGAAGCTAGCAATATTTTCAGATGTAGAATATGCATTCTCTAAACTCCAAATACAACAACCAAATGCTAGATGTCTTGTTTGGTCTTAGGGGTGATTAACAACAGCAGTTTATTTGTAGTCACTTGTGGAACTGGGTGGCTCCTGCCTATGTTATTCCTAAGAATTTTACCATGTGGGCAAGTCCTTGGATGTTTGCTGAATTTACTGATCAGCCTTGGTTGGTCATGTGAGTCATCGCTGCATTCAACTCAGTCTTAACCTGGCTCTTTAGTTTCCAATATTATCATCTCATCATCAATATAGTGTATTATTACACTTGAGACCTACATCAAATCGAAATCCCTTCTGACCAAATTATGACAGTAAACCAGTGAGTTCAGATGACCCTATGGTAGCACAGTATACATAAACTGGGATCCTTCCCATATAAGAGCAAACAGTGTTTGGCACTTTCTGAGACTGAGATAGAGAAGAATGTTTGCAAGGTCCATCACTGAGTAGCAGTCTTTTTGTATGATTGAAATCATGACTAAAATTACTGAGGCTATAAAATTGTACTGAGGTACAAATTTATGTATTTTAGCCTCAATAATCTACTGTTTGTTCTCCATGAGCCATCCTCCTTTTCCACACAGGGCTGTTGTTCAAAAAATTCTTTTGTATCAGCACTCCTGCATCTAGCATGTCATTAATTAAAGTGTGAATGTCCTTTTGCCCCCCACCCCCCACCCCCCTCTGCCACTGTCAGGTACTCCATATTGTTTTAAATTAACCACCTGTGTGGATTCAGGCAGTTCTAATGGTTCTCATTTAGCACATTCAAAGAAAACTGGCCTGAGGGAAGACTTACATAACTTCTAATAACAATATTAGGTAGGGGAAGCAATCCGCAGTCAGACATAATATCCATCCCAATAATACATTCAGGTAAAGGTGACACAACCAACTCACATAAAGCTTTTTCAAGAATTCCAATTGTCCTCCAAACTTCCATGTTAACCCCACCAACCACTGAAGCTCCATATACTCCCCCAATCTAACTTTAACTCCTGTTAAGTCTTCACCAACAGCTTTTGGAATCACAATGCATTGACCTCCTATACTAAGGAGTCCCAGAAAAGTCTCTTCTTCCACTGACCGTTTTATCTACACATGTGCATACGTCCTTGGGAACCCTGCCAGCCGGAGGTCTGGCCAGGAGACCCTGGCCCCTCATCAATCTTGATTAACCTGCTTAACCGTCACCCCAATCAGTTCTGAGTAATCTCTGACTTTTTAAGTTTCTCCAAACTGGGGTAAATGGAGAAAACTTGTTGGGGCCTTTCAATGTTGGGAGACAAACAGAAAGTCCCATTGGTTCATCTAACCTTCAATAGTGCTGCATTAATACTTTTGTTTCAACACCATCAATATCCACAACATTCATCCAGTTTCTCAATAACCATCTAAAGACTCCTACCCTGCTGGGACAAGTCCATGACTCTCTTCTTTGTCTCTCTCATTTTTTTTTTATTTACTATAATGTCCTTGATCAGTAAGACCCACAGGGGAAGCTGAGACAGTAAATCTGGTAAGGCTTTTCAAGCTATTGTTCCATTTTGCAGAAGTACACATGGGGTGCCCATGGAAAAGGAACTCCTTTAATCACAACATTTTCCATAACCTCATAATGGGCATGTAATTGGCAAAAGGGTCTGGCTGCTTGTAGCTTGTAAAAAGAAGCCAATATAACAAGAGTGAAGTGTGACAAAAAGAGAGTGAGATTTTATTATCCATGCTAGCAAGGGGAGGAAGGGGTGTAATACTTTCCAAAAATCTCCACTCTTCAATTTGTGAAGAGAACACGGGGGTGGGTTTTAAAGAGAAGGTTTGGAATGCAGAAGAGGCAGGGGGCCTAGGAGGTATCAGGTGGCATGACCAATATGATGGCTTGTCTTAAGTTATTGTTCCATCTGGTGAAACGGCTGGTGCCATTGTGGCTGGAGGTGTCTGGTCCACGTCAGGATCCAGCCCCTGAAGCTTCTAAGGAAATATATGACTAGATAAGTGAGTATGGTGTGTGCTTAACAAGCATATAGGTAAATAAACGTGCATAAGACATGGTAGCATAGAACAGGAAAAGAAAAGGAGTGGATGTTCACAGCACATTCCAAGGTTGTATTTCAAGATGACAGGTAACACATATACAATTTGTCTCAAAGTTATATCTTGAAATTGGAGAGACAGGAGGACAGAAAGCAAAGTTTTAAAATGCTATTTGAAGCCAAGCTGCTCAGTTACAGGCATATTCAGCAAACGAATAGCCACTCCTCATAAAGCTTGCATATGAAGCCTATCAGCTGCATCATCTGAGATGTTCCACTTGGGATTTATGGGGGAGTTACAATCCCACTTTTAGGATAAACACACTTTATAGCCATACTGTATAGGAATAACTCCCTGTGTAGAGGGATTGTTCAATAGTGACCTGTGGATCCTGAATCAACTCAAGCATGTGCTTCCTCTCTGTAGCATTCAAAACAAAAGACACAGCCCCCAGATTAGCTACTCTCACAATCCACGTTAGTAAAGGTTCTTCAGGGAGCTGATGGTATCAATCCACAAGATGAGATAACTTCTTCATGCAATACCCCCAGGTTTCAGTAGTCTCTTGGCTTGTCCCTTTCCCCAAGCTGACTGCCCTCTTGGTGACCACAGACACCTTCTGTTGTCCCTGCTTAATTTTTCCCTTTGCAAGCATCTTTGAGGCTAATAGCCGAAGCTCATTCAAACCAAAACTGAGCTTTGTACAGGACTCAAAGTCCAGCTCCGTACTTTCTTTCATTTTTTGCTGTTATAAATAACAATAACCAAAGGATTGTATGTTTAGTATGTTTCTTATTGTTTTGCATTTCCTCATGTATACAATAAACCAACTCCTCAGAAGTTGGGTCTAGCACCATTTCTAAATGCCACTGGTAAGCCTGATCGATTAACTCAGACTCTAGCTCCTCTCCCCTCTTCAGAGGACGAGATGAGGAGCTAAAAGTTCCAAGCTTCTAAGCATGCCTTGGTTTTTCTGGTGACCAGTACCCACCCAGGAGCCCACCAAGAGTCAGCTCACTAGAACAAAAGAGGCTCCTGTCACCTGGGAAATGCCAAGGGATTTAGGAGCTTTGTGTCAGATGCTCCTATCACTATGGCTATTACAAAGGTCTTAGAAACCCTGTGTACGGAACTGGGGTCTAAGACCAAATATTAGAACAAAAGATTCTCCTGGCACCTCTCTTTACAAAAGTTTTGAAACTTCTGTGTTAAAAACTGTGAGTGGAGGCCAGGTGCGGTGGCTCACGCTTGTAATCCCAGCACTTTGGGAGGCCGAGGTGGGTGGATCATCTGAGGTCAGGTGATCAAGACCAGCCTGGCCAACATGGCAAAACCACATCTCTACTAAAAATACAAAAATTAGCTGGACATGGTGGTGGGAACCTGTAAACCCAGCTACTCAGGAGGCTGAGGCAGGAGTATCACTTGAACTCAGGAGGCAGAGGTTGCAGTGAGCCAAGATCACGCCACTGCACTCCAGCCTGAGTGACAGAGTGAGACTCCATCTCAAAAAAAAAGAAAAAAAAACTGTGGATGGAGACTTATATATATATATATTGTTTGTTTGTTTGTTTGTTTGTTTTTGAGACAGAATCTTGCTGTGTCACCCAGGCTGGAGTAGTGGCACAATCTCGGCTCACTGTAACCTCTGCCTCTCCTGAGTAGCTGGGACTACAGGCGTGTGCCACCATGCCTGGCTAATTTTTGTATTTTTAGTAGAGACGGGGTTTCACCATGTTGGCCAGGCTGGTCTCGAACTCCTGACTGCAAGTAACCCACTCACCTCAGCCTCCCAAAGTGCTGGGGTTACAGGTGTGAGCCACCGTGCATGGCTATATATATATAATATATATATTTCTTTTTTCACAGCTTCGTTACCATTTGGTGGCTCGGTTTCCAGGGAACCACATCCTAAGAAAAAGCCAGAGAAGTATCTTACGGTCTTTTATGTCCCAGCTTCACTTTCAGAACCACATTTTTGCCTCAAGGCAGTAAGAAAGCCCTACCCAGATAAAACCTACCTTTTCATGGGGAGTGACAAGGTTCTGGAAGAGCAGATAGGGCTGGAAATACTTCTGTGGTCATTTTTATAATGTACAATCTGTCTCTGTTTCTTCCAAAATATTTTATAAGCATTTAATTGAAAACCACCAGCCTCCTTCACCCCAGAGCCAAGCCAGGCAGGGAATCTCTCTGGAGGCTACATACTGGGAGAAAACAGTTTTTGAGACACATACATCTGTGTCATGAGAACTTCCCTCTGCAGGTCTCAGCATCCACCTCTTGTAACAGTTAGCTAGTCTAAAACTCAGCATGCAGACTAACGCTTAAGAGCAAGGCTGAATAACTGCAACTGCTGTTCAGGAAGTGGAGAACTAACTGAGCAATTGCCATATAGAACTGCTCACTGCTGTGCAAGGTAACAGCAACTCATACATCATCAAGAGATTTATTAGTGTTTTGGGTGTCAGTAAGGAATCAGGATTCGCTATCATTGACCATTGGCTTTTTCTGCTCAGATTCCTTTCTGTAGGTTTAATGCTCATTAGCCTTGTTTTGTTTTTTTTGTTTTGTTTTGTTTTGTTTTAGAGATAGGGTCTTGCTCTGTTCCTCAAGCTAAAGTGCAGTGGCATGATCACAGCCCACAGAAGCCTCATCCTCCTGGGATCAAGTGATCCTCTCAACTTAACCTCCTAACTGAGATGACAGGCGCATGCCACATGCCCTACTAATATTTTTTTTAATTTATTGTAGAGATCGGGTCTTGCCATGTTGCCTTGGCTAGTCTTGAACTTCTGGCCTCAAGTGATCCTTCGACGCTGGCCTCCCAAAGTGCTGGGATTACAGGCCGAGCAACCATGCCTGGCCCTGACAAGCTTTTCTATTGGTTAAACTAGTATTTCCAAGGTCTTTATGCAAAGAGTGTTTTGAGAGACAAAACATTGAGATTTGCCTTTTAGCTGATTGGCTTGAACTTGGCACTCTCTCATGCAATGATGATTGGATTTCTGTATTCTATATTCATAGAACTGATCTTTGAGTTACAGTTCAGGTCTCTGAATTGGCCCCAATAAATAGCACCCTTCTTCCCAAATAGGCTTCTGAAAAATTTGAAAAATAAACATAAAAGATTAAAGATAGAAACTAAAAGATCAATATTTACAAAGATACAGCTGGGTAGGAAGGCACATTCAGTGAATCCCAGCATTAGGCCCACTTCTGAGCCAGTCACAGGCAGCAGTGGACAAGACAGCAGGCCCATTCTCATGGGCGAAAGGAACAGAGGGAACATTTCCCCTCCAAGGGCAGCCTTCCTCCTAAGAGGAAGATGAGCAAGAAGGAGTGGAGTGCACACAATTAATCTAATCACTAATCACAATTAATCTAACTAGCAAATTAGGTGTTATTTCATACGTATCACCAGGACAAATGAGGGAAGGGGCAGAGTTATCCTAATTGAACTCTTTATACTAGAAAAAAAAGCAAAAAAAAACAACACAAAGCTTCAGAATGGGGAAGGAACCATGCCCCTCTACCTGTTATGAGAGAAATCCCATGCTATAAAAGCTACCTATAATAAAACACACACACACACACACACACACACACACACACACACAGCTTCAATTTTCCCTGCCTATTTACAAATATCGTTCAATATATCTAATAAGATAATGAGACCAAACATTAAAGTAGCAAGCATAAATATGTTCTCTGTCTTGTTAGTTGTCACTTGTTTTGACCCAAAACTGGGATAGCCATTCTTGCCACTGCCTTGAACCTCCTCTCAACACACTTTTATTCTAGGGCTTTTCCATTTTTTCTCGTGAGTTTTAAATGCTCAGTAATAAAAACAAAAAAGGCTTTCTTCTGACTGCAAAACTGTGAAAGCTGTGGGGTTTCACAATCTCTCACAGCCTGATGAAGCACTGAAAGAGCAGCATACATTTTCCAAAACACTCACAAGAGAATTTGCTATGTTCTATTTGCAGTTGAACTGTGACATATAAACCCCTTCCTAAACTTTGCAAGCCCAGACCTAATGGAGTGAAACACATGGAAAATGGGTAGGAAAAACAACCAATTTCACTGCCCTCCAAACCAATCCTTTTTCCCCTAAGCAATTGAAATAAACATTTGGAAACTTTGTGGTATAATAAACACTTTCCAAAGATTACTTGGAAAGCTGGGATATGGGCAGATACAGTGTAGTTTGTCATGCAAAGTACTGTTTGGCAAACTCTCGCTACTGGGTAACAATGCAGCCAGAAGTTGTTATGTGGTTGAATAGTCAGTGATTCATTCACCAAAAGATAGATCAAAATTTGCCCAGCCATGTAAGATTCTAAATGTAGCTCTTGAAAGATCATAGCTTTTAAAGAAGATGAAGGGAAAGATATAAGGAAACAAGCTATTTCCATGGTCCTAGATGAGCTTGAGTGATCCCATTATTTTCAAGGAGACCAAGTTGTTGTTGCTGTTTATGTATTTGTGATGTCAAAGAATACCAAAGATGGCAGGAGTTAAATTGTGAAAAATATGTTTTACTCAGGAATTATTGCAACAGGAGAAAAGAGACCTGACTATAGAACTGGGCTCAATTCAGAATACAAGGAAAAGTGGGGATTTACAGCCAAGGAGCAGGGCAGGGGTCAGTGGATGCAAAATTACTAACAGGAAACATCAGACAGGATTCTGACCAAACCAACTTGGCAAGATTCTTGCTGAGAGCAGGCTAAGGTGATCAGATATTACCTGGGGGATGATGAGAGATGAGGAAATTAATTGAAGAATGAGGGTGACTAAGTATCAAGAGTTGGAGTTCTGGCTAAACTGACTTTAAGCAGGATTCTTGCTACAACTGGAATCCACAAGAATAGACACCAAAGCCCAAGGTTGAGACCACAAAGGCTGAATGCAGCCTGATTAGAGTCAGGACAAGGAAAGAACCTTGGTCAGTGTCATAACAGTAAGTGATATTCCATAGGGAACATGATTTAGCAAAAGCTTCAAGGTGGCAAGACCCCATCTGTCTTGTCCATTTTGTGTTCCCAAACTAGGTACCAAGTGTGATACAAAATAGGTGTTCAATAAATATATTTCCCCATCTATTTCTTTATTTGAAAATATTTAATTGATAAAGATTGAATACGTTCAAGGTGTACAAAACAATGATTTGATGTACATATACGTTGTGAATGGTTACCATAATCAAATTAATTAGTACATCCATCACCACTCATATGGTACATTAGATCCCCAGAAGTGGTTCTTATAACTGAAAGTGTGAACCCTTTGACCAACAGCTCTCCAATTCCCTCTAAACCACCCTGCTACCCATTGCCTGACAAGCACCACTGTAATTCTCTCCGTCTACAAATTCACCTTCTTTAGATTCTACCATATAAGACAGACCACATGCTATTTGTTTTTCTGTGTCTGGATTATTTCACTTAGCATAATTGTTAAAGACCTACATCACCTGCCCCTTGCCACTTCCTTTCCCCACCTGTCCTCCCTTGCACACTCTGCTTTAGTGGCATTTTTATCAGCCTGCTGCTACTCAAGCATGACAAGCACATCCCAATTCAAGGTCTTCACACTTATTCTGCATGCAGATACCCACGTGGCTCATTCCCTCAATCTATTCTGGTCCAAAAGACCACCAGGAGGGCTAAATAGTAGAAAGGAGAGCTTTATTGGCATTATCAGGTTGCAAAACAGGAAGAGTCCCTGGTGTGGGTTGAAGGTGCTCTTGCTTCAAGGAGGGAAAGGGCAGGTTGGGTTTTATGCCACACAGGGTACATATTACTCAATAGAGTCATACATATTCAGCAGGTTTTGGAGAAAAGCTATGCATATTTACAAGTGGAGCTAGAGCAGATGTGCAATGGATAAACATATATGTAATATACATCCCATGTTCACTTTGGGCAGGGTTTTAGTATTAAAATAGAATGGAATTTGGCTGTTTATGTCAAAATGTTGTAGGACATTTTCCTTAGTTCAGCTAAGAGCCGGGTTCTTCTCACATGACCATCAGAGATTAGGCTCGTGGACACTTTGAAGGGTGAGAAAAAATGAAACTTATTGGGCAAAAAAGGGGAAAAGGGGACCCTTCTCAAAGCCAGAGTCCTGCTAGTGTGCTTGCTGCCCCGCAGGCTGAATCCCAGGTTCCACCCAGGAAGAGGGGGTCCAGGCTCCTCCCCACTGGAAACGGGGCAAACTTCCCAAGACTCCACCCCAGTGCGCATTCCTCCCAGCGCACAGGTCTGTTGGAAGTTCTGCCAGGGAGCCCTTCCCACCTGGGCATCTCAAAAAGGTGAACTACAGGACATGGAGACAGTTTGTGCACAGCCTCTGTATCTGGCTGAAGCTGGCTTAAGGTCTACATTTGCTTATCAGGAAAGAATGTTTGTAAGGCCGGTCCTCAGTCCAGTCAGAGTTGTAGTGGTCTGGGTTGTAAATCAGAGTTAGGAGGAGCCTGATAGCTCCTACTTTTAGGGAATTTAGCAAGATTGTGTTTTTTTCTTGTAGCCTTAGGAATTTGGAAATTTGTCATATTAGCTGATTTCTGAAAATCGAACTTTATCAATTAAGATGGACCCTAAGATTAAGAAAACAAAAGTTACCTTAACCTTAGGGTCCATCTTAGTTGATAAAGGAGCATCTATTAAATAATATTTTGGTCTCTCAGATCACACCATTCAGATCTCTACTTCTCAGAGTCAGCCCTAAACAGCCCATCTAAAAGACCCAGGCCTTCCCACTCACCAAACTACTCTCTACCCCTTTGTCCTGCTCCATTCTTAGTAGCATTGATCATTCTCTACATTATTACATAGCTTTTCATTTTTCATCAACATCCCACCCTATAACATGAGCTTCATGAGCACAGAGACTTTAATTTTCTCCCTGAAGAGCCCTTAGAAACAAAAACAATATTAGTTAAATAATTTAGTGGATAAACCTTGTGTATCACCATAGTTCAGGGGCACTCTTTAAACTGCATGTAGTTGGATTATATTCTTTCATCCAATGAAAGAATCTCTACTGACGGCATGTTTAGTCAATTGACATTTATGGCACTATTGATAAATTCTGATTTATTTCTACCATCTTATTTTATTTTTTAACCATGTAATTTCTTTGCTTCTCTTTTTCTTTTTCCTTAACATTTTGCATGTATTAAACTTTAAAATCTTCTTTGTTTTCCCCCATTTATTTGAATGTTTAAAGTCTCTGGTTTATTTTTTTCTTTCTAGATTTTATTCATTTAAAGTCTTTTTTAATATTACAAAGAGATACATGATTATTTTATTAAATAACGTAATACAATCCAGGTGTGGTGACACACGCCTATAATACTAACATTTTGGGAGGCCAAGGTGGGTGGATCGCTTGAGTTCAGGAGTTTGAGACCAGCCTGGACAACATGGCAAAACCCTGTCTCTATAAAATAATAAGAAGAAGAATGTAATACAATACAAAGACATGGTGATGAGCAGAATTCTGAGATGTCCCCAAACCCCCAACCCCTGCTTAATCGCTCCCTGTGGCCACAGATAGGACCTGTAACCATTAAGGGTTAGTCACTCCTTTGATTAGGTTGTGTTAAGTGACAAAGGTAGTAGGATGGTTACTCTAGTGATTATTCAACATTATATAAGAGTCTGTCTTGGCAGACTGGAGAAAGATCATCCTGCCTGCTCAGAAAAGGAAGCTGCCAGGTTTTGAGAAATCCACACAACTAGGACCTGAGAAAAGCCCCAAAGAGTTCAGAGTAAACTTCAGCCCATATCCAGCAAGAAAATGGAAAATTTAATTCCATAACTGCAAGCAATTAAATTCTGCCAATCTGGATGAACCTGGAAAAAAGCCCTGAGCTCTGGATAAGAATGCAGCAGACTGACACCCTGGTTTTGGCTTTGTGAGGCCCTGAGCAGAGAGTCAAGATAGGGCATGTCCAGGCTTCTGAACTACAGAATTGTGAGCTAACAAAGGGGTGTTGTTTTAAGCCACTAAGTCTGCAGTAGCCTATTACACAACAATAATAACTGATACAGATATCTACATAGGTTTTGGCCTGAGCAAATGGATGGATGGAGCGATGATTAGCCAAGATGGGGAAGAGTGCAGGAGATGGCCTGGTGCACATTTTCTCATCTAATGGGGGAGATAAAAGGGAACTTAGGAGAGATGACATAGAATCCTCATGGAACTGGAGGAGACAATGAGGAACAATAAGTATTGTAGAATTCTACCCATAAAAGCTTTCAGAAAGACTCTCGTCTAAGTCTTTCTTCACTGCTCACTCAAAAATTGATTCGCAACTAAATAATGGATGTGTTTTCTCAAGCAAATGGAAATGTACTTAAATGGAATGTAGAATTGGTGCTGCTTTTTTCTTAATCCTGAAGCAAATATACTTCTCCTTGCACAGAATTAGTTTCCTCTAATATGCTCTCAGTAAGGATCTTTTTGTATTTTAGAAAACCTAAGCTTGTTGTATGCTGCTAACACTTGATGGCAACCAACCTAATATTGGCCAAAGGATAAATGCTTCCTATCAGTGGTCTCAGAATTATCTACAGGTTCAAACGGTGGCTTTCTCATCCTGCCAGACACAAATCTACACTCCTGTAATCTTCCTGAAATGACAAATCACTACTCCTACCGAAAATATATTGAAAATATCCTTCACTATCCATTTACAGCCATCAAAAGACAGCTGCTCATCTGGTATTGTGTAATACAGAATTTAATCTTGCCCAAAGAGAGGTCTGACCTTTGTCCTTGGATCCTGGGAGACAATCTCTGAACCCTTAGAATGTTCTGCCTGACAGGACTGTCTTAGTTTAGCTAAGAGCCTTGGGCCATCCCAGATCATCTAGCAATGGGATTTATAGTAGAAGTTTTGGGTTACACAGTATCAGCTCTGCCTCCAGAGGGGCTGGAGATTGAGTTAGCCAACCATTCTATGTGTCTGAAACCCAACTGAAAACTCTGGTCACCACAGCTCAGTGTTAAATAGTGCCATGTGACAACAGACACATAGTTGGCAATACTAACTGAGTATTGTTACACATCATTCCAGGTGCAGTTAACACTGGGAGAGGACGACTAGATGCTCAACGTTTTGAATTCTCCTATTCTCTGCCCCATGCATCTCTTCCTTTGGCTGATTTTGGTATATATTCTTTTGCTGCAATAAACTGTAACCATGAGGATAATGGCTGTTAGTGAGTTCTGCGAGTGAGTCTAGCAAATTATCAAGCCCGAGAGTAGCCTCATAGACACTCATTCTTGCAGCTGGTGTCAGAAGTGAGGGTGGTCGTGGGAACCCCCAAACTTGCAGTTGGTGTCAGAAGTGATTTCGTGGACTGTTTTCCCAACTGCAAGTATGAAAACATAAACCACAAATTATAAGCAGAGAAAATCGTTTATAAGGAAGAGTAAATGAATAATATTATCTGGGAATACTCCCTTGGGAGGGATCAAAAACTCTTGCTATTTTCATTTAGAACTAATCTTGTAAAGAAATCAGGCTTTGACTAAGCCTATAAAAACATTTAAGTCAATGTTTGTATACAGTGAATTCTTATAACACTTTTTTATTTCTAAAACCTGAAATGCAAACAATTGCAAATAATAGATGAATTGATGAGGATGTAAACAACACCTTCTGAAGCTAGATATTTGACCAGTGTCTCAATTTCTAAAGCCCAGCCATCTGAGACACAAAAGGTGAGCTATATTTTGACTAGCTTTCTTCTTAAGAAGCAAACAACTTGTGACACATTGTATAGTGCAAAAGAACTATTTGAGTGGATCTTTTTGCTCTTCATGTCAATTTTGCTAGTATGGTCTCCATTCCTAGTCATTATATACCCAGAGAAGTGCATTTGTTCTTACTGTTTTCAAGATGTAGAATAAAATACCACAAGAAAAGATGCTTTCTGGGGTCTTCTAACTCCGAGGATGATTCTAAAGTCACTCAATAACCATCTTCAAAGATTCCAGCAGGGTTGAAATGTTATGGTCAATAGAGAAAAATGGGGAGCATTGCTGAACTAAACCCACAGGCTTGGTAGGAATGTGAACCTCTCGATATTGTCAATGTAGAGTAAGATCCAAAAAGCACACGATGAAAGTCTTTGATGTTCCTTTTTATGTTTCAAAACAATGAAAGGCCTGGAGCAAGAAAGGGTGCCTTTCATAAGTCAGGAGAAGAGATATGAGAAATGTGAAGAAACAATCTCAAAAGACAGAGGGGGGAGGCAAAAATCAATGCTAACTTTGTAGTTATCTTCATTTCTGTCAGTTCTACTTCACTCTCCAACTTGCTATCTGACAGCCAAAGATAAAGGTGAAAATATTGTTTTAGCAATCCATAAATAGTGTATGGGGGGGAATTGTACGTTTAATTAAGAACCAATACTGCGATCACAAGTACTAGTGTTTTGAACTGTTCATGGTGCCAACTGAACTCCTGGTATGAAGGAGAGGTCTACACATGGCAATATATTTGTGAAAGCAGAACGAATATTAGTAAAAATATATAGATCTTATTTAGACCATACTATTATTCTTACTAATGATATAAACTAGATTGGACTTTGCAGATTGTTTTCCTTTATGAATACGAGTTTAAATTTCACTGTGATATCTGGGTTTTAAAATAAAAACAGGAAACTAGTTAATGAGATATAAATGAGTTCTCAAATTAAGTGATTCCAACCCAACTCCCTTCTTTCTTTGTTTTGTGTTTTGAGAAAAGGTCTTGCTCTTTTGCCCAGGCTGGAGTGCAGTGGCAGGATCTCACTTCACTGCAGCCTCAACCTCCCAGACTCAAGCGATCCTTCTGTGTCATCCTCAGCCTCCTGAGTAGCTGAGACCACAGGCATGTGCCACCACACCCGGCTAATTTTTTGTATTTTCAGTAGAGAGTGGCTCTCACTACATTGTCCAGGCTGGTCTTGAACTCCTGAGCTCAAGAGATCCTCTCACCTCAGCCTTCCTAAGTGCTGAGATTACAGGACTGAGCCACTGCATGCAACCTCCTCTTCACTTTCCAATAGCATTTTCAGCCATGATATCCAGGTGATTATTTCACTCTTTAACCCTGCCAAGTGAAAATCTTAGTAAGGTCTCAGGGTCTCAGGAAAAAACCTTAAACCCACAGCAAGTTCACAGACTAATTCTTTAAAACTAGGAACATGAGGAGTCAAAATACATGTTAAAAATACAGAATTCAGATAGATACTACCCAAGAGGAAAAAATGATAAGCACTGCTAGCCTTGAGAAATAAAGTGATCAGGAACAGATAAATCTGGGCTAAAAATGAATAAAGGGAATTTCTGGTTTAATTTTTTTTTGATGGAGTCTTGCTCTGTTGCCCAGGCTGGAGTGCAATGGCACAATCTCGGCTCACTGCCATCTCCACCTCCCGGGGTTCAAGTGATTCTCCTGCCTCAGCCTCCTGAGTAACTGGGATCACAGGCGCGTGCCACCACACCTGGCTAATTTTTGTATTTTTAGTAGAGACGGGGTTTCACCATGTTGGTCAGGCTGGTCTCGAACTCCTGACCTCGTGATCCACCCACCTTGGCCTCCCAAAGTGCTGGCATTACAGGCATGAGCCACCACACCCAGCCTGGTTTAAATTTTAATGCTTACCACATTTCTTACTAAAATACTGAGAAAGATATACTTATGGTAGAAATGTAAACTAATATTTTCTGGAGGGCAACATTGCATATTCCATCATGAACTTAAAATAGACTGGTCATTGGTTCCAGATATTCTACTTCTAGGAATTTTTCTAAAGAAATAATTAGAGTAGCCTGGTACAGTGGTTCATGTCTATGATTCCAACAGTTTGGGTGGCTAAGGTGGGAGGATTCCTTGATCCCAGGAGTTCAAGACAAATCTAGGCAACATAGAGAAACCCCATCTCTACAAAAAAAAAAAAAATTAATTAGCCAGGTATAGTGGTACACACCTATGGTCCCACCTACTCAGGAGGCTAAGGTGAGAGGATCACTTAAGCCCAGGAGGTCAAGGCTGCAGTGAGTGTTGACTGCGCCACTTCACTCCAGTTTTGATGACAGAAAGAGAGTCTGTCTCAAAAAAAAAAAAAAAAAAAGAAAGAAAAAAGAAATAATTAGACTGGTTTTCTAAAAAGAGCAATATGGCCAGGTGCTGTGGCTCATGCCTGTAATCCTAGCACTTTGGGAGGCCGAGGCGGGTGGATCATGAGGTCAGGAGTTCGAGACCAGCCTGGCCAATATGGTGAAACCCTGTCTCTACTAAAAATACAAAAAGTAGCTGGGTGTGGTGGCATGCACCTGTAATCCAGCTACTCAGGAGGCTGAGGCAGGAGATACGCTTGATCCTGGGAGACAGAGGTTTCAGCGAGCCGAGATCATACCACTACACTCCAGCCTGGGCAGAAGAGTGAGACTCTGTCTCAAAAAAAAAAAAAAAAAGAGTAACATATACAAGAATGTACATAGCAATGTCATTATTCAAGTGAAAAATTAGAAGAAAATAATGCCAAAAAAGGAGATGTAGGCTAAATATAATATGGTACCTACATAATTGAATATGTTGGAGCAAAATGGTAATATAGTTGTAAGAGGATATTTGAATGCACGAAAACATATTCACAATACAGCCAGTGAATAAAAGCAAGTGTTTAGTAAAAGAATGTTGTGGTTGAAAACTCAGACTTTCCCACCAGACAAGCTAAGTTCAAATCTTCCATGCTTACTGGCAATGTAGCTTTGAGAAAGTTTACAGTTCCCCGGTAGTAAAAGGGCGATAATAGTAGTACTTACTTCATTGGGTTGTTTGGAAGACTAAATGATACAATGCATGTACAGTGGTTAGAAAAGTACCCAATACATAGTAAGGGCTCAATTAATGTTAGCTACCATTCTTATCAAAAATATCACCAGGCAAGAATTTTGTTAGAAGAGGGATGGGGAACTGGCAGTGGTAAACTACAATGTGAGCATGCAGCCCAGTGAAATATTCTGAGGATTCCTTTGTTTGCAAGTACAGAAAACTTAAGTCAAATGGCTTTAAACAATAAAGATGAGAAAATGACTATTGTAACTTGAAAAAGCTAAAGATGGTATGCATTTCAGGGTTAGGTAATGCAGTGGTTTGATTCAATGGAATGCAAGCTTCAGGTATTTTTGTATCTCTAGCTCATAGAAGAGTGTCTGATGCACAATAGGTACTGAATAAATATTTTTGTATAAATTAAAGTAGGATCCCATTTTCTGCTTAAACTACCATCCTTCTTCCTACTGTCGTGGTGTCAAACTTGCCGAAGCAATACTAGATGTAACATCTTTGGACTACACTATCCAGAAAGACAGAAAGGGAGAGTCTTACTTCATAACTCTCAAAGAAGAGCAATAAATTTATCCTCTGAATGAAAAGATGAAGATCTCTGACTGCAGAACATACAAGGAGTCGTGAAGTTTCATAGTAGATTTATTCAAAGTGTCAAAGATCTGGACCTGTGGATTGGATTGTTTCATGTAGTCAAACTCAGTAATGTTAGCTGACATACACGTATTGTATGTCACTGAGAATTTCACTAAGACTAGGAAGAAATTAATTTTGTCTTAGCTATGTATTTGAAAAGAGGTTTCAATCACCTCCAAAAGGACAAAGGTGTTACAAAGCAAACCATTCACATAGACTAAGAAAATGGTGAATAAAATAAAATAATGAATAGTGAATAAAATAATCAAATAGAAAAATGAATTTTAAATAACTGTTGAAAATAATGCAATAATGGCCAAGTGTGATGGCTCATGCTTACAATCCCAGCATTTTTGGAAGCCAGGATGGGAGAATCGCTTGAGGCCAAGAGTTAAAGACCAGCTTGGACAACACAATGGGAGCCCATCTTTAACAACAACAAAACAATGAATCAGCTGGGCCTGATGGTGAGTGCCTATACTCCTAGCTACTCAGCAGGCTGGGGAGGAAGGATCACTTAAGCCCAGGAGTATGACGTTTTAGTGAGTTATGATTGTACCACTACATTCTAGCCTAGGTGACAAAGTGAGACCCTGACCCTGACTCAAAAAATAAAAATTAAAAAAGAAAATACTACAGTATGATTTTTGCTTCCAGCCATGATGATGTACCAGTACCAGACTAGGCTTCCGACCATAAACATCTAGAAATCTAGACAAAATAGATGTAACAACTACTTTCAGACATTGAACAACAGGCAACGTAGGACTAACCAGGCAAAGAATGGCTTCTAGGAAAAAACTACAGGGAAGCTGGAAGCTGAACAACTTCCTCAGGCAGTACAGGAGGTATCTGAGTTCTGACAACCTAGAATGAAGAGTTACCACTGAACATTTGGAGCAGTCATAGAGACTCTGTTATGCCCAGACCGTTAGTTCCCCAAAGAAGACCACCAGAGTCCAGAGTCAAAGCCAAGCGGCAAGGATCTTTACTACAAGTTCGAACCTGGTCCCTCCATTCCACAGCATACAAGAGGGCCCTGAACAATGCGAGTGTTTGCTTTTTATAGCCTGAAAGTTACAGGAGAACAAAGGAATTCTTTTGGTTCCCGCTCTTTCAGTAAAACTTTGAACGGCTGTCCCCTTATCGGAGACTTCCCTGGTGGTGTTTGTACTGGGCTCAGGAAGTTTGAGAGATATATGGCGATATGTGGTGGGATGGGAGGATGGGATGTGTTTGTACTGGGCTTGTTTGTTTTGAGCCCGGGGCTGAGGAATGTGCCCGGCTCCTTTCAACTCCAAAATGTGTGCACCTTAGGAGTAAGGCTTAATAGCCATGGAGTAAAGGTTACTCTGGATCCACTCAAAAGAAACTTGAAAACACCTCCCAAAAGTATGAAAATGATCCAGAAAGTAAATTACCCTCCCAACACAGAAAAACTCCAAAATCTTTAAAGGAATGGAGGGAAAATATCCAGACACTCAAAAATGTCCAGCATTCAAATGAAGATTATGCCGCATACAAAATGGCAGGAAAATGCTTCTGATATCCAAGAGAAATATCAGTTAATTGGAATGGACAAAGAAAACATGGAAATGATTGAACTAGCAAGCAGGGACTTCATTAACAGTTACTGTAAATATATACAAAGACTTAAACATACACATGAAGAAAAGGAGGCTGATACATGAATGTTCATAGCAGTTTTATTCATAATGGTTGCAAACTAGAAAAAACTCAAGAGTCCAATCAACAGGAGAATTGTCTTAGACTCCTCAGACTGATAAAACAAAATATTATAGGTTGGGTGAAAAAAACTTAGACATTTATGTCTCCCAGTTCTGGAGGCTGGGAAGTCCAAGATCAGGGTGCCAGCATGGTCAGGCTCTTGATAAGGGTCCTCTTCCTGACTTACAGACAGCCACAGTGTGTGTTTTGGGGGTGTGGGCAGTGGAGAAAGAGAGAGAGATTGAGAGTGCTCTGCTCTCTTTCTGTTCTTAGAAGCACACTAAACCCCACCATGGGAGCCCCATCCTCATTGTCTCATCTAAACCTAATCACCTCCCAAAGGCCTCACCTCCAAATACCATCATAATGGGGATTAGGGATTCAGTTATGAATTCTGGGGGTACACAAACATTCAGTCAATACAAGAATGGATACACGCAGCGTGTTATACTTATACAATGGAATATTACTAAGTGACAAAAAGAAGCAAACTATTGATAGGCATAACAATACTAATGAATTTTAATGATGTTAAGCTGAGCAAAAGAAGCTAGGAAGAAAAGTACATAGCAGATGGCTCTGGTCTTATGAAACTGTTGAACAGCCAGAACTAATCTGTAATGATAGAAATCATATCCGTGGTTACATGAGAATGATGTTGGAGTAACTGACCACAAAAAAAAGTATAGGAAACTTTTTGAGGAAGTGAAAATATTCCTTATCTTGATTGTGGTGGTGAATATATGGATATATACAAAGGGCATTGAAGTGTTCATTTAAAACGGGTGTATATTAATAAATGTAAATGATACCTCACTAAAGTTGATTTTTAAAATACTGCAATGAAAATGAAAGGAAAGGTCACCTTAAAAATGTACAAGGATAACAAATATCTGAAAATGATTTGCTAAAGAAAGGAGAAATTTCCATTAGTTTGCCATACTTATTAGAAGAATGCATGACTTCTATGAAACAGAAGTAGAAAGCCAAGATACAAAGAAAAAAAAAGACTAGGAATAAAAGACTAATATGCATAGAAAAGAGAGAAAAAAGACTCAAGGTAGGATAATTTTCAAAAAGATAAAATCACAATAGTAGGATTTAAATGCAAATTGATTCAATGAAGTATAAGATTAAACTTGGTAAAATCTAATCAAACAGAAATAATTTGATAAATTTTTCAAAATGCAGTACAAAAAAACCAAAGTGACCAAAAAAAAAAAAAAAAAGGATGAAGATTACGGGTAAGAAGAAAGGAAAGAGAGCTTGAACCTAAGAGTCACAGTTATTCTCAGGAAGACACTCCAACTAGAGAAGAAGCAAACATCTAGAGCTTAATTGAAAACCACACAGAAACTGTCAAGAAAGCTTAGTGTATAAAGCTTATCACAAACTCTTCAAAATCACTGAAAGATAACCCACATAAACACATATCCTGGAAAAATATATAGTATTTTCACTAAACAGATAAGCCTTTAAACACCCAGATATTTTTTTTAAGTTTAACAACAAAATAAATAAAAATCAGACTCTTGATAAACTCTAAAATGCTAAAAAGACAAAAAAATACATTTATGCTTTTAAGGAAAAATATCACGTCCCTCAAATTCTGATATCAGCTAAATGGCAAATTTGTATGAATAAACAGAAAGATATTTTAAAATATGTATTACACAAAGATTCTTTACCTTCTAGGGAGGATGTGTTACTTGTCCACTTGTCCAAAGACCAGTGCTCCCATCTAGAGCTAGAAAATTTTCTAGCTCTAGACGGAATACAAAAATTTTCTTTTGAAAAAGACAAGAGTTGGCCAGGTGCGGTGGCTCACGCCTGTAATCCCAGCACTTTGGGAGGCCGAGGCGGGTGGATCACGAGGTCAGGAGATCGAGACCATCCTGACTAACACGGTGAAACCCCGTCTCTACTAAAAATACTAAAAATTAGCCGGGCGTGGTGGCGGGCGCCTGTAGTCCCAGCTACTCGGGAGGCTGAGGCAGGAGAATGGCGTGAACCCAGGAGGCGGAGCTTGCAGTGAGCTGAGATCGCGCCACTGCACTCCAGCCTGGGCAACAGAGCGAGACTCCGCCTCAAAAAAAAAAAAAAAAAAAAAAAAGACAAGAGTTGCTAAGGCAACAAGAACAAAATGGACTAATACTTTATAAGGGAAGAAACAGAGAGGTGAACTGGCCTCTGCAGTTGCTTTTCTCCTGGAGGTATTGATGAATTTGAATATGGGCAAGAAGCTAAGAGTCTAGGGCAAAATCCAGGGCAACAGCTGGAAGAGGGCTGCAGCAGGAGTAAAGGGAATCAGAAGAGTTTTGGTGGAGAATTATAAGGTTTCAAGCACATGACAGATTATTTTCCCCAAAACATGTATTGAAAACTGGAACCCGTATGTGGCAAAAGGCAAAAACATAACTGGGAAGACCCTGCAAAACAAAACAGAGCTCTGTTGTCAGTCTCACATGACAAAGATTAGAATTTGATACCCATAAAAAAGAGCATTCCCAAAACACACCAACATCCTAGATGAAACTACACAAGGTCAGTCTTGAGCCAGAGGTCATCCCTCATGCAGCCATGATTCAGCACAGTTCCTTACTGAAGTAAGCCAACTGACCACCACTCTGCCAAGAGGGGAAAGTGAGCCTTCTCAGGAATCTAGAGTTTCTATATTTTTTAAATAAATAATGTCTGGCATTTATTCAAATATTCCTTCACATGTCAAAAAATAACAAAAGAAAATAAATAACCAATAGAAACAGACCCTTAGGTGATCCCAATTTTAGTCTTAACTAACAAGGATTTTAAAATAACCACAATTCAATTAATGTTCAATTAATATGAAAATGAAGAATATGCATAAAGAATTGAAAGGCTAGGTAATTTCATCGGTATATTCAAAATGGTGAAAACAGGATCAAATGGAAATTCCAGAACTAAAAAAAAAAACCTAAAATTAAGAACTAACTAGTTGGGTTCAATAACACATTAGACACAGCATCCATCACCTGGAAAACAGGTAACAGAAAACAATCAAACTGAAGCAGAGAGAGGAAAAAAAAGAATTGAAAACACAGAAAAAAGCATTAGAGACAGGTAGGATTTAGGGAGAAGATCTAATAAACAAGCAAGTGAAGTTACAGAAGAAAAAGAGAAGGAAAATGGGGTAAGAGAGATGTGAACAAATACTGGCAAAGGGTTTCTCAAAACTGATAAAACACTTCTGATCACTCATAACTTCCTGACAAATTGACCCTTTTAGCTCTATAAAGTCCCTCTCCTTGTCTCTAGTACCTTTTTTTGTTTTAAAGTCTATTTTGTCGGATATTAGTATAGCCCTTCCACCTTTCTTATGGTTGCCATTTGCATAATATGTTTTCTATCCTTTTACTTTCATTCTATTTGTGTTTTTGAATCAAAATTATTTCCTTCAGACAGCATACAGTTGGATCTTATTTTTTATCCAATCTAATCATTTGTGCATTTTGATTGTATATTCTATTAGCATTAATGTTATTATTGATATAGATTTACATTCACCATTACACTTATTGTTTTCCATAAATTTCATGGTTTTTTATTCCTCTAATCCTTTCTTACTGTTTTCTTTTGAATTGAGTGAATATTTACTACTAATGCATTTAAATTTCTTTAACAATTTTTTTACTTTTCTTGAGTCATTTCCTTAGTGTCTTTTGTAGGGCCTACCAACACATCTTAACTAACCAGAATCAGCTTCAGATTGATACCATTTTGATTCCAGTGAAATACAGATATGTTATTCCTATATAGTTCCATTCCCTTTTCCTAGTTATTGTAGTACTATTGTTGTATATCTGTCAATATTACCAACCCAATAATACATTGTTAAAATTCTTCCTTTATATGATTTTAGGTCTTTTTAAAGAGCAGAGAAAAGAAAGGGGAGCAAATATATATTTGTAGCTTTTGTTGTATTAACCTTCCCATTTATCATTTCTGGTTTCCTTCATTTATACTTCGATCAAGTAACCATCTGGAATCATTTTCCTAGCACACCATTGTTCCCACTCACCTACTTGTGCTGTTATTGACAAACATAACACATTCCTATATGTTATAGGCAAAGCAATACATTATCTACATTTTTTTACAATTGCTTTTTAAGTTAGGTAACATAACAAAAGAGAACAAATATGCATTTATACTGTAATTTAATTAACCTCTTTTCCTTTACTGGTGCTCTCTAGTGTGGTTGTGTGTGTGTGTGTGTGTGTGTTTGTGTTTACATTCAAAATATTTGGAGAATTCTATGCCTGCAAGCCTCAATTTCCAGTAAGCCTTTATTGCCAGCCAAAAGAACACTGATTCCTCATTGCAATATAACTCTACATACGTCATTTTAAAAATGAGAGAATTTCCTTTCATCAATGTCCCTAAACCTTTACTAAGAAGCGTATCTAAACATGCCCCAGGGATACTATTACAAAATCAAAATCAAGCCCAGGAGGAACTTGCTTGCTTAACACACACGCACACACGCATGCACACATACACACACAGTGCAAGGCCTCACCTGTTTATGCTGGCAAAACATATGGGGAATATATATGTGAATGGATTTAGACAGTATTGGACAAGGAGGGGAGAATATATTACATAAGACTATTTATTGACATAGATTTCACCACTGACACTCTACATTCTTTGTAACAGCTTGAGCAGATCCCTATGGGACAGGGAGACCAGTAGAACATGATGCAGTGAAATTGTTTCCTTGATTTTAAAGAAAATGGGAAGATCTGATGGTGACAGAGGCCACATGGGGCACTTAAATGCCAGAGGCATGGTCATAATATCAGGACACAAGATCAAGGGAATAACCTGGTGAAGATGTCTGGTATTTAGAGAAGTAAAGCAGACTGTCAAAATTTAAGCAGCTTTTAACCCCAATTTCAGCTACTATTCTAGAGGACCCTCAGAATGGGCCCAAAGGGAGAGAATATTTGTATCAAACGTGAATACCCAGCACAGGGATGCTTTTAATAATCAGGTAGACAAAATGACCTTCTCTATTGTCAGCCAACCCCCTCTTCCCTAGATAACACAACTGCTGTTTGCTCAACTTTCCCATTAAAAGGCCAACCTGGAGCCCCCAATATAATACCATGCCTTTGGGGGATAGCTACCTAGCCAGCTACCTAGCACAAGGTTAATTGCATTGGCAACCTTCCTTCCTGATAAAGGTGCCATTTATCTTCACTTATTATTTGGACTTTGATATGCTTTCCTTCTCAACTATGCTTCTACAAGTGCAACCATTACTGAATACCTCATATATAGTCATGACAGGCATGGTGCCTCAAAGGATATTGTTTCTGACCTACGAACTCACTTTACAGTGATGGGGAAAAAATGAATAAACCAGCTACTAGTTTTATTATGTATCCCATCATCTAAAAGCAGCTGGAGCTAGACTTATAGAACATTGCAATGAGCTGTGGAAAAATGAGTCACTCCAGCTGAAAGACAGGCCAGATTGCAGCCCTGAAGGATTCTAGGTATGTTCTCTTTCTTCTACAGTCAGAATATGGGTTCAGGAAACAATGGAGCAGAAGGGGGTGTGATACGTCTAAGAATTAAACCTGGTAATGTACTTATAAAAAACTTTACACATTCTTATAGCTGTTATCCACAAGTTTGGAAGTTTTGTTTGCAAGGAAGGAGATAACCATCCCAGTGAACTGCCACCAGACTGTCTGTATTCCCTTTACCATTGGGTGAACAGATAAAAATGCAGTGTTACAGGATTGCCTAGTAATTGACATGAATTATCAAAAAGGAAAAAAGGTTGCTCCTTCTCCATAAGGACAAAGGAAAATATGGTTAGATCCTTTCTTAACATGTTGAATGATGAGTTTTGAGTGAATGACTATGGAAGTCTCCTAGAGGCAAAATTAGCTAGGTTTCTGGGTTGTCCTGAAATTGAGCAAAGAATTAGACTGGGAGAGATCCCAGTTCACTGACGTATGGCTGAAGACAAAGGGAATATCATTCTATTCACAGCTACGCTGTACAGCATTGTAGCCACCAGCCTTATGTGGCTATTTAAATCCAAATGTAAATTAATTAAAATTAAATGCAATTAAAATATTAGTTTCTCATTTCACCAGCCACATTTTGAGTGTTTGCTGGCCACAAGTGGCTTCTGCATTGAACAGTGCAGGTACAAACTATTTGCATCATTACAAGAACTTTCACTGGGCAGCATAGATCTGCAACCACATAACCAATGGAAGCAATAAGGACCGTGACTTCTCTTCACACTTCCTTCCTTCTATGAATATATTTTAACCAAATTCTCTCTTCTTCCCTCTTTTTTTACCTCTGTATATAGCAGGGGTCCCCAATCCCTGGGCCACAGACTGATACCAGTCCAGGGCCTGTGAGGAACCAGGCTGCAAAGCAGGAGGTGAGTG
Organism: Gorilla gorilla gorilla; assembly: GCF_029281585.2. Classification (NCBI taxonomy): domain Eukaryota; kingdom Metazoa; phylum Chordata; class Mammalia; order Primates; family Hominidae; genus Gorilla; species Gorilla gorilla. The sequence continues at coordinate 89,990,672 of NC_073231.2, forward strand.
GTGGGCAAGAGAGCCAAGCATCATCTGTCTTTACAGCCTCTCCCCATCACTCACGTTACTGCCTGAGCTCCACCTTCTGTGAGATCAGTGGCAGCATTAGATTCTCATAGGACCATGAATCCTATTGTGAACTACACATGCGAGGGATCTAGGTTGTGTGCTCCTTATGAGAATCTAATGCCTGATGATCTGTCACTGTCTCCCATCACACCCAGATGGGACCATCTAGTTGAAGGAAAACAAGCTCCGGACTCCCACTGATTCTACATTATGGTGAGTTGCATAATTATTTCATTATATATTACAACACAATAATAATAGAAATAAAGCACACAATAAATGTGATGCACTTGAATCCCCTCCCACCCACATCCATGGAAAAATTGTCTTCCACAAAACCAGTCCCTGCTTCCAAAAAGACTGGGGACCTCTGGTATAGAGGTATTTCACTTTTCAGTTTTGTCATCATTTATAAAATATTGAGAAGAGATTGTAATAAAACTAGAGGAGGAATAAATATTGGGCAGAGATCTGGGACTTGGGGAAGGGTGCAAGCAAGAACTTGCCACACTTCCAAGCTGAAAAAGCCAGAAACTTGCCCTCTGAAACCCCTTTTGGCTCTGCCATGGGCTGGAGGCTTAAGCTTAGCCTTAGCCTTAGCCTTAAGCTTAAGCTTAGTGGTGTGCTCTTGTTTGGGACATTCATGTGAAACAAATGATGCTTAGTAGCAGAGACTTTTCCGAAGTCTGGCAGTGGCAGCTGTGGAGCTCAGTGTCCAGAGCAGGGGTGGGGAAGGTGGCTGAGGAAGTGTCTGGTGCCAGTGTCCAGGGAACACAAAGACCATGGAAGAACAGAGGCAATCAGATAGCTGCTGTTCCTGGGGGTGGCCTAGCCAGTCCTGCCATGCAGCCACCAGTGGGCTTCTCCCCACGTAAAACCTTCCTTCCTATCAATTCTGCGGACAGCTCCTTATCCTTCTAGAAGATTCCTTTCTGCTTAGTCTAGCCAGAATCAGTTTCTATTGTTTGCAAGTAAGAATTCTGATGGAAATTTTAATTTTTTTTAAATTTCTAATAATAGGTTAAGTATCATTTTCTAAAAACCAAAATTAAAATTTTAAGAGGAATGTTTACCTTTCAGAACATTGGAAAAGGTAAAAGCAAACAAAGCATATTACACAAAGTAAAAGACATAAATCCAGAAAACAACAAGACAGTATAAAATCTAAAAATATAAAACAAGATAACGGAGATGAGGCCAAGCATATAAGTTATGACAATACATTTAAGTTATTTCAACTCCCCATTTAAAAAAAGATTTTAAAAATCTAGACATACGCTATTTAAGCTTAAAGAGACACATTAAAATAAGAAATGTTTTGAAAGAATAAGCAAAGGCTTACCAGACAAATGAAATTTTAAAAACAGGAAGGATGGCCCCTTTGATTTCAAACAAAATTTAATGTAAGGTTAAAAAAAAAAAAAGTTTTCCATAGAAAAGAAGGTCATTTTATATTCATGAAAGGCAAAATCTACATAAAATTTATAATAGCCATGAAACTTTATGTTTCATATAAAAGCATCAAATCATGTTAAACAAAAAATAGGATTGCTATGAGAGATTGTGAAACATCTCTTTCCACATTTTATAGATCTATTAGCAGAGAAAGACAAATGGAGATAGAACTAGGAGGTGGAATAAATTTGGTAGTATGATCACAGATGTGTCCATCCATTCCTCTTCAAATCCACGCAAATAACAAGAAAAATAATTTTTAAAAAATGTACCGCCATGCTGAAAAATAGCGCCAGTCAGTGCACCAGAAATTTTAAATAATCTTGGAAAATCATACATCACTAAGAGGAGAGTGATGGGGAAAAAATGGAAGAGAAACTTTAGCCTAAAACAACTAAGAAAAATAATAAAAACAACTATTGAAGTAAAAGCAATTCTAAGTACTTCAAGTTCAGTTATTAAGGTTAAGAGCTACAAAAGAAGAAAAGGCTATTGGTCAAACAAGAAGATGACTAATTAAAGAAACTGTGTCACCAAAGGCTGTGTATACAGCCCCCTTCCTTCCTATCTGATTCTTACAGTGAGCAGCAGATAAAGGCTTCTGCCCTACGATAAACTCCAAGAACTTTTAATACACTTACAGGAAAGATCTGCCTGAGACCATTTCCTAGCACTGTGGTTAGCAATCTTGGTTGTAAATTAAAATCAACTAGGAAATTTAGAAAAATGCCAGCATCCAAGCTGCTCCCCAAATCAAATAAATTAAGATCTCAGGGTGGGGATGGGGGTGGGGGTAAGACCAAGGCTTCAGTAGTTTCTCAAGCTTCCCAGGTGATTGCAATGAGCAAACAAGGTTTAGAGCCACAGGCTTTGTAGAAATGTTGGGGCTGAAAACAGAAGAGCAAAGACCAAAGTACTGCTAAACTTCGAAGTGGACCACAAAGGAAGAAAAACGTTGAAAGGGAACAGAGGCTCTGGCTTTAGCCCCTAAGTAAAAGCAGGGAGCACAGCTCTCAGAAATGGAAGATTTGAGCCCTAGAACTTGGGGTTGACTCTTGTGTAAGAAAAGCCTGTCAATGAGAACAATTCCAGCTGCCACCATCGCTCACAATCCCCAAGAGTGATTTACGCCCGGAAGATTATGGTCTCACACAATCTACTTGGCAACAATCCCCACCTCCCCCTAGACCCCCTGAGACAGGGTTCTGTACTCAGACCACCAAGAGGCAAAAGGAGAATCTCAGATAAAAATATGGGCAACCAAACAAGAATCACACAACATTTGAGGAAAATTAATATCCACAAAAGACAGGAGCCAAATTCAACAAATAGAAGACAAAGGAAAATAAAGTTTTAAAATAAGGTAGTTAATACCCTCAGAGAAATAAGAAAAGCCTTCTATAAAAATATAACAAAAGAGATCTTAGAAATTAAACATATGGTCATATTTAAAAACTCACCTGGTAGGCTGAAGGGGAAAATGGAGCGATTAAAATCAAATTGAACTAAAGAATTCTTCATAAAACATTAAAAATCACAAAAAGAGGTGGAAAATATGAGATAAACCTTCAGTTGCATAAAAAACAGATCCACAAGTTCTACAGTAGCAGAGAGGAAATAAATATAATACACACAGATATAAAATTTTATGTGTGTGTTCATGTGTGTATCTACGTGTATGATGTGTATTATATTTACACACAGAATTATATATGTGTATTATGTTTATAGAGAGATCTCTGTATGTGTGTGTGTGTGCGTGTTTGGGTATACACACAGAAAATCTTCCAGAACTGAAAAAAAGACCCACATCTTCAGAATTAAATGCTTACTAAGTATCAAATAGTAGGAAAGAACAAGACTGCTCTCTTTTAAAAAGTTGGTGCAGCTCAGAACTACACAGATAAACAAGAGAACCTAAAAGTTTCTAGGGAAAAATTTCAAGGCTACCGAAGGAAATAGTCTTATCTTGACTTGTCACTAGCAACAGTGAAACTGATGAGGCCAAGGAGCAGTATCTTCAAGTTCTGAAGAAATAATATCCTAATAGGTAGTGACATACAATAAACAATAAACATATATGAGTAAAGTATATATAGCATGTGAATAGACGACAAGTAGCAGAGAAATAAGAAAAAAAATAGAGCAAGGGAAGGGAAATTTGGAAAAGCAGGGAGGTAAAATGGAGGGCAGTTTGCAGTATCAGAAAGGGTGGTCAAGGAAGGACTCATTGAGAAGCAAGGTTTGGGCAGACATTTGAAGGAAGTGTCAGAGAATATTAAAGAGACATACAAGGAAAAGAATTCCAAAGAGTGTATATATGTGTGTATGTGTGTGTGTATATATATATGTGTGTATTAATGAGCATTAAAAGAAAAATAATAGCAGAGAACAATGGTGAGTTTGAGGATCTGGGGGCTGATCAAAGAAAAGACAGAAAGATAGAACAAGAAGGCAATATTGCACAACGCAAGCTTTATTGGACAGGATTGCAGAAAAGGGAAAGTCCTCACAGCAGAAGACTTTCCAGAGACACCCAGAAGAAGAGGGCAAGGGAAATCCCAGGGGAGACGGGGATCAGTGAGGGGGCACATGTGTCCAGGTGGTATTGCCCAGAAGCAATACAGGGAGTCTCTTGCTCGGAGAGCTCAAAAGGGCTGCAGCAGTTTGGGGTCTTCTACAGCTACAAGGTTTGTCTTCTCTGTGGCTAGCGGATGTTAAATGCAATTGTGTAGAGGATGCAAAGCAGGTGAGCTGTAAGTGGCTGAAAATATGCTTATTTGGGCTACCTTTAAGCAATTAGCTGTGAAAGAATTTGTGTTTGGCCCTGGCAGGTTCTGAGCTAACCATCCTACTGTGCTGTGAATAAGCAAACAATGGAGGGGCCAATAAACAGGGGCCATTTTTCACTCATTTCTATGGCAAATATTCCTTTCAAAGTCTTAAGTTATGAAAATTAAAGCATATGATACTACCCAGTAATCTAGAACCAAACAAAATGGACTGTATTCATACATGTTATATAAATCCATTATCATAGGAAAGAAACACTATACCTCAAAACAGCTTTTTCTTTATATTCCTGTAATAATTTTATACATGTCCATATATTAGTTTGTATCACTCTGCATTTTAACTACAGTATTGGTTGATATGTCTTTATTTCCTACTATACTGTTAACACTTTAAAAACAGCAACTTTTTCTGGCTCTTCTTAGTGCCCCAAGAACCTAGAATGAGTTTCCGGTACATAATGGACACTCAATTAATATTTCTTAAGGGTGAATGAAGGAAAATAAAGAATAGAATTATATGATACCCTCAAGTCCTGACTTGACCACTACACAATCTATGCATGTAACAAAATTGCATTTGTACCCCATACATTTAAACAAATTTTTTAAATGAATAGAATTATAACATCTCTCCAAGTCCACAAAGAAATCAAGAATAATTCTATGTAATCCATATTTATTTTCAGGTTGTATATCCATTTTTAGCTTTATTGTTCTAACACATAAAAACAATCTTCACTCATATGTCAAATCAGTGAATAAACTAGCAACTCACCCATATTTTTAAAACATAATTTAATTATTAAGAAATATTCATTAATTCCATCCCAGTTATTTTTGTGGATGGCTGAATCCCTAAATGGAATAATATTAGTTTATAACTTAAAATGACCTGGGTTGCAATTTTAAAACTACTCACTAAAAGTGGTTTAAATATTGGAAATTTATGATCCCACACAAGTAGGAGTCTAAAGGCAACTGGCTCAAGTTTGTCTAATTGACTGCTCAACATATCTGGGCTCTAGTTTTGCTTCTCTATAATGTTTTCGCTTTTTTTTTGTGGTACAAGGTGGCAGCCATACTTCTGAGCATCATGTCCTTATACAATAACGCTCAGTGACAGAAAGGGAGGTAGAATTTCTCCATGGGTCGCTCTCTTTGTTAGGGCAAAATAGTTCTCCCAGAAGGCCCCCTTATGTCTTGTTGGCTAGAACCTGGTGCTGTTTCCACTTCAAAGCAATCACCCACACAAGGAACCTGACTTCTTCCATCAAAAAGTTGGTGGGCCCAGACACGGTGGCCCAAGCCGGTAATCCCAACATTTTGGGAGGCCAAAGTGGGAGGATCACTTAAGCCCAGGAGTTCAAGACCAGCCTGTGCAATATAGCAGGATTTCATCTCTACAAAAGTAGAAAAACTTAGTCAGGCACCCTGGCTTATTCCTGCAGTCCCACACTTGGGGAAGCCAAAGTGGGAGAATTACTTGAGCCTAGGAGTTCAAGACCAGCCTGTGCAATATAGCAGGATCTCATCTCTACAAAAAAATAGAAAAACTTAGCCAGGCATGGTGGCTCATGCCTGTAGTCCCAGCTACAAGGATCACTTGAGTCCAGGAAGTGAGGCTTCAGTGAGCTATGATTGTACCACAGCACACCAGCCTGGGTAACAAAGCAAAACTCTGATTCAAAAAAAAAAAAAAAAAAATCATGGAGAAGAGGAAAGAATTAGTGGCTCCAGTTCTACTAAGAGGTACTAAGATGATGCATTTGGAAATGCAGGGAGGTAAAACGGAGGGCAGTTTGCGGTATCAGAAAGGGTGGCAAAAATCCTTGGACAGAATACATAAAAGTGAGCATCTGGAGGCTGATTAGTAAATAATAGCAGGCATATTTGGGAAGAAAATCAAATCCTGAAAGTAACCCAGAGGGCAATGAATTTCCTGACATCTTTTCATTCCATATCTTCCAGCTTAGACTGCAGGGCAATGCAAATCCAGGAACTGCACAGCAATTGTGGGCAGAAAAAGTTCCCAGAGAAATCCTCTGTTTCTAACCAGAAAATCTGAAAGAAGGGCCCCCGTAGGATGGAGGATCTATGGGCAAATCCTCATTTTTTTTTCCTCTTTTTGTTCTCCCTGCACTACACTGAAGCAAGTCCCAGTCGTGAAGCTGCATTCTCAAGGCAGCAACATAGGCAGATACAGCACTAGGCACACAGCAATGTTAGGCATGAAACTGAAAGAAAGTACTTCTCTCTGACCCGAATAACTAAGCAAAGAGGTCCCTGTGGTCCTGTGTTCTCCTAAAAATTTTATAGTCTTACAGTGAATATTTAGAGCTATGAGTCAATTAATTTTTGGTATGAGGGATAAAGTTGAGGATGCATGTCTCTTTTTGCATGTGAATGACAGATTGTTCCAACACCATGTGTTGAAAAGACCATCTTTTCTCCATTGAATTACTTTACACTTTTATCAAAAATCAAATTACTGTATTTGTGAAGGTCTATTTATGGGGTATCTTTTCTGTTCCATTGATCTATGTGTCTATCCCATTGCCTTGATTACTGTTGCTTTATAGTAAGTCTTAAAATCTAGTAATGAGATTCCTCTAACTGTATTCTTTTTCTAAGTTGTTTTAGCTATTCTAGTTCCATTGCTTTTGCATATAAACTTTAGAATCAGCTTGTCTTTATTTACAAGAAAAAACTTGCTGGGATTTTGATTGGTGTTGCATTAAGTCTATAGATCAGTTGAGGGAGAATTGACATCTTTACTCTCTTAAGTCTTCTAATCCATGAATACCATGTGTCGCTCCATTTATTTGTCTTCTTTGATTTCTTTCATCAGCGTTTTGTGGGTTTCAGCATGCAGATCTTATGCATGTTTTCTCAGATTTATACCTAAGTATTTCATTTTTTGGAGCTATAGTAAATGATATCATTTTCAGATTGTGGTTTCCAATTGATTGTTACCAGTTTATGGAAAAACAGTTGGTTTTGGGTATTGGCCTGTGTCCTGCAATTTTGATAAACCTACTTTTCATTCTAGAAGCCTTTTTCTAAATTCCTAGATTTTATAAGTGTTCATGTTATCTGCAAATAGGGGCAGTTTTTTTTTCTTCTTCCAACCTCTATGCCTTTTATTTCTTCTTATTGCTTCAGTGGACTGGTTAAGACATCTAGTGCTGTAAATTATAGGACTCGGGAGACTGGCGTTCCTGCTTTGTTCTTGATTTCAGAGAGTAAGAATTCAGTCTTTCAGCATTAAAAATGATGTTAGCTATACAGTTTTTTTATATGCCCTTTATCAGGCTGAGGAAGTTCCTTCTGTTAGTAGTGTGCTGACACTTTTCATCATGAATGGCTAGTGAATTTTTCAAATGCTTTTTCTGCATCTGTCGATATGATCAAGTGGCTTTTCTTTACATCATTAATATGATGAGTTACATTGACTGAATTTTTTTAGTATTGAACCAGCATGGCATGCCCATGTAAGCCTCACTTCAGTGTGTAGTGTTTTTTTGTTTATTGTTTTTGTTTTTGAGATGGAGTCTCACTATGTCACCCAGGCTGAAGGGCAGTGGTGCTATCTCAGCTCACTGCAACCTCTGCCTCCCAGTTTCAAGTGATTCTCCTGCCTCAGTTTCCCAAGTAGCTGGGATTACAGGCACACCACCATACCCAGCTAATTTTTGTATTTTTAGTAGAGACAGGGTTTCACCATGTTGGTCAGGCTGGTCTCAAACTCCTGGCCTCAAGCAGTTCCCCAACTTCGGCCCCCCAAAGTGCTGGGATTACAGACATGAGCCACTGCACCCAGCCTAGTATTTTTACATATTTTAATTTAAAAATATTAAAATAAAAATTTTAATATTTTTAAAATTTTTAATTTTAATTACTGCGCCCAGCCTAGTAATTTTCAACTTTTTTAATAAAAAGTTGAAAATTGCTATATTCAACTTGCCAATACAATAGTCTCCTCTTATCCATGGTTTCACTTTCTACAGTTTCAGTTACCTATGGTCAGTGGTGTTCTGGAAATATTAAATGGAAAATTCCACAAATAAACAATTCACACGTTTTAAATTGCACACCACTCTGGATAACATGACAAAATCTCGCACCGCCTGGCTCTGCCCCACCAGGAAGGTGAATCCTCCTTTTGTCCAGGGTATCCATGTGTCTGTACCCTCCCTCACACCTGTTACTCACTCAGGGTTGTCTTATTTATCAGACCAACCATCATAGTATCCAGTATTGCGATGCTTGTGTTCAAGTCATTCTTAGTTTACTTTGTAATGGCCCTAGAGCACAAGAGTAGTGATGCCAGCCATTCAGATCTACCAAAAAAGAAGCCATCAGTGCCTCCTTTAAGTGAAAAGGTGAAAGTTCTTGACTTAATATGGAAAGAGAAAAAATCGTATGCTGAAGTTACTAAGATCATATGCTGAAGTATGATGAAAACTAATTTTCCATCTGTGACTTTATCTGTTGTGAAGAAGGAACAAGAAATTCATGCATAGTATATATAGGGTTTGGTATCATCTGCAGTTCCAGGGATCCACTGAGGGTCTTGGAAAATATCCCCCACCAATAAGTGGGACTAATGTATTTTGATGTGGATAGATATGTCTATGAGGGATAATGACATGACATTTTTCTTTTGTCATGTCTTTGATTTGGTTTTAAGTTAATTCAGGTCTCATTAAATGAGGTTTATGTGGTTATTTAAATGGCTCAACTAAAATCCACCATCTTGCTGTTTTATATTTGTTCTATCTATTCTTTAGTTTCTGCTCTCCTTTTCAGGCTCTTCTTTTGTTAATTGAATGTATTTTATTATTCCATTTTATCTTCATTATTTTTTATTGGTTGTCTTAGGTTTTAAAATACACATCTTTAATTAACAAGAGCCTACCTTCAAATAACATTGTTTCCTGTGCTATGCAGGGACATCACAATAGTTAGTCCCAATTCCTCCCTCCCATTAATCGTACTATCGCTTTCATACCCTCTACTTTTATATATGCTGTAAACACACAATACAGTGTTACTGTTTTTGCTTTAGAAGTTATCTTTTAGAGCAGATTCTCTAAACTTCAGCAATATTAATATTTTGGACTGGAGAATTCTGTTTGTGTGAGTCTGTCCCATGTATAGTAGGATGTTTAGCAGCATCCCAGACCTTTACCTACTAGCATTAGTAGCACCACCCCAGCTGTGACAATCAAAAATGTCTCCAGACATTGCCAGTGTTCCTATGGGGAAGAATGGTAATGGAAAGTGATCTTCTTGGGTTCAGAACCATTGTTTTAGAGTAATTAAGAATATTTAGAAAATTAATTTTACCTTCATTATTTCCATTTTCACCACCTACTACACCTATACCTAGGCAAGTATAGCTAATATTTATTATAGTGTGAAAGAATTTTACAGAGTAAGATAACTAAAAAAGGAATAACGTAGGGGACTGAAGGTATGGTTTTTGAGGAAGAACTCTTTTCTCGTTATGTCCTTGAATTACAAACACAAAACACTAAATAGAAAAGGTTGAGGGGGTGTCAGGTACAGTGGCTCACACCTGTAATCCCAGCACTTTGGGAGGCCAAGACAGGTAGATCACTTGAGGTCAAGAGTTTGAGACCAGCCTGGCCAACATGGTGAAACCCCCCGACTCTACTGAAAATACAAAAATTAGTCAGGCGTGGTGGTGGCACCTGTAATTCCAGCTACTCAGGATGCTGAGGCACAAGGATCTCTTGAAGCCAGGAGGCAGAGGTTGCAGTTAGCCGATATCACACTCCAGCCTGGGAGACAGAGTGAAACTCTGTCAAAAAGAAAGAAAAGAAATGAAAAGAAAAGAGAAGAGAAGAGAAGACAGAAAGGAAGGGAGAGAGAGAGAGAGAGAGAAAAGAAAAGAAAAGTTGAGGGAAAGGGCTCTAGGTGAGACAGCTTTCGAGTAGTCAGTATCTTAAAGAAAGAATGAAATTTATTTCCTCGTATAGGTCTACATTGCAGTCTGATATATTATTTTTTTCTGCCTGAAGAACATCTTTTAATATTTCTCATACAGTAGGTCTGCCGAAAATGAATTCTCACCATTTTTGTGTGTCTAAGAAAATCTTTATTTACCTTGAGTTTTTAAGGTATTTTCACAAGGTGTAGAATTTTTGGTTAGCAAATGCTTTTCTTTCAGCACTTTAGAGTTGTCGCTCCATTGTCTCTGGCTTGCATAGTTTCTGACAAAAAGTTTACAGTAATTCTTTGCACCATTGTACCTTTGTTCCTCTTTATGTAATGTTTCATTTTCTCTGACTACCTTTAAGATTTTATCCGTTTTTTTGGTTTTATGCTATGCCACAGCATGTGTATGTAGGGACAGGAGTGAGTGGTTTTTGTTTTTTTTGTTCTTGCTGTTCTCTGAGACTCCTGGATCTGTGGTTTGGTTTCTGTCATTAATTTTTGAAAATTCCCAGCCATTATTTCCACAAATATTATCTTCTGAACTGTCTCCCTTTCTTCTCCTCCTTTGATTCCAATCACACATATGTTGGGAAATTCGATATTGTTCAACAGCTCTTGGATGTAACAGGAAGTTATGATGTTGGGAATACAGTTTGAACCTCCTCATCCTCCCCTACACCTGTACAATGGCAAGTATAGCTAATATTTATTATGGTGTGAAATAACTATTACACAGCACCAAAAAAAGGAGTAACATAGGAGACTGAGGGCATGGTTTTTGAGGAAGGACTTTCTCTTTTTATGTCCTTGGATGGCAAACAAAAACACTAAACAGAAAAGCTTGAGGGAAAGAGCTCCAAGTGAGACAGCTCTGGGGTAGTCAGTACCTTACTCCTGATTTCTTAGAAAGCAGAGCCTGAAGAAAGAATGAAAGGGCTGACCCTTTAGTTGGGAAATGAAAGGCTAGAAGAATGAGGGTGAGAGGAGAAAGAAGCAACACAAGGGCCAGGATGCAACCATGTCTGCCCAGCTCTCATGACTTCTTAAGAAAATGTGCAAATGAAATCTCACCTTGGAGTATTCCTTGAAAGAAAGAAGGAAGAGAGGACTCCTGTCTTTCATTTTTCTTTTATCAAGTTTTACATGCAGGGAGCTAATCACTCCTCACACACACTTCTGGATTGTGTCATTTAATCCCCTGAGTACCACTTAAAAAAGCAGGTCCTAAACTCCAGAATGTGGCCTTTCACCCACGTCCAGAAGGAGACAGGCTAATCAGCATAGCTATTACACCAACGCATAAAGAGAAAGGTAGGTGGGAGGCAATCTGAGAAGGTAGACATAGTTTGTACTCAGCATTGTCTGCTTGAAGTTTGCCTTGGCTCCATTCCTGATGGCTGCTGGCTTGGCTGACCTGTTTGGTTACTACCGCATCCTCGCAACCCATCACTGACTCAAGCCCACCTTCCCACGTAATAATCCTCCCCTAGACCTAATGTGATGTTGTCTTCCACCAGCCTCCAGTTAGAAGCAACCTATCATCTGTTACTTATTTTTTCAAGGCACTTAAAGTTGTTTCTGCTAGCCAGCCAAATTTTCTAGGAGTAAGGTTCCTGTGTTCAGGCAAGTAAAAACTATTTAGATTTCTATTCTGAATATTCGGGTTATGCACTTAATTTGACAAACATTAACTTAGCATCTACTCTCTGCCAGGAACTACTCTGCATTCTGAAGAATGCAGAAGAAACAAATTTCTTTTATCTCCAAGTCCCCTTCTGTCTCATTTCTGCTGTTTACATTTGCTCTATTTTATTGCTCCTGAGCAGGTCCAAAAGAAGAGGAGAAAATGGAAGTAAGATTCATTTCAAAGCAACAGACAGCTTTTAGGATAGTTCTAAAGAAAGATTGCAATATGCAGCTAAAACTGGTCTCTAAATTACTGCTGTTTCATTAACCCTATCTCCTATCACCCATGGGAAACAGAAAGTAGACTGCTGCACTTTGATGAGAAAGTACTCGTACAAATAATCTGAATAAACTTTATCTTCACTTTACTGTAGAAATTATGTTAGATCCAGGACTGAAGAATAAGCTAATCTGTTGATGTATCTTTAGAGAAAATAGGGTTTAAAATGTAGCTGGTTGAGAGCATCAGGAAGAATAGTTAATGGGTGCTGGGTTTAATACCTAGGTGATGGGAAGATCTGTACAGCAAACCACCATGGCACAGGTTTACCTATGTCACAAACCTGCACATCCTGCATATGTACCCCTGAGCTTATAATAAAAGTTGAAGGAAAAAAATAATTAAATAAAACTCATCCATGTGGGTGGCAGCCATGGAAGCTTCTGATTGTGGTTCTGCCCCCGCTTTATCTTGAGCTCTCCAAGGTTCTGACCTGACTCTCAACCAACAACCAGCTTCCCTGTGAGCACGTGTGTGTGTTTGTGTCCTTCTAAAAGAGTTTTTTTTTTCATTGATTTGCATGATAAAATCGATCAGTCCATTCCCTGGCTTACAGTTAATAAAATCTTCTGACAACTAAAAAAATTAAAAATTAAATAAAATGTAGCTGGTTAGTATTTGATCATTCATGTCACTGGCCTTGGTAGTAAAATGGGAAAAGTTCCCTTGTCCCCCTCGCAGGGTGTGCCACAGGGAGAGTGGCTCACTTCTCTGGTGTCCCGCTGCTCAAACCTCAAGGGGGAGCATGCAGACGGGCAGGCTGTGGGGCTCCAACCCCACAGCAGTGTCTAGGGGCGAATGTTTACAGCTCCTGAAGCCCCAGTGGGCATGTGTTACAGTGTGCTCTTTCAGTTTAGCTCTCTGTAGGCGGCTTGCGTTAGTCAGCTCAATTAGACCCTTTGCCTTATCGCAAGGACAGAGGGCTTTCTGTATCCCAGGGTTCTTGCCTTGGTGTACCAGCAGAATCAGATCACACATAGGCTTGGAGAATGAGTGCAAAGATTTTAGCGAGCGGAAGTAGCTCTCAGCAGATGGGGGAGCCAGAAGGGAGATGGAGTGGGAAGTTGGTTTTCCCCTGGAGTTGGCCACTCAGCAGTGGAGCTCTCTCCTTCGACTGCCCCAGCCAAACTTCACCACGTCCTGCTGGTCAATAGCCTGCTGGCCTGCCGGCATCTGATGATGTGCTCTTACGCCAGAGCATTCCCCTCAATGCCCAGCCACTTGTATCTTATTCTGCTGGTGTGTTCCTCTTGACATCCAGTTGCTGTGTGCTTGCTAGCTAGGGTATTGGGAGATTTTATAGGCACAGGATAGGGGTGTGGTAGGCCAGGTTGGTCTTGGGAAATGCAACATTTGGGCACAAAAACAGAAATGCCTGTCCTCACCTAGGTTCATGGGCACAGGCCCAGGGGTGGAGCCCTAGCCAGGGACCACACCCTTCCCTTCCCAGCACTTCCCTCCCCCACTCCAGTATCAGTAGGTAGTATCAAACTACCTAGATGAATGAGTTACATAGTTATTTACCAGATTCTGTAGCTATGGAAAATATAACTTGATGCTGAAAAGGGTTGTTTTATTTTATTTTCTGTGAAGCCACAAATATCTAAGATGTCTAGATTGTTTTCAGTCTAGTTGTCAAAATTCCTTCAAAGATCCATTTAACAATGGTGATTCACTTGTAAGAGTATTTTGAAGTGGAGGTGCTTGAAAGTAGTGAGACTAGATGTCAAATTAAGATGGCAGGTGGCTCACAGTTCTTGACTTTCTTGCTCACAAATTGTCTAAGAAGGTTAAAAATAAAAAGCACTACATCAAAAACTAAGAATATCAATCCATGATTTCCCACACTCTGAGAAAGAATTATATTCAGACTTCTAAGTGAGCAATGAGACCAGCAAAACAAATGGTTATCTATGTGATAATGCACAATACAAATAGTTAAAAATAAAGACACCAAAATCTTGCACTGGGCGAATGACTTGATTATTGTTACTACGTGCAAGCCAAAATACCATCAAGACTCATCACTAAGACCAAAGAAGTCTCTGTTGAGATTCGAAAACTATACCATTGAAAAGGAATTTTTTACCAGTTTTCTGACCAATGGAAATAAATTGAGAAGCATAATATATGGCTCACCTGCACTATGCCACTAAAAACCAAGGAGGCCACTTGTAAGACTACAGGCAACCTGTTTGTGGGGTTAGCAGGGATTGGTTTTATGGAACTAGTTAGACTTGCATATTAGGGTCCAGAGTTTGGGTGGGCAGGTTTCTTACCTGATAATGTCTGCCATTGATTGGTGACCAACATTCTAGATCTTCTCTTCCCCTACAGTCTGTTTCTTAGATGAGGCTAAGAGAATGGCATGCTATTCAGAGGTGATAAGAGCCAGACCCTTCTGTAAATAAAAAGGGAAAAGTTCTGTTCCTCAGTGCAACAAAGTAGAAATCTTACCCAGGGTCTGGGGACTTCAGATGCAGGAAAGAAGAGGTTTTGGAGACAATGACAGAAGAAAAATCACATCTTCTGTGCACTTAGGGACATGCTCTTGGAACACACAAAGGGCAAATATCAATAACAACAAGACTGTGTAAGTTTGCTGGTCTGGAGACATACAGAAATAAGGAGTGTTTAGAGTTAGAATATACAAGGTCATGATGTGGGACACCCCACCGCTTGCATGGAAGTTAAATCTGTAACCCTAGAAAAAGCCCACAATCAATTGAAAAATGGGAATCTAGGAACACAGGAGTTAGCAGTCTGAAAAAATAAATTGGGAAGTTGTAAATATATGAGGCAGTCAATAAAATAAGGAAAACCTCCTCAGAAAGGTCTTTATGCTTATAGTTCCCTACCAGGAACTCTAAGAGAGGAGGCAGCTTGCCTGGCAGGTAAATGAATGTTTTTCCAAAATATGTAAAGTTTGGCATCACAATGAACCTATTGATGGGAGAGTTCTCCTTCGCTTAATTTAAAAGTGGTGGAACCAGAACAACTTGACTGTTATGCTAATAAAGCTGAAACCATGAAACATTTTGGGTTGTTTTTTCCTTTTTTGTTAGCTGTTTTCTCTGCCCATCCCATTCTATAGACAATAGAAAATATTGGCTATGGTCTCTGACTGGTCACATTTAGAAAGGTTCCAGATCAGTAGTTGTCAACTTTGTTGTTTTTGTGGCACATTTTTTGAATGCTATAATTTTTGGCACTCAAAAAATACTAAAGGCAAACAAGCCAGTAATAATTATAACACAAATACTACTAGAGAAAAGCAGCATCTCACACCCTTTGGAAGCATCTAGTTACTGCACTGTCCATGAGGTCACTCTTCTATACCATGCTAGTTTTAAAAGATAACCCTCAGTATAGCCAGAACCACACTGTCAGAAAGCAAAGCCCTCACATGTTCCACTGAATGCTTAATTTTTCTTTGACACCAGTGGGCAGGGTACCACACTTTATGCCCCTTAGTTCCAAGTTGGAGCTCCTACTCTACAGCCTGTTGTGTGACCTGCTTAGCTCAGTGTTTCATCCAACAGACAGCAGCCTTTCAAGACATATTCTTGGTTCCAGCAAAAATAAGTCAAATGCTCATAGTACAACAGTGTAACACAGCACAAGGCTTAAGAATGTCTGTTCTAAGTTCATGCATTTTGCTCAAACAGAAACAAGGGTTGGGCCCAGCAAAAAAATAAAAATTAAAAAGAGAGAGAGACTTGGGGTGGTTGGCAGAGATGAGGAGCTCTAGGCATTATTCAAAAGTGCTCCTTCTTTGGTGCACTTCCTAAAGGATTCATCTTTCTATGATGTTGGCCAGGAATCAGAACTAAAGAAGACTGCTCCAGACATATCCATGAAAGAAGGAATAAAATAGGGCCCATGCTAAAGGTGGGCCCTATTTTTAGCCTAGGGCTAAGATTCTCTATGAGTATTTGAATCTAAAGGCTTAGCCTAATAGCAGGGAGAGTTTCTTTGAAAACCTGCAAGAACACTGGGTGCTGATAGAGGATGTAGGGATTCAGAATTCAAGCCAATCAATCCTCTGGATTTCCACCTTGTGAAAATAACTAGTATATTGCAGAAAACTGACAACTAAAATCCTTTGTGATAAAAATGCATGGTTTATATGCATAATAATTTTCTATATATAGGAAATTGTTCATTTATTTTTATTTCAAAAAATAAGCACAACATCCAAAGCCCCACAAATCCAAGGCTTTGACATGAAGGGGTAGTGAGAGGAGAGGTGGGCCACAGTCTTCATCTAGCAAAGGTAGAACTCAAAAGAGAACATTTCCTTCTTGAGTTGATACTTGGCAAAAACACAGCTTTTAAAATCCATTTGAAAAATTAAAAGTTAAAAACGAGGGGATTAAAAGCAGATATCTATTTTCTAAATAATATAAGATATAAATGCAGATAATTTATGGTCCAGATAGCCAAAACATTAAAAAGTGAAGAAGTAAAAATTTTTTTAGGACAAGGGAAAAGCTTACTATTTAAAGCATGTTGAAAGAAGTAAGATAAAAAAAAAAAAACCTCAACAGTATGAATCTAATTTCATTTTAAAAATATGTTGTTTATGGAAGTATATATGCGTATATTTATATACACATGTGTTTGGAAGAAAAGAAACCAACTGTTAGTCTCAAATTGGTGGAATTATGGATAAGTTTTATTTAATTTTTTCCTATTTTCTAGTAAAAGTGTGTATTGCATTTATAATTCAAAAAAAATGACTGTAGAGCTTTTAAATTAAAAACGCTATGGTCAGAACTAGTATTCAAAGGATATTGGGTAAACATAGGTTCTGCTCTGTGCTGAACTAGGATGAATACAGATTTGGTGTTATGGACTGAATGTCTGTGTCCTCTCAAAATTCATATGTTGAAACCCTAATCCCCAATGGGATGATATTTGGAGGTGGGGCTTCTGGGAGGTAATCATGGTTAGATGGGCTCATGATGGAATTAGGGCCCTTGTAAGGAGAGATCTCTCCACCACACACAGCACACAGCAAGAAGGTGGACACCTGCAAGCCAAGAGGTGGCCCCTCACCAGAACCTGACCATGCTGGCAGCTTAATCCCAGACTTCCCAGTTTCCAGAGCTGTGAGAGGTAAATATCTGCTGTTTAAACCACCTGGTCTGTGGTATTCTGTTATGGCAGCCTGAGTTGACTAAGATACTTGGCATCAGACAGTCTTATATAGAGTTCATATTGCCATCAACCACCTGGGTGGAACTTCGGATTTTACTAACTTTATCTGAAAAAATTCAGCAGTAGCCACCATGGTCTTAAGATCAACTCCATCTGAACAACTGGACTTCAAATTATCCTGAAACAGATGTGTCCAGTGGTGCCCAGAGCCATGCTCTGAGGGGGATAAAATTTGCCCCATTACACTGACATCTGCTAGAACTGTGGGTTGTCTACAAGCCTCTCACGTTGGGGGTTGCCATGCCTCTCTCTTTGCTTCTTTGCCTATGGGTTGGGTAAGCTACTCACAGGTAGCAATCATCAGCGCACTATTTTCCAGAATATAGCTTATCATGGAGTCAATATGATTTCCCGCAGATGAAGATATGGCTCTATTTTAACAAAAATAAAGCTATTTTAAAGATAACTTTAAACAGAATTTACTTTAAAATCACATGTCATAGATGAACTGAGATGTCCTGCCATATGGTTATAAAGTAAAGAAAGAGTTTTTTTGTTTTGTTTTGTTTTGTTTTTTGAGATGGAGTCTTGCTCTGTCACCCAGGCTAGAGTGCAGTGACACAATCTTGGCTCACTGCAACCTCCGCCTCCCAGGTTCAAGTGATTCTCCTGCCTCAGTCTCCCAAGTAGCTGGGACTACAGGCGCACGCCACCATGCCCAGCTAACTTTTGTATGAAAGAGTCTTTGAGTAATTCAGCCATTGGACTGAAGAGACTCCTCCAGGACCCTCTGCTTTAGAGGGCCCCACACAAAATGAATGCCAAAATACCAGGTCACTGTTTGCTTTGTTTTGTGGTTTTGGTCTTATTTAAAAATTTTTCTTTTGAAGATTCAGTAATTTATTGAGCAAAAAGAGTTTATAGGAGAGGGATGCGGCACACACCGAACTCGGACCCACAGGCCAGTGTGCTGAACTAAGAGCTGACGAGTGGGTACGGGCATTAGGGAGACACGGGGGAGAAAGGAATTGCAGCCCATGCTTGGGGAATGGCCATTCCAGATTGCTCTGAAGTGTGTGTCTGGACAGGACTATTTCTAACATGACCAAGCTTTCTTCTTCTCATTTGCTAAAAACGTGTGTTGTTTGAAAGGGGCTTAGAACTGTCTAGAAGTTCTTAATCAGAAAATTGAAATAAGGAGGAGAGAAACCTGCTCAAGGAGCACCCTAGCTCCTTGAGGTGCTTGGCTGAGTCAGTTCCCAATCCCAGATTTGGGAATCTCCAGTCCTCACTGAAAACCACAGACTTTCACCCAGCTCCACCTGCCTTTGACTCAGCACATCCAGGTGACCATGCAGACTGGCAAGCAGCAGGGCTGGTCCTGGAGGGACTCCAAGGACACCTGTGAGAAGCCCCTACCAGGCTTAGGGTGGGAACACAGTTTGGGCCACAGGCCCTTCTTGGTTTATAACTTTGAAATATTTAGACTTACGGTATATGAGACTCTACATACACTCTTGGCCTAGGCCCTGCAACTGTTAGGGTGGGCCTGGTTTTATACACAGCTTATAGAAACTAGTCTACTTTCTTTATAATTGTACTATCATGCCGTAGTAGCTTGATAAGAGCTTGAGCTTTGTAGACCTATAAGCTCCACCTTAAATCACACCCTGGGAGACTGTATTCTCCTATCAGTCACAAGACACAGCTGAGGTAAACAGACCTCTGGGCACAAGCTAGATAAGCTGACCTCCATGATCCATGCCACGTCAGAAGGGCAGTCTGAGAAAATTTCTTTCCCCCAATATTTCCTCCAACCTGTGAAAGAGTATTTTCTGTCAATCCATCTTCATATTTATGTCATGGGTATATAGCTCCCTTTGGCAAAGTGGCCTTTAAAAGCTCCATAAAAGATAATTCGTGAGAGTTGCATGTTTATTTCTTTGACAGGAGAAATTTATAAGGACTCAAACTGGGACAACAAAAATTGTTGTTTTTACATCAAGTCATGCATGATCTGGGCATCTATGTCATGACTGGTGTGAGGGACCCTGCACTGGGAGGCACAAGGCCCCAGTCCTAATACTGACTGTGTGATCTCGGACTGGCTAGGTGATCTTTAGTGTCAGTTGCTCTATCCATTTTGGACTCAGTTTCTTCAGCTATAAAGTAGAAATAATAATATACTTTCTATCTATAACACAAGGTAGAAATATGAGTTAAATAATGTAATGAAAGTGAGGGCTTATTTTATAAAAAGTGGTATAAAGTGCTTGGAATATGTGTACAGATAGATATATTACTACATATACCAGTGCAGTCCAAAAGAACTTTCTATGGCAATAGAAATGTTCTATATATGTGCTAACTTAGAATCTATTAACCACATGTTGCTAATGAGCAATTGAAATGTGACTGATACAGTTGAGGAACTGAATTTACATTTTCTTTCATATGACTTACTTTTGAGGAACTGAATTTACATTTTCTTTCATATGACTTACTTTTAATAGCTGTATTTAGCTAGTGGCTGCTGTATTGGATAGCACAGTTGTAGACCAGTGGACATTTATTGTATGGGTCTGCTTAGCATCTATTCCATATTTCTCTGGTGATAGTACTTAGGTTTCATATGAAGGGATTATCTCTCATTCATTGTGTGCAGTCTTTGTAGGACTGTCATTCATTGCTCCAGCCCACTGAACACAGGTCTTCAATGAGTCTAGAGACCCTCCACCAAGATTTTGAACTTTGTGTGATATTTTGCAGAAACAGGAAAACTAAAAAATAGAAAGTGACTGGAGCTGATTTGACCCGGAAAGGGTTGTACCTCTGAGATTCTTAATTCATACTCCCATTACCTGGTTCTCCTGGACTTCCCTAGTTCCCACCCCTCTCAAAGCCCAGTTCTTCAATGATTGCTTCTCTATAGGCCACCTCACATTGTGTCTATTAAATTAGTTCCTATTGCTTACAACCAAATACCCTAACCAATATATATGACAATATAATATCAAAATATTGGTGGTCTCAAAGCAGAGGTCAGGTGAATGCATAGAGCATATTTCACAGATCTTCCGAGATTCTTTGAGGGCGAGAAATCTCTAGACTTATTCTACTGTGCCTAAATGGAATTTTAAGATGCTTGTTTTATCTTTGAACCTGAAAAATACTCAAAGTATAAATGTTTAGAGAAGCTGGTGGGAGTGATCCATGCCCAAGTTACTCCAGATCTTCTAGCCGGCCAGGAATGGGTTAGAAATCAAGCCCCTGTATGAAACATTTTCCTCAGGGTGGGACGGAACAGAGACCCTCCATAGGGTCCCTATAGAAATTAAAAATAACATTTTAACTCATGTCCCTGAATTGTTTTGCAGAAACCCAGACCCCAACCAAATAACAATGCTGTCTCCTGGCATGTAGACCTCAGATAAGGGAGAATTGAGGACTGAACTCTGCCATTATTTTCAAATTTCATCCTGGGGGGACTGGGGAAAGTCACACTCACAGGCCAGAGCTAATACTCTTTCCTGCTGATCCCAGACTTTTAGACAAAGCTGTGCCTCCTTATCCAATTGCAAATCAGAAAATCCCTGAATCCATTTATGACCTGTGGGTTGCCACTTTGAGATGTCCCATCTTTTTAGGTCAAGCCAATATATAGCCTCCATTCATTGATTTATGACTTTGCCTGTAACCTCTGCCTCCCTGCCTTTAAAAACACCTGTAAGCCATGGAGGAGTTTGGGTCTTAAGCATGAGCTGCCTAGTTCCCCTTGCTTGGCACCCTGTGGTAAATGCCTCACTTTCTCTTCTCAGTGTTTGGCTTTGCTGTGCTGGGCAAGTGGACCCAAGTTCTGTCTGATAACAATCTCACAGAGTAGAAACTTAAATCCTTAAAAAGGTACACAAGGCCCTGTAGTTGGAATCTGGCTTACCTTATTAATCTGCAATTTCCTCTCTGAACTGAGGCCCTCCTACTCTCCTTGGGATCATGCTGCTACAGCCACATGAGCCTCCTTTGATGCTCCCCAACTTGCTAGGCATGTTCCTACCTCAGGGTCTTGTACCTGCTGTTCCTCCACCTAGAATGCTCCTCCCCAGATACCCTCAGGGTTCCCTCCTGCCCTCCCCACTTCAGTCCTCCTTGCCCAGGAGTGGGCCTTCCTTGCCCAGCTCATTTACAATGTTTTCTTTTTTATTATTTTTCTTTTTTTGAGACTGAGTCTCATTTGTCTCCCAAGCTGGAGTGCAGTGGCGCGATCTTGGCTCACTGCAACCTCCGCCTCTCGGGTTCAAGCCATTCTCTTGCCTCAGCCTCCTGAATAGCTGGGATTACAGGCACATGCCATCACACCTAATTTTTTGGTTTTTTTAGTAGAGACAGGGTTTCACCATGTTGGCCTGGCTGGTCTCAAACTCCTGAGCTCAAGTGATCCACTCGCCTCGGCCTCCCAAAGTGCCCGGATTACAGAGGTGAGCCACCAAGCCCAGCCCCATTTAAGATTTTAACACCCTCCCCCAGCCCACACCTCCTAGTCCCATTTTCTGCTGTTTTTCTCCTTAGCACTCATGATTATCAAGCACTCTGTAAACTTATTTATCTTACTAATGATCAGTCTACCTCCAGTTGGAATATAACTTCATGAGAACATAGAACTTTGTGATTTTCGATCATTACTCTATTACCTTCAACTTAGAGCAGATTCCTGCACATAAGTCGTGCTCAATAATTATATTCTCAATGAACCAACCTTTTTAAATCTATAGAAGTTTATTTTCTCTTCCTATTTTCCTCTTTCTCTATGCTATTCTCTGTATTCTTCTCTTTAGCAGCCTCTGTCCACTTTGGACTGATCGCCTAGTTGTAAACTACTTTAGATTACAATAAATATTTTTATATTTGATCTTATTGTGTAAAACTAATGCAACACTATGAATGATATGTGTTTATATTATTTGAGTCCTTTTCAGGTTCTAGGAGGCTATAGTAGCCACTGTTGATACCACAGCCTCCTGTCACTTTGACCCAGCTGAGTTTACCTGCAGGCCAGGGTAGACAATTCCTGGGCTTTGAACAGTATCCCACCTCTGTGTAGCTCCTGAGTCTCTCTTCTCAGCCACCAGGCTTTCTCTGACACCAGGAGAACTCCCTGCTGCACTGTTATAACCAGAATTGTGGGGTTAATGCCACTTGAGGCATCCCCCACCCTGTTAAGAGAAGGAAGTGATTGGACAAATATCCCAGCTTCCATGTCCTTTCATGAGATACACAATTTTGTGAGGGCCCCAGAGGGATTGAGCCCCACCTGCCCGTGGTGGTAGCCCACTTACAAATAGACCCTTATTGGCTTTTCTCTCTCTTCTGACCCACATTACCGTTTCCTCATTTGTGGTTCTTGGCATCATCTCCCAACTGAAGCACCTACACGGCATCCTGGTCTCAGGTTTTTTGGTGTAGAGAAGGAGGAAGATGAAACCTGGCAGTTTTCTGCACTCAGTTGGACTGGAAGATCCATAGGTCCTAAGAAATTCCTGAACCTCTGTCACTGAGCAGAGATCTCACATTTCCTGCACAGGAAGCAGCTTCTGTCCTGAGAGGTAATTGATTGTTAGCGCTGGGGAGGTTTTCTGGGCCACCTGCAGCAAATTTACCAAATACTTAATGCAGCTATACTCTCAACCAAATGGGAATTATGGGCCAGGAAGAAAAATCTTAAATGCATCATTGACTTTCAGGTAGCTGTCCTTGCATGCAGTGGTACTCAAGATGACTGTGATGTTCCATGTGGCCTTCCACCCTGTTGTCCTTGACACCAGCAGTCTCTACTCCTGTCCTTTGCTTCCCTTCCTTCTCCTCTCATTTTTTTACTTAGCGTCTAGAAAAGTAAAATCAAGGGATGACAGGACTGAGAATCCCTAGCTTTCCATGGCTGCATCGGATCTGACCCCTAAATGGACTTGACCGTGATTCCTGCCTGAGGTTAAGTACACGTCAACTTAGCAGAGGAAAGAACAACCACATCAATCAAAGCACATTTGAGGGGAGTTTGCCAGAAATGACATAATCACTGGGCAACATCAACTTCAGCACCCATCTCCACAGCTGCTACTATCTGCAAAATGCAGTTAAGACTGATTGATTATCATGTCACAGATCATATATCGGAATTGCAATTCACATGCAGAAGGGAAGAAGCTATCTTACTTGTCATCTCGATGGAAAGTTGCTTTTGCTTAGGATTTATTCTTTTATCTTTTTTTCCCCTGACTTTCTGAATAGGTGAGGACACAGATTTCAGCGTGCCTTTTTTGATCGTTTGGGCTTTTTTGATCTTTTTTGTTGTTGCTTTTTCCCTTTATGTTTTAGGTTAACTCACTGCAAGTGAGGTGGCAAAACGGGGAGAGTTTAAATGTCCGATGCATCAGAAATCCAAGCTCTGATTCAAAGAGACATTCTGATGAGTAGTTTTCAAACAATGATCTGAGAGCCCTGGAGCTCTGGTGGGGCATCTCCTGGCCACTGGGGACTGGGAAGGGGCAGTACGAAGCAGCAGAATTCTAGATGCCCGTGCCTGTTTCACTTTACCAATCCTATTTGATATATCAGACTCCCACAAAGAAATTTGTCGCAGGGAAAACAAATAATCCCACTGTTAACATTAAATTTGAAAAACAGTGTCTTTATATCCTACAAACTCCTGTGTTACATGTACCTAATTGTTTTCATATTTCACAAGGATTGTGTTCTGGTCAGCTAAGGGGAGTGGGCATTTGTTTGTTGCTTTTACTGTTTCAGATTAGTAGCTTTGCTGTGAAACCATCTCCTCCTTCCATTTTCAGGAAATTCTTCCACTGTCATGCTTCGTGATCAATAAGCTTTGCTTCTGAAATGCCAGAGAGAAACAAGATTTTTCTTATGTAGGATTAACTCCCCACAAGTCAGCTTTGGATGGGAGTTGGGAAGCTGCTTAGCTCTTCCAGTACCGCAACCTTCTCTTAGGAATTTAGAATTACAATATGTGCAAGTGCCCTGAAGCTCATAGTTTAAGCTTCTAAAAGTTACTACATTACCGCAAAATATCTCAAAACACAAACCCTATCTTGATTTTTTTAAAAAGCACAATGAATAACAAATTTTTTTTTGTTTTTTTTTTTTGAGACAGAGTCTCTCTCTGTCACCCAGGCTGGAGTGCTGTGGTGCTATCTCAGCTCACTGCAAGCTCCGCCTCCCCGGTTCATGCCATTCTCCTGCCTCAGCCTCCCGAGTAGCTAGGACTACAGGTGCCTGCCACCACGCCCAGCTAATTTTTTGTATTTTTAGTAGAGATGGGGTTTCACCATGTTAGCCAGGATGGTCTCGATCTCCTGACCTCATGATCCGCCTGCCTTGGCCTCCCAAAGTGCTGGGATTACAGGCGTGAGCCACTGCGCCCAGCCGTAACAAATATTTTTAACTAGAGTTAACCCAGCCATGGGGTCTCCAGTGCTAAGCTTATTTAAAAAAATAAATAACAGCAGAGATGTGAGTGACTGTAGTATAGATAGGTCATGCTACACTAATGTACCAAACAAAACCCAAAACCTCCGTGGCCTAACACAACAAAGGTTTATTTCTCACTTATTCGGTTCTGATGCAGGATGGGTGACTCTCCAGGACAGCTGTCCCTATCTTTCTGTCTGCCCTTCAAGAAACCCTGCTCATTACTACTTGTCAAGTCCTTGTGGCCACGTGGTACCATGTGACCCAAGATTCTTGTAAGTCTCCTCCAAAAAAAAAAGTTAAAATTCTTTAAATAAGAGTCTGAGCAGCATGAATACCAGCTGCTGCAGTGCTACTGTTTTATATTATTTATGATTGCTATTATTATTATCAGAATTTATAGCAATCATTAGCTAACAGCCACTCTGGATACTCTCAGCCAGCAATCTGTCATTCTTCTCCTTGGTTGAAGGGACTGGAAAGGACATGAGCAGCTACAGAGCACCCAAAGCTCCGGGTAGTCTGTGGTTGGGATGATGCAATCCTCCTCCCAGAGAGCTGGTGAGACCTTGATAAAGGAAAAGAGAGAGAGCAAAGAGGAGCAAGAGCGCATGAAGGAGATCCGACACTGTCAAAACTCCAGAAGCGAAAGCATCAGAGATGAAAGGGCAGGTCACAGAAGATCCAGGGCCCAAGGATTTGAGAGGTTTATTGCACCCTGAGCAGCAATAAAGGGTGCTTTATTCACAATAAAAAACAAAAATGAATATGCCGAAAAGGTTTTTTCTTCCCCCCAAGGCCAGAAGTAACTCTAGCTCCTGATCCTGATTAAGCATTCCTAGCACACCATCACACTTGCCCTGTGACTCATAAACTAATAAAAGGAAGACCTCATCTGGTCAAGAACATAACTGCATAAAGCTTAAAGCCATCTGTGTCACATACCATAATTAACTTCACAGGTTAATTTTAATGACTGTTAATTTATGGGAAACATTCTTTGGGAATATAGATGCTCTGGTCCTTACCTGAATCACTTACAATCCTCCTGTTAGCCCTAATGTCAATGAAATAAAAAACACAATAAGTTAATTGCCATTCTGGGGTTGTGATGACTGTGATATTAATATCAGTACAACCTCTTACATTTGAAGAGTGATTTTTTTTATCTTTTTCAAGTATTTATAATCCATCATCTCATTTGATTTTTATGAGAACTCTCTAAAATGGGGCATTATATTTTATTTTTAGGACTACAAGGTGGCTCCCTAAGGAGACAGGTAATGACTTAGTAAGCTACAAATCTCCAGTGCTAGCACAGCGGCCGACACAAAATAAGCAACCTAAAAAATGTTTACAGACAGGATTAACAAGTATGTGAATGAATAAATGTTATTCCTATTTGAAAGATGAGAAAACTGAAATCAAAGAAAGTGTTATTTGCTTAGGGTCACGATACCACTTGGGGACAGAACCAGGATGATATCTCCTAACCTTGTGTTCTTTTCACTCATGCAAATCTTATGTAGAAACACTGCTTTTTATATGTAAGAGCAAAGAAGAAAACATGATACAAAATGCACACAGCACAATCTAATCTAATGAAAGACATTATTCTATTTTTTTTTCAGTCTTACTTCCCATCAGCCGATATGGTGTAAGAGCTAACTATACACCAACTGTACGTTTTCATAGTTATAATTAGTGTTTTAATATGCTCATAGGAAACTGATGAACAAATTGCCATGCCCAGACACACAAGAAGTGTCCTGAGTCTTCTAAAGAAACTGACTTTGGTTAAAGGGGTATAGAGGAGTCAGGGAGAGAGAGAGAGAAAGGAAGAGTCAGAGAGAGGGGGAGCTGAAGGAAAGGAAGGAAAAGGAAGAGGGGAAGGGAAAGGAAGAGGGGAAGGGAAAGGAAGAGGGGAAGGGAAAGGAAGAGGGGAAGGGAAAGGAAGGGAAGAGGAGGAAGGATGGGAAGAGGGGGAGGGGAGAGGAGAGGGGGAGGGGAGAGGAGAAGGGGAGAGGGAGGAAGAAGAGGGGAAAGGGAGGGAGGAAGAGATGGGAAGAGAGGGGAGGGGAGGAAGAATCCAATAGGCTTCTTCTGGGCTTGCACCTCTAGCATCCAGTGGCCAGGGACAGGTGGGAGCCCCAGTGCTCACCCTCAGCAAGTTTCAGTGGCATCACCTCCTGATAAACCAGAGCCACTTCTCAGTACACTACCCCCATGGGCAGCTTTAGAGTAAGCTCCATAGTGTGGCATCTCCCTGGGAATGACTTCCTCATGTCCACCAGAGTATAGCCTCCCAGCAGATATCACCAGTACAGTACCTCCCCACAGAGAGCCTCCCCCAGCTCCATAAAGGGGCCTCTCAGTAACTTTTGCCAGAGTGCCGTCTGGCATTGTGTATCTTGTATTCAACAGGCCACACCCACACCCTCTCCAATGAGGTCTGGATCTCAGCCTGGGGATGCGGGTGGGGGGTTGAAAGTGGACTTTGATGACTGTGGGGATTTCCTCTCCTTGGGTGTTCTGCCTCAGTCCTAGCGGTAGTAGCTGTTCCTTATATCTGCTATTACTATATTCCTTGGAGTTCTCTTTGCCTCTTAGTAGGCGATCTCTTGTTATAATTAATCTTTTTTTAATCTTTAATTTTTGTGGGTACACAGTAGTTACATATATTTATAGGGTACATGAGATATTTTGACACAGGCATACAACAAATAATAATCACATCAGGGTAAATGGAGGATCCATTGCCTCAAGCATTTATCCTTTCTTTGTATTACAAACAATCCAATTATACTCTTTGAGCTATTTTCAAATGTACACTAAATTATTGTTGACTATAGTCACCCTGTTGTGCTATCAAATACTAGATCTTATTCATTCTAACTATATTTTTGTACCCATTAACCATTCCCTCCTTACTCCTCACTAACCTGCTACCCTTCCCAGCCTCTAGTAACCATTGTTCTACTCTCTACCTCCATGAGTTTGTTTGAATTTTTAGCTCCCACAAATAAGTGAGAACACGCCAAGTTTGTCTTTCTGTGCCTGACTTACTTCACTTAACATAATGTCCTCCAGCTCCATACTTGTTGCAAATGACAGGATCTCATTCTTTTTTATGGAATGTGTACCACATTTTCTTTATCCATTCATCCATTGATGGACACTTAGGTTGCTTCCAGATCTTGGCTATTGTGAATCATGCTGCAATAAACACTGGAGAGCAGATACTTCTTCAATATATTGATTTCCCTTCTTTTGGGTATATACTTACCAGTGGGATTGCTGGATCATATGGTAGCTCTATTTTTAGTTTTTTGAGGAACCTCCAAACTGTTCTCCATCGTGACTGTACTAATTTCCATTCCACAGTGTGCAAGGGTTCCCTTTTCTCCACATCCTCTTTGGCATTTGTTGTTGCCTGTCTTTTGGATATAACCCATTTTACCTGGAGTAAGGTGATATCTCATTGTAGTTTGATTTGCATTTTTCTGATGATCTGTGATGTTGAGCACCTTTTCATATACCTGTTGCCATTTGTATATCTTCTTGTGAGATATGTTTATTCAGATATTTGCTCATTTTTCAATCTGATTATTAGGTTTTTTCCCATAAAGTCATTTGAGCTCCTTATATATTCTGGTTATTAATCCCTTGTCAGATGGGTAGTTTGTGAATATTTTCTTCCATTCTTTGGGTTGACTCTTCATTTTGTGGATGGTTACCTTTGCTGTGCAGATGCTTTTCAACTTGATGTGATCCCATTTGTCCATTCTTGCTTTGGCTGCCTGTGCTTGTGGAGTATTACTCAAGAAATCTTCACCCAGACCAATGTCCTGGGTAGTTTCCTCAGGGTTTTCTTTGAGTAGTTTCACAGTTTAAGGTCTTAGATTTAAATCTTTGGTCCATTTTGATTTGATTCCTGTATGTGATGAGAAATAGGAGTCTAGTTTTATTCTTCCGCATAAGGATATCCAGTTTTCCCAGCACCATTTATTGAAGAGACTATCCTTTCTCCAATGTATATGTTTTGCACCTTTGTTGAAAATGAGTCTATTGTAGATGTATGGATTTGTTTCTGGGTTCTCTATACTGTTTCGTTGGCCTATGTGTCTGTTTTTATGACTGTACCATGCTGTCTTGGTTGCTATAGCTCTGTAGTACAATTTGAAGTCAGATAATGTGATTCCTTCAGTTTTGTTCTTTTTGCTGAGGATAGCTTTGGCTATTCTGGGTTTTTTATGGTTCCATATACATTTTAAGATTGTTTTTCTCTATTTCTGTGAAGAGTGTTATTGGTATTTTCATAAGGGTTGCATTTAATCTATAGATTGTTTTAGGTAGTATGAATATTTCAACAATATTGATTGTTCCAATCCATTAACATGGAATATCTTTTCATTTTTTTATATTCTCTTCAAATTTTGCATCAGTGTTTTATATTTTTCATTGTGGACATCTTCGACTTCTTTGGTTAATTTTTAGGTATTTTATTTTGTTTTTGGCTATTGTAAATATGATTAATTTCCTGATTTCTTTTTCAGATTCACTGTTGTCATATGGAAATGCTACTGATTTTCATATGTTGATTTTGTATCCTTCAAATTTACTGAATTTGTCTATCAGTTCTAATAGTTCTCTTGTGGAATCTCTAGGCTTTTCCAAATATAAGATCATAGCATCTGCAAACAAAGATAATTTGACTTCTTCCTTTCCAATTTGGATTTCCTTTATTTCTTGCTCTTGTCTTGTTGGTCCAGCTAGGACTTCCAGTACTACATTAAATAACAGTGGTGAAAGTGGGCATCCTTGTCATGTTCTCGATCTTAAAGGAAAAGCTGTTAGTTTTTCCTCATTCAGTATTATACTAGCTATGAGTCTGTTGTAAATGGCTTTTATTGTGCTAAGGTATGTTCCTTCTAGATCCAATTTTTTTAGGGTTTTATCATGAATAAATGTTGAATTTTATTAAGTGCTTGTTCAGCATCAATTGAAATGATCACATGGTTTTTGTCCTTCATTGACATGATGTATGACATTGATTGATTTGCATATTTTGAGCCATTCTTACATCCCAGGGATAAATCCAACTTGGTCATGATGAATGATCATTTTATTGTACTGTTAAATTTGGTTTACTAGTATTTTGTTGAGGATTTTTGCATCGATGTTCATAAGGGATATTGGCCTATTGTTTTCTTTTTTTATGCATCTTTGTCTGGTTTTGGTATTAGTGTAATACTCGCCTTGTAGAATAAGTTTTTTGGAATAATTTGAATAGGGTTTAGCTCTTTTTTAATGTCTGATAAAATTCAGC
Organism: Gorilla gorilla gorilla; assembly: GCF_029281585.2. Taxonomy (NCBI): domain Eukaryota; kingdom Metazoa; phylum Chordata; class Mammalia; order Primates; family Hominidae; genus Gorilla; species Gorilla gorilla. The sequence goes on from NC_073231.2 coordinate 90,020,886, forward strand.
AGTGATGCCATTGAATGCTAGGCTTTGCTTTTCTGGGACACTTTTTATTACAGCTTCGATCTTATTACTTCTTATTGATCTGTTCAGGTTTTGGATTTCTTCATGGTTCAATCTTGGTAGGTTGTATTTTTCTAGAAATTTATCCATTTCTTCCAGGTTTTCCCATTTATTGGCATATAGTTGTTCATAGCAGCCTCTAATGATACTTTGAATTTCTGTGAAATCAGCTGCAATGTCTCCTCTTTCATCTCTAATTTTATTTATTTGGGTTTTTGCTCTTTTTTTCTTAGTCTGCCTGAAGGTTTGTCAATGTTGTTCATCTGTTCAAAAAAACAAATTTTTATTTTATTGATCTTTTGTATTGTTTTCTTCATTTATTTTTGCTGTGAACTTTATTATTTCTTTTCTTCTACTAATTTTGTATTCAGTTTGCTCTTTTCTCATTCCTTAAGATGCCTCATTAGGTTGTTTATTTGAAGTTTTTTGTTATGTAGGTGCTTATCACTATAAACTTTCCTCTTAGTACTTCTTTTGCTGTAGGAGCTGAAAGAAAAGGATGTTAATGAGCAATAAGAAATCGTCTGAAGTTGCAAATCTTACTAGAAATAGCAAGTACACATAAAAATACAGAATATTGTAACATCGTACCTGTGAAGTATAAACTACTCATAGCTTGAGTAGGAAGACTAAAGAATGATACACTGGTTTTATCCCATAGATTTTGGTATGCTGTGTTTCCATCATCATTTATTTCAAGAAATTTTAAAATTTCCTCCTTAGTTTCTTCATTGACCCACTGGTCATTCAGGAGCACATTGTTTAAATTCCACGTGTTTGTACGGTTTCCAAAATTTGTCTTGTTATTGATTTTTAGTTTTATTCCATTGTGGTCGGAGAAGTTACTTGATATAATTTCAATTTAGACTTGTTTTGAGGCCTAAAAAAATGGTCTATCCTTGAGAATGACTCATGTGCTTAGGAGAAGAATGTGTATTCTGTAGTCATTGGATAAAATATTCTATTAATATCTATTAGGTCTATTTGGTCTATAGTGCAGATTATGTCCAATTTTTCTTCGTTGATTTTCTGCCTGGAAGATCTGTCCAATCCTGAAAGTGGGGTGTTGAAGTCTCCAGCTATTATTGTATTGTGGTCTCTCTCTCTCCTTAGCTCTAAAAATATTTGCCTTATATATCTTGGTACTTCAGTGTTGGGTACACATATATTTAAAATGTTTATATCTTCTGGCTGAATTGACCCCTTTTGTCATGATATTATGACATTTTGTCACTTTTTAGAGTTGTTGTCTTGCAATCTATTTAGTCTGATGTAAGTATAGCTACTCTTGCTCTTTTTTAGTTTCCATTTGCATGGAATATCTTTTTCCAATCCTTTATTTTCAGTCTATGTGTGTCTTTATAGGTGAAGTGTGTTTCTTGTGGGCAACAGATCATTGGGTCTTTTTTTCTTTTTAAATCCATTCAGCCACTCTATGTCTTTTGATTGGAGGGTGTAGTCCATTTACCTTCATTATTATTCCTGATAAGTAAGGACTTACTCCTGCCATTTTGTTATTTGTTTCCTGGTTGTTTTGTGGTCCTCTCATCCTTATTTCCTTCCTTTCTGTCTTGCTTTAAATGAAGGTGATGTTTTTCTGGTAGTGTGTTTTAATTTTTTTGCTTTTTATTTTTGTGCACATGTTGTAGGTTTTAATTTTTTTTGCTTTTTATTTTTGTGCACCTGTTGTAGGTTTTTTGATTTGAGGTTACCGTTAACCTTACAAATATCTTATAACCCATAAGTTTTAACTATAATAACCTAACAGTGATTGCATAAACATATAAGCTAACAAAGAAGCAAAAATAAAACTAACAAAAATTCTACACTTTAACATTATCCACCTGCTTTTTAACTTTTTGTTGTTTCTAGTTATATCTTACTCTACTGTCTATGTCTTGAAAAGTTGTTACAGTTATTATTCTTGATTGGTTCATTCTTTAGTCTTTCTACTCAAGATAAGATTAGTTTATACTCTACTAAACCACTTGATGAGATTCAGAATGAAAGTCCCTATTTTATCAAAAAACATTAAGTAGAAATGACTTGCCCTAGGTAATGTGGGGAAGGCAGGGTGGTCACGTAGAGAAGAAACCAACGGAAACCAACGGAACCATTTTTTTAAATAAGATTCAAACTGAATTTAATTAATTTTTATCCAGCACTCATAAAATGCACTTGCAGATACACTTAATTGGACCCAAAATTATAAAAACTAAGTATCTTATAAATCACTTGACCAGAAAAATGACCAAGAAGTTGCTAGCTTTTAAAATACTCATATTATCCACTGGCAAAAACAGTGCCACCTGCACATTCTCTTTGAGTCTCTTCACTTTTCCATGCAGCTGCTCCTCACGTACAGCGCATAACCACAGTTACATGTGTTCCTGAATGCTCAGAAGGGACTGTGTTGTAAGAGAAGAGAGCAATGCCAAGGTAGCTTGCAATACATGTAAAGTAGCATAATTTGGTTAACTGCACAGTTCTAAACGAATAGCATATTCAAAAACACATTTTTTCCAAAATTTTCACCAAGGCAGCATATGCCTTTTTTTACCAAAATTAATTGACAAAAGAATTATTTGCCTCTGGATAACTGATACAGACTTTAGAAGAAATAAAATAAGTTTCATCATGCACTAAATGCCTTTAAATTCAAGAAAGGAGCACATAAAATATAAATAAAATTTCACATAAAATATCTTATAGGACTTTCAGATGTTTTATGCTCTCGAAAAATAGGATATGGTTAAACTTTTTAATCCTCGACTTTGTCTCTTGCTCTTCTCCAGTATAATATTCTTATCCTAATATTTTATAACTATATAAATGGAAACAGTGAATGTAAGTGATTTGCTAAGTCATGTAACTAGTGAGTGATTGTTCTGGATATTTACATTGCTCTACAAATCCATTCTTCACCCTTTCCTACCATGTTGTGCACGCAGGCAGCTGACCTCCTTGTCTCACATAAACGGATTTTCTTTGTCCTGTGGTTTCCAGCTGGACTGAGTCAATGAGAGACAACAGGAGGAAAATGCAGGGCAAGAGAAGAGAAAGGTAATGGTGTTTATTCCCTGACTTCCTTCCTGCTCTGCCACAGGTTGACAGCAGCTGGTTTCCTCTACTGGAGTTCAGAAATAAAGGCCAGAAGTGAAAGCCTCAGCTTCCTGTCGTGAAGCGCTTGACTACAGTTACAGCTAGAACTACAGCTCTCTCTGATTCCTCATAACCATTCCTTTTCCTTGCCCCTTCATGTCTAATAGTGGTAGTGGCTCTCCACTGTTGCTAGCCCCAGGATACTTTATCATCTCTTACTAGTGTACTTTAACCATCCCTATATCTGCTAAGACCTTCATAGATCTAGATATAGAAACAGGATTAGAATCCAGGTTTAATGGCACTGATATTAAACCAGGTTCATTGTTCGCACACACAGAAAGCCAATCGGTGTGACAACAGGTTTTGTAAAAGAGAAAAGAGTTTATTCACAAGGCTGCCAAGCCTGGAGACAGAAGAACAAATCTCAAATCTGCCTCACTGAAAATAGGGCTTGTCGGGGGCAGGTACTTATGGAATAGAAAACGGGGTGGTCTAATGTCTGGGGAATGGTAATTGGTGGATAGGAAAGGTAATCAGGGTTCTGTGCAAGCATAATTGAGCAACATGGCTCTTTATAGGATGCATGTTCAGAAAAAGGCAGCACTAGCATGACCTGCAGGTAGAATTTTTGGCCCTCTCATGTCAAAAGATGTCTCTTCAGGCACCTGTGCAAACCCAGGTGGAGGGTCAGTATTCTCAACTGGCTTGAACTGGACAAGAGCTGCCCTCTAGTTCCTGAAAAACAACTTTAAGCACTCATTACTATAGTGACCCATAGTCAGAGATATTGTCTGTAAAGAAGGTAGTGGAAGTTTAGTTATTGTCCGGCTATGTGACTTGCACCTAGACCACTTAGAAGTAAGCAGTTAAAAGCAAGCAACACAGGTTAAGTTTGGTGGGCTTAATCAGGTTATTCCTTGGTTTTAGCACTAATATCGGTGTTCTTTCTATTGAACCACACTATACCCACATGCATTGTTTTCACATCCTTTATATGTCTGCCTTTATTGACAATAACAGTTTAAAATACTTTGCTTAGCAGTTATATATTATCTTCAACTGTTTCTATTTACTTGCCTATGTGAATCTCATTCCCCAGCTACATTATATGCTACACGATTATGTCTTTTAAATGAATTCGTTATTATCCCCCAGTTTGCCTAGCACAATCAAGAATACAAAGGATATAATTTTTAAAAAAATATTCGTTAATAGTTTCACATCTGCACGGTGATGTGAGCAGACCATAGACCCATTTCCCAGTGAAACAACCATAACTGGCAAAAATTACATTTAAAAAAGACAACCGTATAAAGTATTTGAAAATTGTTCTAAGGGCATACAGCAACATTTGTTCAAGAAAAATCTTTTTGAAAATCTATTAAATCTCAGTATGAACAGTAAGAGGCTGAGGCACTTGAACCATGACTTACTCCATCCCTCCTGTACGCCAGTTCAGCTTGACTGAAGCTCATTTCTGCATAACTACAGCTAAAAAGACAAAGCTTCTTTCTCCCTCAGTTCCCAATCAAGGCATGCGGTATCTCACCAGGAGGAGCAGCCCACCAGCATTTCTTATCACCTCCAACACCAAGTTGCAAAGGCTAAATTCCTGGCAAGTGCAGTTGAGAAGTCAGGGACTCTCTTTCTCCACCCAGCCCCAACTCACACTCTCAGTCACAGGGTTGGCAGGTCAAGAATACTGGGTCTCTGACTTGGTCTCTCTCTTGAGGTCTCTCTCCTCAGCCCTGCTCATTTGTAGGCCAAAGAGGCAAGCAAAGAATAACAGAAGCTATGGCTCTGACAAGCACCCTACTCATAATGCATGGTGTCACTCCAAGAGAAGTGGACCACTGTCCCTACCCCCAGCCCTGGAGCAGTAGCTCAGAGACTTTTCTCAGGAACAGAGGTAGTCCACAAGAAAAGAGAACTCCAGTGCTGTTCCCAAAATACCTGTCTTTATTTGAAGAGAACTGTGGGAAAATTCAAGCCTAAGAATGCTCTCAAAAACAATTGGTAATTTTGGCAGTAAACAATTAAAAGAAGACTTGTAGCTCTATGAGAGCTCAACTGTAGGCCAGCTAATTTATCAGACAGAACCAGAGAAAGAGACAGCCAAAAACAGACACCAGGGGGACATAACAAGCCTCAAAGATTGGCCTCAAAAACTACCCCTATCCAGATTTAATTGGATGAGACTGTGGAGCGATTTATGCCTGGAACACTCCAGGGCATTGTCTGAAACAATAGGGATATCAGCCATCAATTAGCTGAGTTTAAGAGCTGGGTATGATACCACTAGAGGCCGACAGATTAACAGAGAAATCAGAAAAAGAGACAAAGACTCCCCTAATTTAACCAAAGAAAACACCGTTATCTAGGATGACCGTGCTCATGCCCAAGGATGTGCCTCTCTGAAGGGCAACATTAGAAACTTCACACTACATGGGAAATAGATGCAACTGAAAGAGTCTAGCCAAGTCACAAAACAAACAAGCAAACAACAACAAAAACAACCCTGAAATGGGGAAGGAAATCAAAATTTAGAGTTGTTACAACATGTTACTTCAAATGTCCAGTTTAAAAAAAAAAAAAAAAAAAGCTTGCAACAAAAAAAAAAAAATAGGAAAATGTAGCTTACAAACAGGAAAAAGGAAGACAACAAGAATTGCCTGTGAGGGTCAACAGATGTCAGATTTTAAAGATTTCAAAGCAGCCATTACAAATATATTCAAAGAACTAAAGGAAACTTGTGATTAAAGAGGTAATGGCTGGATATTCTTATCAAATACAGAATATCAATAAAAAGGTAGAAATGATTTTTTAAATAACCAAATGAAAATTCTAGATTGAAAAAATATGTTAGTTGAAATGAAAAACTTACCAGAGGCTCAACAGCATATTTGAACTGACAGAAGAAAGAATCAGCAAATTCAAAGATATATCAATAGAGATAATGCATTCCGAAGAAAGTGGAGAGAAGAAAGAGCGAAGACAAATTAATAGAGCTACAGAAAAATGTGGAGCACTATTAAGCACACAAACACACATAATAATAGAGGATAATAGTGAGAAAGGAGAGAAAAATAGAAGAAATCATGGCTGAAAACTCTAAATTTTATAAAACACATTTATCTATACATACAAGAAGATTAACAAACTCAAAGTAAGATAATCACAAAGAAATCCATACCAAGACACATTATGGTAAAAATACTGAAAGACAATGACAAAGAGAATATTTTGAGAGCTACAAGAGGAAAATGACCCTTCACATTCAAGACAACTCCAAGAAGACTGACTTGTCATCAGAAGCAGTGGAGGCAGAAGCAGTGTAATAACATATTCAAAGAGCTCAAAGAAAAAAAAACACCAAAATCTTATATCCAGCAAAAGTATGTTTCAAAGATGAAGGTGACTTTTGAAGATTTCGTGTAGAGGTAATGAAAATGTTCTAAAAAAAGACTATGATGAGAATTGCATAACTCTATGAATTTTCAAAAAAATACCTCATATACAGTCCATAGGTATATGTATATGTGTATATATATAGTAAAATATTTTTATAATAGTTTTATTAGGAAAACTTCATACCACATATATAATTTCATACTACATATACTAAAATTTCATACTATATGTGTGTATGTATATACGTATATAGTACGTATATAGTATATACAGTAAATTATTCATACTGTATACTATATATAAATCATTCACATTATGTATACTATTTATACTAGTGTACTATTCATACTATATTTAGTACAGTATGAATAGTTACTATATAGAGTATGAATAATTTGTATATAGTATATAGTATGAATATATATAGTATAATAATTTCATTATATATATATATACACACACACAGAGAGAGTGTTTGCATGAAATTATCTTAATAAAGTCATTATAAAAATATTTAATGATTTATTGGCTTCAGATACCTAAGAGTGCCTATGATGCAGTCTTCATATAAAGGCCTCTCTACAATATAACTGAGAAGTTTCAATTCCATTATGGTGGCAAAAGACCACAACCATCCATCCCTTCTGATGATTACAACTAAAAATTCTGGGCAAAATATAAACAAATAACTACTGGAGAGTTTAAAAAGTAAACAAAAATAAGTGAATTGTGGGGAGGAATTGAAAATTGTGGCAGCATCCATCATGAGTTTCTCATTTTTGTTTTTCTCTCAAAACGTTGTCCTGGGGAGAGGGCTCATACCGTAAGGGAGCACAGTGAAAATGGTGGCAGCAGCCTGGGTGGCTAACACCCTGAGAGGAAACTCTACCTTTGGGCCACAAGAACCAGGAAAAGGAGACTTTGAAGGCCAGAAAACAGGGAGAAAAATTCCAAAATGGATAGCCAGAGTAAAGTACCCATAACACTGCACATGCACTCACGTGTGTCTTTGTATCTTCAACTATCCATGCATGGGACAGATCCAAACCAGCATACCAACAGGGTGAAAAGCTGAGCTGAGATTTGAACCACCTGCAGTTTTCAACCTAACCCTAGAAAACCTAATAAAAAACAAATCCAAAAGATATAAACCAAGAGCCCTATATGAATTTACAATGTAATACTAAAAATTATTAAGATACTACAGAAAAGGCAGCACAGGAGGAGCCTTAGAGGAACAAAAAACTGAGGGAACAAAAGGAACACAAACAATAAAATGGTACGGTTGATTCAAAGCATATCAATTATTACATTCAATGTTAATGGTCTAAATGCCCCAAAATAATAGAGAGGGATTGATAAAGAGGATTTAAAAATCAAGACCTTAGCATCTGTTGCTTACAAGACTCAGTCTTTACATATTATTAGTAGAACATAAATTGATTTTGTAAAGAACAGTAAAAACACAGTTAGCATAAGAAAATTAAAATGGCTATTTTAATGTATGATAGACTTCAAGACAAAGAGTGTTTCCAGGTATATAAACATTTCATAACAATAGAAGTTACACTTTATCAGGAAGACATCAAAATTATTGATGTGAATTTACCTAATAACAGAATCTCGAAATAACATAAGGCAAAAATTGGCAGAATTAAAGAAAGAAATAGACAGAGGCTGAGAGAACTGGTAGAGAAGCATAACTAGAGGAGACAGCAGTATCAAGTGTAAGAGATAGTATGGTCTGGCTACAGAAATAATATGAGAGATGATGAAATGTGAGTGAAAAAAATTGTAAATACTAAGTGGCAGATTAGAGCCAAGATGGCCAACTAGACACAGCCAGAAGGAACATCTCCTACCAAGAGACTGGGACATTGGGAAGACTAGCACACTCAGAGCAGATCTTTAGAGGGAAGGTATTGAGGGTGAACAGAGGGAGGAAACAGACACTGGGCTGAAGAAGAAGAAACCTGGGAGCACTGCACAGGGCTGCTGAGCACCAGGACTTGCCCTGGCTCCCAGTGACTCCTGGGGAAGGGATGAGTTGAACAGGCAAGGAGTGGCTTGTTTTCATCACAGACCTCTGCAATCCTAGCTGCAGGAGATCCCACAACCCCAACAGACACTTGAGCTGAAAGGGAGAGCTGCTCAAAGAAATGGTAGGAGCAGGAATCTAGCCTGTGAGGAGCCCAGAGGGTTTGGTGTGGGAACTTCTACAGTGGAGCACAGCCAGGGCTGCCTATCCCTCAAGGTTTGCTATGCTTCTCTAGGTGGTTTTACCCTTTGGGTGACCATTGGACCTGGACAGACAAAGCAGGGCAATCTTGCTCATGGGACAGGGCCAGTTCAATCTGAGCACCGCTCTGTCTGCTGGCCTTTCCTGGGGCCCCAGCCTGGCCATGCCCACTTGCAGTGCAGCCTCAGATGCTCAGCCACGGTGCTTCCCAGAAGCTCCCATTATAGCTCCTTCACCAGCAGACTACTCCTAACTGTTGGAGAGTTCCAGAAAATCAGCCCCTGCCAACATGCACCAACCTACCTGCAGCCTGTTCCCACTACAGCCTCCAACTCTGCCAACATGCACTCACCCACAGCTGCCCCCCACTACTTTGCTGGCATGAGCACATTGGTGAACTTTGCCTCCCCTCTCCCACTGGTGCATATTATGTGCGTGCACTCTGCCACCAACCCCTCCCACACTGCTGGCACCCTATCCCCATTGGCACCTCATCCCCACTGATACAGAGGCAGCCCACTGCACCACTGCTGCATGTGCAAGTGTATGCACAGATGCTGGCACTCCACATCCTTCCCCAGCTGATACACATGCATCCCACCATGCCATGGCAGCTACTGACATGGATCCCACTCCCACCAACCAAATGAAGCACTTTGGCTAGCACCCCTCATCAAATTGTTGTTGTTAGTGGACCAGGAACACCTGGGTCCCTAGTACAACAGGTTCCTAACCTTGAGGGGCCAGAGAAAAAAGCAGGGGGCCTGGTACCAGTGCCCCAGAGTAAGAATATGCAGCAAGGCAGTGCTGAGACTTGGCTTCCTGAAATCTTCCAGAAATGAAGCCAGTTGACTGAACCCACCTTATACCACAATCAAACTCCCAAGAGCATCAAAGAAGATAAAAGGCAAAATACCCCATCCAAACGACAAGTAACTTTTAAGGTTAAAGGAACATTAACACAGATGAGAAAGAACCAAGAATTCTGGCAACTCAAAACGTCAGTTTCTTCTTACCTCCAAATGAGATAATGGTTACCTCCCCACTAGTTCCCCAACAATGGTTCTTAGCCAGACTGAAATAACAGACATAGAATTCAGAATACAGACAGGAACAAAGATCACTGATACTCAGAGGAAAGTCTAAACCCAATCCAAAGAATCTAAGGAATACAATAAAATGATACAGGAGCTGAAAGACAAAATTGCCATTTTAAGAAAGAACTAAACTGATAAGATAGAACTGAAAAACTCACTACAGGCATGTATAATACAACTGTAAGTATTAACAGCAGAAAAGACCAAGCTGAGGAAAGAATCTCAGAGCCCAAAGACTGGTTCTTCAAATTAACTCAGCCAGATAAAAATAAAGAAAAAATAATTAAAAAGAATAAACAAAACCTCTGAAAAATATGGGATTATGTACGGAGACCAATTCTATGACCCATTGGTGTCCCTGAAAGAGAGGAAGAAAGCAAGCAACTTGGAAAACATATTCAAGGATATCTGTGAAGGAAATCTGTGAGGATTTCCCCAATCTCACTGGAGAGGCCAACATTCAAATTCAAGAAATGCCGAGAACCCTGTGAGATACTACACAAGATGACCATCCCCAAGACACATAGTCATCAGATTCTCCAAGATCAAAATGAAAGAAAAAATATTGAAGGCAGCTAGAGAGAAGGGGCAGGTCACCAACACAGGGAACCCCATCAAGCTAATGGCAGACCTTTCAGCAGAAACCCTGCAAGCCAGAAGAGATAGAGGACGTATATTCAACATTCTTAAACGAAGGAAATTCTAACTGAAATTTCATATCCAGCCAAATTAAGCCTCATAAGTGAAGGAGAAATAAGATCACTTTCAGACAAGCAAATGCTAAGGGAATTAATTACCACCAGACCAGCCTTACAAGACAGCCTTAAGGCAGTGCCAAATACCGTAACAAAAGACCATCATGGCCACCACAAAAACACACTTAAGTACAAAGACCATTGACACTATAAAGCAACTACACAATGAAGTCTGCATAATAATCAGCTAACAGCATGATGACAGGATCAAATTTGCATATATCGATATTAACTTTGACTGTAAATTGACTAATTGCTTCAATTAAAAGGCACAGAGTGGCAAGTTGGATAAAGAAGAAAGACCCAACTGTATACTATGTTCAAGAGACCTATCTCACACATAATGACACCCATTGGCTCAAAGTTGAGGGATACAGAAAAATCTGAACACTTGACCAAATGGACCTTACAGACATCTACAGAACTCTCCACTGAAAAATAATAGAAGCTTCATTCTTCTCATCTTCACATGTCACATACTCTAAAATCGACCATGCAGTTGGCCATAAAACAATCCTTAGCAAAGTCAAACAAATCATGCCAACCGCACACTTGGACCACAGCACAATAAAAATAGAAATCAATACTAAGATCACTCAAAACCATATAATTACATGGAAATTACACAACCTGCTGCTGAATGACTTTTGGGTAAACAATAAAATTAAGGCAGACATCAAGAAATTCTTTGAAACTAATGAGAATAAAGATGCAACATACCAGCATCTCTGAGATGAAGCTAAAAGAGTGTTAACAGGAAAATTTATTGTGCTAAACGCCCACATCAAAAAGTTTGAAAGATCTCAAATTGACAACCTAACATCACACCTAGAGGAACTATAAAAACAAAAACGAATCAACCTCAAGGCTTGCAAAAGACACAAAATAACTGAAATCAGCTGACCTGAATGAAATTGACACGCAAAAAACCATCCAAAAGATTAATGAATCCAGGAAGCGGTTCTTTGAAAGAATGAGATTGAGAGGCCACTATCTAAACCAATAAATTAAAAAAAAAGAGAAAAGATCCAAATAAATTCAATCAGAAATGACAAAGGGGTCATTACCCCGACCCCAAAGAAATATAAAAAGCCCTTAGAGACTATTACAAACACCTCTATGCACACAAGCAAGAAAACCTACAAGAAACTGACACATTCTGGAAACATACAACCTCCCAAGATTGAACCAAGAAATCGAAACCATGAAAAGGCCAATAATAAGATCCAAAATTAAATCAGTAATAAAAAGCCTACCAACCAGAAAAAGCCCAGGACCAGATGAATTAACTACCAAATTCTGCCAGATCTGTAAAGAGCTGGTACCATTAGTAATGAAGCTATTCCAAAAAATTGAAGAGGACAAACTCCTCCCTAACTCGTTCTATGAGGCCAGCATCATCCTGATACCAAAACCTGGCAGAGACACAACAAGAAAATAAAACTTTAGGTCAATATCCTGGACTAACATATGTGAAAATCATCAACAAAGTACTAGCAAACTGAATCCAGCAGCAAATCATAAAACTAATCCATGATGATCAAGTAGGCTTTATTCCTGGGATGTAAGGTTGGTTAGGCAAATCAATAAATGTGATTTATCACATAAACAGAACTAAAAATAAAAGTCATATGATCATCTAAATAAATGCAGAAAAGGCTTTTGATAAAATTCAACATCCCTTCATTAAAACATTCAATAACCCTGGCATGGAAGGAGCATACCTCAAAATAACAAGAGCCATCTATAACAAACCAACAGCCAACATCATACTCAACAGGCAAAAGCTGGAAGCATTCCACTTGAGAACCAGAACAAGATAAGGGTGCCCACTCTCACCACCCATATTCAGCATAGTACTGGAAGTCCTCATCAGAGCAATCAGGCAAGAGAAAGAAATAAAAGGCATTCAAATAGGACAAGAGAAACTCAAACTATCTCTGTTCACAGATGGTATGATTTCATACTTAGAAAACACCGTAGTCTCTGACCCAAAACTCCTATATCTGATAAACAACTTCAGCAAAGTTTCAGGATACGAAATAAATATACAAAAATCAGTAGCATTCCTGTACATCAACAACATCCAAGCTGAGAGCCAAATCAAGAATGCTATCCCACTCACGATAGCTCTAAGAAAAATGAAACACCTAGGAATACAGCTAATAAAGGAGGTAAAATATTTTTACAACAAGAATTATAAAACATTGCTGATAGAGAAAAGAGATGATACAAACAAATGGAAAAACACTCTATGCTCATGGATTGGAAGACAACATTGCTAAAATGACCATACTGCCCAAAGCAATTTACAGATTCATTGCTATTCCTATCAAACTACCAATGACATTCTTCACAGAATTAGAAAAACACTTTCAAAATTCATATGGAACCACAAAAGAGCCTAAGTAGCCAATGTAATCCTAAGCAAAAAGAACAAAGGCATCACTTTATCTTACTTCAAACTATACTACAAGGCTACAGTACCCAAAACAGCACGGCACTGGTACAAAAACAGATACATAGACCAATGGAACAGAATACAGAGTCCAGAATTAAAGCCACACACCTACAACCATCTGAACTTATACAAAGTTGAAAAAAACAAGCAAGGGGGAAGGACTACCTACTCAGTAAACGATGCTGGGATAACTGGCTAGCCATACACAGAAGATTGAAACTGGACCCCTTTCCCTACACCATATACAAAAATCAACTCAAGATGAATTAGACTTAAATGTGAAACCTAAAACTATAAAAACCCTGGAAGATAACCTATGAAATATCATTCTGGACATAGATCCTGGCAAAGATTTCATGACAAAGATGCCAAACGCAACTGCAACAGAAACAGAAATTGGCAAATGGGACCTAATTAAACTAAAGAGCTTATACACAGCAAAAGAAACTATCAAACAGTAAACAGATTACCTACAGAATGGGAGAAAATGGCTGCAAAGTATGCATCTGACAAGAGTTTAATATCCAGAATTTATAAGCAATATAAACAAATTAACAAGCAAAAAATGAACAACCCCATTAAAAAGTGGGCAAAGTACATGAACAGGCACTTTTCAAAAGAAGACATGCATGCAAGCAACAATCATATGAAAATATGCTCAACATCACCAATCATTAGAGAAATACAAATCAAAACTACAATGAGACACCATCTCACACTAGTCAGAATGGCTATTATTAAAAACTCAAAAAACAACAAATGCTGGCGAGGTTGTAAAGAAAACTGAATGTTCGTACCACTCTGGTGAAAGTGTAAATTAGTTCAACCATTGTGGAAAGCAGTTTGGCTATTTCTCCAAAAACTGAGAAGAGAACTACCATTTGACACAGTAATCCCATTATTGGGTATATATCCAAAGGAATATAAATCATTCTATCATAAAGACACATGCACATGTATCATCATCACAGCACTAGTCACAATAGCAAAGACATGGAAATCAATCTAAATTCCTATCAATGGTAGACTGGATAAAGACAATGTGGTACATATGCACTATGGAATACACGCAGCCATAAAAAAAGAATGAGATCATGTCCTTTGCAGCATCATGGTTGGAGTCAGAGGCCCTTATCCTAAATGAACTAAACAGGAAAAGAAAACCAAATACTGTATGTTCTCACTTATAAGTGAGAGCTAAACATTGAGTACTCATGGGAACAAAGAAGGGAAGAATAGATACTGGGGCCTACTTGAGGATACAGTGTGGGAGGAGGATAAGGACTGAAAAACTAGCTATAGAGTACTCATGCCTATTACCTGGGTTTTGAAATAATCTGTACACCAAACCTCTGTGACTTGCAATTTACCTACATAACAAACCTGCACATATATTCTTGAAACTCAAATAAAAGTTAAAAAATAAAAGAATAGGCCAGGCATGATGGCTCATGCCTGTAACCCCAGCAGTTTGGGAGGCTGACGCCCCAGCACTTTGGGAGGGCAAATCACCTGAGGTCAGGAGTTTGAGACCAGCCTGATCAACATGGTGAAACCCCATCTCTACTAAAAGTAGGAAAATTAAATGGGCACAGTGGGCACCTATAATCCCAGCTACCCAGGAGGCTGAGGCAGGAGAATCACTTTAACCTGGGAGGCGGAGATTGCAGTGAGCCAAGATCACACCACTGCACTACAGCCTGGGTGACAGAGCCAGACTCTGCCTCAAAAAAAAAAATAAATAAATAAATAAATAAATAAATAAATAAATAAATAAATAAAAGAATAAATAGAAAATTTCAAAATTACAGTAGTTGATTCTGCCATCCATTTCTCCATAATTGATTCAAGAATTAGTTAGAAAAAAAGCATTAAAGACATAGAAAGTGTGACCAGCATAATTAATCACCATGATATAATTGACAATTATAAAACACCAACTCCAATTATTGCAAAATGTGTATTCTTTTCAAGTGTAGCTGGTTCATTTATCAGGTCAGATCATATTAAGGCATAAAACAAGTTAAAAGGATCAAAATCACACGGAATATTCTATGATTAAAATGGTATTAAATTAGAAATCAATATTACTGTGGTATAAGAAAATCCTATATATCTGGAAATTAAATAGCATACTTCTTCATAACTAATGAGTAATGAAATCACTAGAGAAATTGGAAAACATCTAGAACTTTAATGGCAATTAAAACATCAAAATTAATGAGGTTAGCTAAAGCAGTGCTTAGAGATAAACTATGACTTTAAATTCTTATATTAAAAAAAAGAAATATAAAAAGTCAATCAGCTAAGTATCCACCTTAAATAGCTGGAAAATGTAGAGTAGGTAAATTGAAGGTAAGTAAAAGGAAGGAAAGAATAAAGAAAATAATAGAAATCAATAAAATAAAAAACGCAGACAATAGAAAAAATTAACAAAGCCCAAAGCTGGTATTCTGAGAGGAAAAACAAAATTGACAACCCCCTAGCTAGACTAATAAAAAAAATTAGAGGGAGAACACAAGTCACAAATACCAAGAATGAAAAGTATTTTATCATGGCAGATCCTACACACGTTAAAAAAGTAACTCCATCAACAAACCAATAAATTTGACAATTTACCTGAGAAAGACAATTTTTTCTAAAACATACTACTCACAAAATTGATACATGAAGAAGCAGAAAATCTGAATATAATTATTAGAGAAATTCAATTTGGTATCAAAAACATTTCTCACAAAAAAATAAATAAATAAATAAATAAATAAAAAATAAAAAACAACAACTGGAAGACCAGATGATTTTACTGGTGAATTCTACTGAACACTCAAAAAAGACATAATACCAGTCTTACATAAAATCTTTCAGATATTGGAATCCACTGCCCAGCAGAAGAGGGACACCTCCCCAGCAAAATTATATGAGGCTAGTGTAATCCTAACACCAACGCCAGACCAAGACATTACAAATACCTCTCATGAATATAGATGCAAATGCCCTTGACAAAATATTAGTTAAATTCAACCCGGTATGAAAACAATAATAAATCATTATGAAGTAAGTTTTATTCTCAGAGTACAAAGTTGGTTTAAGGATCAAAATTCAGTGGATATAATGAATTAAATTTACAGCCCAAAGAAGAAAAAACACATGACCATTTTAATAGATGCTATCTACAATTAGGCAGACTCAAGGTTGAAGGTGCAATACTCTGAAACGCCACGTCTGCTTAAGACTTCTAACATGAACTGCAACGAATCTTGCAAACTGCAAAGCCTGAGAGAACACTCCGTGAAAAACTGCCCTCACTTCAGGCCCCAGCAACAAGTTCAGGGGTCCTCAGGGCTGCTCTCACTTTTGACCATCTGGCTACAAATGTGGGGTCCCCACAGACTCCCTCTGGTTCTACAATTCACTATAATGACTCACAGAACTCAGTAGAGCACTGTGCCATTACAAACCTTTATTACAGTGAAAGGATACAAATTAGAACCAGCCAAAGGAATAAACACATGGGACAAAGTTTCAAAGAGGTCCAGATGTAAAACTTTCATCGTCCTCAGGGACACATTACTCTCAGCATCCATGTGTAGCAATACACTTGGAGTATTACCAGCGTAGGAAACTCACATGAACTTTGGTGTGCAGAGTTTTCACTGGGGTTTTATTACATAGACATGATTGAATGAATCATTGCCCATGTGGTTGAACACAATCTCCATGTTCCCTTAGTTCTCAGAGATTAGGCTGATAAAACATAGCTTGAAGCCCTGCTCTTCTTAATCACATGGCTGGTCTTTCTGAAGAGGTCATCCGTCACTCTAAGTCACCTTGTTAGCAAAAACTATCACATATGGCCCAAGGAGCCCACTATCAATAACAAAGTAAGACACTTCTATCACTTAGAAAACTCCATGCTTTTAGAGGTAACCTTGCAGAGGCCAGAACAATAGCCAGACCTCTCTTTAGATGAGGGAAAGTTTCATACTAAATAGATGCATAAAAAGCATTTGACAAAATTCAACACCCATTCATAATATGAAAAAAAAAATCTCTCAGTAAACTTGGATTATAGGGAATTTTCAAGTTTCTAAAGGACCTCAACAAAAAACCTGCATCCAATGTCATACTTCATAGTGAAACACAAATTATTTCCCTCATGAGATTGAAAACAAGGCAAGGATACCTGCTTTCATTACTTCTATTCCACATTTTGCTGGAGGCACTAGTCATTGCAATTAGGCAAGAAAAAGAAATAAAGATGTGAAAGGAGGACATGAAATTTTACCTATTTGGAGATTATGTGATTCTTTGTGAGGAAAATACCATGAATCTACCAAACAACTGGGCAAGTAATTTGAACAGGTATTTAATAGAAGAAAGTTTGCAAATGGCCAATAAGCACCTGAAAAGATACTTAACATCACTAGTAAGCAGGGAAAAGAGAATTAAAATCACATTAAAATAGCACTGAACACCCATTATATTGGCTAAAATTAAGAAGCTGGACCACACCAAGTGTGGTTGTGAAACCACACTTAGTGAGGTTGTGAAAAAACTGGAACTCTTATACATCACTGATAAGAAAGTAAAATTGTACAACTGCTTTGGAAAATGATTTGTCAATTTTGTAAAATGTTAAATATGAGCCTACTAAGGTATTTACCCTAGAGAAACAAAAACACAGGTCCACACAAAGACATGTACACAAATGTTCATGGCAGCTCTATTTTCAGCAGCCCAAAACTAGAAACAATACAACTGTCCATCAACAGGCAAATGTATAAACAAACTATGGTATATCCATGCAATGGAATACTATTTAGCAATTAAAAATATAGTAACTACTGGTACACACAACAATGTGAATGAAACTCAAAATCATTGTTCTCAGTTAAATAAATTGGGCAAAAAGTGGTAAATGGAATCACACATCCCATATGATCTAATTTATATAAAAATCTAATAATGCAAACTTATCTATATTGACAGAAATTTAAAATATGTCACTTGATTATCTCTATAGATGCAGAAAAGGCCTTTGATAAAATTCAACAGCCCTTCATGCTAAAAACATTCAATAAACTAGGTATTGATGGAACATATCTCAAAATAACAAGAGCTATTTATGACAAACCCACAGCCACTATCATACAGAATGGGAAAAAGCTGGAAGCATTCCCTTTGAAAACCAACACAAGACAAGGATGCCCTCTCTCACCACTCCAATTCAACATAGTACTGGAAATTCTGGCCAGGGCAATCAGGCAAGAGAAAGAAATAAAATGTATTCAAATAGGAAGAGAGGAAGTCAAATTTTCTCTATTTGCAGATGACATGATCGTATATTTAGAAAACCCCATTGTCTCAGCCCAAAAATTCCTTAAGCTGAGAAGCAACTGCAGCCAAGTCTCAGGATACAAAATCAATGTGCAAAAATCACAAGCATTCCTATGCACCAATAACAGACAAACAGAGAGCCAAATCATAAGTGAACTCCCATTCACAATTGCTACAAAGAGAATAAAATACCTAGAATCCAACTTACAAGGGATGTGAAGGACCTCTTCAAGGAGAACTACAAACCACTGCTCAATGAAATAAGATAGGACACAAACAAATGGAAAAACATTCCATGCTCATGGGTAGGAAAAATCAATATCATGAAAATGGCCATACTGCCCAAACTAATTTACAGATTCAATGCTATTCCCATCAAGCTACCAAAGACTTTCTTCACTGAATTCGATAAAACTACTTTAAATTTCATATGGAACCAAAAAAGAGCCCATATAGCCAAGACAATCCTAAACAAAAAGAACAAAGCTGGAGGTATCATACTACCTGACTATGAACTATACTACAAGGCTACGGTAATCAAAAAAGCATGGTACTGGTACCAAAACAGATATATAGACCAACGGGAAGAGAGGCCTCAGATATAACACCACACACCTACGATCATCTGATCTTTGACCAACCTGACAAAAACAAGCAATGGCGAAAGGATTCCCTATTTGATAAATGGTGTTGGGAAAAATGGCTAGCCATATGCAGAAAACTGAAACTGGATCCCTTCCTTACACTTTATACAAAAATTAACTCAAGATGGATGAAAGACTTAAACGTAAGACCTAAAACCATAAAAACCCCATGGGCAAAGACTTCATGACTAAAACACCAAAGCAATGGCAACAAAAGCCAAAATAGACAAATGGGATCTAATTAAACTAAAGAGCCTCTGCACAGCAAAAGAAACTATGATCAGGTGAACAGGCAACCTACAGAACGGGAGAAAATTTTTGCAATCTATCCATCTGGCAAAGGGCTAATATCCAGAATCTACAAGGAACTTAACAAATTTACAAGAAAAAAACAATCCCACCAAAAAGTGGGTGAAGGATATGACCAGACGCTTCTAAAAGGAGACATTTATGCTGCCAACAAACATATGAAAAAAAGCTCATCACCATTTGTCATTAGGGAAATGCAAATCAAAACCACAGCAAGATACCATCTCACACCAGTTAGAATGGCAATCATTAAAAAGTCAAAAAACAGATGCTGCAGAGGATGTGGAGAAATAGGAACATTTTCACACTGTTGGTGGGAGTGGAAATTAGTTCAACCATTGTGGAAGACAGTGTGGCAATTCCTCAAGGATCTAGAACCAGAAATACCATTTCACCCAGCAATCCCATTACTGGGTATACACCCAAAGGATTATAAATCATTCTACTATAAAGACACATACACAAGTATGTTTATTGCAGCACTATTTACAATAGCAAAGACTTGGAACCAACCCAAATGACCATCAATGATAGACTGGATAAAGAAAATGTGGCACATATACACCATGGAATGCTATGCAGCCATAAAAAAGAATGAGTTCATGTCCTTTGCAGGGACATGGATGAAGCTGGAAACCATCAATCTCAGCAAACTAACACAAGAACAGAAAACTAAACACCTCATGTTCTCACTGATAAGTGGGAGTTGAACAATGAGAACACATGGACACAGAAAGGGGAACATCACACACTGGAGCCTGTCGGGGATGGGGTCAAGGGGAGGGAAAACATTAGGAGGAATACCTAATGTAGAAGATGGGTTGATGGGTGCAGCAAACCACCATGGCATATGTATACCTAGGTAACAAACCTGCACGTTCTGCACATGTATTCCAGAACTTAAAGTATAATAAAAATATATATATACATATATATGTTTGCTCAATAATAGGATGATTGATGTATTAAAAGGGGTCCAAAGGAAACTTTTGAGGGTGATAGAAATGTTTATTTGTATTATGTGAACAGTTTCTCAAGTATATACATATGTCAAAACTGATAAAATTATACACTTTAAATATGTGCACTTCGATTACACATCAATTATGTTGGGAGAAAAAAAGCAAAAAAAATAAAGCTTGTTTTGTCAGATCTGTCAATATTACCTTATACATGTTCTTCATATATACATCTTATATATATTATTCTGTTTCAATGCTAAAATAGTTCTTTGTCATATTTAAGTGTGATGTTCATTATGACTTGATTTTTAAAAAAATAGCTGTTTACTCATAATAGAATTTAAGTGAGAACTTAGAAAACAAACTGACCTTAAAGGTACAGTGGAAGAACAGAGAGACTATTGAGTCATACTCATTTCTCATTTAGCATTTGGAAATAAAATTCCTAGTGAGCTAAAAATCATCAATGAGGAGAATTCACCTTTAACTGGTTAATTAGAAGTGCAGTAACATGCTTCTTTGTCAAAATGAGAGAGAAGTGTCTCAGTTGCCCTGCAAGCATCTGGATGTGTCACAATTAGCTAATTATTGAGGACATTATTTTTGCACTTGATTGGATAGGCAGGCAGTCATTAGGAAAGAAAACGGTAGCCTCAAAAATCCAAATCCAGAACTCCTAGAAGTTAACTTTTGTTTTCATGTTTAAGTAAAGGAAAAAATATTGATAGGGGATGGGAGAAGAGAGGGGGTATGTTTATAGTCACCAATCACACTGTTTTAGAAAACTTTTGTTTGAATTGGGAACAAAAGTCATAGATTTAGCAGTTGTCCTTATTTCAAATATTCTGCTCTACTTCATTCACAAACCATCAAAACCTTTCCACATTTTAAACTGTCTCCCCAACTTTTCTAGTATCCAAATGGACACAAACATATAAGTAAAAATGATAACCAAAATATAATTCCTAGGTTTAAAAAAATGGTGTAGATAAGGCAAAATCATTCTAGATTCTGTTAGAAAATCCCTTAACAACAATATATTATCTGCTATTTTTGAGTGTTATGGTGTCCCAAATCTTACTGGTCATTACCTCCTGACAATACAAGTTAATTTTGAAATATTGAATTTAGAGGTAGTTTGTGACTTTTCCATAGTGGGCCTAGGTATGTCCATAGTGGGCCTAGGTATGTCTCCCACTGAGCTGCATTGTCACAACAAAGAGAATCTAAGATGACCCATGGTATTCTGTAAAGGGAACATTTTAGAATTTGGCATCAGACTGTTAAAGCAAACTAAATATGGCCTGAGAAGGACTCTGTACTTCTATATCCGAGTCCTTGTGGATGAACTTCAACCTAACTTAATAGGTAGACAAGATTGAAAACCTAATTTAGGAGTATGCATCTGTAACAATAGCTGAGTCTTGGCCAATCCCAGCAGTCATACTTCAACCAGACATACACTGCCAAATGTTTAAACTGTGTTCAAATGACACAAACACTGAATTGTAACCAATCCAGCTGTTTCTGTACCTCACTTCCGATCTCTGTATATCACATCCCTTTTTCTGTCTATAAATTTGTTCTGACCACAAGGGCTTCCCTGGAGTCTCCCTCAATCTGCTGTGATTCTGGGGGCTGCCCGATTCATGAATCATTCATTGCTCAATTAAACTCCTTTAAATTTAATTCAACTGAAGTTTTTCTTTTAACTAGACCCAACAGAAATAAGTTCAAAATCAAGTCCTTTGCTTTTTAAGATACATTTAGTTGTTCAACTCTTTGAACTACAATTTTCTCATCATACCATGTACAAAGTAATGCCTGATTTGCAGTGTAAGTATTCAAACTATACTATATATGGTTGCTGTCCATAAATGAAGATTTACGGTATTGAAATTCATGGAATAATTCCATAGTTTTGTATGTCTTATATCCTCCAGTGTTATGTGATCACTTGTTACTTTGTTATTCAAATAAAATGACTCAAGTTTCCATTCCATGTAACTATTGTAGGCCCATAACCGTATCAAGTATTTCTGATGATTCCCTAGTGGTAAGGGCTTCCATTTCCTTTGCTGCTAATTGTATCCATTTTCTTGAATGCTAGTGATACAGGAGCTAAAGAGAAATTATTTAGGCAGTTAGTGAGGGTAAGAAAGTCCTCAGCAAGCTTTCCCTTTTAATAAAAAGCAGCCCCCAAATTAGTTCTTTTCTAACAAAAAGAAGCCTGAAAAAATCAAGCTGCAGGCATAGATAAGCAAGCTAAAAGCTTGCAAAGGTAAATGTCGGCAGCTGTGCACATAGAAAAGGCTACCTGGGGGCCAGGCATGTTCAACATGGTGGCTCCATCTTCCCTTTTCTTTGTCAACCACAGGCACCGTAAGGAAGAGAAAATATGGTGCCAGCCAGGTAGAGAATCCATCTGCATAATAAAAGATTAGGGTGGGATGGCCAACTTCTTCATGCTGGCCTGTCGTACTGGTCCGACCAGTCTCTCGGGCCCTATGTAAATCAGACACGACCTCCTCAGCTTGTCTATAAAACTCCATGCATTTCACCTTGAAATCTGAAGACCCACTCGGGAGCCTCTCTTTCTCAGCAGGAGAGACAGCTATTCTCTTTTCTCTTTCTTTTGCCTATTAAACCTCCACTCAAACTCATTTCTTGTGTGTCCACATCCTCAATTCCCTTGGCGTGAGACGACGAACCTTGGGTATTCACCCCAAATGATGCCGCTTCACTAGCTCCAAACTTCCTCTTGACCAACTCCTTCTTCTTCACTTTCCATAGTTAATGTACTTTCCTACAGCCTTCACCCTTCATCCGAGCATGAAAACACCCTCTTCTCTTTCATTGCCACGAAACACTGCTAACACAAGGCTGTTGTGTATACTCAACTTCCACTCAAGGTTTAAATTGAGAAATATTTATGAATATATTCTTATATGTGTAAAATGTGATATACAAAATGCCATCACTCTGGTTCAGAGTTCTGAAACGGAGTTGGAAAGGACTCCATTCTAAGAAGGACTACATGCACGACCTATAGCCTTACAAATTAAAAAAATGTAAATTTAAATTTAAAAACCTTGCAAAAAAAATAAGCAAAAAGAATCAAAACTTGCCATGAACTTCTGAACTGGGCCATACTTCCATGATCACATCCTGAGAAATGACTAAACTTTACCATTGCTGCAACTCCTGAATGACCGGTGAACTATGAACTCGTGTACTAAGCCAGCCACCTCCACCAATGATAATTCTTTCAGAACAACTTGTGTAATCACCCTTATCTTCCTTTTAAAAATCCCTACTCCTTTTCCTGTCTTCGAATCACAATTTGTCCTCTAGCTGAATCTGTGTCTCCCAAATTGCAGTTCCTAAGACGCCAATCAATGCCTTGTCTTACAGTGTTGCAGTCTGGTCTTTTGCCTCATCTTGGTTAACATATGCAGACACCAATAACTGCTAATCCCATAACCATTATCTGAAAAATAGCCCTGATTGTTATTCACCTCCATCTACCATTTTTGCCTAAATAGTCAATTACAATAAACTGATTAATTTTCACCCCATGCCTACTCTGTGGTGTTAAGTGCATACCATTACCTTCTTCTCTTTTGTAAAAGGAAACAAAGAACTCATAAGGCATAAGCCCAAGTCATAAAAGTCCACTTTGTGACAAAAATAACCTAATTGATGAGTCCCTTCATTAGATGGCATTAGTGCAACTACACTATTAATTCATGCAAAAATATTTCTCGATGGCCTGCAAAATGCAGAGTACAGTGCTAGGTTTTAGAAATAATGGTAAATAAAATAGTCATGATTCTTGCCCTGATAGAGCAGGTAGTCCTGTGAATATAGTCACATAAAATAAAGCTGGAAAGGACTTTGGAAATCATTTGCCACCCAAAAGACCACCAGGATGGCTAAGTAGTAGAAAGGAGAGCTTTACTGGTGATAGCAGTTTGCAAACCAAGAAGAGAGAGTCTGGCCGGGCACAGTGGCTCACGTCTGTAATCCCAGCACTTTGGGAGGCCGACGTGGGAAGCGAATCACGAGGTCAGGAGTTCGATACCAGCCTGGCCAACATGGTGAAACCCCATCTCTACTAAAAATACAAAAAAATTAGCTGGGCATAGTGGCGGACACCTGTAATACCAGCTACTAGGGAGGCTGAGGCAGAGGTTACAGTGAGCCGCGATCATGCCACTGCACTCCAGCCTAGGCAACAGAGCAAGACTCCGTCTCAAAAAAAAAAAAAAAAAGAGAGAGGCAGAGTCTCCAGTGTGTACAGAAGATACTCTTTCCTCAAAAAACAGAAAGGGCAGGTTGGGTTTTATGCCTCACAGGGGCTGTAATACACAACAGAGTCATACATATTTAGCAGGTTTGGGGAAAAGCTACACATTTTTATGAAAGCAATTGAGCACATGTGCAATGGGCAAACATATATGTAGCATACATCCCATGTTCACCTGGGGCAGGGTTTTACCAATAAAATGAGGTGGAATTTGGCTTTTTATGTCAAAAGGCTTACTAAAGGACAGAAAGACAGTTCATGGCACAGCCTCTATAAGCAGGCCAAAACTGGCTTAAGGTCTGCAGTTGCATATCAGGAAAGAATGTTTGTAAGGCCATTCCTCTTTAGTGGGTCTGAGTTGAAAATCAGAGTTAGGAGGGGTCTGATAATTGATTGGCCTGATAGCTTCCATTGCTAGGGGATTTCGCAAGAGTTTAGTCTTTCTTATGGCCAAACGAATTTAGGGAGTTGCCATACAGGCCAATCTCTGAATCCTCCACTCTCCATCCATAGCTAACTTTTGTTTCCTTAATCTTAGGGTCCATGTTAGTTGATACAGAGGTGTTTATTTTAGCCTCTCAGATCACATAACAAAAATCCCTCAAGTTACCAATGAAGCCCACAGAAGTGAAATTACTTGTTTAAGGCCACACAAGTTGGTGACTAAACCCAGATTTGCATCTTCATTAT
This sequence comes from Gorilla gorilla gorilla, assembly GCF_029281585.2. NCBI lineage: Eukaryota > Metazoa > Chordata > Mammalia > Primates > Hominidae > Gorilla > Gorilla gorilla. The sequence continues at coordinate 90,046,262 of NC_073231.2, forward strand.
GAAGAACTTAATCTTATCTTTAACGTCATGTAATTGTGTTTATACAACCTGCACAGTTCGAGTTTCAGACATCCAGTGGGGGTCTTGTTACTTATCCCCTTTAGATAAGAGGGGGACTACAGTATTTTAACTCTTGGTGTATGACTTTTCCTTTTCTACAGCTGATTTGAGTCTTATTACTGTTGACACACCCAATGCTGTGCTTGTAGTAGGTACTCAATAACTGGGTATATTAACCCATGTATTGTTTTTTGGTTAAGCAGGGGACAAAGTCATCATTACTGCTATCCCCAGTCACCACTGTGGTTTGCTCCAGTTAAACTGAGGACTCTTCCTAAGAATTTGATCCAGGACATGTTTTTTTAAAACTCATATTTCATAGCTTCTGGCTGTTCTTTATACTATTAATGGTAACTCAGGGCTAACAGTCAATTTAGTTAAATTTAGCACAGCATATTAGTGAGTTTTTGGATATGCAAATGATGGCTGTTATTGAAAGATTTTTTTTTACCTAAGGCTAAATTTTAATGAATCTTTGTCACTCACACATTTCCGTCTTTTACTGTTATGTGGTCTAGCAGAGTAAAAAATGTTTCCACTCCTCTAAATGCTTTTTCATCACCGTACTTTCTCCAACTCTTTCCTGAACTCATCTCTTTCTTGCAATATCTTCCTAATGACAGCCCATAACAACCAATACACACTCCTAACACACTGCTTTACTTCAGGCTCAGTAAACACCACACTGACTTCAGGTTTTCTCAGGTTGATGGTTCTAGCAAAAATATTGTCACTGAATAAGATGGAACTCTAGTTCTTCTGCCTGTGATATCAATTTTCTCACTACCCAACTGCTAAGCCAATGCCATATATTATAGGTTTTTGTTACAATAGCATGCCACTTAAATAACATAGGAATTTACCTCAAAATCAACACCAGCTACTCTAACCCATAAATTCCAAAATGTCACTACCAAAGCTTATTTCTCAGTCACATAAAATGCATTTGTTGCCAGGAGGAAACTCCATTCCATAGAGTCATTCAACGCCCAGATAGACAAAGGTCGTGCCATCTTCTACATATATATAGCTTGCATGGTTTCCAAGATTGCCCTGGGTATTGTCATCCCCTGGAATATTGGGAAGAAAACATGGAGAGTCATGAAGAAGATTTTATGGACCAGATCTGAAAAATTATATGCATAGTTTATCCCTATAGAGTCCATAAGCAAGAACTCCATTACCTGGCCATAATTAACTTCTTGGCAGGCTTAGAAGTGTAGTCTGGCCATGGCCCAGAAGGAAAAAGAGCCATATTTAAAGAATCTCTCATCTTTATCATTGATATGGAAACTCATGGACTTGGAATGAACTTTATAACTTCGTGACTTGAAAAGCAATACTTTATAGTGGAAAGAGCTTGGCCTTTGACATCAGACAGATCTAGGCTTAAATCTAGGCTCAGCCACTCACTATGTATGTGTCCTTGACTGAGTTTATTCACCTCTCTGAAACTTGATTTTCTCATCTGTAAAATGGCACTATAGCACTTACTTCATAGAGCTATAATGAAATGTAAGTGAAATACTATATTTAAGAACTTAACTAAGTACTTGCCACAATATAAATGCTCCAAAACTATAAGATACTATTTATATCAGAATTACAGGAAGAATTTTTTCAGGAATCAGGAGTACAACCTGATATCAGTTTTACTTTCCTTATTTACACAAAATTTTTAAATTTTTTCAACAATGGTGACAAGAACACACAATGGAGAAAAGGACAGTCTCTTCCATAAATAATGATGGCAAAACTGGATATTCATATGCAGAAGAATGAAACTACATCTCTACCTCTCACCATATACAAAAATCAACTCAAAATGGATTGAAGACTTAAATATAAAACCTGAAACTGGAAGAAAACATAGGGGAAAGCTCCATAACATTGGTCTGGGCAGATATTTCTTGGCTAGGACCCCTAAAGCATAGGCAATGACAAATGAACTTGCATTAAACTAAAAGACACAGCAAAGGAAACAATTAATAGGACGAGGAGACGACCCACAGATTGGGAGGAAATATTTGCAAATTATACATTGGAAAAGGGGCTAATATCCAAAATCTATAAGGAACTCCATTCCGTCAATAACAAGAAAACAAATACCCTAGTGAAAAGATGGGCAAACGACTTGAATAGACATTTCTCAAAAGAAGACATTAAAATGGCATATATATATATATATATATATATTTTTTTTTTTTTTTTTGAGATGAAGTCTCACTCTGTTACCCAGGCTGGAGTACAGTGACACGATCTCAGCTCACTGCAACCTCTGCTGCCCCAATACAAGTGATTCTCCTACCTCAGCCTCCTGAGTAGCTGGGATTACAGGCACCTGCCACCGCACCTGGCTAATTTTTGTAGTTTTTTTGTAGAGACAGGGTTTCACCATCTTGGCCATGCTGGTCTTGAACTCCTGACCTCATGATCCATCCACCTTGGCCTCCCAAAGTGCTGGGATTACAGGCGTGAGCACTGTGCCCAGCCTAATAGATATATTTTTAAATGCACAACATTACTAATCATCAGAGAGATGCAAATTAAAACCACAGTGACATACTATTGCACACATGTAAAAATAGCTTTATCAAAAAGATGAAAGATAACAAATGTTGGCCAGCACATGGAGAAAAGGGAACACTGTTGGTGATACTGTAAATTAGTGCAGCCATTATGGAAAACAGTATGAAGTTTCCTCAAAAAGCTGAAATTAGAATCACCGTATGATTCAGCAATCCCACTATTGGGTATATACTCAAAGGAATTGAAATCAGTATGCCAAAGACATGCCTGCATTTCCATGTTCATTACAGCTTTATTCACAATAGCCAAGAAATGGAATCAACCTAGGTGTCTGTCAATGGATGAGTGGAGTTTTAAAATGTCATATATATACACAGTGGAATACAATTCGGCCTTGAAAAGTCAGGAAATTCTGTCATTTGCAACAATGTGGATGAACCTAGAGGACAGTATTTTAAGTGAAATAAACCAGGCACAGAGAGACAAATACCATATGATCTCATTTATATGCAGAATCAAAAAAAGTCAGACTCATGGAAATAAACCAGGCACAGAGAGACAAATACCATATGATCTCATTTATATGCAGAATCAAAAAAAGTCAGACTCTGTAATCCCAGCACTTTGGGAGTCCAAGGCGGGCAGATCACGACTTCAGGAGATCAAGACCATCCTGGCTAAGACAGTGAAACCCCGTCTCTACTAAAAATTACAAAAAATTAGCCAGGCGTGGTGGCAGGCGCCTGTAGTCCCAGCTACTTGGGAGGCTGAGGCAGAAGAATGGCGTGAACCCAGGAGGCGGAGCTTGCAGTGAGCCGAGATCGTGCCACTGCACTCTAACCTGGGTGACAGAGCAAGACTCTGTCCCAAAAAAAAAAAAAAAGTCAGACTCATGGAAGTAGACAATAGAATAGAGGTTACCAGAGGCTGGGGATTGGGGTGGGACAGGAAAAGAAGAGACACTGGTCAGCAAGTATGAAGTTACAGTTAAAAGAAAGAAGTTCTGGTGTTCTACTGCACAGCACAGTGTTATAGTTAATAATAATGTATGGTATATTTCAAAAGAGGTAAAAGGGAGGATTTTATTTTTATTTTTATTTTTTTGAGATAGAGTCTCACTCTTGTCACCCAGGCTGGAGGGCAGTGCCACAATCTCAGCTCACTACAACCTCTGCCTTCCCGGGTTCAAGCGATTCTCCTGCCTCAGACTCCCAAGTAGCTCGGATTACAGGCACCTGTCACCACGCCCGGCTAATTTTTGTATTTTTACTGGAGATGGGGTTTCGCCATGTTGGCCAGGTTGGTGTCAAACTCCTGACCTCAGGTGATCTGCCCACCTTGCCCTCCCAAAGTGCTGGGATTACAGACGTGAGCCACCGCACCTGGCAAGAGAGGATTTTAAATGTTCTCACTACAAAGAAATGATAAATATTTGAGATGACAGATATGCTAATTAGCCTGACGATCACTCCACAATGCATACATGTATTGAAACATCACATTGTACCCCATAAATATATACAATTATTACTTGTCAATTAAAAATAAAATCAAACTTTTAAAAAATTACCTGACACAATGTAAATGTCCCAAAAATATAAGCTACTACATACATCAGAATTATTAAAAGAATTTTGTGAGGAATCAGAAGTACAACCTCATATCAGATTTACCTTCCTTAAACAAAATTTTTTAACTTAGCACTGCTAATTGTGAAATTTGCAGTTATCAAATCATTTCTTCCTACTATGAAGAAATAATTAGGCTCCCAAATTTTTATTTTACTTTTTTACTTTTTATTTCACTAGCTTTAGGGCACAAGCAGATTTTGGTTATATAGATGAATTGTATAGTGGTGAAGTCTGAGATTTTAGTGCACCCCACACTCATGTAGTGTACACTGTACCCGATAGGTAATTTTTCATTCTTCACTGCCCTCCCAGTCTCCACACTTCTGAGTCTCCAATGACCATTATAACATTCTGTAGGCCTTTGCATACGCACAGCTTAGCTCCTACCTATAAGCGAGAAGCTACTTCACTTAGAATAATGGCTTCCAACTCCATCCAAGTTGCTGTGAAAGATATTATTTCATTCTTTTTTATGGATTAGTAGTGTTTCATGTGTATATATACCACATTTTCTTTATCTACTTGTTAGCTGATAGACACTCAGGTTGATTCCATATCTTTGCAATTGTGAATTGTGCTGTGATAAACATATGCATGCAGGTGTCTTTTTGATATAATGACTTCTTTTCCTTTGGGTAGATCCGGATTGCTGGATCAAATGGTAATCTGCTTTAAGCTCTTTGAGAAATCTCCGTACTGTCTAGTGGAAGAGAATTTGAAACAGTTTATATAAAGATAAATGTTGGTTTACAGATGTTCTAAGTAGAACAAAACAATAAATCATTTAAAAATACTTGCTTAAGAGTCAGAATTTATAACTTTGCAGTGGTGTACCTCAAGGTGGCAGAGATATTTCTACTTAAGGAAAGTTGACAAGGTTTGTTATCTTGCTTTTATCTCAAGATAAAATTATCTGGGGGGACAAAAACTAAAGCATTTTCTTTCACTTACAAATAGAAAATTATTGCCTATGAGCAAGAACAGGCCCCAAATGCCACACACTCCAGGTGACCAAAGCTTCAGAAGTCTTCATGAATCTCAAGAAAAGCTCATGGCGCTCATACCTGTGACCATATCCTGCCCAGGAATGTGCACTGCCTCTTTGCACCAAAGCAATAAACCAGTATTGTTGCTATGTGTAGATTTTATTTATATTGAGATTTCGGGAAGATCATTCTCCAGCACCCACTGTTTCTCTTTTCTATCTATGGACTGAACATTTAGTTCTTGATTGTCTTAAGAATGTTTACTCATTCCCAGATGCTGGTTTTGTTCCATTTGGCAGAAGGAGAGACAGAGGAGGGTGCTTAGGCACAAGAGAGGCAGATGACATGGCAGTATTTTCTTTCTCTATTTTGGTGCAGTAGTGATATTCACACAGTATGACTCAATTTATGAAGTTGCTATGTTGACTCATGAAAATCGGTTTTTTCCCAACTCCTGTCCTCCTTATCATTGCTCTAAGGATCAAAGTTTAAAGCTATTTGGGATCATCTACTGACAACAGCTGTCTTTGGAATTATCTTAAAATACTAAATGCCTACCTGAAAAGTTGAAAGACTTATATCAAGGCAGTGTCCTAGCCACAGTGGGAAATAAGCCCAAACAGAAAATGAATATGAATTCATTCTGATCACATTAAGTAGGAAAATCAGGGAAAACAGTGGGAAGAGCTTAGCTAGGTACAGCAAAGGGTTGGCAAGGATTAATCTTATTTTGGTACTGTGAGTATTAGGCAGGCTAACATCAGGCTCAAGATCAACCACTTGGTAATTAGGAAGAGCTTCACTAAGCTTGGTTATACCCCCAAAAAGCACTTCTATTACAAGGCAGCATATTGAGGAAGCCCTACCCAATGAAGACTTTAACCATGGATAAAAACTAATAAGTAAACCTTTCTTGATACCTTCACTTTTACAGTGCCCTACAACTGTTAGGACTTTGTATGAGTATATTTTGTTTATGCTTCACAATAATCCTATAAAATCTCATATTAGAGATCACTAACCCCATTCTCAGGTGGTAGAACCTAGGTCTCTTAAACTGTCAAGGTTGGTTTCATATCTTTGCAATTGTTAAAACGAAAGATCCAGAGCTAGAATTCAGCTCTCCTAACTACTGGCCCAGTAATTTCAAGCAGTTGTCTCTCCTTTATAAAGGGAAAGCACCTTCCATTCTCACAGGAAGTGCAGTAACATTCAGTCAGGCTTGAATTCTGCTGGAGGGCATGTTGTATATGTAACCTCCCCTGAGGCCCTCCACAGAAGAGACTCTGCCCTCCCAGACATATGTCAGCACTAGGGTCCCCATTTTCCAGGTCTCTGTTATTCCCCGGAGTTTGGATTGGAGCCCTGAGCAACACAAATCATAACAGGACTGAGGAGCAAAATGTCATGTCATTTTTCCTCACCACGAGCATTTGCTTTTTGCATGGCCTTTGGGAATCCCACAGATTCAATTTGGTTCATTTCAACAAATACATAAGGAGAATTTAGTCTTTCATCCTAACAGCCAATCTGTCAGTCAAACCGAATAAGAATATAAGGAACAGAGAAGATCTCAAGGACTAATATTGTTTGTAAGCCACCTGTGGTGAAAAGTATTTTCCAGAGTTGACCACAACAGCAACTCCCATCTCACCTCCCTTCTTACCACGTAATCATCACATTAAGTGGTGGGTCTGCTGGTTCTCGTTCAGATGAATATGGGTGAAACTTTACAGTAGCTTTTACCAATAGGGTACAACAAAAATAAACCTATCTGCTAGATCATTAAAACACCATTCACTTCTACCTTGTTCTCTTGGGGCACTTGCTCACAAAACCCAGTCTCCATGCCATGAGGAAGCACAAACTACCACACAAAGAGACTCAATGAAGACACCACCTGTAAATACTCTAGTCAGACAGCCCAGCTGCGGTCTCAGGCAAACGTGAGCATCAACCACCAGACACGTGAGTGACGTGCTCCAGATATTTCTAGCATCCAGCTATTGAGTCACTCCAACTTCAAGATGGAGCCGAGATCTCTTCTTAGGGGCCTACAGCTCCCCACTCCAGGCATGGAAATAAAGGAAAATCTTGATTTCTTTCAAGGAAAATTCCAAGCACCTAGCCAGCCTTGAAAAGTAAACAAGCAACCTGATAAGGAAAAAGGTAATAGTAGCTTAAGTCAATAGCCAAGGAAGTTAGAGTCACAAGATATTTGGTTCCAGTACAGAAACTAAAGATCACATCTTAACATATGTCCCTGTCTTGTATTTCAGAAACGTGGACTCCCACCAAATGGATCCATCAGCAGGGAGACCTCAGGAAAGAGAGAATTTGGGGACTGAACTCTGACTGTGATTCTTTTTTCTTCCTGAGGGGCCTGGAGCTCACACCTGTGAGCTGGAGCCAGTATTCTTTTCTGCTGACCCCAAATGTTTAAACAAAGCTTATCATCCTAAACCAATTGCAAATCAGAAAATTTTTGAAGCTACCTATGACCTGTAAGCCCCCACTTCAAGATATTCCACCTTTTTAGGCCAAAACCAATGTGTACCCTCCATGTATTGATTTATAATTTTGCCTCCAATTTCTGCTTTCCTGAAATTTACCTGTCTTTAAAAACCCTTACCTCCCAGTCATTGGGGAGTTCAGGATTTAAGCATTAACTGTCTGATCCTTTCTTCTTGGAGCCCTGCAAATAAACACCTTTCTTTCTACCAATGCAAACCTCAGTGTAGATATATGATCTTAATGCACCAGCCAAGCAGACCCCGGTTTGGTCTGTAACTTTTTTTTTTTTTTTTTTTTTTTGAGAGGAAGTCTCACTCTCACCCAGGCTGGAGTGCAGTGGTGCAATCTCGGCTCACTGCAACCTGAGCCTCCTTGGTTCAAGCAATTCTCCTGTCTCAGCCTCCAGAGTAGCTGGGATTACAGGCATACACCACCATGCCCAGCTAAGTTTTGTATTTTTAGTAGAGACAGGGTTTCACCATATTGGTCAGGCTGGTCTCCAACTCCTGTCCTCAGGTGATCCACCTGCCTCGGCCTCCCACAGTGCTGGGATTACAAGCGTGAGGCACCATGCCCAGCCTTGTTCTGTAACATTTTTAGTGACTTAGTTTAGGCACCAGAAAATGTAGAGCAGAAGCAAGCTGCCCTAACTGTGCTCTGTCCAAATTACTGACCCACAGAATGTGTGAGCCTAAGGTTTTACCCACTAAGTTTGGGGGTAGTTGTTACAGCAGTAGTAGCTGAAATTCTGTCCCTAATATGTGGTTCAAAAAAGGTTTTCTATCAACATAACCCCAATCTGCAAATAAGTGGGTGAGTTGGATGAGACCACATTTAAAACTCCAACAGGCTTCTATCAGACCTCAGAAACAGGAAACAACTGTCCCTTGCTTGATGACATCAGCACACCTTGTTATTGGCTGTTAAGTCATGCTGAACATTATTTTAACCACTGTGAGATCCCTCCCTCTCATTTTATAATTAGACCTTTGCTGAATCAGCCTTTCCTCAAATGATCAACCAAGGGAAATTTTTATCTTCCCCAGAGCCACAATCCTGCAGTAGTTTTGAGCAAATTACTGCAGAAGCAGTATTTCTTCTAGGCCCATGGCAATTGTAATCTCTCATTATTTGCCAAATAACTAATGAATTTTGAGAATCTAGGTATCAGGGAGAGGCAGGGACAATTTTGAATCTTTTTCCTACAGTATGAGATAATGTATGCAAAGCATTAACATTTGTTAGACTGGGCTCCCCGGAAAACAAAACCTGGAATTGAGACATATGTGCAGTTTTACTGGGAAGTGATTTCAGGAGAGTTAAACCTATAAGGAAGGCAGGAATGGGCAGAGGGAGAGGCTGAACTGTAGTGTGAATGCAGCTAGTACTGTGGCTGATCTTACATTGAGATCTGGAACTAGCATGTCCCTACAGCACGTACCAAACAGACATGTGATTTTTAATCCTGGAACCACCAATAATTTGTTATTGGTAAACATCTGATGGTATATGCGGCATAAACCTGGGTAAGGCAGTTACTTGTGGCTGAGTACAATTCCCGTCAAGAGATGAGCTGTGAGCTATCAGCAGCTGATATTTCCAGCAGTTGAAGGATGGATATCTCAGTCCTGAAGGGGGGATCTGGGCAGAGCACCCCAGTATCTATTACAGTGCACATCTTATACCACTATTATTCACTTCTTTTTTATTATGTTTTCTAGAAACAGGGTCTTGCTCTGTCACCCAGGTGGGAGTACAGTGGAGCAATTATAGCTCACTGCAACCTTGGACTCCTGAGCTCAAGTGATCCTCCCACCTCAGCCTCCTGAGTAGCTGGCACTATTGGAGCACACCACCATGCCTGGCTAAATTCTTTTTAAATTTTTTTGTAGAGACGGGGTCTCACCATGTTGCCTAGGCTAGTCTTGAATTCCTGGCCTTCACCACTAGATGGATGGTCTGGTGACCAGACATATCCTGGAAAATGGTGTCCCATCTTCTAAGGGGGTCATCTCCAAGCTGGCACCTCAGCTGTGTCTCTGAGAAACCTTTCTGTCACTCTGTCAAGGCAGCAGACCCAGACCCCTACAAACTTCACTGGGGTGGTAGGCCCCTGCATTTCCAAAAGTTTATCACCCATCCTTGGAAGCACACGTGTCTTACCAAGTATTTGTCACTTCTTGTCATCTAGCTCAATGACTATGTCATCAACATGGCGAATGAATCTGATGTTCTACAGAATTTATAGATGATTACAGATCCCTTTGGACTACATCATGACTGAAGGTGGAAAGGTTAACACAGACCTGGAGAAAGACTATGAAAATACACTCTCCTATGTCTCATATGAATGAAAACTGCTTATGTGTCTCCTTCCTGAGAGACAAAAAGTAATATATGTGCTAGGTAAATGTGTGCATATCCTATGCCAGAGGCTGTGTTAATCTGCTCCAGCAAAAGTGCTGCATCCAGCACAGCAGCTGCAATTGAGATTACTACTTGCTTGTTTGCAGCAGTTGAACCACCTGGTTTCTGCAGGGATAAGACTAGTGGACTTCTCCAGTGATTCACTTGGGAAATTTCTATTTCCTGCCTCTGCAATCTCTGCAAGTCTCAGGGCCTTGATTGTTACAGGGGAAATGCAATTTCACTAAATTTGACAGAGACCACCATCCTTGCATTCTTTAGGTATTTTAAGGAGTGGCATTAATCTTTCCTCAGCATTAAAAATGTCCAAGATTGCAGGACATGGTATTTACTTTGATTCACTATCTGGGCCAGGGACAAATTGGGAAGAGGGGTCAGATTCAGAGCCTTTCACTTTGCCTTCACTTCTATGAGCTCTCTTACCCCCCAGGTCAAGGAACCAATGTGAGTGTTCTGCCAGCTACTAAGTCTGGCCCTTCCAGTTATACTTTAGGGGGCAAAAGAAATAGCATCTTCATAGGTCCATGGGCTAGATGGACTCACAGTTAGCCAGTCCTGAGTCAAGACGCCATCTACCACCCACTGGGGGTCAGGGTGCCACTTTGAGTCTCCAGGTACTAATAAAGTCAGACTGTGTGCCCAACAATCCTCACAAGTCTAGGTGTCCTTCTTTCCCCAGTGCATGTTTTCCTAGTAAATGTCCATAGGTCTATTTGGGGAAAGATACAGAGGGTTACATGGTATTGCAGTGTGTTTCCTTATAGGATGCTTGCCTCTCCTTCAGTCAGTGGGTTTAGAGTCTGAGAGTTGGCTCAAGTTCAAAAACTGAGCAATAGATCATGACTTTTATTGAGGTGATTGCCCTTAGTTTCCTGATCATCCATCCTTGGTTTGTTTTGATTGTATAAATTAAGTAGTATCCTTTCAGCTGCCTCACTCTTCTGCCTCTAGGAATACAGTGTCCCATTCAGCATCTCCAAGCTTTCTGCAGATTGAGACCCCTGGCTGCCACTCTGGTTTTGTCACTTGTTGTGATATTTGTTTGTATCTTTCTTCCAAGGGTTAAAATGCCATCTGGTCTCTAATATTTCAGATTTTTATCACCCCATTGCTTTTAGGAGCCCAACTCTTTAATAGCATCTGAGCCTCTCAGTGGTTCCAGTGCCCCTCCCAGCAACACCTTCTTATTACTTGATTAAACTGAGTGTCTTCTGGGTTCTCCCACAGAAAACTGTTGGGTTTTCTGGCTCTAAGTGGTGTACCCACTATCCTATTCCCACTTTCCTGAATCATTTGACCCCTTCTGTATTAATCTGTTCTTGCAATGCAATAAAGAAATACCTGAGACTGGGTAACTTATAAAGAAAAGAGGTTTAATTGGCTCATGGGTTCTGCAGGCTACATAAGAAGCATAGTGGCTTCTGCTTCTGGGGAGGCCTCAGGAAACTTACAATCATGGCAGAAGGTAAAGGGGTAGCAGGCACATCTTACATGGCTGGAGCAGAAGAAAGATAGAGAGAGGTGGGGGAGGGGCTACACACTTTTAAACAACCATATCTCACAGAGCTATAACACAAGAACAGCATTGCGGGATGGCGAAAAACCATTCATGAGAAACCACCCACCTCCCCACCCTGCCCCACATGATCCAATCACCTCCCACCAGGCCCAACCTCCAGATTAGGGATTGCATTTGGACATGAGATTTGGGTGAGGACACAGATCCAAACCAAATCCCCTTCCTTCACCACCTGCCAGTAAATCTTAACTTTTATTATCTTAAGCAACTCAACCTCAGTATTTTACCTATTCCTAGTTTCCATTAGTAATTCAGATGGACAGAGAAATAATGGTAAGCAGTTTGGGAGATAAGCTCCTAGAATACATAGATATAATTAAGACAAATTTAGTTTCTATTTCAACTTATATTGCTTGTCATGTCTTCAGCGAGCAAGAAAATAGCTGTCTTGGAAAATTTACCAAATGAGTTCTTTTTATTGAGAAATTGTGTCATTATTTATTGATGCCTCAGTGAAAACCTAATAGAACTCCATCTGCCATATAGAAAGTAATTACCTTCCAATGATCTGATGATTTTATAGATATGCAGCTAATATTAGAAATTTGCTGTAGAAACTGAAAAAATTGTTGAATACCACCTTGAGCCCTGCAAAAAATCAGTGAAACATATGTTTGCTTTTATCCTGGAGCAAAATTGAAATAATTTACTTCCTTGTCCCTATTGGACCTGCTGCTAAAACAGGACTTGATTTTACCCTTGTGATTGGCCTGTTCCATTCTGGTATTTGGTCAGATATTGCCAAGTGAATCTCATTCTTAATCTTCATGGGCTAGCAGCCTACAATAACATAGAACAATTCTACCACCCCTTAGTCTAAGCAGGGGCTATCCAAAATTGTAAATGCTTTATTCCATTTTAACCAAGCAGAAAGTCAGATTCTCATAGGAGTATGTTGCTTAGACCTGTAAATCAGCTTAGAAAATTCACTGATTGTTAACTGAATGTTTCCTGAAAAACAAAGTTAACTAGTGGAAGACAAGGTGAGAGAAACTTTGGGCTAAATGGGCTACATCTTCCATGACCAGATTTGGAAAACTTTTGGATATTTACATCCATTTCTTAAGAGTAAATTTCATAAAAACAGGCCATTTGCTGATCTGATATCCTTTCTTTAGGGAAATCATCTGTGTATCTAAATGAAAGTGCTCCCCCTCCACACACACACACACAAAAGAAACACAGGACAATCTTTGTTAGTGTCCATCTAGCTTTCAGGTTAAAAAGACAGTCCTAAAGGCTATGCATGGTGGTTTATGCCTGTAATCCCAGCATGTTGGGAGACTGAGGTGGGAGGATAGCTTGAGTTCAGGAGGTCAATGCTGCAGTGAGCTGTGATTACACTACTGTACTCCAGCCTGGGTGATAGAGCGAGACCTTGTCTGAAACAAACAAACAAACAAAAAACAGTCTATCTGTTCTGCTGGCTCACCAGCCATTAAAGCTGGAATCCAGCTGTCTGAAAGTGAACTGAAAGACACTCTTACTTCATCTCATAGATGGATTCTGATATCATTTTGGCTTGATTTTGGCAGGGAATGTTGTGGGAATAGGACCAGACTAAGAACCAGCCCTGATAAGTTCCTGCCAGGTTCTCCATGTGGGTTAAGAACTGGAGCTAGGAAAAATGGGAGGAAATCCTTTGGAAAAACACAGAATAAAATAAACAGATTTCTTTAAATTGCCAGTCAGACTCAGTGGACATATGAACATCACGAAGGCAAAGGAGAACCTTGCAATGTACTGTCTGTTTCCCAAATTACTTTTCTCTCCCCTTGAGCTTCAAGAAAGTGATATTCCTATTTCTGGCAAGGTTCACGTGAATTCTATTTGGGGTTGGTTTGCAACACTTAAATTGCTTTGGGGCCTGTTATGATTGGAATTCTGTTTCCTCAGTGACACTGCAACAAAATACCATCTCCTTAAAGCAGTAATTATCAGAAAATCAGGACCATACTACTTAGCCAGCACTTTGCAGAGGGTAAGGGGAGATTGTAGTGGTATCTTAGCTTTCTCCAACCACTCTTGTTAACACAAGGTAATTTGGGGTTCTTTTGATGCCTGGAAAAACATGACATCATTGGGGGTAATCTCTTTTATCACGTATGCCGAGGCATCCAAATGGGTCTTTGGAGAGGACTTAATTAGCAACTGTGGCCCTCAGCTCCATATGTATCCTGATGACACTCAGATTTATCTTTCCCTCCCTTAAGACATTAGTGAGGAAGATGAAAAATGAACGGTCCTTGCTAAATGCACAGTCCTTAGACCTCGCAGGAAATAAATATCCTGTCTCCAAAATAAGAACTATCTAAAGAAGGTAAACTTGTTGCTTCCCCTCAGTTCCCCTAATTCTCACTCTATTTCCTATTTGCTTTTTCCATTGTTTTGTTTCAGTATTTATATACAGTACCTGTAATGGGAGATAGTCAAAGAATATATTTAATGTCCCCAAAGGCAGTGAGCTACATGCCAAAATGAGAGGTTGATTTCCAGGCCTAAGTCAACCGATTGAATAATCTAAAGTAAGGGAAGAAAATAACTCATTGTGTACATTGGGAATTATGTTAGCTGCAAATAACAGAAAACCAACCTAAAAGAAACTTAAATCAATAAAGTTGTAATCTGTTCTTGGATTAGCTGACTGTTGGCATAGGATTAGCAGCTCAATACTGTTAGGACTTTGGTCTTTGAAACTGTTTTGGCCCTTCACTCAGAGTTTCAAGGTGACTGCTGCAGCTCCAAGTATCATGTCCTCACTCAAAACAGGAAGAAGAGAAGTCAGTACCAAAATATTTGTAAAATTCCCCAGAAAATACTCTCTGGCCAAAAGTACTTAGAATGGCCAATCCTGGCCTCAAGGGTGGCTGCAAAAGTATTTCACTTTCCTGGCCTCTGTAACGAAACGTGACAAAAGGCAACCTGATTGGGAATGACTCTTTTGCCAACACAGTCAAGAGTCTGCCATGTCCAGGATGTTGTTTTCCTCAACAGTTCAACCATAAGAACAGAAGAAGAACAGTTCAACCATAAGAACAGAAGAAGAACAGTTCAGCCATAAGAATCATTTTTATTTCAGAAAACATTTTAGAATAAAAGAGGTGACACTGTTCAGAATTGTGCCAAAAAATAGAAGCTAATCAAGACTGCCTTGGGGAAATTGGCATATATGGCTACCCTAGTTATAGACAAAATAGTCTGACAAATGAGCCCCTCTTTCTTTAGCAGCTTGATTGGACAACTGAAAATCTGCTTCTCTAGTGAGGAGAGTCTCTCAGGCTGAACCCAGAGTTGTCCAATGTCCTTTTCTGTTTATGCCTCCCAGCTGCCCTCAGTTTTGGAGAAGGCCAGACCACTTTTCTACGGGAGCCTTTGTCATGACCATGTCTTAGTCCATTTGTTTTGCTGTAAAGGAAATACCTGAGGCTGGGTAATTTATAAAGAAAATAGATTTCTTAGGCTCATGGCTCTGCAGGCTATAAAACAAGAACGACGCCAGCATCTGCATCTGGTGAGGACTTCATGGAGCTTCCACTCAAGGTGGAAGGTGAAGGAAAGCAGCATCACATGGCTGAAAGAGAGTGAGGGAAGGCAGGTGTCTGACTCTTAACCAACCAGATCTCACACGAACTAAGAGGGAGAATTCACTGGATTCCATGAGAATGGCAGGAAGCCATTCATGAGGGATCCTCCCCGATGAATGGGAGGCCCCAAATACCTCCCACTAGGCCTCACCTCCAACATGAGAGATCAAATTTCAACATGAGATTTGGAGGGGACAAATGATAACAGACCATTTAGCAAATAATGCTCAGAGGCCCTTTCTCCTCTTGCTTTTATGCAGATGAAGACTTTCCAGTACATACTGTCCTTGCCTTTCACTTACCTGCCATCCTGCCTGTGTCCATGTAGATGACAGTGCTCCACAAGACAGAGAGTCTCAGAAATTAGACATTTCTGTCTTAAAGAGAATGGAGGTGCTGTCTCCCCACCTGACCGGCTTCATAGTGGGGTTCTCCTTAAAGACAAACAAGAAGTTTACCAGTAGCTTAAATGGAAACCTACTGAGCATTTGACTTTTCTATCCTTACTTTATACCCTTATTCATTCATAAGGACAACAAATAATGTTGGAGTGGAATTTTGTCCCTGGCACCCTGATTCCAAGGTGGTATAAGGTTATTTCTACTCTTATAGTTAGAAATAGTTTCTGATGCCAAAGCATATCACTGGAATACTACTAAATGTATGACTCTATCTTGAATTCTAGTTATTTTTATATAACTTATCTTTCTAACTTGATGAAGGTTTTTATTTTCCTCTCAAAAACTTTTTTGGCTTTTCAAATTTTCTACTGTAAGCAAAATGCAATGTTCCTTTTATTTTTTTTTCTGTGATTTTTCCTGAATTTTTAAGGAATGCATACTTGGAAGAAATCAAATATCACAGAAATAAAGAGTGAAAAGTGAAGGTTATCTATAATTGTATCCTACCACCTTTGCTAACAATCACAGGTAACCACGATTAATATTTGGTATAAATATATATATATATATACATAAATGCATTACTGACATATGTGCATATAAAATTTGTTTCTGTGAGATGCATACAATTTAATTTTTCAGTCTATGAGTATATTGTACATCATTCTTTTTAATGACTATAATGTGTGCCATTATCACTAATGGTGTGAGAAATTCTTTGGATATTGAAGCCACTGTGGATTGTGGCAGTTCTTTTGGATGGGAAAGACAGGAAAATTTTACATGGCTATAGTAGCAAAACTATTAGAGAATTATACTTTACAATGGAACAAAGTATACAAATAGGCTATAGTTTTCTCCCATAAAATATTATTATGAAGTAAGATTTTTCCAAAATATCTTCTATTTCCACAGTGAGGACAGAACTAGCTTTGTATGAATGCCACATTCTGTGGTTTTCACTTATCCTTGAAGTGACATTCATCCTATTAACAATTTTAATAGGATTAATGTCACTTCAAGGATCTTTTATTTTTCAAAACAACAAAAAATAACCACTTCCATAGTCTAGATATAATTATATACATTAAAATAAGCCATTCTTTTAAATAAAATGTAAACATTTCCCCACATATTTGACATTTTTCTCTAATGAATACACTGTTGTACTGGCATTCTCTTATAATGTGTTATTTGAAGGGCTCCTTTTTCTAACATTGTAAATTTAACCAGCATGAGCTAATTAATGAGCTCAAGTTAACTTTCCTTTCCCTCCAAACCTTAACTACCCACCCAGTCTTTTAGAATTCATTCCTAGTCTTTAAGACCACTTAGAATTTAGAAAACTTTTTTCTTTTGACTGCACTGTGATTATTTCCCTACTTGTTTAATCATTTTCTTTCTCTACTAATACTTCCATAGCACAAAATTCACATTTTTTTGTAATTCTGCAGCTTTTTCCCCCAAGTCCCCAAAGCATAAACTACAAGGTCAAACCACAGGGTCAAAATTATTTTCATAATAATACTAAGACATTATTTTCCTTTTTGTTGTGTTGATATTTGCATTGATGATGCAAAAGTAATGGTGGACAGAACTGCCAGTACCTTACAAAATCAAGGCACAACATGTATTTGAAAAAAAAAAAAAAGCCAGTTTCACTTAAGAATGTCCTTGACGAAGCAAGACTTTTGATATTATTAAATCTCAACCCTTGAGGTACACTCTTTAATACTTTGTGTGCCAAAATGGGAAGTACGCATATCTAAGTACAATTGTTGTCTTGAGGGAAACTGTTGTGCAATTGATTTTTAACCTGAACTACCTATTTCTTCCTGGAACACAAATTTTATCAGAAAGAATGACAGCAGGCAAATAATGATTATTTGGACTTGGATATTTGCAAGATATTTTCTCAAAAAAAGAATGAAAGAAGCCTGTCGCTTCTAGGAAAACCAATTGTATTTGTTGCTAATGATAATACTTAAACTTTCTATCAAAAATTGGTATTATGGAAAACATTTGCCTGCCATAATGAGTTTGACAACTTCCCAAGATTTAGAGATTTTTCTGATATCAGAGCTGAAAGTGACTTTTTTTTTTTATTATACTTTAAGTTTTAGGGTACATGTGCACATTGTGCAGGTTAGTTACATATGTATACATATGCCATGCTGGTGCGCTGCACCCACTAACTCGTCATCTAGCATTAGGTAAATCTCCCAGTGCTATCCCTCCCCCCTCCCCCCACCCCACAACAGTCCCCAGAGTGTAATATTCCCCTTCCTGTGTCCATGTGATCTCATTGTTCAATTCCCACCTATGAGTGAGAATATGCGGTGTTTGGTTTTTTGTTCTTGCGATAGTTTACTGAGAATGATGGTTTCCAATTTCATCCATGTCCCTACAAAGGACATGAACTCATCATTTTTTATGGCTGCATAGTATTCCATGGTGTATATGTGCCACATTTTCTTAATCCAGTCTATCATTGTTGGACATTTGGGTTGGTTCCAAGTCTTTGCTATTGTGAATAGTGCCACAATAAACATACGTGTGCATGTGTCTTTATAGCAGCATGATTTATAATCCTTTGGGTATATACCCAGTAATGGGATGGCTGGGTCAAATGGTATTTCTAGTTCTAGATCCCTGAGGAATCGCCACACTGACTTCCACAATGGTTGAACTAGTTTACAGTCCCACCAACAGTGTAAAAGTGTTCCTATTTCTCCACATCCTCTCCAGCACCTGTTGTTTCCTGACTTTTTAATGATTGCCATTCTAACTGGTGTGAGATGATATCTCATAGTGGTTTTGATTTGCATTTCTCTGATGGCCAGTGATGATGAGCATTTTTTCATGTGTTTTTTGGCTGCATAAATGTCTTCTTTTGAGAAGTGTCTGTTCATGTCCTTCGCCCACTTTTTGACGGGGTTGTTTGTTTTTTTCTTGTAAATTTGTTTGTGTTCATTGTAGATTCTGGATATTAGCCCTTTGTCAGATGAGTAGGTTGCAAAAATTTTCTCCCATTCTGTAGGTTGCCTGTTCACTCTGATGGAAGTTTCTTTTGCTGTGCAGAAGCTCTTTAGTTTAATTAGATCCTATTTGTCAATTTTGTCTTTTGTTGCCATTGCTTTTGGTGTTTTGGACATGAAGTCCTTGCCCACGCCTATGTCCTGAATGGTAATGCCTAGGTTTTCTTCTAGGGTTTTTATGGTTTTAGGTCTAACGTTTAAATCTTTAATCCATCTTGAATTGATTTTTGTATAAGGTGTAAGGAAGGGATCCAGTTTCAGCTTTCTACATATGGCTAGCCAGTTTTCCCAGCACCATTTATTAAATAGGGAATCCTTTCCCCATTGCTTGTTTTTCTCAGGTTTGTCAAAGATCAGATAGTTGTAGGTATGCGGCATTATTTCTGAGGGCTCTGTTCTGCTCCATTGATCTATATCTCTGTTTTGGTACCAGTACCATGCTGTTTTGGTTACTGTAGCCTTGTAGTATAGTTTGAAGTCAGGTAGTGTGATGCCTCCAGCTTTGTTCTTTTGGCTTAGGATTGACTTGGCGATGCAGGCTCTTTTTTGGTTCCATATGAACTTTAAAGTAGTTTTTTCCAACTCTGTGAAGAAAGTCATTGGTAGCTTGATGGTGATGGCATTGAATCTGTAAATTACCTTGGGCAGTATGGCCATTTTCACGATATTGATTCTTCCTACCCATGAGCATGGAATGTTCTTCCATTTGTTTGTATCCTCTTTTATTTCCTTGAGCAGTGGTTTGTAGTTCTCCTTGAAGAGGTCCTTCACATCCCTTGAAAGTTGGATTCCTAGGTATTTTATTCTCTTTGAAGCAATTGTGAATGGGAGTTCACTCATGATTTGGCTCTCTGTTTGTCTGTTGTTGGTGTATAAGAATGCTTGTGATTTTTGTACATTGATTTTGTATCCTGAGACTTTGCTGAAGTTGCTTATCAGCTTAAGGAGATTTTGGGCTGAGACAATGGGGTTTTCTAGATAAACAATCATGTCATCTGCAAACAGGGACAATTTGACTTCCTCTTTTCCTAATTGAATACCCTTTATTTCCTTCTCCTGCCTGATTGCCCTGGCCAGAACTTCCAACACTATGTTGAATAGGAGCGGTGAGAGAGGGCATCCCTGTCTTGTGCCAGTTTTCAAAGGGAATGCTTCCAGTTTTTGCCCATTCAGTATGATATTGGCTGTGGGTTTGTCATAGATAGCTCTTATTATTTTGAAATACGTCCCATCAATGCCTAATTTATTGAGAGTTTTTAGCATGAAGGGTTGTTGAATTTTGTCAAAGGCTTTTTCTGCATCTACTGAGATAATCATGTGGTTTTTGTCTTTGGCTCTGTTTATATGCTGGATTACATTTATTGATTTGCGTATATTGAACCAGCCTTGCATCCCAGGGATGAAGCCCACTTGATCATGGTGGATAAGCTTTTTGATGTGCTGCTGGATTTGGTTTGCCAGTAATTTATTGAGGATTTTTGCATCAATGTTCATCAAGGATATTGGTCTAAAATTCTCTTTTTTGGTTGTGTCTCTGCCAGGCTTTGGTATCAGAAAGATGCTGGCCTCATAAAATGAGTTAGGGAGGATTCCCTCTTTTTCTATTGATTGGAATAGTTTCAGAAGGAATGGTACCAGTTCCTTCTTATACCTCTGGTAGAATTCGTCTGTGAATCCATCTGGTCCTGGACTCTTTTTGGTTGGTAAACTATTGATTATTGCCACAATTTCAGCTCCTGTTATTGGTCTATTCAGAGATTCAACTTCTTCCTGGTTTAGTCTTGGGAGAGTGTATGTGTCGAGGAATGTATCCATTTCTTCTAGATTTTCTAGTTTATTTGCGTAGAGGTGTTTGTAGTATTCTCTGATGGTAGTTTGTATTTCTGTGGGATCAGTGGTGATATCCCCTTTATCATTTTTTATTGTGTCTATTTGATTCTTCTCTCTTTTTTTCTTTATTAGTCTTGCTAGCAGTCTATCAATTTTGTTGATCCTTTCAGAAAACCAGCTCCTGGATTCATTGATTTTTTGAAGGGTTTTTTGTGTCTCTATTTCCTTCAGTTCTGCTCTGATTTTAGTTATTTCTTGCCTTCTGCTAGCTTTTGAATGTGTTTGCTCTTGCTTTTCTAGTTCTTTTAATTGTGATGTTAGGGTGTCAATTTTGGATCTTTCCTGCTTTCCCTTGTGGGCATTTAGTGCTATAAATTTCCCTCTACACACTGCTTTGAATGCATCCCAGAGATTCTGGTATGTTGTCTCTTTGTTCTCGTTGGTTTCAAAGAACATCTTTATTTCTGCCTTCATTTCGTTATGTACCCAGTAGTCATTCAGGAGCCGGTTGTTCAGTTTCCATGTAGTTGAGCGGCTTTGAGTGAGATTTTTAATCCTGAGTTCTAGTTTGATTGCACTGTGGTCTGAGAGATAGTTTGTTATAATTTCTGTTCTTTTACATTTGCTGAGGAGAGCTTTACTTCCAACTATGTGGTCAATTTTGGAATAGGTGTGGTGTGGTGCTGAAAAAAATGTATATTCTGTTGATTTGGGGTGGAGAGTTCTGTAGATGTCTATTAGGTCTGCTTGGTGCAGAGCTGAGTTCAATTCCTGGGTATCCTTGTTGACTTTCTGTCTCGTTGATCTGTCTAATGTTGACAGTGGGGTGTTAAAGTCTCCCATTATTAATGTGTGGGAGTCTAAGTCTCTTTGTAGGTCACTCAGGACTTGCTTTATGAATCTGGGTGCTCCTGTATTGGGTGCATATATATTTAGGATAGTTAGCTCCTCTTGTTGAATTGATCCCTTTACCATTATGTAATGGCCTTCTTTGTCTCTTTTGATCTTTGTTGGTTTAAAGTGTGTTTTATCAGAGACTAGGATTGCAACCCCTGCCTTTTTTTGTTTTCCATTTGCTTGGTAGATCTTCCTCCATCCTTTTATTTTGAGCCTATGTGTGTCTCTGCACATGAGATGGGTTTCCTGAATACAGCACACTGATGGGTCTTGACTCTTTATCCAACTTGCCAGTCTGTGTCTTTTATTTGGAGAATTTAGTCCATTTACATTTAAAGTTAATATTGTTATGTGTGAATTTGATCCTGTCATTATGATGTTAGCTGGTGATTTTGCTCATTAGTTGATGCAGTTTCTTCCTAGTCTCGATGGTCTTTACATTTTGGCATGATTTTGCAGCGGCTGGTACCGGTTGTTCCTTTCCATGTTTAGCGCTTCCTTTAGGAGCTCTTTTAGGGCAGGCCTGGTGGTGACAAAATCTCTCAGCATTTGCTTGTCTGTAAAGTATTTTATTCCTCCTTCACTTATGAAGCTTAGTTTGGCTGGATATGAAATTCTGGGCTGAAAATTCTTTTCTTTAAGAATGTTGAATATTGGCCCCCACTCTCTTCTGGCTTGTAGGGTTTCTGCCGAGAAATCCGCTGATAGTCTGATGGGCTTCCCTTTGAGGGTAACCCGACCTTTCTCTCTGGCTGCCCTTAACATTTTTTCCTTCATTTCAACTTTGGTGAATCTGACAATTATATGTCTTGGAGTTGCTCTTCTCGAGGAGTATCTTTGTGGCATTCTCTGTATTTCCTGAATCTGAATGTTGGCCTGCCTTGCTAGATTGGGGAAGTTCTCCTGGATAATATCCTGCAGAGTGTTTTCCAACTTGGTTCCATTCTCCGCATCACTTTCAGGTACACCAATCAGACGTAGATTTGGTCTTTTCACACAGTCCCATATTTCTTGGAGGCTTTGCTCATTTCTTTTTATTCTTTTTTCTCTAGACTTCCCTTCTCGCTTCATTTCATTCATTTCATCTTCCATTGCTGATACCCTTTCTTCCAGTTGATCGCATCAGCTCCTGAGGCTTCTGCATTCTTCACGTAGTTCTCGAGCCTTGGTTTTCAGCTCCATCAGCTCCTTTAAGCACTTCTCTGTATTGGTTATTCTAGTTATACATTCTTCTAAATTTTTTTCAAAGTTTTCAACTTCTTTGCCTTTGTTTGAATGTCCTCCCGTAGCTCAGAGTAATTTGATCGTGTGAAGCCTTCTTCTCTCAGCTCGTCAAAATCATTCTCCATCCAGCTTTGTTCCGTTGCTGGTGAGGAACTGCGTTCCTTTGGAGGAGGAGAGGTGCTCTGCGTTTTAGAGTTTCCAGTTTTTCTGTTCTGTTTTTTCCCCATCTTTGTGGTTTTATCTACTTTTGGTCTTTGATGATGGTGATGTACAGATGGGTTTTCGGTGTGGATGTCCTTTCTGTTTGTTAGTTTTCCTTCTAACAGACAGGACCCTCAGCTGCAGGTCTGTTGGAATACCCTGCCCTGTGAGGTGTCAGTGTGCCCCTGCTGGGGGGTGCCTCCCAGTTAGGCTGCTCGGGGGTCAGGGGTCAGGGACCCACTTGAGGAGGCAGTCTGCCCCTTCTCAGATCTCCAGCTGCGTGCTGGGAGAACCACTGCTCTCCTCAAAGCTGTCAGACAGGGACATTTAAGTCTGCAGAGGTTACTGCTGTCTTTTTGTTTGTCTGTGCCCTGCCCCCAGAGGTGGAGCCTACAGAGGCAGGCAAGTCTCCTTGAGCTGTGGTGGGCTCCACCCAGTTCGAGCTTCCCGGCTGCTTTGTTTACCTAAGCAAGCCTGGGCAATGGCGGGCGCCCCTCCCCCAGCCTCGCTGCCGCCTTGCAGTTTGATCTCAGACTGTTGTGCTAGCAATCAGCGAGATTCCGTGGGCGTAGGACCCTCCGAGCCAGGTGTGGGATATAGTCTCGTGGTGTGCCGTTTTTTAAGCCGGTCTGAAAAGCGCAATATTCGGGTGGGAGTGACCCGATTTTCCAGGTGCGTCCGTCACCCCTTTCTTTGACTCGGAAAAGGAACTCCCTGACCCCTTGTGCTTCCCAGGTGAGGCAATGCCTCGCCCTCCTTCGGCTCGCGCACGGTACGTGCACCCACTGGCCTGCGCCCACTGTCTGGCACTCCCTAGTGAGATGAACCCAGTACCTCAGATGGAAATGCAGAAATCACCCGTCTTCTGCGTCGCTCACACTGGGAGCTGTAGACCGGAGCTGTTCCTATTCGGCCATCTTGGCTCCTCCCTCTGACTTTTTTATATTTTAGAATTATGTCAGCATTTTGAAGATCTGTATAATTTGCTGAACCAACATTTTCCAAATGATCAAGACATAATATTACAAAGTCAAGTATGGATAAAAAGACCATTCAAAGTGTAGTGTAGACTAATGGGTCTTTACATGACAGAGTACGAAAAGTTCATTGATATGGTTTTAGAATTTACTTGTAACTAATCTTTAAGAAACCATAACTTGTCGGCCAGGCGCAATGGCTCACGCCTGTAATCCCAGCACTTTGGGAGGCCGAGGCAGGCGGATCACGAGGTCAGGAGATCGAGACCATCCTGGCTAACACCGTGAAACCCCGTCTGTACTAAAAATACAAAAAAATTAGCCAGGTGTGGTGGCGGGTGCCTGAGGCAGGAGAATGGCGTGAACTCGGCAGGCGGAGCTTGCAGTGAGTCAAGATCATGCCACTGCACTCCAGCCTGGGCGACAGCAAGACTCCGTCTCAAAAGAAAAAAAAAAGAAACTATAACTTGTCAAATTTAGGTATAATAAAGGAAAATATCCACAACTATCTGAAAAGTCTATTAAAACTCTCCTTTTTTTCTCCCTTTAGACTGTGTTAGCCTGAATTTTCTTCATAAACTTCAATCAACAGGACATATTGCAACAGACTAAATATGCATTTGAGAATCCTGCTGTCTTTTATCAGTTCAGACACTCAAAATATTTGCAAAAATAAAGCAATGCCTACCCTCTTCAGTATTGTTTTGCTAGATAGGATTTTCTTTGCTTAAAGAACATATTTTTATATTACCATATAATGAGTTTTTTATTTTTAAATAAATAAGAAAATATTTTTAATTATCAGTTTTAACTTTAATATAGTAAATATTGATGGATATAATGCATATAAACAAAAGGTCTTTCAGACCTTCCATTTTTAAGAGTATAAAGAGTTCTCAAGATTAAAAACATTGAGAAATGCTGTTCTAGGAAAATGTTCATAAAGGGAAAAAAGTGAGTATACAAATTTCATTGACTAATGTAGGAACCAAAGGATAAGAAATTAAATAAATTTTTACTAGGTCTTTCTATTGCTCAGGTTCATGTGGTTGCAAACAACCAGCTCATGGAAAGACCACATCAACCAGGACTACTACACATTTTAGCTTCAGCAACCATCATCAATTAACAATGTCCCTGTGGATGTATTAGTTCAAATTTGTGAGAGATTAAGCCTATTTGTCTCAGCCAACAATTATCATCTCTGGGAAGATTGCTCCATCTGAAAGCCTGCCATAGTTCACTGTTTAGCCTATGGCTGGGCCACCCCTGAGTGGTTACATCAGTGGCCACTCGAGAGGAAAGAACAGCCCACCATCGTTTTGGAGAGAAGAAGACTTGGAGTGAGATCAGTAAAAGCCAGAAGGAAAAATCAAGTGTAACAGGAAAATGTAGTGACACGTTCACAAACTCTGTTTCATAGTCTAATACAGCACGCACATGACAGGTTACTGTGACTTAGACCAGGCTTGCAAAACTAAGGCTAGGACTGAGAATAAAATCCAAATCTCAACTTGCCTTCCAGAACCTTTGCAATTAATTCATGTTTTGAAATCTTTCTCAGTCTT
Source organism: Gorilla gorilla gorilla (assembly GCF_029281585.2). Classification (NCBI taxonomy): domain Eukaryota; kingdom Metazoa; phylum Chordata; class Mammalia; order Primates; family Hominidae; genus Gorilla; species Gorilla gorilla. The sequence goes on from NC_073231.2 coordinate 90,071,708, forward strand.
TGATGCATTAGGGGTCATCCTCCAACCACTGCCCACCCTAGCATCGACCAGTCCTGTCACATGTTGACCCTAAACTGCCCACCTTAATCCACTTTGAACTATACTCCTCTTTCTGTAGAAACAAGCCAGCCATTTGTATTCCTCTCTCCACCATCACTAACCACAAGAATAAAAAATTAAGGATACCTTGACTCATCAAAGGTAGAAAATGCTTAGGTTGTACAGAATAAAGCCCAGTATTTCATCCCACTTTGTTTTTTTCTGAGGCCTTTTGATCTGCACGTTTTTTTCTCCCTCCTTCTCTCCTGTCTTCTTAGAAATAACGTGGACTCTCCCTAGGGGATGCTGAAGAGCAGACACACGGATCCTTTGACAAATCAATAATGGCCAAAAAAAATGTATTAGTTAACAAGATTATTAGTTCCCCCTTTTCAGAAAAAAAAAAAAAAACATCGTATTGTATCATATTGTTTCCCAAGAGCTTTAGAAGCACCACTGACTAGCAACACAGAGAAAGCTACAGTCAGAGCAAACCTTTTCAAACATTTAATAATTGACAGCCCTTACCACGGAGGTTGGGGAAGCAGAATTGGTGTGATTGACCTTGAAGCATCTCCTTCCCCTCCATTCACTCCTTTATGAAAACATAAAATTGCTTCACTTTGACACTAAGGCTTACCAAGGCAAAAGCAGACAAAATAAAGGTCTTTAAGAACTTAAATGACACCAAAACTTTCCAGTTGCACTTCAGAATAATACATTAGTCTTATTGTGACAACTAGTCCTTCTCATTTCTCACTCACACTTTCTTTTTTTCTCTGCAGCAGCAACCACTTTTATTAAGTATAAATCCATTCTCAGTTTTTGCAGTGTTGTCCAATTGAAGGGCATCTCTTCCCTCAACCAGGACCTGGCCCAGTGGCTGGCATGTAGTGGATACAATATGTTTGTGTGAAATGAAAGAATTCAACATAGCATTCATTTTGATTTACTCTAGATCTTTACTTTCATTAAGAAAACATTATGGGTACAAATGTGAGATAATTATAAGGAAGAGAAGGTGAAGGGATACCAAATAACTTTTTTAAAGTTATCTGTTTAGATAAAGTTGGTCTAAAAAATAACATGAAACTAACAGTTTTTCTTTTTTTTATTTTGAGACTGAGTCTCACTGTATCGCCCAGGCTGGAGTACAGTGGCCAGTCCTAGTGGTACAATCTCGGCTCACTGCAACATCTGCCACCAGGAGTCAAGTGATTCTCATGCCTCAGCCTCCCAGGCAGCTGCGATTAGAGGTGCCCGCCACCACACCCGGCTAATTTTTGTATTTTTAGTAGAGACGGGGTTTCACCATGTTGGCCAGGCTGGTCTCAAATTCCTGACCTCTGGTGATTCACCCACCTCAGCCTCCCAAAGTACTGGGATTACAGGTGTGAGCCACCGCACCCGGCCAAAACTAACAGTTTTTAAAATAAAAAGTAAATCAGTTTAATCTGCTAGTGCTCAGCATTTCTCCTTGGATAGGCCACCTACTTTTTTGTGCATCATTTTTATTTCATCAGCTGGTGCATCAAGTTCTTTAAGAATTGTTTCAATGCACATAACAACCATATGCCCCAGATTTCTTAGGGCTGTCCAAATTTCATCCACTTGCATTCTTTTCCATAACATCATTATGCTTAACACAGTGTTATTTAATTTTTATCTCTCTTGGACCTTCACTTTAATTAAAAAATCAAAAAAAACTTATCCTCAGTCTCTATCACTTTATCCCCTTTTTCTCTTGCAGAGTAAGTAGCACAGAGACCTCCATAGAACAGAAGTTAATCATGTTTATTGATTATCTAATTAATCAATTAACCAATTAGTTGATAAATGTGTTACAAGGTGACTTCCCTAAAAACTCATTCCCATCATGGAAAACATAAATCAAGTATTATTTATTTATTTATTTTACTTTCAGTTCTAGGATACATGTGTAAAACATGCAGGTTTGTTACATAGGTATACATGTGCCATGCTGTTTTGCTGCACCCATCAACCCGTCATTTGGTTTTAAGTCCTGCATGAATTAGGTATTTGTCCTAATGCTCTCCCTCCCCTGGCTCCTAACCCCCCAACAGGCCCCAATGTGTGATGTTCCCCTCCCTGTGTCCATGTGTTCTCACTGGTCAACTCCCACCTATGAGTGAGGACATGCGGTGTTTGGTTTTCTGTTCCTGTGTTAGTTTGCTGAGAATTATGGTTTCCAGCTTCATCCATGTCCCTACAAAGGACATGCACTCATTCTTTTTATGGCTGCATAGTGTTCCATGGTGCATATGTGCCACATTTTCTTTATCCAGACTATGACTATTTGGACATTTGGATTGGTTCCAAGTCTTTGCTATTGTACATAGTGCTGCAATAAACATAGGTGTGCATGTGTGTTTATAGTAGAATGATTTATAATCCTTTGGGTATATACCCAGTAATGGGATTGCTGGGTCAAATGGTATTTCTGATTCTAGATCCTTGAGGAATTGCCACACTGTCTTCCACAATGGTTGAACTAATTTACACTCCCACCAACAGTGTGAAAGCATTCCTATTTCTCCACATCCTCTCCAGCATCTGCTGTTTCCTGACTTTTTAATGATCACCATTCTAACTGGCGTGAGATGGTATCTCACTGTGGTTTTGATTTGCATTTCTCTAACGACCAGTGACGATGAGCTTTTTCTCATATGTTTGTTGGCCATATAAATGTCTTCTTTTCTGCATGTTGTGCACATGTACCCTAGAACTTAAAGTATAATTTTTAAAAAAGCGTCTGTTCATATACTTCACCCACTTTTTAATGGGGTTTTTTTTTCTTGCAAATTTAAGTTCCTTGTAGATTGTGGACATTAGCCCTTTGTCAGATAGATAGACTGCAAAAATTTTCTCCCATTCTGTACGTTGCCTGTTAACTCTGATGATAGTTTCTTTTGCTGTGCAGAAGCTCTTCAGTATAATTAGATCCCTCAAATAGTCTTTCATTTTAAAATACCCTTAAGGAAGAAGATAATACCGTAAAATGGCTAAGAAGACAGCCTCTGGACTGAAAATTTGAAAGTATTTCTTCTCTATGCACTCCCCTATTCACCTGCTATAACAAACTCAACACCCATTTTCCTAGACATAATATAATTGAACTCCCAAAGGGGGCCAATGGAAAGATGCATGATTATAAAAGTTTGCTGAAAGATATGTTCCATTGTTTACAAACTTATAGAAAGAAGGAAGAAAAGGATGGGAAAAGAGTATGCTAGACATCTGCTCTGAGTTAGTCAGGGTTCTTCAGAGAGACAAAACCAACAAGATATGTATGAGGGTGGGTTATCAGGGAATTAGCTCACACAAACACAGAGGTAGAGAAGTATCACCATAGGCTGCCAGCAAGCTAGAAAACAGAAGAAGCCAGTAGCAAGGCTTGGTCCAACTCTGGAAGCCTCAGGAACAGAGAAGCCAAAGACGAAGCCCTCAGTCTATGCCTGAAGGCTCAAGAGCCCCTGGGAGACTGCAAGTGCAAGTCCCAGAGTCCAAAAGCTGAATAACCTAGAGTCTGATGTCCAAGGGCAGGAGGAGAAAAAGCAGGGAAGGGAGAGGGCAAGAGCAGAGAGTGAGTATCCCCATTCTTCCCCATGTTTGTCCCAACCAGGGCTCCCAGCTAATTGGGTAGTACCCCTACATTGAGAGCTGGAAATCCTTTCTCAGTCCACTGACTCACAGCAATCTCCCCTGAAAGCACTGTCTGAAAGCAGACATACCCAGAAACGATGCTTCACCAGCCATCAAGGCATCCCTCAACCCAGTCAAGTTGTCCCCTAAAATTAATCATCACATCTTCTCAAATGGTGTTTAACATTCCTTCACTTAGTTACTTCCAAATTTCCATCAAAATGCCTAAAAAGACACAGAAAAATATAAAACTTACAATATCAAATAATGAGGCTGATTGTCAACCTGTTGCCAACTATGAGAGTAGCTTTCACTGCCTATGAAGCTAATGGTCTCAGAGTCAACCCTGCAGCTTCCATGGCCCCCCTCCTCTTCAGAGAAAGCCACTCTAGAGCTTCACTGTCAGTACCCACTAGTCACTTGTGGCATTTAAAATTTTAATTTAAAGTGATTAAAATTGAGTAAAATTAAAAGTCTAGTTCCTCAGTACTAGATAGCCACAGTGGCTAGTGGAGGCCACATTGAACAGCACAGATACAGAACATGTCCATCGTCACCTGAGGCTCTATTAGCCAGGCATACTTTTTAGAACAGGATCTGGGTGGGCTCTGTCTTTCAATCCTGATCACTCCCCTTGTATAAGCAAAACATTTTCTTTGTTTTTTGTTTGTTTGTTCATTTCAGATGGAGTCTCCTTCTGTCGTCTACGCTAGAGTGTAGTAGCACGACCTTGGCTTACTGTAACCTCCGCCTCCCAGATTCAAGCAATTCTCCTACCTCAGCCTCCCAAGATTACAGGCACCCGCCACCACACCCAACTAATTTTTATATTTTTAGTAGAGACGGGGTTTCACCATGTTGGCCAGGCTGATCTCAAACTCCTGACCTCAGGTAATCTGCTCTCCTTAGCCTCCCCAAGTGCTGGGATTATGGGTGTGAGCCACCATGCCCAGCCCTTTTTCTTTGGATTTTATTTTGGCTCTACAGTGATTCCTTTGAACTAGACATTTCAAATCCTTCCCTGCTTCTTGATCAGCCTCTACCCAGGAAACTAGTGCCATTTTCCCTGTTTATGCCCTGCCCATTTCTACACAGAGATCAAGTTGTCCCTGCCAACACTGTCTATTATCTGCTGAGTAGAGGAAGGTTAGATAGTAATTTATAGAGGACTCAAGGCTAGAGATTTCCATCGATTTTCCCCAGTTTCCTTCCCTGCCCAGGCATCTGACCCTATCCTGATGAGGGACACAGGCCTGACTCTCTGAGGTGAAATTTTCTGTCCAAACAAGGAGATGTAACTAGGTATCTATAATCCTAGCACACGAGCTTCCAGAAACTAGTTGCTAAAGGTGAGAATTAGAGATATCAGAAGAGGCCGGGTGTGGTGGCTCACACCTGTAATCCCAGCACTTTGGGAGCTCGAGGCAGGTGGATCACAAGGTCTGGAGTTCGAGACCATCCTGGCCAACATGGTGAAACCCCGTCTCTACTAAAAAATACAAAAAATGAGCCGGGTGTGGTGGCACACACCTGTAGTCTTAGCTACTAGGGAGGCTGAGGCAGGAGAATTGCCTGAACCCGGGAGGCGAAAGTTGCAGTGAGCCGAGATCACATCACTGAACTCCAGCCTGGTGACAGAGTGAGACTCCATCTCAAAAAAAAGAAAAAAAGAGAGAGCTATCAAAAGGAACTCTAGCCATCCTGCCAATAACACGTATAAAAAACCATGGAGGAAAAACATCTGCAATACAAAGCATATAGATGACAACAGCTCATCACATAATAAAAAAGATTAATGAGAAAAGACCCACACCCAGATATTTCTTTTTTTTTATTATTATACTTTAAGTTCTAGGGTACATGTGCACAACATGCAGGTTTGTTATATATGTATACATGTGCCATGTTGGAGTGCTGCACCCATTAATTCATCATTTACATTAGGTATTTCTCTTAAGGCTATCCCTCCCCGCTCCCCCAACTCCATGACAGGCCCCAGTGTGTGATGTTCCCCGCCCTGTGTACAAGTGTTCTCATTGTTCAATTCCCACCTATGAGTGAGAACATGCGGTGTTTGCTTTTCTGTCCTTGCAACAGTTTGCTCAGAATGATGGTTTCCAGCTTCATCCATGTCCCTACAAAGGATATGAACTTATCCTTTTTTATGGCTGCATAGTATTCCATGGTGTATATGTGCCACATTTTCTTAATCCAGTCTATCACTGATGGACATTTGGGTTGATTCCAAGTCTTTGCTATTGTGAACAGTGCTGCAATAAACATACATCACACCCAGATATTTCATGGTTATTGATTAAAAGGAAAAAGTATTTAAAGCATCCAGATCTTTAGAGACAGGTAATCTGAAAAGGAATAAAAATCAAACTGGCCGCAGACTTCTCTGAAATAAACACTAGATTTCAACAGAGCAATGTCAACATTATTTTGAAAGAAAAATGATTTACTCTAAGAAGTTTTTCACTAGCTGAGTTATTCATAAGTGATGAAAATGAAAAAACACAAAGTAAACTGCTTACATTCCTGTATTAAAGTAAGTTTCAATAACTAGCGGTTGGGAAAGATGGAAGGGTAGAAAGCACCAGGAGTCTGGCTGTGCTCCTACACAACAATTATACTGGCAAAATCTGCCTAATGTAACTATTTTTGCAACTCTGGAGTCTACTGTAAGCTTGCAAATTCCAGGGGAACGTATAAGGTAAAAGCACAATTAATTTTAATTTTAGCTCTTAGAACAGTAGCAGCTACCCATCCCCCAGTTCTTGGAGAAACTTGCATGCAGCCTATGGGCTCCAGGGTGGGCAAAAAGGATGTTGTCTTCCAAATATTAGAGATCTGCATCCGATCACTGATTGCTACTTCTGATCACAGAGGTGCAGACAAGAAGGTGGGCAGACTTTGTTGTACCTCCCTGAATTGTTACAGGCTCCTTCCCATCTGGCTGAAGTGACTTCCAGAGGATTCAAAGAGCCAGCACCCTTTTTGTTTCCTCCCTTCATTTTTCCCCTTTTGAGAATGAGAGATTAGAAACTAGGATATCCAAAAAAAAAGAAAAAGTTGCATATACAGGAAAAATTAGAAAATTATCTCATATGCCCATAGAAAGGCAAAGGCTCAGAAAAGACTTGAGAAGATCTTAAGTTTACATCTTAAACTGGCACAGAGTTAGCCTAAAACCATCAAAAAAACAAAAACAATAAACAATAACAAAAAAACAGCAAACCTGGGCAAAGAGGAGAATCTGATTTCCAAAGATACGTTATCAAATTCAAATACTGTTTTCAACAAAAAAAATCACAAGACATACAAAGAAACAAGAATGTATGGCACATTCAAAGGAGAAAAAATTAATCAACAGAAATTGGCCTTGAAAAGATCTGATGACAGATTCACTACACAAAGATGCTCAAAGAACTTAAGGAATATGTGGAGAAAGTCCAGAAAATCATGTTATTAACAAGATAGAAATATCAATAAAGATGTAGAAAACCTAAAAAGAAAACAAAAAATTCTGGAGCTGAAAAGTACAATTGAAATAAAAACTCACGAAAGCAATTAAAAGGCAGATTTTAGGAGGCATAAAAAAGAATCAGTGAACTTCAACATAGGACAATGGAAATTATTGAGTATGAAGAACAGAAAGAAAAAAGATTGAAGAAAGTAAACAGAACCTAAGGGATACGTGTGACACCATCAAAAAGACCAACTTATGCATTATGAGAATTTCACAAGGAGAAAAGAAGGCTAGGTAAAGAAAATATTTGAAGAAAAAATAATAGAAAACTTCCCAAACTTGAGGAAAGAAATGAACATAGATGTCCAAGAAGCTCAACAAACTCCAAGAAAGACGAATTCAAAGAGAATTACATCAAGCCACATTAAGAGAGAATCTTGAAAGCAGCAAGAGAAAAGCTACTTGTCACATAAAAGAAATACTCAATAAAATTAACAGCAGATTTCTCACTAGAAATTTTGGAAGCCAGAAGTCTGTGGGCTCATACGTTCAAAGTGCTGAAAGAAAAACACTGTCAACCAAGAATTCTATTAACATATCTGGCAAGACTGTCCTTTAAAAGTAAGGGAAAAAATAAGATATTCCCAGATAAACAAAAGCTAGGGGAATTCATTACCACTAGACTTGCCCTGCAAGAAATTATAAATGGAGTCCTACATGGTAAAATGAAAGGACACTTGCTCAAAGCCATATGAAGAAATATAGATCTCAATAAAGGTTAATATATGGGCAACTGTAAAAGCTAGTATTATTGTAGCAAGCGTAACTTCTTTCTGTATTCTACATGATTTAAGAGACTAATACATTTTAAGAAAAACAGTTATTAGTCTAAAAGCAAGTATTATTGTAACTTTGGTTTGTATTAATGACTCCACATTTTGATTGTTACATAATTTAAGAGATAATATATTTGAAAGAACTATTTTATGTTTTGCGGCATACAATCTATAAGGATGTAATTCTGTGACTTCAACACCTGAAAGGAGTAGGCACCGAGCTGTAAAGGAGCAGAGTTTTTATATGTTATTGAAGTTAAGATAGTATAAATTCAAAATAGAATGTTATAACATTAGACTATTAAACGTAATCCCCATGGTAGCCACAAAGAAAATAGCTATAGAAAATATACAAAAAGAAATGAGGAAGAAATTTAAGCATTTCACTAAAATCAAAAATTTACTTATAAAAGAAGACAGTTAAATAGAAAATGAGGGACAAAAAAGCTATAAGGCACACAGTAAGCAAATAGCAAAATGACAGAAGTTCTTCCTATTATGCATTACTTTAAATGTAAATGGATTAAACTATCCAATCAAAAGACAGAAATTAGCAGAATCCCTAAAAACACATATCCAACTACATGTTGTCTACAAGAGACTCATTTTAGATCTAAAGACACAAATAGGTTAAAAGTGAAAGTATGGAAAAAGGCATCCCACACAAATAGTAACCAAATGAGATCCAGGGTGGCTATACTAATATGAGACAAAGTAGACTTTAAGTCAAAAAGGTTTACAAGAGACAAAGAAGGACATTATATACATTTTTAAAGTTCAATACAACAAGAAGATATAACAATTATAAACACTTACATACCTAATGTGTAAATCAAAATCCAAATACGTTAAGCAAAAACTGACAGAATTAAGGAAGAAATAGATAGGTCTACAATAATAGTTGAAGAATTCAATAGCCCATTCCCAATAATAGATAGAACTATCAGAGAGAAGATAAGAAAATAAAGTACTTAAACAACACAATAAACCAACCAGATCTAACAGAAACATCAGAACACCATACCCAATGACAACAGTATCACATTCTTATCAAGTATACATGGCTATTGGATAGCCATGGATAGCACACATGGATATTTTCCAGGCTAGCTCCTATGTTAAGCCACAGATTAAGTCTCAATAGATTTTAAAAGATAAATATTATATGAAATGTCTTCTCTAACCACAACAGGATGAAGTTAAAAGTGAAAAACGGAAGAAAACCAGGAAATCCACAAATATTTTAAAATTAAACAATAAACTCCTAAACAACCAATGGATCAAAGAAGAAAACACAAGAGAAATTAGGAAATTAGAGATGAATGAAAATGAAAACACAACATATAAAAATATATGAAATTCAGTGAAAGCAGTACTAAGGCAGAAATTTATAGCTATAAATGTTTATATTAAAAAACAAGAAAGATCTCAAATCATAAACCTAACTTTGTAAACTTAAGGAACTAGAAAAAGAACAAACTAAACCCAAAGCTAAGAGAAGGAAGTAAATAATTAAGAGTCGAGCGGAGATAAATAAAATAGTGATGTGAAAAACAGTACATAAAGTGAATGAAACCAAAAGTTGTTTCTTTGAGAGGATCAACAAAATTGACAAACTTTTAGCTACATGGACTAAGAAAAAAAAGGAAAGATGCAAAAAAAGATGAAAGATGCAAGTTGGGCACTGGGATTATTATGAACAATTTTACACCAACAAATGGAATAACTTAGATGAAATAGACAAATTCCTAAAAACACAAAACCTTCCAAGACTAAATCAAAGGAATAGAACATTAGAATAGACCTGTAACTAACAGAGATGGAATCAGTAATCAAAAATCTATCAACAAATAAGAGCCCTGTATTGATGGCTTCACTGTCGAATTCTACCAAACATTTTGAAAATAACAAACACCAATCCTTCTCAAACTTTCACAAAAAACTGAAGAGTAGGGAACACTTTCTAACTCATTCTATGAGACCAGCACTACCCTGATACCAATACCACACAAAGACACTATGCTAAAACTACAAACCAATATTCCTTCTAAACTTTACTGCAAAAATTCTCAACAAAATACTAACAAACCAAATTCAGCTGCATATTAAAAGGATTATACACCATAACCAAGTGTGATTTATTCCTGGAATGCAGTGGCTTATTCCTGGAAGGAGTTTGTATGTGCAACATACAAAAAGAGATCAATGTTTACATCACATTAACAGAATTAAGGGGGGAAAAAACACATGACCATCTCAATAAATGCAGAAAAGGCATTTGACAAAATACCCTTTCCTGATTTAAGAAAACACTGGATAAATTAAGAATAGAGGAAACTAACTCAACATAATAAAATTCATGTTTGAAAAACCTACAGGAAACATCATACTCAATGATGAAAAACTGAAAGCTTTTTCTCTAAGCTGGGAATAAGGCAGGAATGCCTGCTTTCTCCACTTCTCCATTTCTGTTCAACATAGTATTGGAAGTTCTAGCCAGAGCAAATAGGTAAGAAAAAGAAAATGCATCAAAATTGGAAAAGATGAAGTAAAATGACCTCTATTCACAGATGCTATGATATTATATATAGAAATCTTAAATATTTCACAGAATAACTGTTAAAACTAATAAGTGAATTACAATATGGATGAACCTTGAGGACATTATGCTAAGTGAAATAAGCCAGTCACAAAAAAAATATTTTGTGATTCCACTTATATATGTGCTTACAATAGACAAAATCATAAAGACAAACAGAAGAATGGTGATTGTCAGGGCCTGGGGTAAAAGGGAAAGAAGTGATTAAATGGTTAGAATTTCAGTTTTTTTTTTTAGCTTCCTATCTTTTTTTTTAATTTTATTATTATTATACTTTAAGTTTTAGGGTACATGTGCACAATGTGCTGGTTTGTTACATATGTATACATGTGCCATGTTGGTGTGCTGCACCCATCAACTCGTCATTTAACATTAGGTATATCTCCTAATGCTATCCCTCCCCCCTCCCCCCACCCCACAACAGGCCCCAGTGTGTGATGTTCCCCTTCCTGTGTCCATGTGTTCTCATTGTTCAATTCCCACCTATGAGTGAGAAAATGTGGTGTTTGGTTTTTTGTCCTTGCGATAGTTTGCTGAGAATGATGGTTTCCAGCTTCATCCATGTCCCTACAAAGGACATGAGCTCATCATTTTTTATGGCTGCATAGTATTCCATGGTGTATATGTGCCACATTTTCTTAATCCAGTCTATCGTTGTTGGACATTTGGGTTGGTTCCAAGTCTTTGCTATTGTGAATAGTGCCACAATAAATATACGTGTGTATGTGCCTTTAGAGCAGCATGATTTATAATCCTTTGGGTATATACCCAGTAATGGGATGGCTGGGTCAAATGGTATTTCTAGTTCTAGATCCCTGAGGAATCGCCACACTGACTTCCACAATGGTTGAACTAGTTTACAGTCCCACCAACAGTGTGAAAGTGTTCCTATTTCTCCACAGCCTCTCCAGCACCTGTTGTTTCCTGACTTTTTAATGATTGCCATTCTAACCGGTATGATATGGTATCTCATTGTGGTTTTGATTTGCATTTCTCTGATGGCCAGTGATGATGAGCATTTTTTCATGTGTCTTTTGGCTGCATAAATGTCTTCTTTTGAGAAGTGTCTGTTCATGTCCTTTGCCCACTTTTTGATGGGGTTGTTTGTTTTTTCTTGTAAATTTGTTTGAGTTCATTGTAGATTCTGGATATTAGCTCTTTGTCAGATGAGTAGGTTGCAAAAATTTTCTCCCATTCTGTAGGTTGCCTGTTCACTCTGATGGAAGTTTCTTTTGCTGTGCAGAAGGTCTTTAGTTTAATTAGATCGCATTTGTCAATTTTGGCTTTTGTTGCCATTGCTTCTGGTGTTTTAGACATGAAGTCCTTGCCCATGCCTATGTGCTGAATGGCATTTTCTAGGTTTTCTTCTAGGGTTTCTATGGTTTTAGGTCTAACATGTAAGTCTTTAATCCATCTTGAATTGATTTTTGTATAAGGTGTAAGGAAGGGATCCAGTTTCAGCTTTCTACATATGGCTAGCCAGTTTTCCCAGCACCATTTATTAAATAGGGAATCCTTTCCCCATTGCTTGTTTTTGTCAGGTTTGTGAAAGATCAGATAGTTGTATATGTGTGGTATTATTTCTCAGGGCTCTGTTCTGTTCCATTGGTCTATATGTCTGTTTTGGTACCAGTACCATGCTGTTTTGGTTACTGTAGCCTTGTAGTATAGTTTGAAGTCAGGTAGCGTGATGCCTCCAGCTTTGTTCTTTTTGCTTAGGATTGACTTGGCAATGTGGGCTCTTTTTTGGTTCCATATGAACTTTAAAGTAGTTTTTTCCAATTCTGTGAAGAAAGTCATTGGTAGTTTGATGGGGATAGCATTAAATCTGTAAATTACCAAGGGCAGTATGGCCATTTTCACAATATTGATTAGGAAGACTCAATATCGTGAGAATTTCAGTTTTACAAGATGAAAAGAGTGCGGAGATGGATGGTAATGATGGTTGCAGAACATTACAAATGTATTTAATACCACTGAACTGTACGCTAAAAAAGGTTAAAATGGTAAATTTTATGTTATGTGCATTTCAACACAGTAGAAAACATGGAAAAAGTAACTAATGGTCCTAAAACGTGTTTGGAAATGAACATTTTCAATAATGTACATATATAAGTAAATACATGTATAAGTATATACATGTTATATAAATATACATATTAACTTATATTTTATATATCTAAAATGTAAAAAAATGATAAAAATAAACCTGACAAATTCTTATGTTATAAACATAAATTCTACATTTGGCTTAAGAAAATAAAAGTAGTATAATTTTCTTGCCTTGAGTAGAGAGGTCTCAAAAGATAATATTTTATAGTTTACTGATAAAAAATATAGAGGAAGGTATCCTTTTGCAAGTTAAAATTAATCATTGAATTTGTCACTAATGAAAATATAAACTGTGTGCATAGCATCAACTGTATTAATCATTAAATTTATCACTAATAAAAATTGGAATATTCATAAAAATATAATACAGAAAAATAAAAAATAATGGGAAAAAAGAAAGAACTAAGAAGAAAACAAAAAGTAGAGAAAACATAAGCAAGTAAACAGGCTAAGACACAAAAAGAAAATAAATGAAACAGAAGACAGAAACAAAGATAATTGCACTAGGAAAAATACTGATTTGAAATGTCAACTTTATCACAGACTAAACTTCTATATAGTAAGATTTATGTGCATACTCTTCTATTGACACTACAAATTTATATTATTATGTCTTTGGTATTTTTTTGAAAAGTCATTTCTCAACAATAGCAAAAAAAGTTTTTTAAGATTTTGAAATTAAATGAAGACAAATATTTTATTCAACATAGTACTGGAAGTCCTAGCCAGAGCAATCAGGCAAGAGAAAGAAATAAAGCCATCCAAATAGGAAAAAAGGAAGTCGAGCTATCCCTGTTTGCAAGCTATGTGATTCTTTACCTAGAAAACCCCATAGTCTCTGCCCAAAAGCTCCTTGATCTGAAAAACAACCTCAGCAAAGTTTTAGGATATAAAACCAATATACAAAAAATCAGGAGCATTCCTGTACACCAACAACATCCAAGCTAAGAGCCAAATCAAGAACACAATCCCATTCACAATAGCCACAAAAAGAATAAAATAGCTAGAAACACAGCAAACCTGGGAGGTAACAGATCTCTACAACAAGAATTACAAAACACTACTCAGAGAAATCAGAGATGACACAAACAAATGGAAAAACACTTCATGCTCATGGATAGAAAGAATTAATATTGTTAAAATAGCCATATTGCCCAAAGCAATTTACAGATTCAATGTTATTTCTATCAAACTACCAATCACATTCTTCACAGAATTAGAAAACTATTATTTTAAAATTCATATGGAGGCCAGCTCACACCTGTAATCCCAGCACTTTGGGAGGCCAGGGTGGGAGGATCACTTGACTCCAGAAGTTCAAGACCAGCCTGGGAAACATGGCAAAACCTCATCTCTACAAAAAATGCAAAAATTAACTAGGCCTGTTGGTGTTCACCTGTAGTCCTGGCTACCTGGGAGGCTGAGGTGGGAGGATCACCTGATCCCAGGGAGGTCAAGGCTACAGTGTGCTGTGATCATACCCCTGCACTTCAGCCTGAGCGACAGAGTAAGATCCTATCACACATATACACAAAAACAAAATTCATATGGAACTATAAAAGAGTCTGAATAACCAAGATAATCCTAAGCAAAAAGAACAAAGCTGAAGGCATCACTCTACCTGACTTCAAACTTTACTACAAGGCTGCAGTAACCAAAACAGCATGGTGCTGGTACAAAAATAGACACATAGACCAATGGAACAGCATAGAGATCTCAGAAATAAGACCGCACACCTACAACCGTCTGATCTTTGGCAAACCTGACAAAAACAAGCAACAGATAAAGAATTCCCTATTTAATAAATGGTGCTGGGAGAAGTGACTAGCCATATGCAGAAAAGTGAAACTGGACCACTTTCTCACACCTTATACAAAAATTGACTCAAGATGGATTAAAGGCTTAAATGTAAAACCCAAAACTAAAAACTCTAGAAGAAAATCTAACCAATTTCATTCAGGACATGGGCATGGACAAAGATTCATTAAAATGTCAAAAACAATTGCAACAAAAACGAAAATTGACAATCGGGATCTAAATAAACTAAAGAGCTTCCCTCACAGCAAAAGAAACTATCATCGGAGTGAACAGACAACCTACAGAATGGGAGAAAATTTTTACAATCTATCCATCTGACAAAGGTCTAATATTCAGAGTCTACAAGGAACTCAAACAAATTTAGAAGAAAAAAACAACTCCATTAAAAAGTGAGCAAAGGACATGAACAGACACTTCTCAAAAGAAGACATTTATGCAGGCCACAAACATACGAAAAAGAGCTCAACATCACTGATCATTAGAGAAATGTAAATCAAAGCCACAATGAGATACCCTCTCACACCAGTCAGAATGGTGATTATTAAAAAGTCAAGAAACGCTGGGCGTGGGCACGGTGGCTCATGCCTGTAATCCCAGCACTTGTCAAGATCATGCCACTGCACTCCAGCCTGGGTGACAAACCAAGACTCCAACTCAAAAAAAAAGAAAGAAAAAAAAATGTCAAGAAACAACAGATGCTAGTGAGGCTGTGGAGAAATAGGAATGCTTTTACACTGTTCGTGGGAATGTAAATTAGTTCAACCACTGTGAAAGACAGTATGGTGATTTCTCAAAGACCTAGAACCAGAAATACCATTTGACCCAGCAATCCCAGTCCTGGGTATATACCCAAAGGAATATAAATCATTCTTTTATAAAGATACATTCACACATGTGTTCATTGCAGCACTATTCATAATGTCAATGACTTGGAACCAACCCAAATGTCCATCAATGAGAGATTGGATTTTAAAAAAATGTGGTACGTATACACCATAGAATACTATGCAGCCATAAAAAGGAATGAGATCATGTCCTTTGCAGGGACATGGACAGAGCTGAAAGCTATTTTCCTCAGCAAACTAACACAAGAACAGAAAACCAAACACCACATGCTCTTACTTCTAAGTGGGAGCTGAACAATAAGAACACATGGACACGTGGGGGGGGAAACACACACTGGGGCCTGCCGTGGGGTTGGGGGCAGGGAGAGGGAGAGCATCAGGAAAAATAATAAATGCATGCGGGGCTTAGTACCCAGGTAATGGGTTGATAGGTACAGCAAACCACCATGGCACATGTTTACCTATGTAACAAACCTGCAGATCCTGCACATGTATCCCAGAACTTAAAAATAAAATAAAAATACCGAATGGTTAAAAAGAGAGAGAGAGAAAAAAAAAACATTTCTAACAAAACAAGAAAGTGATTAATACAACATACCATATGCATAAATGAAATACTGTATTTCACATCTATTAAAATTCAGTTTTCCACAAATCTAAAACACAATGAGATATATATTTAAAAAACCAGGATACATATAGAATATGTATATATTTTGTACATATTAATGGTTCTCTCTAGAAATGAGATTTATAACTGATATCATTTTAAACATTTCTGTTACTATTTTCTACATGTCTATATTGCTTTTAAAATCAGAAAAAATAGACTTTTTATCTGATGTAAAACTAAAATTATGAATTCAGCATCCAAATGACTGCACCCTGTGACTGAGTCCATGTGAGATTCATTACCTCAATGTGACAGCTAATTTTTCATCAAGCCCACTTGTGAATAAGCCTCCATGACCTCCTCTGTTGCGTTCCACACAATTTAGCACTTGATGATATGCTGCTTTGTGTGCTATTTGAGGCTTTTTACTATCAATGCATGTGTGTTAGTATTACTGAATTCAGTAAACGTTTACAAAGCACCATTCTGTTGCAGACTCTGTTATGCTACTATGTTCATTTGTTTTGTATTTAATTATCACAACTTTAATATACTCATAAGATTCGATAATTTTTAAAGATGTTAAAAGGTAAAGTGACTTGCTCAAACTCAGAGTGGCAGAATTGAAATTTCATCATAGGCCTCCTATTTCCAGGCTTGAATAGTTGTTCCATGAAAAAGAGTTTGCACTCTGAGAGAATGAGCATTACACCTTTTACTTAGTCCTCTCACCTAAGGTGACCAGAACGCTTCACACAGTGCTCTGTAGGTTAATTTCCTAATGGATATTACCATACGGAAGTAGTGTAATGATCCTCTACTTTCCAATCTGTGCATAAAACTGAGCAGTGCTTATCAAATCCTGGATTTGTGCTGCTTTGCTGAGACAGTGAGACAAGCCATTCAGAGACTTATCCCAAAAATTTGCCAGTGTGCTGAATGAATGGCAGATGCAAATGGAGGTGCGGCCTGATAGATGAAAGCAAGCACCACATTGGGCAGGGCAGGCAGGAAGCTGATTTTATTAGGGAAATTTATAAGCAGAAAGTGTGTAAGAAGAGGCACACAGTTCTCCCATGTTGTGGGCAACCCATGGAGAGGTATGTGGGGGCTGAGACATACTGTGGGCTACGCTCCAAGAGGGGTTCCCCTACCCCCCTGAAACTCTACCATTTCATATAAGACAAACAAGCAAGCAAATAAAGAAATAATAATCTGAGTTGTCATGCCAGCCATTCCTGAGGGTTGCATGCCTGTGCTTATATCACTTGGAGGCCTTGAGAAGCAACAGACTATGTGCAGCCACCCAGGCAGAGAGAGGAAGTGTAGCCACCAGTTCCTTCTATAGCTTTGGCTGACTTTTCCTGACCAGGTATCTAGGATCATCCCCAGGGCAATGATCTCACCACGGAAGACTTAAGCCTTGATGTTTTATGTGACATGTAATAATTTCATCTTTCTGTTCTTCCACCATAAAATGAGAAGGTTATATGAGCTGAAAGCCCACCATGGCATCCCAGCCTAGATTAATTGGGTGCCCCACCAGTGTGCTCTGTCACCCTTTCTGACACTCCTATCATGGAAACATGCATACCTGTGTATTTGTCTGATTCCTTTTTCAAGAACACAAGACTTCCTTTGGGTTGCTCTAATTTTTTCACCAAGGCATCCCCAGCATCTAACACAAGCCAATTATAGAGAATCAATTAATATGGAGTTATTAAAAATAAATTTTAATAAATAAATATTTAAAATATTTAATAAATTAAATTTTTTTAAAATTTATTTTAAAATAATACATTTCAAAATAAATTTAAATTTATTAAATAATTTAATGAACAAACTATTAAATAATAAATTAATTTTATTAAATAATTTAACAAACAAATTTTAATAAATTATTTATTAAAAATGTATAAGTAAATGGAGGGATCCCTTTCAGCTCTTATATTTATACTTCAATCACACTGGCAAAACAGGTTTCTGGTAGCTACAGGCAAAAGCATCTAAGCCAATTTAAGAAAAGATCCCTGGGTAACTGTGTCCCTTAATCCTACTTACCTGACTATACCTTCCCTTGCTCTTCAAAGTTCTCCCCACCTGAAGGCTTATCTAGTCCCAGGGTCAAGACTAAACCGAATTTAAACATGGTAGCCTAATATTCTGTTAGGCTGTAGCACAAGTCTACCCACTTTGCATCCTAAATCTTTACAGCTTCTTGTCACACCCAGTGCCCACAACCCAGTGAAGGCCACTGAGATCCCACGTGGTCTCTTGGGTTATCAATTTTCTGCTTCCTTATGCCCATTTGTAGGATCAAACTTCTATTGAGGTACATGATTTCTTCTTGCTCCTGCTGGTCTTTTCCTGTTTTCAACCCTGCCCAGTACCCTAAGACCAGCCTTCCTGATGTGACAGCTGTCCACTTGCGCAGTTATCCCTCTCCCCCATATCCATGTCCTCTCACATGAGCTTCCTCCACACCCACCTGTCAGAACACTGTTAACTTCTCTTAGCAACTTCTAAGGTGGGCTGTTGCCTAAATCATCCCTGAGCTTGGGACGTGCCTTTAAGACACTGGAAGCCCTGAGATGCTGGCCCAGCTTGTCTGCCTCTCTGTCCCTGCCAGACACTCATTAGGTTGGCTGCCCTGTGTTAACGGAAAGAGCCATCATGCCCACACCCAGGATAAGCCCCCTGGGCTTCCCTGGACTGCCCAAAATCAAGCGTGGTTTTGGGAATCTACCAATAGCTTTCATTTCCCTCCTGGTTTGTTTAATTCAATTTTAAATATTATTATAGTAGAAACTGAATGGATATTGTTTTGTTTGTCAGGATGACAATATCAATTTATATGTTCATGTTTGAGATTTATTTCAAGACTCGGCTTAAAAGCTATTGTGTAGTCAAATAGTTTCTTAAATGATTCAAGTTTCACAAAATTTTGAATTTGATTAGTTTTCTGGACTGAAAACTTCTACAATGAGTGGAAAGTTTTCATAAATGTGACAGCCACTTTACTTTCAAGAAGTGATTTTCTGGCCTGTTTTTAATTCTGCAGTGACACCAGCTCCTTTTCAATAAATTAGTTGCTAGATATAATAGAAACAAATGTGCCATTATTTCTATAGTGAAGGAAAATATTTTGTAGTTCTGTACTTTGCCATGTTTCTTTCTGAGTAATCTCTTTTTCCTTCCCCTAAAGCATTTTGGACACTAAAGCTTAGCCGTGGAGGTAATTTATCACAGATGGGGTGACCAACCATCCCAGTCTGCCCAGAACAGAAGGGTTTCCCAGGAGACAGGACTTCATGATCTAAAACCAGGATGGTCCCAGGAAAACCAGGGTAGTTGGTCATCCTAAGTCTACAGGGCCTAGGAGGGGAGGTACAATAGGAACAACAGGCATCTGCCTGAAGAAAAGGAGATGAAGGCAGCCCCTACAAGGAAAATAGGAAAAGAAGAAATTCCATCAGCAAGAAGAGGAAGAGATTTAAAAGTGAGAATGAGGATTAGGACTATGCCAAGGTCTCTCATGATCTAGTATCCCCAACCCTAGAGTCTCTACTCTAAGACCTGGATTGAGGGAGTATTTAAGAACATAGAAGCCCCAGAGAGTTGGGGGCAATAAAGTAGAGGAACTTGTGCCCTACCTCCTATTTGGTTCCTTGGGAGGAGAGCACCTTTCAAGTTAACTCTGGGCCAAGGTGGGGCAGCTGCATCAGAACAGAAATGGCAGTGTGGTGGGCACAGGTGAGGCCTGGAGATGGTACCCCATGTCAAGGCAGTGAGTGGAGGGCCCACGTAAGGGACTGGAGAGAGAACCTGTGTAAAACTTGGAAGCTGGATACTAAAAAAACCCAGAGGGGCTTACATCAGCAGTGGAGCAGAGAAGGTTGTCTGTAGCCATGCAGAGAGTATAGAGCTCAAATAAAAATAGTCACAGTCACCCAGAGACCAGAGATAAACCAGGTATCAGCAGGAGCCAGCAGAGAAGAACAGAAATTGTACCAAGGGGCTGTCTCCCTCCTTACAGGCTGTCAGGCTTCTCTACGCACGCAATGCCAAATTGCAAAGGAGACTGGAAGATTAGGGGAGACTTTTTGGAGAAAAGAAATAGCCCCGATAAGGATACTGGCTATTAAACTGACTTGAAATTGATTGGACACCGTGTTCCCTTCAGGGATACGTTTTTTGGGGCTTAGTTTTCCCAGCAGCAAACAGTAAGGATTCTGATGACCTTTCCCTTCCACTCCCAATTATAATAAAGGACAGTACTTTTTGTGCATATCTCAGTTACAATATAAAAAAAATTAAACCCTGCCACATTTTCATGGTGTTCAATTCTACCTTCTTTACTATTTATTGTTCTCTGAATTAGTTCCAAATATAGCCTTCAAATCAAGAAGTGATTTCTATTTCGCAACTGTGAGTTATTGAGATTGGAAAGATCATGCCATAAAAATAGTAACAACAAAGACCGTAAATATCAGAGTCATCATGAAATTGGAAGTCTTCCCCCTTTCAAAAGGAATCTTGGCATCTCTCTTGTAACTGGCATGCCTAACTCATAGCCATATTATCGTTACCATTCTTCCTTGGCTAAAACAAGATTTTTCCTACAGCATATTTTCTTGCTTTCCTTTTTGCCCTACATCTTTGTTTCACGTATTTACAATATAGTACTTTAAAGACACCGTAATTTTGGAAATATCAAAGCATTTATGTAAATTTTAAAGGAAAAAGACTTTCAATAGCTGGACCATTCCATTGCTCAAACCTTGTAACATGGGAACTTATCAACTTGGCTTATACTTAGGCCAAAATGTACTATTGCCTTGGCAGAAAAATAGAATTTGCTTTTGACTAAGAATGGATTAAAGTCTTCTTTCTAGAAAGTATGCTCACAATGGCATTCTGTTCAGAGTGAGGTCTGTGCAGGTGTGACTTGGCAGGATTTGGGAGGCATAATAATAGGAGACATTGTTGTAATTGGAGTCATTTTACTAAAAGTATAGAGGATAAATTTCTAATCTACTCAAGCAATTAAGATTGAATAAAATACAAAAAGTATCTTTCTCCAGAGGCATGGTTTCTATGAAAATAGCGACCTTTTGAGGCTCATAAGTTATCCCAGTGTTAATTTCCTCCATCCTGCTGTCTCAGCTTAGCCATACCTTGGGGCTTGCATTCCTTCTCAACTAGACCTAATTTTATGCTCTGACAATTTCCCCAGAAATTTGCTTCCAACATAGCCAGGGTTGTACACGTAATTTCAAGTCCTGATGCCTAAATATTTTCCTTGACAAAGCATCAGCTTTGACTCTAGTACAGCCTTCTTCCTTTTGCAGTGTTAACCCCTGGGAAAGCGTGTTGTCAAGCAACCTTGGTGAAAGCATCATAGACTCTATAGTGTGTCTCCACAAAGATCAAAGTGCCTGAGGAAAATATGATGGCATTAGCAGACAGCCAGGAACTCTGACTTCAGTAGGATTTGGTTAACAGTCTACAGAACAGAGGTTGGCACACTACAGCCCATGGGCTAAATCTAGCCTGCTGCCTGTTGTTGTAAATAAAGCTTTATTGGAGCACAGTCACTAATTTTGTTTTCAAATGAGAGTATTATAATAATATATATGTGTGCTTTCACACTACAATGGCCATGCTGAGTAGTTGCAACAATGACTGTATGACCAGCAAAGCCTAAAATGCTTACTATCTGGCCTTTTACAGAAAAAGTTTGACAACCTCCACCTAGAATCTGACTGGTGGACCTTTCCCCTTGAAATTACTAATCAACCAAGGACCGTCTTCCCACTGAAATTGTTATGACTTCAGAATCCTTCCCAGTGTAGACAGACACCAATATTCACTCCAAGTTGCCACCCTCGACCTAGAATTTTAAAACTCTAGAGTCATATGGGGCAACAGAAAGGAAAGCCCATTCCTCACAAGCTAGGTAATCTAAAGATTAAACGCAGGTTGCTCTCTCACTATTCATTTTTCTATCTTTCTACAAAGTTAGGTATACTGTCTACCAGGGCTGGTATTCTAAACAAGATCACTGGGCTGGGAGAAACCAGAATGGAGCATTTTGTTCTTCCTTCTATCTTAATCCATTCAGGCTGCTATAACATAATACCACAGACTGAGAAATGTATAAAGAACAGAAACTTATTTCTCACAGTTCTGGAGGCTGGGAAGTCCAAGATCAAGGCACCAGCAGATTCAGCAATTGGTGAGGGTTGGCTTCCCAGTTTATAGATGGCTGTATCTTCACTTGGGAGAAGGGCAAGGAGCCTCTCTCAGGACCCTTTTATAAGGGCTCCTTATTCATGAGGGCTCCACCTCCACAACCTAATAACCTCTCAAAAGCCCTACCTCCTAATACTATCACATTGGAGATTAGGTTTCAATGTATGAATCTGGGGGGAACATAAACATTCGGTCTGTGGCACCTTCTATCTTCAAGTTTTCATAGAACTTAGTAACCATACTACCAATAAGTGAAACAAACAATTTCAAAAAGTTGCGAAGAAATTTTGTAATCATTAGGAAAAGAAAAAGTTACCTTCCATAGCAACCTTAGACTATCTAATGAATCTCTATATTTGTTTTTTCTTTTCTTTTTTTTTAACTTTGAACCAATTTCATCACTCTCTGTCACTGTAGAAAGGTCATCATCCTCAGTACTTTCCCTCTTAATCAATTACCTTGCCACAAAGCCTTTTTGTTTTTTAAAAATTAGGCTTGTGAGAAAATTTTCACACTGGTGCTTCCTAGCCAAGGAAAGAAAACATAATTGCATTTTTCCTTAACCACCCCCTTTTCTCTGAGCGTATGCCCAGAAAAGCTACAGGGGAAGAATAATTTATACTCAAGTCTTAAAATGAGGATTCTTCAGCAGCTACTTTACTCTTCTCTAACTAAATGAGAAAGCACTTAACAAAAGCACTTTAAAGTGTCATAGAATACCCATGATACAAAAAAGAATTATTTATCCTCCACTTAAGTACCACATAATGAGATATTATTAATAAATAAATGAAAATTGATCCACTTTGCGAATGACAAAGCTCAAATCTCTTTCCTACCAGTGATGAGGTCTCTTTCCCAATGCCAGCCCACAAAGGAAAAGCGATTTCACTTTAGAGAGCTCCAGTAATGTAAATCAAAGGTTTTATGGCTATGCTGCTGGGCTTTCTAGTGATTTTGCTGGTATCAAACGATAAGCATCTGAATCAGTAAGCAATGAAGGTTATTAAAGGTCCCCACATTCCCAGAATACCTGCACAGTAAAATAATCACTGAGGAATAGATATTGCTTCATTAAACTTATTTTCCCAAAAATAATGTTAGCAATAGTTCACTTAGCAAGAGTTACTCTTATTTCTTCATATTCTTTGTATCTGTATTCTGTAATCTGCACTTTCAAACCTCAAGCTAAAGAATGCAAGCCTTACTTCTGCAGTAAATAGGACCAGAAAATGGCTAATTCTCGGAGACTTTGAGATTCCAAACCTTTAAGGTGTTTAAAAGTAAATTGGTATGGAAATTGAGATTTGGTTTTAGGCGCCAAAATACCTCTTACATGCATAGTCACTGAATTGCCACTTTTTCATAGTTGAGTTCTCCACTTTTTTTTTTTTTTCATTTTCCTTATGAGGAGAGGAACAGAAAAGACAGCAAATCCCTATATCCATGCCAAATGCTCTTAAAGTATCTGTGAAGTTTATTTTTACATTTTATCAGATGACCCAAACACTAGATATCCTATGCCTAAAATCCTGCCATCATGATAAGGCCATGCTGTCCTAAGGAAGGCAGAGAGTCATGCACCATTAATATGGGAAATCAAACAACAGGGATATGAAAGCTTGGATAACTCAAATCTAAGAGTAAACTTGATAGATTATTCAGCATGAAGGTTAAATGATTTGTTGAAGGTCACAGAAGAGGCTACAAAGCACGGACTGCATCACAATTTTTTAGGCATTTCTGTCTCCACTTTCTGGCATTTCCCAAAGACAGTCAATCCTATCTATAGTGTCTGTTAACTAATGACTACAGAAATCACCAACACTGGCAGGTGAATTCTACACTACAGTAAATTACTGTTCTACATTTGGCCAAAGAAAGTAAACTCTTCCAGGCCCTTCCAAACCTCCCTAGATCATTGGATGGGAAAATAACCTAGTTATTCCCATGCTTTCATTCTAGAATTGTATTGTAACATACAAACTCCCTAAACCTCCAAAAATCAGGCTTTTATGTTTAATCAAAGTTTGATTATTAAAATCTGAATTGTTTCATCCACTACCTGCCATCAGTTTCCCACAGATTCCTTTTTTTACATTTTTAGTCATTTTTGCTCTATTATGAACAGAGATGCTTATTGATGAAGATCCAGTCAAGTGGGCTGAGAAACAAATGCATTTTAAGGACAAATGACCTGAGGAAATAGAGAGTGAAATTTGAGGTAGAAAAGCAAACTGAAGCAGGCATTAAAAACTCTCTCCAGCATCATCAAATTTTGCCTGTCTGTTGGATTATTCTTTTTGCCTGCTTATTTCTCTCCTCTTAATAACAAGCAAACAAAAATAGATCAAAATCCTTCCCCTGCCAGGCACAGCCATATTTCCTTGCAAAATTCTTCAAAAGAGTTTTCTGCATATGCCATTTCACTGTCTCTAAGCCCTCTTCTCCCCAATCTCTTCAACCTACTTTTTAAAATCTTTTTTGTTTGTTTCAGGGGTACATGTGCAGGTTTGTTATATAGGTAAACTCACGTCACGGGACTTGGTGTACAGATAATTTTGTCACCTGGGTAATAAGCATAGTACCCGATAGGTGTATTTTCTGATCCTCTCCCTCCTCCCACCCTCCACCCTCAAGTAGGCCCCAGTGTCTGTTGTTCCCCTACACATATCCATGTGTTCTCTTTGTTTAGCTCCTACTTACAAGTGAGAACACATGGTATTTGGTTTTCTGTTCCTGTGTTAGTTTGCTTAGGATAATGGCCTTCAGCTCCATCCATGTTGCTGCAAAGAACATGATCTTGTTCTTTTTCATGGCTGCATAATATTCCATGGTGTATATCATACCACATTTTCTTTATCCAGTCTACGGTTGACAGGCATTTAGGTTGATTCCATGTCTTTGTTATTGTAAATAGTACTGCAATGAACATGCAAATGAAAACACTTTTCTGTATAAAGGTCACCAGAACTCACCACCCTGCTAAATCCAATGGCCAATTCTCAGTCCCCCTTTTTTCTTCTTTTTAGCTACCCTATTAACTTATCAGTCCCTTTTGTACTTGACTTCTCAGCAGCGTCTGATACAATTGAGTTCTTCCTCCTAGTACACTTTCTGCTCTAGGCTACCAGATCCCCACATTCTCTTGGGTTTTGCCCTAATTCCTTGGCCTCTGTCTCTTTCTCTTCAGCTAGTTGCCCTTCCTCACCCTGATCTCCCTAATCCTGGTACACCCCAGGCACTTCAAAGCCTCTTTTCTATCTTTAATCACTCCCTAGGCCATCTCAACTAGACTCACAACTGTAAATGCAATCAGTAGGTGTCAGCTCTCAAACTTATAACTCCAGCCCACACTTCAACTCCATATAAATTTCCCATAGATATCACAAGTTTAAAATATCCAAAACCAAACTTTTGGTCCTCCCCTACCTCTAAAAGCCTGCTCTGCATGCAGTCATCACCGTTTCTGCCTGCTACATTCTTCCACTGTTGGGACCCAAACCCTGGGAGTCGTGCTTGACTTCCATCTTTCTTGAGATGGAGTCTCACTCTGTTGCCAGGCCGGACTGCAGTGGTACCATTTCAGCTCACTGCAACCTCCACCTCACGTGTTCAAGCGATTCTCCTGCCTCAGCCTCCCAAGTAGCTGGGACTACAGGTGCGTGCCACCATGCCTGGCTAATTTTTCTATTTTTAGTAGAGACAGGGTTTCATCATGTTGGCCAGGATGGTCTCAATCTCTTGACCTCGTGATCTACCCGCCTTAGCCTCCCAAAGTGCTGGGATTACAGGCACAAGCCACTGTGCCCATCCCCATCTTTCTCTTAAATTTTACATTCAGTCTGTCAAGAAATGCAATCCCTTCCACCATTCACACATGGCCAAAGTTAATCATAGTTCTCACCTTTTTGACACAATAGCATCCTAATTGGTCTCTCTTCTTCCTTACTTGCTCCCTAGCAGTCTATCTCACTATAGGTGCCCACTGAAGGGAGAGCAAAAAGCTAATGTTATTCTGATGGTGTACAAAGTTCCAAGAGCCTTCCTTTCCCCTACCCTTGGCCTTCCCTCCACTCCTTGCCATTAACTCTCAGAATTCCTGTCCTGTTACTTTTCCCCATGCTCACTTCACTCCAGCCACTCAGGTCTCTTTGCTGTCCCCCAAGTGCCCCAGGAATGCTCCTGCCCTGGGGCCTTCGTACTGGCTATGCCCTGTGTCTAGAGCTCTCTTTACAGAGGTCAGCCTGACATGCTCCTTTCCCTTCCTTAATTTCTGCTCAGATGTCACCATCCTATGGAGGTCTTTTCTGAAAACCACATTCAAGATTACAATCACCCCATGTCAACAATTCAGTGTCCCTCATCCTGCTCTGTTCTTTTCCTTGACAATACTTATCAATTCCCAACTTTCCTTGACAATACTTATCAATTCCCAACATACCATTTAATTCACTTATTGATTACACTTATTGCTTATCAATCATTGGCCTTCCTCCATTTCAATGCAAGCTCCATGAAGACAGGGATTTTGTTGGTTTTGCTAACGCATGCATCACAAATACCCAGGAGAGATTAGGCATGCAATTAATGCTCAATAAATGTGTTGAAAAATGAATGGTGAATCAGAAAAAAAAAGAGCTAGAAAGAGAACTTGTGAATAGCAGAAATCACATTACATAAAACAAAAGAAAATCAGCCTATTCTGAATTTTGACTATAGGTCTTGCCTTACAATGTTTTTCTTCTTTCTAGAACTTCTCTGTGATCTCACTGCACTTTCTCCTTCAAAATAACTAAACATTCACAGTACTCCCCTTGAGCATGGAGGTAACAACACACACCTTTACTCTTTGGGGCTAATGAATATCTCTGGAGGGCAGGGGTTTCCTCTATTCCAGGAGTTTTGAACAAATAAGAGGTGGCACTCCAGCAAACTTGAACTCTTCCAGTAAGCAAATATGAAAACATTATTTTCTCATTGCTAGGTCAGGATTTTTTTCCCTTAACAATAAAACTTAACTGGCTTTCATGGTGTTAGGTTTGTGTCAAAACTTCAAGTACTTGGAAGAAGTGAACTGATTACTCACATATAGAAAATGACAAATGGTAGCACAGAAAACTAGTTTCCTGGAATAATAACATAACTGGGTGTATTAAAGGCCAGAGGCATGAATCAATTGACTAAGCCAAATAATTCTCTTAACCTAAGTCACCCTTTCTATTGTTAAAGATCAGATAGCTCAAGATGTGCAATTACAAACCTGATGCTTTTTTAAACAAAGAAAACTGATCAATTTCTTCTTTTTTCTTTGTTGAACTGACAAGCATGACTCATTCAATTGAGATAAAGGCAAACATTAGGAAATTGACCCAAATAGTTTCTGAAGCAGCACTCTACTCTAAGAAAGGCAGCAAACCCACTTGAGACATTCAAAATTACATTGTACTTATCAGCCTGTCATACTAAGCATCGGATGAGAAAGATGAAGATGGCTAATAAAAAAGAATGAAAGGATGATGCCATACAACAGTGAAAAAAATCAACTTATTTAAGAAAAGAAAGTTAAAGTCTTAAAGTCTTACTTTCTCCTGAGTTCTAACTATTGGTTTAACTATCTCAAAAGATTACAATTTTTTCATATGTCTACATCTATACTTCTGTAAAATGTCTGTATAGGTCTTTTACCCAATTTTCTACCAGATCATTTATCTTTTCTTACTGAATCATAGATAATATCTATATTTTATAAATATTAAAAAATAGTTATGTATCAATTCTCTTCTTCCAATTGATTACTTATATTTTCATCTGCATTACGTATCTTTAGATGGACAAAGATTCTTTGTTTTAACATGGTTAATTAACACGGTTACAGAAGAATTCTCCATGATCCCAGAGCAGGAAAAGGATTTTTTAAAGCAATATATAAAAAGAAAAAAAAAATAAATGCTGTTCTTTTTATATATTGCTTTAAAAAGCCCTTTCCTGCTCTGGGATCATGGAGATATTCTCCTATATTTTCTTCTAAACATTTTAAGTATTTGTTTTTCACAGTTATGTCTTTGCTCTGTCTGGGACTGATCTTTGTATATGGCAGTATATAGGAATCCTCAATGCTTTTTTCCTACAGTTAAGTCTCCCAGCAGCATTTATTGAATAGCTCTGCCATACATCAGGTTTTCAAATACACTTGGTTCTGTTTCTGGACTTTCATTCTGCCCCAGCTATCTGTTCTATATCCTATACCAATACCACACCATTTTCATCAGTGTAGCTGTATACTAATTCTTGCTCTCTGGTAGACCAGTTCACCACCTCCACTGCCACATGCTTCATCTTCTCAAGGAGCATCTTGACTATTCATCAATCTTTGCTCTTTCATACAAACTTTAAAGTCAGCTTGTCAAATTCCACAAAATTCCGATTAGGATTTTGACTTAGTTGCTTTGAATCTATAGGTCAGTTAGGGGAAAACTGACATCTTTATGATACTGACTCTACCTAACCATGAACATAATATATTGATTGATTTGGGTCTTCCATAATTCTTCCAACAAAATTGCACATCTGTTGTTAGAATTGTTCCTGGCATTTTACATTCTTGTTGCTATTGTAAATGATACCATCATTTTCACTGAATTTTCTAACTCTTAATACTCTACATAAAATGGGATTCCATTTTTAAAATATTGATCATGTATTTAGATGGGCTATTTCTCAGCCTTTCTTGTAGTTAGGTGTAGCCATATGTTGGAGTTCCGGAAAATGAATATGGATGGAAGTGAAAAAAGCCGCCTTCAGCCTATGTCATATAAACTCCCCATGTGATCTTTCATGCTTTCTTCCCCTGTCTACCAGCTAGTGTTTGATACTCAGCATGATCTTGGAAATTGTATATTGTGACCATCTGTTTTCCTGGGCCCCTAAATGGCCACAGTGCACAGAAGCCCTACATACCACCTATACACTCTCTTACCAATTAGGAACACTTGTGTTAAGCTATTTATTTAAACAAGAAATAAACCTAGAATGTTTTAAGCCATTGAAATTTAAAAATTTGTAACAATTATGTGGTTCAGTTCTATTCTCTTACTGATTGTCTGCTTATCTTAACATTTACAAAGAGAGTATGTGAAAACCTCTCTAAGATTTTTTTTATTTCTCCTTATATCATGTAAATTTTTATTTTATATATTTCAAAACTATGTTAATAGGAACATTCAAGATTAGAATGTTAAAACTTCCTGATTATTTCAAACTTTTATCAATGGTGATTCTCTTTGTCTCTAGAAATGATTTATGCCTTAATATTTTACTTTGTCAGACATTAATACAGTCATGCCAGCTTTGGCAGAGGGATAATATTTAAATGGTATTACCTTTTTCCATATTTGACCTACAATCTGTGTCTTTATGTTTTGGCTATGTTTTTCATAGATAGAAACATTTAAAGCTGGTTTGTATACTATCAAGCTTAAGAGTTTTTGTCTTTTAAGAGTTTCATTTATATTACTCATAATTACAAATAGCCCATCTTATTTTTTACTTTCTATTTGCCTTGTTTTCCACAACTCCTTCTTGCTTTCTTTCGGATAGACTGAGGGCTTTAATACCCTTTATCCTTGTTTTATTTTTTCTCTATACTTCTTTTGTAATTATTTCACCACATTTCTATTAGTTGCTCTGGAGATTTGAGTATTATTGATTAGATTTACAAAGTCCAAAGTTAATTAATATGAAACAAGACCAGAACCTTAGAACCTTTTTTACTCCACTCACCACCTTCTCAATTGTTGCCCAGGATTTTAGTTGTATTTTATTTGTTTAACCCCATCAAGCCTAATTTTTCTAAGAACATATTCTAATAATTATTATTTTGTGCAAGCTATGCATAGATTTACTATCTTAATCACTCATGTGTTAGCATGAGCTCTTAAGTGAACATTTCATAAACCAAAGATGAACAAAAAGTAAATTAAGAAAAGAAGTGAAAAAATACAAAAATGATGTAGTATCAGATTGGCTCCCATTTCACAAATGGCTTTAAGAAGTAACCATCCTGTGGAATAGCGCATGGAAAAGGGGAAAAAGAGAAAATTTATATACTCAGCTGTTTTTGGTTTTTTGTTTTTGTTTTTTGTTTATTTGAGATGAAGTTTCACTCTTGTCACCCAGGCTGGAGTGCAGTGGCACAATCTCGGCTCACTGCAACCTTCACCTCCCGGCTTCAAGCAATTCTTGTGCCTCAGCCTCCCGAGTAGCGAGATTACAGGCGACCGCCATCATGCCTGGCTAATTTTCTGTATTTTTAATAGAGACCGTGTTTCGCCATGTTAGGCAGGCTGGTCTTAAACTTCGGACATCAGGTGATCCGCCTGGCTCGGCCTCCCAAAGTGCTGGGATTACAGGCGTGAGTCACCGCACCTGGCCATACTCAGCTGTTTTATGTCTCTTGTTTATAGTAGCTTAACTTTACCCTAATGGAAATTAATTCCCCCTGCACTTCCAAATTTCTCATCTGGCCCTATGAGTAACACCTTAAGATGCAGATTCTACACCCTGTCATGCAGAATTTTATCCAAGTCTGGAAGTGGTGGAAATAGCCAAAGACACCAGGCATACAGCTGGTTATTCTGGTGGCACAACAGCATCCAAGAAGGGTAAGTCATTAGCTGTCTCCAAGCAGTGGAAATACACAAGCCAGGAAGAAATACATAGGATGTAGCAGCTGTGAAGGTGTATCTAAGTTGTATTTATTTTCTAATCTACCTGGTCAAGTTTGATAGCATTGTTTCTCACATTATACTTCCATACAATCTTTTAATTTCATAAACATATTAAACACAGTTATTTTATGATTGTAATATCCACAATCATTGCATGCCTGTTTCTGTGGTGTTCTGTTTTGCTGATACAAGGATTTGTTCCCTATTTATTGTTTTTATCATAAATTTATGTTCCTTGGCACCCCTTTTGTGGAAATTCTTTGAGGTCTAGGCTGATGATAAATTTCTTCAAGCAGAATTTGTGTTTATTTCTTACAGGTGCATTAAACACTAATAACCTGGGACCACTTTAAACTACATTTTCAACTTAGAGCCTTTGGGATCATACATATAGCGTGAATTCCAGCCTCATGCTCCCAGGGGATTTTTCTTTTTCTAGCTTGCCTAGAGCCAAAGCTAAGAAAGATATATTTATATATACCCACTATCTCCCTAGATGAAGTGAGTTTTGTTTTTCTGTTTTGTCAACACTGCCACTTCTGGAAACACTGTGCTATGGGCAAAGAAGGAGTCTCCAATCAGACTTCATACCCTGATCCTGACCTTTTTCTTTTGTTTTCCACAGATATGGTTACTAAACACACATTCTAGACCACCCAGAATGAACAAATAACCTACAGCAAATGCAAGCTCCAATGCTGGCTTAGCCATTTCAATTCATCTTTCTCCTGATTTCTTGCTTCAGATTAAATCTTTTACTTTCCTGACAGCATAGACATGCAAAAATGTTTTTCCGTATATCCATCATAAATTTTTATCAGAAAAGCGTTCTATGGACATCTAATTTGCTGCCATATAAATGGCATTTTAACTGATATGCCAGCCAAGATTCAAAATCTCAGGAAAAAATCTACAATTGACCTGGTTTGTGTGACATGCCCACTCCTTGTTCAGAAGAAAGTGAGGTCCCTTAGTTAACAATTCTACCATATCCAATAAGGGGTAAATATTCAAAACAATATCAGCAGTTATTATGAGGAGAAGAGGAAATAGAGCCTGTTCAGTCAAAAAAAAAAAAAAGAGGAGGATAAAAGGCATTTCTTTGGCTGTAATGATATTTATTACTACATAATAAAATAAGTGCATTTTTTGAGTCAGAGAGACCTAGTAATGAAATCCTGGCTATAAGACTATCTATGTAACTACATTCATTTTCTATTGCTACCATAACAAATTTCACACTTAGTAGCTTAAAGCAACACAAATTTATTATATTAAAGTTCTGTAAGTCAGAAATGTAATTCATGTGTCTCTGAGCTAAATCCAAGGTGTCCACGGGGCTGCATTCATCTCTGGAAACCCTAGAGGACAAGCTGTTTCCTGGACTTTTTCAGCCTCTAGGGACAACCACATTCATTGGCTTATGGCCCTCTTCATCTATTTTCAAAGCCAGCAATGTTGCATATTTCTGACCTCCTCCTGTCTTCACGTCTCTCTATAACCACACCTGGAAAAGTTTTTCACTTTTAAGGACTCATGTGATTAGATTGGGGCCACATGGATAAGCCAGGCTAATCTCTCCATTTTAAGATCCTTAACCTTAATCACATCATCAAAATCCTTTTTTCCATGTAAGGTAACATATTCACAGGTTCTGGAAATTAAGATGTAGACATCTTAGGAAAGACCTACAACAGTAACTTTAGCAGGGTTAAATAAATGTTTCCTAGTCTCAGTTTTCTCATCTGTAAAATGGAAGTAATTATACCAGTGCTCATAGTAGTGGGAATATCATGGGTGAATAGTAGTGGGCATTTCATAAATACTTATTAAATGAAAGAATAAATACATACATTGTGTGCTTGTTGAGAGTATTAAATGAGATAATATTAGTAAAATATCTAAATACAGTGCTTAGAACAGAGACTCACTCAAAAATTGGCTGTTCCTGTTGTATATATGGCACCATTCTGGATGCTTTAAAGAAATAATCAAAGTGCATAGTCCATAAATCTTTAAAATTTTAGAAAAATGATGTGAACATGAAAACTCACTGAAGACAGCTTGCAATATTAACAAGCAAAATATTATTTTTAAAAGCATCCAACTACATAGAAACACATGTAGACCAATGGAACAGAAAAGAGAGCCAAGAAATAAATCCACACATTTATGGTCAACTGATCTTCAACAAGGATGTCAGGAACACACAATGGAGAAAGGATCGTTTCTTCAATAAATGGTGTTGGAGAAACTGGACGTTCACATGCCAAAGAATGAAAATGGACCTTTATCTTATACCACACACAAAAGTCAACTCAAAAGGTATAAAAGACTTAAATGTAAGACCTGAAACTATAAAACTACTAGAAGAAAACATAGGAGAAAAGCTTCTTGACATTGGTCTTGGCAAAGATTTTTTTGGCCATGACACCAAAGCACAGGCAACAAAGCAAAAATAGACAAGTGGGATTCCATCAAACTAAAAAGCTTCTGCACAGCAAAAAAATAAAAAATAAATAAATAAACTAAAAATAAATAAATAATTAACAGAGTTAAAGGCAACTTAATGGGAGAAAGTATTTGCAGACCATATATCTGACAAGAGTTAATACTCAAAATATATAAGGAATTCATACAACTCAATAGCAAAAAAAAAAACCAAAAAAACTAATTTTAAAATGAGCAAAAGGTCTAACTAGACATTTTTCTGAAGAAGACATACAAATAGCCAGTAGTTACACAAAAAGCTGTATGGAAATTCTGCAAATAATTAAAAATACTACTACCATATGATCCAGCAATACCACTTCTGGGTGTATAAGGATTCTTCAAAAAGTTCATGGGAAATGCATATTTTGAAAAAATTACGCAAGGATTTCAAAATTATTTTGCACCAAAATAAACTTGTACTAGCTCGTTATAACATATCTGAACAGGATCTCATTTGAGACACTAAGAAGGATAATACATCAGTTTGAAAACAGCCCCTATGACAGCAACATGATTTCTGCTAAAATCTAACCAGAACAAACATCAAGTTTATGGTGAAGTTTTGGTGGGAGAATGGTAAAATCACTGCGGCTTTATGAAAAGTTTATGGGATCAATTCCCCAAAGAAATCAGCAGTTTACAAATGGGTACCTCGTTTTAAGAAGGGATTAATTGTTGTTGAAGTGAATGGTTGCTCTCAGCAAACCATCCACTTCAATTTTTGAGGAAAAAATTCATCCTGTTCATGCCTTAACTGAAGATGACTGATGATTAACAGTAGAAACAATAGCCAACACCAGAGACATCTCAACTGGTTCAGCTTACACAATTCTGACTGAAACATTTAAATTAAACTTTCCACTTAATGAGTGTCAAAACCAACTGTTGTACCCAGATCAGCTGCAGACAAGAGCAGACTTTCCAATGGAAATTTTAAACAAGTGGTGTCAACATTCTTAAACATTTATTTGGAAAGTTATAACAGTAAATGAACCATGGCTTTACTAGTACAATCTTGAAGGCAAAGCACAATCAAAGCAATGCTACCAAGAGGTAGATGTGGTCCAGCGAAAGCAAAAGGACCAGTCAAGAGCAAAGGTCATGGCAACAGTTTTTTGGGATGCTCAAAGCATTTTGCTGGTTGACTTTCCAGAGGGCCAAAGCTTATTATGAGAGTGTTTTGAGAAAGTTAGCCAAAGTTTTAGCAGTAAAACACCCAGAAAGCTTCACCAGAGTCCTTCTCCACCATGGCAATGCTCCTGCTTATTCCTCTCATCAAACAAGGACAATTTTACAAGCATTTCTGTGAGAAATATTAGGCAGCTACCTTACAGTCCTGATTTAGCCAAAGTCCTTCTGAATTCTTTTGCTTCCTAATCTTAAAGCAAATCTATAAAAAGCACCTATTTTCTTTAGTTAATAATCTAAAAATCCACATTGACATGATTAAATTCCCAGGACCCTCAGTTCTTTAGGGATGGACTAAACAGCTGGCATCACTGCTTACAAAAATGTCTTGAACTTGATAGTGTGTATGTTGAGAAAAAAAGTTTACATTTTTATTTTTATCTCTTAGTTTCATTTTTCCATGAACTTTATGAAGTCCCCTCATATATCCAAAGGAAATTAAATCAGGATCTCAAAGAGATATCTATACCCCATGTTCATTGAAGCATTATTCACAATAACCAAAATATGGAAACAACCTAAATGCCAGTTGACAGATGAGTGGATAGAGAAAATGTGGTGTGCGTGTGTGTGTGTGCGTGTGTGTACACACAACATAATATTATTCTGCCTTTAAAAGATTGAAATCCCACCATTTGTGACAACATGAACCTGGAGGATGTTATGCTAAGTGAAATAATCCAGACACAGAAAGACACTTCAGGATCTCACTTATATGTGGAATCTAAAATAGTCAAACTCATAGAAGCAGAGAGTAGAATGGTGGTTGCCAGGGACTGTGGAATGGGGAGATGTTGGTCAAACGGCATGCAATTTCAGTTATGCAAGATGAATGAGTTTTGGAGATCTAATGCACAGCATGGTGACTACAGTTAATAATACCGTATTGTATGTTGAAATTGGCAAAGAGGGTAGATTTTACGTGTTCTCAATACACACACACACACACGCGCACACACAAAATGGTAACTATGTGAGGTGATGGATATCTTAATTAACTTGATTGTGATAATCGTTTCGCCATGTGTACACATATCAAAACATCGAGTTGTACACCTTAAATATATACAATTCTTGTCAATCATACCTCGATAAAGCTAAAAAAATAAATAAATAAATAAAGCACCCAGCTATGTGTTGAACTCCAGTTTAAACTAAACTAATGCTATTCATGCATAAATATGTTAGCATATGGCCAGGCACGGTGGCTCTCACCTGTAATCCCAGCACTTTGGGAGGCCCAGATGGGTCGATCACTTGAGGTCAGGGGTTTGAGACCAGCCTGGCCAACATAGTGAAACCCTATCTCTACTAAAAATATAAAAATTAGCTGGGAATGCTGGTGGATGCCTATAATCCCAGCTATTTGAGAGGCTGAGGCAGGAGAATCGCTTGAATCCAGGAGCCGGAGGTTGCAGTGAGCCAAGATTGAACCAGGCCACTGCACTCTAGCTGGAACAACAGAGCAAGACTCAGTCTCAAAACAAAGAAAAAACAATGTTAGCAACGAATTTGCTTTGGCTTATCTCATAAGGCAAAATACTAACAACTGAGCATGTCTCTCAGGTTCACCATCTGCCTAATGTTAATGTTAATGATACAAAGTCCCTTGCTTCAGACTAAATACTCTTTTTTCCATTGGGTTAAGCAACTGCCACAGATGAAAGAAAATTATCCTGGTAGGTTCCATTCTGACATCTCTCCAACCCTCTTGGCTACCGTATGCTTCTCTGAGCTTAAAAAACATCATGATATTAAACAGAATTATGTTCTCTATGACCAAATGAGAGCTTATTCCAAATGATCTCCCAGTGACTAGCTATCTTCCTAACTGTGGATTGATGCTATCTCTCAATCTATTCCAGAAAGCAAAATCATTGTTCCTTGACATGAATTTCAATGCGGTTTTGTTGATCTCCATTCACGTGGTATGATTGTTATCACTTGCCAATTCATTTAATTCTAAACATTCAAATATTCAAAACATTTCAGAGCATACTGTGTGGACCAGAAACTCTCTTAAATACACCAGACAGGTTTTTGCTCTCAAAACAATGAAGTCTAATTGAGTATCCAGGTATATTTTTTATCTGTAATATAAATCAGAGTGTGAAAAATTCTTAAACAACATATACTTTAAGATTAGAGAGAAGGTGGTGATTCTTAGTTTGTTTTTTAAAATTCCCATCATAATCATTCTATGTGCCACCCCGAGTTTGGATATTTCTAATCAAATAGCCTGGGAGTTTCAAGATGTATGAGTCAAACACAGGAGGAGATATGGTATTTACAGTCTGTAAATAAATAAATGTATAATTAATTATGCTAAGCAATTATTAAATTAAATAGAGCTATCTAGTAGAGTAAATGGCAAACCTATTTAATTTTAATTCTCTTTCCATTCATCTTAATTGTATAAGGTGTCATATATAGAAACATAGCTCTGTGATATTTCATCATCTGTTTCCTCATACACTTTCCCCATGGCCTCCTATAAGGTGGTGACAATTCCAGAGAATCAGATGTACCCTGACATTCTGAATTTTTTTCAATCTAGGTAAGGAAACAACAGCCCACTCTATTGGTCATGATAGTCTGGTTTATGCTATTGTAATAACCTCAAAATCACAGGCCCCAAAATCATAGAGGCTTACTTGGACACACCCTCATCATCTTCACTGAGGGGTGCAGGCTGATGAGGCCTCCCCCATCTGGAACATCGCCAGTCAGTGGAACATGGATTAAGACACTTGGAAATTCCCAGTTTTGTTCCAACAGACTTCTGCCAGAAAAGGCTCTCAGCACTTCAGCTATCTTTCTATCGGCCACGTCGAATCACAGATCTATGTCTAACTTCAATGCCTGGAATGTGTCTGGAAGGCAGGCAGAATGATTGGTGAACATCCTTCATGACTATGGCCATTTTCCAGTTAGAATTAGCTTCCACATAGAGTTACGTACCCTCTCTCTGATGCTGTGCTTTTTACTCTTTCAACTATCTACATCCTTCAGAATCCTCATTTAAGATGCTCCTCTCCAAACACATTAAGACTTGACTTCCTAAGCTGCTAACCTCTAGAATGCTTCTGTACCTATTTAGACACCATAATTTATACATATAGCATAATGTCTTATGCATAAATGCAGACTTGCTGTTCAGGTCAAATAAAATCCAAACAGTGTTGGCACTTAGTCATAAAGCTCCTATTATATTTAAGGAAAGCATTCGTTGACAGTTTGACATATTATCATATTTTACTTCCTAATAGTATCAGCTAAGAATTCAGAGGACGTAGAGAGCAAGGGCAGAGCCCTGTTGGAAACTGGAATTCAAGCTGAGCCAAAATGGACTTCCTGACTTCACAGGGTGAGTCTGCAACCCAGTTTCCCAATCACTGAGCATTAAGATGATTTTTACATGTTTTTCTTCTAAAGAGAAGGTCAAAGCACTATCCTAAAGATTAAAATTACACTTCACCTCCGAAAAGCTAGTTTTTAAAATAATACAGAAGTAATTAACATGGTGATAACAGCATAAATAGACTTACTCAACTATGGGATCTAATACCACACACAGAAAGTGATAACCCTTCAGTAATTTTATGGAAGTTCTCAGGGATGATCAAGAATTTTACACAACACCGGGCGCGGTGGCTCACCCGTGTAATCTCAGGACTTTGGAAGGCCAAGGCAGGCAGATCACTTGAGGCTAGGAGTTCAAGAAGAGCCTGGCCAACATGAAATCCTATCTCTACTAAAAATACAAAAATTCTCGACTTGGTGGCAGGCGCCTGTAGTCCCAGCTATTCAGGAGGCCAAAGTATGAGAATGGCTTGAACCCGGGAGGCAGAGGTTGCAGTGAGCTGAGATCATTCCACTGCACTTCATCCTGAGAGACAGAGTGAGATCTTGTCTCAAAAAAAAAAGAATATTACATGAAGTATTCAAGGAGTTTTAACTCTCGTATTCTGAACTCTCCCCTCCGAGAGATACATTCTTCTGTTTCCATTTATTTTGTTTCATTTCTTTTACTACTAAAGATAGTTTGTGGGGGCTCTATTCAGGTGTAAACTAGCATAATTGTGCTCTGGAAAACCCAAACTCGATGAAGATCAATGAATAACAGAGGAAGAATATTGCATACTGACCAAAAGTCAATGTTAATGGAGCACAACATTTAACAATTGATGAAATACCTAGTACTTCCGCTTCTAATGGCTTTGTTTGTTTGATTGATTGATTGGGGGAAGGAAGGTTATACTTTCTTGGAAACTTAGATAAGCCTCACAGAAACAGCTGGGAATTTAGCACTGCTAGCAACACAACAAAATGGACACTCGAAAGCTAAAAAGCAAGTTCGGTCAGTTGGATGGAGAAGCCCACCAGGAAGGTTGGGGATGGGGAAACAGGATGTTTCAGACAGAGAAATTAGCACATGCAAGGTAGCAGAAGTAACAGGATGAGTGAGCATTATATGTACAAGTATCTGAAAGATGTTCAGGAAGGCCAATTGCAGAGAGATAAGAGGTAAGAGAGGGGTGTTGAGTTCAGACCTTGCACAGCTTTTTAAACTTTAGCCAAGAATTTAGACTTAATTCAAATTGCAAAGAAAACCTCTAAAGGATGCTAAGCAGAGACATGGCATGATTAGGATCCTTGTTATGTTGTTGCTTAATGTAAAAACAACACAAATTTAAAATAGTCATGCTCTAACTTGTTCCATTTTCATTAGGAGAAACTGATTGTGTCTGGAGTTGCATTTGAAATCCCATCTTGGCTTAAGAGGCACTTTTCCCCATCTACTGGGAGTCTGAGTGTATGCCATCCCATCAGGAGAGGAAAGCCATGATGCAGTTAACTTCACAATTGCACAACTTGCCACGTAACTGCCAATGCTCCCTTCACAGTATTCGTGTTGACCTAGTTTTAGCTGCACAGTTTATAACAGTGATAATTTCATTTGGTCTTCCCTCCACAACGTCAGTTTGTTTGCATTGCTTTTATTTCCTTGGTATTTTCTGTTCTGTTAGGATTTTTTAAGTTTAAATTGCTAACCATTGAATATCCTATGTGGAATCCAGTAGTAAGCATACTCTTAAAAGAACATAACCATTATAAAAGAAATTAACAAGAGCAGACGCACAACTGTATGACAGTGATTAAGGCAGAGAAAATGATTTACTTCTGTATGCTAAGGTAACCAATGTTATCCTGATGTTAACTATTAAAATCATCAACTGTTGGATCCATTTAACAAAATTTGTCATTCTAGTATAAAATGAGTGCCCATTTGGGGTTTTAGTGATGCATAGAAATATTTGTCATTTTTAAATAACGGTAATTACATCTTTTTATTTTCTAGATTATGCACACTGCTTTCGGGAAATTTTATCAGGCAGATGGTAAAAGATGTTCCTTTGCCAGGATTTCCCAGTGGCCACACTGTTGACATGGTTTGGGCCAGATCATTGTTGTGGGGCTTTCCTGTGCACTGGAGAATGTTTAGCAGCATCCCAGGTCTCTACCCACGAGATGCCAGTAGCACCTCGCCCCAGTAGTGACAATCAGAAATGCCTTCAGATCTTGCCTAATAGCTCCAGGTTTCTGAGAACCACTGCCCCAAACCAGCTCAGTGACTGATGCAGTAGCTACAATAGGTGGCTTTACTGCAGGAGTGGCTGCAGGAATGGAGCTGAGTCAGGTACACTGAGGAGTATTTTGGAGGAAGGGACATCTGCATCGGTGACTGATAGGATGTGGGAGACACTAGAGAAAAGGAAATGAGGTTGACGGTGAGGTTTATACCATGAGCAACTGCATGGTGCCATCTACTGAGCTAAAAGAATAAGAGGAGAAGTAGGATGGCGGATATCAAAATCATGAATGTAATTTATTCATGTTGATTTCAGATATCTAAGGCATACCAAAATCAAGAATTTTGTTAATAATGCAAACGTTTGGGACAATTTTTTCGTTGTTTATCGACTTTTTGTTGTCTATTTAACAGCAAGTGCTTTATTCTAGATAGATGGCAATTTTTAAATTTATATTAGGAAACAACCATGCCACGAGCAAATGTTTTTGTCAGGGCTCTTTTAAATGTATAAATGGGCCAGGTGTGGTGGCTCATGCCTGTAATCCTAGCACTTTGGGAGGCAGAGGTGGGCGGATCACCTGAGGTCAGGAGTTCAAGACCAGCCTGGCCAACATGGCGAAACCCCATCTCTACTAAAAATACAAAAATTAGCCAAGCATGGTGGTGGGCACCTGTAATCCTAGCTCTTTGGGAGGCTGAGGCAGGAGAACTGCTTGAACCCAGGAGGTGAAAGTTGCAGTGAGCCGAGATCATGCCATTGCACTCCAGCCTGGGCAAGAAGAGCGAAACTCTGTCACCAAAAAAAAAAAAGTATAAATGAACACTAGTATCTTTTTTCTTTTTATTCTGAATGAATTTCAAACTTACAGAAATATTGCAAGAATAGTGCAAAGAATTCCCGTGTACCCTTTACCCAGATCACCAATACTGAATATTTTGCTAAATGTGACTTTTTGTTTTTGAAAAAATGTCAGACTTACAGAAAAATTTCAGGAATAGTACAGAGAATTCTTGTTTACTTGTCTGTAGTTTCCCTCAATCTTATGAGTTTACTTGCTTTATCCTTTTCTCTATTAATGTGCATATTTTTTTCTGAGACATTTGTAAGTAAGTTACAGGCATGATGTTCCTTTACTCCTAAATGAACCATGTGTATTTTCTAAAAGCAAACTCAGTTATAAAAGTCAGGAAATTAACATGGTTGTTGTTATAATACTATCATCTTATCTATAGACCTTACTCAAATTTTTGCCCATTCTTTTAATTTTGTCCTTTATAGCCAAAGAAGATTAAATTTAGATCCAGGATCCAGTTTGGGAACTGCATTTTCTTCTCATGCCTGATCTTGGTGTCTTTAAGTATACATCATTTTGTTTGTTTGTTTGTTTGTTTTTTACTTT
Source organism: Gorilla gorilla gorilla (assembly GCF_029281585.2). Taxonomy (NCBI): domain Eukaryota; kingdom Metazoa; phylum Chordata; class Mammalia; order Primates; family Hominidae; genus Gorilla; species Gorilla gorilla. The sequence continues at coordinate 90,113,366 of NC_073231.2, forward strand.
TATTTTAGGTTCAAAGGTACACGTTCAGGTTTGTTATATAGGTAAACTCATGTCACGGGAATTTGGTGTACAGATTATTTCATCACCCAGGTACTAAGCCTATGCCCAATAGTTATTTTTTCTGATCCTCTCCCTTCTCCCATCCTCCATCCTTAAGTAGGCCCCAGTGTCTGTTGTTCCCCTCTGTGTCCATGATTTCTCATCATTTAGCTCCCACTTATAAGTGAGAACATGTGGTATTTGGCTTTCTGTTCCTGAGTTAGTTTGCTAAGGATAGTGGCCTCCAGCTCCAATCATGTTTCTGCAAAAGACATGATGTCGTTCTTTGTTATGGTGTATATGTACCATATACATATACATATAGCCGGGCATGGGGGCACAGCAGTCTGTGGTTCTAGCTACTCAAGAGGCTGAGGCAGAAGAATCGCTTGAACCTGGAAGGCGGAGGTTGCAGTGAACTGAGATTGTGCCACTGCACTCCAGCCTAGGCGACAAAAGTGAAACTCTGTCTCCAAAAAAAAAGGAAAAAGAAAGAAGAAGAAGAAGAAAAGGGAAAGAAAAAAGAAAACACAGTGTCTTCCTTCTCAATGCCAGCTTCCTGGGTGCTGCTGCTGTCACAGCATCCCAACTCCTTAATTTTCTCAGTCTACCTGAATGCCAGTGTTTGTTCCCACAAGAGAACAATCAAGTTCTATTTGTAAAAAGCCAGGGAGGGAGGGCACTGTTCTTTATGTCCCTAAGCCTTCATCCTTCCACCCTCAGATTTCTTTTCTTTATCCAACTGGGATATTTTCTTTATCCAACTGGGACAATAATTTTAATGTCCAATTTTACTGTCATGATTCCTAATCTATTTGCGAAGACTTGCTTACTCAGATTCTATCTCTAGATTTCCTCCTCCATCAACTCTTCAACTGTGAACATGACTGAGAATTTCACTTTCAGCCCTTTTCTCCATATGCTTTTTTCCAACGTTAGATCTCAAATATCATTACCGTGCATAACATTATAACCCCTCTATTAATGAATACTATAACATTAATTCTTTATGTAAAAAAATTGCTAAAACATCATGCACTTGAAAATCTAAATCTTTCTGAATTTTCTTCAAGTTATATCCACAAACTAGAATTCCCTTTCCTCTTCCTCTTCCTTCCAGGCGGTGAAACCCATTTATCTTCTTCAGATCTAATTCAAATGCCACATTCCCTGTGGAGTTCACTATCCTATCTGTGAGAAATTAGTAACTCCTTCCACTGTTTTCTGGCAGCCCTGATATAGGCCCTTCCATCACAGCACCTAACACCATCAGAGCTAGAGTAAAACAACTTTGTATATAGCATGCCAAGTAAATTATGAGCATCTTGAGGGATAGAAACTGACTTGTTCATCTTCATAAGTGTCCCATGAGGCCTGGAAAATTATCTGAATATATATGCTTTTAATAGATATTTGTTAAATTAAAATACGGGAATAGATAAGCCTCTGGGGTAATCTGAACGGGTGACTTTGAAGAACTAGTGCTAGCTAGTAGAATAAGGGGAAAGCAGGGTTGTCAGGGTACCCAACTGATTAAATGACTGTTACCAAAACAGGTGTTTACTCCAACAGAGCATAAGATTCTATTAGAGTAAATTAACTAGTGGCCTAATTCACTGTTAAGAAGCTAAGAAGCCAAGAACAACTCTTCTAACTTTCCTCAGTGGGTTACTGTATGTGACTGAGAAGCTTCAAAACAAACTGGCTGGGCACAGTGGCTCATGCCTGTAATCCCAACAATTTGGGAGGCCAAGGAGGGAGGATCGCTTCATGCCAGGAATTTGAGGCCAGCCTGGGCAACATAACAAGACCCTGTCTCTACAAAACACAAAAAATTAGCTGGGTGTGATGGTGCACTCCTGTAGTCCCAGTTACTTGCAAGGCTGAGGTGGGAGGATTGCTTGAACCCAGGAGTTCAAGGCTGCAGTGAGCTACAATCATGCTATTGCCCTCCAGCTTGGACAACAGAGCAAGATCCTATCTCAAAACTAAATAAATACATAATAAAAACAAACAAAACTAAGGGCTGCAAAGAACTAAAAAAAAAGTGCTCCATCAAAGTTGCTGCCTACCCTAGCCTGAATATTTGTGCCCCCAAAATTCAGCTGAAATCCTAACCCCCTATGTAATGATACCACAAGGTAGGGCCTGGCCTCTAGGAGGTCATAAGGTTGGAGGCTTTATGAATGGGATTGGTTCCCTTCATGAAAGAGACCCCAAAATGCTCCCTGGCCTGCTGCACCATGTTAGGACACAGAAAAGACAACTGTCTGTGAACCAGGAAGCAGGCCCTCACTAGACAACTGAATCTGCTAGTGCCTTGATCTTGGACTTCCCAACCTCCAAAACTGTGAGAAATCAATTTCTGTGGTGTATGAGCCACGCAGTCTGTGGTATTCTGATAGCAGTCCAAATGGACAAATATACTCCCCTAATGCAGAGGAGCACCACGATGAGGAAACAAATAAGACTTCATTCTCAACTGACCATCCTATTAGAAAATATATTGTTGGCCAGGTGCAGTTGCTCATGCCTACAATCCCAGCACTTTGGGAGGCCGAGGCAGGTGGATAGCCTGAGGTCAGGAGTTTGAGACCAGCCTGGCCAGTAGAGACTGGTGAAACCCCATCTCTACTAAAAGTACAAAAAATTAGCCGGGCATGGGGGCACAGCAGTCTGTGGTTCTAGCTACTCAGGAGGCTGAGGCAAAAGAATTGCTTTAACCCAGAAGGCAGAGGTTGCAATGAACCAAGATTGTGCCATTGCACTCCAGCCTGGGTGACCAAAGTGAAACTCTGTCTCCAAAAAAAAAAGGAAAAGAAAAAGAAAATACAGTGTCTTCCTTCTCAGTGCCAGCTTCCTAGGTGCTGCTGCTGTCACAGGATCCCAACTCCTTGCTTAATTTTCTCACAGTCTACCTGAATGCCAGTGTATATTCCCACAAGAGAGCAATCAAGTTCTATTTGTAAAAAGCCGGGGAGGGAGGGCACTGTTCTTTATGTCCCTAAGCCTTCATCCTTCAACCCTCAGATAAAACTATTCGAGGGAAGAAAGTGAAAGGATCCACCCTGTGCTCTCAAGTGCAAAGTAATCACAGAAAAATACACTTACCTAAAGTTGCTGAATGACGCAAGTCTGTTAGATGCTATTGCTTATTTTTAGGTGTTGCCATGATACATCTAAATACAAGCACAGTACCTTGCAAGAAGCTGTGATGTGGTAGAAAGAGCGGTGATCTCAGAAATGTAAGGTGAGTGGCTTCTGAATCACAGCTAAGATGAGAATCACACAGCCCATCTCACGTGGAAATGGGGTAACAGATGTGATGGCACCTTTTGGTCCTAGAGCCCAATCTAAATGTTAAGAATCACTAAAACAACTTTTGTTGCCTTCCTGAAAATTAAATAGTAATCACAAAGTTGTGGTAGAGAAACAGACTATTTTATATTGGTCTTGTACCAGATAGAACATCAAATTCCTGAACCTCTAGTAATTCCTAAATGTCAAAATCCTTAAACATGAAAAAAATGTACAGTGTATGAATTCAATAAGTGTATCAATTGCAATTACATTTATTTGAAAAAAAAACAACCTATCATATTGGTAAGTAGAATATACTTTCTGTCCTTTTGGGGCCCCTGGGGGTTGTTAATTTTCTGAAAAATTGAAGGATGCATACTTATTTTCTTTATCAATTAAAAAATATGAAATCACGTAAGTATGGTAGTTCTTTTTTTTTTTTCTTTTTTGAGACAGGTTCTCACTCTGTCACCCAGTCTCAAGTGCAGTGACATGATCTTGGCTCACTGCAGCCTCAACCTCCTGGGCTCAAGTGATCCTCCCACCTCAGCCTTCTAAGTAGCTGAGAGTACAGGCACATAGCACCACACCCCGCTAATTTTGTTTTGTTTTGTTTTTTTAGAGACAAGGTTTCACTATGTTTCCCAGGATGGTCTTGAATTCCTGGGCTCAAGCAATCCTCCTGCCTTGGCTTCCCAAAATGCTGGGATTATAGACGTGAGCCACTGTGCCCAGCCAATTCTTGCATTCTTAACAATAAATTAGGCCTCTTGATCTTTTTTATTCTAATAACATCCATTGCTAAGTATTACCAAAGATCAAGTTGAAAGGCAAGTCATGTTATTCAATAAATAGGAAGACCCGCTCCTACCTTATTCTGTTACTGGCAATTGCATCAGCCTATTACATAATCATATCACCTGGCACACACTAAGCACAAATCATTTGTCAGAAACTATTTGAAGTTTTCCACACATATTAACTCATTTGTATTGTATGTACTAACTGTGAACAGTTTTCTATTTTAACTAACTTGGAATAATTTTCTTTTTATGACTTCATATTTTGTCTACAATTTTGCCATTCTGAGAGCGAATGAGAAATGTTTTCACCTACCACCAAAAGGGAGTTCCATTCAGCAAAGGAGACAGTCAGCAGAGTAATAAGGCAACCTTCCAAATGGAGGAAAATATTTGCAAACCACATATCTGATAAGGGGTTGATTTCCAAAATATATAAGGAATCCCTAAAACTCAACAGCAAAAATAATAATAATAAATTTAAAAATGGGCAAAGGATTTGAATAGACATTTCTCCAAAGAAGACATGCAAATGACCAAAAGGTATATGAAAGATGCTCAACATTGCTAATTATCAGGGAAATCTAAGTTAAAATGACAATGAGGGCCAGGCACAGTGGCTCATGCCTGTAATCCCAGCACTTCGGGAGACCAAGGCAGGCAGATCACCTGAGGTCAGGAGTTTGAGACAAGCCTAGCTAACATGGTGAAACCTTGTTTCTACTAAAAATACAAAAATTAGCCAGGTACGGTGGTGCATGCCTGAAGTCCCAGCTACTTGATAGTCTGAGGAAGGAGAACCTCTTGAATCTGGGAGGTGGAGGCTGCAGTGAGCTGAGATCATGCCACTGTACTCCAGCCTGGGTGACAGAGCAAGACCCTATCTCGAAAAAAAAAAAAGACAATGAGATATTACCTCATATCTCTTAGGATGGTTATTACCAAAAATAATAATAAGTGTTGGTGAGGTGGCAAAGAAATTGGAACCCTTGTACACTGTTGGGTGTAATATAAAATGGTGCAGCCACTATCAAAAACAGTGTGAAGGATGCTCAAATAACTAAAAACAGAACTACTATACTATCCAGCAATCCCATTTCGGGGTATATCCAAAACAATTGAAATCAGGATCTCAAAAAGATACCTACATTCCCATGCTTATTGCAACATTATTCACAATAGCCAAGATTTGAGGGATGAATAGATAAAGAAAATGTGGTATATCCATACAATGGAATATTATTCAGCCTTATAAAAGGAAATCCTACCTCTGGTGACAACATGGATGGACCTAGAAGGGATTATTCTAAGGAAGTCAGTGATGGAAGGTTGAATACATGATTCCTCTTATAGGAGATATCTAATATCATCAAAGATAAAGAAGTAGATAGTAGAATCATGGAGATGGGGGAAGGGGATATGAGAAGCCGTCATTCAATGGGTATAAAATTACAGTTAGGCCACACATGTTGGCTCACGCCTGTAATCCCAACACTTCAGGAGGCCAAGGCAGGAGATCACTTGAGCCCAGGAATTGAGGACGAGCCTGAGCAACATATGGAGACTCTATCTCTACAAAAAAAATTTTAACTTGTCAGGCATGGTGGTGCACACCTATGGTCCCAAATACTTGGCAAGCTGAGGCAAGAAGAATACTTGAGCCCAGAAGATCCAGGCTGCATTGAGCTGTGTTGACACCACTGCACTACAGCTTGGGCAACAGAGTAAGACTCTGTCTCAAGAAACAAACAAATAAATAAAGTTACAGTTATACTGGATAAGTAAGTTCCTCAGATCTGCTATATGACAAAGTACCTGTAGTTAACAATAAGGTATTGTGCACTTAAAATTTTGCTGGCTATCCATGTGCAGAAAATTGAAACTAGACCCCTTTCTCACACCTTATACAAAATTAACTCAAGATAGACTAAAGATTTAAATGTAAAACCCAAAACTATAACAACCCTAGAAGAAAATCTAGGCAGTACCCTTCAGGACATAGTCATGGGCAAAGATTTTATGATGAAATTGCCAAAAGCAATTGTAACAAAAGAAAAATTTACAATTGGGATCTAAGCAAACTAAAGAACTGTTGTAAAGCACAAGAAACTATCATCAGAGTGAACAGGCAACCTACAGAGTGGGAAAAAAAATTTTGCAATCTATCCATCTGACAAAGGTCTAATATCCAGAATCACAAGGAACTCAAACAAATTTACAAGAAAAAACAACACCATCAAAAAGTGGGCAAAGGACATGAACAGACACTTCTCAAAAGAAGACATTCATGCAGCCAACAAACATGAAAAAAAGCTCAACATCACTGATCATTAGAGAAATGCAAATCAAAACCACAATGAGATACCATCTCATGCCAGTCAGAACAGCCATTATTAAAAAGTCAGGAAACAACAGATGCTGGTGAGGTTATGGAGAAATAGGAATGCTTTTACACTATTGGTGGGAATGTAAATTAGTTCAACCATCGTGGAAGACAGCGTGGCAATTCCTCAGAGATCTAGAACCAGAAATACCATGTGACCCAGTAATTCCATTACTGGGTATACACCCAGGGGAATATAAGACATTCTATTACAAAGATACATGCACACATTATGTTCATTGCAGCACTATTCACAGTAGCAAGGACATGGAATCAACTCAAATGCCTATCAATAATATACTGTGTAAAGAAAATGTGGTACATATATACCATGGAATACTATGAAGCCGTAAAAAGGAATGAGATCATGTCCTTTGCAGGGACATGGATGAAGCTGAAAGCCATTATCTTCAGCAAACTAATGCAGGAACAGAAAACCAAACACCTCATGTTCTTACTTCTAAGTGGGAGCTGAACAATGAGAACACATGGACACAGGGAGGGGAACAACACACACTGGGGCCTGTTGGGGGAAAGGGGAGTTGGGGGGAAAGTACTAGGAAAAATAGTTAATGCATGCAGGGCTTAATACCTAGGTGATGGGTTGATAGGTGCAGCAAACCACCATGGCACACGTTTACCTATGTAACAAACCTGCATATCCTGCACATGCACCCCAGAACTAAAAATAAAATAAAATAAAATTTTATTAAGAGCATAGAGCTCATCTTAAGTATTCTCACACACAAAAAAGGGAGGATTTACCAGGAAACTTTTGGAGGTGATAGATATGTTTATCACCTGGATTGTGGTGGTGGCAACATGAGTGTATACATAGTCCAAATTCACCAAATGGCGTAATTAATTATGTGCAGTTTTTTAAATACCAGTTATACCTCAGTAAAGCTGGAAAAAATAAAGTCACAAGGCAATGTATCAAAAGGTAATAGAATGTTAAGTGGCACTGACATTAATAAAAAGGGACCATTTGTTTGCAAAAGTAATAACACTTTTATCCAAGCCCATGGCCTAAGTAACCTAGCATGCATTCACTGCCTACTGGATTTTTTTCTGAACATGCTTGATTGCATGATTACAATTTAAAAACGGCAAATTGAGCATATGTCCTCATTATCTGTGAATAAACTGTCAACTTGGTTGACTGACAAAAAAGAGAGTTCCACCCCAGTACAATGAAATGACATATATTTATGTCAAGAACTCTAAAGAACTCCAAGTTTATTTCAAGTTTTATCTATAAAAATAAAAAGAGGCTAGGCGTGGTGGCTCACACTTGTAATCCCAGCACTTTGGGAGGCCGAGGCGGGTGGATCACGAGGTCAGGAGTTTGAGACCAGCCCGGCTAAGATGGTAAAACCCCATCTCTACTAAAAATACAAAAATTAACCGGGCATGGTGGCCAGTGCCTGTAATTTCAGCTACTCGGGAGGCTGAGGCAGGAGAATCGCTTGAACCCAGGAGGTGGAGGTTGCAGTGAGCCGAGATCGTGCCAATGCACTCTAACCTGGGCAACAGAGCAAGACTCTGTCTGAAAAAAAATAAAATAAAATAAAAAATAAAAATAAAAAGAGTGGGTGGGCGCAGTGGCTCACACCTATAGTCCTAGCACTTTGGGAACCCAAGGCAGGTGGATCAGGAGTTTGAGACCAGCCTGGCCAACAGGGTGAAACCCTGTCTCTACTAAAAATATAAAAATTAGCTGAGTGTTGTGGTGCATGCCTGTAATCCCAGCTACTCAGGAGGCTGAGGCATGAGAATCACTTGAACCCAAGAGGCAGAGGCTACGTTGAGTGGAGATTGTGCCACTGCCCACTGCACTCCAGCCTGGGCAACAGAGCGAGGCTGTGCCTCAATAAATTAATTAATTAATTAAAAAGTGTAATTTATCCCCATTATAGTAAATAGGTTAGTCAATTGAGCTAAAAATATTATATAATTAGTGAATTCAAATTTTCAAAGGAAAATTTAAGAATGGATATCTTTATATAAACAGGCAAAAATATATACTACTTCTAATTAATGTTTCAAGATAGTAATCATTTTTTCTCCAAAAAATTGAAACTCTATAAGGAACTCTATAGCTAAAATTCCAAGTACATAATTTCCATCAGATATAATTGTCTAAGACATATCTCTACTGAGATTAATCAGAGAGAGAAATTGAAAAGAAGTGGGCAAATGCAGATGGTTTAAAATATCCACCAAACCCAAGAAGCGAATTCTACACCCACATGAAAAACATCTCATTTCAAATACAAAACTGAAAAGCTCAGATCAGTGCATCTAAAGGACTCACCACACCTGCAGGCTTACGACAGTCACCTGCTCACTGCTTACTGGCCTCTGACCATCAATGACAAAGTGGGCAGAAGCATCCCAAAGCCCCCCTTTCCCTCCCTGCAGGAAGGCTGCTGTAAAGAGGAAGCTGGAGATGTTTCTCGAAGCCAGGCAGCCAGTAACAAAGGCACGAAGCACTTGGCAAATGCTGTGCCTAGCAAGTTACATGTCATTATCTCAATTCTTTCAATGTCACCCATGAAATACTAGTTACAATCATTCTCTATATTTCACATTGGAGAAACAGAGGCTTAGATGGGTCAAATACTTTATCAAAGGTCTCACAGTAAGGGACAAAGAACAAAATCAAATGCAAGTCTGTCTGATACCAAAGTCCATTTTCTTAACCACAACACTATATAGCCTAAATGTGATGGCCTCCACCATAGAAAATTATCACTTTAATATCAACTGCCTAATTCAGGCTACTCATACATCTTCTTTTGTAGAAGAGTGTATCTCACATTAAAGAGAATGACCCATCTTTTGAGACAATTATCTATCTTTTTTAAAAAGAAAAATATAAGTCTAAATCTAAAAATCTATGTTGATTTTGAAGTGTGTATATTAAGGATAATGTTTGTTCCAAATACAAACTTTGGTTACTCTTATATGCTATAGAACTACTTATTTATTAAATTATTTAGTTATGATTTAAACTCATCAACAATATCCACATCTAATTAACAATTCTAAACAGCTCTATAGTAATAATCTTGCTAAATATTTGTATTGTTTTCCCCATGCTATTTTTTAAATTATCTTAATTTAGAGTTTTGAGTATCATACTAGAATATAGAAAACTAGGTAGCCCTCTTTAGCTCCATTACTTAATTCCTCCTAAAATATGAGGTACTTCAATTTAAATGTCCTGCACATTGAGAAACGTAACAGGCAACATAAGTAGAGTGTGTGTGTGTGTGTGTGTGTGTGAGAGAGAGAGAGAGAGAGAGATTAAATTCTAAATAATATTATTTTATTGTTAATTCAAGAACTTATGTGACCTTAATTTCCAAGGCAAAATAAATTTGCCTAAGTTCAGTGGGAAAAAAAGACACTTACTTGTTGATATGGTTTGCCTCTGTCCCCACCCAAATCTCATCTTGTATTCCCATAACCGCCATGTGTCATGGGAGGGAGCCAGTGGGAGGTAATTTAATCATGGAGGCAATTACCCTCATGCTATTCTCATGATAGTTAATTCTCACAATAGCTGATTGCTTTATAAGGGGCCTTTCCCCTCTAGCTCAGCACTTCTCCTTGCTGCCACCATGTGAAGAAGGTGTTTGCTTTCCCTTCCACCATCATTTTAAGTTTCCTGAGGCCTCTCAGCCATGCTGAACTATAAGTCAATCAAACCTCTTTCGTTTGTAAATTATCCAGTCTCAGGTATGTCTTTATTAGCAGCATGAGAACAGACTAATAGACTTGCATACTTTGCTATTTGCATAGTTGATTTATTACCTACTTTAAGTTTTCCTCAAATGCTAAAATCCCTGGTCCTTCTTGTGACAGTATGATGCAAATTCCAGAGGTAGCCCATGCTGGCCACCAAATACAAACAGCAAGGATGTTTTGTGGGTGCAAGACACCTGGTCTTGGTAATAGTCACAATCCTGAGTTTGACTTTAATTCTGATTACCGATGTCCTCATGAAGATGGAGGCATTGGTCAACCATGACCTACCTACTTCCATGACTCTGGTTGTTCACCTCAGTGATGAGTTTCTCTACAAAACTTTTAGGTTTACATTCTAGAATTGGAAGAAATGACATGGATCATCTCTATATACCAAGCTGCTTATTTTATAAATGAAAAATTGAGATTGGGGGATATAATTTGCCAAAGGTCACTCTATTTATAGCTTCAATTTTTGGTGCTAAGATTGCTAGAATAACATGAGAAGTAAGCTGAGTGGAAGAGGATCAGTGCAGCTTCTGGAGAAGCTCAAATTTGGGAATGTCTAGATTAAAAAGCAGGTCAGTTGGGTGAGTTTTAATTCTGGTTCCATCCATTTCTAACCTTGGGGAATTCACTTAAATTCATGAATCTCCATTTTCTACTCTACAAGATAAGCAAGCAAAGACTCTCAAAATCTCCAATAACCTTGAGCAAATGAGGAAGGTAAAATGTGTATTCCTGATTGTTGAATAGAGAACAAAATTTGTGATAACCTCAAGACTGGAAGTGTTAGAATATAATAATAGCTAATTTTTATTGATCATTTACTATTTTCTAAATATGGTGGTAGATGCTCTACGTGCATTTTTTTATTTAATCATCTCAACTTTGAGATAGATTCTACTATTATGTTGATGTTGCAGGTGAGGAATGGAAAGTTAGGTTAAGTAACTGATTCAAGGTTTCTACCTATTAAGTGGGGCAATAAGGATTTTAGCCCAGGTTGGCTAACTCTAAAGCAATGCTTTAAATACTGCACCGCCCTTTGGATAACTCATTTTGCTGGCATGTTTCTCAACGAGTCACTTTTCTGGACTTTTTTCTCTGAGAACAAACACGCTTCTCCATGACTCCTGATAAAATCCATTTCCTAGCTCTGCGGGCAGCCATTCACTCCATTTCCGTTCCCACTGGCATCTGTAAATTAGCCTCTGGTAATTATCTGTGTGGGAAGCAGCCAGCAGCGCACAGAACATTGTAACTGTTGGTCAGCTTCCAACATGGGAATTCAGCATTCCTGAGTCATAAATCAACCGACCATGGCCCAACTTGAGGATGTATTTGCTCATGCTTTAAAAATAGGCTTAAATTCCAGAGTGGTGGGCAAATACACCTTTTGATATTTACCTGAAATACTAAATCCGCCATCCAAAAGAAAGAACAGGTGTTCACACCTTGCCCTCAAAGACAATTGATTCCCACTCTGTTTGACCAGATGGTGAGTACAATTTGGGAGCACCTGTCCCCTCTTGAGAATGTCTTGTCTCTAGTTCCAGAAGTCATATTCCAGGACCAGAAATGCTGCCTTAGAAATAGCTTTAAGTAATTCAAAAGTTAACGTTTAGGCACGATAACAGGAGAATAACTTATTCACCCAAGAGGCCTAAAATTTCACAGAGTTCTATTTTGTTACATCACTGGACACTGGAACACTTTTTTTATAGTGTTTCGTTTTAGAGGAACTGAAGCACATGGGGAAGATGAAACTAGAACTACCCAAAAGAATAGGGAATTTTGGGCTTACGTCAGATGTGTCTGCAAAACTACAGTATGTGGGCCAATCTGCCTGCTGCCTGTTTTAGTAAATAAAGATTTATTAGAACTCAGCCACATCCATTTGTTGGTGTATTGTTTATGGCTGCTTTCGTAGGACACAGCAGAGTTGAGTAGTTACGGCAGAGATTGTAAAATACGTAAAGCCTAAAATATTTATTATATGGCCCTTTACAGAAAAAGTTTGCTGACCACTGGCTTAAGGCATGGAGAATGGGAAAGTTTAATGTACTTACTTCTTTGGAAGTTTTTATAAGATTTTTTTTATCATTTTATCTTTAAAGGAAAAAGCAGAAGTACTCAGATCAGGTTACCCATTGTATCTCATTTAAGAAACTGCAAACTAGATATCTGGAGACTACATACTGAACTGGGCCAGCAGGAGGAAAGGGGAGAGTATCAGCTGTTCTAAATGGCGTCAGTTCTATTAGCAGATGGTCACAGTGCCACTCCCATAACAAGGAACAAAACTTCAAACTCTACCATTAAAACACCTCAATACTGTTAGAGGTATCCCACAATAGCAAGCTGTACTTATTGACATAAGAAGGGAAGAGAAAGAAAGAAAGGATGCCAGACATAATGGAAGACACATCTGAGGGCACTGAAGACGTATTTATCTCATCACAATATCTAGGCCTAGCCATGTAATTCCCTTTAAAAGTGTGTGGAAATGGGCCAAGAAGAAGCTAAACAAACAGGTCTTGCTGGGTGTTCCCCTCAGTAGTATGTTAGTATTAGATCATACCCTTTCTGTCTAATCACATTTCTACATGGCTGTCCATACTTTGTTGAATCTAAGAATAAATATGGACATTTTTTTAAAATAGAACCGCCATATTATCTAGCAATGCCACTACCGGGTATTTATCCAAAGGAAAATAAATCAGTATATCAAAAGAATAGCTGCACACCTATGCTTATCCCAACACTGTTCACAATAGCAAATATATGGAATCGATGAACAGATAAGAAAAATATGGTATGTATACACAAACATTATTCTGCCATAAAAAATAAAATCATATCATTTGCAGCAACACGGATGAAACTGAAGGTAATTAAGTGAAATAATGCAGGCACAGAAGGACATACATTACATGTTCTCACTTACATGTGGGAGCTGAAAGAAAGCTGATCTCATGAAGATGGAGAATAGAAAGATACCAGAGGCTAGGAAGGGTCTGTGGCTGGGACTGAAGAGACTGGTTAGTGGGTGGAAACACACAGCTAGATAGAAGAAATAAGCTCCAATATTCTATAGCAGAGTAGAGTGACTACAGTTAGCAACAGTGTATTGTATATTGCAAAGTAGCTAGAATAGAAGACTTGAGATGTTATGTTACCGACACACAGAAATGATAAATACTCAAGGTGATGGACACTCCAAACACCCTCACTTGGTCACTACACATTCTATGCATGTAGCAAATACTCAACCTGTAGCCCATCGATATGTAAAATACTTTGTATCAATTTTTCTTCAAATGGACACTTTTCTGTGTCTGTTTGGGTTTTCATTCTGAAGGCTCCCATGTCACGTAAAACTATGACCAAGTAAATTTGTATGCCTTTTTTTCTTTCCTATTAAAAACTGTGAAAAAAATAAGAAACCATGTAAAATAAGTCTTCTCTGAGGGCTGAGATTCAGACCCTAAAAGTAAAGAACAAAAAACATGATTGATTCTTTGGTCTAAGCAGGAGACGAAGAACAGATTTAAAGAGACGGCACTTAAGATAAATAAACCACATCCTAAAATAAAAGACGGTTATAATTTTCTACTGAGAATCTAGTCTTCAACACTTGTATTTCAAAATACCTCAGTCTCTTTTATTCCCGAATCATCTTGGGATTCCACTGAGAAAGTAGCAACTTAAATTAGATTGGCAGGTGATTAAGGAAATGACCAAATTAATTTTTACCTTCAAAACAGTATCCTGGAAATTCTCAAATTTAAAAATTTACTGAAGCACAAATTGGTACTGCATGTTGACTTGGTGAACTGAAATTAGTCCTTTAAGCAATGCACAAGCATATCTGATAGCCCAGTGCTGCCATCCCAAAGTAGCTTGATAGTTCTCAGTTCACCTTCTACATAAAGCAACATTGAAAAATTGATTATAAAAATAGTTCTCCAAGGAAACCCACCTGCTAGTGCTAGTAGAAAAAAAAAAAGTAAAGAAGGCTAAGAAAATGATAGTTTTCTAAAGCCATAAAATAGAAAGCTATTGGCTACATGCTATATTGTGATAGTCATGAATGCGGGCATTTCAAAGTGCTGTTAGTTATATCCCATGCTTATGTCAAATGAGGTATCAGGGCAGGGAAGGGTATAAAGAAATCCAGTTGTGGTACTGTATATTCTGGGACTTGTAGTGTATCATATACACATTGGTCCAAAATATCAATTCATTTAGCAGTGGGTTTTGAGTGCCTCCTTGGTAGAGGAGGACCATGTTCATGAATGTAAGATTCTAGAGGTGAATGTAACCATAAACCAAGTGCAGACAGTGGGGGCAAGTACAATCTCTGCATACTGCTATGTCGCGATACAGTGACTTTGAAACCATTCAGCATATTTGACAGTCAATAGTAAAGAAAAACTAATGTGGAGGCTTTAGGGGACAATATTTCAAGACGGTAAAAGATATAGTCCTTCTGGAAGATCAAATGAAGAGCAAATACCTGGAAGTTATCTACTACAGCATCCAACAGGAAACTTCAGAGAACTATTTGGTATTCTCAATAAAATGTATTTTTGAATTTTCTACTATAAAATAATAGAGTACTGCTATCTGGAGAGAACAGGTCAGAATAAGAAATTTAAAATGTGATGAAAATGGTAAAAATTTGTAAAAAAAAAATAGATGAAATGAAAATGAAAAATGTAATGAGACACAGATGAATATGCAGGAGTTTAGGATTCTACTCTGAGAATTCACAGGGGCATACATGTCTGCTCATCAGTTTTCATTATTTTTATTATTTGCATGTCTTTGGATGGAAATATGTATGCATTTTTAGGATATAAGCCAGTCAGTGGGTTATAGAGTATATGCACATTCGATGTTAGTAAATACTGTCAAACAATTTCCAAAGTGGCTGTACTAATTTGCATTCCCATCAGCAGTGTATGAGAGTTCCAATTACCCCCATCCTTGACAACACTTGACTTTTAGAGTAGCTACTTTTTCAAAACTAGAATTGGGGTGTGCGTGTGTGTGTGTGTGTGTGTGTATGTGTGTATTTGTATCAATTTCTGGTTTTAATTTGCATTTCTCTGTTGCCTAGTAAATGTGACCAACATTTTATGTTTCCTACCCCTTGGATGTACTTTTTTGGGTTCACATCTTTTATCCATTTTCTACTGGACATTCTACCTTTTTCTTATTAACTTGTAGGAGTTCTTTACGTATTATAAATACAAGTCCCATTCTGAAGCTTGCCTTTTCATTTTAATAATTTTGATGAACACAATAATTTATCAATTTCCCCTTGTAATTGGATTTTTTGTACCATTTTGAATGCTATTTAAGAAATTTTTGCCTAGATTTCTTAGGCAAATTGTTTAGAATGTTTTCCCCCTCCCAGATGAAAATTGTCTGTATTTTTTTCTAAGAGCTTTATTGTTTTACTTTGCCTATCAAGATCTGTGATTCATCTGGAATTTATTTTTGTGCATCAAGAGTCAAGAGACACTTTTCTATATTGATATCCAGTTGAACCAACACTATTAGCAATGAAAAACCTTTGACCGTCAATATGGTCACCAATCAAATGACCACATATGCGAGTCATCATTGACATTTGTATGATGTTGAATCTTCTTACCTACTTGTTCTGACCTAAAGCTAATTCCAGTGAATCTAGAACACTTAGTGCAATCTTCAGATCACAGTGGAAGTTCATGGAAACCACATGACAAAAGGAGTTACAACCTAAGTCCACCACACAGTTGGCCCAATGGGATGCTGAACCTATTCCTCAGATGTTTTTTAGTTTCTGTGTATATGGTTGGAATAAACAATCAGCAGCTGACAAAACATCCACATTGGCTTTCTAATACATTAAGAATTATTATGCAAAGAAGAGCCAGTATATCTCCCTCTCCCTACCAAAATATTAAACCAAAAGTAATATATCTTCATGGAAAATTCTTAATTTAATGCTACCATAAATAATTTGAAAGATACAGGACTAATGACTCCTGTCATACCACCATTTGAATCACCATTTGGTCTATGCAAGAAGACAACTGGAGTTTGGGAGATAGCATTAAATCATTGATAACTCAACTAGGTGATGATTTTAATTGGAGCTGCTCTTCCAGATGTGGTCTCTTTATTGTGATCAAATCACAGTAAATAAATAAATAAATAAATAAATAAATAAATAAATAAATAAAAGGCAACAAAACCCCTATTACTTAGTAGCAGATATTATCCTGGTAAATGCTTTTTTCTATCCCATGAAACAAAAATTACCAGAAATATTTTGGGTTTTTTACTTTTTAAAATTTATTTTTAACTGACAAATAATAATTGTACATATTCATGGGGTACATAGTGATGTTTTGGTATATATATGGTGATCAGATCAGGGTAATTAGTATATCCATCTCATTTATCAGTCTTTTTTTTTTAAACTTTTTTTAACCTCTTAAGTTCAGGGGTACATGTGCAGAATTTGTTGCATAGGTAAGCTTGTGTCATGGGGTTTGTTGTAGAGATTATTTCATCACCCAGGTATTAAGCCTAGTACTCATTAGTTATTTTTCCTGATCCTCTCCTTTGTCCCAACCTCCACCCTCCAATAGGCCCCAGTGTGTGTTGTTCCCCAATACATGTCCATGTGGTCTCATCATTTAGCTCCCACTTATAAGTGAGAACATATCATATTTGGCTTCCTGTTCCTGCGTTACTTTGCTGAGGATAATGCCTTCCAGCTCCTTTCATGTCCCTGCAAATGTCATGATCTCATTATTTTTTATGCCTGCACAGTATTCCATGGTGTATATGTACCACATTTTCTTTATCCAGTCTGTCATTGATGGACATTTAGGTTGATTCCATGTCTTAGCTCTTAGCATTTTGTTTTCATTTGGTAGGGTCAGAAGCACAACTTTTCAAAAATTTGACACAATGATATCTCACCTCTCCAAAACCAAAGGCTTCAACATCCCACATGACATTGCACTGGTCTACTGTATCCTGCTAAATGAACCTGATAAGCAGGAAGTAGCAGACATCAAGATGCATGCCAACAGACGAAAAACAAATTCTTGAAAAATCGCCACACTGTCTTCCACAATGGTTGAACTAGTTTACAGTCCCACCAACAGTGTAAAAGTGTTCCTATTTCTCCACATCCTCTAGCACCTGTTGTTTCCTGACTTTTTAATGATTGCCATTCTAACTGGTGTGAGATGGTATCTCATTGTGGTTTCGATTTGCATTTCTCTGATGGCTAGTGATGATGAGCATTTTTTCATGTGTCTGTTGGCTGCATAAATGTCTTGAGAAGTGTCTGTTCATATCCTTTGCCCACTTTTTGATGGGGTTGTTTGATTTTTTCTTGCAAATTTAAGTTCTTTGTAGATTCTGGATTTTAGCCCTTTGTCAGATGGGTAGATTGTAAAACTAACAATCATTCTGAGCAAACTATCGCAAGGACAGAAAACCAAATGCCGCATGTTCTCACTCATAGGTGGGAATTGAAAAATGAGAGCACTTGGACACAGGGTAGGGAACATCACACACCGGGGCCTGTCGTGGGGTGGGGGGAGGGGGGAGGGATAGCATTAGGAGATATACCTAATGTAAATGACGAGTTAATGGGTGCAGCACACCAACATGGCACATGTATACATATGTAACAAACCTGCACGTTATGCATATGTACCCTAGAACTGAAATTTATAAAAAGAAAAAGAAAAACAAATTCAGTGTAGAGGCTGGGTCAGTAAAGTTTCTAAGGAGTCCAAAGGTCTGAGTCATACTAGAATATCCCTTTCAACATGAAAGGCAATTTGCTGCACATTAATCTCACCAACGGAGTATCGATCATTTTTGTGGCCCACTTTAATTTTAAGAAAAACATGTCCCATACTTGGGTATGATATGCTGACCTGTTTATTGAGCATTCTAAAAGACTGTCAAACATGAGTGGGCTCAGAGCAAGAGAAGGCTTGTTGTTCATTGTTCGTTGCAGAGCATGCAACTCTGCCACTTGAACTTTATGACCCAGCAAAGTCAGCAGTTCTCAGATGTGCACAATCAGGATACTGTGTGAAAATTGTAGCAAGCCCCAGTAGAGTATTCCTAGAGGATTTTGCTGTAATTATTATTTTGAATAAAACTTTTTGGTGGCTACTGGAACTTGTAGAGTCAATGCTTCAACATGGGACACCCAATGAACATACAAGTGGAGTTATCTATCCTGAATTGGGTATTAGCTGATCCCCTAAGCCATAAGTCTAGAGTGCCCAGCAAGACTCCATAATCAAGTGGAAAAGGTAAATATATGAAATTGAATTCAAATAGATGTTAAGGCACAAAATATGAGTTTGCTTTCTATTTCCACTGTGCATACTCATACTGCAATGTAATGTTGCCAACAACTTGGGGTACATAGTGATATTTTGATACATATAATATCAAAACATAAGGAGGACCCTACATTAAGTTGATTGAGAAGGAAAATACTATTTCCTGCTTTACCAGCTAGCTCTGGATTATATGAGAGTAAATCAGAATTTCCAACAGCATGTTGTTGCCCACTTTATTCAGAAAAAAAAATGGTCTGAGGTGTGACTCTTTCTCATTTCTTGGGAAATAGCTAATAGTTTGTCCATATGTATATATATATATATATACACACACATACATACAGCATATATATATATACATACAGCATATATATATATACATACAGCATATATATATATACTAAAAAGCTAATAGAGGAATTAATACCTGATTAACACAAAACAAAAGGACATAAGACAGATAAGACAAATAGAAAAATAGCAAAGTGATGGAACTAAGTATAACTGTAACAGTCATCACATCAAAATGTAAATGGTCTAGATATCCCTAAAGACAGATTAATTTTAAAAAGGAAGACCTAACTGCCTACTGTCTACAGGAAACACACTTCAAACACAAAGGCATAAATAAATTGAATGTAAAAGGATAGAATATCATACAAACACTAATCAAAATAAAGCCAGAATGGCTATATTAATATCAGAAAAAATAAACTTTAAGACAAGGAATATTATTAGATCCAAAAAGGAAATTTTATAATGATAAAAGGGTTAATAAATCAGGGAGATATAACAAATGTAAAGTTATATGCCCCTAAGAGCTTTAATATACATGAAAGGAATAAAGTAAAAAAAGGGATAAATGGAGAATTCAAAACATTATTTCTTAATATACCTCTTACAGTAATTGATCAAATGACTAGGCAAAATATCATTAAAGATAAAAAAATTTGAAAAACACTATCCACCACTTTAATTTGGTATATAAATTAAAAGTCTTAAAAGTACACATTTTGATCAAATAATTACATTCCTAGGAATCTAAAGAATCAGAAATAGGAACAAACCTATAACACAAAATATCCATCTAACTTCATTTCTAATGGTAAGAAATAGATATAACCTAAATTTCTTATTTTTGTTTTTTAGACATGGGGAGTCTCACTATATTGTCCAAGCTGGACCAGAACTCCTGGACTCAAGTGATGCTCCCAGAGGTATCAGCCTCTCGAGTAGCTGGGTCCATAGGTGTATACCACTGTGCCTGGCTCTAAATTTTTAATAACACTGAATTTTAGGTATTGCAAATGATCATATGTATATACAAACACTAAACATTTTTATGAAAATATATTAACCTAAGTATTTTACCTAACACTATCTGAGAAAAAGATAAACTTTTAACAACAGTCATAGGCAGGTAGTGGGGAGGTAAGGGAACTTTGACCTTCTGTAGTTTATATTTCTATAATATTAAAATTTCAAAAGTAAATCTATATTACTTTTTTAATCAGAACAAAGTATTAAGAAAAAGCAGAATGTGAAATTGAATACACAGAAGAATTATCTACGTAAAGCTTTGCTATGAATACATAGAGAATATGGCCCCTTCCCTTAAGAGGCTTAGAACTGTAGGGGCAGCTGAGAGATACTCAGGTATAGAGTGATTACAGCTGCCATGAAAGTACATGATGTGGCACCTGCCTGAGATTGGGATGGGAGCGGGTGAGCAGTAGGTGGGAGGCTTTGGAGAAACAATCTTTACGGAAAAGCTAAGACAGAGAAAGTTACTCATTTGACCCATCTGCAGCATTTGGCTGTTGACAATTTCCTTCTTAATTTCAACATTCCTGGTTTCATCTTACGTGTCTGACCACTTCTCTGTCTCTTTGATTCGCTCATCTTTTTCTACCTACTTTTAAATCTTGAAGTTCCTCAAAACTTGGTGGGGGAGATTCTAAAAATGGCTACAATGCTAAGTAAATACAGAGATGCTGAGGAAACTGAGATGGCATGGGAGGAGCCTAGAGACAGTATACAATTCTTTCCCCTCTTTACAATTTTGAAGTTTTATTTTATTATTATTACTATTATTTTGAGATGGAGACTCACTCTGTTGCCCCAGCTGGAGTGCAATTTGTTATCACAACAATACACAAACAGGCCAGGTGTGGTGACTCACGCCTGTAATCCCAGCACTTTGGGAGGCCAAGGTGGGCAGATTATCTGAGGTCAAGAGTTCAAGACCAGCCTGACCAACATGGTGAAACCCCATCTCTACTAAAAATACAAAAATTAGCCAGCCATGGTGGCGGGTGCCTGTAATCTCAGCTACTCAGGAAGCTGAGGCAGGAGAATTGCTTGAACCCAGGAGGCAGAGGTTGCAGTGAGCCGAGATCACCCCACTGCACTCCAGCCTGGGAGAAAGAGCCAGACTCCATCTAAAAAAAAAAAAAAAAAAAGTTTAAGAAATCAAATAATGTAAAACTAATTACGAAAAGAGGCATCTCTCCTCCACCAGTCTGTAGCCTTCTTCTCCTCCACCATCCTCCCGGTGTAGTTCTATCCCAGCTGTAAACTAAATCATGATATAGTGTTTCCATCATTAGGAGTGCATTAAGAAAGGTCTTGTAATTACATTTCTTTCTTGTCCTGTTTTCTGGGATTTGGAAAAATTATTAATGCCTCTTGCTTTTTTCTTCTAATTAGAAAGTCTCAGGGTCTCCCACACATTCATAAATCCTCGTCAAAACTATTTTCTGTGTGGTCAAATGCATCAGATAATCTACGTTTCTAAAACTACACCCTCTCCATTTTAAATTCTCTGTAGTTAGAGAATTATTTCTGACTCCTGAGGCGGGCAAGGGTGATTGGCTGGCTTCTCAGGTGGGGAGGTGGGCACGGGGGATGGCGTCAGAAAGTATGACAGAAACTTTCAGGTAACCCCCTCTGCTTTTAGTCCCATGACTTAACCTCATCCTCCCTGGAGCCAGCTGCTACCAAATCCTGAAAGGTCTCAATTCTCATCAGCCAGTGCTAGGTTTCCATCTTCCTCTGTTCTGCTTTCAATCTTGGAAAAATGTGTTTACATCTCCCGTCCACTACTGCCTCTTCTCTTTCTCTAAAATCTTATGGTTTGACGTATTTTACTGTCAATTTAGTGAGAATTGGGAAAGGCAGAAAGAGGAATGTCTTCAGTCCATCATTGAACAGCACTCCTATCCTTACCTTTTTAATCAACTTGTACCAAAGTTACCTTTTCTTCTGTACAATTCCTTTCTCAGCTACCCATGTACCTGTGTGTGCCCCTCCTAACCCATGTAGTCAAGTTCCCACTTCCCTTCTTCCCTCACCTGGCCGATCTTGATCTCCTGTTAACCTTTTCCTGTGGAATAATGTCCTGGATATCAGATGCAGACAAGAAGAAACAAAAGAAACTTGAGAATATTTTGAATATGGTTGTTGTTCTCTGAGAAGTCATCTGGCTCCTTCCCTCAAGGAGAGGCCACTTCCCTAACTCAATGTCCTCAGGAAAAAGTTAGCCTTGGTAGCTCACCCATCATCCCTTCATCATGCAGGGCTCCCAGGTCACAATGAGGTTCAGCCAGCTGACCTGCAATGCATTCTTATTCCTGGAATGTTGACGTCTCCCTGGTAACAATTTCCATGGGTTCTCCCTTCTTTTTAGGTTGCCATTTAACAGAGTATTGAAAGCTGCAAACTTTTCTGGAATTCTTCCTGAAATTACTTTCATTTGGGGACATTATACTAATCCCATTATATAGCAGGCTCAAATTTCTAAAAGGGTCGTTGGGCACACATACTATGAAATACCCACATGTATGCCTCTCTTGTCTATCTATACTCACTCCTCGGGTGCCCTCATCCCATTTATGCTTTTACATGCCATCTCTATGCTGGTGGCTCACACATGTATTTCTAAAGTCCTGGCCTCAACATGTGTATATTTGACTGTCTACTCTACTTTTCTACTTGGTTGTCTAATATGTATCTCCTAACACAGTCAAAACCAAGCTGTCAGTGCAGCAAACTTTAGCTCTGGTAATCTTTTCATTATTAGATTATAAATGATTTTTTAAAGTTCTTTTATCTGTATATATCACCAGCATCTGACTGAGAAATTGACTGTATTTTGGTTTCTTAGTCATGGACTCGTCAGATATCCATCTCATCAAGGTATCTATCTTAGGGCTGTTTTGAAGGTCTGGGCTTTTACGACCCCATGGTAGATCTAAGGGACTTTTGTTTAAAACAAAAAAACACCAACAACAACAAAAGCAGGTTTTCTGAGGCATGGTTGAAAATAGAAAAGGCTGCCGGATATGGTGGCTCATGCCTGTAATCCCAGCACTTTGGGAGGCCAAGGCAGGCAGATTACCTGAGGTCAGGAGTTCAAGACCAGCCTGGACAACATGGTGAAACCCTGTCTCTACAAAACATACAAAAATTAACCGGGCATGATGGCGCATGACTGTAATCCCAGCTACTTGAGAGTCTGAGGCAGGAGAATTGCTTGAGCCTGGGAGGTGGAGGCTGCAGTGATCTGAGATCATGCCACTGCACTCCAGCCTGGGTCACAGAGCAAGACTGTCTCAAAAAAAAAAAAAAGAAAGAAAGAAAAAGAAAAAGAAAAGAAAATAGAGAATGCTTAAAGAGTCGACATGGGATGTGGAGGTGGAAGAATGGGAGGAAAAATGGTGAGCTCCTCAACGGGTTTACATGCCCCCAACACTTGGAGATAAACAAAATATATTTAACTACTTATATTAATTCTAAATATATATTTAAATATTAATATTAATTTCATTTAACATTGCAATACAAACAATAAAAGTTTTTTCTAAGTATAATTTTAAATGGCTGTTCTGTATGGATCTAATACAATTTACCTTCATTTCCTGTTCAGTGGATATTTAACTTGTTTCTATTTTTCACAGTTATGAATGATGCTACAATTAATATGTTTTGTGGAAATCTGCATTTTGGATTATTTCCTTAGGATAGATTCTGAGAACTGGAAGTGCCAAATCAGACAATATTAACAGTTTGAGAGTTTTCAATATATACAATCAAAGTGTAATACAAGCATGTAATTACAATTTAAAATTTAAACGAGTATGCTCAAGCATTAGACATTTGCTGTTTGATAACTGCATACTTAAAACAGTATCTCATTGTTTTATTTTACATTCATCTGATTATTATTTTTTTGCCAGGGGACAAGGTCTCACTCTAGCACTCAGAATGTATGTAGTGCAGTGGGGCAATCAGGGCTCACTGCAGCCTGGACCTCCCAGGCTTAGGCTGTTCTGCTGCCTCAGCCTCCTGAGCAGCTCAAACTACAGGGGCATGCCACCATACTTGGCTAAGTTTTTTATTTTTTGGTAGAAATGGGGTCTAGCTATTTTGACTAGGCTGGTCACAAACTCCTGGGCTCAAGTGATCCTCCTGCCTTAGCTTCCCAAAGTGCTGGGATTACAGGCATGAGCCACCATTTGAGAGTAAAATTTTTAATGTTTCTTGGGTAATTCTCTGAATTGTTCACAACTTTTTCTCTTTTACGGAACTTGAGTCTCAATAGATTTTTATTGATTTGTGTGATTTATTTATATACTAAACATGATATTCCCTTAGAGAGCTGTTAAAAATACTTTCCTTCTTTGTTATTGGTTTTTTACTTTGTATTGTTTTGTTTTAAATTTTTAAGTCAAAACAATTTTTTAATTTTCTTTACGTAAGAAATCAAATCAACCACAGTATTCTCTTTCATTGCCTTTGGGCTAAATACCCTGTTCAATCTCTGGATCAGAAGACCATTCATTTTTATTTACATTTTGTTGTTTTTAAATGCAGTCTTTTAATCCATCAGAAAATAGGTGAGCATTTAGTAAAATAATTCTAAACAGACTATTTTCTAATTACTTTATAAGTAATCATTAAATAATCCTACCCTTTATTATTTATGTTACATCATTTATCAGATATTACATTTTATTTGAATCACATTCTTCTTCCGAATTATCTTTCTACTTATCTGCCAGTACTGTGCAGATATAATTGCTATGCTTTATAATAAGTAATAAATATTTTCAATAGAATCCAGTAAGCTTGTTTCTGCCTCATTATATTTTTTCAGCATTTTCTTAATGTTGTTATATTTCACCTGTTTATTCTTCTAAGTGACACTAAAAAAATTGGCAATTTCTAAAAGCAAAAAAGAAATCCAATTTAATTTTTATAGTAATTACATTAAAACTTTAATTTGGGAAGAATTGACATTTCCACATTAATCATGCTTCTCTTCAGAAACATTTTACATGTCTACATCATTCAAATTATTTTCTGTCTCTCAGGTAAATTTCATCATTTTCTCCATAAAGATTCGCAGTTTTTGTTTTAGTGTTATTCGTAGACATTTTCTCTTTTTTGTTGCTAATGCAAACAGAATCTTTTTTTTATTGTAACTGCTAACTGGTTACTGCCCCAGAAATTAGCCACAATAATTGTAACCAAAAAAACTTTTAAAGTGAGTATTAGCAAATGCTCACTCATGTAAAAGAGAACAAAATTCTCTGTAAAATCCTCATTATGCATCTAACTTCAAGAGCTGTAATTTTCTGGTGAATCCTCTAAAATAAACTTTATATACCCCAAGGTAATTAAGTTGATTTGTTCAATTATTTAAACAATCAACTTTTGGATAAAGTATACTACTTACTAAAACAACCATTATTAGTTGAAATGGTTGACCTGGGATCATAATTTTTGCCAATGATCAGATCACAGAGCCAGTTGTGTACTGAGATTTCTCCTAGTCTGTGATAATAAAGCCATGCAATCTGCATAAGGAAGAATGCTTAACTTTTTCTCCTCTCTAAGGGGGAGATGCAGGGAAGAGGGCAGGTGTCCCCCTTGTTTGAAGGTGGTACAGTCTCTAAGAGACATGTGCCATACAGAACAAAGGCCAGAATGTGTCCTTTTTGTAAGGGCACATTTCCCATGAAAATGAATTAATCTGGGCAGACTGTCAATGAGTGTCAGTGGTTACATGTGACAAAATTTCAACTCACCCCAGCTTAAGACAAAAAAAAAAAAGCAATTTATTTACTCGAATCACTGGGAAGCCCAACAGGGGACCAGGCACACGCAGGGTCTTCCTCTCCCTCCCGGCTTCATCTGCCTCCTCATTTTTCCTTTCGGTTCTGCTTGTCTATGCTTCTTCCTTATTGGCTTCACCCTCCAATGGAGAGAAGTACAGTTTATCTCTAACCCTGAAACTCATGTGTCTTCCCATATATTTGCCATGTGTATTTGTCTGTTTTCATGCTGCTAATAAAGACATACCCAAGACTGGGTAATTTATAAAAGAAAGAGGTTTAATGGACTCACAGTTTCACATGGCTGGGGAGGCCTCACAATCATGGCAGAAAGCAAAGGAGAAGCAAAGTCATGTCTTACATGGGAGCAGGCAAGAAGGCTTGTGCAGGGGAACTCCCATTTATAAAACCATCAGATCTTGTGAGACTTATTCACTACCAGGAGAACAGTATGGGGGAAACTGCCCCCGTGATTCAATTATCTCCACTTGGCCCCACCCTTGACACGTGTGGATTATTACAATTCAAAGTGATATTTGGATGGGGACACAGCCAGACTATATTGCCATGTACTTCTCATTTTCTCTGGTTAACATATCATTAATACAATAGACCAATATGAAGTTCTAAACAATGTCCAGATAATCCGAGTCCCTTCAGACTATATTACAACAGAGGGAAAGACAGCATAGTCCAGACGAAAGATCATAAATGCATACTGTGGTTCAATCCACAAAAACTAAAACTGGTTCTCAACTTTCTTCTTGATAATGGAAAGAATACATTCACCATACTGATAGC
The DNA here is from genome assembly GCF_029281585.2 of Gorilla gorilla gorilla. Taxonomy (NCBI): domain Eukaryota; kingdom Metazoa; phylum Chordata; class Mammalia; order Primates; family Hominidae; genus Gorilla; species Gorilla gorilla. Next base: position 90,139,947 of record NC_073231.2, read on the forward strand.
TGCAGACCATTTATCCAACACTATGTTAATGTGTTCTAGCAAAAGTATATCAGGGGCATTGCAACCACCAATGATGCTACTATGTGATTAAATTTGTGGTAGTCCACCATCATCTACCACAAATTATTTGGTTTTTGTAAGATTAAAACTGGTGAACTAAATGGAAATATGATGGGATGACCACTTCTACCTTTTTTAAGTCTTTGCATAGGGGTGTTAATCTCTGGAATATACCTAGCTTGCAGTATTTTTTTTTCATTTACTCTCTTGACCAGGAAGTAGGACAGTTTCTAAGGCTTCCAGTTGGCCTCTCCGTATAACCTCTCCTCTTAACCCAAAAGCCAAGAAACCAATATGAGAATGCTACCAACTTCCACATATCTCCATTCTAAGAGACTTTTCTTCTTTTCTAATATAATCATTGAAAGCTAGAAATTCCACTCTAAGCATTACATCTTACAATTTTGATGTTGTAGTTTTATTATTACCATTCCATTTGAAACATTTCCTAACTTGCCTTGTAATTTCATTTGAAACGCATGGATTGCTTCGAAGTGTGCCCATTCTAATTAATTATTTTGTAAAACGGGAAATGACCACTGAGTGGGTTTGTGGATCCTTTTTGAGCTGGACTTGGCCAAGACTCCATTCATTACCTAGATCCCATATGCCATCATTCTGAGAGACATAATAATGCTTTTGGTCCCCAGATATCAATGTCAACTTGGACCCTGCGTCCGAGAGTCTTCAAAATGTTGAGGTATTCCGCTTTACACAGGGTGGGGTTTTCCCAGTGCAACACTACCTGAGTAAACAGCCACCATCTTCGAAAAGAACTTGGAAACTAATTAATGCATACACCTGCCATGGCACTTCTGCATGCTTCCTCACAGGAAAGACTTTCTCCTTCAGTCAGTGTCTGGGAAGTGACTCCATCCAAAAATTGGGCAAGAATAGTGACTTTTTTTTTTTTTTTTTTTTTTGAGACAAGAGTCTCACTCTGTCGCCCAGGCTGGAGTGCAGTAGCGCGATCTCGGCTCACTGCAAGCTCCGCCTCCTGGGCTCAGGTCATTCTCCTGCCTCAGCCTCCGGAGTAGCTGAGACAACAAGTAAACGCCACCATGCCCAGCTAATTTTTTTATTTTCAGTAGAGACGGGGTTTCACCATGTTGGCCAGGATCGTCTCAAATTCCTGACCTCGTGATCTGCCCACCTTGGCTTTCCAAAGTGCTAGGATTATAGGCGTGAGCCACTGCACCCATGCCCTGATCATTCATCCTGATTTATTTTGCTTATATATTAACAAATGAAGCAATACTCTTATCAATGGCCATTTCTCTTTACCCTAGTACATCACGTGCTGTTAAACATTTCCATAACTCTCTGAAGTTCAAGCCTGCCTGGCTACCATTCCAAGCCTGCTACTTATTGAGAGGTGAAGCCATCTGGACTTCCTGAGTGGAGTGGGGACTTGGAAAACTTTTCTGTCTTACAAGGGGATTGTAAAATGCACCAATCAGAGCTCTGTAGCTAGCAAGCGGTTTGTAAAATGCACCAATCAGTGCTCTGTAAAAACGCACCAATCAACACTCTGTGCCTAGCTAGAGGTTTGTAAAATGGACCACTCAGCACTCTGTAAAATAGACCAACCAGAACTCTGTAAAATGGACCAATTAGCACTCTGTAAAATGGACCAAACAGCAGGACATGGGCGGGGACAAATAAGGGAATAAAAGCTGGCCACCCCAGCCAGCAGTGGCCACCTCAGCCAGGCCACCAGCTCGGGTTCCCTTCCACACTGTGGAAGTTTTGTTCTTTTGCTCTTCACAATAAATCTTGCTGCTGCTCACCCTTTGGGTCCATCCCATCTTTAACAGCTGTAACACTCACCACAAAGATCCACAGATCCATTCTTGAATCCAACTCCAGACCCATTATTACAATAATTGCACCCATTTTGCTTTCAATGGGTAAGCAGTGCCACCTGGCCTCCATCACGAAGGCCAGGTGATGTGACAGCATCTCCTGCTATCAGTTCTGACCTACAATGCTCTCCACAGAGGCCATAGCTGATCCTGTGATGAATCCTGTGATCTGGACCTTGGATGAGTCTTCAGGGTTGTCCCAGATTAAGGCAAGTTGGCCATGCCTTTGTACCCCTGAATTGACCAGTCAATGACTGCAGACTGCACAAACATCCCCAGGAGAAAGTGTAACTTTTGGTGGAGCATCTCCCTTCAGCCCACAACTCCCAAAAAGAGAGGGAGTTGGGAGCTGTGACCAGCCAGCACTCCCAGCAGCTGGGAAAATGAGGGCCTTGGTACAGAAGCGGGGGATCTGAAAGTGCATGCCAGCATTCACCACAGCAGCATACATTTGAGGAATGGTTAAACAAAAAATACATATATATATGTATATAGTTCTTTAGAGGGTAGGAGAACAGAGAAATGCCTTTTTTTAAAAAAGAAAAATTGAATTACACTCTAGCTCAAGCCAGCTAAAGCCATTTCCACAAAGTTAACAAATAAACAAATTCAGGAGATTAGGCACATAGTTCTGAAGTAGTCATTTAATAACTCCCAAGGCAGGAAACTTTCTGTGATATTGTGATTTATAATAAGAAATACACATTTGATCTTCATCTAGGTTCCAAATTTCAGAAGTGATACATGTCTTTTCATACATTAATGAGATGATTGATGGTGGGGGGGGACCCTTGGTAGCCTCAGGATGAGGGTTGATTGCCAGGGGAGCCAACCAAGTGATTGGAGGGTTGGAACTTTCAGCCCCACCCCTTTACCCCCAGGAGACGAGAGGAGCTGAAGGTTGAGTTGATCGCCAATCACCAATGATTTAATCAACCATGCCTATGCAATGAAGCCTCCATCAAAACCCAAAAGGGCAGGGCCAGGAGAGCTTCTGGGTTGCTGAACACATCCATATTCCGGAAGAGTGGTGCACCCCAGCTCCACGGGGACAGAAGCTCCTGTGTTCTAGACCTTCTGAACCTCTCCTATGTATCCCTTCATCTGGCTGTCCCTTTGTATCCTTTAAAATATCCTTCGTAATAAATCAGCAACAGTAAGTAGAGTGTTTCCCTGAGTTTTGAGCCACTCTAGCAAGTGTAAATCTGAGGAAGGGGTGATGGGAACCTCCAATTTATAGTTAGTTGTCAGAATTTGCAATTGGCATCAGAAGTGGGAGGCAGCCTTGTGGGACAGATCCCTTAACCTGTGGTTTCTGACTGTCTAGGTAGGTAGCGTCAGAGCTGAATTACACTGTAGGACACTCAGTGTCAGAGAATCAGTTGGTGTGGAAGAAAAACCCGACACATCCAGCTCTGTGTTGAGTATGAGAGTAGCAAAAACAATCTAGTTTCTCCTATCTCCTGGACCTTTTCTGGGTACATTCTTTCACTTCAGCTTTATGAAGAACTAGGGTATTTGGATTGCACACTGGGTGCCCTAAAAGTCCAAAGATGTCCACAGATGTATTTTGATTGGCACACAGTGTGTTTTCTAAAAATTTAATTTGTTGCAGTTAAAATCAGTAAATCTTTAAAATATGATTGTTGATTTCTCTTGAAAAATGGCAGCTCTAGGAACAATGGTCCAACAAGAGTACATTTTGAGGAGTAGGCTGCCCTCTCCCCAGTGTTATACTCAATGGCCAGCACCCAGCCAAGCTGGCCAGTCCCTGCTGGTGAAAGCTCTTTTGATTGCCCAGGGCATAACAGATCGGAGTTGGCAGAGCTTCAGGCTGCAATGAGTTTGTACCACTGAGCAGCCAAGAGCCTGGAGAATATTTTTTTTTTTTCCCTAGGCTTGCAAAGCATCCCTAATAGAATTTGCAAACACTTAGATCCATCTAATTCTTTAAAACCTCTAATCTCTAAAGGCCAACCATGTAAACAGACAGAGGCTGAGACAACATGCCAAGGTTAAAAGAGAACTGATCACCTTTTTGGACAGTCCACAATATCCTCCTTTAAATGTAGTAGTAAACAGAAATTATGCTGTATTCCATAATGCTGGCTTCTGGGCCAGATTTTTTTTTAATTTCCCCCAGATTATCTCCCACTCTACCATTTAGTATTAAAAGGTATGTTGTAAGAACTTTTCCATTTTAAATATGAGCATCTTTATGAAACGAGGAGTAGGACAATCCTCCTGCTCAAAAGAAGGTTGTCACTCGATGCAAAGCATGCTACGGCATTCAGATTCCTGAGATTCATAACTGTGTTGCATAATATGTACAGTTGACCAACGAATTTTGAGTGACCATGTACTCCAATAGACAGCAAGTACCTTGCCAAAAGAAAAATTTAAACGTTAAGAGCAACCACACCTAAACGACAGGGTAACCAAGTAAGAAATGGCATGCACAGATTCCCATCATTTAAGACTGGGATTGGGACGCAGCCTTCTTAATGTGAACAGGGAAAATTGTGATTACTTTTATTTCTAACAAAGTGTGTTGGGTTTTCTTCCCTCATCACAGAGAGGGACAAAGTTCAACACCTTGACCATGGTCTGAAACACAAATCTCTTGAAATGAATAGCACTCAGAAAACAAACAGTGGCTCATGCCTGTAATCCCAACACTCCAGGAGGCCAAGGTGGGAGGATCATTTGAGAAGAGGAGTTTCAGATCAGCCAGGGAAACATAATCAGACCCCCGTCTCTACAAAAAATTTAAAAAATTAGCAGGGCATGGTAGTGCATGCCTGTAGTCCTAGCTACTGGGGAGACTAAGACAAGAGGATCGCTTGAGCCCAGGAGTTCAAGGCTACAGTGAGCTATGATTGCACCACTGCACTCCTGGCTGGGTGACAAAGTGAGACCCTGTCTCTAAAAATAAATAAATAAAAATAAAAGAAAAAAATAAAAACAAGCCATCAGGATCTTTATATACAAACCCCAAATGGTGACTAGTAAAGTCTTCCTCCTAAGGGTCAGGTAGGTGTTTCCTAATAACCCTGTTTCTTTGGTAATAATGGATTTGGCTGATGCAAGCAGAACAAGGAGAAATATGATGTGATGCCCTGGGAAAACCAGGAAGGATCCCGATATTGGACACTTTCCAGTGGTAAGATGAATCCATCTCACTGCAGTCTTGTGGGAATGAAGTAATCAAAATTATGCTATGGCCTATTATGCATAGAATGATGAACAGATGTTTTTGATCTCCTCGGAGGAGCCAGCACATAGGAAAGGGCACACACGGCATGCAGTCATGTTTCTGCAGCCTTAATGTGCATCATCATCACCCACGGAGTCAGTCTCTCAGGGTGGGGCCCAGGAATTCACATTTTTTGGCAAACAGTGTAGGTGACTCAAATAGAGGTGGTCTGTGGACCCTGTTTGCATAAACCTTGCATATAAGTGAACCAGAAAGAACTTTCTAGAAATTGGGAGCTAAATCTCTAGAGCTTTCCTAGTGACCTGCACAGTGTCTGGAAAGCAGAGGAAGGGGATTTGAGACAAAGTGGCTTGGTTTTTTGAGACAGGGTCTGGCTCTGTTGCTCAGGCTGGAGTGCAGTGGCACCATCACGGCTCACCGCAGCCTTGAACTCCCTAGCCAAAGCGATCCTCCTGCCTGGACCTCCCAAAGCAGTGGGATTACAGGCATGAGTCACCACACCCAGCCTCAAAGTAGCTCTTTTTTTTTTAGAATAAAACCTAATTGGCTACATCAGCAGGAGACCAAGAAGTAAAAATTATTTTGGAAAGAGGTCTAGAGTAAGAATAATGTTGTTGGAGTTCTTGTCTCCCATCAACTCTGACAGAGTAAACTTCGATAAATCATGTTACTATTTGTGTTTCTTTGGACATGATTTTCCACATGAATAAAATGAGATTGGCCTACAATATTTAGGTGCCCCATCTTTATTTTCTATTGCTTCCTAACAAATTACCACAAAATTAATGGCTTGTGTATTAGTCCGTTCTCACACTGCTAGTAAAGACATACCAAAGACTGGGTAATTTATAACGAAAAAGAGGTTTAATGGACTCATAGTTCCACATGGCTGAGGAGGCCTCACAATCATGGCAGAAGGCGAAGCAGGAGCAAAGGCATGTCCTACGTGGCAGCAGGCAAGAGAGCATGTGCAGGGGAACTGCCCTATATAAAACCATCAGATCTCGTGAGACTTATTCACTTTCACAAGAACAACACAGCAAAACCCACCCCCATGATTCAGTTACCTCCCACAGGGTCCCTCCCATGACACGTGGGGACTATGGAGCTACAATTCAATATGAGATTTGGGTGGGGACACAGCCAAACAATATCAGCTTGAAACAGCAAAAGTATATTATCTCACAGATTCTGGTGGCCAGAAGCCTGGGCTTGGCAAGGCTGGGTTATCTGCTCAGAGTCTCACTGAGCTGAAATCAAGGTGTCAGCCTGGGCTGCCAACCTGAATTCTAATCTAGAGTTCAGGGTCTTCTTCTGTTATGGACTGAATTGTGTTCCCCCAAAATCCATACATTGAAACCCCAGCTCCCAACGTAACTTTTATTTGGAGATAGGACCTATAACGAAAAGGACTGGTGTTCTTATACGAAGAGGCGGCGGCCAGATGTGATGGCTGATGTCTGTAATCCCAGCACTTTGGGAGGCTAAGGCAGGAGGATCACTTGAGGCCAGGAAGACTTTGAGGTTACAGTGACCTATGATCACACCACTGCACTCCAGCCTGGGTGACAGAGTGAGACTCTGTCTCTAAATAAAATATAAATATTAATACTTTTTAGAAATAAAAATAAAAAGTGGAGGTGATGCCAAAAATAATCTCTCCCCCTTCACTCCCACATGCTACATGCAAAGGAAAGGCTGCAGGAGGGTATAGCGAGACGGTGTCTGACTGCAAGCCGGGAAGAGAAGCCTCACCAGAAATCAACACTGCCAGCACCTTGATTTTGTACTTCCAGCCTCCAGAACTGTGAATAAACAAATTCCTGCTGTCCAGGCCACCCAGTCTATGGTATCTTGTTATGGAATCCCAAGCAGACTAATACATCTTTGAAGCTCACATGGTTGTGGCATAATTCAGTCCCTTGTGGCTGTAAGACTGAGGTTCTGTTTCTGTGCTGGCTGTCAGCCAGGAGCTGCCCTCAACCCCTAGAAGGCACCCACATTCCTCACCAGGGTCCCTTGCCTCTTCAAGTCAGCAGTGGAGAAATTCCCACACACTGAATCCTCTTGGTGCTTCACAACTTTGTCTTCCTCTGTCTCTGACCTCTATATCTTGATCTAGATCTAGATTTAAAAAGCTCATGTGGTTAGGTAAGTCTCACTCTGATAATCTGTCCACTTGAAGGTCAGCTGATATGGGACCTTAATTACATCTGGACATATCTCTCTAAGCAGTCCATACATTCATGTTTAATTAAACAATGGGGAAGAGGTGTGGATGCACCAGGGTGCAGGAATCTTGGGGGCCAAGTTAGAATTCTGCCTACCATATACCTTCCAAAAGAATCAGCTAAGCTCTAATATTGTATAGTTTTATAATGTAAAGAAATTTCATTATTTTTTGTTTCATTTATAATGTCATATTTCTAGCAAATCTGGACATACTATAGAGTACCATTGTAAAGTTTCTAATCGTATGTTTTTCTCCTCAAAAAAATAACATCTGTGGTCATTGGCTTTTCTAAAATTTTTTATTTTGTATTTTCGTGGGTACATAGGTGCATATATTTATGGGGTACATGAGATGTTTTGATACAGGCATGCAATGTGAAATAAACACATCATGAAGAATGGGGCATCCATCCCCCCAAGCATTTACCCTATGAGTTGCAAATAATCCCATTACACTCTTTAGGTTATTTTTAAGTGTATAACTATTATTCACTATAGTCACCCTGATGTGCTATCAGATAGGTCTTATTCATTCTTTCTAATTTTTTGTACCCATTAACCATTCCCACCTCCCCAACAGCCCTTACTATCCTTCTAGCCTCTGGTAACTATCCTACTTTCTATATCCACAAGTTCAATTGTTCTGATTTTCAGATCCCACAAATAAATGAGAACATGCGACGTTTGTCTTTCTGTGCCTGACTTATTTCACTTAATGATTTCCGGTTCCATCCATGTTGTTGCAAATGACTGGATCTCATTCATTTTTTATGCCTGAATAGTACTCCATTGTGTATATGTATCACATTTTCTTTATCCACACATCTGTTGATGGACACTTAGGTTGCTTCCAAATCTTAGCTATTGCTTTTTTATTAAAGAGGTTAACCAGAGTAGAGATTAAAGGTTAGTAGGTTTTTCTTCCCAAAACCTCAAAAATAAGCAGAGAAATACATTTGGTCTACTAATTTCCATCTTTAAAAGGATAAAACTGAAGATATTTAAAATCATTTGATCTACTAGTTTTAAAATGTTTCTTTAGCTGAGGTATTCCCTAATCAAGTGAAATCCTACATAGAACCACAGATAACAATTAGGCTATTCTGCTGAAGTAAAAAATGGAGTTCCACTTGGTCCACAGTAAATATAAAAGCACATCTGTGCCTAAAAATCATTTGAAAGTCACCAATGTAATTCTACTCCCCTGCTATACTGAGACATTCAAGTGTAGAGACAGGATATGTCTTGTCAAGAGAAGACTATATTTTAAAATCAGAGGTAAAGTCAAACCTGGAACTCAGATTTCCCAAGTCTTGACTTCATGTCCTTTACAGTCAGCATGTGTAGTAAACTCTGGATCTTTCCCTGAATCTTTTCCCCCTCCTCAGCTTTATGTATCCATCATATAATTATTGGAAAGGTATATTAAGTCCACTTACAGGGAGAGAGCCTGATTATTTGAACCTAATCAAGGTAGTCTCTTTACAGTTAACAGGTTAAGGTAAACCAGACCTAAGCCACTGTATAAATAGCATTCCTTGGGCCAACATGATTGTGTCAGAAATTAGCATATAACCCCATACAGGCCATTTAATCCTGAAGGGAACTTTACTGCCAAAGAAAATCCCTGGCTGAGTGCAGTGGCTCATGCCTGTAACCACAACACTTTGGTAGGCTGAGTCAGGAAGAATTATTTGAGCCCAGGAGTTTGAGACCAGCCCAGGCAACATGGTGAAACTCTATCTCTACAAAAAATACAAAAAATTAGCTAGGCAGGGTGGCACACGCCCATAGCCCCAGTTACCTGAGAGACTGAGGTAGGAGAATCACCTGAGCCTGGGTGGTTGAGGCTGCGGTGAGCCATGACTGCACCACTGCACTCCGGCCTGGGCAACAGACATAGACCCTGTCTAAAAAAAAAAAGAAAAAAAAAATTCCTCAGTCTCTTGAATCAGTAAAAGCCAGTCCTCACGAAGATTGATGCTGAGCTTTGAAACATCTCAGTATCTAACTGGATTAAGGTAATCAGCCCATCCTGCATATCTTCCAGAAGCAAAAGTAAATCATCATGACCTGAGAAAGACAACATTGCCCAGCCTCAACTTTTTATTATAATTTTTCATACACCACATAGAGCATTCAACCTAAATTTGCCAGACATCAAACAGACAAGAATTGTCTGTGGTTAAGAAATAAACAGACAACAGAAACAAACCTACGGAAAACCCAGATATTTTACTTGTTAGACACAAAATTTAAAATAACTGTGGTTGATATATTCAATTTAATAAGGCATGATGGAAATTCTCACAACTGAAAAGTATTTTAAAAATTGAATGAAAATTTTGAAACTGAAAACCACAATTATTTATATGACTCAACTGAAGATAGAATGACAAAAAGATAATTCATAAGAAAATATCTGGAATGGATTATAGAGAGAAAAAAACTGGAAAATACAAAAAGAGTTTAAGAAGTTTAAGGAATATGATTAAAATGTATAACAAATATAATTGGGCTTCCAGGATATGAGAGAAGAATGGGAATTAAGTGATATTTTATGTCATAGTGCTAAGGATTTTCCAAAAATAATGAAAGACATCAATCCACAAATTCAAAAGGAACTATAAACCCTAAGTAGGATAAATACAAAGAAAGTCATATCTAGGTACATCAAAGTAAAACTGCTGAAAATCAAAGGAGAAAATTTTTAAAGAAACCAAAGTTTAAAACAAAATTGACTGGGTGCAGTGGCTCATACCTGTAATTCCAGGACTTTGGGAAGCCAAGTGGGTGGATCATGAGATCAGGAGATTGAGACCATCCTATCTAACACGGTGAAACCCCATCTCTACTAAAAATACAAAAAAAATTAGCTGGGCATGGTGGCATGCGCCTGTAGTCCCAGCTACTCAGGAGGCTGAGGCAGGAGAATCTTTTGAACCCGGGCGGCGGAGGTGGCAGTGAGCCGAGATCGCACCACTGCACTCCAGCCTGGGTAACAGACTGAGACTCTGTCTTAAAAAAAAAAAAAAAAAAAAATTACCTTCAAAGGAAAAAACAGTAAGACTTGGGCTAACTTTTCAGAAAAAAGAATGAAAGCCAAAAGATGATGGGATATCTTCAAGTGCTCTAACATAACATTTTATACACAATAAAAATACCTTTTAAAAGTGAAATTCAATAAACTTATGCTTAAACAAATGAGAATTGAGAAATTTCACTACCAGCAGACCCATAAAACAGGAAAATAGAGAGGGAGAAAGAGTTAATTGGAAAAATATAAAACAAAGAAGATGCTAGATTTAAACACAAATATTTAAGTAGTTATACTAAATTCACTCTGACTAAATACTCTAGGAGACAAACATTAGATATATAGATAAACATATAGATTTAAAAAACAATAAAAAAACTTATCTCTATACTCCTTATGAGATACATCTTAAGTATAACAACATAAAAGGCTTAAAGCAAATGTTGTAATAAGATGCACTATGCAAATATTAGTATTTGCCAAATAGTAGTAACCAAAGGAGAGTTTGTATACCTATACAAATACCATATGAAGGCGACATTCTGGCGATAAGAATAATTACAGGTGTATAATAACAAAGAGACCATTTTAGCAGGAAGTTGCAACAATTTTAAATGTGTACACACCTATTGATATAACCTAAAAATAAATAAATAAAACCTTGACAGAACTAAAAGAAGGAAGTAGACAAATACACAATCATGATGAGATTAACATACCTTTCTGAATCGTTGATAGGACAAGCAGACAAAAAATAATCAAAGATAGAAAAGTTTGAACACAATTAAATGTATCTACTAATATAGAACACTGACCTTAGCAACCACAGAAAACTCATGGAAGACTTACCAAAATTAAACATAAGCTGGGTCGTAGAGCAAGTCTCAAAAATTTCAAAGGATTAAAATCAATCAATGTGTTCTCTGGTTATAATGAAATTAAACTGGGACTCAATAACAGAAATGCAACTAGAAATTACTCATGTTTTTCAAATTAAATAACACATTTCAAAATTACCCATGAGTCAAAGAAGAAATGACAAAGTTAGAAAATATTTTTAGCTAAATTAATAATGTTCACAAAGATGCAAACATAATAAAAATTGTGACAAACAGCTAAAACCATACTTAGAAAGAAATTTTTAGCCTTAAATAAATATCAGAAAATAAAAGAGACCAAAAATCAATTATCTTATCCATACAAGGACCCCAGCCATCGAACTTTAGATCCACCCTCATTTGATGTGACCTCATTTTGACTTAATTATTATATCTGCAAAGAATCTATTTCAACTAAGGTAATATTCACAGGTATGGGGGTTAAAACTTCCACATATCTTTTGGGGTAACATTATTCAACTCACAATACTTAATTGAAAATATGGCCTTTCTATCACATTTGTGTATAGATTTAATGCTCTCTCAATCAAAATTGGGGCAGATTTGCTGTGGAAATTGACAAGATGATTCTAAAATTATATGGAAATAAAAGCACCAAGAATAATCAAGGCAATTTGAAAGAAAAAAAAAGTCAAAGAGCTTACACACATTCTACAATATCTAAAATAAAAACATTGACATTGATAAGCATTAGCAAGAATGGAAGCAAGGGGAGCCCTCATACGCTACTGTTGGAAGGAACTATCACTGTGGAAGATTGCTTGGTAGTGAGATAACACAAAGAATTGAAAAATCACGCTACAAAGATTCAGAGATCTTACCCCACCATCAACAAATAATCACAAGGATATAGGTAATTGTGAGACACAGGAAAAGCAAGACAAGATGGTTGATTACCAACGCCACTCTCCAGTTTCTTACTTGTCATGTTAGGGGGCCTATAAGCAATGCATATGTGGCATCATGTTTACAAATAGAAGCTATTTCAGTTAAGAAACATCTATACTTTATATTCTTTTTTTTTTTTTTTTTTTTGAGACGGAGTCTCGCTCTGTCGCCCAGGCTGGAGTGCAGTGGCGCGATCTCGGCTCACTGCAAGCTCCGCCTCCCAGGTTCACGCCATTCTCCTGCCTCAGCCTCCCGAGTAGCTGGGACTACAGGCGCCCGCCAACACGCCCGGCTAATTTTTTTTGTATTTTTAGTAGAGAGGGGGTTTCACCATGTTAGCCAGGATGGTCTCGATCTCCTGACCTTGTGATCCGCCCGCCTTGGCCTCCCAAAGTGCTGGGATTACAGGCGTGAGCCACCACGCCCGGCCTATACTTTATATTCTAATAATTACATTGCTTGGTTGACATTTTCCTGGAATCTATGTTCTGTAAAGACATGCATTCCAGGTACATTCACAAAAAGCAACATGAACTGTTCTAGTATATCCTGCTAAAAAGAATTCCCTAGATAAGGATTCTGCCACCAGTAATTACCATTAATGTCTTTGCCAGGAGGACTTTCATTAGTGCATTTACTAGATAATTTACCTGAGCCACTTTTCCTTTTTTCCAAGGCATCCCCAATAAAGGGAGAAAACTGATTGCAGAATTGCTGCCAACTGTTTCCTTCCCAGGTAGCATTTATGAAAGCTGAACATATGCACAACCTGAATGCTCAGTATTTCCACTCCTATATCCTATTCAACAGTAGTTAATTATATGGGCACCAAAACACATGCAGCATGCTTTATATAACAATCCCACTTGTGGTAGCCTAAACTGGAAGCAACCCAAATGTCTATCAACAATAAAAAAGAAAAATAAATTGTGGTATATTCATAGATGGAACACTAAATAGCAATGCAAATTAATGAATTATTTCTATACCTAACAACATGGATGAATCTTGAAAACACAATCTTGAGTAAAAGAAAGGAAGCATCAAAGAGTGCACACTATATTATACCATTCAAATAAAGCACCCATAAAAGGCCAAATTAAACTATGGTGTTGTAAGTCAGGTGATGGTTACTTTAAAGAGTATTAGCAACTTGTCAGGGGAATGGTAAGAGTTTATAGGGTGCTAGTAGTATTCCATTTCTTTATATGAGTGGTAGTTACATGAGTGGAATTTCACTTTGTAACAATTTATTGATCAGTATAGATATGATTTGTGTGCTTTTCTGTATGCATTTTAACATTTAATTTTAAAGTTTGTTTCTTAAATTCCTCATTCTTCCCCAACCTGCCAGAATACCCACCATCTCATTGTGAGTAGATGATTTTGGATCCTACTTCACAGAGAAAAGAGAGGGCATTGGTAAGAATGCTTCTACTTTCTGGCTGCCTGATCAATCACTCTCCCTGCCAAACTCTTCTGCATCTAAACCTAACCCAGCTTCCTCTCCAGGGACAGTGGAAGAACTAGACCATGCTTGCTCAGAAAAAAAAAAAAACTGCTCTCTCTGTATTCAAGGTTGCCTCCTTGGGAACTTCATGCCGTGCCCTGGTCTCCTCCTCTCATCTTTTCCCACTGTTTTGTTTTTCCCAATAGCATCTACACTTATCAATTAGGAAAAAACAGACTATGGTCTTAGGTCTTCCTCTTATTCTCCTTCCCCCATACAGCTTCATGAAAACCTATCTGTGTTTGCCTTATCTATTTCATTATCTTACATTTGCTATCACATCAGTGCAATCTAATTTCATCCATGCCATTCTACAAGATGTGCCCTGACCCCATTTGCTAGATTATAAAACTGGTATTTCTCATCCCTTGTTGTACTTTATTTCTGTGAAGCGTTTGGCATCTTCCTCTTTAAAAGCCACTGCACATTCTTCTCTCCACATTTCTTTACTACACAGAAAGCTCACAACTAGGTTGTTTGCATCTTCAATGTCAACAGGAGAGTGTCAGCTGCTACTATTCTCTTTTAAAGGCTACCTAATTAGTGCAGACCCACTCAGAACAATCTCCCTTTTGATTAACTCAAAGTCAACTGATTAGGAACCTCAATTACATCTGCAAAATTCTTCTACCTTTTCCATACAAAGTAACATAATCAAAGGAGTGATATCAGGTCATATTCGTAGATTTGCCTGTACTCAAGAGGAGGAGATTATACAAGATCATGGGTCACTGGGGGTCACCTTGAAATGCTGCCAACCACAAGGGCCATGACTGGGAAAGACCTTCTAGGGAATGAATTTTTTATGGGGAACTTGTAGAATGAATATGAGATTTCACCAGTGTGATGGTTAATTTATGTGTCAGCTTGGCTGGGCTACAGTGTCCAGATAAATGGCCAAACATTATTCTGGATGTTTCTGTGGCTGTGTGTTTTTTAAGCAATTAGTATGTAAATCAGTGGACATTGAGTAAAGGAGATTATCCTCCCTAATGTGGATGGGCATTATCCAATCAGTTGAAGGCCTGAATAGAACAAGACTGACTCCCTCAAACAAGAGAGAATTCTGCAGCAGATGGCCTTCAGATGGCAAAATCAGCTCTTCCTTGGATCTCCAGCCTGTGCTGCAGATTTTGGACTTGCAAGTCTTCACAATCGCATGAGCCACTTCTTTAAAATACAGCTTTCTATATACACACATTGCTATAGCCTGATTGCTTCCTCCCAAAATGCAGAAGTTGAAACTTAATCACCAATGTGATAGTATTAAGAGGTGGGACAGAACCCTCAGGAATGAGATTAATGATATTATAGAAGAGGTGCAAGGGAGCTGTTTGGTCCTTTTGCTCTTCTGTCCTTTCCACCATGTGATGACATGGCATTCGTCCCTTCCGGAGGATGCAGCAGCAAGGCATCACTTTGAGAGCAGAGAGCAGCCCTCACCAGACATCAAACGTGTTGGTGCCTTGATCTTGGAACTTCCCAGCCTCCAGAACTGTGAGAAATAAATGTCTGTTTTTTATGAATTACCCAGTCTTAGGTATTTTGTTATAGCAGCACAAATGTGCTAAGACACACATCCTAGTGGTTCTGTTTCTCTGGAGAACCCTAATACAACCAGAAAATAAGTCAAGGGAAGGATTGTGGATAGAGAGAACAGCAAATTCAAATACTAGAAGGTAAAAAAGAAATATGGTTCTATTGCTTATAAAAC
The DNA here is from genome assembly GCF_029281585.2 of Gorilla gorilla gorilla. NCBI lineage: Eukaryota > Metazoa > Chordata > Mammalia > Primates > Hominidae > Gorilla > Gorilla gorilla. Next base: position 90,155,369 of record NC_073231.2, read on the forward strand.
AGCAGAGTTCAGTGTGGATGAAAAATAAGCATTCTATGGGGAGCCATGCTGTTATAAGATACAGGGTTTTGTCCACAGTTCCTGGTTCAGAACTCCCATATCCCTTGTTACAGTCTTTTGTTATTATGTTGAGTATATTAGGCCTCAGGGGCAGACCTCAGGAATCTCTTGGGCCTTCTCCTGCCTTCTTTTCACCTGCCCCAAGGCAGGACTCTAATCTTCCCCCACCTTTCTGATTATGGGTCTTAAGACCCTTCCCTGAGAGGGTCCTTCCTCATACCCCAGGGGAAAGAATGCTGACACCATGAAGCTTCCATAAAAATCCAAGAGGACTGGGTTTGGAGAGCTTCTGGAGAGCTGAACACATGTAGATTCCTGGAGGGTAGTGCCCAGGGAGGGCATGGAAGCTCCACGTTCCTTTCCCCATACCTCACCCCAGACATCTCTTCATCTATATCCTTTGTCATATTAAAAACTGGTAAACCTAAATAAGTGTTTCCCTGAGTTCTGTGAGCCACAGCAGCAGATTAATTGAACCCAAAGAAGGGTCATGGGAACCCCAACTTTCAGCTGGTTGGTCAGAAGTTCTGGAGGCCTGGACTTGTAACTGGTGTCTGGGAGGTGGTGGGGGGCAGTCTTGGGGACTGAGTTTCCAACCAGTGAGCTCCCGACCTGTGTTGAATTGGAGGACGCCTAGCTGGTGTCCACTGCATGATGTGTGGGGAAAAACTCCCCGACATTTGGGTCATGGAAGTCGTCTTCTATTTTGATGATTGTTGTGGTGGTGGTGTGAGAGCAAAGGAAGACACAGTTTGAGAAAGGTCTTCCCTACACCTTTCTCAAACAGCAGCAAAAAGATGGGCAACATGGAGAAAACACGACTCTACTAAAAATACAAAAATTCGACGGGCATGGTGGCATGTGCCTGTAGTCCCAACTACTTAGGAACCTGAGGCAGAAGAATTTCTTGAACCCAGGAAGCAGAGATTGCAGTGAACAGAGATTGCACCACTGCACACCAGCCTGGGCAACAGAGTGGGACTGCCAGGGAAGGGAAAGGGAGGGAAAGGGAGGGAATGGGAGGGGAGGGGAGGGGAGGCTACACAATTTAACCAGAGCTTAGTTATGGGGGATTTCGCCTTCAGACTAAAGAGCTTGGACTTTGTTATTTAGACCAGTGTTCCCCACCATTTGTCTCATCATGAAAAATACGGAAAATAATATTTGAGTAACAGAATGGAGAAAGCTGCTCCAGCTTCCCCAGATCCCATTCAGTTGCTCAGAGTTTGCTGAGAGGATCATTTTCTTTCCACCCTTAACAGCCACCACAAGTCCCAAAGTGCCTTGTCACAGGGCTGGGAAGTCGTGCCTTCGGCAATGACCAGCCTTTGGATGGGAAACGTTCCCCTCAAGGCAATGCCCAGGGAGTGGGGAATGGGCAGGGGGGCAGGGAATCAAACTCTAGAAAAGAATGTGAGGGATTTTTTAAAAAATACATTCCTCAAAAGGACTCGTGGGTTTGGAAAAATTGAGAAATGTTGCATTCGATATTTCTGCAGAAATACATAAATGCTTACTCAAATCTAAGTGAGAGGGGGATAGCATCAAAGCAAGGGCAGAGGATTGAGCTCAGGAGAGCTCCTGCAGCCGCCCACCCACCGCTTCCTCCCCAAGGCCGAGCAGTGTCCCAGGCATAATGGGCGACAGTATCAGCTGCCAGTTATGGAGCTCCTACTAAGCAGTCTGCACTGGGCATAGAGCTTGGTGCAAGCTTGTTGTAGCCTCCCAGCAACAACAGGAGGTAAATTATGATCGTCAGCAGCTTGTAGGTGAGGAAACTCATAAAGTAAGTTGTCCAAAAATACCAGCTAGTGAGTGACTTTGCTGGATTTAGCCTGCATTTGTCTGACCCCAGAGATTGCATTCTTAAATCTGATGCCAGATCCCTACCAAATAATCCCAAGCACCAGCTCTGTGCCTCACAAGTCTAAAGGCTTGATGGCATCATTTCATTCATGCCTCCAGACAGCTCCATGCGTAGACAGCAGGGCTATGTTACAGTTAAGAAGACAGCACCTTCCCCAAAGATGTGAGTGCCAAAATCAGACCTCAAATTCTGATCTCCCTAAAGTCAAAGTCTGAATTATTTCCATATTTAGAGTCTTCCTTTTGTAAGTGAGAAAAAAAATAAAAACCAAAATCTGGAGGCTACTAAGCAGACCTGGACTTGCTAATTACAAAGGTGAGAGTTCGTCCTATGTCTCCCGCCTTTCTCCACATCCTTCCTCACCTTTAGCCTTTTATCTTACCCCATCCCACACTCATTTCCTTGAAGCACCTACATGCAAAACAACTCATCTAATCCCAGCTACTCGGAAAGCTGAGGGAAGATCACTTGAGCCCAGGAGTTCAAGGCTGCAGTGAGCTATGCTCGCACCACTGCACTGTAGCCTGGGCAACAGAGTGAAACCACACCCGTAAAAAATTAAAATTTTAAATAATCCGTCTTTTACACCTTGGTATACACTTAAGACAATACTTTACCTTTCTAGAGATATTAAATTTTAAGCCTCATTTCCAAACTGTGGAATAAACAGCCTCTCCCCCTGTTAGTTAGGGAATTTTAGGCAAAGATAGGTAGAAATCGATAGGAAAGACTCCAGAAGTTTTGCCGTCGATTGTCAACTCACATTTCTCTGGCTCTCTGCAATTGGCTGTCTAATAATTTTCTAAATAAGAATACTTATTATACATAACAGAAGTTTTGTTTTGTTTCTTTTCAGGACAATTGGGAATAATGAGAAAAAAAATATTATCTAGTCTTCTGTGTTAGGGCTTCAACTCCCCCAGTATCATTGAAATAATCCTGAAACATTCACCAAAACAAAACCCTGTTACTCTGCCCTTGGACACAACTTAGGCCTGTGCTGATTTCTACACTGGTACAACTTCTAGAAATTTTTCTAAACAGAGAAATGTTGGGTGTTCCGAGCTACCTTGGAAAATATCAGCCTTCCAGAATGCTGGCATCTTCTCTTCTCGTTCTGCTTTAGAGACATCGTCATCACCTTCAGCATGATTTGCCCTTACTGAGAGTCAGGCATTCAATGCACACAACCTTTCATCCTCACGCGCCAGAGCAACCTCCGGAATTACGAATTAGCTCATTTTATAACGAGGAATCTGAGACTCCTGCCTTGAGAACCTGCCCCCTCTTCCACTTCTGTCTCACCTCACTCCAGACTAAGGGGCACATTAGATACGGGGCTCTCAGGGGAAAAAGCAACTTGCCTAATTAAGGAACAAAATGTGATCACTGTAGTTATTTGGCACCTGGTTGTCTAAATGAAGCTTTATTGACTGAAATCTCAAATCAAGTGTCCTGGAGGGGGAGGGCATAAAAAGGCACTAAGCTTGTGTAAGACACACATCACACAGTAAATGCCCAAACTGATTATTCAAAACAAAGGGTAATTCTTTTTACGTTTCCATCCTCTCATTTATGCATAGAGGCTAATATTTGCTTCTATTTCCTCCTTTTTATATTCTATTATATATTTACATATCTTCTATTACATATTTTCTATTCTGTTTCCTTGTTATATTGCTTCCTTTTGATAACAATGTCAGACAAGGAAACATCTGGTGAGTTGGTTTGCGCATTTGTGAATTGAGCCTGCCCTCCAGTGGTGAACATAGAAACTGCAGACACACACAGGGTACGGTACGAGGTTAGGGCATGATAGTTAAGCCTGATTTTCCCAGAGCCATTTCTCCTTGTCTCTGCTAATTGCAACTTCCAGCTCCAAGACGAGAAACCATTTCTGGAAAACAGTTCCTTTAATCCCAAAGTACACTTACCTTTGACTTTGTTGAGCGGAAGAGAGAAAGCAGATGGAGAGTGGGGTTTAACGGATAGAGATGTTGGTGGAGAGAGACTCAGTGCCAAGTTTTAGGTTTCCCTTTCGGCCCTAAACCCTCCTGATAGGGCTTGGCTGTGTCCCCACCCAAATCTCATCCCCAATTGTGGCTGCCATAATTCCCATGTGTTGTGGGAGGAACCCGATGGGAGATAATTGAATCATGAGGGTGGTTTCCCCCATACTGTTCTCGTGGTGGCAAATAATTCTCACAAGATCTGATTTTTATAAGGGGAAACCCATTTCACTTGGTTCTCATTCTTTCTTGCCTGCTGCCATGTAAGATGTGCCTTTCCCCTTCCACCGTGACTGAGGTCTCCCCTGCCATGTGGAGCTATGAGTCCATTAAACCTTTTTTCTTTATAAATTATCCAGTCTCAGGTATGTCTTTATTAGCAGCTTGAGAACAGACTAATAATACACCTCCCTCACTTCTGCCATCTCCATGCACTGAGGGTGTCAGCAGATGCCTGTCTGTCCAAAACTTCCACCTGCTGCCAAACTTCACCCACCGCCAACCTGCACCCACCACTGCCAGTGCTGCCCAAACAATCGTTCCCTCACTCAATTCCTTGTAAGCACACAGAGCTCAAATCCGCCAAGCTCATTATCTTTTCCCCAAAACTCATTCCTTCGCTGGGGTTTGCTCTCTCAGCAAATGGCACCACCATCTGGTCACCCCATGACCTAGACATCTTCCTGTCCCACGGCGCTCCCATCTGACCGGCACGAATTCAGCCCAGGGGCCACTAGACTGTCCCCAGTTTCCCCATACCTCTCTTTTGCCATTATTAGTAAAGCCCTAAATGATCTTTCTGTCCCTATTCCTCTCCCATATGCATCCCTTACTCTGTTCTCTAGGTTGCTATCCAATCAACTTTGTGCAATCTGTGTTCCTTCTGTCTAACCATATTAGACAATGCAGCTAGGTATAATTTAAGGGGGGGAACAAAATATTTCTCACAATATGTATGACATCAACCAGAAAAGTGAAAATGTAGATGATAGATGCATGTGTGTATGTGCTGTACATATGCACACACAGACTCACACATAGGTGCATCAGAGTGGAAAAGACCTTTCTTAACATAATACAAATACAGAAGCCATAAGGAGAAGACCAATAAACTTGACTGCAGACCAATTTTAAAATTTAATAAAGAAAAATTATATAATAAAGGTATGTGAGGGATTTCTTGGCCAAATATCAGAGGATATGCCCTTCCCTTTGGTACATTTTAACATAAATATATGGCAATAAAAAAAAAATCAGAATTCTAAAAGGCATCAGTCAAAATCTAGTATTCAAATGATTAATATCTATTCAAATTATTATTAAGCAATAATCAGGTATCACAAAAGCTGTTTTCTCAAACTTCTGCTGAGAAGGGGTCTTTGTTTTCATCGATATGTCTGGATGATGGAGACCTCCCTCCACCCATCTTAAGAAGGACCAACGGAGAGGTTTGTCCACCACCTAAGCCCCAAGGATGAGAACAGTTTCTTCTTACCCAACAGTAAAGTTACCCAACCCCCTTTTAGATTCAAGTGGATAAGGAGGATGAGATGAAATTATAGCTCTTCTTACTAGGCTCACTTAAACCTGCCTGAGCTTTCTCTAACAGTGATATTACAGAGTAATAATTCCTCAGTGAGCAAAAGACTTTAGAAATTTGGAGTATATTTTATTCTTCTGTTATTTTCTCTTCTTATAACTTGAGTAAATTTATTTTTCAGAATGAAATTGCTCAGGTCTTGCTCAAAGAACAAAAAATGACAATCTATGAAGACTCTGTCTCTCTCTCCAGGGAAAAAAAGACTGTCAAGTGTATAATAAGGCAAAGAAATGTAAAAGGCCAATACCGTATGCCCTGGCCATGCAGGATTTTTCCAGAAAGAGTCTCCTCACACAAATACCAAATTGTCAGCTTGAATAACAACTTTTCCATGAGCCCTGAAGGCCCCAGGAGAGGTCTGACCTGACTTAACTACCTACAGACATAACACTGAGAAGATAAAACACAGGAGAGTGCAGAACAGGGAAACCTGTGACACCAAACTGAGAAGACAAAGCTTAGTAAAAAGCTCTGTAGGAGCCGGGGACAGGAAACTATGCCATGCTTGAGCAGTGACCTCTGGGTAACTTAACCTCTCCTGACAGAAACACTTGATCCCAACAAGATGAGCCCCTCCCTGAAAGCAGGAATGGTGGAGGAGAAATTCCCTTCATAACAGCAAAAATTACAATGGAGAAGCCTTCCCTTCACCACTACCACCAGTAGCACCTCCCAATTCACACACGCACACACAGATGCACACACACACCCACACATACACGCACACAGCCTTTCCTATTTTACCTCAGCACCGTAACAACCAAATTCAACATGGCTGCCTCTCTCGGGGGAGGAAGCCCACAGCATGTCAGGGAACTCTTGCTTCCTCTTTCAACCGACCTCTCCATCCATACCTAACCCTGATTCCTTGGGCTCATGTGGTTGAGATTTTTGTACTTAAAGGCCCTGAAATGGCCCAAACTGAATGTTTACTAAATTAACTTCAAGGCCAAACTCCACCCTGAGCCAAAACACCCTACACCTCTTTCCCATCTCAGATCATGCCTTGCTGCATGGTCTAATCTACCTCACCAAAAAGTGTGCAAGGAACACAAAAGACATTTTTAAATCCCCAAATTCTTTAGCAACTACATAACAGAATGTACCAAATTGAAACAATATGAAGCCTTTCAAGTAGTAAATGGATAGAGAGAAATCGGGCTCCAGAAATAAGTCCTCTTATATATTATAGCTGAAAAAAATCAATCCCAAAATTTTCACCCTCTCTAAAATTCTTATTCTGCTTAGCCTTAGACAGCGAGTCTCACACTGATGCCCGGGAGGGTCAGGCCTCTGCTTCAGGAGACACAGCCTGAAATGTCACAAAATAAGCGCCTTCATCACTTCCCAAGTTGAATTAACCAAACTCAAGTCTCTCCCTTAAACTACTTATCCAAAGAATCAAAGTAAATAGAAAAATAAGACAGCAAGCCCTACCACCCCAGGCACAAACTGTAGAGAACACAAACAAATAACCAAGCCCCACTGTAGTTACTCCAAACAAATTATCTTCCCAAAATCTGGTATTTAACACAATCCAGAATCACATTGGGAGAAATATACCACAAAAAAGCTAACTGTGGCCAGGCACAGTGGCTTACATCTGTAGTGCCAGCACTTTGGGAGGCTGAGGCAGGAGGATGACTTGAGCCCAGGAGTTCAAGACCAGTCTGGACAAAATGGAGAGATCCTATCTCTACAAAAAAATTAAAAAATAAAGCTAATTGTGATGGGATGCACACCTTTTGCTAGGTAAAATAATTCACCTATACATACTGCACCCTCTCCCAGAAGGACGTTTGAAACATCTCTGCCTTCTAGCAAAATACAGATATTTTTAAGGTGGTGCCTCCAAGTCTCCCGGTCTTCTCTGAGACTTCACTCTCCCAGCAATGCCCACCTTATCTATTTTAAAGCCTTTTTTTTTTTTTTCTCTGAGACAGATCCTTGCTGTGTTGCCTAGGCTGGAGTGCAGTGGCGCAATCTCAGCTCACTGCAACCTCTGCCTCCCGAGTTCAAGCAATTCTCCCTGCCTCAGCCTCTCGAGTAGCTGGGATTACAGGCACCCACCATCACACCCAGCTATTTTTGTATTTTTTAGTAGAGACAGGATTTCGCCATGTTAGCCAGGCTGGTCTTGAACTCCTAAACTCAGGCAATCTGCCCACCTCGGCCTACCAAAGTACTGGGATTAGAGGTATGAGCCACCAAGCCCGGCCTACTTTAAAGCCTTTAATGTCCAGTTTCCCTTTGAGCCTTGTGTTCATACCACCTTCATACCTAATTGGTTCAGAATTCAGACAGGGAACAGTGACATTTATAAATGGGATGCCCTTCAAACAACAATCTATTAACCATAATAAGATCCCCCTTCCCAAGCCCCATCTGTAAAGAAACACAGATATGACATATTTCATATCTGTCTGACCTGACTTGTAAGACCTCGGCTTGTCTCCTAAGAAAATCCTTTCCTTCCTCCAGCTCAATTAACAACCTTTCCTTAGTTTTCCTTTCACTTCCCAAGTATTTCCATTCTAAAGTCAAACTCAAAGCCTCATTTTTAAACCATCCTATTTCTCCTTCAGTTTCAAGACAAACCTGATTCTTCCACTTCCTTTCATTTCCTTCTAAATTTTAGAGTAATTCAAATGAATTTATTCTCGGCAGGGCATCGTGGCTCATGCCTGTAATCCCAACACTTTGGGAGGCTGAAGAGAAAAGACTGCTTGAAGCCAGGAGTTCAAGACCAGCCTGGGCATCATAGCAAGACGTTGTCTATACAAAAAATAAAAAAATTAGGCGTGGTGGCACGCATCTGTAGTCCTAGCTACTTGAGAGGCTGAGGTAGGAGAATCACTTAAGCCCAGGAGTTTGAGGCTGCAGTAAGCTATGATGGCACCACTGCACTCCAGCCTGGGCAACAGAGCAAGACTCTGCCTCTTAAAAAATTTTTTTAATTTTAAAAAATTTACTCTCATCTTCAGCATAAAAAGATGAGGTAACCCCTATACTTCAATGACCTTCAGTGACCCTTGAGTTTATAACATTTGACACAAAACTATTGTAAAATGCGATGGTAACAGTAATTAAAGGAAATATGTGGGTTGCATGAGACCCAGCATCTCAAGAGGTAGTTTTGATCCACAAATCAGTTTGTGCATATTTTCTTCCTCTAGAATTGATGGATCGCTTAAGCATATTTATACTGTCTTTCCTCAAAGGAAAGATCAGTATCTTCCTTTTTTTTTATTCCCAGCTTTAAGCATAATATCCTACATGCAGAAAAGGCTCTGTGGAGTCAAGCACAGTGGCTCATGCCTGTAATCCCAGCACTTTGGGAGGCTGAGGCAGGTGAATCACTTGAGTTCAGGAGTTCAAGACCAGCCTGGCCAACATGGCAAAACCTTGTCTCTACTAAAAATACAAAAAGTAGCCAGGTATGGTGGCAGGCACCTGTAATCCCAGCTACTTGGGAGGCTGGGACAGGAGAATTGCTTGAACTCAGAAGGCAGAGGTTGCAGTCAGCCGAGGCCGTGCCACTGTACTCCAGACTGGGCAACAGATTGAGACTCCATCTCAAAAAAAAAAAAAATGCTCTGTGGACCAGGCATGGTGGCTCACAGCAAGACTACAGGTGTGAGCCACCACGCCCAGCCCACGGCACTTTGGGAGGCTGAGGTAGGAGGATCGCTTGAGTACAGAAGGTTGAGGCTGCAGTGAGCTAAGATGGTGCCACTGTGTTTCAGCCTGGGTGACAGAGCAAGGCCCTGTTTCAAAAAAAAAATAAAAAGGAAATAAGAAAGGGCTCCACGACTTGGGAAGCACTCCTATGCCTCCTAACAACAACTAAAATCTGAGCCCTATATTCTGTTGTGACCAATTTTCCCTGCACTTGTCTCTGAGCCAAGAGAGCAGGGTCTGGTTTCTGCCTAGGCAGTAAGTGGTTGCATAACTCTGGAGGGTGCTTTCACCTCAACAGGGCTTGCTTGCCTCAGTTATGAAATGAGTGGATGGAACTTGAACTATCTCCAACATCTCTTCCAGCTCTGTGTTGCCATAAGAATTACTCTTCCATCTTTTAAAGAAGTGGGTGTTATGTTTGGTTTTGCTTTAACAGAATCTCGCTCTGTCGCCAGGCTAGAGTGCAGTGGCGAGATCTCAGCTCACTGCAACCTCTGCCTCCCGGGTTCAAGTGATTCTCCTGCCTCAGCATCCCGAGTAGCTGGGACTACAGGCGTGCTGCACCAGGCCCAGCTAATTTTTGTATTTTCAGTAGAGACAGGGTTTCACCATGTTGGCCAGGCTAGTCTCTAACTCCTGACCTCAAGTGATCCACCTGTCTCGGCCTCCCAAAGTGCTAGGGTTATAGGCATGAGCCACCATACCAGGCCAGAAGTGTGCATTTTGACAGTTAAGATGTTATGCCTGTGGGAAGAATATAAGTCATTGTGAAACTCACATAGAAGAACTAACTTGATTGTTCACGTAGAGCAGTTAGCAGAGCTTCAAAAAGTACATATGTCATTAGACAGGGAAATATTGAGTTTAAAGTAGGAAAAAGTGGTACATGAATCTACCCTTCAGTAGAATTGTGAGCAGGCAGCAGGCAGCCTGAGGCGCCCAGTGCTTTGGAAAGCATATCCACAGAGGCAGAGGCTCTCAGGAGAAGGTAGCATGGAGACCTGGGCCATCCTCATGCTTGGCACAAGTCTACCAAGGGGCAGCCTTAGTTCTGCAAAGAAGAGGGAGTCGAACTGATTATTTACCTCTGACATGACCCAGGAAGCTAGCATTTGCAGATTCCCTTCCTTTTTTTTTTTAGATAGGTCAATAATTCTTTCATAACTGTGCTTTTCTGTCTTGGGTTCCTGCACTTTATTGGATCTGACTGTTGCCTTTAATAATTCAGCCCACAGTGGCATCCTCACACAGCTGGGTTCTCTCTAAGTGTTCTATAAATGGACATACTAATATCTATGGGGCTTCTCACAGCACATCTGCTTCCTTGGACTTTCAAACACCCCACCTTGGTGAGAATGCCCTCTCTTCCAATAAAGGACTAGGTGTCACGGCATTTCAAAATACAAGTCCTGGACACACACAGCACACTGTTAGTTCAGGATATCAAAGGGGCTACTGGGGAGAAAAGCTATTAGGGACAGCTGGCGGGCCTGATTCTATAAAACAGCAGGGTTAATGGCACATTTATCCAACAGCTAAGATCAGGAATTAAACCTTAATACTCTATAAGAAAAGCAAACAGAAACTCGATCAGGCTTAAAGAAAAATTGTGTATCACTGAGAAGTGAAAAATAAATCAATTCTTCAATCACATTCACAAAGTTTCCCAGGGAGAAACTCAGTGTTTTTTTGTTTTTGTTTGTTTGTTTTTTTTAATCTATAGGCCCAAATTCTACTCACTGTACTCAACATGCACAAACACACAGACATGGACACATTCACATACACAGAGCTACAAAATATTTAAATCCCACCAATTTCATTTACATACTTAATTATACCAATCAACATTTAGTGCTGATAAATGCACAAAATTGTGTTTCAAATTTTTTTTATTCTATTTCTTCTTGCAACATTAAGCACACTGAATGGTGTTTTTGTTTTGGTTTGGTTTGGTTTTTTGAGACAGTCTCTCTCTGTCACTCAGGCTGGAGTGCAGTGGAGTGATCACGGCTCACTGCAGCCTCCACCTCCTAGTGAGAGGTGACAGCCTGCTGGCAGCCCTCGCTCACTCTTGGCGCCTCCTCGGCCTTGGCGCCCACTCTGGCCACGCTTGAGGAGCCCTTCAGCCCACCACTGCACTGTGGGAGCCCCTTTCTGGGCTGGCCAAGGCCGGAGCCGGCTCCCTCAGCTTGCGGGGAGGTGTGGAGGGAGAGGCGGGAGCGGGAACCGGGGCTGTGCGCGGCGCTTGCTGGCCAGCGCGAGTTCCGGGTGGGCGTGGGCTCTGTGGGCCCCCCACTTGGAGCGGCCGGCCGCCCGACCGGCCCTGGGCAGTGAGGGGCTTAGCACCTGGGCCAGCAGCCGCTGTGCTCGATTTCTCACCGGGCCTTAGCTGTCTCCCCATGGGGCAGGGCTGGGGACCTGCAGCCTACCATGCCTGAGCCTCCCCCGCCATGCTGTGGGCTCCTGCGCCGCCCGAGCCTCCCCAACCAGCACTGCTCCCTGCTCCACAGCGCCCAGTCCTATCGACCACCCAAGGGCTGAGGAGTGCGGGCTAACGGCTGGGACTGGCAGGCAGCTCCACCTGCCACACCGGTGCAGGATCCACTGGGTGAAGGCAGCTGGGCTCCTGAGTCTAATGGGGACTTGGAGAACCTTTATAAAGTCTAGCTAAGGGATTGTAAACACACCAATCAGCACTCTGTGTCTAGCTCAGGGTTTGTAAATGCACCAATCGGCACTCTGTATCTAGTTAATCTGGTGGGGACGTGGAGAATCTTTGTCTAGCTAAGGGATTGTGAATGCACCAATAGACACTCTGTATCTAGCTAATCTAGTGGGGAGGTGGAGAACTTTTGTGTCTAGGTCAGGGACTGTAAATGCACCCATCAGCACCCTGTCAAAATGGACCAATCAGCTCTCTGTAAAACACACCAATCGGCTCTCTGTAAAATGGACCAATCAGCAGGATGTGGGTGGGGCCAGATAAGGGAATAAAAGCAGGCTGTGCCAGCCAGCAGTGGCAACCCCCTGGGGTCTCCTTCTACACTATGGAAGCTTTGTTCTTATGTTCTTTGAAATAAATGTTGCTGCTGCTCACTCATTGGGTCCACACTGCCTTTATGAGCTGTAGCACTTACCATGAAGGTCTGCAGCTTCACTCCTGAAGCCAGCGAGACCACGAATCCACCGGGAGGAACGAACAACTCCAGATGCACCGCCTTAAGAGCTGTAACACTCACGGCAAAGGTCTGCAGCTTCACTCCTGAGCCAGCGAGAACACGAACCCACCAGAAGGAAGAAACTCTGAACACATCTGAACATCAGAAGGAACAAACTCCAGACACGCCGCCTTTAAGAACTGTAACACTCACTGCGAGGGTCCGCGGCTTTATTCTTGAAGTCAGTGAGACCAAGACCCTACCAATTCCGGACACACCAGGCTTAAGCGATCCTCCCACCTCAGCCTCCTAAGTAGCTGGGACTACCGGTGCACCACCCTACCCAGCTAATTTTTTATTTTTATACAGATGAGGCCCCACTTTGCTTCCCTGGCTGGTCTGGACCTCATGGGCTCAACAATCCTCCTACCTCAGCCTCCCAAAGTGCTAAGGTGACAGGCGTGAGACATGGCGCCCAGCTGAGTGGTGTTTTTTTAAACCTCACTGAATATTCAAATCATAGGTCCCTCATCTTCATCAATAAGTCAGACCACATTTTTTCCATATAACCAATAGCTCTCAATTTAGTGTCCTAGATTACTTCTTATAACCAAAAACTTCTCACCGGAAGAGGTTTTCTGTTAGCTTTAGACTTCACGTAGAGTTTTCCCAAAACTCTGACGGAAGTTCCAAGACAACATAGAAAGTGTCTTTCTCCATGTAGGAGATGGGGTCACTTGGAAGGGATGCCTGTTAGATGAGAATCTTCATATTGAGGCTTTTACTGTGAGACAGGGGAAAGGAAAAATGCTAAACACAACACTCTAAGAGCCCTTCAAAGCAATAAACCCTCTAAACATAAAAAGTCACACAACCGGGCTGGGCACGGTGGCTCACGCCTATAGTCCCAGCGCTTTGGGAGGCTGAGGCAGGCAGATCACGAGGTTAGGGGTTCGAGACCAGCCTGACCAACATGGTGAAACCCCATCTCTACTAAAAATACAAAATTTAGTCGGGCATGGTGGTGCGCACCTATAATCCCAGCTAATCAGGAGGTTGAGGCAGGAGAATCACTTGATGCTGGTAGGCGGAAGTTGCAGTGAGCCGAGATCTCACCACTGCACTCCAGCCTGGGTGACAGAGCAAGCCTGTCTCAAATAAAGGTCACACAACCGTGTGCAATAACCAGGACACACACAGGAATAATCCTACACCAACTGTTACCCAATCGCGCATCCATCCACCACCTCAACTCCTTCCTCATGTCCCATCCAGTTGCAAAGACGTGACTTCCATCTGGTATGAGAAGACAATTATGATCTTGATTCCTCCTGGTACCTTCACACAGCTGGGTTCCTTCCATGTTTTCCATGAGTAACACACAGATGTGCATGGGACTCTGCCAGCCACTCGCAGGCAACTCCCTCAACCATTGTACATCAGTGCAAAACACTCAGGACTTAACTTCACTCACTTCCTAGTAGTCAATCACATGCTGGAGGTAGGATCTTTAAGCCTGCTTATGAAAATAACACCATGGTTTGAACTATTCTGGGCTGAGGAACCCAGGAAAAGTAATCTCTGTTGCAACTTGTTAACTGGTTAACATAAAACTTGCATTTTAGATATCATAGGATTGGGTATAAAACAGTAAAGTTAATATTTAAACATTGATGCTGTTACAATCATAAGTAGTCTGACTACCTTATTTTTTTTTTTTAAAGTCCCCCAGGCTGGAGTGCAGTGGCACCATCATAGCTCACCACAGCCTTGAACCCCTATCTTCAAGCAATCTTCCCACTCATACCCCAAACTAGCCAGGAGTACAGGCACATGCCACCATGCCCAACTACAGGGATTCACTACATTGCCCAGGCTGGTCTCAAATGCCTGGGCTCACGTGATCCACCCACCTCAGCTTCCCAAAGTGCTGGAATTACAGGTATGAGCCACCACGTCCAGCTGTTTCTTTTCTTTTGGCTTATAAGTACACACCTTATCTTTTTACAAAACAAGTAGCAGAATAGAAGTAATTCTTAAGCTATATGTTAGTTATATCCACATGCGTGTAAATCAAGTTACAAATAAATCATTTTAAGTGGTCTCACAAGAAGGTTTTTTTGAAAGCAAACACCTATAATTTGTGATACAATGATGCCCCTAAATTTATACCATTGATAAATTTCTATCTTTATTTCCTAAGATATCTTAAAGTGAAACCTGCTTGTATCAACTAAAAAATAAGAACTAATAATGAACTAGGACCTCTGACAAGAATAGAAAATTCATCTCTCTTATCCTCCACTGCTGGCAGTCATCTCAGAGAAAATGTTTTTGGATTTTAGGTGTAAGAAAATATAGGAAGGCCAAAGCAGGAGGATTGCTTGAGGCCAGGAGTTCCAGACCAGCCTGGGCAACATAGCAAGACCTTGTTTCCACAAAGAAACAATTTTTTATTAGCTAGGTATGGTGGCATGCAACTGTAGTCCCAGTTGCTCAGGAGGCTACAGCAGGAGGATCATTTGACCCAAGAAGTTCAAGGATGCAGTGAGCTATGAACACACCACTGCACTCCAGCCTGGGCAACACGGCAAGACCCTGTCTCAAAAAAAAAAAAAGAAAGAAAGAAAGAAAGGAAAAAAAGAAAATATATGTAACTCTACTTTTTGCAACTAAAGATACAACAGGAACTTCCCCTGGAGAGCTTCGTCACAGTAACACTCCACTAGCAGAAACGCCCACCATTCTGAGCCTCACGGAAACTGAGAAAGACCTGAAGGATAGTTCCCACCTTGTTGCTGTGAAAGGCTAAAAGAAATAAAAAGCAAAGTTCTGGATCTCCCACCCTCACTTCTTTCTATGGCCTCTTAAAAAGAAGCTCCTTAAGATGTTTTCCCAGTTTAAAACTTTTAATAGTAAATGTTATTTAAAGTTATTTTAGGCCAGGTGCAGTGACTCATGCCTGTAATGCCAGCACTTTGCCGGGCTGAGGCAGTCATATTGCTTGAGCTGAAGAGTTCAAGACTAGCCTGGACAACATGGTGAAACCCCATCTCTAGAGAATATACAAAAATTAGCCAGGTGTGGTGGCATGTGCCTGTAGTCCCAGCTACTTGGGAGGCTCAAGTGAGAGAATCACTTTGAGCCCAGGAGGTCAAGGCTGAGTGAGCCATGGTTGTGTCACTGCACTCCAGCCTGGGTAACAGAGCAAGACTCTACCTCAAAAAATAGTAATAAACTAAAAATAAAGCTATTTTAGAGCACTGTCAGAAGGAACAAACCTACTGTTTTCACTGCTGCAACTTTCAGAGGCATTCGAACCAGAGCGACTCCATTTTGAGTGAGGGCTAGGAAAATGAGGCTGAGATTTGCTGGGCTGCGTTCCCAGAAAATTAGGTATTCCTAGCCTCTAGATATTCATGGTTAAGGGAACAAATTTATAATGTTTACTAAAACAGACCCAGACTTGGGAGTGTCCAGATATTTCGATATCTGGAGAACAAAGGCATTCCTAATTTTGCTTTAAAGATAATAATATTGATTCTTACAGAATACAGTAATTAAGAAAATTAATCCTTTATCACATCACCCTTGCAGCAGAACACATCTCTGCATATATACAAGTATTGTACCTAGGGTGGACACATTCCTCCTCTTACTTTCAGGAACGTCCTACTCTGTCTATGGAGTAGCTGTCCTTTCACCACTTTACTTCCTTAATAAACTTGCCTTTACTTTGCACTGCAGACTCGCCTTGAATTCTTTCTTGTGCAAGATCCAAGAACCCTCTCTTAGGGTCTGGATCAGGACTCCTTTCCTGTAACACAACTGCTGTTCTGAAGCAACAAGCAGGGGTAGCTGAAGGTGACCTCGAACCGTGTGTTGCTCGAGATCACAGGTTCTGGCTTTGTAAGGCATGGCATGTTAAACCTTAAAGCAGATGGCCTGGACAATGTCACATCTGCTGAAGACTTTTCCAGTCATCAGTTCAGAGACTAAAGTGTCCATCCAAGAAACATAAGTTCCAACGCTCTTGGGAAGTGAACCTTCTGGTGACCCTGAGTGGGTGCCAAAATGGAAATTTGTTCTGCAGACAGATTCTCTTCTCATTGCTTTCCTCATGACCTTCCCAGGAAAGTGTTTGGAGTTTGGATTGACACTCACAAGCTATTGAACAATTGGTGGGTTTCAAAGATGTGGAGGTTGGTGACTTATGACTATCTGAGAGAACATTAGTCTATGCTACGTAAACACCCTGGAAAATAGGAGACATCCACAAAGAAGCCTAAGAAACAAGCATTAAAAGGCAGAAGGCTGCTTTTCCCCAATAAGTGGGAACTTGTTTGAAAGAGAATGAGTCGTTCAGAAATAAAGATGACTTTCAGATGAAGTCTGAGGGGTTCCCCTGGAATCTGCTTAAGAAAGCTTGAGTGCCTTAAAAGTGGCCCCAGAAAAGGGAGTGAGTCACTCATTTCTCTCATAGATTAAGCACAAGGAAAGCCCAGGCAGGCACCATTTATCATGACAAAAGGCAAGAAAGCCTCTGCTAATTATAGCCCTGGAGGGAGGCAACACTTCCTGCCTCTACACTGGGCTGTCACACAAGTGAATCACCCTCTGCTGTAGCCATCCTGGGAGGCAGCTCAGGGCCCCCTGGAACTGCACTATCTGGAATAGCCTAAGACCAAATGGTGACTGAAGTGTGCCCCTCGTATCCCCGCAAAGTGCCCTTTCCCTCCTGCTTTTGGCTCCTGAGCAGAAGAATAACAGTAGCTCCTCTCACCTGAGATATAGAGCTTTTCTAGTTTGCCTTATTCCTAGGACATTTCTGGAAAAAAAAAAATAGCCTAACTTCCACCTCTATACACTTCACAAGAACAGCTCCAATCCCAATCTACTTCTCTAGCCTGGAACCCCCTCCTGAATTCCCGATTCACTCTCTTGTTTCCAAAGGCAGTCTCTTCTACATTGCTATCTGGATATCTTTTCGTGGGGGAGGGTTGTTGAGGTTTGTATGATTGTTTTGTTTTGTTTTTGTAGAGACAGGTTCTCCCTATGTTGCCCAGGCTGGCCTCGAACTCCTGGGATCAAGTGATCATCCGCCTCGGCCTCCCAAAGTGCTGGGATTACAGGCATGAGCCACTGCACATGCAGTCAAAAATCCACATGTAATTTTTGACTCTCCAAAAACCTAACTACTAGTAGTCTGACTAGAAGCCTTACTAATAACATGAACAGTCCATTAACATACTTTGTGCGTTATATGTATTATATACTGTGTTCTTACAATAAAGCAAACTAGAAAAAAGAAAATGTTACTGAGAAAATTCTAAGAAAGAGAAAATGTAATTACCATTCATTAAGTGGAAGTGGATCAACCTAAAGGTCTTCACGCTCATTGTCTTCACATTGAGTATGCAGAAGAGGAAGAGGGATTGGTTTTGCTGTCTCGGGGTGACAGAGGCAGAAGGAAATTCAATTATGAGTGGACCCTCACAGCTCAAACTTGTGTTGTTCAAGGGTCAACCACATATCATAAATCTGGAAGAAATTTGACACTCATGTCTACCAGGCAGGCCAGCACTTGACACCATGTTGCAGTTAGGGCCTAGGCTGGATATCTTCTACTTGTTCTATTATATTTACTCTCAATCTTTCCCCATAGCAATTGAGCTCAGAAGATTGACCCCCATGACACAGCATCAATGGGATCCTTTGCCTTCTGGCTTGTGAGAGGATGTGACCAGTGGAAGGCACTCGGGAGTAATAGGGGAGAGAAATAAAAAGGGGTTCATCGCTGCATGTTCTCACTCATAAGTGGGAGTTGAACTGTGAAAACACATGGACACAGGGAAGGGAACATCACATACCGGGGCCTGTCGAGGGGTGGAGGGCAAGGGGAGGGAGAGCATTAGGACAAATACCGAATGCATGTGGGGCTTAAAACCTAGATTGAGGGGTTGATAGGTGCAGCAAACCACCATGGCACATATATACCTATGTAACAAACATGTACATTCAGCACATGTATCCCAGAACTTAAAGTAAAATTAAATAAAAATAAAAAAAGAAAGATGGACAAAGGGCCCTAGGCAGTTAATTAGCACAAATAAACTACGCACTGCCAATAAACAGAATAAATATGAAAGAAAGAAAGAGAGAGAGAAAGAGAGAGAGAGAAAAGGTCGGTGGGGGGTGGAGCCAAGATGGCCGAAAAGAACAGCTCCAGTCTACAGCTCCCAGCATGAGCGACGCAGAAGACGGGTGATTTCTGCATTTCCAACTAAGGTACTGGGTTCATCTCACTGGGGAGTGTAGGAAAGTGGGTGCAGAACAGTGGGTGCAATGCACCGAGAGTAAGCCAAAGCAGGGCGAGGCATCACCTCACCCGGGAAGTGCAAGGGGTCAGGGAATTCCCTTTCCTAGTCAAAGACAGGGGTGACAGATGGCACCTGGAAAATCAGGTCACTCCCACCCTAATACTGTGCTTTTCTAACAGGCTTAACAAATGGCACACCAGGAGATTATATCCTGTGCATGGCTCAGAGGGACCTATGCCCACGGAGCCACGGAGCCATGCTCATTGCTAGCACAGCAGTCTGAGATCAAACTGCAAGGCGGCAGTGAGGCTGGGGGAGGGCGCCCGCCATTTCCGAGGCTTGAGTAGGTAAAAAAAGCAGCCAGGAAGCTCGAACTGGGTGGAGCCCACCGCAGCTCAAGGAGGCCTGCCTGCCTCTGCAGACTCCACCTCTGGGGCAGGGCATAGCCAAACAAAAGGCAGCCAAATCCTCTGCAGACTTAAATGTCCCTGTCTGACAGCTTTGAAGAGAGTAGTGGTTCTCCCAGCATGCAGCTGGAGATCTGAGAATGGACAGACTGCCTCCTCAAGTGGGTCCCTGACCCCCGAGTAGCCTCACTGGGAAGCACCCCCCAGTAGGGGGCAGACTGAAACTTCACACAGCCGAGTACTCCTCTGAGACAAAACTTCCAGAGGAACAATCAGGCAGCAACATTTGCTGCTCACCAATATCTGCTGTTCTGCAGCCTCTGCTGCTGATACCCAAGCAAACAGGGTCTGAAGTGGACCTCCAGCAAACTCCAACAGACCTGCAGCTGAGGGTCCTGACTGTTAGAAGGAAAACTAACAAACAGAAAGGACATCCAAACCAAAACCCCATCTGTACATCACCATCATCAAAGACCAAGGGTAGATAAAGCCAGAAAGATGGGGAAAAAACAAAGCAGAAAACCTGGAAACTAAAAATCAGAGCGCCTCTCCTCCTCCAAAGGAATGCAGCTCCTCACCAGCAACGGAACAAAGCTGGATGGAGAATGACTATGACGAGTTGAGAGAAGAAGGCTTCAGATGATCAAACTACTCTGAGCTAAAGGAGGAAGTTCGAACCCATGGCAATGAAGTTAAAAACCTTGAAAAAAAAATAGACGAATGGCTAACTAGAATAACCAATGCAGAGAAGTCCTTAAAGGACCTGATGGAGCTGAAAACCGTGGCGCGGGAACTACATGACGAATGCACAAGCCTCAGTAGCCGATTCGATCAACTGGAAGAAAGGGTATCAGTGATTAAAGATCAAATTAATGAAATGAAGTGAGAAGAGAAGTTTAGAGAAAAAAGAATAAAAAGAAATGAACAAAGCCTCCAAGAAATATGGGACTATGTGAAAAGACCAAATCTACGTCTGATTGGTGTACATGAAAGTGGCGGGGGGAATGGAACCAAGTTGGAAAACACTCTGCAGGATATTATCCAGGAGAACTTCCCCAATCTAGCAAGGCAGGCCAACATTCAAATTCAGGAAATACAGAGAACACCACAAAGATACTCCTCGAGAAGAGCAACTCTAAGACAAATAATTATCAGATTCACCAAAGCTGAAATGAAGGAAAAAATGTTAAGGGCAGCCAGAGAGAAAGGTCAGCTTACCCACAAAGGGAAGTCCTTCAGACTAACAGCTGATCTCTCGGCAGAAACTCTGCAAGCCAGAAGACAGTGGGGGCCAATATTCAACATTCTTAAAGAAAAGAATTTTCAACCCTGAATTTCATATCCAGCCAAACTAAGCTTCATAAGTGAAGGAGAAATAAAATCCTTTACAGACAAGCAAATGCTGAGAGATTTTGTCACCACCAGGCCTGCCCTAAAAGAGCTCCTGAAGGAAGCACTAAACATGGAAAGGAACAACTGGTACCAGCCACTGCAAAAACATGACAAACTGGAAAGACCATCGAGGCTAGGAAGAAACTGCACCCACTAATGCGCAAAGTAACAAGCTAACATCATAATGACAGGATCAAATTCACACATAACAATATTAACCTTAAATGTCAATGGGCTAAATGCTCCAATTATAAGACACAGACTGGCAAATTGGATAAAGAGTCAAGACCCATCAGTGTGCTGTATTCAGGAAACCCATCTCATGTGCAGAGACACATATAGGCTCAAAATAAAGGGATGGAGGAAGATCTACCAAGCAAATGGAAAACAAAAAAAGGCAGGGGTTCCAATCCTAGTCTCTGATAAGACAGACTTTAAACCAACAAAGATCAAAAGAGACAAAGAAGGCCATTACAGAATGGTAAAAGGATCAATTCAACAAGAAGAGCTAACTATCCTAAATATATATGCACCCAATACAGGAGCACCCAAATTCATAAAGCAAGTCCTTAGAGACCTACAAAGAGACTTAGAATCCCAAGCAACAATAATGGGAGACTTTAACACCCCACTGTCAACATTAGACACATCAACGAGACAGAAAGTTAACAAGGATATCCAGGATTTGAACTCAGCTCTGCACCAAGTGGATCTAATAGACATCTACAGAACTCTCCACCCCAAATCAATAGAATGTACATTCTTTTCAGCACCACACCACACTTATTCCAAAATTGACCACATAGTTGGAAGTAAAGCACTCCTCAGCAAATGTAAAAGAACAGAAATTATAACAAACTGTCTCTCAGACCACAGTGCAATCAAACTAGAACTCAGGATTAAGAAACTCACTCAAAACCACTCAACTACATGAAAACTGAACAACCTGCTCCTGAATGACTACTGGGTACATAACGAAATGAAGGCAGAAATAAAGATGTTCTTTGAAACCAATGAGAACAAAGACACAACATACCAGAATCTCTGGGACGCATTCAAAGCAGTGTGTAGAGGGAAATTTATAGCACTAAATGCCCACAAGAGAAAGCAGGAAAGATCTAAAATTGACACCCTAACATCACAATTAAAAGAACTAGAGAAGCAAGAGCAAAGACATTCGAAAGCTAGCAGAAGGCAAGAAATAACTATGATCAGAGCAGAACTGAAGGAAATAGAGACACAAAAAACCCTTCAAAAAATCAGTGAATCCAGGAGGTGGTTTTTTGAAAAGATCAACAAAACGGATGGACCGCTAGCAAGACGAATAAAGAAGAAAAGAGAGAAGAATCAAATAGATGCAATAAAAAATGATAAAGGGGATATCACCACCGATCCCACAGAAATACAAACTACCATCAGAGAATACTATAAACACCTCTATGCAAATAAACTAGAAAATCTAGAAGAAATGGATAAATTCTTCGACACATACACCCTCCCAAGACTAAACCAGGAAGAAGTTGAATCTCTGAATAGACCAATAATAGGCTCTGAAATTGAGGCAATAATTAATAGCTTACCAACCAAAAAAAGTCCAGGACCAGATGGATTCACAGCCAAATTGTACCAGAGGTACAAGGAGGAGCTGGTACCATTCGTTCTGAAACTATTCCAATCAACAGAAAAAGAGGGAATCCTCCCTAACTCATTTTATGAGGCCAGCATCATCCTGATACCAAAGCCTGGCAGAGACACAACAAAAAAAGAGAATTTTAGACCAATATCCTTGATGAATATCGATGCAAAAATCCTCAATAAAATACTGGCAAACTGAATCCAGCAGCACATCAAAAAGCTTATCCACCATGATCAAGTGGGCTTCATCCCTGGGATGCAAGACTGGTTCAACATACAAAAATCAATAAACATAATCCAGCATATAAACAGAACCAATGACACAAACCACATGATTGTCTCAATGGATGCAGAAAAGGCCTTTGACAAAATTCAACAACACTTCATGCTAAAAACTCTCAATAAATTAGGTATTGATGGGACATATCTCAAAATAATAAGAGCTATCTATGACAAACCCACAGCCAATATAATACTGAATGGCAAAAACTGGAAGCATTCCCTTTGAAAACTGGCACAAGACAGGAATGCCCTCTCTCACCACTCCTATTCAACATAGTGTTGGAAGTTCTGGCCAGGGCAATCAGGCAGGAGAAGGAAATAAAGGGTATTCAATTAGGAAAAGAGGAAGTCAAATTGTCCCTGTTTGCAGATGACATGATTGTATATCTAGAAAACCCCATCATCTCAGCCCAAAGTCTCCTCAAGCAGATAGGCAACTTCAGCAAAGTCTCAGGATACAAAATCAATTGTGCAAAAATCACAAGCATTCCTATACACCAATAACAGACAAACAGAGAGTCAAATCATGAGTGAACTCCCATTCACAATTGCTTCAAAGAGAATAAAATACCTAGGAATCCAACTTACAAGGGATGTGAAGGACCTCTTCAAGGAGAACTACAAACCACTGCTTAATGAAATAAAAGAGGATACAAACCAATGGAAGAACATTCCATGCTCATGGGTAGGAAGAATCAATATCATGAAAATGGCCATACTGCCCAAGGTAATGTACAGATTCAATGCCATCCCCATCAGGCTACCAATGACTTTCTTCACAGAATTGGAAAAAACTACTTTAAAGTTCATATGGAACCAAAAAAGAGCCCGCTTTGCCAAGTCAATGCTAAGCCAAAAGAACAAAGCTGGAGGCATCACGCTACCTGACTTCAAACTATACTACAAGCCTACAGTAACCAAAACAGCATGGTACTGGTACCAAAACAGAGATATAGATCAACGGAACAGAACAGAGCCCTCAGAAATAATGCCAGATATCTACAACTATCTGATCTTTGACAAACCTGAAAAAAACAAGAAATAGGGAAAGGATTCCCTATTTAATAAATGGTGCTGGGAAAACTGGCTAGCCATATGTAGAAAGCTGAAACTGGATCCCTTCTTTACACCTTATACAAAAATTAATTCAAGATGGATTAAAGACTTACATGTTAGACCTAAAACCATAAAAACCCTAGAAGAAAACCTAGGCATTACCATTCAGGACATAGGCATGGGCAAGGACTTCATGTCTAAAACACCAGAAGCAATGGCAACAAAAGCCAAAATTGACAAATGGGATCTAATTAAACTAAAGAGCTTCTGCACAGCAAAAGAAACTACCATCAGAGTGAACAGGAAACCTACAGAATGGGAGAAAATTTTTGCAATCCACTCACCTGACAAAGAGCTAATATCCAGAATCTACAATGAACTCCAACAAATTTACAAGAAAAAAACAAACAACCCCATCAAAAAGTGGGCGAAGGATATGAACAGACACTTCTCAAAAGAAGGCATTTATGCAGCCAAAAGACACATGAAAAAATGCTCACCATCACTGGCCATCAGACAAATGCAAATCAAAACCACAATGAGATACCATCTCACACCAGTTAGAATGGCGATCATTAAAAAGTCAGGAAACAACAGGTGCTGGAGAGGATGTGGAGAAATAGGAACACTTTTACACTGTTGGTGGGACTGTAAACTAGTTCAACCATGGTGGAAGTCAGTGTGGCGATTCCTCAGGGATCTAGAACTAGAAATACCATTTGACCCAGCCATCCAATTACTGGGTATATACCCAAAGGATTATAAATCATGCTGCTATAAAGACCCATGCACATGTATGTTTATTGCGGCACTATTCACAATAGCAAAGACTGGGAACCAACCCAAATGTCCAACAATGATAGACTGGATTAAGAAAATGTGGCACATATACACCATGGAATACTATGCAGCCATAAAAAATGATGAGCTCATGTCCTTTGTAGGGACATGGATGAAGCTGGAAACCATCATTCTCAGCAAACTATCACAAGGACAAAAAACCAAACACTGCATGTTCTCACTCATAGATGGGAATTGAAAATGAGAACACATGGACTCAGGAAGAGGAACATCACACATCGGGGCCTGTTGTGGGGTCGGGGAGGGGGGAGGGATAGCATTAGGAGATATACCTAATGTTAAATGATGAGTTAATGGGTGCAGCACACCAGCATGGCACATGTATACATATGTAACTAACCTGCACATTGTGCACATGTACCCTAAAACTTAAAGTATAATTTAATAAAAAAGAAAAAGAAAGAGAAAAGAAAAAGGAAAAAACAAAAATGAAAACAAAAAAGGTTAAAGGGTTTATTTTCCCTGCTCCCTCTTTTGAGTAGCTTCCTTCTTCTCCCAAAGGCCAAGCTTTGACAGGCAGGTATCTGCCCAGAGCTTCCCTCTCCAGATCCAGGACCATCCTCCCCTTGCCTCTTCCAGCAGGTGCTGTCAACTCCCCACAGTTACTAACCCGTAGTCCTATAATAGCATCAGCTAGCTTCCTCAAACTCTTACCTGCACCTCTAGACATAGTCCCCTATTAAATCCTCTTCCAAATAACTAGTTTTGGCATGCCATTTTTTTCTTGACAGGACCCTGACTGATAGAGTCATTGTTGCCTGGAGTAAAACTAGGAAAAAGACTTTCAAAACGGGATTCTTGGTTGAGCTTATCATACATATTTGAGAAGCTTGCAAATAACCTCCTTGTTAACCTCCTTGTTAAAAGGAAGTGGGGTTCTAGTAACCCATGGCATGTGTTGGCATCACCATTACTTAGACTATCACAGGTAGGGATGGGATGAACAGCAGGTAGGAGGCAAGTTGCTGAAAAATAAACTGTCTGGGATATATCATTGCTATGGCAACAACAGTACTTATAAAACATGTAGGGCTGATTATAAAGATTATGGGACCAGCTGGCTTTTCTTGATTTCCCTAGAGAGGATACCTAGGGGAAAGAAGAAATTGGAGTTGGTAATCATTCAACTTAAAACAAACATAGAAAACCAGGCCAGGCACAGTGGCTCACATCTGTAATCCCAACACCTTGGGAAGGCAGGAGGCTCACTTGAGCCTAGGAGTTCAAAACCAGCCTAGGCAATGTAGACCCTGGCTCTACAAAAAAAAAAAAAAAAGTTTCTAATTAGTCAGGTATGGTGGTACACACCTGTGGTCCCAGCTACTCAGGAGGCTGAGGTGGGAGGATTGCTTGAGCCCAAGAATTCAAGGCTGCAGTGAGCCATGATTGTACCACTGCACTCCAGCCTGGGTGACAGAGCAAGACTCTGTCTCAGTAGGAAGGAAGGAAGGAAGGAAGGAAGGAAGGAAGGAAGGAAGGAAGGAAGGAAGGAAGGAAGGAAGGAAGGAAGGAAGGAAGGAAGGAAAGAAGGTTGGCTAAGAGTCCTTTGTCTTACATAGTAACAAAATGAATAGCTGAGGCCCAAGGGCAAGCCTGTTTTTAGGAGATGTAGAGTTGAAAAACCCACTAAGTGGTCAGCACTATCATGTCTGTTCACCAAGATAAGGGTATTGGTTGGTGATGAAGGAGGGGAAGCCTGAGATAGGGAGGAGGCCATCTAAGCAATCAGAAATGAGGTTGAGTGTGTTGAACCCCCAGATCTTTTTGAACCTTCCTTGAAAGTGGAATCAATCCCTCCCCACTCTGAGTTTTGCTGTCTTTTTCCTGGGGCAGAAAAAAAATTTCAATGATTGTACCGGGGGTAGTTGCTTCAAAAATGAATGTTTCTTATGCTCAGGACCTGGCCAGACCCTCAACCATTCTTGTCTCCAAGTTCATGATGAGAGTTTGATCCTAACAGAGACAAGACAAAGAAGTGCAATGTCCCCTACAGGATTCTGAAGGGTATGTATGGGAGCAATTTGAAGGGCATGGCACCAAGAAACTGAAATATATAAAGCTGTTTGGACTGCATGTATTGATATGGGTACGTGTAACCCAGAATTAGAATTTAATAAACTGTCTTCAGTGCCAGGGAGTAGTGTTACCAGTCTACTGGATTGGTTAACTGAAGCCTGGACTCAAGAGTGAGAAGCAGTCAATGAGGTTAACATGCTAAAAATCCTCTGGTTTACGTAGAAGAAAGAATCCAAAAGCTCAGTGAGGTGGAGATGTTGAAACAGATCTATTATGAGCGACCTCCATAGCCACTCCTACCCTTACCCACTAGAAGGACCTGAGGACACTGCCTTCACCAAGACATTAGGAAATTAAGTAATTCATTGATGAGAGGGAAAGACATTTGTTGGTGGGAAAGGCAGTAATCGGCATCTTTTAAAGGTCTGCAGTACCTCTTCTCCATAAGCCGATGATGATAGAGGGAAACGCTGCAGAAGAACCAATGCTCCCTGGCTTTGGTGGGGAAATGGGACCCTAGTGTACTGGAGGACAGGCAGCAACCCTGACCACCACAGGCGAGGGGGGCACAATGATCACTAAAGCCACAAGAACTAAGTTGTTATCGGAGGGTTTAGACTCGCAGGATTCTGGGGTTGTCTAATAGATCATGGAATCCCTGTCAATGAAAGGGGTGGACAGACTACAAGGATGCTGCTTGGTAATTATAAATGTAAGAATTCCAGGTCTGCTGGGCAGACACCTCACTCTAGCTGCTGCAGCAAGGAATTCACGGCCTCTTAACTAGTTTCCACACCTAAGTGAGTTCACCTGGCCGGCCCCGTGGCTCATACTTGTAATCTCTGTGCTTTGGGAGGCCAAGGGGCAGGAGGATCAGTTGAGCCCAGGAGTTTGAGGCTGCAGTGAGCTTCAATTGCATCACTGCACTCCAGCCTGGGCAAGAGAGGGAGACCCTGACTCTAAAAAACAAATACATAGCATATACACCCAAAACCCTTTGACTGAGCAAGAACTTTAAGGAAGGATCCTGCAATGCAGCCACAGATATTCACCCTAAATCACCCCCAGGGCTTTCCCAGAGGGTCCTACTGCCATTTAAGAGACTATCTGAATATTGGGGAAAGTGAAATACCTGACCTTCTGCGTTATTAGATATTGGCTGTGAAGACCAGAGACCCATTCTATCTATGGTCATTTCCCTAACCTCAGAATGTGCAGTGGGAATAGATACATTTAGTAATTGGTAGACTCCCTACTTTGGTTCTCTGGTCAGCATAGTGAGGGCTATTTGGGTAGGAAGGGCAGAGTAGAAACTTCTGGAACTGCTTCAGCCTTTACTGAGATAGTAAACCACACACAATGCTACATCCCCATGATAATTGCAGCAATAATTGCCACCATCAAATATTTGAGAAATGCAGTGATAATTATTTGATTGTTGTTTTGCTTTTAAAAAAATTATAAAAAACACATAACATAATTTACCATCTTACCCAATTTTAAGCACACAGTTCAGTCGTGTTATATATATTCACATTGTGTGATGGATCTCCAGAACATTTTCATCTTGCAAAACTCAAACTCTACACCCATAAACAACAACTCCCTATCTCCCCCTTTTCCCAGCCCCTGGAAACCACCGTTCTACTTTGTTTCTGTGAATTTGACTACTTTAGACACCCAGGGTGATAATTCTCAACACAACACCATTAAATGCATCTGTTTTCCCAATGCCAAAGCCAGAAAGGGCACAAAGATAACTACAGACTGTCACAAACAGTAGCAGATGGTGACGCCAACCACTGCTGTAATGCAAATGTGGTATCTTCACTAGAGAAAATTAACACAGCTCCTGGAAATTAGTGTGCACTTAGCAATTGTTTCCATCCTTATTAGCAATATAATCAGAGGTAGTTGCCTTCATATAGTAGAAAGAACAGTATACCTTTACTATCTAGCCTCAGGGCTATATATATTTATAGATAGATATAGATACCAACATTCAATAGACAGGGAATGAAAAGACAAAGAAATTAAATATGAAAAATACAATTTAGTAAAAAAAGAAAGGATCCATCAGGAGATCTAAATCAGAAAAATAGAAATTCTTTGTAAAAAAAGGAAATAGAAAATAAATTATCTAAAAAGAATTTTTTAACATTCAGATTAAATAACATGAATTTCTCAACTTAAAATATCCACAATTTTTCATCCACACCGTGAATTTTTTTAGGAAAACATGCACTAAAGCACATCATGAAATTTCAGAAGCCTGGGGATAAAGAGAAGATCTTAAAAGCCTCCAGAAGGACAAAACAGTTCAATACACAGGATTTGTAATGAGGATGGTCTCAGACATCTCAAAATCACTGAATGCTAGAAGGTAATGGAAACTTGCCTTCAAAATTTTAAGGAAAAAATAATTGTAATCCCTAGCCCCCAGTGTGGCTATGTTTGGAGATGCGGCCTCTAAGATAGTAATTGAGGTTAAATGAGGTCATTTAGATAGAGCACTGATGTGATAAGATTAGTGTACTTCTAAAAAGAGACACCAGAGAGCTCACTCTTGCTCTCTGTCCCTGCGTCCACTCATGGAAGAAAGGCTTTGTGAGGACACAGCAAGAAGGCGGCCATCTGCAAGCCAGGAAGAGAGCCCTCACCAGAAACAGAATCAGCTGGAATTTTGACCTTGGACTTCCAGCCTCCAGAACTGTGAGAAAATAAATAAATGTCTGTTGTTTAAAACACCCAGTCTGTGGTATTCTGTTAAGGCAGCCCAAGCTGACTAATGCAGAGTTGAAACTCATTCAAGTGTAAGAGTAGAATAAAAATATGTTCAAATGTGGAAAATCTCAAAAAATTAACCTGTGATGTGCCCTTTTACATGAGTACCCTTTTACGAAAAGTTTCAGGGGGATGTGCTTGACCAAGTATAGCAATAAACCAAGAAAGGGGAAGGCATGGAATCCAATTCAGGAAAGAGGCAAAGGAAATTTCCACGGTGACAGAAGAAGGAAAACCAGTACTCAGACATCTTCCTGGAGAGAACTCATCCAGGTTGGGGCAGAGGAATCTGGGGCTACAGAATTAATGTCACCAGTGGGGGAAATGAAAAAAGAGAGAAAAGGGAGAGAGGAAAAAAGGGAGGGTAAGAGGGACGGAGGGAGGGAGGGAGGAAGGGCAGGCAGGCAGACAGGCAGGCCTGCCCACTACATTTGAATGTATTGTGGGGAAATTTATATTTTAACAGATACAGTTTGGGACTAAATTAAGTAGGTAAGGCCAAGCATGGTGGCTCACACCTGTAATCCCAGCGCTTTGGGAGGCTGAGGTGGGCAGATCACTTGAGGTCAAGAGTTCAAGACCAGACTGGCCAACATGGTGAAACCCCCTCTCTACTAAAAATACAAAAATTATCTGGGGGTTGTAGTGGATATCTGTAATCCCAGCTACTCAGGAGGCTGAGTCGGGAGAATCTCTTGAACCCAGGATGCCGAGGTTGCGGTGAGCCAAGATCGTGCCACTGCACTACAGCCTGGGTAACAGAGAAAGACTCCGCCTCAAAAAAAAAAAAATAGGTAAATAGAACGGTTAAAAATGTAAAATAAATAGTATACTTGATCTATAGAAAGCAAAAAGTTGAATAAAAGTAAATGGAATTATAATACACTAGAAGGCACAGCAATGGATACTATTTACATAGTCATAACAAATATTGATTTATCAAATATCTAGTAATAATGGTAGAATAGGGTGTTACATGTGTGGAGGGGCAGGGGGAAACTGTAAAAGTATGAAATCCTCACCTTCCATCTTGGAAACTGGTGGGAAAGGAGGAAGAAGAAATAGTGATGTCTATGCATTATTTAGAAATATGGGAGTGAATAGCAAAAAGAATAGCTAAAAGACTGAAAAAGAGAAGGTAAGGTGGAAAGCAGTTGGGACTTGCCAAATGTTTTAATTTACATACTCTGGGCTTTTTTTGTTTTTAAATGTAATAATAATTATAATAGAGCACCAAAGAAAGAGAATCTTCCTTCAGAATTATCAAACAACAATTTTTAATGGTAGAATCTAATCCTTCCTCTTTAAGTTCTAACAGAACAACGTAGTTGATGGCAATTTTCTAAAAAGAGTACCTCTTTGACTCCCAATGATTCTTTTACTTAAATAAGTGAGAAGTTTAGCTTTTAGGATTTTTTATTTCAGATATTAAAACATCAGCACAAACACTTGTATTTTTTTTAATGGGAAAAAAAGAAAAAGGAATTCCCTCTGGTTAATTGTATGGCTTTAATGTCACAGATCAGGAGTGACAATAATATATACTTGGCCGTGCTATATATTGCTATCAGAAGGTGTTACTCAAGATCACCTATTCCAAAACAAAATCTGAGGTTTTTGTTCCATGTCTAAAAATCACACATTGTGAGACTATTTGGTTACTGAGGGGTATTTAATATAATCACTTCACCTTGAAGGATTCACCAAAAGCTAATATTACTTTAATTTAGATGTCTTCTTTTTCCCACTTATACTGGAAAGACTAAGGATATCATGATTATACTATATTGTATAGAAACATGGAATTAATGGTCCCATTTGTTTTTGTATTGGAAAAACACCAGCATTTTTTTATTTTATAAATAAGAATAAAACTACATCAAAATGGAATAAACAATGCGCTTCATCCATGAAAACAACTTTTCTGAATTTGACATCTGGCTATGCCCACTGCAACTATCTAATAAAGTGTATATATCTTCCCCAAATTGGAAACCTAAAATACCATCCATTGAGAATTTGTAAGAGTGTAATCTCACTACTCTGTCATCCAGAATATTGATCACAAGCTCAGTATCAAAGAATGATTTCATGGGTAATTGCTTGATGATAAAGAGACCATTATTTCCTGATGATCAGAGAACTAGATACCAGGACCACATCACTTTTAATCCTCACAGAATGACAAACACTGAATTGTGCAGTGGCATTGTGCCAGCTGCTTGCTTTGAAAGCTATAATAAGCAGCTACACAGAAGTCCTTATAATATCCATTTAACAAATTCTTGATCAGCACGTATTTGTTATAAACCTCCTGATTCTGAAATATTTTTCTAAAAAATATATAAACAACTTGCTCTAGTATACTGTTCCTGTATTTTCCCAGTATTCTGCATGCTATGATAAATTCTTAGGCAGTAAGAGTTGGCCCAACTCATGGTACCATCCACTCTCAGCCAATGAGCTCTAGCACACCACACTGCATCATTTAGTCAATGAGGGTGCTATCTGTGTTGTTATTCCATCTACTTTGTGTTTTGACTCATGACAGAAATTGTGCAAGAGGCAGCGCTCAACACTTCTGAAAGAAACAAAGGAAGACTATTATGGTGGATGTTAAAAAGGCAATTGCAGGCCAAGCATGGTGGCTTCTGCCTGTAATCCCAGTGCTGTGGGAGGATCTCGAGGCCAGGAGTTTAAGACTAGCCTGGGCAAGACAGTAAGACCCCCGCGTCTTCCAAATATGTATACATATATATATGTATATGCATATGTATATGTATGTGTATATATATACATGTATATGTATATGCATATGTATATGTATATATATCCGGCTGCAGTGGTGTGTGCCTGTAGTCCCAGTTACTCTGGAGGCTTAGGTGAGAGGATCCCTTGAGCCTAGGAATTTGAGACTGTAGTGAGCTATGTTCACACCACTGCACTACAGCCTGTGCAACAGAAAAAGGCACTGTCTATGGGAAAAAAAAAAAAAAAACTTCATTGCATGTTAAGTGCTTTCAAAGAAACAACAACAAAAAAATAGAAAGATTGATATATAATCAGAGGTTGCTGAATGCCCTCTTACATTTGCAGTGAATTATAATCATGACCATAGGACTGACCAAAAATCATCAGCAGAGAATCAAGGCTTGTCATGGCTTCATGGCTTCCAGAAAATCTGAAGCAGCCCAATGAGCTATTGCCAGTGAATGATGGAGGGAAAACTGCATCTCCACAGAGACCATGTTATAATAATCCTGTCTGCCACTGACCAGGTTAGCGCTACCAAATTCAAAAAATTAATTTCCTACTACTCTCCAAAAGACAGATACCCAGACAGCGGTGTGAAGAGTGAATTAAGGGTGGCAAGACTGGAGGCATGATTAACAGTTTGGCTGATTTTTAAAATGGGTTTACAATAGGGCTTTTATTAATCAGGGGAGGTTAACATATGCTGCAGTAATGAACTCCAAAATCTCTGTGATTGAACAAGGTAAGGATTAATTTCTCGCTCATAAAAAGTCCAAAGTGTGTTGAAGTTCACACCACTTAAAACTAACGCCTTCCAAGATCTATGCAAAGGGGAAGGAAGAGTTGGAAGACTGAAGTAGATGACATCACATCCATGACATTCCAATAGCCCATGGCCCACTGGCCTAACTAAAAGGAAGACTGGAAAATATAGTCCTCCTGTGAGCACAGGAAGGACAAATGGGGTTCATGAGCTTCCATCAGCCTGTATCACGTCGATGTTGCTGAGGACATTAACACTAAGTCAATGCACTACTCTCTTTGTAAATCTCAGTACCAGGAATGGGCAACCCACTTTTAGTAGGGGGACTTACATTTTCTTTTCCTTTTTTTTTTTTTTTTTTGAGAAGGAATCTCACTCTATCACCCAGGCTGGAGTGCCGTGGCACAATCTTGGCTCACTGCCACCTCCACCTCCCAGGTTCAAGCAATTCTCGTGCCTCAGCCTCCTGAGTAGCTGGGACTATAGGCGCCCACCAGCATGCCTGGCTAATTTTTTGTATTTTAGCAGAGACAAGGTTTCACCATGTTGCCCAGGCTGGTCTCGAACTCCTGACCTCAAGTGATCTGTCTGCCTTGGCCTCCCAAAGTGCTGGGATTATAGGCCTAAACCACCACGCCCAGCCTGGGACATGCATTTTAATGTATAATTTTACCCCAAGAGTCCTCTTTCTCTCCCTATCTACCCCCCAATTTCTTCATAAAATGCTTTGTTCTCTTGCTCTTTATTTTTATAAAGTATTTTAAGTTCTTTGGGGATGAGGTTAAATACCAGTGATTTTTTTTTAAATAAGCCAAACTGTTAATCCTGCCTCCATTCTTGTCACCCTTAATCCACTCTTCATACAGCCCTCTGGGTGACATTTTCTAAGAAGCACATTTTCTAGTAAGCTGTTCAGTGGGTGGCTCCCTACAAAGTACAGGATCAAGTGTCAAGTCCTCGGCATGGCATTTCCAGTCCCGGTGATCCAGCATCAGCTTCCCCTTTCCACCCTTATCTACTGTTATTCCTAATTTTGAACCCTGTGCTTCATCCATACACACTAATCTTCCCAAGTGGTCTAGAGGTTGGGATAAAAACAACTCTTTCCTTTTCTAAATTTTTATTTTTATTTTATTCTGGGGTACATGTGCAGGATTGTTACATAAACATGTGCCATGGTGGTTTGCTACACCATCAACCCATCACCTAGGTATTACGCCCCCCGTGCATTAGCTACTTTTTCTAATGCTCTTCCTCCCCCGACCCCACCCTCCAACAGGCCCCAGTGTGTGTTGTTCCCTTCCCTGTGTCTATGTGTTCTCATTGTACAGCTCCCACTTATAAGTGAGAACATGCAGTGTTTGGTCTTCTGTTCCTGCGTGGGTTTGCTGAGGATAATGGCTTCCAGCTCCATCCATATCCCTGCAAAGGACATGATCTCTTTCCTTTTTATGGCTGCATAGTATTTCACGGTGTATATGTACCACCTTTTCTTTATCCAATCTATCAATTATGGGCATTGAGGTTGATTCCATGTCTTTGCTATTATGAATAGTGCTGCAATAAACACACATGTGGATGTATCTTTGTAACAGAATAAATCTTGCAGTTTCTAATCATGACATGCAGCCATACCTCCACATTTCCCCATCATAATCTCTCTCCCTGGAGTACCCCCTTCTGCTTTTTTCCAACTTCAAGACTCATATCTCTTCAAAGATTTTTTTTTCCAACCACTCTTTGCACTTTTACTACACCTCTAAGGTAGCAGCTAGCACACTCTACTGGCTATTATTTGTCTACAGACTTTTATCCCATACTAGACAGTGAGCTGCAAAGTCAATGGACAATATTGTACCCATCTTAGAGCCTAAGATTTATTAAACAAAGAAACTGTTTAATAAATGTCTGGGGAATGAATGAATGAATGAAATATAAATGAGGGGAATATATTTATAAAACCTTGAGGATAAAGTACCTGACCTGAGAATAAACCTTGAAGTAGTTGAGATTCAACCACTTGAGGTGCCATTTTGTTATTTACAATAAACCCAAAAATATAAGAGAACCATTAGGCAGTTGTTACAAGTCAGTTAATCACAACGCTTTCAATGTATGTTCTGTTCAGCTCATTAATCTTGGTAATACCATTAGAAGAAAGAGGGTGTGTGTGTGGTATGTCTCCAAGGGCAGGAAGGTGGCGAAGGGAGGCGAATCCGAGAGGGTAGAGGGGAAGGGCGGAAGGAGAAAAAGGTGGGAGGAGGACCAGGTGGGAGGGTGGCGGCTCACTCAGGACCCAGCAGGGGCAGCGGGATGAGGCGGGTGGCCCTGTTCCTGAACGGCAGCCCCAAGAACGGAAGATCCTCAGGCAGATTCTAAGCCTCCTGAAGGATTGTTAGGATTCCACACAGACTAGCTGACATTAAATGTTGGAGGGGCTGTACTTTACAACTACACGGAGCACTTCAGTGAATAAAGAACCTGACACTATGCTGGTCCACATGTTTAAGGACAAAGGTGTCTGGGGAAATAAGCAAGATCATAGAGGAGCTTTCTTAATTGACCGAAGTCCTGTGTACTTTGAACCCATTTTGAATTACTTGCTTTGTGGACAGCTCATTGTAAATAATGGCATTAATTTATTGGGCGTGTTAGAAGCAGCAAGATTTTTTGAAATTTATTCATTGATTGAACACCTAGAAGTGGCAATAAAGAATTCTCAACCACCGGAGGATCATTCACCAATATCCCGAAAGGAATTTGTCCAATTTTTGCTAGCAACTCCAACCAAGTCAGAACTGCGATGCCAGGGTTTGAACTTCAGTGGTGCTGATCTTTCTTGTTTGGACCTTCGATACATTAACTTCAAAATTGCCAGTTTAAGCCGCTGCAATCTTGCACATGCAAATCTTTGCTGTGCAAATCTTGAACGAGCTGATCTCTCTGATCAGTGCTTGACTGTGCAAATCTCCAGGGAGTCAAGATGCTCTGTTCTAATGCAGAAGGAGCATCCCTGAAACTGTGTAATTTTGAGGATCCTTCTGCTCTTAAAGCCAATTAGAAGGTGCTAATCTGGAAGGTGCTAATCTGAAAGGTGCTGATATGGAAGGAAGTCAGATGACAGGAATTAACCTGAGAGTGGCTCCCTTAAAAAAATCCAAAGTTGAAGAACTGTAACTTCAGAGGAGCAACTCTGGCAGGAACTGATTTAGAGAACTGTGATCTGTCTGGGTGTGATCTTCAAGAAGCCAACCTGAGAGGGTCCAACGTGAAGGGAGCTATATTTGAAGAGATGCTGACACCACTACACATGTCACAAAGTGTCAGGTGAGAATTTTAGGGGCTGGAGGAAGATGTAGAAAATGAAAATGTTTTCCTTATCACTTTTCTTTCTCCACCCACTCAGTTATCTAGAAGAAATAACACTGTAAGGAAATTTAAAAAAAACATTTAGAGGATTATGCTTGTTCTCAGTGGTACATGAGAGAAAAAACCGACCTTTTTTTCCATATTCTGATTTGTAACACAAAAGCACTCATTCAATATATGTAGGGAAACTAGATGTTGCTGCCTTTTGAATGGGGTAGGGTGGTTTACCTGGTTTTATGGCCAGGAATAGTATCTATTATATTTGCTTTTAAATAGGCATGATGTGGAAATACCATCCTGGTTTGAGAGGCATTTGAGGATTTTAATTTATGGAAAGCACAACATATGCAATTATATTTCTTGAATACCTGGATGCAGTATAGATATTTAAATTGTTAAAACTTTATGAAAACTTGGAAAAGGTTGTTCAGGTTCATAAATAGCTTTAGTGATGCCTCCCCTCTTTAAATACCTGTCACACCGTATGAATATGGTGAGATCAGACTCCCTAAGACTCTTTTCAGGTTCATTTTCATAATGTTTACTTTTTAGGACAGAACAGTAGCTAAATTAAAGTAATATCCAGTTCTTACTGATTGAGACAGAGTGGAAAGAAAGACATCATTGTACATCACTGTCATTCCAAAGGTACAGTGGAACTCCGGATGGAGGAAGAACTTACCTATCACTACAACACTTATAAATGAGAATTTCTCAGAATTTCATTCTAGGCAAGTTCCACTCAACACCAGATCAAGCAATTCTATCTATTTACACTATTAGCCTAGTTTTCTCATACAATCATCACAAGCTTAGGAAGATACTTCAAAACCAAAAAAAACAAGGTCCATCATTAATATTCATTTAATTCAAATACCAAATAGTTTATATAGGGCCAGCTTAGAAATAGATACTAAATCCAGAGCTACTGCAATCAAAGCTTATATGAATTAAGATGGTAGAGTTGCCTGTTAAAAGGCAGTGTAATATAATTGCAGCTAGAACCCCACAGTTGGGAATGAGGAATTTTAAACACATTTGATTACAGCCACCAAAAAATATATATAAAGTAAAAATAAAGGCATTTGGCTGGTCCAAGATGTAATACCAATCAGTCAGCACCTGTGATTCTTTTACTTATTTTTTAGGTTTTTTTTTTTTTTAATAAATTTTAGCCTAGTTTTCTCGAGTCATTACCTCTCTGCAGCAGCAGAGGAAGGGCCTATACCTCCCTACCAATGACCTGGTGTCCTTATTTCTACCCCAAGAGCAGGGATATTAGCTGTGTCCAAATGGGTTCTGAATTCTACAGACTCATCAACATGAGGCAAGGAATCATTGAAAAACCCATGTCTCCTTTGGGAGAATGACATATCTTTACTATTTATGTAGCTTATTCTTCTATATCTACATATGCAAAGCTTTCCTTAACAGTAAAGGGTACATATGCATAGTGGGAGGAGATCAGACCTTTACAAGTGAAGGAAAGCAACTTCAGAAATGAATTATTTTCTTTGCTTTATTATTTTTACCAAGACAGAGAAATATTGTATTGAGAAATAATCTATTTTCATAATCAATATGTGCCTAAATTATATTTAAATTATTTCACTCTATATTTTCAGGAATTATAGAATGTGTTATTCATTCACTTAAAAGTACGTCTGTAGAAATAACCTAAAACTGCAGAAGGATCTGAAAGATCTAAATATAGTGTGCTTAGAAACTGCAGATTTTAGATCTAATGTATACTGCATTAATAAATGATATAAAGTGTTAAAAAAAAAAAAAAAAGAAGAAGAAGAAGAAGAAAGCCAGCACCTGTTCACAGAATACTAGGTGACTGTAGCTGGTCTTGAATTCCCTAAAAAGCAGAAATCTGATTCCCAGGGCTGACCGTGAAGAATGTTACAAGGGGGGAAAAGACTGTTGTCAGCATCAGATACCCCCCTGCCTTCTCACTCCCTTGTGGGATGATGCTAAATGATGCTAAGTGTTGGAGAAGGAATGCACTTGACCATCCAAGTCAGCCCAGCACTGCATTCTAGTCTCTGCCTTTCTCCAGCAACTGGCCGTGTGGGATCAAGGAGGTTACTTCTCCCTGGGCCTATTTTTCTCCCCTTAGAATGAAAGGTGCACTAGAGATCTAATTCAAAATGCCAATTTTTACAGCCACACACCCAGATCTTTCTTTGTATTCTCTTTGACAGCAGACTCCTTCCTTGTGTCTCCCTGGAGGGCATTCATTTCACACTGATTTCTTGCTTCCGTAGGTTTCTTGCCAGGTGGAGCTGAGCACACGGTTGCAATGCCTCTCTGCTTTCTGTCCACCTCCCCCAAACCCTGAGCACCTTACTTACTCCCTTATTTAAAATCCCTTTTCACTGAATACCACGATAATCTTAGTGATCAGTTTCCATGATGAAAACAATTGCATTCTGTTTCTTAAAGGTTTGGTCCTGTTCATTTTAAAATTTAAGTCAATATTCGATCAAGTCTCTTTCTCTCTTTTGTGGCTCCAGTGGCTGAGGGTGAGAGGGTGGGGGATGCTGTAGGGGACACAGTCTGGGGTCTGTTCTCATGCACCTCCCCTTCCCTCTTTCTCTTCCTTGTACCTGTTCCTTTGGTCTTGGGGTAAAAAGAGGAACAAGAGTGAACTTGGCATTCCTTCCCAAGGGCCATTAACCGCCCTCCTAGATCTCTGGTCTTTAGTGTCAGGTAGGCGGGTAGACACTCCACAGGCCCATCGGAGGGAGGGCTCATTCCCAAACAGATGGTGAC
The DNA here is from genome assembly GCF_029281585.2 of Gorilla gorilla gorilla. NCBI lineage: Eukaryota > Metazoa > Chordata > Mammalia > Primates > Hominidae > Gorilla > Gorilla gorilla. The sequence continues at coordinate 90,194,167 of NC_073231.2, forward strand.
TCTTAGAGTGACTGGGCCAATCGCTGCTGGCTTTAATATGCATTAATTTATGCCATAATGTAGCAGCCCAGGGCCTCTGTAGCCCCAATCTCTTCTTCCCTCATGGCCAATTCTTCAGCCAGTAGGCCCTTGTAATATCCAACTTCCGTAGTTGGCAATAACCTGAAGCTTGAGGCAGGGAAACATTGACTTCCTTCCCACCTGCCACAGATCTCTCCCCAGAAAGCCTTTGTCCTGTTCCAGTAACACAGCAGCAGCCCAGCAAGTCTGCTAGATGAGCAGATGCCCGCTTAGAGACCCTACTGTATGTTACTTAACTTGTTATTAACTGAACTGTTCATAAGAATATAAGGCAGCTCCTTCACTAATGGTTCTCTTGGGGACTTCCCTGCCTTGGCTATGGAAAGAAAAAATCCCCACTTTCCCTCCAGCTTGAGAAGGAAAAGAATAGCTTCACATCTCAAACACTGCTGTCCTCCAAAAGGCAGCATTCCTCTTCCCCCTCCAGGCCCTCTTCTCATATCCAGAGGAGGGGGGCCAGGTATTGTGGGAGGCATTTGGATCTGTTCTCTGAGTGCTTCCCAAGAAGTCCTGAGTGGTGTGGCTGGTCCAGAGCACTAATTGTCCCTCCAACTTAGAGTACAGAATGTTTGCTGTGGTTTTTCCTTATTGTGAGCCTTAGTAATAAAATTGAGAAAACAGGATCGCGTTCAGCACCCTACAGCATCTTGTTACATATTCGTGTGTGTTAATACTGCATTAATATCTGGCCAGGCCTGGCAGCTCACACTGATAATCCCAACACTTTGGGAGGCCAAGACAGGAGGATCACTTGCGGCCAGGAGTTGGAGACCAGCCTGGGCAACATAGCAAAACTGTGTCTCTACAAACAAATTTAAAATAAATAGTGGTCCCAGCAGTAGTCCCAGCTACCCAGGAGGCTGAGGCAGGAGGACCCCTTGAGGCCAGGAGTTCAAGACTGCAGTTAACTATGACCACACCACTGCACTCCAGCCTGGGCGACAGAGTGAGACCCTGTCTCTAATAAATAAATAATTTTTACAATATTTCATTAATATCTGTCTTCCCTGCTATACTATAAGGCCATGACAACAAGACCCACGTATGTACGCTTTGCTCAAGATTGAACTCCAGCTACTTAGAATACCTGGCCAAAACAAAATTTTTTGATGTTCAATATTTATTGAATGAATGACAGAATAAAACTCCTCTTACAGTCATTTTGCCCCCATGACCACAGCTGATTGGACAAGAGCTGGGGACATGACCTAAGAAGAACCAATACAGGCCAATACCAATACTATGAGCCAAGCAAATGATGTCATGAGAGAACTGGATCCAAAAGACAGGAGGACCAGACAGCCTGTACTGAGTTCTTATTGAGTATCTAGAAGGCTACATGGAGCTCGGATGGGACAGCCATGTGCATGCTAAAATAGAAAATGCTGATCTAGGGCCAGGCACAGTAGTTTCCACCTATAATTTCAGCACTTTGGGAGGCCAAGGCAGGAGGATCACTTGAGGCCAGGAGTTCTAGACCAGGCTGGGCAACATTACAAGGCCCTGACTCTATAAAAAATAAGAAAAAAAAAAAAGGTCCGGGCATGGTGGTTCATGCCTGTAATCTCAGCACTTTCGGAGGCTGAAGCAGGCAGATTGTCTGAGGTCAGGAGTTCAAGACCAGCCTGGCCAACATGACAAAACCCCATCTCTACTAAAAATACAAAAATCAGCCCAGCACAGTAGCATCCGCCTGTAATCCCAGCCACTTGAGAAGCTGAGGCAGGAGAATCACTTGAACCCGGGAGTTGGAGGCTGCAGTGAGCCCAGATTGCACCACTGCACTCCAGCCTGGCCAACAGAGTGAGACTCTGTCTCAAAAAAAAAAAAAAAAAAAAAAAAAAAACAAAAAACAACAACAACATCAACCAGGTGTGTTAGCACATGCCTGAGTGTAGTTTCAGCTCCTTAGGGGGCTGAGCCAGGAAGATCACTTTAGTCTATGCATTATAGGTTACAGTGAGCTATGATCATGCCACTTCACTCTAGCCTGGGTGACAGAACAAGACCCTGTCTCAAAAAAATAAAAAAGAAAAGAAAATGCCAATCATGAATCAGGGAGATTAAGAAAAGCAAAGAAAATAGACTGCCTGGCTTCAGAGAAGAAGAGAGAATTCTCCTTCCTGACCCTCTAAGTTATTGGTTTTAGCATCTATGAGGCCCATACCTACTTTCTCATTTCCTGAGAGAGCCCAGTATCCTTCCAGTGATTTCTCTTTCAACCTAGTTTGATGGAACTATGGTCCTTGCAACAGATCTTGACACTGAGAAATGGTGCTCCATGTCAGTGAATTCTCTAGGTTATTGAACTTGTCATTACTTGAATTGTTTGTAATAATCTGGTCTTTGTAAATGCATCCTATAGATGCATTCTTAGAATTTGTAAAATATAATATTTTTCTTCATGACTCAGAGTCACCTGTTAAAGAAATAGTCCTCCGGTCTCCAAATTTGCTGTCAGCTGTCACTAGCAGAGCACCTTTTCTCTTAAAATGGTCCTTCTAATTCATTGCAAAGCTTTTCTTTTGAGGAACCAGCTCTGCAAGCTGATTCTACATGGGTGGAGACTCCAACAGGCCACTCTAAGGAAGGGTTTGCTTCCAAATGGACGCTGGTTCTTGGCAACATTGGGCTACCAGCTGTGTGCCACAGCTTTCAAGCCACACTATCACTGTTCTAAACCATGTCTGATCACCTCCTTCTAGTCCTTCTTCCATTACAAACTTGTTACCTACATGCTCTTTTGCTTTGACTATTAAGAACTCACATACTGGCTGGGCACAGTGGCTCACGGCTGTAATCCCAGCACTTTGGGAGGTCGAGGTGGGCAGATCACTTGAGGTCAGGAGTTCGAGACTAGCCTGGCCAACATAGTGAAACCCCTAATCTACCAAAAATATTATTTTTTAAAAATTAGCCAGGTGTGGTGGCACACGCCTGTAATCCCAGCTACTTGGGAGGCTGAGGCAGGAGAATAGCTTGAACCCAGGAGGAGGAGGTAGCAGTGAGCGGAGATCATGCCACTGCAGTCCAGCCTGAGTGACAGGGTGAGAATCCGTCTTAAAACAAAAAAAAAAAAAAAAGAAAAGAAAAGTATTCACACACTGTTAAAGTTCTTTTCTTCAATATCAACCTCCTTTCAATGAAGAGTTGACCTCACTTTCCCAAGGGGCCACCTGGTTGTCTACAGAGAGCAAAGCCCAAACCCTAGTGCCTCCCTTTCAGAGTCCAAGCTTGATGCCAGCTGGCCTGCCATTAGGCTGCTCAGGTCAGAGATTAATTTTCCCTCCAACCAGCATGAAACTAAGTCCACTAGACATGCTTGCTTTAAAAAAAAAAAAAATGAATAGAGATGCCAAATCCAAACAAATCCTCGAGCTTCTAGGGGCAAAATTAAGTCAAGCTCATTAGCAATGAACCAGGCTCATCCCAACAAGGCTCCTGTTTTCTGATGGGTAGCTTGAGGAAATAAGCTCAAGTACAGCTCAGGACCACCAGGGATAATCTGAAGGCCAGGCCAGGACCCTGACCTCTAGTGTGGTCCTAAAGTCTACCCTCCTTGAAGATCCGGGATATCAGTTATCAGAACCAAGGGCTCCAGGACCCAGGGAAATTAGAGCACCAGTGGCCCATCTTAAACCCCTCCAGAAACACTTTTACCAGTGTCCACTTTCCATAGGATCCACGATAATGTGAAAACAGGGCCAGTCTCCTAGAGTGCCCACATCAGCCACCATTTTCAGTAGTGTCTGTGCACAAGCTTATATGTCTAGCTGAGCTGGATTTTCTGCTATCTAGACCATAGGGGAAGAAGTCAGGAACTCATTTCTGCCAATATCACAGCATAATCTGACCATATCAAGGGAAAGAAAATTCAGAGCCACTAATTGGAACTAAACTGGAATTCATACATATTCCCATAAACCCCCAAGTCACCAGTCTTAAATCCCATGCCGTCACCCTCCAGGCCAGAACTGGCCCTGTATAAGCGGCTGGTACAGACAACCAAAAGCAAAGGAATAAGCCTCAATGTGCTCAGGACACCAGAAGACCCAGGACAATCTGAAACCTAGACATGCCAGTTTTCTGAAGTAAAATTTTGACCTTTTTCGAGGCCAAGGACAAGGCCTCATTCTGCCCCTAAGTCCCAGTCTGAAACACTGAAACAGATCAAGAGTAACTCAATGGGCCAAGAGCCAAAGTTTCTGCCTGCTGTAATCTGGAAGTAGAAACCAGAGTTGCAAATTTCTCTACATATCTAGGCATTTTATAGGATAATTCTGGTAGGCTAATAGATCAGAGATATAAATGGGCATATATAGAATTTTATTGGTGTATGTAGAATTTCCTGGAGGAATTTTCCCATCAGACGAGGCTGAAAAGGATAGTGTAATTGACATGTGAACATGGCATCATGATGGATAAAAGTAGATTATGGGATCCACAAAATAGTGCAACATGGGAAGAGAGCCTTCCAGAACCAAGGGTCTTGGGCCCAGAAGACAGATACAATCAAAGGCATCAACAGGACACTTGAGAAATTAACACCAGAACCTACAGAGATGGGGTGTTGAAAAAGCCCTCCTGGAAGCCATCTGGAGCAAAGGAAGGGACACCTGTCAGGCCTGGTGTCTGCTATAGAACCCTCTACCGACTCTGTAGGTCAATTTCTCCACTTAAGAACTTCTGAAAATCAGGAGTCCTCAGAAATAAAAGTGGATGAGGGCCAGGCGTGGTGGCTCATGCCTGTAATTCCAGCACTTTGGGAGGACAAGGCAGGCGCACCGCCTGAGGTCAGGAGTTTGAGACCAGCCTGGCCAACATGGTGAAACCCCGTCTCTACTAAAAATACAAAATTAGCTGGGCATGGTGGTGTGCACCTGTAATCCCAGCTACTAGGGAGACTGAGGCAGGAGAATTGCTTGAACCCAGGAGGCGGAAGTTGCAGTGAGCCAAGGTTGTGCCACTGCACTCCAGCCTGAGCAACAGAGCTAGACTCCATTTCAAAAAAAAAAAAATTATTAATTAATTAAAGTGGATTCATATAATAAAAAATACAGTATTAAACAAAACATGAGGAAATTATTAAGTCTGGGTATCACCTCTAAACCATGATCTGCTACTTATTTTACTTTAAAGTATTATGTAGCATTATGTGCCAGGCACTGTTTCCAAGTGGTTTACAAATGTTAACCCATTCACTCATTAACTGTGGAAATAAACAAGACCACCCAAATGAGAAAGCAAATGTAATTCCTGTGATTTGAATGTCCCCTCCAAAACTCACGTTGAAATTGTATTGCCGTTGTAACAGTGTTATGAGGTGACACCTTTAAGAGGCTGTTAAGTCATGAGGGCTCTGCCCTCCTGAATGGATTAACACCGTTATGGTGGGAGTGGGTTAGTTATCGCAGGAGTTTGGCCCCTTTTTCTGTCTCACCCTCTTTTGTCCTCCTTTGCCATGTGATGCTTTCCACTACGCTATGATGCAACAAAAAGGTCTCTCCAAGATGCGGCCCCTCAAACCTGGGCTTCCCAGCCTCCAGGACTGTGAGCCAAATAAACTTCTCTTCTTTATAAATCACACAGTCTGTGCTATTCTAACAGCAGAAAATGGACAAAGACATCTATTTATTCAAAGCTTGCTATAGCAAGGGAGTCAACCACTATCACGTGTTTTGGCAGTGACTCAAAGGCAGGCAGAAAAATGGGAAAGCTTCATAGTAGAAAGAAGGGACAGCTTCTGGTATGTTCTGATTGGAGGACGTTGGTATGGGGAAGCTGTGGGTGGGCTGACTAGGAGCAGAGCATCCTATAGGGAGCATATTTAACTTTCCCTGGTTGGTTGCATATTGGAAGCAGGAATAAAAATTGGGGAAGCTGTCAGTCATTTATCAAGTCCTGGCCACTTGGGGCCAGTTGTTACAGCAGTTATTGTTTGACTTCCTGGACTGTTTGTTAGAGATTGTGGTCTGATTTCATACAAAGCTGACTTGTAGGCAGGCTAGCTTCATGGGCTTAATGGGTTGGTTTTTGGGCTAGTTGCTGCAGACCGTAAGGGTACTATTTCTGCATATGGTCTGGCCATTGTCTATTTGTACATTCAGTCTCTCATAACCCTATAGAGTAAGTACTACTACTGTTCTCATTTTACAAATGAGAGGAGTATGGCATGGAGACACAGTGACTAGCAGAGCCAGAATGCAAACTAAGGCATTCTGTCCACAGAGTCTATCTCCTTAGCCCCTGCATGAAGGTGCCTCCGATGTAGCTTGGTATTGAGTCAGTTCTGGAAATTTCCTTTCTATGAGAAAGTCTGAATCTCTGTTCTTCTACCCAGTTGTTTGGGGTTCTACCCACCCATTCTTGTAGCCCAGCCAAAGAGAATGAGAACTTGACCTTGGCATGCTAAAGCACCAGCCTGTGTAATGTATTGTAATGCCACTAATTTATGAGACTTTTTCTGTTTGGAGGGTTTTTACTTTTGTGCATGATTGTCTTCCCTGGCAAGATTAAGAAAAGATAATTTTTACAGGTTAGGTTCCCTGGAGAGACTCTGAAACAGGGATTCACACGCAGCACGTTTATTAGAGAATGCTCATGGGATTAAGCCCTGTGAAAGGAAGGAGAAGGGACCAGGACTGAGAGAGAGAAGCTGAGCAGTGATACAGCCTCAACAAAGGCTTCAGCCCACTCCATGTATTACCAGTGGAGGGTGTCCAGGTTCTTGGCATTTTGAACAAAGAATTGGACAAAACGCACAAAGCAAGGAAAGAATGAAGCAACAAAAGCAGAGCTGTACTGAAAATGAAAGTACACTCCACTGAAGGGGAGCCGGCTCAAGAGTTCTCCTTACAGAATTTTCTGGGGTTTAAACACCCTCTAAAGGTTTCTCATTGGTTACTTGGTGTACACCCTAAGTAAATGAAGTAGTGGTCTGCAATCGGAGACTGAAGTTACAAAGGTTACACCCTAAACAAGCGTCTGATTGGTTGTAGAAAGCAAGTGGGGGGATGGGGGACGGGGGTAGCGGCGTTGCAAAGTAAGTAGCTTCTGGTCCTTTTGTTACTTAGGTGTGGAAAGTCGGGGCTTTCCTTTTATTTCTAGGAAGTTGGCATGAATTGGCCTTGGTTTCCCTGCCTCCAGACCCTATTGTCCTGCCTCACATGGAGGCACAATAAAGCCAAAATGGACCTTCAGAATTGTCCTGCGTGGCAGCAGGAGCACCTGGCCTTAGATTCCTCCTAAGTTAGTCACTAATGCAAGCTGCCTCCACCAAGAACAGCCATGGGCAATTTCCAGAGGGAGCTGCCAGCTGAGGGCTATCTTCTGACAACGTTACAGAAAACAGGTGTGGAGTATGTTTATGTCCTGAAAACATCATTCTCAGAAAGGAAAAGCTGTAATTACTCCTCAGAAACTACAACTAATAAAAAAGAAAGCACCAGTTCCTGGCAGTGTATTTGGCAGCACTAAGACAGAGACAATCTCTGAGTGCTGATGTGGTAACCTCTGGGGAAAGTGAACTAAGAGAAGTATGAGCTCCAAAATGTCAGGGGTGGTGGAGCGGCCAGTTGGCTTCTTGCCCCAGCCTCTTCCAAAGACGCCTCGGGTCCCAGTTTAATCCTCATTCACACCATAAACATGGTGATTTCCTTACAACCAGTACAAATGCATGAGACTTGGTTCCTAAACTGGAATTAGACCAGAGCATGAGCCAATCAATAATTTTTTGTAATTTGTGTATCTTATCTGTGATCTCATTATAGAGCCACTTTTCCACCTGCTCTGGGTTTAAATCTTGTGATCCCTGAGCCAGGGTCCTCTCCCTTGAACTCTGGCCAACTCAGGGGCAATCTGAAAAGAGGATGAATAATTTCCCTGAGAGGAAGAAGGAGAGACGAGGAAATGGCAGAAGGAAGGATGGAGTGGGGGGACTGAGAGGAGAAAAGGAAAAGAAGAACAGAAGGAAAATAAGACATTAAAAGACGATGCTTATGCAATGTTCTACCTGAACACAGGGGCAGATTAAAAGACATTTCAAGATTCTTTCATCCTCGTAAGTCTAACAGTAAGTAGGCTCTGCAAGTAATTTCCAGTAGAGACCATATGCCTCTGTCCCCATCTACCAAGGCTGGTTGTGTATTTGGGAAACAAAGCATGTTTCTACCCACCAGTACCCTCCCACTAGAGAACACAGCAAAGCTTTATAATATTTCTTCCTGTCCCTTTTAGCAGCTAATCTGCAGAAAGATATAAATCACACGCTGATAAGAAACCCTCTCCACATAAAATAAAGAAAATGGGCCAGGCACAGTTGTTCGCGTCTGTAATCCCGGCATTTTGAGAGGCCGAGGCAGGCAGATCATCTGAGGTCAGGAGTTCCAGACCAGCCTGGCCAACATGGTGAAACCCCGTCTCTACTAAAAACACACAAAAAAATTAGCTAGGCATTGTGGTGCACGCCTGTAATCCCAGCTACTCAGGAAGATGAGGCATGAGAATCGCTTGAACCTTGGAGGCAGAGGTTGCAGTGAGCCAAGAGCGCACCACTGCACTCCAGCCTGGGCAACAGAAGACTTTGTGTCAAAAAAAAAAAAAAAAAAAAAGAAGAAGAAGAAGAAAGAAAGAAAAGAAAAGTAAAAGAATAAGAAAATGGCTGGGAGACAAGCCAGGAAGAGTGATACCCCGTAACAACTGAGTAGTGAAAGCTGAAAGTATTTTTCAACTCACATTGCAAGTAAGACTATGAAAAAGAATCTTCTTTTCAAGTGATTTGCTCTTTATAACAAAGTGTTAAACACACACACAGAAAATGCTTAACAGCTCAGAAAATAGCTTTGAAAGTTCATATAGGAGTATTTTCATTTTCTCAAAACATTATCTATAAAAAAATCTGTATACCATTTGTTGGAGAAAACAGGCTATTTTCAAATGTTGCAGAGCCTGACATATACATCTCACTTTCTAAGTATCCTGATAGAAAATCCTTCTATTTTCTGAAAGATCCTTTCAGAATGTTAAGCATATGTTTCTTCCAAAAAGCACATGATTTTGAACTTGGAATTTTTCCAATCTCACAGGTCTTTTAGCAAAACATTCAGGTTCTCTTGGCCTCCTGCTGAGGTAGACAGCTGAAGCCTTTATAGGCTAAGGCAGGTTTTAGAAATTTGCTTTTTGCACTTACGAGACAGTTAATCCCATATTAATTTGTAATATGTCATTCTTACACAGATTTAGCTAAAACTCAGAAAACCCGAAATTCACACACTGGAAGGATGTTATAAAGTGTACAAGAACAATTTATAAGTCGTTTTATGCAACAGGATAATTTCTTCCTCTTAGTTTTATTGTTTGGAGTTCAGCTTATAAAAGCTTAGAATATATGATGAATTCCTACATTGATTAAAAGTAACTCAGATGTGTCAAAGATTTGGCAACCAATTAAATATTACTTATTTATTCCAGTTGTTAATTGTGGTCACCTCTGGAGAGGTTTTTCATTTTCCTTTATTTTGCTGTTAAAAGTCTATTTGTTCATTTTCACCTGGCTATAAAGATAGCAAGACTGGATAATTTATAAAGGAAAAAGTTTTAATTTACTCACAGTTCCACATGGTTGGGGAAGCCTCAGGAAACTTACACGCATGGCAGAAGGCGAAAGAGAAACACATACCTTCCTCACAAGGCAACAAGAGAAAGAGTGACAGGGAAAGAGCCCCTTATAAAACCGTCAGATCTCGTGAGAACTCACTCACTATCACGAGAACAGCATGGGGGAAACCGCCCCTGTGATCCAGTTACCTCCCACGAGGACCTTCCCTCCACATGTGGGGATTACGGGGATTACAATTTGCAATGAGATTTGGGTGGGGACAGAGAGCCAAACCAAGTCAAGACCCTCTTTCCTTTTTGCAGGGGAACTTTGATTTTTCTTATTAAGCCATTGAAGTGTTATTTACATACATAAACTGGAAATTTCACTAAAGAAATTTGTAAGGTTAAAGTATTTAGCTAAGAATATGCTCTAAGTTTTCACTGAAGGGGGAAAATATCAACAATTCATAATCCCCTTTTCTTTTAACACCATACTTTTTTTCTCTTTTTTTTTTTTTTCCTTGAAACAGAGTCTTGCTTTGTTGCCCAGGCTGGAGTGCAGTGGTGCAATCACTGCTCACTGCACCCTCTGCCTCCCAGGCTCAGGTGACCCTCCCACCTCAGCCTCCTGAGTAGCTGGGACTACAGGCACACGACACCATGCCCGGCTAATTTTTGTATTTTTTGTAGAGATGGGGTTTCGCCATGTTGCCCAGTCTGGTCTCAAACTCCTGAGCTCATGCAATCCACCTGCCTCAGCCTCCTACCATACTTTATTTCTAACACCATCACTAAGTCTGCCTCAGCTGGGGATAACACCATCACTTTCTAAATGTAGCACATTTTGCTCCTTTTTATTTAGTGTTAGATGATAGTTATGTTGCTATTCCCCTAGACATAAAAAATGAGTTCACTTAGGCAACTCCATTTCCCAGACACCATGAAATATTACATAAGAAAAACGTACTAGTTCCATCAATATTCTGGGACCCTGGGATTTCACATCATGGTGTCTCCAATTTAGCAACTTCTCCTTCTCAACAATGTCCTGAAATTTTATATGACCTATAACTTGTTCCATTTTGTGCAGTTTTATGTATCCCCTGACAGATATCCCCTGGCAGGAAGGGGCCCTCAGAATAAAATAAAGTACTGTATCACCAGGAAGGCAAGCTCTGCAGAAAACGCAGGGATAATCAGCACATGCAGTCTGTCACAGGCAGGGAGGGTAAAGAAAGAACCGTTGCTTCAACTGTGGTCCTGTTTTCTAAATGCCAGTCTCCTAGAGGTGTGGACCTTGCTGGGTGGTTTGTGATTTTAGTTCCCGAGGATGAGATTTTAATTTTCTTTTTCATCAAGTTTTGAAATGATATTGGCCCACTTTTCCCAAGAGCACAGAGACTAATATAGATGCAAAAGAGAGAACGGGGCTGGGTGTGGCAGCTCACACCTCTAATCCCAGCACTTTGAAAGGCCAAGGTGGGAGGATCACTTGAGGTAAATAGTTCAAGACCAGCCTGGACAACATAGCAAAACTCTGTCCCTAAATAAAAATTTAAAAACTAGCCAGGCACGGTTATGCACACCTGTAGTCCCAGCTACTCAGGAGGCTGAGGTAGGACGATCCCTTGAGTCCGGGAATTCCTGGCTGCAGTGAGACATGATCACACCACTGTACTCCAGCTTGGGCAAAAGAGTAAGACTAGGTTTGTTTCATTGTTAGCAAAAAACCAAAAGAGAACAGGTTTAATTTTAGTGTTAGCAAATTATCCAAGATTTGCTTAGAATAGACTTAGTGAGATTTTGGGTAGAATTTGTGCTATGCTAAACCAGTACTACAACCAAGATGCTAAGACAGTTTAGAGGGGTTAAGAAGTTTCCACTTGAGTAGATCTATGAAGGCTTCATGGTGGAGGTGATGCTGGAATTTGGCCTTGAAGAGACAGTAGGTTTCCCTCGATGGAGAGCATTCTGGGTAGACAGAGCAGCATAAACAAAGGTCAAAAACTGAGAGGCCGCAGGCACCATGGCAGGCACGTGGCTGGGTGCAGATAGACTTGAATTTCCAAACTCCTGGAAGATACAAAATATACTTCATTCACTTTTAGTAGTAAAAATAGCCTCCATGCAAAAAAATTAAAATATCTACTGTAATCCCAGCACTTTGGGAGGCTAAGGCAGGTGGATCACTCGAGGTCAGGAGTTCGAGACCAGCCTGATCAACATGGCGAATCCCCGTCTCTACTAATTCTGGCTACTCAGGAGGCCGAGACAGGAGAATCGCTTAAACCTGGAAGGTGGAGGTTACCGTGAGCCAAGATTGTGCCACTGCACTCCAGCCTGGATACGGAGTAAGACTCTGTCTAAAAAATAATAATAATAATTAAAATATCTAGTCTCTTATAACAGTAAAAGTTCTGAAACTTGGCAGGGCCAATGGCTTACACCTGTAATCCCAGCACTTTTGGAGGCTGAGGCAGGAGAATTGCTTGAGCCCAGGAGTTTGAGACCAGCCCTGAGCAACATAGCAATACCCCATCTCTACCAAAAAAAAAAAAAAAAAAAAGGTGGGCATGGTTGTATGTGCCTGTAGTCCCAGCTATTCAGGAGGCTGAGAAGGGAGGATTGTTTGAGCCCAGGAGGTTGAGGCTGCAGTGAGCCTTGATCGTGCCAAAGTTCCAAAACTTAATTTAGCCTTAGATTTTTCTCCATCCCTCAATTTTTACTGGCTTCTGTTTGGAGGTAGGAAAGGGGGGTGTGGTTCCTCTGTCCCCTTCTCTCTCCCAGCCTACTTCTCCCCGACTGGGAAGCTACAGTTCCAGACCTCTCCATGGTCAGAGCCACGTGGCAGCCAGTGAGCAAGTAAGGGATTCTTGCTGGCCTAGAATTCCCACGTGGGTCTGGCTGTTCATTGCACACAGATTATGGTGGTGCTTTCCATGGGAAATTCAGAAGTTCCCATGACCTAGAGAACCTCTTACCCACTCCTCCTTCAATCCTTGGGCATCCTCTCTCTACTGGTCAACCCTGTCCAACAGGCCCCAAGAGGACCCCATACCAGACCTCTCCCCTACTTGGCTTAAATGTGTCCACAGGAAATGACCCCACATCCCTTTCCCTGACATTCTCTAGGAAGGCAGGCCGCACCCAGCACGGCAGCCACCCTCCCTGCTGTGTCACCGGAGCAGCTCATTGGCCCTTTTCTCACCCTCTGGAGTTCCCACACAGGTGTGAGACCCCAGCCTTCTGTGTCTCCCTGCTGTGGTAAACACATTTCAAAATGATTCCTTTGGCCTCACGGAAGCCGTCACTGGTTGGGGTTAGAAAACAATACCCTCTCAGCCCTTCACCAAAGGGGCCATTTATCTGTGCACATGTATCCATTGATGGATGAATAGATACAGATGGATAAATAGGTAAAAGAAAGGACATTTACTTAAATGGGATGACACCATTTTTAACAAAACATATTTATTTAATTTCATTTGAATTTCACAGAAGGAAAATCAACTGGAATTGTGAACATCAAATCGATGTTCTTTAGATATTATTTCTTAAAATAGCCTTCAAAGGATATGAAAAAAAGATTGAGGAAAACTTAGTTTTCAGTCATAAGGGTCTTTTTTCTTACATGTTTCCATTTTAAAGAATATTAACTAATTCCCTACTATGAAAGAACACATCCTCCCGTATCCTCTCTCCAAACTCCTTAGTTTTTTTTTTAGATATATTGTTATTTACATTGTTTAGATTTATGGCACTTACTTCATTGTCTAATTATGACCCTTAGTGATTTTAGTAAGAGATATATGTTTAAATGGACTCAATGAACCCTCAAGTCATTTTATTACAGCTTCCCTATTCATTATTTTGAATCAATTCTTATTTTTCTAGATTCATTGGCAAAAAAATTTTCATGGAGGTTGTATTTTCTTCATGCTTTTATATTTATATTTTTAAGGTAACATACACCAGAAGTCTTTAGTTAAAGGACGTCTTTGGCCAGACAAGGTGGCTCACGCCTGTAATCCCAGCACTTTGGGAGGCCAAAGCGGGCAGATCACCTGAGGTCTGGAGTTCAAGACCAGCCTGGCCAACATGGTGAAACCCCATCTTTAACAAAAAAAAAAATTTAGCTAGGTGTGGTGGCGAGTCCCAGCTATTCAGGAGGCTGCAGCAGGAGAATCATTTTAACCCAGGAGGCAGAGGTTGCAGTGAGCCGAGATCGCACCACTGCACTCCAACCTGGGAGACAGAGGGAGACTCCATCTCAAAAAAAATTAATTTAATAAATAAATAAAGGACATCTTCACTGAGTATATAATCTTGAGTCAAAATGTCTCCCCTCAGAATTTCATGGACATTGGAATTTCATTCCATTGTCATGGCATTCAATATTGGGGGCAGTGGAGATGTGGGGAAAGCAGCGGGGACCAGTCTGACTTTCCCTTCTAGGTGATTGGCTTTTTCTGTTAGGATGCAAAATAGAGATAAAGAAACAGGCATAAAGTTTGTCTGAAAAGAATAATTTGAAAGCTATCGCAGGTGCTGGGAAAGACAAGGGTCTTCACACTACAGCATCACCAGGGAATGGCTGTTGGTCTAGGCAGGCCCGAGGCATCCTCCACCTCTGTTCTAGGCTGTCTTCCTACAGAGGAGCAAAGTCCTGCAGAAATATCACCCCAGGGCAAGTGAGTGCCTCTCAGACCCTTCTGGCTGGTGGGGACAGCCCAGAGAGAAACCTATCCCTTTCTGAAAGTTCTAACACATGCAGACTACTGTAAATAGAATTTAAAAAGAACATGAAGAACATTTCAATCAAGGCCTATTGAATATCTCTCAGTGGGAATATCCAATTCATCAGAATGATACAGTCTTTAAACATTTGGGACAAATATCACTAAAACTAAAGCAGAAGTTTCTTTGATTCAGGCTTGATTTGAAGAAAATAATGAATATATACCCTCATGAGCCTAAAATTTACCAGTACACTTTATTCAAGGAAAAAAAATGGGGCCAGGTGTGCAGTGGCTCACACCTGAAATCCCAACACCTTGGGAGGCTGAGGCGGGAGGATTGATTGAAGCCAGGAGTTCAAGACCAGCCTGGGCAACACAGTGAGACCTTGTCTCTACAAAAAAAATAAAGAAAATTAGCCACACATGGGTGGCGTGCACCTATAGTCCCACCTACTCAGGAGGCTGAGGTAGAAGGATCGTTTGAGCCCAGGAGTTGGAGGCTACAGTGAGTTATGATTGTCCCACTGCACTCCTGCGTGACAGAGCAAGACCATGTCTCAAAAAAAAAAAAAGAAAAAACAATGAGATCCAGGTAGTAGTAATTTTTAATAAGATTTATAAATTGAAATATTGTAATGAATTTCTAATGCAGCTCAGGAAAAAAATCAAGATTAAATAAAAATTGATTCAATATCTACAGTGACAAATTATTATAAAAATAAGTCCAAGTTGGCCAGGTGCGGCGGCTCAGGCTTGTAATCTCAGCACTTTGGGAGGCCAAGGTGGGCGGATCATTTGAGGTCAGGAGTTCAAGACCAGTCTGGCCAACATGGTCAAACCCTGTCTCTACTAAAAATACAAAAATTAGTTGGTGTGGTGGTGCATGCCTGTAATCCCAACTACTCAGGAAGCTGAGACATGAGAATCACTTGAACCCAGGAGGCAAAGGTTGCAGTAAGCCAAGATTGCACCACAACACTCTAGCCTGGGCAATAGAGTGAGACTCAGTCTCAAAAAAAAAAAAAAACAAAACAAAAAAATCAAAGTTATTACAGTACAAGCTCTTTTACAAAAAAAGAAAACTGCTTCTTTTTGTTTTCCATGTACTTGTTTTAACCACTCAAGCTGATCCTCTCTGGAGTTACCTGTAATTCCTTGTTGTGGGTTTTCTGTTGTCAGGCCACCCTTGTCCAGTCATCTGGCCAGGAGGAACAGGCTTTTCTTGGAGCTTTATTCTTCTATGCCCGTTGGTGACTGTAGGTTGGAGTCTTCTGCAGCTCCATGTCCAGGATATAAGGGAGGTGATAAGGAAATCCAGGGAATTCCCCACTGAGTTGTTTTCCAAGTCCTGAGATCCCTAGGCAGTCCACCTCCTTTCACCTTTCAGAGCCTTCCGCAACTTTCTGTGCTTTGTTCAGAGTTTTTTAGTCACGAGGAAGAGGACCTGAGAAGAATGGGGTCATTCCTTCTTTGGAGCAACCAGAAGTCTGAAAATTTTTGATGTGTAAAATTTAGTTGTTGATATGGCTTTTATATAAATAAGTATTAGTGAGAAAAAAACAATCCTGTGAGTGAAGATGCATAAAGTTAGGGAATAGCATATCATCTGCAAAATATTCCAAACAATGAATTCAAGGAATTATAAGTGAATGGAATACTACTCAGCACTATAAAGAAATTAGCTATCAAGCCATGAAAAGACATGGAGGAATCATATTACTAAGTGAAAGAAGTCAATTTCGAAAGTCTACCTACTATATGAGTCCATCTCTATGACATCCTGGAAAAAGCAAAACAATGGAGGCAGTGAAAAGCTCGGTGGTTGCCAGGGCTTACACAGAAGGGAGGGATGAATAAGGGGAGCACAGAAGATTTTTTAGGACAGTGAAACTATCCTGTATTCTGTATGACACTATAATGGTCAATACATTTCATCATACATTTGTCAATACTCACAGAATGTAAACACCAAGAGTGAATCCTCATATAAGCTATGGAGCTTGGGAAGTAATGCTGTGTTGACATAGGTTCATCGATTGTAACAAACATACCAATCTGGTGGGGGATGTTGATAGGGAGTGTATAGTCCATTCTCACACTGCTAATAAAGACATACCTGAGACTGGGTACTTTATACAGAAAAGGAGGTTTAATGAACTTACAGTTCCACATGGCTGGGGAGACCTCGCAATCATAATGGAAGACGAAGGAAGAGCAAAGCGACTTCTTACCTGGCGCCAGGCAAGAGAGGACTTGTGCAGGGGAACCCCTCTTTATAAAACCATCAGATCTCATGAGACTTATTCACTATCATGAGAACAGCGTGGGAAAGATTCGCCCCCATTATCCAATTACCTCCCACTCGATCCCTCCCACAACACGTGGGAATTGTGGGAGCTACCATTCAAGATGAGATTTGGTGGGGGACACAGCCAAACAATATCAGGGAGGTTCTGCATAGGGGTACTATTTTTCTGGGAGCACTCTTTACTTTCTTCTCAATTTTGCTGTGAACCTTAAACTGCTATAAAAAATAAAGTCTAGGCGTTTTTTAATTTTTATTTTTAAGTGAACAATAAACAGATGTCAACACCAAGATGAATTAGTTACTGGAATTATATGACAAGTATTTTAAACAGATATTATAAAAGTGCTTCAACAAGTAATTACAAATTCTCTTGAAGCAAGTGAAAATTTCAGCAAAAATGGAAGTCATTGAAAAATAACCAAATGGAAATTATAGAACTGAGAAATACAATAATCAAAATTAAAACTGTGTGGTTGGGCTCAATAATAGAGATGATAGAGGACAGAATCAGTGGGCTTGAAGGTAGATCAATGGAATTTACCCCATCTGAACAACAGAGAAAAGAAAGACCAAAATAAAATGAACAGAGAGTCTCAAAGACCAGTGGGACCGTAACAAAAGAGAACACGGTATCACTGGAATACTTCAGGAAGTGGAGCAAGACCATAGAACTGAAGAAATTCAGTAAAATTTGGTGGAAGACATAAACCTACAGTTTCAAAAAGCTGTGTGAACTATCATAAGCAGGATAAACTCAAAGAAATTCACACCTAGACATATCATAATTAAACTTGTAAAAACTAAAGACAAAGTCTTGAAGGCAACTAGACAGAAAACATCCATTACTTACAGGGAAATAACAGTTTGAATGAAAGTGGATTTCTCTTCTGAAACCATAAAAGACAGCAGAAAGTGGCAAAACATTTTTCAAGTGCTTAGAGGAAAAAGAACTATCACTCACAAATTCCATATCAGGTGAAAATATCCTTCAGGAATGCAGGGGAAATAAAGACATTCTCAGATGAAGAAAAACTGAGAATCTGTTGCTAGTAAATCTGTCCTTAAAGAACGACTAAAGGAAGTTCTTTAAACAGAAAGGAAGTGATAACAGAAGAATGCTTGAAACTTTAGAAAAGAATGAAGAACATCAAAACAGGCAAAGACAGGGGTAAACGTAATAGATGATCCTATTCTCCTGAGTGTCTTAAATTATATTTGAAGGTTAAAGCCAAAATAACACTCTCTAGTGTGCTGATCAATGAATGTAGAGGGAATATTTGAGACACATGTTTTAAAAATGGGAAGAGTAAAGGAATCTAAATGGAGGTAAGTTTTCCACACTTTCCTTCAACTGGAAAAACACTGACACCAGCAGAATGTGACTCTTGACATATGTATATGGTAACACCCAGGGCAACCACTAAGAAAACTGTACAAAGAGATGTACCCAAAATGCTACAAATAAATCAAGATGAAACCTTAAAAAATATTTAAATAATCCACCCAAAGTGAGAATAGAGGAATAAGAAACAAAGTAAACAGAAAACAAATAATAAAATAGGAGACAAGCTTTAACACATATGAAAAGACAAGCTACAAACTAGGAGAACATATTTACAAACCATGTATCCAACAAAGTACCAGTATCTAGAATATATTTCTTAAATTCTCAAAACTCAACAGGTTTTAGAAATCCTGGGTCTTCTTTAAAGACATGAAGTATTTCACCAAGTGGATATACAGATGGCAAATAAGTACATGAAAGATATTCAACATCATTAGCACTGGTGAACTAAAAATTAAGACCACAGTGATATTGCACTACATACATATCGGATTAACTAAAATAAAAAAATACTGAGAACATGAAATGCTGGTGAGGATGTAAAGCAACTAGATTATTCATACACTGCTAGTAGGAATACAAAATCATATAGCCACTCTGGACAACAGTTTGGCAGTTTCTTATAAAACTAAACATACCATTGCATTCTTTGGCATTGATTCATCTCAGAGAAATGATAATATGTTCACACAAAAGCCTGTACACAAATGTTTGTAGCAGCTTTATTCATAATAGTTAAAAACTGGGAACAACCCTGATGTTTTCCACCAGGTGACTGATGAAACAAGCAATGCGGCATTCATACCATTGAAAACTAGGTGGCAATGAAAAGAAACAAGCTATTGATACATGCAACAACTTGGATGAAGTCTCCAGGGAATTATGCTGAGTGAAAGAGCCAATCTCAGCCGGGTGCGGTGGCTCATGCCTGTAATCCCAGCAAGTTGGGAGGCCGAGGCAGATCACCTGAGACCAGGAGCTCGAGACCAGCTTGGCCAACATGGTGAAACCTTGTCTCTACTAAAAATACAAAAAAAAATTAGCCGAGCGTGGTGGCAGGCACCTGTAATCCCAGCTACTTGGGAGGCTGAGGCAGGAGAATCGCTTCAACCCACAACTGGAGGCAGAGGTTGCAGTGAGCCGAGATCACACCAGTGCACTCCAGCCTGGGCGGCAGAGTGAGACTCCATCTCAAAAAAACAAAGAAAAGAAAAAACAGAAAAAAAAACAGGAAAGAACGAATCTTAAAGATGAGAAACTGTATGATTCTGTTTACATAACATTTTTGAAACGACAAAATTGTAGAAATGGAGAACAGATTAGTGGTTGCCGGCGTGAGGGATGGGGGTGGGGAGAAGGAGGCAGGTATGGCTATAAAAGAGTAACACCAGGATCTTTGTGGTGATGAAAATGTAACTTGACTGTATCAAATGTATCAATGTCAATATCCTGGTTATTATATTTGTAAAATGCCCCCATCGGAGGAAACTGTGTAAGAGAGGACACAGGATTTGAATCTACAATTGTCTTAAAAGTAAAAGTTCAGGCTGAGCGCGGTGGCTCACACCTGTAATCCCAGCACTTTGGGAGGCTGAGGCGGGTGGATCACAAGGTCAAGAGATTGAGACCATCCTGGCCAACATGGTGAAACCTTGTGTCTAGTAAAAATACAACAATTAACTGGGCGTAGTGGCACACACCTGTAGTCTCAGCTACTCAGGAGGCTGAGGCAGGAGAATCGCTTGAACCCAGGAGGCGGAGGTTGCAGTGAGCCAAGATCACGCCACTGCACTGCAGCCTGGTGACAGAGCAAGACTCCATCTCAAAAAACAAACAAACAAAAAAACACAATAAACAAAGTGAGACCCCTATCTCTATAAAAAAAGAAAAGACCCATGGTAGGAGTCCGAGGGCAGGAGAGGCAGAGACAGAAAGACCCAATCTTTGTACTGCCTGTAGGACAGCAAAGGTCAAACTAAGGGAAGCAAAAAGGAAGGGGATCAAAAATAACAAAAAAGAAAAAAAAAAAGAAGGAAAAGAAAGAGGATCAGTAACATCTGGAAAAGACTTGACACCACATTAGAGTTTTCTGTTTTATGTCTGACTTTGGCACTTGCTTCTGCCAATAGGCTCTAATCAAACACAAACAAAATCCTCCAATTCAGAGAGGCCGGAGCTTAAGCTGATGGTAACAAGGACTCAAAGTTTGGCCCTACAAGCAACTTAGAAAACAAAATGTACAAAGAGAGAGACACAGTGCCAACCTCACTTATCGTGGGTCAAGTGGAGTTGTTGCTGTGGGAGGCTCTTAATGGGGGTGGTCCAGGCACTTAGAGCAAGAGACATGGCATCTGCTGACCTTGGCTGCCACAATAAACACGGAAAAGAAGTCACTTGGCTCAGCTGTGAAGCTCTGGGACATTCAACTGCCTTGAGCTATAGATCTCTTGATACATCTCACAGTCAATTAGAAATTAAATGGCAAAATAAAACCACAGAAAAGATAGGCAGCCCTATTTCTCCTTTTCCTAGGACTGAAAGATCAAAACAGAGACTCATAGTTCTCTGAATCTCAAATTCTAACACTGGAAATACTGAAAATTATATACCTGTAAGATTTAACTAACAAGAGAAAGTGCCCTATTTGTGGCTTAAAAGAAGTAGACCACTGGGAAATGGAAGTATATATCCCCCTTTGAGATAACTTTTCTACAGGAAACATACAGAAACCTTCAAAATACCCTATTGCATTAACACTATAATTCAGAAGGAAGTTGCATCTTAGATATAGGAGCAATTGGTTTTAGATATAAGGGAAATTGTAGGTGATATGAAATAAAATGGAAGCAGTAAATGAAGGAGTTAGATATCACAGGAAAATCCTGCAGAAAATTGGCAGTCCAACTTCAGAAACTTCCCCAGAACTCAGAGGAGAAAGATATCATGATGATGGATGAAAGAAGAGATGTGAAAGGCCATATCACAGTGGCTTGGACTAGTCTAGGAGTCACTCAGGTCTGGGTTTGAATCCTGGCTCTGCCGCTTACTAAATAAGCAATCTAGGAAATTATGTAGCCTTCCTAAGCCTTATTTTCCTCATCTGTAAATTTGAATCAATAATGATAGGACAGGGGGTAGTGGTCACACCTGTAATCCCAGCACTTTGGGAAACTGAAGCAGGAAGATCACTGGAGCCCAGGAGTTTGAGGCTGCAGTGAGCTATGATTATGCCACTGCACTCCAGCCTGGGCAACAGAGCAAGATCCTGTCCCTAAAAAAAAATAAAATAATTTTTAAAAAGAATAGTATCTGAGCAGTAGGGATTGGTGTAAGATTTAAATGAGAACAACAGGGCCTGGCACTTAAAAACACTCAATAAATGTTACTGGTGATGCTGTTGTTGGTGCTGATTGAAATGATGACATGAATGACAATGAGCTTGTAAATATACTTGTAATAAGGATAGCAGAATGATAGAATAAAGTAGATGATGCCATAATAAAGTTTTGACTACAAGTAATAGCAAACCCACTAAAGCAACTTAACAATAAGGAAACTTGTTAACTCACACACAAAAAAGAAGTCCCAAGGGAGGGCAGCCTCTCAACCATATCAAGATCTAAATTCTTTCCATTTCTATATTCTACCAGCTCAGAGTCAGCTGCTCCCTTCAAGTTTGCCAGATGGCTTCAATAGCTACAGGCTTTATATACATCCCCCCACACCAAAATCCACACCAAGACAGGGACTTTTTCCTCACATTCCTCTTTTAGAAGCAAAGAAACATTGACCAGAAGCAGTTCTAACCCAATGGACTTCCCACGTTGTCTCATAGATCAAAATTAAGCTCCATGCTTACCCCTAAACAAAGAGAACAGAGAACCGGACTGTTGTGATGTACATTTTGCAGTCTAGGTGCTATAGCAGTTGGCGTATCATTATTATTATTATTATTATTTTTTGAGACAGAGTCTCACTCTGTCGCCCAGGCTGGAGTGCAATGGCACCATCTTGGCTCACTGCAACCTCCTCCTCCTGCATTCAGGCGATTCTCCTGCCTCAGCCTCCCGTGTAGCTGGAACTATAGGCAGGAGCCACCATGCCCAGCTAATTTTTGCATTTTTAGTAGAGACGGGGGTTTGTCATGTTGGTCAGGCTGGTCTCGAACTCCTAACCTCAAGTGATCCGCCTGCCTTGGCCTCCCCAAGTGCTGGGATTACAGCTGAGGGCCACTCTGTCTGGCTGGTGTATCATGATTAATATACAAAACTAGACTTTTGGCAAGCCGTATTCTCTGGCTGCAAGGTAATGTTTACATTAGCAATGGATTCAGCCGCAAATAACAAAAAACACAGCCAGCAGCAGCTGGGCATTCATTTGACTTACATCATCATCATCAGTCTTGCTGGTACAACGATGCCATCAGGGACACAGATCCTTTCTATCTTTCTGCCCTGTCATTCTTAGCCTGTTAGATTTTATCCTTATGCTTTCCTTTTCTCGTACCTCCAGACATAACCCTTGCATGTCAGTGAGGAGGAGAGGGAAAAGGCAAATGGGTTTTCTGCTGGTAAGTCTTTGCCTTTTTGTTCAGAGGGGACTCTGTCTCCAAGGACCTGCGTCTCCATCTCTCTAGACAGAGCCAGGTAACTTGCCCTAACTAGCTGCAGGAAATACTTGAGCAATTTTAGCTGGAAAACATTGAGCAGTTTTAGCCAGTAGTTTGCTGGCTTCAACAAAACCTGAGCTCAGTTACTAGAGAAAAACAGAAGAAATAGGTGAGACTTGACATCAAAAAGGAGCCTAGCACTTTTAGAAGTCAAACTTCTTGCAAATTTAAAATCAGTCTCCTTAGTAATCCCTGGATCTAAGAAGGAGTAAGAACTGTAATACCATCTATACCAATTGCAATAGTCATACTACATGCAGAAGCACATGGAAAGAATCCCACAGTACTCAGGAAAAGATTTGGGACTTTAAGTATTTTTATTATTAAGTTTTTTAAAAATGAAAATAAATTAATTGAAGAAATTAGAAAAAGAACACAAAATTAATCTATGAAAGCAGTGGTGGGAATTAGTCATGTTAAAAACAGAAAACAATTAATTGTGAAATTAAAAAGAAATAGAATTGATAAATAAATACCAAGGCTGTTCTTTGAAAAGAACAGTAAGAGACACAAATCATAGGAAAGTCTAACCAAGGAAAACTGGAATGAAATGAAAATATGATGAATGAGAAATGGAATATAATCAGAGATAAAGGAAAATTTTTGATTAGGAGATAATATCATTATATAATTTTTAACAATAAATGAAATCATTTTGATCAAACTAGTAATCTCTATACAGGTATAAATCATCACAACTGACTCAAGGATAAATTATTTTTCAAAACAAAAAAATAGGAAATATCAATAAAGAAGAAAAACATCTCAATTTTTTAATAGAACTGGGATAGCCATATCCCAATTTCTTTGGTTTGTACATATGTGCATATGTATAAATATGTATGGTTTATTTGGTTTGTATATATGTATAAATATGTACATATGTAAAATGATCATTACAAAATATATCAAAATATCACATAAATATAATTTTTAAAAATATAAATATGTGATATTTTGATATAAGCATACAAGTTGTAATGATCAAATCAGGATAATTATAATAACCATTATCTCAAGCATTTGTCATTTCTTTGTGTGAGGAACTTCCAATTCCACTCTTTTCGTTATTTTGAAATATATAATAACCAGGCACAGTGGCTCCTGCCTGTGATCCCAGCAACTCAGGAGGCTGAGGTGGGAGAACTTCTTGAGCTCAGGAGTTCAAGACCAGCTTGGGCGAAGTAGTGAGACCTTGTATCTTAAAAAAAAAAAAAAAAAATTAATTAGCTGGGCCCACCTATAGTCCCAGCTACTTAGGGAGCTGAGGCAGAAGGATTGCTGGAGCCCAGGAGTTGAAGCCTGCAGTGAGCTATGATTGCACCACTGCACTCCTACCTGGGGGACAGAACCAGACCCTGTCTAAATAAATAAATAAATAAATTTAATTCAATACATACAATAGTAAGAGACACTTTTTTACCTATCAGCTTGGCAAAATGCAAAAAGGTGGTAACACCAAGAACTGATGAGGGTGAGGAAAAGACCACTTTCTGGAGGACAATTTGTTAGTACATATCAATAGCCTTCAAATGGGAAGTTTTGACCCTGCAAGTCTATATACAGGTACTTGTACCAAGGTCTTTGTTTTTAAAAAGTATTTAAAAGGATGTCCATTGCAGCATTGCTTCTAATAGTGAAAAGAAATAGGAAAATTCGAACTATCCAAAAATAGGACACAAGTTAGATAAAGCATGGTACATCATACAACAGAATGCTGTGTGACCATTACAAATGGCACTGGGGACATGATGAGATATCAAAACATTTTTCAAAGTTGATTTCAAAACAAAACAGCTAACGGGCACAGTGGCTCACGCCTGTAATCCCAGCACTTTGGGAGGCCAAGGAGGGCAGATCACCCCGTCTCTACTAAAAATACAAAATTAGCTGGGCATGGTGGCGCTTGCCTGTAATCCCAGCTGCTTGGGAGGCTGAGGCGGGAGAATCACTTGAACCCGGAGGTGGAGGTTGCAGTGAGATGAGATCACGTCATTGCACTCCAGCCTGAGAGACAAGAGCAAAACTTTCTCTCAAAACAAAACAAAACAAAAAAACACCAGCAAAACCCCTATTTGAAACCATGGTTAATTCTGAGTAGGCTGATTATAGAAACTCATTTTTCTAATTGAACTTTTAATTTTGTATATTGTATTTGCAACTTTTAATTTAAGGAAAATTAATGAGTACATGAACAGAAAACCCTGCTCAAAAAAAGCCTGTTGAGTCAGTTTTACAGGATGATTTGAACAATGAGAGACTCAGGGTATATTAGTCTGTTAGGGCTACCACACGAAATACCACTGGCTGGGTGGCTTAGACAGCAGACATTTATTTTCTCACAGTTTCTAGATGTTGGAAGCCCAAGCTCAGGATGTCAGTAGGGTTGGTTTCTTCTGAGGCCTCTCTCCTTGGCTTGCAGATGGCTGTCTTCTCCCTGTGTCTTCACTCAGCCTTTCCTCTGTGTCTGTGTCTCTGTCCTAATCTCTTCTTCTAATAAGAACACCAGGCCGGGCGCGGTGGCTCACGCCTGTAATCCCAGCACTTTGGGAGGCCAAGGCAGGCAAATCACTTGAGGTCAGGAGTTCGAGACCAGCCTGGGCAACACGATGAAACCCTGTCTCTATTAAAAATACAAAAAAAATTAGCTGAATGTGGTGGCACGTGCCTGTAATCCCAGCTGCTCGGGAGGCTGAGGCAGGAGAGTTGCTTGAACCTGGGAAGTGGAGGTTGCAGTGAGCCGAGATCGTGTCACTGCACTCCAGCCTGGGTGACAGAGTGAGACTCCATCTCAAAACAAAAGCAAACACAAAAACACTAGTCATACTGGATTAGGACCCACTGTAATGACGTAGTTTTATTTATTTATTTTAATTTGTAGAGATGAGATACATGTGCAATTTTGTTACATGCATAGATTGCATAGTGGTCAGGTCTAGGCTTTTAGTAATGGCCTCATGTTAATTCATTCTTTAAAGAATCTACAGTTACATCCTGAGGCACTGGGGGCTAGGACTTCAAGATCTGAACTGGGGAGAGACACAAGTCTGCCCATAACTCAGGGGTTATCATGGGAGTGCAGTTGTCCCACCTGGGGATGGGTGGCCTGGTTCCATTCTAGGACGGTAAGCAGCATGGCACTTACCCTGAGCTTCGGAGGCACTCTGCAGAAGTGCAGTTCTTTCTTCAAGGCACTTTAAAAATATATTATTATTATTTGAGACAGAGTGGAGTGCAGTAGTGTGATCTCCACTCACTGCAACCTCCACCTCCCAGGTTCAAGTGATTCTCCTCCCTCAGCCTCTGGAGTATCTGGGATTTCAGGCATGCACCACCAGGACTGGATAATTTTTGCATGTTTTGTAGAATCAGGGTTTCACCATGTTGGCCAGGCTGGTCTTGATCTCCTGACCTCAAGTGATCCACCCTTGCCTCAGCCTCCCAAAGTGTTGGGATTACAGGCATAAGCCACTGCGTCTGGCTCTTCAAGGCACTTGGAATCCAAGTTTGAAGACTAGAGGAGGCCATGAGATTCATTGAACAAGGATTAAGCATTGCTCTCATTCTGTCTGTGAGGCTGTGGGCTGAGTTCTCTATGTTGGTTAGGGGACAAGGGAATAGGGAGGAAAGTTTAAAAAAAAAAAAAACCTTTTTAGATTAGAGGGAGCCGTAGAATGTTCTCACTACAGGTCAAAGGAAGTTCCAATTGAGAGCAGAGAAGTCAATTCAATTACACTCTGCACATAGGGACTGACAGAGAGACTTCGATTCCAGTTCCTGTTGCTCTATAAATGAAAGAACAAATTCCAGCTTCTCGGTGGCTAGTAGAAACTGGCCCACAGTGGACATCCCTCCTGTCCCCTGCAACTCTCAACACATCAGACACATACCCGAAGCCCAGAGCCTTCTAAAGCTCTGGGGTCCTAGAGTTGCATCTGTTGCCTTTAAAAGACACTATTCCTTCTATATGATGCAAAGTAGTCATTTCAGGCAAAAATATCATCCTTAACTGCACACTGCTTTAAAGGCTTTGAAATGTATTCTCAACAACAAAATCAATTATTGACAAGGCGAATCCAGTCCTGGAACAGGAAACATTCACTTATTGTCTCTTTCCCCACAAATCAATACATTCTCTCTTTCCCCCCAAAACAATGAATTTTCTCTTTCCCCGCAAATCAATGAATTATCCTTATTGCATTCTGTTTTTTTTCCTGCATGTGAGCAACACAATGAATGAAGTCCACGACCTGAGAGTCAGAATTCTCTTTAACATAATAAAGGTAGAGACAGGCATCTATGAATATGATTTCCCCAAAGCCTGGAGTGTGTTTGTCTGTGTGTGTATACATCTGTGCACATGTAGGTACACATGCACACACACACAAATGCTGATAACTGGAGAATTCTGCAACAGGATGAATTTGAACAATGGCTCCATGTTATCCTGGGTCTGCAGTTATTAAGGAGAGCATTTTGCTCAAGAGAGAAAAGAAGCCACTATCCTAAAGCAAGGAGATGCTAATTCTGTCCAGATTCCCAAACAAGCACTCATCTTTCTTTATCTTACTATAATGACAGCCTCACTCTGATTCACTTTCCTGTTCTTAGGAGGCAGCTCTCCTCCAGTGTGGCCTTGGAAGGAGATCCTACAGCTGCCACCAGGCGCATCGCATTCCCTCCTCTCCATCTTGATGCCGAGCCTTCCCGGGTGTGATCTGCTTATCACTCATCCCCTCTAACAGCTCTGAGACCAGCTTCCTTGACTTGCATTGTAATACTAGTGGCTGGTCTGTTTCCGTTGAGTGGGGGCCCTCTTGACTGACACAGTTCCTTGGCCCATTCCTTCCCCTCCCCTTGAGAAGTCTACTGTCTAGGGCAGGGGTACCCAGGCCCCAGCCACAAAGCAAGAGGTGAGTGGCTTCAACTGTATTTACAGCAGTTCCCCATCCATCACATTACCACTTGAGCTCCACCTCCTGTCAGATCAGCAGCAGCGTTAGATTCTTATAGGAGCATGAGCCCTATTGTGAACTGCGTATGCGAGGGATCTAGGTTGCATGTTGCTTAAGAGAATCTAATGCCTGATGATCTGCCACTGTGTCCCATCACCCCCAGATGGGACTGTCTAGTTGCAGGAAAACAAGCTCAGGGCTCCCATTGATTAGACATTATGGTGTGTTGTATAATTATTCTATACTACAATGTAATAATAATAACAAGGTACACAATAAACGTATTATAATGCACTTGAATTATTCCAAAATCTTCCCCCCCTCCCCACCCACGGTCCATGGAAAAACTGTCTCCCACAAAACCAGTCCCTGGTGCCAAAATGGTTGGGGACCTCTGGTTTAGGGAATCAGTGGAGTTCTCTCACTGAGGTTACCACAGGAGGACATCACCAAGGATGGGAGAGAGTTTCTCACAGGATAGTGCAAAGGTGGCCATGATGGCACCCATAGGTACCTGGATCCTCCAGGGTCAGCTAGGACTGCATTTGAAGCAGCTGAACTGCTATCAACTAACTCCCTTCCCATGTTCTAGCAGATGAGAACTGATTCCTAAATACACATGTGCACTTCTCGGGAGTCTGGAAACACTTGGGAAGGAGAATTGCAAAAAATGACAGACTTCCTGCCAGTAAGTGCTGGGGTTTCAAGCCATTGCAATGGCAGCATGATCGTATTTTCTCATTTGTACTCACGACCCACGAAAGCTGTGCATGGCAATGTATTCATTCATTCATTCACACGTTTGCTCACTCTACAAAGAATCACTGAGTTACTAGTATGTGCCAGAACTGATTTGTCTTAGCCTGTTTTTGCTGTTTTCATAACAAAATGCCACAGACTGGGCAATTTACAAACAACAGTAGTTTATTTCTCATAGTTCTGGAGGCTGGAGGTCCAAGATCAAGGCGCCAGTATGTTCAGTGTCTGGTGAGGGCTGCTCTCTGCTTCCAAAATGGAGGCTTGTCGCTGTGTCCTTCAGAGGGGACACACGCTGTGTCCTCACATGGCAGAAGGGAAGGAAAGGTGAACTCTCCGTTCCTTATAGAGGACTCAAGTCCTGTTATAAGACCCTAATCCCATCCATGAGGACTCTGCCCTCATGGCCTAATTACCTTCTAAAAGGTTCTTCAACTCTTATATAGGGGATTAAGTTTCAACATACATTTTGGAAGGGACACAAATATTCAAAACATAGCAGTTATGTTCCATTCTAGGTATTCGGCTGTGAATAAGTCCAAGTCCCCACCCTTATCAAATTACATTCTAGTGGGAGAAACAGAGCTGTGCTGTCCAATACAATAGCCACCAGCCACATATGGCTATTACTCTTTTTTTTGGACAGAGTGTCACTCTTTTGCCCAGGTTGGAGTGAAGTGGTGCAATCTCGGCTCACTGCAACCTCCATCTCCCAGGTTCAAGTGATTCTCCTGCCTCAGCCTCCTGAGTAGCTGGGATTACAGGCGCGTGCCACCACACCTGGCTAATTTTAGTATTTTTAGTAGAGATGGGGTTTCACCATGTTGGCCAGGCTGGTCCCGAACTGTTGACCTCAGGTGATCCACCCGCCTCAGCCTCCCAAAGTGCTAGGATTACAGGTGTGAGCCAAACATGTGGCTATTTCAATGTAAATTAATTTAAATTGCATTCAACTAAAATCGTAGTGTGTCAATTGCACTAGCCACATTATATAGTGCTCAATAGCGACGATGCGAATACATGTGGCTTGTGGCTACCATATTGGACAGCACAGAATTATAGAACATTATCACAGAACCTCAGGACCACAGGACGTGAGAGGATAGGCTGGGATAGACGGTTGCGGCGCTGGAACCGTTTTTGGTATGGTAGTCAAGGAAGGCTTCTCTAGAGAGATGACGTTTGAGTGAAGGCCTAAACTATTACACCATTAAAAAAAAAATCTAATGATAACCTTAGCAAGAAATGTCAAGGACCTATATGAAAATAATACTAAAACTTTCCTTATTGAACCGAATTTTGAAGGCCAAAGAAATCAAGAAGTGTAGCTGGTAGACCTGAAGTCTGGGCAAGGGAGAAAAATGAGTGGAAAGAAAACGAACAAGTGTGCAGGTGGGTAGCAGGATAGCAGGAAGGCCTGAGCCCCAGATCCCCACCCAGGACACCCCCTGTGCTGCTTGCTGATTCCCGATCTTGACACACCCCACTCTGGTTCAATCAATACCTTGTTACTAGCTGGGCACGGTGGCTCATGCCTGTAATCCCAGCACTTTGGGAGGCTGAGGCCGGCAGATCACTTGAGGTCAGGAGTTCGAGACCAGCCTGGCCAACATGATGAAACCCCATCTCTACTAAAAATACAAAAATTAGCCGGGTGTGGTGGCACACGCCTGTAGTCCCAGCTACTCGGGAGGCTGAGGCAGGAAAATCGCTAGAACCCGGGAGGTAGAGGTTGCAGTGAGCCAAGATCGTGCCACTGTACTCCAAACTGGGCAACAGAGTGAGACTCCATTTAAAAAAAAAAAACAAAACAAAAAAACAAAACAAAACAAAAAAAACCTTGTTACTCCCCCGCATGCCATTCCACGCCTTTTACGCCCCTGCTCTTCTGGCCTTTCCCCTGTTCTCCATCTGGCTATTTCTTTTCTTTTCTTTTTCTTTTTTCTTTTTTTTGAGGTGGAGTCTCGCTCTATCGCCCAGGCTGGAGTGCAGTGGTGTGGTCTCAGCTCACTGCAACGTCCGCCTCCCGGGTTCAAGGAATTCTCCAGTCTCAACCTCCCCAGTAGCTGGGATTACAGGCGCATGCCACCATGCCCAGCTGATTTTTTTTTATTTTTAGTAGAGATGGGGTTTCATCATGTTGGCCACGCTGGTCTCAAACTCCTGACCTCTTCCTTTTTTCTTTCTTTTTTAATATACGGTCTCACTCTGTCGCCCGGGCTGGAGTGCAGTGATGCCATCACGACTCACTGCAGCCTCAACCTCTCAGGCTCAAGTGATCCTCCCACCTCAGCCTCCAGAGTAGCTGGGACTACAGGCATGCACCACCATACCCAGCTAATTTTTGTATTTTTTGTAGAGATGGGGTTTCATCATGTTGCCCCGACTGGTCTCAAACTCCTGACTTTGTCAAGCGACCCGCCCGCCTCAGCCTCCCAAAGTGCTGGGATTACAGGCGTGAGCCACCATGCCTGGGGGGCTATTTCTTATTTACACTCCTTAGATGGTCCAGATATCATCTTCTCAGAAGCCCTTCCTGCTCCAGCAGGCTAGGTCTGAGTTCTCTTTCCAGAAACTGCCCTAAGCCCCAGAGCTACCAAATTTGGAGATGTGGGGAATTTGCATATTTGTCGGAAAGGGCCTTGTCTTCCCATCTATGTAACCAGAATGCCCAGCACACCACAGAGGCAGAGCTACTTTCTTTGTGCTGGTTGTCAGGTTTGCTCTTCTCCAGACCAGCTGAGGTTAGAAGCTTAAAATCGGCTGAGCTCCCCATCGTCTATGACAGAGACATCCAATGCCCTCACCTGATTCCCCTGATTTTCACATTATTTTGTCAGCCTTGCATCCCAGGGATAAAGCCGACTTGATTGTGGTGGATAAGCTTTTTGATGTGCTGTTGCACTCAGTTTGCCAGTATTTTACTGAGGATTTTCGCATCGATGTTCATCAGGGATATTGGTCTAAAATTCTCCTTTTTTGTTGTGTCTCTGCCAGGCTTTGGTATCAGGATGATGCTGGCCTCATAAAATGAGTTAGGGAGGATTCCTTCTTTTTCTGTTGATTGGAATAGTTTCAGAAGGAATGGAACCAGCTACTCTTTGTACCTCTGGTAGATTTCGGCTGTGAATCTGTCTGTTCCTGGACTTTTTTTGGTTGGTAGGCTCTTAATTATTGCCTCAATTTCAGAGCCTGTTATTGGTCTATTCAGATATTCAACTTCTTCCTGGTTTAGTCTTGGGAGGGTGTATGTGTCCAGGAATTCATCCATTTCTTCTAGATTTTCTAGTTTATTTGCATAGAAGTGTCTATAGTATTCTCTGATGGTAGTTTGTATTTTTGTGGGATCGGTGGTGATATCCCCTTTATCTTTTTTTATTGCGTCTATTTGATTCTTCTCTCTTTTCTTCTTTATTAGTCTTGGTAGTGGTCTATCAATCTGCTGATCTTTTCAAAAAACCAGCTCCTGGCTTCACTGATTTTTTTGAAGGATTTTTTGTGTCTCTATCTCCGTCGGTTCTGCTCTGATCTTAGTTATTTCTTGCCTTCTGCTAGCTTTTGAATGTGTTTGCTCTTGCTTCTCTAGGTCTTTTAATTGTGATGTTAGGGTGTCTATTTTAGATCTTTCCTGCTTTCTCTTGTGGACATTTAGTGCTATAAGTTTCCGTCTTCACACTGCTTTAAATGTGTCCCAGAGATTCTGGTATGTTGTGTCTTTGTTCTCATTGGTTTCAAAGAACATCTTTATTTCTGCCTTCATTTCATTATGTACCCAGTAGTCATTCAGGAGAAGGTTATTCAGTTTCCATTTAGTTGTGTGATTTTGAATGAGTTTATTAATCCTGATTTCTAATTTGATTGCACTGTGGTCTGAGAGACAGTTTGTTGTGATTTCTTTTCTTTTGCATTTGCAGAGGAGTGCTTTACTTCCTACTATGTGGTCAATTTTGGAGTAAGTGCGATATGGTGCTGAGAAGAATGTATATTCTGTTGATTTGGGGTGGAGAGTTCTGTAGATGTCTATTAGGTCCTCTTGGTGCAGAGTTGAGTTCAAGTCCTGGATATCCTTGTTAACCTTCTGTTTCACTGATCTGTCAAATATTGCCAAATTATAAAGACCATCAATGCTAGGAAGAAACTGCATCAACTAATGGGCAAAATAACCAGCTAATATCATAATGACAGGATCAAATTCACACATGACAATATTAACCTTAAATGTAAATGGGCTAAATGCCCCAATTAAAAGACACAGACTGGCAAATTGGATAAAGAGTCAAGATCCATCAATTTGCTGTATTCAGGAGACCCATCTTACATGCAGAGACACACATAGGCTCAAAATAAAGGGATGGAGGAAGATCTACCAAGCAAATGGAAAGCAAAAGAAAAGCAGGGGTTGCAGTCCTAGTCTCTGATAAAACAGACTTCAAACCAACAAAGATCAAAAGAGACAAAGAAGGCCATTACATAATGATAAAGGGATCAATTCTACGAGAAGAGCTAACTGTCCTAAATATATATGCACCCAATGCAGGAGGACCCAGATTCATAAAGCAAGTCTTTAGAGACCTACAAAGAGACTTAGACCCCCACACGACAATAATGGGAGACTTTAACACCTCTTGTACATCTTATAGTTTAGTTGTGGCACAAATAAGTGATAGGAAGATTGCTTCACTAGTAAGCAGACTCAAGAAAAAAAGGAGAAAGTTTTAGACCTCTCTGATGTTTGTCTGTACTATCTTTCTGCTGCTATGCCATATTTTTAATCTTTATTAAAGCCTTACATGAATATACTCTTTATAGTTTTGTCCTCAATTATATGACAATGTAATTGCAGAAAAATGCACTGGTATTTTAGGAAGCCATAGAGTGTGGTCCATAAGTGAGGTGAAGGAACAATAGAAAGGAATTGGATTTCTGTGGGGTTTTTTTTGTTTTTTGTTGTTGTTGTTGTTGTTTGGTGTGGGCATAGAATGAAATTTAAGAGGCAATATAGTGAGGTGGATAGGAATATGGAGCCTAAGGTCATACTTCCTCTGATCATTTTCTAGCTGTGTGACCTTGAGCAAGTTGATTGACCTTTGTGTACCATAATTTCTTTATCAGTATCTTGGAAACCTAGCAAATAGTAAACATCATGTGAATGTGTAATGTGTAATTTGATTTTATTTCTATTCACAGTTTCATTGAAGTCTGAGGAAAATCCCTATTTCATTAATTTAATGCATTTATAATGTTATTCCTAAGTTTTGGATAAGATACTTATTTCAAAAACAAAAAAGGAAATGAAAACAAGAACCCCATAACAAAAAAAAACTATATGTTACAGTGAAAAAAGTATTTTTTATCTACAATTTCTTGACCCACATATAGTTATTTTTTAGAAATAAACATCAATTTCTAAAAAGTAATTTTGTGAACAGATCCTACATTAAATCCCTCAATAAATTGAATATGTATTTTTTATCTTAAATAATGTAAAAGCAAATGTATTTAGAATAGAGTTATAAAAGATATTCCGGTAACAAAGAAAGAAAGAAAATTGAACAATTCACTGGGGAGAACAATGCTATACAGGGTGAAAAAAAATTCTCTCCTTTTAAATCACTAAATGGACTTATTATCTGTTATATCTTAGATGACGGCAGAAGGAGAGAAGAGACATTAATTTATATCACTATATTAGCCTGGTTTTTTTTTTAATACGATTGTTATTTCTACCTGCTTCACTAGCCCAAGTGCTTTTCTACACACATCAAGTTGTTAATAAACTTGCAGTAAATATAATACCATCTTTTAATTTCAGCCATAAAGAAGTCAACAGATTTTGCATTTTAAAATATTCTGTCTTCAAATCGTACCTTGAAAGTGAAAAATGCTAATTATCTCTAATAAAAACATAATTTATTACAGAACTTATTTGGAATGAATGGTGGAATGACGTATTTTTGTCAAGAACTGTGAAGGGTTTGAAATTTTACTTTAATAAGTTAGTCTGTTACTATTTTATTGATATTGACAGAAAACACAAAACTCCTGTGTCGGAGACAAGAAACTTTTTTACTTATGTTACAGCAAGCAATGTGAATCCCCATGTGTCAAATAGTCAATAGGTTGTGTTTTTTTTTTTTAACAGTTCCAATGCCAGAGAAAGCACTATTACAATTCTCTAACACAGGAACAGAAAACCAAACACCACATGTTCTCACTCATAAGTGGGAGTTGAACAATGAGAACACATGGACATAGGGAGAGGAACATCACATACATGAGCCTGTCAGGGGGTAGGGAGATAAGGGAGAGATAGCTTTATGAGAAATACCTAAATGACAGGTTGATGGGTGCAGCAAACCACCAGGGCTCGTGTATACCTATGTAACAAACCTGCACATTCTGGACATGTATCCCAGAACCTAAAGTATAATTAAACATTTTTTTCAAAAAAGACAAAAGACAAAAAGTGTTGGCCAGGCTGTGGAGAAAAAGGAACACTTGCACACTGTTAGTGAGGATTTAAATTAGTACAGCTATTATGCAAAAATGTATGGAGTTTCTTCAAAACAGTAAAATTAGAACTACCATATGATCCAGCAATTCCACTACTGGATATACATCCAAATGAAATGAAATCAGTATGTCAAAGAAATATGCACAGTCTCATGTTTATTGCACCAATATTCACAATAGCCAAATATAGAATCAACCTAAGTGTTCATCAACAAATGAATATATAAAGAAAATGTGTGTATATACACACAATGGAATACTATTCAGCCATAAAAAGAAAGAAATCTTGACATCTGTAGCAATAGGAATGAAGCTGGAGGACTTTAAATGAAAAACAAACAAACAAATAAAAACCCAGGCATAGAAAGACAGAGACAACATGTGCAAGGCTGGTTCAGTGTTTAAAAATCAACTAATGTAATCCATCATATAAATGGGTTAAAAAAATCAATTATAGTTGTACACACCTGTAGTTCCAGCCACTTGCGTGGGTGAAGCAGGAGTATCTCTTGAGCCCAAGAATTGAAGGCTGCAGTGAGCTATGATCACACCACTGCACTCTAGCCTGGGCAACAGAGTGAGATCCTAATTTTTTTTTAAATTATATAGTCATATCAATAAATCCAGAAAAAGCATTTGACAAAAGTCTAACACCCATTCACAATAAAAACTCTCAGTAAAAAATAGAGGGGAATTTCCTTAAGTTGATAAAGCATATCTACAAGAAAACCTACAGTTACTATTAAACTTAATGGTGAAAAAGTAGAAGCTTTCCCACTAATACCAGGAACAAGTCAAGGATGTTTCCTCTCATCCTGCCTTTTCAACATTATACTGGAAGTCCTAGCTAATATAATAAAACACTAAAAGGAA
Source organism: Gorilla gorilla gorilla (assembly GCF_029281585.2). NCBI lineage: Eukaryota > Metazoa > Chordata > Mammalia > Primates > Hominidae > Gorilla > Gorilla gorilla. The sequence goes on from NC_073231.2 coordinate 90,230,003, forward strand.
GGGTAAAGTATACAGATTGAGGCAAAATAAATAAAACCATCATTGTTTGCAGATAACAGAATGATCTATGTGGAAAATTCTAATGAATAAACAACAGCAAAGAACGCTATTGAAACTAATAAGTTATTACAGCAAATTTGCAGGATACAAGGTTGAAATAAAAAATCAATCACTTTTCTATATACCAGAAATTAACAAATGGAATTTGAAATAAAAAACACAATACCACTGTTATTAGCACCCAAGAATATGAAATACTTTGATATAAATCTACTAAAATGTGTCCAAGATCTACATGAATAAAACTCTGATAAAAGAAGTCAAAGAAGGACAAAATAAATTGAGAGATATTCCATGTCCCTGGATAGGAGGACTCAATATTGTCAAGATGTCAGTTCTTCCCAACTTGATATATGGATTTGATGCAATCTCAACCAAAATCTTTGCAGATTATTTTGTAGATATCAACAAACTGATTTGAGAGTTTATATGAAAAAGCAAAAGATCCAATATAACTAATATAATATTGAGGGAGAATAATAAAATCAGAGGACTCACAGTATTCTATTTCAAGATTTACTTTAAAGCTACAGTAATCAACACAGTGTGATATTGTTGAAATAATAGGCAAATAGATCAACGGAACAGGATAGAGAGCCCAAAAATAAACCTATAGAAATAAAGTCCACTGTAAATTAGTAAAGCCATTATGCAAAAATGTATGGAGGTTCCTCAAAAAATTAAAAATAAAACTACCATATGATCCAGCAATTCTGCTTTTGGATATATATTCAAAAAATGAAATCAATATGTCAAAGAGATGTCTGCACTCTCATGTTCATTGCAGCATTATTCACAATAGCCATGATATAGGATCAACCTGTGTTCATCAATGGATGAATGAATAAAGAAAATATGTTAGATATATACATGGAACCCTATATTCAATCTTATAAAAGAAGGAAATGCTATCATTTCCAAAAATGTGAATAAACCTGGAGGACAGTGTGCTAAGTGAAATAAGTCAGGGACAGAAAGGCAAATCCTGCATGACCTTACTTTATATTTGAAATCTGAAACACTGAAATTCATAGAATTTGAGAAGTAGAGAGTAGAATGGTGGTTACCAGGAGCTGGGGTTGAGGGGTAGAAGGGAAATTGAAAATACATTGGTCAAAGGATAGAAAATTTTAGTTAGAAGGAATAAGTTCAGGAGAATTATTATACAACATGACTACAGTTATAGTTAATAACAATGTATTGTATAATTGAAAATTGCTAAGAGAATAAATTTTAAATTTTCTCAACAAAAAATAATAAGTATGTGAGGTAATTCATATGTTAGTTGATTTAGTCATTCAACAATGTATACATATGTAAAAATGTTACGTTGTATATCATAAATGTGTACAATTTTTGGTCAATTAAAAACATAAAAATTAGAAAGAAAGAAAGAAAGACAATGTCAAGAGAATGAGAAAACCAGCCATAGACTATGAGGAAATATTTGCAAAAGACACCTTTGTTAAAGAATTATTATCCAAAACATACAAAGAGCTCTAAAAACTCACCAATAAGAAAACAAACAACACAATTTAAAAATGGGCCAGGCCGGGCACGGTGGCTCATGCCTGTAATCCCAGCACTTTGGAAGGCCAAAGCAAGCGGATCACCTGAGGTCAGGGTTCGAGACCAGCCTGGCCAATAGGGTGAAACCCCATCTCTACTAAAAATACAAAAATTAGCCAGATGTGGTGGCACGTGCCTGTAGTACCAGCTACTCAGGAGGCTGAGGCAGAAGAATCGCTTGAACCTGGGAGGCAGAGGTTGTAGTGAGCCAAGACTGCACCATTGCACTCCAGCCTGGACAACGGAGTAAGACTCCATCACAAAAAAAAAAAAAAAAAAAAAAAGCCAAAGACCTTAACTGATACCTCATCAAAGAAAATATATAGATTACAAGTAAGCGTATGAAAAGATGCTCCACATCATATATCATCAGGGAAAATTAAATTAAAACAACAATAAGATACCACTACACACCTATTAGAATGGCCAAAATCCAGAACACTGCAAACACCAAATACTGATAAAGTTGTGAAGCAGAAGGAACTCTTTTTCACTGCTGGTGGAGATGCAAAATGGTACAGCCACTTGGAAAAACAGTTTGGCACTTTTTCATAAAACTAAACATACTCCTACCAGGTGATCTATCAGTCATACTACTTGGTATTTACCAAAAGGAGTTGAAAACATATCAATACAAAAACCTGAAAATTGATGTTTATAGCAGCTTTATTCATAATTGCCAAAATTTGGAAGCAGCCAAATTGTTCTTCAGTAGGTGAATGGATAAATTGTGTAACATCCAGACAATGGACTGTTATTCAGCACTAAAAAGAAATGAGCTATCAAGCCATGAAAAGACATGGAGGAATATTAAACACATATTACTCATGAAAGAAGCTATCTTCACAACAAAATTGACAGCGAACTAGCAAAACTAATAAAGAAGAAAAGAAGAATCAAGTAGACACAATAAAAAAAAGATAAAGGGGATAGCACCACCGATCCCACAAAAATACAAACTACCATCAGAGAATACTATAAATGCCTCTACACAAATAAACTAGAATATCTGGAAGAAATGAATAAATTCCTGGACACATACACCCTCCCAAGACTAAACCACGAAGAAGTTGAATGTCTGAATAGACCAATAACAGGCGCTGAAATTGAGGCAATAATTAATAGCCTACCAGCCAAAAAAAGTCCAGGACCAGACAGATTCACAGCTGAAATCTACCACAGGTACAAAGAGTAGCTGGTTCCATTCCTTCTGAAACTATTCCAATCAATAGAAAAAGAAGGAATCCTCCCTAACTCATTTTATGAGGCCAGCATCATCCTGATACCAAAGCCTGGCAGAGACACAACAAAAAAAGAGAATTTTAGACCAATATCCCTGATGAACATCAATGTGAAAATCCTCAATAAAATACTGGCAAATTGAATCCAGCAGCACATCAAAAAGCTTATCCACCACAATCAAGTCGGCTTCATCCCTGGGATGCAAGGCTGGTTCAACATATGCAAATCAGTAAACGTAATCCATCACATAAACAGAACCAATGACAAAAACCATGTGATTATCTCAATAGATGCAGAAAAGGCCTTTGACAAGATTCAACAGTCATTAATGCTAAAAACTCTCAATAAACTAGGTATTGATAGAACATATCTCAAAATAATAAGAGCTATTTATGACAAACCCACAGCCAATATCATACTACATGGCTGGAAACTGGAAGCATTCCCTTTGAAAGCTGGCACAAGACAGGGATGTCGTCTCTCATACCACTCCTATTCAACATAGTGTTGGAAGTTCTGGCCAGGGCAATCAGGCAAGAGAAAGAAATAAAGGGTATTCAATTAGGAAAAAAGGAAGTCAAATTGTCCCTGTTTGCAGATGACATGATTGTACATTTAGAAAACCCCATTGTTTCAGCCCAAAATCTCCTTAAGCTGATAAGCAACTTCAGCAAAGTCTCAGGATACAAAATTAATATGCAAAAATCACAAGCATTCCTATACACCAATAACAAACAGAGTCAAATCATGAGTGAACTCCCATTCACAATTGCTTCAAAGAGAATAAAATACCTAGGAATCCAACTTACAAGGGATGTGAAGGACCTCTTCAAGGAGAACTACAAACCACTGCTCAACAAAATAAAAGAGAACACAAGCAAATGGAAGGGCATTCCATGCTCATGGATAGGAAGAATCAACATCGTGAAAATGGCCATACTGCCCAAGGTAATTTATAGATTCAATGCCATCCCCATCAAGCTACCAATGACTTTCTTCACAGAATTGGAAAAAACTACTTTAAAGTTCATATGGAACCCAAAAAGAGCCCACATTGCCAAGATAATCCTAAGCAAATGAGCAAAGCTGGAGACATCACGCTACCTGACTTCAAACTATACTACAAGGCTACAGTAACCAAAACAGCATGGTACTGGTACCAAAACAGAGATATAGACAAATGGAACAGAACAGAGACCTCAGAAATAACACCACACATCTACAACCATCTGATCTTTGACAAACCTGACAAAAACCAGAAATGGGGAAAGGATTCTTTATTTAATAGACGGTGCTGGGAAAACTGGCTAGCAATATGTAGAAAGCTGAAACTGGATCCCTTCCTTACATCTTATACAAAAATTAATTTAAGATGGATTAAAGATTTACATGTTAGACCTAAAACCATAAAAATCCTAGAAGAAAACCTAGGCAATAATATTCAGGACTTTTATGGTTTTAGGTCTAACATGTAAATCTGTAATCCATCTTGAATTAATTTTTGTATAAGGTGTAAGGAAGGGATCGATCCAGTTTCAGCTTTCTACATATGGGTAGCCAGTTTTCCCAGCACCGTTTATTAAATAAGGAATCCTTTCCCCATTTCTGGTTTTTGTCAGGTTTGTCAAAGATCAGATGGTTGTAGATGTGTGGTGTTATTTCTGAGGCCTCTGTTCTGTTCCATTTGTCTATATCTCTGTTTTGGTACCAGTACCATGCTGTTTTGGTTACTGTAGCCTTGTAGTATAGTTTGAAGTCAGGTAGCATGATGCTTCCAGCTTTGTTCTTTTGGCTTAGGATTGACTTGGTGATGCGGGCTCTTTCTTGGTTCCATATGAACTTTAAAGTAGTTTTTTCCAATTCTGTGAAGAAAGTCATTGGTATCTTGATGGAGATGGCATTGAATCTATAAATTACCTTGGGCAGTATGGCCATTTTCACGATATTGATTCTTCCTACCCATGAGCATGTTCTCACTTATAGGTGGGAATCGAACAATGAGAACACATGGACACAGGAAAGGGATAATCACACTCCGGGGACTGTTGTTGGGTGGGGGGAGGGGGGAGAGAGACCATTAGGAGATATACCTAATGCTAAATGATGAGTTAATGGGTGCAGCACACTAACGTGGCACACGTATACATATGTAACAAACCTGCATATTGTGCACATGTAGCCTAAAACTTAAAGTATAATAATAATAAAATTAAAAAAAAAAAACATTCATGACATAGGCATGGGCAAGGACTTCATGTCTAAAACACCAAAAGCAATGGCAACAAAAGCCAAAATTGACAAATGGGATCTAATTAAACTAAAGAGCTTCTGCACAGCAAAAGAAACTACCGTCAGAGTGAACAGGCAACCTACAGAATGGGAGAAAAATTTTGCAATCTACCCATCTGAGAAAGGGCTAATATCCAGAATCTACAAAGAACTTGAACAAATTTACAAGAAAAAGCAAACAACCCTGTCAAAAAGTAGGCAAAGGATATGAACAGACACTTCTCAAAATAAGACATTTATGCAGCCAACAGACACATGAAAAAATGCTCGTCATCACTGGTCATGAGAGAAATGCAAATCAAAATGACAATGAGATGTCATCTCACACCAGTTAGAATGGCGATCATTAAAAAGTCAGGAAACAACAGATGCTGGGGAGGATGTGCAGAAATAGCAATGCTTTTACACTGTTGGTGGGGGTGTAAATTAGTTCAACCATTGTGGAAGACAGTGTGGCGATTCCTCAAGGATCTAGTACTAGAAATACCATTTGACGCAGCCATCTCATTACTGGGTATATACCCAAAGGATTATAAGTCATTCTACTATAAAGACACATGAACATGTATGTTTATTGTGGCACTATTCACAATAGAAAAGACTTGGAACCAACCCAAATGTCCATCAATGATAGACTGGATTAAGAAAATGTGGCACATATACACCATGGAAGACTATGCAGCCATAAAAAATGATGAGTTCTTGTCCTTTGCAGGGACATGGATGAAGCTGGAAACCATCATTCTCAGCAAACTATCACAAGGACAGAAAACCAAACACCGCATATTCTTACTCATAGGTGAGAATTGAACAATGAGAACAGTTGGACACAGGATGGGGAACATCACACACTGGGGCCTGTCGGGGACTGGGGGGCTGGGGGAGGGATAGCATTAAGATAAATACCTAATGTAAATGATGAGTTGATGGGTGCAGCAAACCAACATGGCACATGCATACCTATGTAACAAACCTGCACGTTGTGCACGTGTACCCTAGAACTTTAATTAAAAAAAAAAAAAAGAAAGATGCTATCTGAAAAGGCAACACACTGTATGATTCCCACTGTACAACATTCCAAAAAAGGAAAAACTATGAAATGAAAAGATCAGTAGTTGTCAGGTGTTGGTGAGAAGTAGTGGAAGGAGGAGAAGGATGAATAGGTTGAGCAGAGGATTTTTAGGGCAGTGAAAGTATTCTCTATGATACTATAATGATGAATACAGGTTATTATACGTTTGTCCAAACCCATAGAAAGTACAACCCCTACAGAGAACCTCAAAGTAAGCTATACACCTTGCATGATTATTACGTGTCAATATAGATTTCTCAGTCACAACAAATGTACTATTCCGGTGAAGGATGTTGATAATGGGACAAGCTATGTATGTGTAGGACTAAGGGGAGAAATTCCTATTCTTACCTCTCAATTTTTCTGTGTACCTAAAACTGCTTTTAAAATACCTTATAAAAATCTATTATTCTTGCTTATGCCAACAATGCACAACTGGAATTTGAAATTAAAAGCAAAATCTCATTTACATGAGCATCAAAAAATAAAATCAGTGGGATCTAACAAAATGTTTGTAAAGTCTATATGTGAAAAATTACAAAACTCTGATGAAAGAAATCAAATAAGATTTAAATAAATTGAGAGATATTCCATGTTCATGAATTGAAAGACTCCACTTTAGGATGTTAATTTTTCCTAATTTGATCTATAAATTCAACACAATTCCAATCAATATCCCAGGAAAGTAGTTAGTAAAGATTGGCAAACTGATTCTAAAATTTATATGGAAAAACAAATAAAAAGCAGAATAGCCAACATAATACTAAGGAAGAAGTACAAAGTTGGAAGCCTGACATTATCCAACTTCAGAACTTACTATAAAACTACGCTGATCAAGATTTTATGAAACTAGTGAATGGTGAATGGAATAGAATGGAATCCCAGAAACAGAACCACACATATATTGCAATGGTGCAAAGGTAATTTAATGGATCAACAACAGTCTTTGCAACAAATGGTGCTGGAAAAATTGTACATTCATATGAAAAAAAGAGAATCTAGACATGGACCCTACAACTTTCGTTAAAACGAACTCAAAATGGATCATAGACCTAAAAGTAAGATGTAAAATTAAGTGTAAGATTAGAGCAGCTGACATCTAAGATTTCTCTGGAAATCAATCCCATGGTACATGCTGGAGGAACCCTGGGAACTTTAATGTGGGAAGTCCTCCACTGGCAACTCAATCGGCCCTGAGCCCTTCCAAATCCAACTGTGGGCCAGTCATATCCCAGATGCTTTTCATAGTCTGTGGCTAAGTAGAAGAGCAGAATGATTCTAGGCAGAGGTAGGATTGGGCAGACCATGGTCATTATTCAGGGACAGTTGAGCACTTCCCATCATTTCTCCTCTTTCGCTGACCTAGATAAAGTTTCTCTCAAACAGTGGTGTATGTGTATTTTATGCATACTCTCTATGGTACAACCATCATTGCATTGTCCCACGGAGGAATACGGTCACTGCATGACCTCACTAGGACATATAATTCAGCAATGTAACCTCACTGCTCATAACTCTTTTATCAATAGAAATTAGTTTCTTATTTGATATTCCTCTTATCTTATCAGAGAAGGGGCCACCAATGGCATTCGAGGCAAGACGGAGAAAAATGCAACTGCGTATCTCACTCAAGTGCCACTGATTCTGCTCTGGGACTTACCCTGTATTGCCCTTTTGGATTTGTCACAATAATAAGCCCATTTTTTTCTTGCCCCTATAGGTGCCAGTCCCTCAAAATATGGTCACTGCAACCTCTAGGGGACAGGGAAATCAGGGTCTGTTCTCAGGTAGGGATATGAATAATCCAGTCTCTTTCTTAGCCTCTTCTGCTCTTTGCCCCTTAAATCTAATGAATATCTAAATCCTATTATTGCCTTCTGAACAAAGGTTTTTCAAATCCAGTAGTTAATTTTTTCAGAAATTCTCCTTATAAGTCAAACAGTTATACCTCTGTAAGAAGAGTCTCTTAAAATATCATTTTTATCATTTTCTACTCTGCACATTTTCTACCCTGTGCAAATATTTTCATTTACTCTGGAGGGCTAGAATCAGTGTTCAAACTGTTTAACCTTGTATTCATGGTTTACTGCTGTAACTTTATTAGCTTATTGCCTACAGACCTTTATATGAATTCTCTAATCTGGACAAATATCAATCATCAAAAGCACCATAGACTTCAGAAATCACCCAGCCTTCCTTGAGCTCACAAGTCCCAAGTTGGCCTCTCTCCCCAACTACTATCATTGAATTATCATCTACATAAATCACAAAGCTGAGAAACATATGAGCCTTGTGATTTATCTAATTTGAAAATAAATAGAGGCAAGACCTCAAGTAGCAGTAGAATCTGCACACACTATCTCCAAGAAGAAATGGACTATAAACAAAGGTTAGAACTCAGAATGACTTTTTGAAAATCTCAATTTCTTGTCAATTTTCTAGTACATTGCCTTATATTAGTAAACTTTTTCCAAGCAATGATGAGTGGAAAGACTCCAAATCATATTTAGGGTCTTTATAAACACTATTATAAAGCTTAGACCAAATGTCACTAAGTCTCTGTGCCTTTCCCTGATGCTTTCCCATCAGCAAAAATCATGGGCTGTCTCATCCATGTCCCCTCAGAGCACCTTCCCACACTCCTATTTAAGTTTACGTCCCCCAGTTTCCTTTCCGTGTGTTCATAATAATCTGTGTATTCCTCATGGCAGTAAAATCCATTTTTTAGCCTCTTTTTGGTTCTTTGGAAAGGTGACTATCTTAGAAAAAATTATCGTTTCTTCCAGTATTCTCCAACCTCCAATAAAGGAAGAGAGTCTGGCTCTGCCATATGTTGCTTGTATTATATGGCTGTAATAATGTGTGGCACATAGAAAGGAAATTAAGGAATTCATAGGTATAATATGCCTAGTTTCAAAGTAAAAGACGTGAATGTATTTTAAATGGAAGGAGAAACTAAAGATGAAACACAATCCATTATTAACAAAAAGGTTTAGGAAGCGAGGCATTCCACCAAAGTATGTGTAAAAGTTCCTCTGACTTCTGTAGCAGACAGTTGAGGCTCCCTTTCTCCCAGACAATATCACAGAAGAGCCGAAAAGTAGGGCAGAGAGATAGGTCTGGCACAACTGCATAGAAGCTCCTGAGGCCAATCAGAGAACTACCCAAGGTCATTTATTCACATGAAATTACGTGAGGGTTTATTTTCTCTGTTTTATTTTTTCTGAAAATTGAGAAAAACACTTTAGGCAATCTTTCTTAGCATTAGGAATTAAATTTGAGAATTAACTTTACATGAACCCAAACATATATGGTATCCCATCTTAAATACTACAAACCTTTATTGATGGTCATCTGAGACTCTTCCTTTCTATCCTATCCCCTTCCTCCACTTACCTAACCCTGAACATTAGCCCACTGGGTTCTCACCACTGCTTTTATATATATTTCTTTCATAGCTCATATCACATTTTGTTTTAATTATTTGTATATACTTGTGTTTTCTATACTGCATTATGAAAATAATTAAATGTTCAAAACTTCAGAATAAATCTGATTTAACACATAGAAGACATACAAGGCTATTTGTTCTCTCATTTATGTATATTTCATTGATTCATTCACCTAATTTGTCAGATGTCATTAGTATCAAAAATTCCCAGATTAAAGGCCAGGTACCCATCATTTTTCAATTCCACAAGTCATTTTCTTATGTGTGTTTCTCCCTGATAGAGATAACATGCATTTTGTAGTTCTAATTGAGCTGGTAAGATTTTCATTTCTCTCCCCTCTCCCACCTCATTCTAGACTCAGGAGATATTTACAGATCTTATAGGTAAAATACATATTGCCTTTTTCTTTTTTGTATTAGCTTCATTGGAATCTGTCAAACAATTTAAGAAGAAGACTTAAAAACTCCTAGATCTTTTGATTAGGCAATTGTAGAAGACATTTAACATATTATTAATCACTTTATCAAATACCATGTTATAAACAGTCATAAACTAGAAGGAGCAGGATGTTATATTCTGCTGAGAATACTATTTTTTGATAACAGGTAAACACCCACTACATTATTAGGGCTATAATCTAAACACAGTTATCTGCTACACTCAGATCCTTGATTTAATGGTAGAAATATCATCCCACAAACAGCATTAATCTCTAAGCTGCAATATTTAATTTTCCATATTCAGATCCCACAACAGATTAGTTGTGTTTACACTATAAAGTAATGAAATGGATGTTTTAGCAAGCATATCCGAATATATGCATTCAAATATGTGTCACCACTGAAAATAAGTCATTTGAGATATTTGTATTTCAAGAATGTTTGTTTTCCCACAAACACTTATTATGAAAATAATAGAGGTAAGTTTAAGCTAGGGTGATAAAAAAAGGAAGAAGTAATTAATTTTATTTAGATTTTTGAGAAAAATTTCAGAGAAAGGCTGGCATTCATGTATGGTCTTAAAAGATAAATTAATGTTTTTCCCTGAGGCCCATGCAAAAGAGAATTATGAAAAGAAGAAGAAGCCAGCCAAGATAATTATCAGTGGTTTAGTGTGACTCTGTGAGAAGAAGGGTGAAAAGCTGAAGGAGATAAAAGAGATAGGGTTCAACAGGTAAGCAAAAAAAAGGGGGTTCCATGGTGTAATGGTTAGCATTCTGGACTCTGAATCCAATAGGTAAGCAAAGGCAAACTCACTGAAGGCATCATATGTAATGCAAAGAACACATAAAAGACTGGCACAATGGGATTTGCATTCAAAACAATTATTCTGGTTATAATCTGGAGGACAGATTGCAGAAGTCTGAGGCTGGAGGAAAGACCAGTTCAGAGACAAGTGACAGCTGAATTATTACAGTCAAAGCAAGGATTGATTTGATAATTATTTAGAAGATAGAATTAATGAGAGTTGGTGACATGGCACATAAAGACTCCTACAGAGTTGGAGGGGTATAGGATGACTTGAGTTTCTGGCTTGTGTGATTGGATGGGTAGTGATGCTATTAGCTAGATAAAGGAATATAGAAATGGGTCATATGTGGGGAAAGAGTACACAGATTTGAAGATGTTCAGCTCTACGTGAGTGTGAAATTTTTCAACTGAATCTGATTGCAAGAGACTTATCAATCCTAGTTATATAAATATATGAATAATGAGGATATGAGTGGTAAAGGAAACCATGAAATAGACAAATCCACCCAGAATACATATAAAGATAAGGAGGGAAAGCCAAGAAGGGATTGGAAGAGAAGGACAGTATTGCAAAGCAGACAAAGAAGTCGGGGGTAGGAGGAGATTCAGCAGCATTGCGTCTTAAAAGCCAAGGGGAAAAATTTCAAGAAAAAAAGAAGTGGCAGGGAAAAGGAAAAATCACTAAGCAATATGTTATGTGTTTTATTCTATGCTATTTTATCTAATTTTCAAAACAAGCCTGTAAAGTAAGCATTTCCCATGCAACAGGTGGATAAAGTAGGACAACTTGCTCAAGATCAACAGTCAGCAATTTGTGGAATCAGGTTTGGACTGAGGTCCACCTGTCTCCAGGACACATGAATGCTATATAAAAGGAAAAAGAGGCAGAAGTACACTGTATGTGATAATTAGGGTATCATCAGTAGAGTGACCAGATAACAGTGGAAGTGAGGAAGTAGGTTTGGTGAACACTGACTTCATAGTCAAAAAGCTTGGTTTATGGGTTTTAGTGAAAGAAGATCCTAGAGCTAAGGGACTTTATTTTTCCAAAACAAGAGGAACTTGGTCATATTGATGAGAAAGAACCAATAGAAAGAAAGAAGTTACAGTTGCAGAATAAAGATAAGTGCACATGGTCTTTAAGGAGATGGGATGAATTGGGGTTTAGGACACAAGGTCAAAGATTAGCCTTGAAACTGTACCTTCCTATGATCCTTAGCTTCAAGGGAAGTCACTAGAGCTATAATTCCAAATTGTGTTCTTCTCTAAGTGGGTTAGAGACATTCCACTAAAAAGGTGGAAGGGCTCATGGCCAAATGTTTTTTGGGAAATGCTGGCTAAAGATCCTTAGATCCTTTACTAAAGAACTTTACAGAGCCATTAACATATTAATGTGCATCACGAATATCCACAATAAGAAAACATAGTATTTCCCAAATATACTTAATCTCAGGAACTATTTATTTCCTTATGGAATTCACTGGTCTATAGGAAACAGTTTGAGAAATGTTACACCACAGTATTTGCATTCTAATTCTTCAGTGAAGAACTTTGCTATGGCAAAGTGACTCCCACCTCCCCCCACAAAAAAACACATTTTTCTTGTACCAATTTTCAAATAAAAACTTTCCTCTGAGGGCTGAAGGAATCCAATATAGTATATTAAATTAATATTTGGATTAGTTCCTTCTTATTCTTCCTCTGAGAAGCAGACACCCAAGACAAGTTTAGACATACCAGGGATATATCAAGGGAAATGCCTGCGAGGAAAAAAAAAAAGGTGGGGGAGGGGAGGAGGGTGAACTCATGAGACTGTGATACAGCTCTGACCCTTATGATGCAGAGAGAGGAAGAGAAGGCTGGTATGAAGAGTCTCAAACTACAGATCTAACAAAGTTTTGACCAGACCAATAAGGACTCCTGGAGCTAAAGTCACCCATTAGAGGGGTCCCACAGGAAGGATCTGTCTTAATATCCCTGCCAACTCAGTCACAGGTAGAGAATGTCCTGTGGGAAGCGTGGCCTCCATACAAATGCAGTGGTAGAGTCATAGATTTGTGGTATGTTTTCATGAATGTCACAGTCTACCCTAAACTGCACCTCTTCCATGATTCCCATGACTCTCTTCTGGGAAGGAATATTTTGAAAGGGAATTTAGTGGGACAAACTACAGCCACCATTGCTGTAGCTGATCTCAGGGTCACAACCAGTATTCACCCCTTCCCTCCTCCAACAGTCATTCTAAATTCCCTTCATTCACAGTTACTACTCTGGCAGGTTGTAGTGGCTTTCTTGATGGTATAACCCAAACCCATATCCCAAAAGAGTCTGAATCCTTGGTAATCACATCTTTTTTGGTCCAAAGTTGTTGCATGTGATTGTTTACACTTATAAAAGAGTGAAGATGTACCAGGAGGAATCAATGTCAATCACCTGACTTCCACATGTATTCCTCTGTATGCAAAAGCATGCTATGTCTTCCTGCTGATCAGCATCAATTACCTCTTCCAAAATGGTTACTTTTCCTCTTGTCTTCTGGTTCCTGGACACCAGGTATCTAAAGTCCCCTGGCAGCAGCCATAGCTTAATGTTCAATTGAGCCTTTCGTGTGTCTGCTGGCAAAAGTGAGCCTCTTTGGGGAAACAGGCCTTCCAACCCTGCAGTGTGAAGACGTGTGGACAGCAAGCACACATTCCCTAGTCATCACCAAGAGTGATTGTAAGTGGGTCGCTCCTGCTCATATCCTTTTTCTCCTGGACACGTACACCCTTTCTTTTGTGAACAGAGCATCATGTAGAGGTCTCTGATGGCTTCCCATCTTTCCAAATTGTTCCTCTGAGCAGGCACTACAACTTTGCCTTTTGAAGGCCACGCCAGCATTCTAAGAGGCCATCAGCTTTTGAATGTTGTATCCATGGTACAATCTAAGGTTTTGGTGACAGAAAAAAAGCCACAATAACAACAAAAATTCAATGTATGTATATGCCTATAGATATATTTTATTTTATGATCATGGAGAAAATACAAAAGGATACATATTGTTAATGTCAGTTGTTTTGGAAGGGGATGAACTGTGGACAGGCAGGGCATGAAGGAAAGGGTAATAAAGAAACCACCAAAGCGTAGGGGGAATACTGCCCGAAAAAAACAAACAGCATATATAATGTAATCAACTTTTAAAATGTTTTTTTATTTTTAATTTTATTATTATTATACTTTAAGTTTTAGGGTACATGTGCACAATGTGCAGGTTAGTTACATATGTATACATGTGCCATGCTGGTGTGCTGCACCCATTAATTTGTCATTTAGCATTAGGTATAGCTCCTAAAGCTATCCCTCCCCGCTCCCCCCACCCCACAACAGTCCCCAGAGTGTGATATTCCCCTTCTTGTGTCCACGTGTTCTCATTGTTCAATTCCCACCTATGAGTGAGAATATGCAGTGTTTGGTTTTTTGTTCTTGCGATAGTTTACTGAGAATGATGATTTCCAATTTCATCCATGTCCCTACAAAGGACATGAACTCATCATTTTTTATGGCTGCATAGTATCCCATGGTGTATATGTGCCACATTTTCTTAAACGAGTCTATCATTGTTGGACATTTGGGTTGGTTCCAAGTCTTTGCTATTGTGAATAGTGCCACAATAAACATATGTGTGCGTGTGTCTTTATAGCAGCATGATTTAGAGTCCTTTGGGTATATACCCAGTAATGGGATGGCCGGGTCAAATGGTATTTCTAGTTCTAGATCCCTGAGGAATCGCCACACTGACTTCCACCATGGTTGAACTAGTTTACAGTCCCACCAACAGTGTAAAAGTGTTCCTATTTCTCCACATCCTCTCCAGCACCTGTTGTTTCCTGACTTTTTAATGATTGCCATTCTAACTGGTGTGAGATGGTATCTCACTGTGGTTTTGCTTTGCATTTCTCTGATGGCCAGTGATGGTGAACATTTTTTCATGTGTTTTTTGGCTGCATAAATGTCTTCTTTTGAGAAGTGTCTGTTCATATCCTTTGCTCACTTTTTGATGGGGTTGTTTGTTTTTTTCTTGTAAATTTGTTTGTGTTCATTGTAGATTCTGGATATTAGCCTTTTGTCAGATGAGTAGGTTGAGAACGCTTGTAGGTTGCCTGTTCACTCTGATGGTAGTTTCTTTTGCTGTGCAGAAGCTCCATAGTTTAATTAGATCCCATTTGTCAATTTTGGCTTTTGTTGCCATTGCTTTTGGTGTTTTAGACATGAAGTCCTTGCCCATGCCTATGTCCTGAATGGTATTGCCTAGGTTTTCTTCTAGGGTTTTTATGGTTTTAGGTCTAACGTTTAAGTCTTTAATCCATCTTGAATTAATTTTTGTATAAGGTGTAAGGAAGGGATCCAGTTTCAGCTTTCTAAATATGGCTAGCCAGTTTTCCCAGCACCATTTATTAAATAGGGAATCCTTTCCCCATTGCTTGTTTTTCTCAGGTTTGTCAAAGATCAGAGAGTTGTAGATATGTGGCATTATTTCTGAGGGCTCTGTTCTGCTCCATTGATCTATATCTCTGTTTTGGTACCCGTACCATGCTGTTTTGGTTACTGTAGCCTTGTAGTATAGTTTGAAGTCAGGTAGCGTGATGCCTCCAGCTTTGTTCTTTTGGCTTAGGATTGACTTGGCAATATGGGCTGTTTTTTGGTTCCATATGAACTTTAAAGTAGTTTTTTCCAATTCTGTGAAGAAAGTCATTGGTAGCTTGATGGGGATGGCATTGAATCTATAAATTACCTTGGGCAGTATGGCCATTTTCACAATATTGATCCTTCCTATCCATGAGCATGGAATGTTCTTCCATTTGTTTGTATCCTCTTTTATTTCATTGAGCAGTGGTTTATAGTTCTCCTTGAAGAGGTCCTTCACATCCCTTGTAAGTTGGATTCCTAGGTATTTTATTCTCTTTGAAGCAATTGTGAATGGGAGTTCACTCATGATTTGGCTCTCTGTTTGTCTGTTATTGGTGTGTAAGAATGCTTGTGATTTTTGTACATTGATTTTGTATCCTGAGACTTTGCTGAAGTTGCTTATCAGCTTAAGGAGATTTTGGGCTGAGACAATGGGGTTTTCTAGATATACAATCATGTCATCTGCAAACAGGGACAATTTGACTTCCTCTTTTCCTAATTGAATACCCTTTATTTCCTTCTCCTGCCTAATTGTCCTGGCCAGAACTTCCAACACTATGTTGAATAGGAGTGGTGAGAGAGGGCATCCCTGTCTTGTGCCAGTTTTCAAAGGGAATGCTTCCAGTTTTTGCCCATTCAGTATGATATTGGCTGTGGGTTTGTCATAGATAGCTCTTATTATGGCACATGCATACATATGTAACTAACCTGCACATTGTGCACATGTACCCTAAAACTTAAAGTATAATAATAATAAAAAAAGGATGCATATTAACAACATTTTGCTGACTGAAAGAAGTCAGGCCAAAAAAAGTACATACTATAATAAGATTCCATTCGTATGAATTATGAAAACAGAGAAAACTAACTCCTAATGTTAGAAAATCAGGAGCGTGATTATTACCTCTTTAGTTAGATAGGGTTGACAGGAAATAACATGAGAGAATGCTTTGAGGTTACAGAAATGTTCTCTATCTTGGTTTGGGTGTTACTTATATGGGTATACGCACTTATTAAAACTCATCAAGCTGTTTAAGTTCTGTTATGTCTTATTGAATAAAAAGTAATTTTGATTTTAAAATAAAAAATTAAAAAAAGAAAAACCTAGACTTCACCAAAAACTATTAGAACTGATAAACAAATTCAGTAAAGTTTCAGCAGAATATAACATCAACATACAGAAATGAGTAGCATTTCTCTATGCCAACAGTGAACAATTTGAAAAAGAAATCAAGAAAGTAATCTAATTTACAATAGCTACAAATAAAATTAAATACCTAGGAATTAACTTAACCAAAGACGTGAAAGGTCTCTCCAATGAAAACTGTAAAATGTTGATGAAAGATATTGAAGAGGACAACAAAAAAATCCAAATATATTTCATGTTCATGGATTGGAAGAATCAGTATTGTTAAAATGTCCATACTTCCCAAAGCAACCTACAGATTTTTTTTTTTTTTAAGACAGGGTCTCACTCTGTCACCCAGGCTAGAGTGCAGTGTTGTGATCATGACTCACTGCAACCCCTGCCTACTGGGCTCAAGTGATCCTCCCACCTTAGTCACCCAAATAGCTGGGACTACAGGTGTGTGCCCCCACACCTGGTTAATTTTTTTTCGTATATTTTGTAGAGGCAGGGTTTTGCCATGTTGCCCAGGCTGGTCTCAAACTCCTGGACTCAACCAATCCTTCTGCCTTGGCCTCCCAAAGTGCTGGGATTACAGGCATGAGTGCCCGTGCATGGCTTGCAATCTACAGAGTTAATGCAATCTCTATCAAAATGCCAAGGACATTCTTCACAGAAATAGAAAAAAAATTCTAAAATTTATATGGAACCACAAAAAAACCAGAATAGCAAAAGCTATCCTGGGCAAAATGAACAAGATTGGAGGAATAACATTACCTAACTTCAAATGATACCACAAAGCTATAGTAACTGAAACAGCATGGTACTTGCATAAATACAGATACATAGACCAATGGAACAGAATAGAGAACCTAGAAACAAATCCATACATCTATAGTGAATTCATTTTTGACAAAAGTGAGTGACAAAAACATATAATGGGGAAACGACAGTCCCTTCAATAAATAATGCTGGGAAAACTGGATATTCATATGAAGAAGAATGAAACTAGATCTCTATCTCTCACCCTATAGAAAAATCAAATCAAAATGAACTAAAGACATCTAAGTTCCCAAACTATGAAACCACCAGCAGGAAACATTGGAGAAACTCTCCAGGACATTGACTTTGGCAAGGGTTTCTTGAGTAATATCCCACAAGCACAGGCAAGCAAAGCAAAAATGGATGAATGGGATCACATCAAGTTAAAGTTTCTGCACAGCAAAGGAAACAATCAACAAAGTGAAGAGACGACCCACAGAAAGGGAGAAAATATTGGCAAACTACTCATCTGACGAGGGATTAATAATCAGACTATATAAAGAGCTTGAACAACTCTATAGGATAATATCTAATAATCTGATTAAAAATGAATAAAAGATCTGAATAGACTTTTCTCAAAAGAAGACGTACAAATGACAAACAGGTATATAAAAAATGTTCATCATCATTGATCATCAGAGAAATGTGAATCAAAACTACAATGAAGTATTATCTCACACCAGTTAAAATAGCTTTTATCCAAAAGACAGGTAATAACAAATGCTGTCAACAATATGGAGAAAAGGGAAGCCTCATACACTCTTGGTGGGAATGTAAATTAGTACAACCACTATGGAGAACAGTTTGAAGGTTTCTCAAAAAACAAAAAATAGAGCTATCATATGATTCAGCAACCACACTGCTAGGTATATATCCAAAAGAAAGGAAATCAGTATATCAAAGAGAAATCTGAACTCCCATGTTTATTTCAGCACTATTCACAATAGCCAGGATTTGGTGGCAACACAAATGTCTGTCAACAGATGAATGGATAAAGAAAATGTTGTACGTATACACAATGGAGTACTATTCAGCAATAAAAAGGAGATCCTGTCATTTGCAAAAACATGGAGGGAACTAGAGGTCATGGTGTTAAGTGAAATAAGCCAGACACAGAAAGACAAACTTTGCATGTTCTCACTTATTTTTGGGAGCTAAAACTTAAAACAATTGTATTCATGGAGGTAGAGAGTAGAATGACAGTTACTAGAGGCTGGAAAGGGTAGAAGGGGTGGGGGGTGAGGGAGGAGTGATTGCTGATGGGCAGAAAAAAATAGTTAGAAAGAATAACTAAAATCTAGTATTTGATAGCACAACAGAGTGACTATATTCAATAATAATTTAATTTTACATTTAAACGTAACTAAAAGAGTATATTTGGATTGTTTGTAACACAAATAATAAATGCTTGAAGTGATGAATACCGCATTTACCCTGATGTAATTGTTAAACATTGTATACCTGTATCAAAATATTCTATATACTCCATAAATATATATGCCTACTATGTACCTACAAAAATTAAAAATAAAATAAATTTTAAATCCAAATTGAGACTTTTTTTCAACTTGCTTGGTGTTCTCATGTAATATTACTATCTCTTTTTTATAAGAAATGTGATTATTGCCCTTGATTTAAAAGGATTTATTTTGTTACCCAAGAAAGCAAAAATGCTTTGTGACACAGGTTATCTGTAGTGCTAGTTAGAGAAATTGCAATTACTGACTGTTTTCAATTCCTAGACTTTGGGAAATATTGACAGTCCCGCTCATCCTCAACTTTAGTGTTACTAATAACTGTAGAGCTGGTGAAACTGTCTGGGGCTTAGGTTCACAGAGGTGAGTCTGAGGATTTTAATCTTTTGGATTTTAACATAATGGCTTTTCTCATCTTAGGCCCCTTCAGGAATAAGAAAATACGAAAAAAACCTGTTCTTAAAATTCAAAGAAGGTTTACTAGCTAACTTCAGAAAGATGCTGGAAAGTGATTAATTTTTATACAACATATTTCAAAATGTACTAGTTAATAAGAGGAATGCTATCCAGAGTGGAAACTACTTTTTCAAAAGCTCATTATCCTAGAGTCTCGCACATCAATGCTCATGATTTCCTGGGTACAGTAATAGCAACCCCTATTTATGCACTACTTGCCATTTGAGGTTTTTAAAATGATAAATAGCTGCTGTTTGGAATCTGCCTCTAGTTTGAATACCAAAATGACAGTATAGTTCAGAACTTCATGGTTCACCTACTGGATATGTCTTGTTTACTGTTGAAATGTTCTAATCTTCATTTCCATGATAATGACAACAAAAAGGAGACCAGTGTTCTTTACCAATGGAGCTGCAGTCACACCAGAATTATCTTTTTATAAAACATCAGAGTGACAGGGATTATGGTTGCTTTTATGTTCTGGGAATTACTTAATTTTAACAACTTAGAGAGATGCCACTACTATGAATCTGGGTATTTTCTTTTTTCTTATCATGCCTAGCATTGCTTATTTTTATAATTTGTTGCTTTCTGAACCTAGGGGGAAAAGATCTATTTATATATTTTCTCCTCAGAAACAATACCAATTTGGTAGATATCTCAATAACTTACCTAGTTTTTCAAGATGAAAGTGATATACTAGTAGAATGATTGGTTATATAATTCATGTAGAAGACCATGGGGCTAGAATTCCCTAATCCCTTTGGAGTCAAAATGGGAGATGAATGGGAGTAGAGGGCTACCAATGACTCTGAAAAGATGGTGCACTGACTTTTGATAAAGGATTAAGAAAAGATCCTGTCTCATTAAATATATCTGTGTTCACCTAGTATTACAGTGGGTCATTTTACATATGTGTCAATTATAGTTTTTTTTCCGTTTGTAAATGTCATGAAACTAGTGATTTCACTTTTAAAAAATTATTATATTTAACAACTGATATCCAAGTAGAAAAAAAAGTGACCAGCTGCTGTTATAGTGCACTATTCCAAAGCTGCCTTATCTACACACAAGAAAGATTACCGACTCAATTTTCGAAATAGCGTAAAAAAAGAGGAAGGTGAATATTACGTAATGTTATAACAATAGGAAACGTTGAGCAAATAAGTTAATCATAATTATTGTAAATTCTTCACTGCAAAAATAGAATAAGGAATAACTACTACTGTCTGATTTTTTAAAAAACAAAATGTGGAATAAAATACAAAGTAAGACATAGCGTTGACAGGTTACAAAAAGGATAATAGTATTTTTTTCAAATCTAAGAAATTACGTATTGATGATGTGCGAGCTACCTCTGCTCCGCCTGAAAATAGAATTTACAGAGTTAGAAGAATGTGGAAGGAAGAAGAGAGACACCTTAGAATCACCGTTATTCCACATGGGAGGTGAATTCCGTATTCCTGAGATTGTAGTTCTCCTATGACTCTGGAGTGCTACATAATTTTTTTTTTTTTTTTTTTTTTTTGAGACGGGGTCTTGCTCTGTCGCCCAGGCTGGAGTGCAGTGGCACGATCTCGGCTCACTGCAAGCTGCGCCTCCCGGGTTCACGCCATTCTCCTGCCTCAGCCTCTGGAGTAGCTGGGACTACAGCGCCTGCAACCATGCCCGGCTTTTTTTTTTTTTTTTTTTTTTTTTTTTTTTTTTTTGTATTTTTGGTACAGACGGGATTTCACCGTGTTAGCCAGGGTGGTCTCGATCTCCTGACCTCGTGATCAGTCCGCCTCGGCCTCCCAAAGTGTTGGGATTACAGGCGTGAGCCACCGCGCCCGGACGGAGTGCTACATAATTTTGACAATGCCTTCTTAGAAGAGTAAACCTGAGTTGATAGACTGTTCTGGAAAGACAATAGGTGTACCCAGATGTGGAGCATGTTTATTATTCTATTCCCATGGTCTTCTACAAGGAGAAAGGGTGGAAGGTGGCTCCTTTGCCCTCACGGTGCCTTCAGAAAAAATGTTGCCTCTTAACGTAAACGTAATTAAATATATTTTAAAAATACTTAATATGTATTTTAAAAATCTAACAAGTTCAAAACATCTTTAAATATAATATGATTTAATATTAATTAGTGAGTTTGAAATTGATAATTTAATTTTCTGTAACAATACTTAGTCCTCCCTTCCAAAATGGAAATTATACAACTTGACCAATGTTCTATGTGAAAATAATTTCCTTGACTTCTATTTACTATGAGCATCTGCATAGAAGTGTTATTCTTTTTTATGCTTATGAATCTAGTTAATTGTTCAAACTGTGCTAGAGAATAAGTATTTTGGCATACATATTTCATTAGATTCATTTACAACATAGATGGTTTCCAATGGGAATTTCTTACGCTAACCGGATTATCAAAAAAAGATGAAAATCCGTATCATCTGCTTTCAAGTCTAGTGTTATGTCAAAATACATTTTTTAATTGTGCATTTAATTATTCAGCTAATGGGTTTCATAAATAGTAGAGATTTCATTTTAAATTATTTTTATAAATAGTTCCAAAACATGTTTTTGTTGTTGTTGTTTTTTGTTTGTTTTGTTTTTGAGACAGGATCTCTGTTGCCCAGGCTGGAGTGTAGTGGCAGAATCTGGGCTTACTGCAAACTCTGCCCCCGGGGTTCAAGTGATTCTTGTGCCTCCGCCTTCTGAGTAGCTGGGATCATAAGTGTGCACCACCATGCCTGGCTTATTTTTGTATTTTTAGTAGAGATGAGGTTTTGCCATGTTGGCCAGACTGGTCTGAAGCTCCTGGCCTTCAGTGATCTGCCTGCCTCGGTCTCCCAGAGTGCTGGGATTATAGGATTGAGCCATCGTGCCCGGCCCAAAAACATGTTTTTCAATTATTATTTTTCTCGTGAAGACATATAATCGACCTATGTTTACACATGTATGTTCTCTATACAGTGAAACTTTTTAAAGAGAGAATAGTATGGAAAATTAAAAAGCTCTGGCTCTCCAAGGCAAAGGCAGAGAAAGGGCAACATTTTGTTATGCCTCCTGATTTTACTCCTTGAGTTTTATTTTCTCCCATTGTCTATTTTTTTAATGCTAGAAACTGTATTCTTAAGGGAGCATACCTCTTCAGGCAAGCATGATAAATGACAGATTTTAATACGGCGTGACCATATAGTTGAGAAGTAATTACCTAATAAAGACAATAATGTTACTATTTCAATTATTTTTGGGGGGGCATTAGTTTTACATCATCTAAAACAAAATCCAGGTTTCAAATTCACCGGTAGTAAATATATTAACTTTCTGGATCAAAATGGAGAGCCTCTCAAGATAAAGAGTTGTGCAGTCAGCAATGACAAATTAGTCAGGATAGCAGGAACCTGGGGTCAAGCCTATTTTCACCATTTTGGTCTCACCACCGTATATAAGCAGGACCATAGTTGTGTAGCACTTGTTTCTGACATCAGTGTGGCATATCTCTGTAACACTGTCTTCGTCATGGATATTGCTCTGGGTAGCAGGAACTCTAATTATCCAGTTCCACTTATGTAGGATCACATTTTTTACAGAGGTACGACAAATGGTACACAAATTTGGTTCTCAACCTTGAGATGGGATCAGAGATATTCTTCTTGTTGTCCAGGAGAACAGCAATTTGGATGTTTCTCTCCACAATGCCCTCATTAGGATCTTTGGTAGAAGAGATGATGGTGAAAATAACCTGGGCCCACTTATATTTGTCATCAACAAGAATGATCCTCTCATCTTCATCTTGGTGTCACAAGAACAGCCTTAACAAAAATGGCCTGGACTGTCCGGAAAAGAAGATAGTTCTTTATCTTGACTTCAGTTCTCTTGAAAACCCAAATTCTAAAATGAATCAGACACTTCCTCCAAGGTTTAATATAGAATTATAACTAAACACATTTCAGAAAGAATAAAGGACAAGGAAGTAAGTCAAGAATAATTCCATTTGCAGAAAGAGGGCCTGCTGCCTTGTTTTATTTTATTTTTTTGACCCAGGAAAGGTAAGGGCCCATTAGCAAAGTAGAACCAACATTTAAATACATAAGCAAACATGAAGGCTTTTGTCTTTTCCTCTCAGTTTTGAATCCTTGGTGTCATGTGGGAAGTGGGTTGGTTTCACATCTAAAATAGGAGAAGGAAGGAATGAAGGAGTTGTCAGTGACCTAAGATAAATATCTGATGCATACTAAATTTTTAATGTTACCAGAGTGGTCCCAAACTCCTTAGCTTTCTGAGCTCAACATGATTGTAATATTTAATTAAATAGTTTGTGTCCCTCTTTTGCATTTTGTGGCAGAAGCGATACAATTCTCCTGTCTTGGTGGAATTTGGGGAGTGGATCTGGAGGCGCTGCAATTGCTTATCATCACCTGTGAGCTTAAACTTTCATTTCTTTCTGCAAGCCTCTCCTAGCCCTCTTCCCAACATTTCATCATTTGCCCATGCTGCTCCTGCTCCTTGTTTATTTCTACCCAAAATGCCAAGAAAAACTCTCCATAATGCCCCAAGTTTAGGAACTGACTTTTCTTTTCCCTCATAAGTTGGAAAAACAAATCTTCATATTGTTTTTGCATATAGAACTATTTAGATACTTTCAACCTGGAAATTGTCTTTCATAATCAAAAGGCTCATACATATGTGCTTTTCTAAACCTACTGATCTTAAACTGTTGAATGTCAGGACCTCCTTTTACTCTTAAATTACCCAGGGCCCTAGAGAGCTTTTCTTTATGTGGTTATATCTACCGCTATTTATCCTACTAGTAATTAAATGAGAAATATTAAAAATATTTCTGTGATCTGAATATTTATAACACCACAAAAATTTATTTGAAGAAACCTAATCCACAATGTTATACTATTAACAGGTGGGGTCTTTAGGAGGTCATTAGGTCATGAGGGCAGAGCCTTCAGTAATGGGATTAGTTCTCTTATAAAAAAGGCATAAAGGAGATGATTTGCCCCTTCCGTCTTTAAGGACACAGAGAGAAGGTACCATCTACCAGATGTCGAATCTGCTGGAGCTTTATGGTGGACTTCCTATACCCTAAAAATGTGAGAAATAAATTTTTGTTGTTAATAAGCCACACAGATTATGGTACTTTTGTTATAATAGCCTGAATAGACTAAAATAAGTATTTAAGTATTAAAATAATACATTGATATATTAATTCAATATATAATTATTCAGAAAAAAACAGTACAATTTCAGTTATGCAAGATAAATTCTAGAGAACTGCTGTACATTATGTCTGCAATTAACAATATTGCACTGTGCACCTAAAAATCTGTTAAGAAGGTAGATATCATGTGTTCTTATAGCAATAAAATTAACAATAATACATTTATTGCAGTTTAATATGTATAACATATTTTTCGGAAAAATAATTGTATATTACAAAACAAAAAATTGTAGTGAGAATGGTGGCATTGTACATTTTCACAGATCCTTTTCTTATCTGGCTTATTCATAGATGATAGTAGAGTCTCATTTCTGCTTCTACATTTACACTATTGCAATATGTTGTTTTGGTTGAGGTTTATTTAAAAATCTGGAGAAGTTTCTAAAGTATAGGAAGTATCCGAAGAAGCTATGAAGAAAATACTCTGGGAGGAGTACAGTCACTTCTGCTGTGAAGGCACAGATGAGTTCCTAAAAAGCACTGAGCTATGCAAAACAGTGCTTTTAAAAATACAGGGTTTATAAGAAAATGAGTTTAGGAATATAGTGCTTGGAAACTTTTCTGACACACACAAAAACCAGATACTAATCTAATTAAAAATCAGGGCTCTTATAAAAATGGTAGCACAGTTTTAGACATTAAATAGCAAGAAATGAATGAATTCAATGATAAATACAGCATGACCTTATCGGAAATTTATTTGTGGAACCAGGTGTCTTCACTCCCACCAGGCTGGTCTACCTGGCTCCCAAGTCCACCACTCTACAGGCAAGAGGAAGAGAACAAAAGAGAGATGAAGAGAGAAAAAGGAAGGTGAACACAGAGGGAAAATGCAAAATAGGCTGAGAGGAAATGAGGAAATTAAAGAGAGGGAGGTTGGGGGCCCCTTTAGTGTCCTTGGTAGTTAGAAGGATTGCACCTTGTGAGTTTTTGTAAAGTGCTGGTGGGAAAGTGATGTGAAATTGAATGGAATATGGTAACACCATGTGTGGATGGGTGTGGCCCAATGTCCTCGTGAAGTGTGTGTCCGAGTGGGATGTTTGCATTTGTAGGAGGGAAAAAGTAATATCTCTTCCTTACCTATCACAAGGTTTGCAGCTGACACTCCTATAATGAAAGGTAGATTAACAAGAGGAAAGCATAACAAATTTAATAAAGTTTTGTGTGGCACAGGAGACTTCAGAAATGGAGATCCAGAATGAATGAAGGATAGTTTCTCAAAAGGGATATTGAGCAATTCTCTCTTTCTTCCTTTTATCTCCCTTTCTGTCTCTGTCTCTCTGTCTCTGTCTCTCCCTCTCTCGCACACAAACGTACATGAGCATGTAGTGTACCAGGTCTCCTATGAAGTACATCTTATTTTAGTTTGTGAGACACAGTCATACGAAACCCAAATTTGGAATAATTTTGTAATCATCAAGACAGAGTAGAGTACCATTAATCTTATATATTGGATATTCCAGTAGTTTTGTATATTAACTCATGGTGAATTGAGAATTAAGAATACCGTATTTCATATTATTTGAGAAAATTATTCACTTTTAGGTTATTTTCTTTAATGTACCTTGGAATAAAAGCTTCACTTCAGACCCTTGGAAATGCTGGATGAAGGTAAAAATTACTTTGAATGCTTCTGAAACTATAAAAATACTGCCTAGGGTGTTCTCTATTGATTATATATGCAGATTACCTTTTTAACTGCCTCTCTTATGCGGTATTAATTTGTGCTTGGAATATTTTATGTCTTGATAACTTGATTGATTTGGAGCAAAGTCAGTAAAACACAGATCTTTATTTTATTTAAGTAAAATTCAATAGAAAGGCTTTCATCTGACATCAGTCAGATTTTATTGAGGGTTTGATATAATTCCTTTTGATATAATATCTCATTTCATTAATGACAAATATAGGAATATATGCCAGATTCTGAAATGAATTATAATCGGAGCCATAGATACTATTCTAAACCACATTCAAGTGTCAATTCACTTCCATTTCAACTAACTTGATAAATAATCATACCCTAAGTTTACACAGTTTCATATTCATTACCATATTTTTTCCTACTAACAACCCCCAAAGCAGGTAAAAGTCATACTAGCATAGAACTTGACATGACAAGGTTATCTGCAGTGGTTTGGAGCATATGGAGAGAGGCCAGAACCTCCATCTTGGAGTGGGACTGAACAGTAGGGATAGAAGTGTTTGGGAACTTGAAAGGGTAGAGGTAGGAGCACAGAACGGTTTCAGATTCCAGAGGAAACTCAAGTCAGATGTATAGGTTATGGTACACAAAGTATGTGTCTATGGATGATTGTCTAATATGTTCAGTTCCCATATGTGGGCAGGGAGTTTATCTGACAGGAAAGCCACAAGCACCTGTGCCACAAAAGGTTACTGGGAACAGGGAGAACTAGAGTGGTCAGAAGGAGGAGTATGATCATATCATTATTAGGAGTACACATACAGATCACCTACAGAGCTGGGTAAATGTGCACTGTGTGATTGGGTAGGTCCAGGATGGGGCTGTGGCATGTTTGTTTTAAAAGCCACAGAAATGATACACTTGGTCTATGGTGAGAACCATGACTTAAATAAGAGTTCAGTGTGGGGTAGCAGCATTCATGACATAGCTAGGAGCCAATGGTAGACTTGGGCAGAAAAGGCAGGGCTCTATAAACTCTAAAAGTTGAGGGATAGATTGCAGTGCCCTGTAAAATATCTCAGGGTGAATGTTTCAGAGCAATTATGGTCATACTTCTTTCTTTTTTAAAGGACACAGTGATGAATTCCATTGTGTATGTGTGTGTGTGTGTGTCTGTGTATGTGTGTGTGCTGGCCATGTGTCAGAACAATAGGTCCACCAAACTGTAGGCATAGGGCTGGTTGAGGCATGTTAATACTAGGGAGGTAAATTATTAGTCTGTGGGTTTTGCAAAAATGCAGTTGTCAGCAATGGGCAATTTATAACCAGTGTCTCTCAAAAATTCAGACAAGACATTAGCTTCAGGGATATCTATCATGAGTAAAGGGACCCCAAACACTCAAAAGATTCAGAGTCAAATACTTTTTTGAGAAAAATGGGAAGAGAAAATCAAGAGACATATTTAAGTCATAATATTCAATAGCAAAATTGGGCTAGAGATATAAAGAGACAATTCATAGTAAAAGCACTAATGAGAAAACAAACAAACAAACAAAAACACATAAGAAAAGATGTCCAAACTTTCTGATACTAGCAATAATAATTAAAGTAAGGAGATAATTTAATTTTATTAAATTAGCAAAAGTTAAAAAGTAATAGAATCAGTATTAATTTCCTATGACTGTTGAAACAAATTATCACAAACTAGGAGGCTTAAGGCAACACAGATTTATTCTCTTACAATTCTGGAGGTCAGAAATCTGAAATCAGTTTCACTGGACTACAGTCAAGGTATTAGCAGGGCTGGTTGCTTTCAGAGGCTCTAGGAGGAGAATTGGAGGAGAGAGGAATTAGTTTCTAGTCTTTTCTAGCTTCTGGAGGCCACCTACTTTCCTTGGCTGGTGACTCCTTCCTCTTAATAACTACTCCAATCTCTTGGTTCATCATCACACTGCCTATTTATGTATCAAAGCTCTCTCCAATAAAGACACTTGTGATTACATTTCGGAATGTAATCACAAATGTAATGAGGAGAGAATACTCTCCTCATTAGGCTTGTATTCTTTTTTAAAAATTTTATTTTAAGTTCTGGGATACATGTGCAGAACGTGCAGTTTTGTTACATAGGTATACATGTGCCATGGTGATTTGCTGCACCTATCAACCCATCATCTAGGTTTTAAGCACCCCATGCATTAGGTATTTGCCCTAATACCTAATGGGATCATTAGGTATTAGGGATACCTTATGGGGTATCCCAAATGATTGGGATCATTCGAACCCAAGAGTTTGAGATCAGCGTGGGCAACATAGAGTGACCCTGTCTTTACAGAAGTTTTTTTAAAAATTAGCTGTGCATGGTGGTGCATGGCTGTGGTCCTAGCTACAAGGGGAACTAAAGCAGGAGGATCACTTGAGCCCAGGAAGTCAAGGCTGCAGTGAGAGGTGTTTGTGCGGCTTCACTCCAGCTTGGGCAACAGAGCAAGACTCTGTCTCAAAAAAAGAAAAAAAAATGTTGTTATAAAGGAAGGAATTTCAAAACACAGCCATTTTCAAATTCTTGACAATTGTTGAATCTGGGCAAAGTAGCATACAGTAGCATAAAATCCTCCCCCTCCCCTTGACCCTTACCCCCTGACAGGCCCCAGTGTGTGATGTTTCCCTCTCTATGTCATGTGTTCTCATTGTTCAACTCCCACTTATAAGTAAGAACATGCGGTGCTTGGTTTTCTGTCCCTGTGTTAGTTTGCTGAGAATGATAGCTTCTAGGTTCATCCATGTCCCTGCAAAAAACATGAACTCATTCTTTTTTATGGCTACATAGTATTCTATGGGATATGTGTGCCAGATTTTCTTCATCCAGTCTATCATTGATGGGCATTTGCTATAGTAAATAGTGCTGCAATAAACATATGTGTGCATGTTTCTTTATAGAATGATTTGTAATCCTTTGAGTATATACCCAGTAATGAAACTGCTGTGTCAAATGGTATTTCTGGTTCTAGATCCTTGAGGAATCACCACACTGTTCTGTTTTCCACAATGGTTGAATTTATTTACACTCCCACCAACAGTGTAAAAGCGTTCCTATTTCTCTACATAGGCTTGTATTCTTTGAGTCTGGTTTCTTTCTCTTAACATGAAGTTTGTTGCAAGAGGCTGCAGTTAACTTACTTTCATTGCTAATAGTATTACATTGTAGGGAATACCATAATTTAATCTACTTTAGTACTAATGCAAATGTGGATTGTTTTCATTTTTTGATTTCTTAAAAAAGCAATGCATCTACACTTCTCTTCTAAATTGATGTTTATACTCTCTCCTAGCCAGTCAAGAAGTTTAGACTGCTTTAACCCCATGTAATCTCTTTCTGTCTTCAATCCTATTGCCATGTTATTTTAATTCTCTTTATATTTTAAACCTCTCAAGACATTAAAAAATTTTAGACAGTCATTATTCATTTGGGTATACCCACATATTTACTATTTTAATTTCATTTATTCTTTGTTGTAGCTCTTCTTTTTTTTACTAGATTGTTATCATTTTGCCTAAAGAATACTCTTTCTTTCATTTACCATGAATCTGCTAGCAACAAATCATCTTAGTTTCCATTTATCTGAAAATGTCTTCATTTTTATCTTAATTCTTGAAAATAAAATTTAATTATTGTTCTTGTATGCATGGCTTAATTTTTAAAAATTTAATGTATATATTTAAGGTAAACAACATGATTTTTCAATAGACTATTTTTAGAGCAGTTTAGGTTCACAGTAAATTTGGGCAGAAGGTATAGAGATTTCCCATATGCCTCTTCCCCGAAACATGTATAACATCCCCCGTTATCAACATCCTCCACCAGAGTGGGACATTTTTTACAATTGATGAGCCTACATTGACACATCATCATCATCCAAAGCCCATAGTTCACGTTAGGGGTCACCCTTGGTGTTGTACATGCCTGAGGGAACTGATTGAACACATGTGAAGCTGTGTCCAAACTGTGACCAGATTAATTGGAAAAATGTAAAATGACATGTATCCACCATTGTAGTATCATATAAAGTAGTTTCACTGCTATAAAAATTCTCTATGCCTCATCTATTCATCCTTCCCTTCTATAAACCCTGGCAACCACTAATGTTTTTAATGTCTCCATAGTTTTGCATTTTCCAGAATGTTGTATAGTTGGCATCAAACAGTATGTAGCTTTTGCAGATTGACTTCTTTCATTTATAATACATTGTTATTAACTGTAGTCCCCATGTACAACATGATGTTTTTATATACACGTACATTTCAATACTGAAATGATTATGGCAGCCAAGCCAATTAACATATCCTTCAGGCACAAGTACAGTTTTTTGTGGTAAGAGCACCTAAAATATATCCTTTTAGCAAATTTCCAGCATACAATGCAATATTAACTATAGTCCTCGTGATGTATATTAGATATCTAGAAATTCATTTATTATAGATTTCTAGATTAACAGTATTTTTTCACCACGTTAAAAATTTACTCCATTATTTTTTGACTTTCACTGTTCTTGTTGAGAAATTAGAAGTCATTTTGGCTTTTGCTTCTTTGAAGGTAATGTCTTTCTTTTTTTTTTTTTTTTTTGCTTTTAATGTTTTTACCTTTTCTTTCTTTTTTCCTAATTTTGCTACGTTGGAGTAGATGGAAACGTAGATGTTAAACCCATCCACCGAGTTCTTGATTTCACATATTTTCTTTGTTTTAGATTTTCCATATGGTACTTTTTTACATATGCTATACAAATTGTCTATAGTTCCCTCATCTTTACTATATTTGCAACCATTTTTAAAATCTCTTTGAAGACATTATTTTATCTCCTTGAACATAAGCATAATTATTTAAAAGTCTGTGTTTGATAATTCCAGTATTTGAAGACCTTTGTTCTCTTTGTATTATCTATTTTTTCCTGCTTTTCTTCATTAACTCTTAACTCCCCTGTGTATTATCTTTGATTATGTGCCAGACATTATATTTGAAAAAAAAAGCCAGGAGCTTTGGAGGCTATTTGTGCTATTATAGGTTCATTTGCCAACATCCTGATAAAACAAGCCAGTCTCATCAGTATTGAAAACCAGATCTTCCACATATCCGTTTTCCTATAACACTAAGCAGGTATTTTAAAAATTCTTCTGTAACTTCCTGATTTGCAAAACGTGCCTTGCCTGAAACTTTAACATTCTTTAGGTGTATTGCCTTTTAAAAACTTCAAGCCAACCAGCACTAGCTACAGGGGTTTAATATTTTCATAAACCCTGAGTAATACGACTGTAAATTTCTTTAGCTTTCAGCCTACAAAAACATCCACTATGCTTCTTTTTAAGTCATTATCTCACGAACCCACAAGTAGCCATTTTCCATCTTTTCCATAGCTTCATTATACAATATAGATATTACATCAGCACTTTTTTAAATGGCCATGTACAGACCGGTGATTTTTCTTTCTTTTTCTGAATGTACCATATTGTTGACTCATTAACATTGAATTCACAGCCAACAGCACTCGAACTCATGCCTAAAGGAAGCTCATCTAACACACACATTTTCTCTATAAGGCACAACATAGCCTTTGTGTGCTTAGGAACGCTAGGCAGCACTTCAGCACTACCCTTGGGAGCCATTTAAAGTAACAAAATCACCATCAAAAACCACGAAACGTGAAAACACGGCACTAAAGACACTGCAAAAATGACACTTGTTTACTGTGTGGCATTGAATGAGAAGGCTGAGCATTTTGTTGTTTAACCTCAGTTGGGAAAGCACATGTTGGGTGATTCTGTGTACATCTGTGAATGACTATAAAGGTGCTGTGAGCATTGATTTTATGGTTAAAAATAAATTTTAGTGAGTAGGCAAATTTGCAAATATAAAATCCTTGGATAATGAGGATTGACTGTATCTGAGATTTCCTAAAGCCAGTTTAATGAATTAAAATTTTTTGAATCACATAGATGGTGTAAGCTGGGATGCATTTTTTTGTGAGGGCTGATACTTCTGGTGCACCTTTATTCCAGCAGTGCAGTCTTTCAGGGTCCCAATCACAAAAAAAGAAGGGCCCCAGGATTCAAATTCTTCCCCCTGACTCTGAAGCTGTCAAGAACACTGCTCAGTCATTGAGTCACTTTTTCTGGAATTGGTCACTGGCCTAATGATAAAAACTACCAGACTTCTCAATTTCTGTCTTTACTGGATCTCAACTCGATGATTATGGACTAATAACATGGTTTTACATTTTATTATATCCTGATCATTTTCACATCATCACCAGAAGACAAATTCTAAGACTGGACTGCAAGATTTGTTTCTAATCTAAACTGAAAAATGTACTATTACAATTTTACAAGTTTGTTTTGTTAAGGTCACAGGGATAGATCACATGCTTTGAATTGATAGGAGTGTGGTTTCTTCTGCAGAGTAGAAACATTTTAATTTTCAGTCATTCTGGTAAGAGGTCAGGGCAAGGCTCAGGAGATGGGTTTTAGACTGAAGTGAGGTGAAGGTCATTTTCTCACAGATGGAGTGTGTTAGGGGATGCTGCTGGAAAAAATAGTAAGCTTCTCTGGGTCGTGAAGATTCTGGTAAAGAATCTAGAATAGGTCTTGGCCTGGACAATGGTTGTAAATTACTCCTTGTGTTGACTTGCCTTTTATTGTACCCCCAGGAACATATCATAAAATTTAATAACCTAGAATCAATTGTGCCATGGGGGATTATGGATGCAACCATTCCATTGTTAATAGAAAGGAAAATAGTTTTCTTCTTCTGAGATCAGACTAAAAGACAGCTATGCTCAACATAGCTGTGACCTCACAATGGCCTCACATGGATGGAGGCAGTATGACGGACATCTGTTTCCCAGGGCTGCTCTGACGAAGTACCAAAAACCAGGTGGCATAAAACAACAGAAATGTGTTTTCCAGTTCTGGAGGTTAGAAATCCTCAATCAAGTTGTCATCAGGGCCATGCTTTCTCTCATGGCTCTGGGGGAGAATCTTCCCTTGCCTCTTCTAGTTTTAAGGTGTTTTCTAGCAATTCCGGGTATTCCTTAGATTATAAATGCATCACTCCCGTCACTTGAATTTCTTCTTTCTGTATCTTCATATTTTCTTCCCTCTGTGTGGGTCTATGTCCAAATTTCCACTTTTTATAAGGACACCAATCATATTGTATTAAGGCTTACTCTAATGACCTCATCAATAACTTGGTTAAATCTGCAAAGATCTTACTTGGAAATTGTCAAGATCACATTTTGAGATATTGGGGGTTAATATTTCAATATATCTTTTTGGAAGGTGTATTAGTCCGTTTTCCCACTGCTATAAAGAATTTCCCTAAGACTGCGTAATTTGTAAATAAAAGAAGTTTAATTGACTCACAGTTCCACATGGCTGGGGAGGCCTCAGGAAACTTACAATCATGGCGGAAGGGGAAGCAGGCACCTTCTTCACAAGGTGGCAGGAGAGCAAGGAGTATGAGTGTGAAGGAGGAAATGTCAAACACTTATAAAACCATCAGATCTCTTGAGAACTCACTCATTATCATGAGAACAGCATGGGGGGACACCACCCTCATGATCCAATCACCTCCCTCCCTTGAATCATGGGGATTACAGTTCAAGATGAGATTTAAGTGGAGACACAGAGCCAAACCACATCAGAGATGGAAACAATTCAGTCCATAATAATGAGGAATCCAGGGAAAAAATACCTGAGGGAACTGACTGAACACATGTGAAGCTGTGTCCAAGGAGGCTCCTATTGTTGACTGGGCTTTAAAGCACCATTTCTGTGGGTTATACTATATTCCAAAATACAACATAGGCAAAGTGGGGCATGTATCTGTCAGGTTTCAATCAGGAGAACAGAGTCACTGTGAGTGTTTTAAAATGAGGAATTTTAAAAATAGGATTTAGACCTACACAATTGTGGAAGGATTTAGTTAAAAAAAAGTCCAGAAGAGGGCTTAGAGGGCCAGAAAAATAGTTGTTAACAGTGCATTTGGGAAAGCAGTCACAGCCACCAAAGGGGTTTGGAAGGGAGACATTCACGGAGGGGATGAAGGAATGGGAAGCCATTGCTTCACTTCAGCTGCCCCCTGTGTGGGTCTGCAGCCAAACATCTGTGTTGGGCTAGGACCACTGTCAGGCAATGAGGTAAGTGGTAGAAAAAAGAACTGGATGTAAAATGAAGGATAAACTGGGACCTGCTGGGGCTATCTGCAAATGCGTGCCAACCTATCCGACTATAAAGAATTTCACTTCAACCTTCCAAGAGCTGCCAAACTGCTCTTTTGGCCAATTCTAACCTTGAAACATATAGGAATGGGATCCTGGAAACATAACTCTCATCTTTAACAATGTGCCGCAAGGGAAGGCAAATTCTGCTGGAATTCACAAATTGGACATGAAACAGAAGTGAGATTTTATTACAAAGTTAATGGAATTATAAAAAGGAGATAAAGAGAACTTATACTAAAGGGATTAGATTGTTTTATTTCACAGACAAGGAAAGTTAATAAAGTAATCTATAGCCACATAAGGCTTATGAAAAAGAAAATAAGCCCTGCTTGTAGCTGGAGTATAAAGACTAACTTTCCCTTTTGGATATTGAATGTAAAACTTGGGAGAGCCAAATTATGGTTTTCATATATTGAGCCACTGACTAGCTCAGTGTAATTCAATATATATTTGTGTACCAGACTTTATCTTTGAGTGAAGATGCCTAACCAGGTCTTCCTTTCTCCTCCTCCCTGATTTCTCCCTGCAAAACACCTGGTCAATTGTATTGGTCAGGATTCTCCATAGAAACAGAATCAATACGAAATATATTTATGTCTTTGTGTGTGTGTGTGTGTGTGTGTGTATACACACTATACTTTTATAACTATGGAGATATGATATATATACATTTATAACTATTTAGGATAACTTTAGTATTATTAAAAAATCATATACAGATGGTCCCCAACTTTTTTTTAAGTTTTATTTTAGGTTAAGGAGTCCATGTGCAGGTTTGTTATATAAGTAAACTTGTGGCACATGGGTGTGATGTACAGATTATTTTGTCACACAGGTACTGAGCTGAGTACCCAATTACTGTTTTTTCTGTTCCTCTCCTTCCTCACACCCTCTACTCTCCAGTAGGCCCCAGTGTCTGTTGTTCCCCTCTTTGTGTTCATGTGTTCTAATCATTTAGCTCTCACTTATTAGGTGAGAACATGTGGTGTTTGGTTTTCTGTTCCTGCATTAGTTTGCTAAAGGTAATGACCTCTAACTCCACCCATGCTCCTGCAAAGAACATGATCTCATTCTTTTTTGTGGTTGCATAGTATTTCATGGTGTATATGTACTACATTTTCTTTACTTAACTATGGTTTTACTTATGGTTTTTTTATTTTACCATGGTGCAAACTGATATGTATTCAGTAGAAACTGTACTTTGACTTTTTAATTTTGATATTTTCCTAAGCTAGTGATATGTGATATGGCACTCTCTTACAATATTGA
The DNA here is from genome assembly GCF_029281585.2 of Gorilla gorilla gorilla. Classification (NCBI taxonomy): domain Eukaryota; kingdom Metazoa; phylum Chordata; class Mammalia; order Primates; family Hominidae; genus Gorilla; species Gorilla gorilla. The sequence continues at coordinate 90,265,883 of NC_073231.2, forward strand.
GCAGTGGCAGTGAGCAATAGCTCCCAGTCAACCACATGATCACCAGAGTAAATAACCAATACTCTACAGAGCACTGTGTTGCCAGATGATTTTCCCCAACTGTCGGATAATGTAAGTGTTCTGAGCACATTAAGGTAGGCTAGGCTAAGCTAAGCTATGATATTATATTTGGTAGGTTAGATCTATTAAATGCATTTTTGACTTACAATATTTTCAAATTACAATGGTTTTATTGGGATATATCCCCATTATAGGTCAAGAAGAATGTGTATATATATAATATACTGTACATATGTATATATATGACATTGGCTTCTACAATTATGAAGGCTGAAAAGTTACAAGATCTGCAGGGAGAGTTGGCAAGCTGGAGACCCAGGAGAGCTTATGGTATAGCTCCAGTATGAAGGCTTGAAGGCTGGCAGGCTCAAGACCCAGGAAGAACCAATGTTTCAGTGCTAGTCCAAAGTCAGGAAAAAGTCAATGTCCTAGTTGAAAAGTAGGTAGGCAGGCAGAATTCTTTCTTAGGAGAGGGTTAGTCTTGTTCTATTCAGGACCTCAACTAACTGGAAGAGGCCCAGCCATATTAGGGAGAGCAATCTGCTTTACTCACTTAACCAATTTAAATCCTAATCTCATCCAAAAATGTCCTCACAGAAACACCCAAAATAAAGTCTGGTCAAATAGGTGGGTACCTCATGGTCCAGTCAATGTGACATATAAAATTAACCAGCATAACATTATTCTCAGCAACTTTCTGGACTGAGGCTTATTTTTGACCTGGGAAGAGCTTCTAAGTACTTTTATTATTACCTTAAGAGATTTAATTTTCTTTTTCAGTTTGAGTGTTTATGTAGTCTTATTTCTTCTGTACATCTATTACAAACATAAAAGAAAAACAAAACATGTAAATCTAAAGATTCTCAATGGGAGAGGCTTTATTTATTCAGGGACATTTGGAAATGTCTCAAGATGCTTTTGGTTGTCAAGGTCAGCATCTAGTGAGTCGAGTTCAGGGATGCTGTTAAATATTTAACCATGCACAGGGCTGCCCCATTTAACAAAGCATTGTCTGGCCCAAAATGTCAGCATTGCTATTACAGAGAAACCCAGAATGATAATCCAAAAGAAATTTGATAATCAATTTCAGTTTCAGTCTACTTGAAGATGTCCTATTTGTTCTCTGAATAAATATAAAAGTTGAGAGGATAAAGAATTTCAGGAGCTAAACATTTTTAAAAAGTGAAGTTGGCAGGGCAATTTTTGGCAAGGAGGGATCTTGATAAAGATGACCAGAGGCACTGTCAGTTTTGAGAGATCATTTTTCCTTCAACGCTTGTCTGACTCCGTTTCCAAGTTGGTTCACCAGGTCTTTATTCATTTGCTCAGTAGGAAGACTGACAGATTATGTCAACCTTGAATAAGAGGGGCTTTTCCTTTGGTTGGTAAGCTATTAATTATTGCCTCAATTTCAGAGCCTGTTATTGGTCTATTCAGAGATTCAACTTCTTCCTGGTTTAGTCTTGGGAGAGTGTATGTGTGGAGGAATTTATCCATTTCTTCTTGATTTTCTAGTTTATTTGCATAGAGGTGTTCAAAGTATTCTCTGATGGTAGGTTGTATTTCTGTGGGATTGATGGTGATATCCCCTTTGTCATTTTTTATTGTGTCTATTTGATTCTTATCTTTTTTCTTCTTTATTAGTCTTGCTAGCGGTCTATCAATCTTGTTGATCTTTTCAAAAAGCAGCTCCTGGGTTCATTGATTTTTTGAAGGTTTTTTTGTGTCTCTATTTCCTTCAGTTCTGCTCTGATTTTAGTTGTTTCTTGCCTTCTGCTAGCTTTTGAATGTGTTTGCTCTTGCTTCTCTAGTTCTTTTAATTGTGATGTTAGGGTGTCCATTTTAGATCTTTCCTGCTTTCTTTTGTGGGCATTTAGTGCTATAAATTTCCCTCTACACACTGCTTTGAATGTGCCCCAGAGATTCTGGTATGTTGTGTCTTTGTTCTTGTCGGTTTCAAAGAACATCTTTATTTCTGCCTTCATTTCGTTATGTACCCAGTAGCCATTCAGGAGTAGGCTGTTCAGTTTCCATGTAGTTGAGCAGTTTTGAGTGAGTTTCTTAGTCCTGAGTTCTAGTTTAATTGCACTGTGGTCTGAAAGACAGTTTGTTATAATTTCTGTTCTTTTTACATTGGCTGAGGAGTGCTTTACTTCCAACTATGTGGTCAATTTTGGAATAGGTGTGGTGTGGTGCTGAAAAGAATGTATATTCTGTTGATTTGGGGCGGAGAGTTCTGTAGATGTCTGTTAGGTCCTCTTGGTGCAGAGCTGAGTTCAATTCCTGGATATCCTTGTTAACTTTCTGTCTCGTTGCTCTGTCTAATGTTAACTGTGGGGTGTTAAAGTCTCTCATTATTATTGTGTGGGGGTCTAAGTCACTTTGTAGGTCACTAAGGACTTGCTTTATGAATCTCGGTGTTCCTGTATTGGGTGCATATGTATTTAGGATAGTTAGTTCTTCTTGTCGAATTGATCCCTTTACCATCATGTAATGGCCTTCTTTGTCTCTTTTGATCTTTGTTGGTTTCAAGTCTGTTTTATCAGAGACTAGGATTGCAACCCCTGCTTTTTTTTTGTTTTCCATTTGCTTGGTAGATCTTCCTCCATCCCTTTATTTTGAGCCTATGTGTGTCTCTGAATGTGAGATGGGTTTCCTGAATACAGCACACTGATGGGTCTTGACTCTTTATCCAATTTTCAAGTCTGTGCCTTTTAGTTGGAGCATTTAGCCCATTTACATTTAAGGTTAGTATTGTTATATGTGAATTTGATCCTGTCATTATGATGTTAGCTGTTTATTTTGCTCTTTAGTTGATGCAGTTTCTTCCTAGCCTTGATGGTCTTTACAATTTGGCATGTTTTTGCAGTGGCTGGTACCGGTTGTTCATTTCCATGTTTAGTGCTTCCTTCCGGAGCTCTCGTAAGGCAGGCCTGGTGGTGACAAAATCTGTCAGCATTTGCTTGCCTGTGAAGTATTTTATTTCTCCTTCACTTATGAAGCTTAGTTTGGCTGGATATGAAATTCTGAGTTGAAAATTCTTTTCTTTCAGAATGTTGAATATTGGCCCCCACTCTCTTCTGGCTTGTAGAGTTTCTGACGAGATATCAGTTGTTAGTCTGACGGGCTTCCCTTTGTGGGTAACCCAACTTTCTCTCTGGCTGCCCTTAACATTTTTTCCTTCATTTCAACTTTGGTGAATCTGACAGTTATGTGTCTTGGAGTTGCTCTTCTCGAGTAGTATCTTTGTGGCATTCTCTGTATTTCCTGAATTTGAATGTTGGCCTGCCTTGCCAGATTGGGGAAGTTCTCCTGGATAATATCCTGCAGAGTGTTTTCCAAATTGGTTCCATTCTCCCCATCACTTTCAGGTACACCAATTAGATGTAGATTTGGTCTTTTCACATAGTCCCATATTTCTTGGAGGATTTGTTCGTTTCTTTTTATTCCTTTTTCTCTAAACTTCTCTTCACACTTCATTTCATTCCTTTGATCTTCCATCACTGATACCCTTTCTTCCAGTTGAACACATCGGTTACTGAGGCTTGTGCATTCATCACGTAGTTCTCGTGCCATGGTTTTCAGCTCCATCAGGTCCTTTAAGGACTTCTCTGCATTGATTATTTTAGTATCCATTCGTCTAATTTTTACAGCTGAATTCTACCAGAGGTACAAGGAGGAGCTGGTACCATTCCTTCTGAAACTATTCCAATCAACAGAAAAAGAGGGAATACTCCCTAACTCATTTTATGAGGCCAACATCATCCTGATACCAAAGCTTGGCAGACACAAACAAAAAAAGAGAATTTTAGACCAATATCCTTGATGAACATTGATGCAAAAGTCCTCAATAAAATACTGGCCAACCGAATCCAGCAACACATCAAAAAGCTTATCCACCATGATCAAGAGAGCTTCATCCTTGTGACGCAAGGCTGGTTGAACATACGAAAATCAATAAACGTAATCCAGCATATAAACAGAGCCAAAGACAAAAGATTATCTCAATAGATGCAGAAAAGGCCTCTGACAAAATTCAACAACGCTTCATGCTAAAAACTCTCAATAAATTAGGTATTGATGGGACATATCTCAAAATAATAAGAGCTATCTATGACAAACCCACAGCCAATATCATACTGAATGGACAAAAACTGGAAGCATTCCCTTTGAAAACTGGCATGACATGCCCTCTCTCACCACTCCTATTCAACATAGTGTTGGAAGTTCTGGCCAGGGCAATCAGGCAGGAGAAGGGAATAAAGGACATTCAACTAGGAAAAGAGGAAATCAAATTGTCCCTGTTTGCAGATGACATTATTTTATATCTAGAAAACCCCATCATCTCAGCCCAAAATCTCCTTGAGCTGATAAGCAACTTGAGCAAAGTCTCAGGATACAAAATCAATGTAGAAAAATCACAAGCATTCTTATACACCAATAACAGACAAACAGAGAGCCAAATCATGAGTGAACTCCCATTCACAATTGCTTCAAAGAGAATAAAATACCTAGGAATCCAACTTACAAGGGATGTGAAGGACCTCTTCAAGGAGAACTACAAACCACTGCTGAATGAAATAAAAGAGGATACAAACAAATGGAAGAACATTCCATGCTCATGGGTAGGAAGAATCAATATTGTGAAAATGGCCATACTGCCCAAGGTAATTTATACATTCAATGCAATCCCCATCAAGTTACCAATGACTTTGTTCACGGAATTGGAAAAAACTACTTTAAAGTTCGTAAGGAACCAAAAAAGAGCCCACATTGTCAAGTCAATCTTAAGCCAAAAGAACAAAGCTGGAGACACCACGCTACGTGACTTCAAATTATACTACAAGGCTACAGTAACCAAAACAGCATGGTACTGGTACCAAAACAGAGATATAGACAAATGGAACAGAACAGAGCCCTCAGAAATAATGCCACATATCTACAACTATCTGATCTTTGGCAAACCTGAGAAAAACAAGCAATGGGGAAAGGATTCCCTATTTAATAAATGGTGCTGGGAAAACTGGCTAGCCATATTTAGAAAGCTGAAACTGGATCCCTTCCTTACACCTTATACAAAAATTAATTCAAGATGGATTAAAGACTTACAAGTCAGACCTGAAACCATAAAAACCCTAGAAGAAAACCTAGGCAATACCATTCAGGACATAGGCATGGGCAAGGACTTCATGTCTAAAACACCAAAAGCAATGGCAACAAAAGCCAAAATTGACAAATGGGATCTAATTAAACTATGGAGCTTCTGCACAGCAAAAGAAACTACCATCAGAGTGAACAGGCAACCTACAGAACGGAGAAAATTTTTGCAACCTACTCATCTGACAAAAGGCTAATATCCAGAATCTACAATGAACACAAATAAATTTACAAGAAAAAAACAAACAACCTCATCAAAAAGTGGATGAAGGATATGAACAGACACTTCTTAAAAAAAGACAATTATGCAGCCAAAACACACATGAAAAAATGCTCACCATCACTGGCCATCAGAGAAATGCAAAGCAAAACCACAGTGAGATACCATCTCACACCAGTTAGAATGGCAATCATTAAAAAGTCAGGGAACAACAGGTGCTGGAGAGGATGTGGAGAAATGGGAACACTTTTACACTGTTGGTGGGACTGTAAACTAGTTCAACCATCATGGAAGTCGGTGTAGCAATTCCTCAGGGATCTAGAACTAGAAATACCATTTGACCCAGCCATCCCATTACTGGGCATATACCCAAAGGATTATAAATCCTGCTGCTATAAAGACACATGCACACGTATGTTTATTGTGGCACTATTCACAATAGCAAAGACTTGGAACCAACCCAAATGTCCAACAATGATAGACTGGATTAAGAAAATGTGGCACATATACACCATGGAATACTATGCAGCCATAAAAAATGATGAGTTCATGTCCTTTTAGGGACATGGATGAAGCTGGAAACCATCATTCTCAGCAAACTATCGCAAGGACAAAAAACCAAACACCGCATATTCTCACTCATAGGTGGGAATTGAACAATGAGAACACATGGACACAGGAAGGGGAACATCACACACCAGGGACTATTGTGGGGTGGAGGGAGGGGGGCGGGACAGCATTAGGAGATATACCTAATGTAAATGAAGAGTTAATGGGTGCAGCACACCAACATAGCACATGTATACATATGTAACAAACCTGCACGTTGTGCACATGTACCCTAAAACTTAAAGTATAATAGTAATAATAAAAAAGAGGTGCTTTTCTCCTAAGTCAACATTTTAGAGGAAAAGAGTCAATTCAAGCAATTATCACATATGTGTAACTGAAGCACATATGTGTAACTTTTCAAGAGTGATTAGATGGTCTGTTGTCTTTGAAGTGATAGTCAAATATCAGGTGTGTTCTAGGGAGGTTGTGTAAGACTTTTGGTTGTATTCTCTGAATGATTGCAGGGGTGATGTATTAGAACAACGGTCTCATCGGAGGACTGAATGGGATTCTGGTGGTGTTTCTCCAGAATGAGAAGCATGAGAGAACGGTGTGTTATGGGGGTGCTGCCATGTTCCCCATCCACACACCTTCCTTGCACATTCCACTTTCACACACATACACACACTCCAAGAATAGTGCTTACATTGTGAATGTCTAGTTTAGTAAGAAAAACTGAAAGTAAGAACATTAGTTTTTATAGTTGTCCTTTTTAGAATGGCAAGATTTTTTAAACCTTTATATTTTGAGAATGCAAATCAGATACTTTTTCCTTGTAGTACTACGAATTAGCTCATTAGATAAGTTGGCCAATTTACTTTGTGTGGTACAGACATCTTTTATCTTGCCAATTTGGAGGCTCTAATGATCTAATTTGATAACTTGGAAAGATGTGAAGGATATCATCTAAGTAACTTATTTATGCTAATAAAGGCTTTCTACTTTACATTTCACCTAAAATTTAAAGGTTTTATACTTTTGTTTTGATAGACTAGTGTCATTTATTTCAGACTTCTTATTTATGGAAATTGCTATGTTGTAGATTTCTATTCTTAGAGTTGGAAATACAGATTGGCAAGTCATAAAAATAGCAAAGCATTTTTTTCAGAAAGTACCATGAATATAGTAATTGGTCTCTAAAAAGATAAGGTTATAATTATGGCTTTTCCAAGAAATGAGAACCTGAAGATTTTACAATGAGATCATTTCTACTCATATCTGGCAGGCTTCATTTTTACAAATTTTATTTTAATATACATATGGGTTATTTCATTCTAGGTTATTTTATTTCTACAGTCTAGGGAACTATAGCCTTTCTATATAGTCACTTTCTATGAAAGTGACTGTATAATATCCTGATAAATTTAATATACTCTTTATATTATGGTGTTAACCAAGCAGAAAAGCACATAAATAACTGAAATATCTTCTCTTTAAAAGGAGACATTGTGTTATAATTAGATCATTAACTGGAGCGAATTGGTCACATTTATAGGAGAAAAAAATAATAACGTATTTTTTGGTCATGAATCCATGGCTTGTATCTAGGCAAAAAAAAATTGAGCTTCATAACATTTTTCTGACCATATCAGTGAGAAATTTGGTTCTTCTGCTTATTTTGTACTCTAATTTAGTTCCAATGAATTAATTTTCAATTTTAGTAATTAATTGTTTCATTTGATTAGAATCTTTTCTCATCTCTCTTCACCCTCCTCTCATTCAGTTTGAACCAATGGTATTGGCTTTCTAAGTGTTTATCTTTTACTTATGATTCAGTGTTTAGTACTTGATTTTTCAGCTTATTATATTCTCTGATGCCCATCTTCGAGATAATCAATGAAGTGTTTCTTCTTTTCCTCTCCCGACTCCATTTTTCCACTTTTTGATTTTTTTATTTCTACATTATCAGATCATACAGCATTTATTTATCCCTAATCCAGTATTTGTCTTTTGTTGTGTAACAAATTACCCTCAAAACTTAATAGTTTAAAACTACAAGTATTTATTATCTCACACAGTTTCTAAGGATGGAGAGTCCATGAATAGTTTAGCTGGATGGTTCAAGCTTAGGGTCTCTCATGAGGTAGCAATCAAGGTGTTGACTGGGGTAGCAGTCATCTGACAGCTAAATTGGAGCTGGTAGAGCCATTTCTAAGATCTTTCTATGGATGCCTCATTTCCTTGATGGTGATTGGCAGTAGGTCTCAGTTCTTCATCATATGGGTATTTTTATAAGGCTGCTTGAGCATCCTCATGGCGTGGCAGCTGGGTTCCCCCAGAGTCAGTGACCCAAGACAAAGAAAAAAAGCTACAGTGCCTTTTATGACCTTGTCTCTGGAGTTACATACCATTGCTTTTGCTTTTTTTGTGTTCATTAGAAGCAAATTGCTATGTCCAGCTCAGGCTGAGGGGAAAGGAATTAGGCTATACCTCTTGAAGGGAGCAGTATCAAAAATTTTTGGACATATTTAAAAAAAAACAGTGGTAATCCCTTTATCACAAAGTATTTATTCCATATGCAAAATACATCCTCCCCTCTCAGGGATATTACATGTTTTATACCATTATAACATCAACCTGAAGTTCAGCATCTGTCGTCTAAATTCAGGTGCATTTGAGGTTCCTTGGGCATGGTTTTATTAGTACAGCTTCTCAAGCATAGCTTCCCTAGACCTGAAAACCTGTGAACTAAAGAGATAAGTTATCTTCCAACTAATATGCCAATCATACTATAGCAGGACAGGTATAAGACAACCTCTAAGCAATATCTGTTAAAGGAGAGAGGGGATTGGAGAGGCAAGGAGTCATTCATCTATAGCAATTCTGCAAATTCAGCCAGGCAAACATTGGAAATTCCTTGATCAGAGCTCAGTTCTACCCCCGCCTAGGAATCATTCTCCTTGGCTCTTGGCTACACCCTCTGGGCTCATGGTTTCACCCTCTGAGTCATCCTCCTTTTTCAAGAATAGGCCCAGGCGTGGTGGCTGATGCCTGTAATCCAGCACTTTGGGAGGCCGAGGAGGGCAGATCATGAGGTCAGGAGTTCGAGACCTGGGCAACATGGTGAAACCCTGTATCTACTAAAAATACAAAAAAATTAGCCAGGCGTGGTGGCGGGTGCCTGTAATCCCAGCTACTCAGGAGGCTGAGGCAGGAGAATCACTTGAAACCAGAAGGCAGAGGTTGCAGTGACCCGAGATCATGCCACTGCACTCTAGCCTGGGTAAAAGAGTGAAACTCCATCTTTAAAAAAAAAAAAAAAAAAAAAAAGTAAGCCATGTTTGCAGCTGCATAGTTTCTCATCCAGTTTCATGCCAGAATTTTGGGGAATTCAACATCTCTTTTACTATATATTATCTCTGTCCCTTTCAGTCTAAGCTGGAAGATTTCTGAAAACATAGTTTTATTAAAAACTCTTGAGTTTTCTGTGAATCTCATGAGGGTTTACTCCATTAGATAAAAGATATTCTCATGAATCTCCTCAGGATAGGCCTTCCCCTTCTCTTTTAAGCTTCTGCTCAGGTGGCTGAGAGATAAAGCCTTTAAACTTAGAAATACTACCATTGGGAGATATGCCTCAGTGAAGCATGTCGTTAAGCTCTTTATAAGGCCTTTTCATTGAATGGTCCTCTTACGCACCACCATAGACCTCTCTGAGGTCTTCAGAAATAATTCGAATAAAGGTAGAAGCCACACCTGGTGCTTCAAATTTGGACCAAGATTTTCTTGCCCCGCCGTTTGTTTCATCTTTGCTTGGAAACCACTTCTTAATTCTAGCATCATTTGTGATCTGGTGAGACTGGTAAACTTCAAAATAGCAAGTCCTAGCTCTTTGATTTGACAAGTTTTTTCCCCCTCATTATTTCCACTGTATTGTAAGCAGCAAGAAGAAACCAGATGGCAGCTTGCTAGTTCACTCAGCTCATTAGGTACATTTCTACATAACTACAGGTCACAGTGATGATAAACCTTCTGCAACTACATAACAAGAATTCCCTTTCCTTCAGTTTTCAATAAAATACTGCTAATTTTCCTTTAAGCCCTCGATAGAAGACTCCTCAAAATCTACTAACAGTCCATTTAAGGCACTTTAGGCTTTCACTAACCATCTCCTCAAAGTCCTTAAAAATTTTCCCACCGCCAGTTTTCAAAGCCATACCCACATTCTTATTCATGTACTGTGAGAGCACCCAACTTATAGCCACCAAAATCTGTTTTCATTATCTATTGCTATATAAAAAAGTATCCCAAAAGTTAGTAACTAAAATCAACAAACATTTATTATCTCATGCTGTTTTTGAAGCCCAAGAGTGGCTTAACTTGATGATTCTGGCATATGGAGTCTCACAAGGTTACAGTCAACATGTTGGCCAGGGTTGCAGTCATCTGAAGGCCAGACTGGAACTAGAGGTTCCGATTTAAAGATGGCTTACTTCCCTGGCTGTTGGCAGGGTGACTAAGTTTCTAGCTGGCTATTGTCAGAAGGCTCAGTTCCTTATCACACGGACCTCTTCACAGGCTGCTTGAGTGTCCTCATGACATGGCATTTGGTATTCCCCAGAACAAGTGTTGTGCCCGGGAGAAGCTGAAAAATGGTGGATGGGAGGCAGGGCTAGATTGCAGCTCCCACTCAGACAGACAGAACAGTGTGTAGACTCACATTGTGAACTTTTGCTCCAGAACTACTGCAGGAATAAACCAGGAAAGCCAAGATAACACACAGGTCCTCTGAAGGAAGTGGATTGCTCCTGTTGGACCGGGGAGACAGCCCAAATACTGTGAGTGCCCAAGCTGCGGAAGTGGGAAAGGGGGACCATCTGCCCCCTAACACACACCCTCACTGGGGAACCTGAAGGTCTAGATCACAGGAGAAGGATCTGACCTTACCTGGAGCTGAGTCAATTTAGAGGGCGGGGCAAAATACAGGGGTAGAGGAAGCAGCAGGAAAAGCCCTGTGTGCTCTCTCGGTCCCCTGGGAAGCTATTTTGGACTTGTCTCACAGGGGTCCTTGGGGAGGGCTGCTAGAGGTACTGAAAAAGACCACAGGAAGCAGGAAAGCTCCAACTGAACTTTGTAACAATTCCAACCGAACGCCGAATCTCCTGGCCAGAAGTCAGGGGAGGGCATGAACTGGTGTGCAGACTTCACAGGTGGGGAGGCATGAAAGTCCTGCTTGCTTTTGCAGCTGGGAGGCTGGTAACCTGGGGCAAGTTCTCAGACCTGTTCGCCCACTGCCTGGAAACAGATTTGGTGCTATTGGGTGGGGCATGGTGGGAGTGAGACTGGCCTTTTCGGTTGTGTGGGAGCTGGGTAAGGCCTGTGACTGCTGGCTTTCCCCAACTTCCCTGACAACCTTCATGACAAAGTGGAGGCAGCCATAATCTTCCTGGGAACATAACTCCATTTACCTGGAACCACCCCTGTCCCACCCCAGCCCCCACAGCAGCTGCAGCAAGACCTCCTCAAGGAGAGTCTGAGGTCAGACATGCCTATCCCTGTCCCCACCTCATGGTCCTTCCCTACCCACTCTGGTAGCTGAAGACAAAGGGCATATACTCTTAGGAGTTCTAAGGCCCTGCCCACTGCCTGGCCTTCCCCATACTACCACAGCTGAGGCTCTCTTGAAAGCACCACCTCCTGGCAGGAGGCCAACCAGCACAAAAAATGGTTCATAAAACAACCAAAATTAAGGTCCCTCAGAGTCCATTTCACCCACCTGCCACCTCTACTGGAGCAGGTGCTGGAGCTGGTATCCATGGCTGAGAGAGCTGCAGATGGTTCACATCACAGAACTCTGTGCAGACAACCCCTTGGTACCATCCTGGAGCCTCATAGACCTGCTGGGTGACTAGATCCAGAAAAGAGATAACAGTCACTACAGCTTGGCTCTTAAGAAGCCACATCCCTAGGAAAAGGGGGAGAGTACTACATCAGAGGAACACCCTATGGGATAAAAGAATCTCAACAGCAGCCTTGGGCCCTAGATCTTCCCTCTGACATAGCCTACCCAAATGAGAAGGAACCAGAAAAACAGTTCTGGTAATATGACAAAACAAGGTTCTTTAACTCTCTGCCAAAATCACACTAGCTCACCAGCAATGGATTCAAACCAAGAAGAAATTTCTAATTTACTTGAAAAAGAATTCAGAAGGTCAGTTATTAAGCTAATCAAGGAGGCATCAGAGAAAGTGAGGTTCAATTTAAGGAAATTTAAAAAAAATGGTACTAGAAATCCAATTCTGTGAAGAAAGTCATTGGTAGCTTGATGGGGATGGCATTGAATCTACAAATTACCTTGGGCAGTATGGCCATTTTCACAATATTGATTCTTCCTATCCATGAGCGTGGAATGTTCTTCCCCATCAAGCTACCAATGACTTTCTTCACAGAATTGGAAAAAACTACTTTAAAGTTCATAAGGAATCAAAAAAGAGCCCACATTACCAAGTCAATCCTAAGCCAAAAGAACAAAGCTGGAGACATCACACTACCTGACTTCAAACTATACTACAAGGCTACAGTAACCAAAACAGCATGGTACTGGTACCAAAACAGATATATAGACAAATGGAACAGAACAGGGCCCTCAGAAATAATGCCACACACCTACAACTATCCAATCTTTGACAAACCTCACAAAAACAAGAAATGGGGAAAGGATTCCCTATTTAATAAATGGTGCTGAGAAAACTGGCTAGCTATATGTAAAAAGTGGAAACTGGATCCCTTCCTTACACCTTATACAAAAATTAATTCAAGATGCATGAAAGACTTAAATGTTAGACCTAAAACCATAAAAACCCTAGAAGAAAACCTAGGCAATACCATTCAGGACATAGGAATGGGCAAGGACTTCATGTCTAAAACACCAAAAGCAATGGCAACAAAAGCCAAAATTGACAAATGGGATCTCATTAAACTAAAGAGCTTCTGCACAGCAAAATAAACTACCATCAGAGTGAACAGGCAACCTACAGAATGGGAGAAAATTTTTGCAATCTACTCATCTGACAAAGGGCTAATATCCAGAATCTACAAAGAATTCAAACAAGTTTACAAGAAAAGAACAACCCCATCAAAAAATGGGCAAAGGATATGAACAGACACTTCTCAAAAGAAGACATATATGCAGCCAAAAGACACATGAAAAAATGCTCACCATCACTGGCCATCAGAGAAATGCAAAGCAAAACCACAATGAGATACCATCTCACACCAGTTAGAATGGCAATCATTAAAAAGTCAGGAAACAACAGGTGCTGGAGAGGATGTGGAGAAATAGGAACACTTTTACACTGTTGGTGGGACTGTAAACTAGTTCAACCATTGTGGAAGTCAGTGTGGTGATTCCTCAGGGATCTAGAACTAGAAATACCATTTGACCCAGCCATCCCATTACTGGGTATATACCCAAAGGACTCTAAATCATGCTGCTATAAAGACACATGCACATGTATGTTTATTGCGGCACTATTCACAATAGCAAGGAGTTGGAACCAACCCAAGTGTCCAACAATGATAGACTGGATTAAGAAAATGTGGCACATGTACACCATGGAATACTATGCAGCCATAAAAAAGGATGAGTTCATGTCCTTTTTAGGGACATGGATGAAGCTGGAAACCATCATTCTCAGCAAATTATCACAAGGACAAAAAACCAAACACTGCATGTTCTCACTCATAGGTGGGAATTGAACAATGAGAACACATGGACACAGGAAGGGGAACATCACACCCCAGGGCCTGTTGTGGGGTAGGGGGAGGGGAGAGGGATAGCATTTGGAGATATACCTAATGTAAATGACGAGTTAATGGGTGCAGCACACCAACATGGCACATGCATACATATGTAACAAACCTGCACATTGTGCATATGTACCCTAAAACTTAAAGTATAATAATAATAAAAAAAGATAGTAGAAATCAGGGGATAAATCTTCAGTGAAATAGACAGTATAAATAAAAAGCAATCAAAACTTCAAGAAATAAAGAATGCACTTAGAGAAATGTGAAATGCTTTGAAAAGTCTCAGCGTAGAATTGAACAAGCAGAAGACAGAACTTCAGAGCTCAAAGACAAGGTTTTTGAATTTACCCAATCTAACGAAGACAAAGAAAAAATAATTAAAAAAAATGAACAAAGCCTCCAAGAAGTTTGGGATTATGTTAAACAACCAAACCTAAGAATAATTGACATTCCTGAAGAAGAAGAGAAATCTAAAAGTTTGGAAAACATATATGGAGGAATAATCGAGGAAAATTCGCTGGTCTTGCTGGAGAACTAGATATCCAAATATAAGAAGCTCAAAGAATACCTGGAAAATTCATTGCAGAAAGATCATCACCTAAGCACACTGTCATCACATTATCTAAAGTCAAGACGAAGGAAAAAATATCTTAAGAGCTGTGAGGCAAAAGCACCAGGTAATCTATAAAGGAAAGCCTATCACATTAACAGCAGATTTCTCAGCAGGAACCCTACAAGCTAGAAGGGATTCGGGCCCCATCTTCAGCCTTCTTAAACAAAATAATTATTAGCCAAGAATTTTGTATCCAGTGAAACTAAGCATCATGAATGAAGGAAAAATACAATATTTTTCAGACAAATACTGAGAGTTCACCACTCCCAAGCCAGCACTACAAGAACTGTTCAATCTTGAAACAAATCCTGGAAATACATCAAAACAGAATCTCTTTAAAGCATAAATCTCACAGGACCTGTAAAACAAAAAATACAATTAGAAAAAACAAGGTAGGCTGGGTATGGAGGCTCACGCCTGTAATCCCAGCACTTTGGGAGGCTGAGGCAGGTGGATCACGAGGTCAAGAGATCCAGACCATCCTGACCAACATGATGAAACCCTGTCTCTACTAAAAATACAAAAATTAGCTGGGTGTGGTGGCGCATGCCTGTAATCCCAGCTACTCGGGAGGCTGAGGCAGGAGAATTGCTTGAACCCAGGAGGCAGAGGTTGCAGTAAGCCAAGATCACTCCACTGCACTCCAGCCTGGCAACAGAGTGAGACTCCATCTCAAGAAACAAAACAAAACAAACAAAAACACAAGGTATACAGGCAACAAATAGCATGATGAATAAAATGGTACCTCACACTTCAATACTAACATTGAATGTAAATGGCCTAAATGCTCCACTTAAAAGACACAGAATTGCAGGATGGATTAGAATTCACCATCCAACTATCTGCTGCCTTCAAGGGACTCATCTAACACATAAGGACTCACATAAACTTAAGGTAAGGGAGTAGAAAAAGACGTTTCCTGCAAATGGACACCAAAGTGAGTAGAAGTAGCTATTTTTATATCAGAAAAAACAAACTTTAAAGCAACAACAGTTAAAAAAGACAAAGAGGGACATTATATAATGATAAAACACCTTGTCCAACAGGAAAATATCACAATTCTAAATATATATATGCATTTAACACTGAAACTCCCATATTTGTAAAACAATTACTGCTAGACCTAAGAAATGGGATAGGCAGCAACACAATAATAGTGGGGATTTCAATAGTCCACTGACAGCACTAGACAAGTCATCAAGACAGAAAGTCAACAAAGAAACAATGGATTTAAACTATACCCTAGAACAAATGGACTTAACAGATATTTACAGAACATTCTATCCAACAAGTGCAGAATATACATTCTATTCATTAGTGCATGAACCTTTCTTCAAGATAGGCCATATGATAGACCACAAAACAAGTCTCAATAAATTTAAGAAAATTGAAATTATATCAAGTACTCTCTCAAATGACAGTGAAATAAAACCAGAAATTAACTCCAAAAAGAACCTTTAAAACCAAGCAAATACATGGAAATTAAATAACCTGCTCCTGAATGATCATTAGCTTAACAATGAAATCAAGACGGAAATTAAAACATTCTTGAACTGAATGATAACAATGACACAACCTAACAAAATCTCTGGGATACAGCAAAGGTGGTGACAGGAGGAAAGTTCACAGCCCTGAAGTCCTACATCAAAAAGCCTGAAAGAGCACAAGTAGACAATCTAAGGTCACACCTCAAGGAACTAGAGAAACAAGAACAGAACAAGCCCGAACCCAGCAAAAGAAACGAAATAACTAAGATCAGAGTAGAACTAAATGAAATTGAAACAAAAAACACAAACGATAAATGAAACAAAAAGCTGGTTCTCTGCAAAGATAAATAAAACTGATAGACCATTAGCAAGATTAACAAAGAAAAGAAGAAAATCCAAATAAGCTCAATTAGAAACAAAATGGGAGATATTACAACTGACATTACAGAAATACAAAAGATCATTCAAGTCTACTATGAACACCTTTACGCACATAAACTAGAAAACCTAGAGGAGATGGAAAATTCCTGGAAATATACAACCCTCCCAACTTAAATCAGGAAGAATTAGATACTCTGAACAGAACAATAACAAGCAATGAGATTGAAGTAATAATTTTTAAAATTACCAACAAAAAATGTCCAAGGCCACATGGATTTGTAGCTGAATTCTACCAGACATTTAAAGAATAATGGGTGCCAATCTTACTGACACTATTCCACAAGACAGAGAAAGAGGGAATCCTCCCTAAATCATTCTATGAAGTATCACCCTAATACCAACACCAGGAAAGCATATAACCAAAAAGAAAACTACAGACCAATATCTCTGATGAACATAGATGTAAAAATCCTTAACAAAATACTAGGTAAACAAATCCAACAACATATCAAAAAGATAATCCACCAGGATCAAGTGGGTTACATACCATGGATGCAGGGATGGTTTAACATATGCAACTCAATAAATGTGATACACCACATGAACAGAATTAAAAACAAAAATCGCATGATCATCTCAATAGATGCAGAAAAAGCATTTGACAAAATGTAGCATCCCTTGATGATTAAAACTCTCAGCAAAATCAGCATACAAGGGACATAACTCAATGTAATAAAAGCCATCTATGACAAACCCACAGCCAACATAACGCTGAATAGGGAAAAGTTGAAAGCATTCCCTCTAAGAACTGGAACAAGACCAGAATGCCCACTCTCACCACTTCTATTCAACATAGTACTGGAAGTTCTAACCAGAACAACCAGACAAGAGAAAGAAATAAAGAACATTCAAACTGGTAAAGAGGAATTTAAACTATTGTTGTTTGCTGATGATAAAACCGTATACCTAGAAAATCCTAATGACTCCTCCAAAATGCTCCTTTAACTGATCAATGAATTCAGCAAAGTTTCAGGATGTAAAATTAATATACACAAATCAGTAGCTCTGCTATACACCAACGGCAACTAAGTTGAGAATCAAATCAAGAACTCAACCACTTTTACAATAGCTGCAAAAACAAAAAAAACAAAAAAACAAAACTTGAACATATACCTAACCAAGGAGGTAAAAGACCTCTACAAGGAAAACTACAAAACACTGCTGAAAGAAATCATAGATGATAAAAACAAATGGAAACACACCCCATGCTCATGGATGGATAGAATCAATATTGTGAAAATGACCATACTGCCAAAAGCAATCTACAAATTCAATGCAATCCCTACCAAAATACCACCATAATTCTTCAGAGAACTAGAAAAAACAATCCTAAAATTCATATGGAACCCAAAAAGAGCCCACATAGTCAAAGCAAGACTAAGCAAGAAGAACAAATCTGGAGGCATCACATTACCTCATTTCGAACTAAACTATAAAGCCATCGTCACCAAAACAGCATGCTACTGGTATGAAAATAGGCACATAGACCAATGGAACAGAATAGAGAAATCAGAAATAAACCCAAATACTTATAGCCAACTAATCTTTGACAAAGCAAAACAAAGCATGAAGTGGGGAAAGGACACCCTATTCAACAACTGTGTTGGGACAATTGGCTAGCCACATGTAGGAGAATGAAACTGGATCCTCATCTCTCACCTTATACAAAAATCAACTCATGATGGATCAAAGACTTGAATCTAAGATCTGAAACTATAAAAATTCTAGAAGACAACTTTGGAAATACCCTTCTAGACATTGGCTTGGCAAGGATTTCATGATCAAGAACCCAAAAGCAAATAAAATAAAAACAAAGATAAATAGCAGGGACGTAATTAAACTAAAGAGCTTTTGCACAGCAAAAGGAACAGTCAGCAGAGTAAACAGACAACACATACAGTGGGAGAAAATCTTCACAATCTGCATGTATGACAAAGGACTAATATCCAGAATCTACAATGAACACAATCAAATTAGCAAGAAAAAAACAAACAATGCCATCAAAACTTGGGCTAAGGATATGAATAGACAATTATCAAAATAAGACATACAAATGGCCAACAA
Organism: Gorilla gorilla gorilla; assembly: GCF_029281585.2. Classification (NCBI taxonomy): domain Eukaryota; kingdom Metazoa; phylum Chordata; class Mammalia; order Primates; family Hominidae; genus Gorilla; species Gorilla gorilla. The sequence continues at coordinate 90,284,286 of NC_073231.2, forward strand.
ACATATGAAAAAATGCTCACTATTGCTAATGATCAGGAAAATGCAAATCAAAACCACAATGCAATACCACCTTACTCCAAGAATGGTCATAATCAAAAAATAAAAAAAAATAGATGTTGTCATGGATGTGGTGAAAAGGGAACACTTCTACACTGCTGGTGGGAACGTAAACTAGTACAACCACTGTGGAAAACAGTGCAGAGATTCCTTAAAGAACTAAAAGTAGAACTACCATTTGATCCAGCAATCCCACTACTGGGTATCTCCCCAGGGGAACAGACATCATTATACAAAAAAGATACCTGCACATGCTTGTTTATAGCAGCACAATTCACAATTGCAAAAATGTGGAACCAACCCAAATGTCCATCAATCAATGAGCAGATAAAGAAACTGTGGTATATATATGATGGAATAATACTCATCCATAAAACGGAATGAATTCATGGCATTCGCAGCAACCTGGATGAGACTGGAGACTGTTACTCTAAGTGAAGTAACTTACGAATGGAAAACCAAACAGCATATGTTCTCACTCATAAGTGGGAGCTAAGCTATGGGGATACAAAGGCGTAAGAATGACACAATGGACTTTGGGGACTCAGGAGGAAAGAGTGGGAAGGGGGTGAGGTATAAAAGACTATAAATAGGGTTCAGTGTATACTGCTCGGGTGATGGGTGCACCAAAATCTCACAAATCACCATGAAAGAACTTACTCATGTAACCAAATACCACCTGTTCCCCAAAAACTATGGAAATAAAAAATTTTTAAAAAATATCATTTGTCAGGAGGAAAAAAAGAACAAGTGTTGTGGACTTAATGTTTGTGTCCCTCCAAAATTCATATGTTGTATTCCTTGCCCACAGTGTAATGGTATTAGTAAATGGGGCCTTTGGGAGTTAATTAGGTCATGAGGCTGAGGCTTTCATGAATGAAATTAGTGCTCTTATAAAAGGAATCCCAGAGAGCTTTCCCTTTCCGCCTGTGTGAAGATGCAATGGGGAGTTTGCTGTCTGCAATCTGGAAGAGGGCTGTCACCAGAACCAGGCCTTGCTGGTATATTAATCACTCCAGAACTGTGAGAAACAAATTTCTGTTGTTATGAATAACACAGCCTATGGTGATGATGTTTCTCAGGGCAAGTAGCTCAAACTGACTAAAATAGCCAGTGAACTGAAAAAGGGGAATGCCAGGCTTTTTTTTTTTTAATGACCTAGTCTTCAAGTCACACACCACCACTTCTGCTTTTTGTTTTTTCCATTTGGAAGGAGTCACTAAGTCCAGCCCACACAAACTGGAGGCCTCTTGGAGGAGCATATCAAATAATTTGTGGACATAGTTTAACACCACCAATCTGGAATTTTGTTTTAGTCTTAAATCTATAGTTAAATAAATTCATTCCTTATCATTAGTCCTATTTATGAAGTTTTCCCAACCATTTACTAGTTAAATCAAGATTTTTCTCTAGTAAATTCTTCAAGAGCTTAGGGACATAATATTTCCTGAGTTCTGCATTTTGCCATTTCTTTTTATACTGAAGGTCAGCTGGACTAGATTAGAATTTCTAACCTAATTCTAATTCTAATCTAATCTAGATTAGAATCTCACATTCATTGCCATTGGTATCTTGTAGCTGTTGCTTGAGTTTCTTCTAGACTTTAATGTTTAGGCACAGAAAAGTATGGCAATCTGATTTTCTTTTCTTTTTAAGTCACTTTTTTTCTGCCTAGACACCCAAAGCATTTTTTTAAGTTTAATAATTTTATCAGGATATGCTTGAGTTAACATTTTTGTCATTTTACCAGATATGTAGTATCTGCTTGCAATATATATGTAGGTCTTTTTTATTTCTTAAGTTTTCATTTCTTGAAATCTTCTTGAATTTTGAATTATAATTTTACACATGTTTTATGCTTAATTATTTTAGTTCTCTTCTTCAGGGGAAACATATTTATATGGAAAAATATATATACTTCAGGGGAAAAATATATGTATATATACATATATTATCATATAATTACATATATAATTGTTATTGATTGAATTGCACTGCCCTAAAAGAGATAGGTTGAAATCATAACCCCCAAGTACCTCAGAATATTACTTTATTTGGAAATAGGGTCATTACAGAGGTAACTAGTTAAAATGAAGCTATATTGTAGTAGGGTGGACCCCTCATTGAGTATGAACGGCATCCTTATAAGAAGTCAGCCATGGAAGAAACAAACACACAGAGAGAATGCCATGTGACAACAAAGGTAGAGACTGGAGTCCTGAAGCTGCAAGCCAAAGAGACCAAAGATTGCCAGCAAACCACCAGACTCTGGGAAGAGTCAAGGAAGGATTGATTTCCTTGCAGGTTTCAGAGGCAGCATGGCCTCGCTGACACCTTGATTTTGGACTTTAGCCTCCTGAACTGTGAGACAATTAAGTTTCTATTGTTTAAAGCCACTCAGTTTGTAGTACATTGTTATGGTAGCTCTAAGAAATGAATACGATTATCTTTTTTGATTGATATTTTTTATATCATTTTGGGTGACTCTGTTTATGTCTGTTTCATTTCCTCTTCTCAAAATTTCAGTTGCTCTGTGAAGAATAGTTTCTTTAATATATGATGCTTTTTTATGGTCAGGCTACCTTTGATTTTCAGAATCTATCTTGTTTCAGCTGAATCATACTATAAACTAACTCCTTTCTTCTCTATCCAGTACTAGTAGTTGCTATCTCTAAACAGTACAACCTCAACCTTCTAAGGTGACTCTCTTTCGCCCACAGATTCACTTTCTGGGACCCTTCATTGTAATTCCCCTTTGTTGGTGTTATGACCCATCAAGCATAATATCTATTCTCAGAAGTTTCTTTCCAGGTGGAGCTCTGTTTTTTGGGTAACTCACCCTTATTGGTCCTGCCTTCCACCTCTGCAAAGACTCCATACACCCTCTTGTGCATCTCCTGCTGAACTCTCCAAACTGCTCTGGTCTGGTGTCAGGGTATTATCCCCCTTTGTACATAAAAATTAAAGCTTGTTGGACTTTCCTCCTAGTAACACTGTGAGTAGTGGTTATGAATGCTGTTACTTGTGAAAGCTATAGTGTGGGATCTATATTATGCGGAAAGTTAGGGTGAAGCTAAAACACTAGATCACCTGATTTAAAGGATGTGTACACTCACTTGTCTGGAGCATACAAAATGACTGCTGTGGTTGCTTGAACATTTTATAAAGTAAATAGCATCTTTGCTTCAGTTTTATCAACTCACAGGTTTTGGATGTCATAGTGGAACTTATATTACCTGCACAAGATGGAGGTAGGTATGGATTATAATAAGGGTTCATATTCAACAGAAGCCAAGATGCTCAACTTCTCCAACCCCCATTTTTCTTATTTATAAAATGGTTCTAGTATTAGTCATCTTGCATTATTCTTCTCAGTTCTATAATTGATAATTAATGTAAGCATAATATTTTTAGCATAGAGCTAGTATGTCATGGGCATTAAAAAATTGATAGATGTTATTATTAAAAATAATATAACATTAATATTAATATACTCAGTGAACCAATTAAATACGAGCTAATTTGGCCTGTTAGTCATTTTAATATATGAAACTGATTTAAATCATAAAGCCCTTCTGAAGCTCTGGAGCACATCAACCTGTCAAAGGAAACTGAGAAGGTGATTAAAAAAGCATTGGTCAGAAAAAGATAAGTTGTAAATTCATTTTCTCACTCAGCTCGGAGTGGCACATGCTGAAACATTTTATACTTGACAGTCTTGATTCTTATGAAGACTTGGAATAAAATGAAAATAATTGAATTAGAAACTGCATCATTCACTTCAGGGAATATTACAACAGGTCCTGCTGTGGACGCAAGTGCATTTAAAGAGAATATATACCCAGGTACATTGTTCAAATTCCACTTGGAAAATAATATTATATCCTCGGGAATTCAATGCTCATAGATAGCACCGATGGTGTAGAAACTGAACATTTTTCTTCTGCTGTAAACAGAGACAAGTTGAGTAGCCATCTGAATTATGTGAGTATTCTGGTGTTATCATAGTTGTTTCAACTATAATTTAAGGTAGTATTTTATAAACCTGCCTGGCCATTAGAACTACCTGGTAAACTTTTCAGACAAATTTGCTTCTGAGTGCCCCCACACCTGCCGAAACATCATCTATTTGTTATAAGTTTCCTCAGGTGGTTGGTAGAATCATAATTAGGGATGTTTCAGCTTACTCTGTGTTTCCTGGGATTTGGGTTATGAGGCCAAACAAGTAGATTATGAGGTTGGGGGTGTAGAAGAACAACATAGATCCTTGCTTTTCAAAGTGTGAGTCCATGGGTCGGCAGCATCAGCTTCGCCCGGGAGCTCATGCTGAACTGATGCCTTTCCTCAGACGTGCTGTATAAAACATGAATTTTAATGTGATTCCTGTGCTTCGTATGCATATCAAGGTTTAAACTGCGTCAACATAGACCTATTACAGAACACATTTTGACTTTATCAAAAATTGAACATAAAAATTTCATGGACCAAATAAAGAGTGAAGATGTAAAATCAAAGGGGGAAAATATTGATGGGTTCATGTAGAAACTCCCGAGAGTACAGCGGTTGCTTTATATATAATACAAAATTGTTATTGTACTTACAAATATAAAAATCTATTTCATTTGTTAGTCTGAAACTAGAAATGAGTTCATCCACTACCATTCATTATTGCTATGTTGCTTATTAAGCTTTGTAGTCGGAAACTGGAGGTCTAAGTTTGATTTGTAATTTATCCTTCTCTGATTGACAGGTGAAATTTGTAATAGACGCAGCTAGCAAAGAAAAAACTAAAAATGAACGTCTTTTCCTGCTTTTTTTTTTTTTGAGAAAAAAACATTTACAAAGTGGTTGACAGAAATTTATTAATTTCTCCTAGGCTTTCCTAATTAACTCCGCCAGACTATCATCACTGCGACTTTTGTGCTTCTCTCTTAAACCTGAGTTATATCACATCTAGATCTGTGTTTTAGAATCACTTATTTTTTTTCGTTATTCATATTGTAATTCCTGGAGGGCAATTTGTAGTTTCTGTTTCTTGTAGTTCCCAATGCCTCCATTCTCTCTGTCTCTACCATCAAATAATTAGGGCGATCACATATCCTGATTTAATTGGAGCAATCCAATATGTCTGTTGTCTCAGAGTAATTATAAATAGTGTTTCCTTTAACTTTAAAAAATGTTCTGGTTAGAACTATAAGTCATATGGACTCCCATCTGTATTGAAGATGAAACAGAGCTGTGGCTTATTTTGTTTAAGAAGACCCTTTTCTTCAGGGAGTCTTAATAGCTGTTGCCAGAGGAGACTTCCAACTACTCTGCATCCTCCTAGCATATCCCTCCTCCCTTTTCTTCTCTTTGCTATAGCTGTCTTTGATAAGTGTGATAAAGCAAATATTCAAATGATGAGAAATGATTCTTTGGCAATTTCTAGTTTACTAGATATGATTCTAGTTTACTACGTATGACTGTATTGCGGTCATTTTATTTTATTTTATTTTCTCACGATGCTTTAACATTTTAAAAGTTTGCCAGTCTGTGTCCTTTAATTGGAGCATTTAGTCCATTTACATTTAAAGTTAATATTGTTATGTGTGAATTTGATCCTGTCATTATGTTGTTAGCTGGTTATTTAAATTGACACCCTAACATCACAATTAAAAGAACTAGAAAAGCAAGAGCAAACACATTCAAAAGCCAGCAGAAGGCAAGAAATAACTAAAATCAGAGCAGAACGGAAGGAAATAGAGACACAGAAAACCCTTCAAAAAATTAATGAATCCAGGAGCTGGTTTTTTGAATGGATCAACAAAATTGATAGACCGCTAGCAAGACTAATAAAGAAGAAAAGAGAGAAGAATCAAATAGACGCAATAAAAAATGATAAAGGGGATGTCACCACCGATCCCACAGAAATACACACTACCATCAGAGAATACTACAAACACCTCTACTCAAATAAACTAGAAAATCTAGAAGAAATGGATATATTCCTGGACACATACACCCTCCCAAGACTAAACCAGGAAGAAGTTGAATCTCTGAATAGACCAATAACAGGCTCTGAAATTGTGGCAATAATCAATAGCTTACCAACCAAAAAGAGTCCAGGACCAGATGGATTCACAGCCGAATTCTACCAGAGGTACAAGGAGGACCTGGTACCATTCCCTCTGAAACTATTCCAATCAATAGTAAAAGAGGGAATCCTCCCTAACTCATTTTATGAGGCCAGCATCATTCTGATACCAAAGCCTGGCAGAGACACAACCAAAAAAGAGAATTTTAGACCAATATCCTTGATGAACATTGATGCAAAAATCCTCAATAAAATACTGGCAAACCGAATCCAGCAGCACATCAAAAAGCTTATCCAACTTGATCAAGTGGGCTTCATCCCTGGGATGCAAGGCTGGTTCAATATATGCAAATCAATAAATGTAATCCAGCATATAAACAGAGCCAAAGACAAAAACCACATGATTATCTCAATAGATGCAGAAAACGCCTTTGACAAAATTCAACAATGCTTCATGCTAAAAACTTTCAATAAATTAGGTATTGATGGGACGTATCTCAAAATAATAAGAGCTATCTATGACAAACCCACAGCCAATAACATACTGAATGGGCAAAAACTGGAAGCATTCCCTTTGAAAACTGGCACAAGACAGGGATGCCCTCTCTCACCGCTCCTATTCAACATAGTGTTGGAAGTTCTGGCCAGGGCAATCAGGCAGGAGAAGGAAATAAAGGGTGTTCAATTAGGAAAAGAGGAAATCAAATTGTCCCTGTTTGCAGATGACATGATTGTATATCTAGAAAACCCCATTATCTCAGCCCAAAATCTCCTTAAGCTGATAAGCAACTTCAGCAGTCTCAGGATACAAAATCAATGTACAAAAATCACAAGCATTCTTACATACCAATAACAGACAAACAGAGAGCCAAATTATGAGTGAACTCCCATTCACAATTGCTTCAAAGAGAATAAAATACCTAGGAATCCAACTTACAAGGGATGTGAAGGACCTCTTCAAGGAGAACTACAAACCACTGCTCAACAAAATAAAAGAGGATACAAACAAATGGAAGAACATTCCATGCTCATGGGTAGGAAGAATCAATATCGTGAAAATGGCCATACTGCCCAAGGTAATGTATAGATTCAATGCCATCCCCATCAAGCTACCAATGACTTTCTTCACAGAATTGGAAAAAACTACTTTAAAGTTCATATGGAACCAAAAAAGCCCACATCGCCAATTCAATCCTAAGCCAAAAGAACAAAACTGGAGGCATCACGCTACCTGACTTCAAACAATACCACAAGGCTACAGTAACCAAAACAGCATGGTACTGGTACCAAAACAGAGATATAGATCAATGGAACAGAACAGAGCCCTCAGAAATAACGCCTCATATCTACAACTATCTGATCTTTGACAAACCTGAGAAAAACAAGCAATGGGGAAAGGATTCCCTATTTAATAAATGGTGCTGGGAAAACTAGCTAGCCATATGTAGAAAGCTGAAACTGGATCCCTTCTTTACACCTTATACAAAAATTAATTCAAGATGGATTAAAGACTTACATGTCAGACCTGAAACCATGAAAACCCTAGAAGAAAACCTAGGCAATACCATTCAGGACATAGGCATGGGCAAGGACTTCATGTCTAAAACACCAAAAGCAATGGCAACAAAAGCCAAAATTGACAAATGGGATCTCATTAAACTAAAGAGCTTCTGCACAGCAAAATAAACTACCATCAGAGTGAACAGGAAACCTACAAAATGGGAGAAAATTTTTGCAACCTACTCATCTGACAAAGGGCTAATATCCAGAATCTACAATGAACTCAAACAAATTTACAAGAAAAAAACAAACAACCCCATGAAAAAGTGGGCGAAGGACAAGAACAGACACTTCTCAAAGGAAGACATTTATGCAGCCAAAAAACACATGAAAAAATGCTCACCATCACTGGTCATCAGAGAAATGCAAAGCAAAACCACAATGAGATACCATCTCACACCAGTTAGAATGGCAATCATTAAAAAGTCAGGAAACAACAGGTGCTGGAGAGGATGTGGAGAAATAGGAACACTTTTACACTGTTGGTGGGACTGTAAACTCGTTCAACCATTGTGGAAGTCAGTGTGGTGATTCCTCAGGGATCTAGAACTAGAAATACCATTTGACCCAGCCATCCCATTACTGGGTATATACCCAAAGGACTATAAATCATGCTGCTATAAAGACACATGCACACGTATGTTTATTGTGGCGCTATTCACAATAGCAAAGACTTGGAACCAACCCAAATGTCCAACAATGATAGACTGGATTAAGAAAATGTGGCACATATACACCATGGAATACTATGCAGCCATAAAAAAGGATGAGTTCATGTCCTTTGTAGGGACATGGATGAAATTGGAAATCATCATTCTCAGTAAACTACAGCAAGAACAAAAAACCAAACACCGCATATTCTCACTCATAGGTGGGAATTGAACAATGAGAACACATGGACACAGGAAGGGGAACATCACACTCTGGGGACTGTTGTGGGGTGGGGGGAGTGGGGAGGGATAGCTTTAAGAGATACACCTAATGCTAAATGATGAGTTAATGGGTGCAACACACCAGCATGGCACATGTATACATAGGTTTTTCCAAATATAAGATTATATCATCTACTAACAAGGATAATTTTACTTCTTCCTTTCCAATTTGGATACATTTTATTTCATCCTCTCGTCTGATTGCTCTGGCTAGGGCTTTCAGTGCTATGTTTAATAACAGTGATGAAAGTGGGCATGCTTGTCGTGTTCCAGATTAAGAGGAAAGCCTTTCAGTTTTTCTCCATTCAGTATGATACTAGCCTGTGGGTCTGTCATTTATGGCTTTCATTATGTTGAGGTGTGTTCCTTCTATACCCAGTTTTTTGAGGGATTTTAAATCATGAAGTGATGTTGAATTTTATGAAATAATTTTTCAGCATCAATTGAAATGAGCATATGGATTTTATCCTTCATTCTGTTGATATGATGTATCACACTGATTGATCTGCATATGTTGAACCATCCTTGCAGTCCTGGGAATAAATCCCTCTATTTGCACTTTAAGGATAAATTTCTATTCTATATAGGACCAACTGACTCCCCTAATATTTGGGAAGCTTGGAGCAAAAGAAAAATAGAGACTTACATGGCATACATCTAAATATTTAAAGTTATAAGTTAAGCCAATAAACTCAAATAAAATGTGTCATACGCTTCTACATTTACAGTTCTTGGAAGCCTCAGAATGCCACCCAAAAATGTGGCAGTGTAGGAAAAGCCAGCCCCACATCAAAGTGCACTCAGCTCCTGTCCCTGGCTTTTCCTCCCTTCTTTGCACCTGGCTTTGTTCCACACCACGCGGATTCTCATGCCACAGATATGTCTATTCAAACCTACACATCTAAGCTCTGGCTACATCTCCCATTCTGCAACCAGCCACTCCAAAGCCACCTCTTGTGCCAAGAGATGTACTCATCATTCATGCAGTTCTCATTTTGGACCATAAATCTTGCCTGAGACCAGACTCAAGGAAAAGACTCATGCAGATTCTGCAAGTAAGTTGAACATTGTTTGAGAAAGGCATCCCTTCCCCATTTTCTGGGGCCCCGAATACCCAAAACATGGTCTAGATAAAAAGATGGTGCAAATGTTGCATAGGCATGTTCCACTGGACCCACAGACTCTCCATATAATGGAGAACATGATGGCAAATGGAGAACCAAAGCAGAGTAAGAACCCTTTTGTGTGAGTGTAAGGGTAATATTATAGATTAAAATAGTTTACTGATTTTCCAGAGAAACACTCTCATGGGTACTATCCTTAGATTTTTTGTGTGTCCTTTTTATGTATCTTCCCCCAATCAAAGGACCAATGGCAAGTCCAAGACAAGAAAATTTAAATTTTAAAATCAGGGATGTTGGACTCAGTGAAACAGATGGAAAATTGTTAGCAACATCCATATAATAAGACACAGACACCACTCTTTTCTAACAGTGTAATTTATTATATTAGAACTTGGAGGTCCCATCACTGTGCAGCTGCCCTCAAGGAGGTCTGCATGTCAATCCAAAGCATGCACTATGCTTGTTCAAATCTTCTTCACTTTGGATGCAATCTGTCCTACTAGAAAAAGTAACCATTTACACGAGTTCCTAGCCAGTACTCAGCACTAGGAATCCAGATTACTTCAGAGGAATAAGCATTTGTTGATCTGGATAGTGGTACTACATAGGAAATTTTAAAACTTGGAAAGAACAACCTATATAGGAAAGACTGGGCTGAACTGGGCAAGTGGAACTCTAACCCCTCATACTGCAGGAAGAGGCAGAAAGGGAGTTTCTCAGGATTTCCCTGATTTAACAGCCTGCTCAGTGACTGTTATGTCCAAAATTTGTGGGTGTTCTGCACAGAAGTGGCACCAGACCTCATTGAAAAATGAAGTATGCCTATAATGCTTAGTGCTCCTCTCTGTCATGACCCTCTGGCTTCCTTCATTGCTTGCCCTCAGGTGGCTGGGACCCCCATTATAATTTCATCTGTCCACTTCCATAGCAGATTTAATCATCACCAGCACCTCAACGACAGATCTGGGGCAATCTTGCTGTAGCAAAAGATTGCTAATTTCTGAAATCATTAAATGTAAGAAATGCAAAGAACTTTAGCTGGTATCTAACCCAAATCCTTCATTTTACAGATGGGCAAGATGAAGCCTAAAAATATAAGTGAAATATGCTGGATTACATAGCTTGGGACTTGAATCTAGGGAAGAGGAAAGGAAAAGAAACAGAACTAGGTAATTGTAAACTATTAATATTCAATGGGTACTCTGATGGTTAATTTTAGGTGTCTGCTTGACTGGACTAAGAGGGACACAGAAAAGCTAGTACAACATTATTTCTAGGTATACCTGTGAGGATGTTTCCAGAAGAGATTGACATTTGAATCCGTGGACTGAGTAAGGAAGATCCACCCTCAATGCAGGCAGACACTATCCAATCTGAGGGCCCAGATAGAACAACAGGGCAGAGGAAATGGGAATTCACTTTCTCCAGGAGGTGGGACACAATTCTTCTCCTGCCCTTGGACATGAGAACTCCAGATTCTTCAGCCTTTGGAGCCTCGGACTTGCAACAGTGCCCCCCTAGGTTCTCAGCTCTTCAATCTTGAACTGAGAGTTACACCAGTGGCTTCCCTAGTTCTGAAGCCTTAAGACTTGGACTGAGCCATCCTATCAGCCTCCCTGGTTCTCCAGCTTGCAGACAACCTACTGCAAGACTTCTTAGCCTCTATAATCATGTGAGCCAATTTCCCTAATAAATCTCCTCTCATCTATCTATCTAATCTACCTATCTACCTATTATCTATCTATCTATCTATCTATCTATCTATCTATCTATCTACTTATCTATCTAACATATTGGTTCTGAAGACTGATGTGAGAATTAAAAACTGAAACTGAGTCAAGTGCCTGGCACATTGTATATATCTGAAAATTTGTTTTTAAGTTCCTGCTATGCTACTATCTACCTTAATGACTTTGGGGGATGTTTCTCAAAATCTTTTGTTGTATCTCAGTTTCATTATTTTGATGATGGAAATGATAATAATGGCAAGGACCTCAAAGCAAGCTCTATGCTGGACCTAGTTATCATTAAAGGGCTAAGTTGCAGTGTCAGCCATGGAGAAATCATAAAACACAAGGAGACTCGGGACATCTGTGACCTGTCAGGACTCGTGTCTCACATGCTAAACCCCCATGTCAAGCTATGTCTTTATCAAGAATAAGGAGGGCATTGGGGTGCAGATTCCTTAAGCATTAGACATTTTCAATTTCCTTTTATCAGGTACCGTAATAAGAACATATCTGATACATATAATGTGCCAGGCACTTGACTCAGTTTCAGTTTTTAATTCTCACATCAGTTTTCTAAAATGAGTATTTCTTAACCCCTTTTATAGAAGAGTGAATAGAGGCTCAGATAAGCTAAGTGACTCCTAGATCACAGAGCAAGTGAGGGGCAGAGACAGGATTCAAGTCCAAGTTCTTTCCACCACACCAAGCTGCTTCTCATATTTTATATACCTTTATGTACCCTGCAATATAAGTGGTACAAAAGGTGGGCATCTCTTAACAACCTGTTCATTTTAAAATAGCCTGCAGCAACGCAGAATGATAATGAAATGGAGAATTTGCTACTCTCTTTCCATTGTTAGTGCCGTGATAAAGCTGGTGGTCATCAGAGTAGTTCCGTTCAGTTCACAATAATATGAATAACAACTCACTGTTCCAGTTACAAAGCACTTTTATAATCCCAAACTCAAATGCTTGTGAGGTCATTGCCATTATTATCATTTCCATCATCAAAATAATGAAACTGAGATACAACAAAAGATTTTGAGAAACATCTCCCAAAGTCATTAAGGTAGGTAGTAGCATAGTGGTAAAAACAAGTTTTCTGACTACATGCCTCAAGCTTTTGATGAATCTAAAGTTCTTCAAAAATTTGAACGGCCTGTGAATACAGAGTAGTTTCTTACTAATGCAGTCAGTCAATATACATTTATTATTTGGAAAATGGCAGAGAATCACGACTCTTATCTAACTCAACTGTTTCTAAACATTCATAGAAATTTAATCTGTTAATAATTGAGTTCGGGATGGCTGGGGCACTTAGAAAAACAGACTATTTTAGTGTCACAGGTGAGACAAAGAACAGGCTGAGAAGCTCATGAATCGCTGCATTCCTCTCACTGATTACAGAAAAACAAGAAATTCAGTGCTGCTAAAATTGGGCTTCAGAATCATTTTCACAACAACCCATACGTCATCCCTGAATTTCCTGAAAGAACATCTTTAAGTAATGATTGAAGTCAAGCATGATTCTTTCAAAGGTTTTTCCTTTAAGTAATTTTATTAGTAAAATTATGTTTAAAATATATATATAGTATGTATATACACTATATGTATAGTACATAGTATAGTATATATATATATACATATACTATATATTTTGTCCCTATATATATACACACACACACCATATATATAGTGTGTGTATATTCTGATTCTCACCCATAATGTTTCTACAGATATATCATTTTGGCTTAGATGAAAGCAAGCAAGCAAGCAAAAAGATGAATCACTTCATCTAATTATCTCCTCCTTAAAATATAACTCTTCAAAGTGCTAATAAGTGCTTCTTAAATAAATAAATAAATAAATATAATGGAATAATATTGAAGGAATTTGTTGTATTTATCTTATTAATGTGGGATGGTAAAAATTATTTTAGTATACAATAATAGTGTAATAAACTTACAAGACTGGGTCTTTTTTAATACCGGAACTTGTATTTCCAAATGAGTGTTTGAAAATAGGGTAGAATATACATATACAAATGAAAAGTGAATGATGTTGTCAGCCCCCCGTACACATTTTTATAATGCTGCCATTGTTGAAGCTTTTTAACATCTTCTTTTTTTTTTTTTTTTTTTTTTTTGAGACGGAGTCTTGCTTTGTCGCCCAGGCTGGAGTGCAGTGGCGCGATCTCGGCTCACTGCAAGTTCCACCTCCCGGGTTCACGCCATTCTCCTGCCTCAGCCTCCCGAGTAGCTGGGACTACAGGCGCCCACTACCACGCCCGGCTAATTTTTTTTTGTATTTTTAGTAGAGACGGGGTTTCACCGTGTTAGCCAGGATGGTCTCGATCTCCTGACCTCGTGATCCGCCCGCCTCGGCCTCCCAAAGTGCTGGGATTACAGGCGTGAGCCACCGCGCCCGGCCTTTAACATCTTCTTCTAGAATTACTTTCAAAGTCAGTGGCATGTTCTTTTAAATGAATGTGATGGTGGCAAATGCCCATTCTCTTGGCAGTCTTTTATTTTTGGAACAATAAAATACTCATTTGTTTCCAAGTCTAGTAATTATTGGGAGTCTATGGAGTTATATTTAGAAGTCAGTACTTCACAGTCAAAGAAATCTTAACTTGAGAGTTAAGAAAATGATAAGTCTTAAGATAAAAGCAATTCTAGGCCTGACAGGTATGAGTTTTCCCCGTTCAAGGTGTTTTCGGGTTTGTTCGTTTGGTGGGGTGAGAGTGGTGAAGTGTGGAGGAGTGTGTGTATTAGCAGCACATTCTTTCCACAGCCTTCTATTCCAACAGCAAAAACTATTTCAACTACCTAGATATTTCCTATCTTGATTTCTGTTTTCAGGATTATAGGTTAAAGCATACACATACTTCCCGTTCACAATAATAAACTCAGAGAGGCACCAAATGAATTTTCTGAACCAAAGCGTTTTTCAGTTTACATTTCCTGAGTTCATGCACCTAAAAACGACACAAGTCTCTGGTAAATCTTTCTTAAGACAAGACCTGTAATATTTTTATGTAATTATGAATACCATGGTAGCCTAAGCTGAGGAAAAAATAGCATCTTTAGTTATAATTTAATTTCATTTGGAATTAAATCACCTATTCATCATAATTAGTATTAGTTAGATTATGCTGTATGTTAGAGCCTTTATACATAGACAGAAACTTTTGGTGCGAAATGGTCCTAATGAATATAGAGCTTTCTTTTCATCTAAAAAAAAAAATAGTGATGTTATCCTGGCTTTTGGTTCTGTAAGAAAAGTCACTGGGCTCCAAAATAAGGTTCTTTGTTAATGTGAGGATCTTCATTCATTAAGAATAAATTACTATATTACTGACTCTCAGTCCAGGGTAGAACTACTTAGCCTCTCTGTTATTGGTTCATGTAATAATAGCTCTAGAATATGTTCTTTTCATTCAACAGCATCAACCAATGGACCAACCGTGAGGCTGAATAATCTGAGACATAATTTACAAGGATTCGAAACAAATAAAAATTTTAATGATAATAAAAATGAATGTAAATATATTAAAAAGCCAAATTTTAAAATAATACTTTCCCTGATTTTAATATACTTCCACCTGCTGAACAAATTTTTCTGCTTGATATTTCTTTAATCCAAATTCTATTGTATAAACCTAAGTTGAATTTATAGTTCATCCAGGAGTCTTAATGGAGCAAAGAGGCAAAAAAAATCACCAAATTGTTGTTATTCTATGTCAGCAAAATGACTACCATTGCTATAGATTTGGGTTGCAGAGGGGAAATCTGGCTTATTGATTATTTAGCATTACTTCAACTAGTGTTGTGCTGTGGTAATGTTACAGTAGGCAGACAGCTAGAGCTAGACATGACCAGGAGCAAGAGCCCCTGAGAAAAAGGAGGTCTGGATAATCTCACACCCCAGAAACCACCCGAAACATGCGTGCAGATATGAGCAAAGAGGAGGGAAAAAAACTATACAGGAAGCAGAGCTCCTTAAGATGCCCAGTAATCACTCATTCTACAGTTAAGGTGTCAGAATGTCACTAGGTATATGCTGATAAAGGGGAAGAGCTCAAAGGAGAAAATTTGTCAGAGATTCGCAGGCACAGTTTAGATTCGACCCGCTAAACAACCTTCCTGGGGGTGGCGGTAATGAGCAACGCAGCCATTAGACAAACTTGAGATCCAACACCGAGCGCACATATGCGCACCGACTAATAGTAAGGGAGGGTCCTACAAGCCTGGCGTAGGAACTAGGAGGGGAAAAGTCAGGGATTTAAGACAGGAGCGGGAAAACTAGACAGAGAAAAAAGGCAGAGATTAAAGAAATAGGAGCTAACTTCAAGAAAAAAAAAACCAACAGCATCAAAACCCAACTCTCGGGCTGCTGCTGGCTCACCCTCTTCCGGTAGCCTGTTCGGCCTTATCTTTCAGTGTACCGTCTCTCTATCTATAAACTCTCTGCTCTCGATTTCCCTTCAATAAAGCTCTCTGTTATCTGAATTGTCACTTGGCCGAAATCTTTCTCCCTGGATGACTAAGAACCGTGGATTCCCTTACTACCTGGTAACAGAGGCACTTTCACAAGCTACTACTACTAACAGCACATTATTCGCTATGTGCTATTGACAGCATATTATTCACTTTCACAAGCTACTAACAGCACGCTATTCACTATGTTCAAAATACTTCGTACGTATTAATAAATTTAACACTCACAACACCCTGTAAGAAAGAACCATTCTTACTCTTCTTTTACAGATGAAGAAATAGAGGTACAGAGTGGTTAAGTAATAGACAAAAATTACATTTATGAAAAGACCAAAATGTTTCATTGAAAAGAAAATCTGTCAGACAAGGACAAAAATGAGCTACGTTTGCAATGAACAAGACAGAGATACTGGAGATAAACATTCCTTCAGCTGGATCGGGCTGCAGACCCTATGCTCCCTCTAAAATCTTGCAGTGGGTGAAAACAATATGTTTTTTCCAAGCAAGCAAACTTCAGTTTATACTGGGAGACTATACAAATGCACATTACATGGAATAAGAACTTGAATGCACAAATGCATGTTAACGAAGTATATTGTTTAGAGGTCAAAAGAATTAAGTATTTAACTGGAATTTTAATTAGAATTCTGGGGAAATAACCATTCTTACTGAAAAGAATTGAATAAATGTATTTATTGAAAACAAAGAAGGGAACTGTTCACCTTTTGATTAATTTACAACCCAGAACCAAAGTCTTGTGGGCTTTAAATATGCTCATTTATTAAAAGAATTGTTAAGTGGTTCTATTAGATTGCATGTCATTCATTACACTATGACTTTCAACAATTTACTCAATTTCCAATATTAAGAATAGTTCACTTATTGTGGATAAAACTGGGTTATGAGATTAGAATGTATTTATCAAGTCAAAATTAATCCAAGGTATTCAGTATTAAATGATAACTTGTATTACAAAACTACTTGGAGCAGTACTATGTTGAGCTTTATAGTTCTCTTAAATTAATGTTTAGATTTTTTCTTTAGAAATGGTAATATTAGATTTTGTATAAATAACAGATGTCATAAACATCAACATTATTCATTTTTTATTGGTAGATTATTAACTGAAGATCTTGTTAACAAAATTTTAACTTTCAATAAGAATTTGAGAAAGAAGCAGCTCAACTAAAGCTGAAATATTTAGGGGCAGTTTCTTAGAGGACAGAGACGGTGAGGTGACAGAATAATGGGCAGTCATCAAGCAAGCATGGGTGAGAAGAGGGAGAAATTCAAGTAACAAAATCATAATTGAAAAACATCAAGGTAGTTGACGTACGTAGATGCAGCCTAAAAAGACTAACGTTTTCTACGACCAAGTATTTTCTGTAGTCTATCATTTGTCTAAAATTTTGAATTCAAACTGCGCTGGTAGCAAGAGCAATTGTATTGTCATATTAGTTTTTCAAATAAATTTTATTGCATATATTTGAGGTTTACAACACGATGTTATGTGATATGTATATGATTATATGTCTATGTATATGGTTACTATAGTGAAGCATCTCACACACTTTTTTGTGTGACAAGAGCAGCTAAAAATCTATTTATTGAATGAAACACTCTAATACAGTTCTATTAACTATAATCCTCATGTTGTATTGTTGCATTATTGATTAAGTTTTTCATTACATTTAGTCTGAGTAAACATCAGGCTGATAATTTTTATTGTATGTTTTGTGGTTAGTATTTTCATGTGTTATTCACATAAAACATGGTGAATCAAGGAAAACGATAGTGCTATTTTATTCTGCAATTTACTAACAGTTCTTTGTGCATTGTCTTTTGTTTGGAATCACACACTTAAGAATGAACTTAAAAAAAAAGGAACATATATACTATGAAAATCAATCAGAATGACAAAAGGACCCAGAACCATGTTACATATGGAGTACTTGAGAAAAATAGGGAATTGGGGCAAGAGAAAGAAAAGATATGGGCTGTTATTTGGAAAAGGAAAGAAAAGGAAGCAATTGAGTGGAAATTACAGATATAGATTTGGACTCAATTGAAAGAAAGAACTAACAAGAGCTGTTAGGATGAAATGTGATGCCCCAGAAGGCAGAGCATATTCCATCGCTAGAGATGTTTAAGGAAAAATGAGACAAGCCTCTGTCTAGAAAACTCAGAGTGATTTATCTGGATGACTTCTAAAGTCTCTTCAGCTGCAAAAATCTGATTCTTTCATCCACTCTGAAATTAGACTCTCCTATGAACAAGACTGGTCATGAGCGTCTTTTGCAAAAACAGTAAGGAAACATCATTCTTCTGATAAGGTATCAATATCTTTCAAAATTGATACCATGAATAGATTATTTTAAATGTTGCTGTAACTCCCTAAATTTATGTTTTATTTAATTCTTGTTTGTTAAAATCTCAAAAACATTTCAATTCAAAGTTGTCGAATGCTTATTATTTTCCCATATTCATGACTTCTTTAATAAAATGCTTCCAAACCTTAAAAGTTTTCCATCCTCTGATAAACAGCCCTAACATATTTCATATGTATGAGGTCCAGAGTGTATATTTAATCCCAAAAAAAGAAATGAGCTACTTTTGGGAAGTGCCAGTGTTCTTTCAGGCTGCCAGCAAAGCATTGATGAAGAGCATGCGGGTTAAGAACACCATCTTTGGCTTTGAACAGATGTGGATTCCTGTCAGGCTGTGCTGCTGACACAGCTCTGTGAACTTTTCTGCCAGACAGCCTGCCTGACCGAGCTTTGTTTCTTCATCTGTAAGACATAGATAATATCACTGCCTACTTTGTAATGTTATTGTATATTAAATACTGTAATACACACAAAGCACCTATCATCCTAACTTACAGTAATCATTCAATACGTGTTAGCTGCTATTATTACTGTTGCTATTACTATTAAAGGTTAAACCAAGAATATAAAATAATTTTTTTACATTTTACAAAGTCCGCAAAAATGTTATCTAGGAGTTCCTTGATATTCCAGTATTCACCTGGGTAGCAGTTCTCACAATTTGGGAAAAAAAAATCATCTTTTGCTTCGTCTTTATTTTCAATTTTATAACAACTTTTTGGTCTATGTAATAAAGAGGCAAATTTTCAACATGAAAAACTTTCAAAATTTACACCATGAATAGAGTTACACCTGACATTATCATAATAAATTTGGAGAAACACATTGTGCTTAGTACCTATGTGTGACCTAAAAGTTATGCTTACTCTCAGCATGTTACGTAGTGTTTTGTAGTATTTGTCAAAGTATAATTGCCATATACCATGAATGTTAATTAAATTAACAAACATTAACAAGGTTATATTTTACTCAATTACTTTCTTAAGCTAAAAGCATTTGTCCAAATTTTCCCTCAGTTTCTAAAAATAGTATGCATAGCTGCATGCTTACATTAATGAATTCATGTTCAGAAGTAGAACAGAAAAAGTTCAAAACTTACCTGTTTTCTCTGATTTTAGCAGAAATATTTTCCAAAGAACTATAAAAATTTTTAGAAATTAATTTGTCACAAATTGAATATAGTAAAATTCTATATTGATATAAGAGCCATCATATATATATCATATATTATATAATGTATGTATTATATATGTGTGTATACATATATATGTCTTCCATCAGCATACCAGTTTGGTATCTACGCTTTCAGCCCTCCCTTTCTTCCTCCCCAATCTTAGCATACCATATGAAGAATTTGCCCCAGTTTGATTCAGCCACTTTCTAGAAAGGCTCATTTTATAAACACACATGTAGCCATTTTTCCCTCAAATTCAGTATATTTTATGAACAAAAGCTTCCTTCTAAAAAGGTGGGAACAGAGAAAGAGGAGATGTTTTACTCCACTAGGTAATAACATCCCTTTCTGACAAATTAATTAATTAGCTAATCCTTATAATATTATTGTAAATAGGTACATCAAACAATGTGATGGCTAATTTTTAGACACTAAAATGGAAGAAATGAAAAGGAAGAAGAGAAGAAAGAGAAGGAGAAAATGTAAAGAAGCAGAAGATATATTCTATTCCATACAATAAATGAAAACAAAAATTCAGATGATAACCCAAGGCTAATGTCTTCTGACTTTGCATTTTATTTAATAGTTCATTCACTCTTAATGTAATATGAATATTTTGTACAGAAGTGGCTACAATTTCTAAGTCTTTGATTGAAACCAAAAGAAGATCTAAATTGGCTCCTTAAACTTTATGCCATTAGTGTTATTTCTCAACTCAGTAACTGTATTTTCTAATTCAGTGAGTCATAGACCAATATATAAGAAATATTCATGAAAGACAAAGTACTCAGGCCAAAAAAAAGTGAGTAAAAACTCTAATGAAATAGTTGTAAAAATCCTAAACGAATTCTGCATACTAAAAACATTTCAGATTGTCAAAGGAAGGAAGGAGGAAGGGAAGGAAGGAAGGAAGAAAGGAAGGCAGGCAAAGAAGAAAGAAAGAAAGGCTGCCTGACTAAGTGAATAGCATCATTGCTTTCAAGCAAAAATTTAACAAGTATTACAAGAAAATTAAAAACTATTCTTGCGAGTCTCAAGAAGGTTGGTTGGGGTTCAACAGATTGCGAAGAAACAAGGAACTCCAAAGCCTTGAAAGTGACAGTAGAGCACAGAGGTTGAGAGCCCGGACCTTGGAGGTACAAAGGCCTGAATGATATTGAGGGTCCACCACTTTCTAGCCACAAAAATTCATGTAAGTCCTCAGTATCTCTGATCCTTAGTTTCCTCTTCTGTAAAATAAGAATGATAGTACTTGCCTCATAGGATTGTGATAATGAATGAAAAATACTTAGTAGAGTATCAGGCTAAGTATCAATTATCAATAAATAAGGTCATTAAAACTAAGATCTCTTAAGCAAGATAGACGGCCATTTTACCTGCTTATTCAAGGATAACCAAAAGTAGTTCCTGCTTCCACAGAGCTTGACTCCGAGGATTCCGAAGGGGACTCCGTGTTCTGACAGTCCATAAAGCAAAGCAGAGGAAAAGGCAACAGGTAGGGAAAAAATTGCCTGTAGCACAAAAATGCCTAGTTCCAGCTCTGCATTTTATTAGCATACTGACAGAAATTTAAAGTAACCTGGTAATGTAGTTCTTAAAATGGGATTTTTCTCACATAATTTCAACAATACCTTTCAACAGTCAAGTAAACATATACATTTGGAACCTAGTCTACCACAAAGAGCAGATCAGGAGGGAAAATAGTTTTTCTGTGGTGTCAATCCAAGAAGTCATTAAATTAGGCGATATCAGTAGTTCTTGAGAAGCGTCATGGATATAAAAATTATCATTTTAGAGACACTTACTTGAATAGTTTCATGCTGTTTTGTCAGAATCAGAAATTAAGTAATTCTTCCAGAAAACTGCAGAATAAAATAAATAAGCTCCCGTCATAGTTGATGATGTTGACTGAGGAAAGAGAGGTGCAGTTGTTGATTAGGGACATTGAAATTTAAGAACTTCGCAAAATATTTTATAAATAAATAAATGTCTCAGATGTATAAGATTGTTTTTTTCAAAAAGTCAGTCTTTAGGCCAATCACTTCATCTTTCAGTTTTACTTTTTGGATTCTATCAAAACTTTAGCCTTACAAATATGGCCTCTAGTAAATATATTTTATTAAATAAACAATAATCTTATAAGCTAAGTATTACAAATATTAAATTAGTCATGGTAAAATGACAAAGAACTAAGTAACTCACTCAGAGCCATGCAGGCCCTATGTTGTTAAGGGAAAGAATTAACCATCCTGGGTTTGAATGCTGAGGACACCTTTCATTACCTCTAATATCTAACACGTTAAGTTCTCTGAACTTATTTTTATTTGTTGAATGGGGATAAAAACAACTACTTGCAACGATGCTGTGATAATATGCAAAATGCATTCAAACAGCTGGCACTTGTAGGCCCTCATTCGTCATCAGACCTACAAAAGCACCTTGTATTTCCAAAGACTTTTTGCTGCTTAAAACAAGTTTGGAATTTATGGATTATTTACTGCCACAGGCGTTTACCCACTGTCCAGGCTAAAGGAATCTCCTTCTTTGAAACAGATGCAGATTTGAAATAACCGAAAATTTTAATAGCATGGATTGTCCCTGTCAGGATACTAGACTGCCCATGAGGACTCCAGATCAGTTAGGATCCTGCAGATGTCTACTGAATAGGTAGTCCTGAAAATGAGAGCTGAAAACCAAAAGGCAAGACTTGGTGTAGTCAATGGGCCAGGAACTCAGAAAGGGCTCAGGTCCACTGATTCAGAGATGAAGGTAGAAAAAAATTTAGGCTAGTGGGGAAGAGAAGTTGTTCCATTTTTATCTGAAACAGTCTTGAGACTTTTATTCCAGAGATTCTTGGCAGATTCACATGGATCCACACTGTCTCTAGAGTTTCCTTCCTTTATTCAATGGACGTAATGCCCCACATCTTTTAGTTTCTTCATTGGATGAAATAATTTAACGCAGTTCTATTGAGGCTCCAACTATTTAGTTACTTAAAAGTCTCCAAGTTGGAACTTTCCTCTTTTTTTTCCCAGCAACATCTCATGATTTTGTTATAATCTCTCTCCCAGCTCAGGGGCAATTGCCCAGTTCATCCCTCAATCTGGAAGATATATATTATCCTTTTTTTACTTTCTAAAAATTCTGTTCTCTATCCCACCATCTGCTAGTTACTTTCCTTTCCCTGCAGCTGGTCATAATTAATAAATTATAAATTTTAAATTAGGCCCATCTCAGCTACTTCTCCTTAGCAATATCTTAGCAATGACTCTGTAGGAGCTTGGTAAAAAGATTTCTTCAGAAATGATCCCAAGTTAAAATGTAATCGTTACTAAGTAGTAAAATGCAAATCTTCAAACTGGTCATGTTTTAGATAAAAATCGAAGCTGTAAGATATATGTCTAGAAACTCCTATTAATCACAAAGCTGCATGTACCTTGATGTACTCTACCAAGGCAACACTTTGAGTCACCTAATACTATCTCCAACCATCAGATCGCAAATCTCTGTGTAAACAGGGGAAATTATTATCCCACTCCTTCTTGCAAATACTAATTCACAATAATGACATTTACATAATGAGTCAATGAGACAGTGGAACAAAAAAAAAATCAGTTAAAAATGTGATTAAACAGGCACACAGTCCTCACAATAATAGTTTTGTATGATTAACAGCAAACTGGTTCACACACTGCCAGAGAATAACCTATAGAGGTTTATTGAGCTGAGGTCTAAACAATGGGAGGTATGGGCGATATAAGATTAGCATTATGAGATGTGGAGCTTGCATTTTTATCAGGGTTCCAAAGTTAAACAAATGTAGAATAATTTAAGAACTTCATAAGCACTCTAATTCTGAAGTGTGGGTACAGGTATGAAGTACTCAAAATCACCTAGCAGTTGAAATTAAATTATCTCTTAAGATTTCTGTCTTTGTTATTATTGTTTACTGTATTAATTAATATTCCCCCAGAGAAACAGAACAAATATGATTTGATATATAACAGATTTTATATATAAGAGAGATTTATTTTAAGAAACTGGGACTTGGCTCATGCAATAGTGGGGTCTGATAAGTCTGAAATTGACAGAGCAGATTAGCAGACTAGAAATTCAGGTGACAGCGATGTAGTCTTGAGACCAAATTCAGCTCAGGGAGGATTTTTATGTTGCAGTCTTGAGAATTCCTTCTTCAGAAAACTTCCATCTTTGCGCTTAAGGCCTTCAACTGATTAGATAAGGCCCACCCACATTATGGAGAATAACTTGCTTTACTCAAAGTAAACTGATTTAATGTTAATCACATCTAAAAAATATCATCAGAGGAACATCTATACTGGTGCTTGACCAAACAGCTAGACACCATAACCTAGCCAAGTTGATACAGATTTAAACATCACAATTATAGACACTCAATAATGAAGGAAATAAGTACTCATAAGGAAAATCATGCTCATCATAGTACTTTTCACAACTTGCTTTTTAAAAACATGGCACCAAAATTCTTTGACATTCCTCCCCCGAAAGGTTACAGGGAGCTCTGTCTCTCCATGTAGCTTGAGCTCTCACAGCATGGTGGCTGGGTTCAAAGTGTGAGTATCCCAAGAGGAAATTTCTGAGATGCATTTGAAGCTGCATTTTAGGAGGAAACTGAGTAATATTTTATGACCTAGCCTCAGAAGTCACATGATGTCAATTCTCCATGCTATGTTGGTTGAAGCAGTTACAAGTATTCCCTAACTCAAAAGAAGGGGAAACAGATCTACCTTTCTCTGGGAGGCGTACCAAAGAATTTGGGGCCCATGTTTTTAAATTGCCACAACTAATTAACATTAATTGAGCTGCTACTGTGTCCCAGGCTGTGTGATCAACTTTTATGTATGTCTTTTAATCCTCCAACCTCTCTGAAATGTGATTATTACATATAAGTAAACTGAACAAGAAATATTAAAACCTCCCAAACTCACACAGCCAGCAAGTGGCATTGTGGCATTAACCTAGGCGTTCTAACTCTAAATCCCACACATTTTGTATGACACAACCCTGTCTCCTATTTTTAAAAGAAAGAAATAAAGAAAAATAAAATCAAAGTTAATAAGAATATTTTTTGATTTCCACCTGAAGTAGACATTTTTGTTTAGGTCTACCCAGCATTCATTCATTCATTCTTCTGATAATGCAGACCACAGGCAAATCAGAAAATGTCTCCTGTGTAAGCAGATGCAGGCCCTGTGGATCATGCCATGGCAAGGGGAGCTCAGGCTGGATTTCAGACCTTAATCACCATGTAGCTGGGCAGCTTCCTGCAGTGAGCAGCCTGTAAAACTGTACATGTTGGCCTTGCCCCAAACCACCCTCATTCCTGGTAGAGGTAAACAGGGCCCACCTACACTCCAGCTGGAACATGTGACCCAGTTTGCCTAATGAGATCCATTTCAGGGCTCTTGTTGAAGCCATTAGAGAAGGAAGTTATTTTCTTTTTGCAGAAACTTTAGCAGTAGTGTAATATAAGGCAAGAGCATCTGCGGGCCACCCTACAAAGCTTGAAATAAAACCTCCATAGAGGAAAGCAGGACGGGGGGTGGGGGCTGGATCCTTGGATCCACCCTTACCTGAAGCCAGGACTATCCCTAGACTCTGCAGATACTTGAGTGAATAACCATCCTACTTTTATTTTCATTTAAAAACAAGTTTATGTTGAATTTATGACACTCATAATCAATTGTCGTAACTGATATATCCCCATGGTCATCATTTCACTTTATCTATTAAAAAAAGTAAAAAAAAAACAGAAAAATCTTGAAAATCCTTTCTAGCAGTGGTTCAACCAATGGTCTCTAAGTATATGTGCAGATACGTGTCTGCACATATACAGAGAGAGAGAAGGAGAGAGGTAGTGGGGGGATAGAGAGACGTATATATTTCTATATACTTGGGCCTTAATTTTCTCATCTTTACAACTAGAATATAGAACTGCAGTGTCTTCAATTTCCTTCCAAAGCTGATTCTGTGATTTTCTACAGATAAGGGCAGAAAATATCCTAATTTATTTCTGTTCGGACTACTGAACAGCTCTGTAGCACTGCCACCTGGTGACCATTTGCTTCAGCTGTTGTATTAGTCCGTTTTCACGCTGCTGCTGAAGACATACCCAAAACGGGGAAGAAAAAAAGATTTAATTGGATTTTCAGTTCCATATGCCTGGGGAGGCCTCAGAATCATGGCAGGAGGTGAAAGGCACTTCTTACATGGTGACAGCAAGAGAAAATGAGGAAGAAGAAAAAGCAGAAACCCTTAATAAGCCCATCAGATCTTGTGAGACGTATTCACTACCATGAGAGTAGCACAGGAAAGACCAGCCCCCATGATTTAATTGCCTCCCCCTGGGTCCCTCCTACCACATGCAGGAATTCTGGGAGATACAATTCAACTTGAGATTTGTGTGGGTACACAACCAAACCATATCATTCCTTCCCTGGCCCCTCCAAATCTCATGTCTGCACATTTCAAAACCAATCATGCCTTCTCAACAGTCCCCCAAAGTCCTAACTCATTTCAGGGTTAACCTAAAAGTCCACAGTCCAAAGTCTCATCTGAGAAAAGGTAAGTCCCTTCTGCCTATAAGCCTGTAAAAACAAAAGCAAGCTAGTTACTTCCTAGATATAATGGAGGTACAGGGATTGGGTAAATACAACCATTCCAAATGGGAGAAATTGGCAAAAACAAAGGGGTTACAGGCCCCATGCAAGTTTGAAATCCAGTGGGGCAGTCAAATTTTAAAGCTCCAAAATGATCTCCTTTGACTCCAGGTCTCACATCCAGGTCACGCTGATGCAAGAGGTGGGTTCCATGGTCTTGGGCAGCTTCACGCCTGTGGCTCCCTCCCGGCTGCTTTAATGGGCTGGCATTGAGTGTCTGTGGCTTTTCCAGGCAAAAGGTGCAAGCTGTCAGTGGATCTACTATTCTGGGGTCTGGAGGACGGTGGCCCTCTTCTCACACCTCCACTAAGCAGTGCCCCATAGGGACTCTGTGTGGGGGCTCCGACATCATATTTCCCTTCTCCACTGCCGGAGCAGATGTTCTCCATGAAGGCCCCACCCCTGCAGCAAACTTTTGCCTGGGCATCCAGGCATTTCCATACATCTCCTGAAATCTAGATGGAGATTTCCAACCTCAATTCTTGACTTCTGTGCACCTGCAGGCTCAACGCCATGTGAAAGCTTCCAAGGCTTGGGGCTTCCACCCTCTGAAGCCACAGCCCAAGCTCTATGTTGGCCCCTTTCAGCCACAGCTGGAGCTAATGGGACACAGGGCACCAAGTTCCTAGGCTGCACACAGCATGGGGACCCTGGGCCCAGCCAGGAAACCACTTTTTCCTACTGGACCTCTTGGCCGTGAAGGCCTCTGACATGGCCTGGAGACATTTTCCCCATGGTCTTGGAGATTAACATTAGGCTCCTTGCTACTTATGCAAGTTTCTGCAGCTGGCTGGAATTTCTCCTCAGAAATGGATTTTTCTTTTCTGTTGCATCATCAGGCTGCAAATTTTCTAAACTTTTATGTTGTTTACCTTTTAAAATGGAATGCTTTTAACAGCACCCAAGTCACTTTTGAATATACTATGCAGCCATAAAAAGGGGTGAGTTCATGTCCTTTGCAGGGACATGGATGAAACTGGAAACCATCATTCTCAGCAAACTATCACAAGAACAGAAAACCAAACACTGCATGTTCTCACTCATAAGTGGGAGTTGAACAATGAGAACACATGGACATAGGGAGGGAAACATCACACACCAGGGCCTGTCGGAGGGTTGGGGGGTAGGGGAGGATAACATTAGGAGAAATACCTAACATAGGTGACGGGTTGATGGGTGCGGCAAACCACCATGGCGCGTGTATACCTATGTAACAAAACTGCACGTTCTGCATATGTATCCCAGAACTTAAAGTATAATAATTAAAAAAAGGAAATTTATTCTGCCAGATATCCTAAATCATCTCTCTCAAGTTCAAAGCTCCACAAATCTCTAGGGCAGGGGCAAATGCCTCCAGTCTCTTTGCTAAAACATAAGAGTCACCCTTGCTCCAGTTCCCAACAAGTTCTTCATCTCCGTCTGAGACCACTTCAGCCTAGACCTTATTGTTCATATCACTAATCAACATTTATCTCAAAGCCATTCAACAAGTCTCTAGGAGGTTCCAAACTTTTCCACATTTTTTGTCTTCTTCTGAGCCCCCCAAACTGTTCCAACCTCTGGCTGTTACCCAGTTTCAAAGTCACTTCCACATTTTCAGGTATCTTTTCAGCAACGCCCCACTCTACTGGTACCAATTTACTGTATCAGTTCATTTTCACACTGCTGAGAAAGACATACCCAAGACTGGGAAGAAAAAGCGGTCTAATTGGACTTACAGTTCTACATGGCTGGGGAGGTCTCAGAATAATGGCAGGAGGTGAAAGTCACTTTTTACATGGTGGTGGCAAGAGAAAATGAGGAAGAAGCAAAAGCGGAAACCCCTGGATAAATCCATCAGATTTCATGAGACTTATTCACTATTACAAGAATAGCATGGGAAAGATTGGCCCCCATGATTCAATTACCTCCCCCTGGGTCCTTCCCACAACACATGCGAATTCTGGGAGACACAATTCAACTTGAGGTTTGGGTGGAGACACAGCCAAACCATGTCAGCTGTTTTTGCCCTTCTGATCAACAAAGGAATTAATGCAATTCCAAAAGCTTTTGAAATAATATTTAAGGCCTCAAACATGTGAAACTAAAATAAATAAATACATTTCAATAAACATTTTATTGAGTGTCAGCTGAACACAAGTCACTATAAAGAGCATATGAAAATATCTAAGCAGTCTTGGAATTTTGAGCATTTTTTTTCCTTTTTTGTGGAAAAAGGAAACTATCTATCTAACTAACTAAGGAAGCTAACTATCTTGCCCAGGCTAGTCTTAAACTGCTGGGCTCAAGTGATCCTCCTGCTTCTGCCTCCCTAAGTGCTTAGATTACAGGCATGAGCCACCCTATCCATATAGTCTAGGAATTTTGATCTCATGGGGACATCCTATAATCCATACTGTAAGAGGATAACAAAAGAAAGTTATAGATAATACTTAACTAGAAGGCCACAAATGCCTGAGAAATTTTGAAGATATTAGAGGAAGTGCATTGACATGAGTTTGCTGTTTACAATGGGACAGTATCATTCTAGATGGAGAGAAAAGCATGGTCAAAGAACAATGCAATGATTCATCATAGAATATATTTTAGGAATAGCTACAGACCACTTACAGTGGAGCATAGATGTGCTCAGGGGACTACTAGGAGGAAGGGCTTTTTAAAAAGTAGTTGTAGGTCATATTTGAGAGAAACTTGAAGGTCAGTATAAGCAAGCAGAGCACAGCATGGAAAGGTGGTGAGAGATCAGAAATAAGCATACTGGCTGGGGTGTAAGAAAAATATAATTCCATAAGGGCCTAAGCTAGGGTAGTGGTAGCCAGAAGACCAGATAAAAGAAACATATGCAAGAGGTATGTCTGAGTTAGACTCCACAAAGTTTAGTAATTGATTAAATATGAATTAGAACAAAGGAACTCCTTATGATGGAGAAATGTTATCTTGGACTTTTGAGCACAGATGACTGCAAAAACAGGTGAGCTACTAAAAAAATGACTCAGCAAGAGGAGCTTTTGGCTGTGGGCAGAGGGAGTGGAAGAATATCTTAAATTCAGACTTAGGCTAAGGTGGAGTTCAGAAGGATTTCTGGTTTAAGATATACAAAGTGTAGCTGGAAATAAAGGCTTCAGTCTCAAGGGAGTATCTGGAAACAAAGATGCAGGGTTTAGAACCATCTTTGAAATAATTGTTAAGCTAACAAAAATCGATACAGTGGCCAACTAGTAGAATAGAAAGAAGAGTAAATGCAAAACACTGAAGAATGCCAAATTTTAGAGGATAGAAAGAGAAAAATAAGTCAGTAGAGGAAACAAAAGTATTAGAGAGCAAGGGAGTATCAGGATGGGGCTGTGTCACAGAAGCCAAGAGAGAAAAGCATTTCAAGAAGAAAATCAATACAGGAAAATTCAGAGAATCTGAAGGAGAGAAAGAATAAGAAATAACAAACCATTGGTTGAACTACCTGCTGATGTTAAGAGAACTGTTTTAGTGAAATTCTGGGGACAAAAGCAGGAGAAGAAGAACAACTAACCCGTGAATTCAGGCAGAGTTCACACCCTACTCTCAAGAAATTTAATATATTTGGCTGAGTGTGGTGGCTCATGCCTGTAACTCCAGTGCTTTGGGAGGACAAGGCAAGAAGATCACTTGAGCCCAGCAGTTTGAGACCAGCCTGGGCAACATAGGAAGACCCCATCTCTGCAGAAAATTTAAAAATTAGTCAGATGTGGTGGTGGGTACCTACAGTCCCAGCTACTCAGGAGGCTGAGGTTGGAGGATGGCTTGAGCCCAGAAAGTCAAGACTGCAGTGACCCATGTTCACACCACTGAACTCCAGCCTGGTCAACCGAGTGATACCCTGTCTCAAAAGCGAGAAAGAAGAAAGGGAAGGGGAGGGGAGGGAAGGGGAGGGGAGGGGACGGGAAGGGAAGGGAAGGGAAGGGAAGGGGGAGGGAAGGGAAGGGAGGGGGGAGGGAAGGGAAGGGAGGGGGAGGGAAGGGGGAGGGAAGGTAAGGAGGGAAATTTCACCTACTAGAGGAGGAGAGAGATAAGATAACATAAGAGGGAAAAGGTCAAGCGAAGTTGTTTTTCCTTAACTGGGAAAAGACAAGTGTGTTTATAGGTGGAAGAAAGAAGTTTAAAGAAAGGGAAAGATTTAAAATGACAAAAAAGGAGACATCACTTGAAGAGGCAAAATTCCAAAGACAAAGGTCAATGGCTAGGACACAATTGTAGGATTTATATTTGTAAAGGAGAAAGAATAATAATTCTTCTCATATAGAATAATATCAGAAGATAGGGAAACCAAAGAATAATTTTATGGCAGAGAAAACATAAGGTCCCATAAGCCATCACTTAGATTCTTATTCTCAACAAATAAGATGGGACTATAGAAGGTGACTGTCTTGTCCCAACTTCCCCAGGACTTTCCCAATTTTAACCCTGAAAGTCCGCTTCCCAGGAAATCCCTTGGTCCAGGGCAAACAGGGATGATTGGTAACCATAATTGTGTATCAATGGAGTGTTGCTGCCATCATGTAAGTTTGTATCTTATTGAGATTGAGGACAAAAATTTATAATACTTTTTATGAGGAAACTTAATGGGAATTAATCAGAAATGGATAGATTGCTGATCAAAAGTGATGGACCATTTTATTAGACAACAGGAATCTGCAATATCAATCATCAGGGTCTCCTCTGCACAGGTTTATGCTCAGCAGCCCAGGAGCATCAACTGAGAAAGCAAAGGAACGGTTCTTGCAGTGCAGGTGATCTTTCACTCCTGAATCCCATCTGTCTGGCTTCCCTGCAGGCCACTTCAAAGGACCTCCTCTCACAAGACCACTTGTGACATCCCTATTATTAAGTCCTAATTATCACTTCTGACATCTTGTTGCTTTGTAAGCTTCCCATTTCATGAAATCTCTATGCCATTTGTCACAGTTGTCTACTCCCTCCTGTGAAAATTTTGCTTTCCTAATTTTTTACATATTTGGCCTATAATTATGCCTACATTTGCCTTCCCTAAGGGTTAACCAACCTCACTTTTCACTTTATTGTCTATTTTGTCTATTCCAGAGTTAAGTCCTCTCCAACTATTACTTCTTTATCCAGGACAAATAAAATTCGACAAGTCTGAAACCAAATTTATTATTTATCTTAAAACCCATTGTACTGTATTACCTGTTCAGCACCATGATTCACTCAATGCCCAAGCCAGAAACCTAGGAATCGTCAATTCATCCTACCTTCTCTTCCTATGATATTAACTTGATCACTGGATTCTTTTCAATTAACTTGCCTTACATCGCTCATGTCTTTCCCTTTCTTACTGGTACTGCCACAGTTCATTCTTTGTTCATTCTTTGTAACTTCTCAGTTGGATTGCCATGGGCAAGAGCCTGAGCAAGGATTGAAGTGCTGACACTTAAGTTAGAAGGTACAAGGTAGGAAAGGTGAAGATGAACCAAAAAAAAGCAGCAGGGCAAGGAAAGACTTGAAACGCATGCTACATGGCCCTGCTGGCCAGCATTTTAAACAAACTGCAAAGAAACACATCACATCTCTCAGCAGTGCGCTAGTTCAGCAAGGAGGACTTTCTGAATGATTGCAAGAAAAAGCCATACCTTATAGGAAAGAAAAAAGGAGAGGGAATTTATAGGCTTGGTTTCCTTCTTCCTCCCACTTCTCATTGACCAAATTCCATCCTGCTGGGCTGCAAGTCTCCACAGACCAGGTTGTATCATCGAGCTACCTGATTTATCATTTGATCCATGTCTGGAGGTTTGGGGTGACTCAGCATGGATAGAGATAAACATGGTGGGGCAAAGGAAAACATAAGAGCCACAGAGGCCCAAGGCTGAATTTGGATTTCAGCCACTTGTCGAGATTTTAATTTGGGCAAGCTAGGGAGTTTGTTTAGGCTTCTAGTACGTGATACATATAGATTGCTAAGATTGTTTTCAAATTGAGAAAAAATTGTCTTTCCTGTATCTATGAACTAGATTTCTTTTATCTATGAACTAGAATATGTTGAAGAATGTTCTGCAGGCAAATTTCTGGCCCTGAACATTTCTCACTTGTTCCTCCTCACTCTCTTCCTTCTGGTATTGACACCATGGACACATTCTTATCACAGTATGATTCCAGGCCCTACATCTTCATTTCTTGATGTCAGTGAGTTGATGCAATGAGTGATAGCTTTTGTGGAAGTTATTCAGTGATACCAGCGAAAATTTATGCACGGAAGTGACTATGAACCACGTAAGATTTCACTAAAATCAAATTAAAAGAATCCCAGGTCACATTCCCAAAATTGCCTGTGACCATTCCAACACCACCTCACATGAGAAGTGTAACAGAGGTGAGTCAGAGTGGAAAGAGACAGCTCTTTTAGCCAATCATGATTAAAATAGCTTACTGTGGCAAATTTTTCAAAAACATAACCTTCTAAACACATCAATAGAGCCTCTCATCAGATTATGCAGTTGAGAGGCCCTGAAGCTTCATTAGCTTATCCACAAATCTGCACCAGTGCACCAGGTTTGTGGCCAATACTTGGAGCAAGGCTGCCTTTTGTACACACAGAGAGCTTACAGTTTGGCAATATTAAAAGTCTTTTGATTCCTAAAAGCACCTCATTCTTTCATGCCTTTATGCATCATGCTTCCTCTGTCTCATGAAAGCTCTCCTTATCCTGGTTTCTTGTTCATCTAGTTTATTTTTCCTTCTCTATGAAGTTTTCCCCGATCCCTCCAAACACAACTCACCTCTTTGTGCCCCTCAAGCACCTAATGTCTACCATTATTTCTGCATGTATTGATTCAATCATCAAAAGTGTATTGAGCAACTCCTATGTGCCTGATATATTGCCGAGATATGGCAGTAAACAGAAGAGACAAAGTCCCTGGCCTCACGGAGCTTACCTTCTAGTGGATGGATGTAGACAATAATCAAATACGTAAGTAAATGTGTAATATGGAAAGCTGTGACTTCTCAAAGAAGGAGAGATTTTTAAATTCTGGCTATTTTATAAATGGCCATCAGAATATAACTCAAAGGCAGTGAAGTTTGAAATCATTTGATATCTGAGTGAAGAGCTTTCCATGGGGAAGGAATAACAAGTACGAAGGCCCTGAGGTAGAAAGATGTTTGATGAATATGTGGCTGATAGGCTTTGGGTTCAAGGCATAACAAAGAGGCTGGAGCTGTTGAAGGAAAATGAGAGAGGAGGAGAGTATGAAAATATAGAGTCAGAGAGATGACCAAGCAGGTCCTTGAAGTCCTGCAGACATTGCAAAGACCTTGGCTGTTGCTCTGAGTGAATTTGGAAGCCATGGCAGGGGGCTGAAGTAACTGACTCACAATTTAAAATGATCACTCTTTTGAGAATCAACTGTGGCTACAAAAGCAAAATTTATAGCTTATTTATCTTTGAGTTAAGGGTAGAGAGAGAATATTATTTTAAAGCTGGCAGCAGTTGCTTAGAAAGAAAATGTTTATTCAAAACGAAAGCCCTCAGGACATGGACAAATGAGCTAAAATAGACACAGAGAAAACAGAATTGTTTTGCATAATAGAGAAAGTTTGAGCTCTGGGCTCTGTGTGAGCAGGACATTAACGAATAGGGAGTCTTTGGAGGGAGTGGGACGTCCCCAAAGCAGGAAATCAGGAGATTCAGGAATAAAGTAAGCTGTTGAGAAATTCCCTGTAGTGAGAAGAGAAACTCTTATGAAGAAAAATGTGAAATATCCAATTTTAGATAATCTAACACATTTTTCCATAATACAGCAAATCCTTCCAAATCCTCAGAAAATAAAAAGTCTAATACATACAAATGTCTTCTGTGAGTAGTGTTTGCAGGAAATGAAGGGAAAAGGACTATACCATTTGGGGCTGGCTTGAGTGGAGAGAAGAGATAAGGAACAGAGGATAAGATATGAGTACAACCAACTCAGGGGAGGTAAAAACAGAAGCAAGAGAGGACCACAGAGGCATTTTCATGAGAGAGATGCTGGGTATCTCATCGTGGTAGGGAGGGAAGAGTTCAAGATGTTATTATTTAAATGGTAATGGTCTCAGTGGAAGAGTAAAGGCCCAATGCTGGAGTGGATGGAAGCTGACAATAATTCAATGTAACTGCCAAGGTTATGTTGGTATGCACAGTGTGCTGTGCCCAATGATAAAGGGTGGGAATGAATGGTAAATCAATTGATGTCAAGGAATAACATTCATTAAGAAATAAATTTTGAAATAGCTAACCACAATTTTTTGCTCAGTACTGATAATATTAGATCTAATATGTGCATTTACAGTCTTGCACCACATAACAAATTTCAGTCAATGATGGACAACATATTAGATGGTAGTTCCATAAGATTAAATACAGTATTTTTATTGTATCTTTTCTATATTTAGATACACAAATTCCATCCTGTTACAATTGCCTACAGTATTCAGTAATATGCTGTACAAGCTTGTAGCCTAGAAGCAATAGGCTCTACCATATAGCCTAGGCCTGTAGTAAGCTATACCATCTAGGTTTGTGTAAGCACACTCTATGATGTTTGAACAATGATGAAATCACCTAACTGCATTTCTCAGAATGTATTCTCATCATTAAGTGATGCGTGATTGTATGTATCAGCTTTACAGTTCCATTATGCTTTTACTTTTTAAGCTAACATTTATTTTGAGCTTACTATGTTCCAAATCCTATATTAAGTGCTTGATAACTCTATGATATAGTTATCATAACTACCCGACTTTAAATATCAGAACACAAAGTCTCAGGTAAAGTAACTTGCTCAATGAGGTAAAACTGGGTGGGACAGAGGCAGGATTTGAATTCAGGCTGCAGATTCTAAGAGTCCTTGCTGTTAACAATGACTCTGTACACCTCTCTTTCACGCGTCATGCATACATCATTACATCTCAGCTCACAAACATGCCATTAATTCAAAACAGGAAAGAACTGAATCTGGGGAAAAGTTCCTGTTAGATACTAAAATGTGCAATTGGAGAATATGCAAATTCTGTCAAAAAATGAACAAATGTTTAATTGGAGGAACCGTTAATATTGTAAAACAGAATAGAAATAGAGAAGGTGGCCCTGAACCATAGAATTAAAAATAGGAAAAAAGAAAACTAGAGTCATCAGAGTTTTGATGATATACATTTTCTAAACAAGAAGCTGCATGATTTCAATATAGCTGCTTGACTACACATCAGCCTAAATTAGACACTAACACTCTTAAATATAGTTATAGTTAAAATAGTCTGGACACAAAGGAACTGAAGACTGTACAGTTCATGCAACAAATAAGAAGAGATTTAATCAATATATCTTGACTGAAGGAGTGTGTGTGTGTCTGTGTGTGTGTGTGTGTGTGTGTGTGTGTGTGTGTGTGTGTGTCCTTATGGCTGCTTTGAACATAAATTCAAAATGGTGACTCAGCCATCTTGGCCTTGTGGAAGACTTACAATCGCTACGATCGCAGTGTACATGATTAGATAATCAGGAAAAGGACAAACTGTCAAGAAGAGATTTAAAAAGGAGATCCCTGAGATGCTGATAAAACTTAAATCTATGTGGCTTTTTTTTTTAACTTTCACTGGAAAATGCCATAGCTTATAAAGTGAATTTGAATAAATAAATTGTTGCCATTGAAATCCTTTTATTTAAAAAAATAAAATTTAAGAAGCCCAAGTTGTATGATACAATTGACTCTCTAAAGAAGGCATAAAAGATCTTTAGAAATTAATGAATGCCCAGTGTCTTAGGTATTTCTGTGACTGCTTACTCCCAGGGTTGACAGCTTTCCATTGAAGACAGAGCTATTCAGGCATCCTTTTCTCTCACTACAACTTCAAGCAACACAGCTATGTGCATTGTCAGACACTAAGGAAATGCTGAAAATTAGTTACTTGTTCATCCAGCAAATTGACTGAGCACATACTGTTGAAATTCTAAGCCAAGTACTGGCTTAAAATTTGATCCAAAATTAGAAAGACACAGGTCCTGCCCTTGAGTCACTTACAGTCTAGAGAAGACTCAAACATGCAAGCCATGAGAACTGATATTCAGCTCTCACACATCAGATGACCATTCCACTTGTTTACAAGTGGGTTCCCCTGTTAGGTCACTGCCTATGCTGAACTGATTGTTAAATGTTTTTTTAATATTCCCCCTGCAAGTAATTACAATGTACTGTGGTATTTTGTACATTAAAGGCAAATATATGATGCCAAAGAAACAGAGAAAAGACATTGATTACATCTGAAACGGAAATGGAAATGATGAATAGCCTCACCTGTCCCGTGACAGTCTCTAAACACATCAGCCCATAGTGATGTTTATGAAGAAACAGAGACTTTTGAGGTTGCAAGGGACTCTAGAAATTACCTAGACCAACCTCCTTGCTCTACAGAGAATGAGATGGAATCACAAAATGTTTCAATGACTTTCCACAATCACCAACCCAGTTGAGATAAGAACCACTCAACTTATCCCACCAGAAATTATCTCTTATCCCACCAGAGAGGTGGGATAAGAACCCAGGTCTTGTAATTTTCAGTCTCAATATTCTTTAGAAGTCTATCTCACAATAGTCAGTAAGTCAGTAACACCGATGTTTCTAACAGATCCCTGGTTGTTTTGTGCCCATTGCTTGCCCTCAGTGCCTTCTGTATTTCTCACATAACTACAGTAACATCACTGGAATGGCAGCAAAGACTAAAGCAGAACGCCTGGGCTTGGGTCAGGAGGCATGAGGTTAGTTTCCTAT
This sequence comes from Gorilla gorilla gorilla, assembly GCF_029281585.2. Classification (NCBI taxonomy): domain Eukaryota; kingdom Metazoa; phylum Chordata; class Mammalia; order Primates; family Hominidae; genus Gorilla; species Gorilla gorilla. Next base: position 90,321,304 of record NC_073231.2, read on the forward strand.
TATATATTGCCTACTAGCTCATGACCCTGGAAAATAATTGCCCAATTCCTCTAGATTTTTATTTCTTCATTAAGAAAATGGAAATAACAATGCCTGTACTTGTGTGAGATTTCAAATAAACTATGCAGATAAAAACTCTGTGTTTCTCTCTCTCTGATTTCAGACCCTTCCCACCTCAGTTCATTCCCAATGTGATCCTTCTAATCCAGATCCAATCAAGTTATGTCTGTGCCTAAAACTCTTTAATGGTTCCCCACTGCCAAAGGGGAAAATCTAAACATCTAAACATAGTCCTTTAAAACCTTGACCTAGGCTTCTTTGCAATTGCATGTCAATCACTCCCCATAATATCCTATGTCGTAGTTACATTGAATAACTTATTCACATTCCCTGAAGATGCCATGCTGTCCTACACCTGTTTCACTTGTGCTTTTCCACTCACTGTCATGTACTCCTCTCTCTAGACCCACCTCCCTAATTCATCCTTAAGGTCCTTGCTTTAATGTTTGACATTTTTATGGCTAGCATGGATTTGTGTACTACTTTAATAATTAAAAGACTAAATAAACATTTTATTCTAGGAAAAAAATTATGATCATGTTTAAATGTCACATTTTCTGTTAAAAATTCCCGATACTCCTTGATCATTTAACTGTTTCCATGGTTACTGTGTAACTTGTACCTTCCTCTATTATTAATATCATAATAGGTTTATGTGTCTGCCTCAGTTCTGAGTCACTGAAGCAGGCAATGTGATCTCCCTCATTACTTACCTCAAGACCTATGTTCATAAATAATGTGGAGAAAGTACCTATGAAAGACTAAACCATATGGAATCAGGATTGCACCAGTTACTCTTGGGCAACCCAGACTGCGGCACTCGTTAGAGCTTTTCTCTTCCAGGGAAGGAACAGAGACTAGTGTCAGAGCACAAATACAGATTCCCAAGCAGTAACTTAACAGTAATCCTCCTGTTCTGAAAATTGTCATGGTCCATGTTGTCCAATATAGTTTATATAATCACCAGAGTGGCATTGCTCCTAGAAACTGTTTTCTCAATTCCTCTAAAAATGTAACTCTTGATGTGCTTTTTAAAAGGCAAACTCTAGGGTGGTTGATTAATTTCAACTAGGCACTATGTATACTCTTTGACTAAAAAGGCAGTATAATAACTGGTGGCTTGGTTCTTTCTTGGGTGGATACAAAAGATGTAGATAACATACTGTTTGTTGATAATTTTTAAAGAGGGTACAATTGTGAATGTGATATAAGTATTAAATGAGCACTTCTCATAGGTATTATTTGATTCATCAATTCCTTTATCCCTCTCATCCTTTTTTTGTGTATGTTTATTTATGTTTTGTGTATGTCTTATGTTAATGCTTAGCATAAGACCTATCCTGTTAACAAAATTTTAGATATACAATAAACTATTGTGTTGTATTTCATCATGACATACAGTAGAGATCTAGGACTTACTATTCATCTTGTAAAAATGCACCTTTGTACCCTTTGACCAACACCTCCCTATTTGCCTCTCCTCTTTTCTGTCAACCACCATTCTACTCTCTGCTTCATTGAGTGTCTTGGTTCTTTTCTTTTTAATTTCAACTTTTATTTCATTTATAAGGAGTACATGTGTAGCTTTGTTACCTGGATATATTGCACCCAGGTCATGAGCATAGTACCCAGTAGATTTTCAACCCGTGCCCCCCTCCCCGCCCCTCCCCTCTCTGGTAGGCCACGGTGTCTATTGTTCCCATGTTTATGTTAATGTGTGCTCAATGTTTAGCTCCCACTTATAAGTGAGAACATGCGGTATTTGGTTTTTTGTTCCTGCATTGGTTCACTTAGGATTATAGCCTCAAGCTCCACCCATGTTGCTGCAAAGGACATAATTTCATTCCTTTTTATGGTTGTGTGGTATTTCATGGTATATATGTACCACATTTTCTTTATCCAGTCAATCACTGATGGTCACCTAGATTGATTCCATGTCTTTGCTATGGTGAATAGTGCTGCGATGAACATAAGAATGCATGTATCTTTTTGGTATAATGATCTATATTCCTTTAGGTATATACCCAGTAATGAGATTGCTGAGTCAAATGGTAGCTCTATTTTAAGTTCTTGGACAATGTCCAAATTGCTCTCCACAGTGGCTGAACTAATTTACATTTCCACCAACAGTATATAAGCATTCCCCTTTCTCCACAGCCTTGCCAACATCTATTATTTTTTGACATTTTAAATTCTTGGAGAAATTGCCACACTGCTTTCCATGATGGCTGAACTAAATTACATTCCCACAAGTAGCGTATAAGCATCTCCTTTTTTCTGCAACCTTGCCAGCATCTGTTATTTTTTGACTTTTTAAAAATAGCCATTCTGATTGATGTGAGATGGTATCTCGTTGCGGTTTTGATTTGCATTTCTCTAATGATTAACGATGTTGAACATTTTTTATATGTTTGTGGGCCACTTGTATGTTCTCTTTTAAGAAGTCTGATCTTGTCTTTTGCCCATTTTTTAATGGGGTTGTTTTTTGCTTGTCAATTTAAGTTTCTTATAGATTCTGGATATTAGACCTTTGTCAGATGCATAGCTTGTGAATATTTTCCCCATTCTGTAGGTTGTCTAAGTACTCTATTGATAATTTCTTTTGCTGTGCAGGAGCTTTTTAGTTTAATTAGGTCCCACTTGTCAATTTTTGTTTTGGTGCAATTGCTTTTGAGGACTTAAGTCAAAAATTCTTTGCCAAGCCAGTGTCAAGAAAGGCATTTTCTAGGTTTTCTTCTAGGATTTTTATAGTTTTAGGTCTTACATTTAAATCATTAATCCATCTTGAGTTAATTTTTATATATGGTGAAAGATCTAGGGGTCTGGTTTCATTCCTCTACATATAGCTAGCCAGTTATCCCAGAACTATTTATTGAATAAGGAATCCTTTCCCCATTGCTTGTTTCTGTCAGCCTTGTCAAACATCAGATGGTGATAAGTGTGCAGTTTTATTTCTATGTTTTCTATTCTGTTCCATCAGTCTATGTGCCTGTTTTTGTACCAGTACCATGCCATTTTGGTTACTATAACCTGATAGTATAGTTTGAAGTCAGGTAATGTGATGCCTCTTTTTTCTTTTCTCTTAGAATTGCCTTGGTTATTCAGGCTCTTCTTTGGTTCGACATGAATTTTAGACTAGTTTCTTCTAACTCTGTGAAGAATGACATTGTTAGTTTGATACAAATAGCTTTGAATCTGTAAGTTGATTTAGGCAGTATGGCCATTTTAATGATGTTGATTCTTTCAATCCATGAGCATGGAATATTTTTCCATTTATTTGTGTCATCTCTGACTTCTTTCAGCAGAGTTTCATACTTCTATTTGTTGAGATCTTTCACCTCTTTGGTTAGCTATATTCCTAAGTATTTCATTTTCTTTGTGGCTATTGTGAATGGAATTATGTTCTTGATTTGACTCTCAGCCTAACATTACTGGTGTATAGAAATACATCAGTAATTTTTGTACATTAATTTCATATTCTGAAACCTTGCTAAAATCATGTATCAGTTCTAGTAGCCTTTTGGTGGAGTCTTTATGGTTTTCTAGGTATAGAATCATATCATCAGTGAAGAGAGATTGTTTGACTTCTTTACCTATTTGAATGCCTTTTATTTCTTTCCCTCATTTGGTTGCTCTGGCTAGGACTTCCTGACTCATTCATTCTTGAGAGAACCAGTAAGATGTTAGAATGACCCAAAGAGTATGTGTGTGTGTGTCTATATGTGTGTGTGCAATAATAAATTTGCTTAAAACATGCAGAAGAGGCCAATATCAATTGTGTTTATGTGAGACACAATTTACCTTTCTATGGAAAAGAATCATTTTATCATTACCAGTATCCTACTACTTATAAAGTTGTAAAATAACTTTATATCTACAATAGGTAAACTGAAAGTTATGTTAGAGAATGTCCAATTTTCCATTGAGGACACTCAATAATGTTTTCTATGCATTTCTAAGTCTTTCACATTTTTTTCTGCAATATTATGCTATTAAAGCACTAACTCATTTTGTACAAAAAATTATATAGATTTAGAAGCAAATATTTTTGTGAGTATTCAACTAAACACTCTGATTGTTCTTGAACATTGCCTTATAACAACATGATCTATAAAACTGAACAATGTCTCTCAAATTGGTTGTTTATAAGATTTAACTGGGGTGCTTCTTAACATCTAGATTTCCAGGTCCTCTTCTAGGAAATTCTCATTTCAGTAACAAAAATTTCTCTTCAGAAAGGGAGCTAGAAATAAATATTTTTAAAGAAGCACCATACACGATTTTATGATTAGGCAAGTTGGGGAATGTTGACTGAAAGCAAGGCTGAAAATAATACCATAACTATAATTTTAAGAATACTTAAATTAATTAAGCAATAGTTAATTGAACTTTAACCCAGGAGGTTTATCAAGCCTTTCTTCATTTTCCCAGGGAAAATGTCTAAATTTATAACCACTTACTGTTTCTCCAATTTGTTTAACTATTTTACCAGAGAATACATATTAATTGCATCTGAAGCACTACCCTTTTAACTTCGAAAGGCACTTACTCTATATATTTCCCTCACCTCATGTATAGAGTGATAGCATTCTTTGAGCTCCCAAAATTATTTTTGAAAAATTTACGAATGTAACAAAGTAATCAAGAAGCAATAATCTGAGGTCAGCCACCAAGAATAGCAGAGATAAGTGAGTCACCAAAGCCTAAAATATTAGTGCATGTGGGAGAGAAGTAAAGATGAAATAATGAGTCAGAGTGATATCTGAATCTAAAGAGCAAATCCACAATCAAATTTTGCATGAGTGCACAGATGGGCAAGAGAAGAGATTTAAGAAATAAATACAGTGGATCCAGATAAATTTCTGGGCAACATTCTTCAAAGAGAAAGACTCTTTATTCCCATAACAGGAACTGAATTTCAGCCAGTACATTAGTACATTGGCATTATTTCTATAGTACTTGGTAAATGGTCACTATCCTAAGCCCCTATCCCTTCCCCCTAGCAAACCCAGGATCTGGCAACTGAACGGATAATATCTGACTCAGCAGAGGACCCCAAAAACTTTGATCCAGACTTACTGACATCAACTATTCTAATTGCTTTAAGTCCTCATCCTATTGACGGTTAAATACTGTGGTTATTACTCTTGTTCACAATGATGCCTCCACTATTCTTTCATGATTCTCTGAACCAGATTCCTGAAACTACAAAAAAAATTAATTTTCTCCTAGAAAAACGGGCATTTTAATTCTTAGGACTTATTAACCTGAAAGTATCTCCGAGAGCACCCATGTTCTTACATTGCTATTGTCACTTAACACTTCACTATGTGTCACTTAACACTTCACTATGCGATAGTGCACCAGATGGGGGTTGCAGTTAATTCTTTGGTCACTTCTTAACTGATAAATTTTGTTGTCACTTCTTTCCTGCTAATTCATGTGTAGCCTCCTTCCAGATACTCCTAAAAAGAGTCAGAAAAAAATTTTTCGAACATCTATGCTCTGTAAGAGACTATAGTAAATGCTACTATATTTAAACATGGACCTAAGCAAAGCAGTACAATTTAAAAGAAGGATAGGCGGTGCGGTGGCTCACGCCTGTAATCACAGCACTTTGGGAGGCCGAAGCAGGCGGATCACAAGGTCAGGAGATCGAGACTATCCTGGCTAACATGGTGAAACCCCGTCTCTACTAAAAATACAAAAAAAAAAAAAAAAAATTAGCTGGGCGTGGTGCCGGGTGCCTGTAGTCCCAGCTACTCGGGAGGCTGAGGCAGGAGAATGGCGTGAACCTGGGAGGTTCTCAAGACTCTACTGTAGGATTTGTACTCCAGCAGAGCATAAACCAAGAAATAATGAAAACATGGTATTCAGGACACAGGATGAAGGAAAGAGGTAAAGGGAAATTCCCAGATTGATCATAATGGAGAATCTCAAGATTCCATCTGTGAAACAAAGAAAGTAACCAGTAAAAATTGGAGGAGAAGGATTGAGAACTCTAAGAAATATCTAAAAATGACAACAAACAAAACAGCTGCTTGGATATATGGACAAGAGATTGAAGTTCCATCAAAATATTTGGGAATTAATTAGTAAGAGGTACATGAAAGAAAAATAGAAAATAAAAAATACAAGAAAAAATAAATTTAATAAATTGCTCAGCTGAAAATGATACTTAAAAGGTGATAATGGTGTAAAAACCAAATATCAATTTAATCAATTGAGATACAACTACTTTGGGAAGATGGGAAGAGAGAAAATAATGGAAGTGGTGCGTCCATGTAAAAGAGCGAAATCTCTTTAGTTAACCATTTTAATATCTAAACTGAAAATGTTTTAAAATGATAAAATTATATTTAGAAGTATGGAGACAAGAGCTGAAAATAACAGAAAATGGTTTCTTCTGGGAGGAAGAATCAGGAGTATGACTGCAGATAGATATTTCTTATTCTAAGTTTCAACTTTTAAAGGTATATAATTTTTAATAGGTACCATATATTTTTCTTTCTTCCCCGTTGTGCACTTCCACACTGAGCCATGGTGCAAAGCAGCATGTTTTCAGATCCTGTCTAAATGGTACTATTATTGATAGCCTTATTTGGTCTCAACTGGAACTTTGATTACACAATATTAAAAATAAGAATTTTTCAATGTTTGTTAGATCAGACATGCACAAAGCCACCTCATCCCTTCGCAAAAAGTCCCCTCCCCTCCACTAGTTGCTTGAGTACAGTGGCTGATTTGTCCTCTCTGGCTTGAGGGATATTTTGTAATGTCTGGCATCACAAAGCACTCCTCATGAAAGCACCAGACATCAATTGCCCAATTTTCTACCAGATTTTTCCCCAGTAACTCTTTCACACTTGGAACCAAAGTGTGATGCCACATTTCTGGCATTTTATAGTAGCCTGTGGGAACCATTCTAGTCAGCATTATATGGGCCAGTACTTTTGTGAGGGCTGCCTGTCAGGTGTAATCAATCAGCAGCTTGAGCATTTCTTTTAGCCTCAATGCTCTGCCTTGTTGTATGGATTCACACTTTTATCATAGTCACCTTCTTAGAAAGCATTAAAACACCTACAAATTCTTAAATGAGCTGATTATTTTTCACTTTTTTCACTGGGATTTCTACAGAGGTTAAAGAAAACAAAAAACTCATTTTTTCAGTATTCCAAAATCATGGACTACTCCAAAGGCATACTACTCTCAGTATATGTCTTAACTCTATTATTACTCACTAGTTGGCAAAGCTCTGGTGACCATGGTAAGTTCTGCCATCCAGGCAGATTTTTCCTCTAGTAAGATGTCATATTCTAGGCAACAATCAGTTGAACGCATTGCTTATGCTCTTCATGTTTCAAGACTCCACAACCTAATTGGTGGGCTGCCTATAGTCTGAAAAATATGCATTTCCTAGAGATAAAAGGTTTGAAGAGGAGATCTTTTCCACAGTCAGACTCTCACTAGACAAAACAAGGTAAGTGTGGGTAAAGTTTTCATAAGGTTTTTAATAAGTGACTGAAGGCAAAATGTTTCCAAAGAATGCCATTCTGAGGAGAAAGCTTCTGAATTTCTTAGGTCCCAGGACTGTCTTAAAGAATGGATTTAACAGGGCCTATACTGGACCTCTTCCCTATGAATTTACTATAGCAGAATCACAACAAATAAGGAGAAGGATAGACAGAGAAAATAATGTTATTACTAGCAAGGCAGTTTTCCAATAAGCAAAAAACTTTTAAATCTGATTACATAATAAAAGGATTCTTAAAAGAGATCTAATTTCTGAGGAAACAAAATAACCTTACCATTTGGGAGCTCAACAAAAAGCAAATCATAGGTCAGACCCAAGGTGGAACATCTCATACTGCAGTGTGAAATAGCATAGCCCAAACAGGAGGCTCAAGGAACCTGTTTTTGAGTTGAGCGTCTTGAGTTGCTGCAATGAAGATTTCTTGAATGGATCTTGGTAGAACTTTCACATTGTTGAATTTCCAAAAATATCACCAAAGTTTAATTAAGCAAAGCTGCATTTATTAGAATTTACTATGGCAAGGTAAAATTTCACTTCTACATTTTTAGAAATCAAGTATACAGAAAAGAAAGTGGTATGCTTCAAAGATCTTCAATTTGCTAACCTCTACCTTTAGTGTCTCTCTCTCTCTCTCTCTCTCTCTCTCTTTCTCAACGTACCTGGAGGTAAAGTCCTCTGGACATGTATGACTCTCTTTTAAATATGTTCTTGATTAGGAAAATGAGGTCTTTTGTGAATTCAGACCTGTGCATATCTGGTCACATAAAATTGCACCAGACAAGGCAGCTACATCACACACTTGCAATGCTAAATGAAATACCAAGTGAGGCTCAGTTGCCCATGCTAGACACATATTCTTGTCATCTCTTGCTAGCCAGTAAATGGTGAAATAACAAATGTGCATAACATGCCACCCAAGATACCTTACCTCTTTAGCTCTAATAATATTTGCTTTATATATCTGGGTGCTCCGGTGTTGGGTGTGTGTGTGTGTGTGTGTGTGTGTGTAATACTGAAGCATAGTTATGACCTCTTGCTGAACTGATTCCTTTATCATTATCATTATGTAATGCCTTTCTAGCTTCTTTTATGTTTTTTGACTTAAAGTCTTTTTTGTTTGATATAAGCATGGCTACTCTTACGCACTTTTGATTTCTTTTTGTGTGGAATATCTTTTTCCTTCTATTCACTTTCAGTTTTTGTGTGTCTTTACAGGTGAAGTGAATTTCTTGTAGGCAGTATATAGTTAGGTCTTGTTTTTTATCCATTTAGACAGTTTATATATTTTAATTCAGGAACTTAAACTACTTACATTCAAGGTTGTTATTGATAAGCGGGGACTTACTCTTATCATTTTGTTAAATTTTTTTCTGGTTGTTTGTGTATCCTTTGTTTCTTCGTCTCTTTTTATTTATCTTTGTGGTTTAGTGATTTTCCATATTACTAAAGTTTGATTCCTTTCTTTTTCTCATTTGTGTACCTGTTTTACCAGTGAGTTTTACACTTTCATGTGTTTTCATCATGATAGATATCATCTTCTCTCTTTCAAATGTGTGACTCCCTTAACATTTCTTGTATAGACAGTCTAGTGGTAATGACAAGCTTGTGCTTTTCTGGGAAAGAATTTATTTCTTCTTCATTTCTGAAAGATAGCTTTATCAGCTATAGTATTATTGCCTATGAATTTCTTTCTTTTAGCATTTTGTATATATCACCTCATTCTCTTCTAGCCCATAAGGTTTCTGCTGAGAAATCTGTTTGTCTGAAGAGGATTCTCTTATATATGACTTGATGCTTTTCTCTTGCTGCTTTTAGAATTCTCTCTGTGTCTTTTAATTTTGACAGTTTGCCTATAACTTGCCTTGTAGAAAACTTTTTTAAGTTGAATCTATTTGGGAAGCTTTGCACTTTGTGTATCCTGAAGTCCATATCTCTCCCAAGACTAGGGAAAGTTTCAGCTATTATTTTGTTAAATAGGTTTTCTATGACTTTCCCACCTCTTCTGCTTCTGAAACTCCCACAACACAAAACTTTGTTTGCCTAATGGTGTCCCACATGTCACATAGGCTCTCTTCATTCTTTTTCATCCTTTTTCTTTTTCTTTTCTTGTGTTCAATGGTTATTTTTAAAAGACATGTTTTCACATTTAGAAATGCTTTCTTCTACTTGATCTAGTCTATTGTTGAAGCTCTCAACTGGATTTTTTGTTTAATTCCTTGAATTATTCATTTCCAACATTTCTGTTTGGTTCTTTTTCATGATATCTGTCTCTTTTTTGAATTTTTATTTTAATTTTTAGATTTTTGTTATGTGTACATAGTAGTTGTATATATTTGTGGGGTACCTGAGATATATTGATATAGGCATACAATGTATAATAATCACATCACGGTAAAAAGGGTATTCACCACCTCAAGCATTTATCATTTCTTTGTCTTATGAACATTCCAATTATACTGTTATTTTTAAATGTACAATAAATTATTGTCAACCTGTTGTGCTATCAAATACTAGATCTTATTCATTCTAACTTTATTTTTGTACCCATTAACCACCATCACTTTTCCTGCTGAATCTTATTAGATCATAAATTGTTTTCTTGATTTTGTTGGTATTATTTTGAATTCCATATCAGGCATTTCATACATTTCCTTTTCTTTGGGGCATGTTACTAGATAATTATTGTGTTCTTTTGGAGATGTTACATTTCCTTCTTTTTTTTGGCTTCTTGTGGCCCTATGTTTACAACTGAACTTCTGGTGAAATAGTTACTTCTCCCAACTTTATGAAGCAGCTTTCATAATGAGAGACCTTTTCCTGTAAATGTGTCCTATAGTGTTGGTTAGGTAGGGTGCTTGGTTTTGTTTCTGGGTGGATGCAGTAGTGTAGTCTCTGTATGATTTCTTTGGCCATAACCAATAACAGCAGTGTCTGCAAATGCCTCAGTGGTGTAGGCTGTGGTTGCTTGTGGAGGCTATGATGTGGCTTTGTTGAGGATGAGGACACTGGGAAGGTAGATCCTCCAGGTCCCTGAGAGGCATGCACAGGTGTGCAATAGCTATGCTGCTGGAAGGGATAGGGTTGTCAATGGTGGTAGTAGCAAGAACCAGGCAGACCAGACCTTGGACCTCTGGGTGCCATGCAGGTGGATAGCAGCCCCACTGTTGAGGAAGGTAGTGTTGCTGGTGGTGGCAGTAGTAAGCCCCATGTAGGCTGATCTTCAGGCTCCCATGTGGTTCTGCTGCTAAAGGGACAAAGTTACCTGGCAGTGGGGCAGCAGGCCTTCCATGAGCTGGTTGTTGGGCCCTGGTCATCCCATCCCATCATTGAACAGGGCAGGGTTGCTGACAATGGTGAGCTGGCTGTGGGCAAGCCAGTTTTCACCCCTGGGTGGTTCTACTGCTGAGAGGGACAGAGTTGCTGGCGGTAAGGGCAGCAGGCCCCAGGTGGGCAGCTCTCAGGCTCTGAGGAGATCACATACTGGTTCCCACTGTCTTGAGGGCAGCTTTCCTGCTGTGCTGGACCTCTTGTTCCCCAGAGTACAGGGCACTGTGTGGGCTTGGGTCCCAAGGTCATGGCTGCATCACTGGTGTCAAAATACTGCAGCCCTCTGGGTAGATGTGCTGTCATGTCAGTGGTGCCCCAGGGATATGGAGATGCAAGGGCTATTAGGCCCCTGGGCAGGGTGCAGTCTTGTGTTTGTTTCTCTCTCAAAATGGCACCAGGCTGCAGTAACATGTGTGTCAGTGAGTTGGAAGGACCCAGAGTAAATTTCTTCTGTGGAATAATATAGTTTTGTGGACTCCAGGCAGCTCCCTATATATTGTGTTCGGGGCCTACTAGAAAGCTATTGGGCTTTCTTATAACTAGGACTGCAGGAATCTGTAGTAAGAGTGTGGACTGCTGAGGATCTCTTCCCTGCCTTCTCCCTGAATGAGTTCTTCCAGTTAATCCTGGCAATTTGTTTGCTTTGCTCTCTATGGTCCTATCCCAAGCCTCCATGCCTCAGAGAGTCTCTGTCACTTCCTTGCTAAATTCCAGTGTTCTCTAGACACTCTATTCAACATGTGGTTATCTATTTGTTTTTTTGGTCCTTCCTTTCTAGGGAGGTTAGTGCTGAGCACCTTTAGTCAGCCATCTTGATCTAAGCATCAAAAACATCTGTACTGAATGCCTACTACATGCCAGGTATCAAAAACATCTGTATTGAATGCCTACTACACTCCAGGAACTGTTCTAGGAGTCAGAGACATAGCAGTAACAATCAGAAAAATGTCCCTGTCTTGACATGGCTGAAGCTGGAAGCCATCATCTTAAGCAAATTAACTCAAGAATAAAAAACCAAATACCACATGTTCTCACTCATAAGTGGGAGTTGAACAATCAGAACAGATGGACACAGGGAGGGGAACAACACACACTGGAGCCAGGAGGGGTGAGGGGTGTGTGGCAAGAGGAGGGAGAACATCAGGACAAATAGCTAATGCATGTGGGGCTTAACAGGTTGGTAGATGCAGCCAACCACCATGGCACATATACACCTTTGTAACAAACCTGCACATGTAACCCGAAACTTAAAGTAAAAAAAAATATTAATTAAGAAAAAGAAAATGTCCCTGTCTTCACAGAGCTTACATTCTAATAGAATCATAGAGCTAGACAACAAATAATTAAATAAATAATATGTCCAAGGATGATACTTACTATAAGTATATATTGAGCAAGTTAAGGAAATAGAATGGCTGTAGTAAGGCCACTTTATGTAGGTACTCAACGAGGGTTTTCTGATTAGTGGCATTTGAGAAGCAATGTGAAGTGAAGGGGAAATCAGGTATTGGGGGAAATGCCCTTCAGGAAGAAGTGCATCATGGCTGTAAATTAGGATCATGCCTTGTGGCTCCAAAGATCAACAAGGAGGCCTCTGTGATTTGAGCAAAGTAAGTCAGGCAAAGAGAGAAAGAAGATGAGGTCAGTGAGAAAGCAAGAAAAGACTGAAGGCCAAATCATGCAAAGCTAACAGGCTGTTGAAGATTTCTGCTATCACGTTGAGTGTGATAGGATGACTTTTGAAGTTAATGTGATTTGACTTAAGTTTTTAAAACATCTCTTTAGCTGTTGTTTTGAAAACAGACTATAGAAAATCAAAATTGGAAGACAAAAGACTAATTACAAACCAATTAGAATAATAATCAGTGGTGGCTTGAACCAGGGCAGTAGCAGTGGGGGTATTAAGACAGAACTCAAAACTAAATGTATTTTGAAGCTAGAATAAACATGGTATCTTGACAGGGTAGCTGTCAGGGATGATAGAAGAGAGTTATGCAGGATAATTTCAAGGCTTTAGGCCAACATAATAGAAAGGGTTGAGTTGCCATTAATTGAGATGAGAAGACTGCCAATGTACCATGTTGGGGACAAGATGAAGAGTCCAATTTTAAACATTGTAAGAGGATGGAATTGTCACGGAGCAAACCCCAAAACTGAGGCTCAGCCCAGGAGGCCAAGTGGGTTGTTGGCTTTGCACAGGAAAGAATTCAAGAGTGAGACAACAGAGTAAAATGAAAGCAAGTTTATTAGGAAAATAAAAGAGTAAAAGTGTGGCTACTCCATAGGCAGATTAGCCCTCATGGGTTGTTGGCTGGCCATATTTATGGTTATTTCTTGATTATATGCAAAATATGGGGTAGATTATTCATCAGTTTTCTGGGAAAGAAGCAGGGAGTGGAACTGAGGGTTCCTGCCCTTTTGGACTGTGTAACTTCCAAATGTTGCCATGGCATTTGCAAATTGCGGTGGCAATGGTAGGAGTTTCTTTTAGCAGGCTTATGCATTATAATTAGTGCATAATGAGCAGTGAGAACAATCAGAGGTAGCTTTTGTTACCATCTTCATTCTGACTGGTTTCTGCCGGCTTCTTTACATCATTTTGTTTTATCAGCAGGGTTTTTGTAAACTGTGTCTTTAGAAACAAGTTTGGCTGAACTTGTCTGGCCTCTGAGCTCAAGCTAAGCCATCATATCCCCTGTGACCTGCACGTGCACATCCAGATGGCCGGTTCGTGCCTTAACTGATGACATTCCACCACAAAAGAAATGAAAATGGCCTGTTCCTGCCTTAACTGATGACATTATCTTGTGAAATTCCTTCTCCTGGCTCATCCTGGCTCAAAAGCTCCCCTACTGAGCAACTTGTGACCCCCACTCCTTCCCACCAGAGAACAACCCCCCTTTGACTGTAATTTTCCTTTACCTACCCAAATCTTATAAAACGGCCCCACCCCTATCTCCCTTCACTGACTCTCTTTTCAGACTCAGCCCACCTGCACCCAGATGAAATAAACAGCCTTGTTGCTCACACAAAGCCTGTTTGGTGGTCTCTTCACACGACGCACATGAAATTTGGTGCCGTGACTCAGATTGGGGGACCTCCCTTGGGAGATCAATCCCCTGTCCTCCTGCTCTTTGCTCCATGAGAAAGATCCACTTACAACCTCAGGTCCTCAGACCGACCAGCCCAAGAAACCTCTCACCAATTTCAAATCTGGTAAGTGGCCTCTTTTTACTCTCTTCTCCAACCTCCCTCACTATCCCTCAACCTCTTTCTCCTTTCAATCTTGGCGCCACACTTCATTCTCTCCCTTCTCTTAATTTCAATTCCTTTCATTTTCTGGTAGAGACAAAGGAGACACGTTTTATCTGTGGACCCAAAACTCTGGCACTGGTCACGGACTAGGGAAGGCAGCCTTCCCTTAGTGTTTAATCACTGCAGGGACGCCTCTCTGATTATTCACCCGGGTTTCAGAGGTGTCAGACCACACAGGGACGCCTGCCTTGGTCCTTTGCCCTTAGCAGCAAGTCCCACTTTTCTGGGGGAGGGGCAAGAACCCCAACCCCTTCTCTCCATGTCTCTACCCCTTCTCTGCTTTTCTAGAGGAGGGGCAAGAACCCCTCAACTGCTTCTCCTTCACCCTTAGCAGCAAGTCCCACTTTTCTGAGGGAGAGGCAAGAAACCCCCAACCCCTTCTCCTTCACCCTTAGCAGCAAGTACCACTTTTCTAGGAGGCAAGAACCCCCGATCCCTTATTTCCACATCCCAACCTCTTATCTCTGTGCCCTGAACCCTTATTTCCATGCCCCAACCTTTTATCTCTGCACCCCAATCCCTTATTTCCGCACCCCAACCTCTTATCTCTGCACCCCAATCCCTTATTTCTGCACCCTGACTTCTTATCTCTGCGCAACCCCTTATTTCCATGCCCCAACCCCTTCTCTGCTTTTCTGGAGGGCAAGAACCCCCCACCCCTTCTCCGTGTCTCTACTCTCTTTTCTCTGGGCTTGCCTCCTTCACTATGGGCAAGTTTCCACCTTCCATTCCTCCTTCTTCTCCCTTAGCTTGTGTTCTCAAGAACTTAAAACCTCTTCAACTCACACCTGACCTAAAACCTAAATGCCTTATTTTCTTCTGCAATGCCACTTGACCCCAATACAAACTCGACAGTGGTTCCAAACAGCCAGAAAATGGCACTTTCAATTTTTCCATCCTACAAGATCTAAATAATTCTTGTCATAAAATAGGCAAACGGTCTGAGGTGCCTGACATCCAGGCTTTCTTTTACACATCAGTCCCTCCCTAGTCTCTGTTCCCAACGCAACTTGTCCCAAATCTTCCGTCTTTCCCTCCAGCCTGTCCCCTCAGTCCCAAACCCAAGCGTTGCTGAGTATTTCTAATCTTCCTTTTCTATAGACCCATCTGACCTCTCCCCTCCTCTCCAGGCTGAGCCAGGTCCCAATTCTTCCTCAGCCTCTGCTCCCCCAGCCTATAATCCTTTTATCACCTCCCCTCCTCACACCCAGTCCAGCTTACAGTTTCATTCCTCAACTAGCCTTCCCCCACCTGCCCAGCAATTTCCTCTTAAAAAGGTGGCTGGAGCTAAAGGCATAGTCAAGGTTAATGTTCCTTTTTCTTTAACCGACCTCTCCCAAAATCAGTTAGCGTTTAGGCTCTTTTTCATCAAATATGGAAAACCCAGCCCAGTTCATGGCTCATTTGGCAGCAACCCTGAGATGCTTTACAGCCCTAGACCCTGAAAGGTCAGAAGGCAGTCTTATTCTCAATATGCATTTTATTTTTTTTACCCAATCTGCTCCCGACATGAAATAAAGCTCCAAAAATTAAATTCTGGCCCTCAAACCCCACAACAGGACTTAATTAACCTCGCCTTCAAGGTGTACAATAATAAAGTAGAGGCAGCCAAGTAGCAATGTATTTCTGAGTTGCAATTCCTTGCCTCCACTGTGAGACAAACCCCAGCCACATCTCCAGCACACAAGAACTCCAAACGCCTGAACCTCAGCTGCCAGGGGTTCCTCCAGAACCTCCTCCCCCAGGAGCTTGCTATAAGTGCTGGAAATCTGGCCACTGGGCCAAGAAATGCCCACAGCCCAGGATTCCTCCTAAGCCGTGTCCCATCTGTGCAGGACCCCACTGAAAATCGGACTGTTCAACTCACCTGGCAGCCACTTCCAAAGCCCCTGGAACTCTGGCCCAAGGCTCTCTGACTGACTCCTTCCCAGATCTTCTCGGCTTAGCAGCTGAAGACTGACACTGCCTGATCACCTCAGGAAGCCTACAGGACCATCACAGACACTCTAGGTAACTCTCACAGTAGAGGGTAAGTCCATCCCCTTCTTAATCAATATGGAGGCTACTCACTCCACATTACCTTATTTTCAGGGCCTGTTTCCCTTGCCTGCATAACTGTTGTAGGTATTGATGGCCAGGCTTCTAAACCTCTTAAAACTCCCCAACTCTGGTGCCAACTTAGACAATACTCTTTTATGCACTCTTTTTTAATTATCCCCACCTGCCCATTTCCCTTATTAGGCTGAGACACTTTAACTAAATTATCTGCTTCCCTGACTATTCCTGGACTACAGCTGCATCTCATTGCCGCCCTTCTCCCCAACCCAAAGCCTCATTTGCATCTTCCTTTCATATCCCCCAACCTTAACCCACAAGTATAGGACATCTCTATTCCTTCTCTGGCAACCAATCACATGCCCATTACCATCCCATTAAAACCTAATCACCCTTACCCCGCTCAACACCAACATCCCATCCCACAGCATGCTTTAAAAGGATTAAAGCCTGTTATCACTTGCCTGCTACAGCATGGCCTTTTAAAGCCTATAAACTCCCCTTACAATTCCCCCATTTTACCTGTCCTAAAACCAGACAAGCCTTACAGGTTAGTTCAGGATCTGCGCCTTATAAACAAAACTGTTTTGCCTATGCCCCTCCCTTGGTGCCAAACCCATATACTTTCCTATCCTCAATACCTCCCTCAACAACCCATTATTCTGTTCTGGATCTCAAACATGCTTTCTTTACTATCCCTTTGCACCCTTCATCCCAGCCTCTCTTCGCTTTCACCTAGACTGACCCTGATACCCATCAGGCTCAGCAAATTACCTAGGCTGTACTGCCACAAGACTTCACAGACAGCCCCCATTACTTTAGCCAAGCCCAAATTTCATCCTCATCTGTTACCTATCTCAGCATAATTCTCATAAAAACACACGTGCTCTCCCTGCTGATCATGTCCGACTAACCTCCCAAACCTCAATCCCTTACAAAACAACAACTCCTTTCCTTCCTAGGCATGGTTAGTGCAGTCAGAATTCTTACACAAGGACCAGGACCGCACCCTGTAGCCTTTTTATCCAAACAACTTGACCTTACTGTTTGGCCTAGCCCTCAAGTCTGTGTGTGGTGGCTGCCACTGCCCTAATACTTTTAGAGGCCCTTAAAATCACAAACTATGCTCAACTCACTCTCTACAGTTCTCATAACTTCCAAAATCCATTTTCTTCCTCACAGCTGACACATATCCTTTCTGCTTCCTGGCTCCTTCAGCTGTACTCACTCTTTGTTGAGTCTCCCACATTATTCCGGATACCACACCTGACCCTCATGACTGCATCTCTCTGATCCACCTGACGTTCACCCCATTTCCCCACATTTCCTTCTTTCATGTTCCTCACCCTGAACACACTTGGTTTATTGATGGCAGTTCCACCAGGCCTAATCGCCACTCACCAGCAAAGGCAGGCTATGCTATAGTATCTTCCACATCTATCATTGAGGCTACTGTTCTGCCTGCCCTCCACTACCTCTCAGCAAGCCGAACTCATTGCCTTAAGTCAAGCCCTCACTCTTACAAAAGGACTAAACATCAACATTTACACTGACTCTAAATATGCCTTCTATATCCTGCACCACCATGCAAGAGGTTTCCTCACTACACAAAGGTCCTCTATCATTAATGCCTCTTTAATAAAAATGCTTCTCAAAGCTGCTTTACTTCCAAAGGAAGTTAGAGTCATTCACTGCAAAGGCCATCAAAGGGCATCAGATCCCATCTCTCAGGACAATGCTTATGCTGATAAGATAGCTAAAAAAGCAGCTAGCATTCCAACTTATATCCCTTACTTTCAGTTTTTTCTCCTTCACATCAGTCACTTGCACCTACTCCCCCACTGAAACTTCCACCTATCAATCTCTTCCCACACAAGGCAAATAGTTCTTAGACCAAGGAAAATATCTCCTTCCAGCCTCACAGGCCCATTCTATTCTGTCATCATTTCACAACCTCTTCCATGTAGGTTACAAGCCGCTAGCCCGTCTCTTAGAACCTCTCATTTCCTTTCCATCATGGAAGTCTGTCCTCAAGGAGATCACTTCTCAGTGTTCCATCTGCTATTCTACTACCCCTCGGGGATTGTTCCGCCCCCCTTCCTTCCCTACACATCAAGCTCAAGGATTTGTCCCTGCCCAGGAGTGGCAAATTGACTTTACTCGCATGCCCCGAGTCAGAAAACTAAAATATCTCTTCGTCTGGGTAGACACTTTCACTGGATTGGTAGAGGCCTTTCCTACAGGGTCTGAGAAGGCCACCACGGTCATTTCTTCCCTTCTGTTAGACATAATTCCTCAGTTTGGCCTTCCCACCTCTATACAGTCCGATAGCGCACCGGCCTTTATTAGTCAAATCAGCCAAGCATTTTTTCAGGCTCTTAGTATTCAGTGAAACTTTTATATCCCTTACAGTCCTCAGTCTTCAAGAAAGGTAAAACGGACTAATGGTCTTTTAAAAACACACCTCACCAAGCTCAGCCACCAACTTAAAAACGACTGGACAATACTTTAACCTCTTTCCCTTCTCAGAATTCAGGCCTGTCCTCAGAATGCTACAAGGTACAGCCCATTTGAGCTCCTGTATGGACGCTCCTTTTTATTAGACCCCAGTCTCATTCCAGACACCAGACCAATTTGGACTGTGCCCCAGAAAACTTGTCATCCCTACTATCTTCTCTCTAGTCATATTCCTATTCACCATTCTCAACTACTCAAACATGCCCTGCTCTTGTTTACACTGCTGGTTTACACTGTTTCTCCAAGCCATCACAGCTGATATCTCCTAGTGCTATCCCCAAGCTGCCACTCTTAACTCTTAAAGTAAATAAATAATCTTTGCTGGCAGGACTATGCTGAATCTCCTTAGGCACTAATTAAATGTCCTGGGTCCTCCCAATTCTTAGACCTTTTATACCTGTTTTTCTCCTTCTCTTATTCCGTTTTTCAATTCATACAAAGCCATATCCAGGCCATCACAAATAATTCTAAATGACAAATGTTTCTTCTAGCAACCCCACAATATCACCCCTTACCACAAAATCTTCCTTCAGCTTAATCTCTCCCACTCTAGGTTCCCACCCGCCCCTGATCCCGCTCGAAGCAGGCCTGAGAAACATCGCCCATGATCTCTCCATACCACCCCCAAAAATTTTCGCCGTCCCAACACTTTACCACTATTTCATTTTATTTTTCTTATTACTATAAGAAGACAGGAATGTCATGCCTCTGAGCTCAAGCTAAGCCATCATATACCCTGTGACCTGCACGTACACATCCACATGGCCGGTTCCTGCCTTAACTGATAACATTCCACCACAAAAGAAATGAAAATGGCCTGTTCCTGCCTTAACTGATGACATTATCTTGTTCTTCTCCTGGCTCATCCTGGCTCAAAAGCTCCCCTACTGAGTACCTTGTTACCCCCACTCCTGCCCACCAGAGAACAACCCCCCTTTGACTGTAATTTTCCTTTACCTACCCAAACCTTATAAAACGGCCCCACCCCTATCTCCCTTTGCTGACTCTCTTTTCAGACTCAGCCCGCCTGCACCCAGGTGAAATAAACAGCCTTGTTGCTCACACAAAGCCTGTTTGGTGGTCTCTTCTCATGGACGCACATGAAAGAACTCCTGTCGCAAAATCAAAGGCAAAAGTGGTGGAGATGGCATGAGACAGGAGCATGAATAGATAATTCAGCCACAGAAATGGGAAGGAAGGCAGAATACTTTGATCTAGGTGCTGGTTGGTAGGTAGATTTGATAAAGGAGCTTGAGAAATTCTCTATATTTAAGTAAATAAAGTTAAGAATGAGGATAGAGACAGAGATGCAAGTTTTAGGATAGAGAAAAAGCAAGAAATAATCATTCTAGAGAGAGCAAGATAGAAGGACTAGACCAGCAGTTCTCAAAGGGTGTTCTGTGAACACCTGAGATGGAAACCCTTCCAGAGGGGGTCTGTCAAAAACTTTTCCTAATAGTACTATGATATTATTTACCTTTTTCACTAAGTAAGTTAATATTTTCACAATGGTAAAATAAAGGGTAAAAAAACTTCTTAGCACAAATCAAGGAAATAGAGCCAAACTGTATTAGTGCTCATTGTATTTTTTCCCACCACGCACATGCAGGAAAAAAAAAAAATGCTGGTTTCATTTAAGAATGTTCTTTTTTTCACCAGGCACTGTGGCTCACACCTGTAATCCCAGCACTTTGGGAGGCCAAGGCAGGTGGATCACCTGAGGTCAGGAGTTTGACACCAGCCAGGACAACATGGTAAAAGCCCGTCTTTACTAAAAATACAAAAATTAGCTGGGCCTGGTGGTAGGTGCCTGTAACCCCAGCTACTCAGGAGGCTGAAGCAGGAGAATTACTTGGACTCAGGAGGTGGAGGTTGCAGTGAGCCGAGATTGCACCACCGCACTCCAGCCTGGGTGATAGAGCAGCAAGATTCCATCTCAAAAAAAAGAAAGAAAAAAATTTAAATGTAAAAAAAGAGTTTATTTGGGCTGAATTTGAAGACTGCAACCTGGGAGACATATATTCAAGTTGCCCTAAATATATGCTCCTTAAAAATATTTTTGATGAAAGAATACAAAACATAAATTACATTAAATCTTGACTCTTTAAGTGCCTACTTTTTAATATTCTGTTTACAAAAGGGGAAGTATGTGTAAATCACCACTGATGCCATCCAGAAATACAATTATTTCTTGGAAAAAAGCTTTTGTACAGTTGTTGAGTTGCAGGCTGAACTGGACATTTTTTCCCTTGGACCGTCGTCTTAAATTAAAACAATGACAAAAACACTATGGTTATTCACATTTGAGTATTAGGCATATCTGTTTCCAGTGATACAATCCATGCTTTTAAGTGAAAAGTAGAATGCTAGAGATTTTTATCTGCTGTAATGAGACCGACAGATTCACAATACTTAATGATTTTTTCAAGAGATCAGTGGTCATACTGATGTACGTGATTTTTTAATATTGGGTCAATGATGAAAAGATCATCAGAAATCATTGAACCCACATTTTCTAAACTAAGAATATATAATGTACAAAATCATGGATAGGTAGATTCATTCAATATGCAAGACAGGCCATTGAATTTTGATATTACACTATGTGAAAAGTTCATTAAAATGATTTGCAATGCTGTTTTGCAACTAACCTTTAAGAAACAATTACATGCTGAGTTTTGACATATGTACTTACATTTCAAGAAAGAAATCCACAGTTATCTTAAAAGGCTATTAAAATGTTCTTTGTTTTTTTCCAAATATGCATCTGTGTAAGAATGGATTTTCTCCATATACTTAGCCACAACATAGAACAACAAATTAAATACAAAAGCGAATATGAGAATCCAGCCATTATACCAGACATTAGAGATACGTGAAAAAAATGCAAAACAATGCCATTCTTCTCACTATATCTTTTGTTTTAGAAAATGCATTTCTTTCATTAAATATAATTTATTTATAATATTATGTAATGTGTTTCTTTTGTCACTTTAAAGGAATTATTACATTACATTTTAATGTCTTAGTTTTAATTTCCATTATGGAAAATATTAATAGATGTAACCCACTTAAGCAAAAGCTCTTTGGAGTCCTCCATAATTTTTAAGACTATAAAAGATTCTTGGAAAACTTAAGAAAATTGAGAATTGCTAGACTTGAGAAATACAATATGATAGTAAAAATTTATAAGTACTATTTAATATTTTTGCTTTGGTAAAAAAAGATATTTAGATTCACTTTTAACATACTTAACATTAATAATATACCTGATTATACATAATTATAGGAATTCAGTAGTGAAGAATCTGAATAACCTAAAGATTCACATTGCAATTAAAGATTATCTAGACCATTTCCCACATGACACTGAAACCTCTGGTTTTTATTCAAAGTTTTACTTCACCTTAGAGCTATTCAATTATTTTTTATACTCAAACTTTGCATGTCCAGACTAGTAACCCTGACTATTGTATTCTATATTTTCAGTTTTAAAACTGCCACATAAGTCTTGACCATTTGTAAGGCAACGTGGTTGAACAAAGATACCCAGCGTAGTCAGTTCATGTGCTCAGACTTTCTGCTCCGTCCAAGTTAGTGCTAACAAAGTTCTTACACAAGGTGGCTGTTGGGCTCTCTGTGGGACTTCCCAGGCACACCTTATGTAGACATGAGACATTATGTTTAAGTTTCAAACCGGCCAGACCCAGTGCCTCTTTTATAATAAATATTGTGTAATATTTCTTTATTATCTTGACATAAAATATATTGGTAAGTTAGCCTGCCTATACAACTAAATTAAAAACAAACAAGCATACAATTTATAATAGTAAAATAAAACAGAGAATATAAGTAATTTATAATAAAAATGACACATAATTCAATATGTGAATGTGAATGATCAGTATGACTCAATAGAAGATAAACCAAACTTACCAGATGCTTGCACCTGCAATAATTAAGTATCTTACAATAAGTCTGGATTGAAGACAAATAAGATTAAAAGTCATACTATATGAGAAGTAAGGCTAATGAAAGAGGAGAGGTAGAGACAGACATTAGAATAAAAGTTAGCATTTGAAAAGTAATAACAGACTATGCTCATTTGTATATAATCGTATAAAATAAGAGAAAGAAGTAAATGATCTTAGTCAAATGAAAATAACATGCCAAAATAAGTTACGTTATATCGAAGTGGAGAAAATAAGGAAGTATGATATCTTATGTATGAGCTGGGTCTTATTTATAAGTGAGGTATCAAAATGCTTTCCTTGATGGGATATCAGATAGGTGATGAGTAGGTATCACAGAACACGTCTTTCCTACCTGGAAAATTTGCTACATGTCAAAGCAAATATTGAGTCTACTCCTTATAACAATGTTGGAGACAATATTTTATGGGGCAGAGAGAATGAAAAAAGTAAAGATTACAAGAGTCTTTAGGGAAGCCTTCCGAGAGAAGAGAGGAGATGAGATCCGTACTAAAATTTGAGTAACAAGTAGGTATTTGTGAGGATGACAATGTAGAGAGACCAGAAATGGTCTGTCAGACAGACCAACATGGACAGCAGCAGTGAAGAGTGAGAAGCACATCTCTTCAGCAAGACCAGCAAGAAAGTTGTGTGTGGGAAAGTCATGGGACGTACCTCGAGAAAATTAGACTGACAACAGATTGTAAAGGGTGGTGTGCTAAGAACCTGGACGTTACTCTATAGGCCAGGAGTTGGCAAACCAAAACATAGTGCACGAGTGTTAAGAAAATGTCAGTTTCAACATATCTGTAGCATGGGTTAGTGTAACTTAAAAACATCCACAGTGTATTATAATTTTTAAAATTGAATAAAATGTGCATCTATTTGGCTATTACTGACATTGGACACATTTCTCAGTTTATTTCATAGTTCTAGTTCCTGTTTTCAAAGTATCAGTCAATTTTTATTCCCATTAGCCTATGAGAATTTTAATATTCTTATCAATTTTATGTGCTATTCATTTAATCAAGGAATTAATTAACTGCACATACTGAAAACATTTTTCTTAAAGGTTATTTGCCTTTTAATTTGCATATTTTTCTTTTTAGTCTACTTCAACTACCTCAATATCCTTAATTAAACAAGGCAGGAATTAAAGAAACCAATAAAAGACTTTTTATTAAATATGATTTATGTTTTTTAATGTAGTCAAATTTATTCATCTGTTTCTTTATGATTTCCTTTATCTATTTGACATGGCAGACACTAAGAAAAATCCTCCACGTTAACTTGGAACCCCTTGACACCACTATGTAATGACTTTCCTTCCCATAGAGAACAGACTAAATTTTATTCAGAATGTAATAAACCCCAAGTAAATTACTGAGTGATATTTAATATCCTGATCTAAAGTTGGGATTTAGATTTTATTTTCATATCCAAATATTTTTACACTACTTGCCAAAAGTAGGTCATGCTAAATGAGAAAGATCCCTATCTCTTTTGAAATGAGATACTAATTCAAAACATCTTCCAACTACTCTCGTAAGTTAGAAATTTTAGGTCACACATAAAAAAATGAATTAAACAGTGTTCTGAAGGAATTCATTGTTCTACCATGGTAATCAGAAACTTGAGCAACTGAAATCTTTTTAATTAAGCCTTGCTATGAACACATGTGTGTGCATATTTATATATAGAAAATACATCAACATTTATTTTTATCTTTTGGTTAGTGTTAAATAAATAAAATTCATCCTTAATGATTCATTCTAAACCTTAGTTGTCATTGCACAATTCTACTGATGTAAATGTTAAATGTACCTGGGCGACTAGAGCAAAACTCCGTCTCAAAAAAAGAAAAAAAGAATAGATTGTGGGCTGATTCTCAAAATTCACCTTAGAGTTGTTAGTTTTTTAAAGCATATTCCTTGTATAAGTTGCTTACTTGTCACAATACCTTTCTCTGTAAGTAAAAATTGAGGGGCAAAAAGTTGCTTGAGAGTTCTAGTCAGCTGAACTCTAGTTTAAAGTTGACTTTTTATTATTAGTTTTTTAAAATATCTGCAAAATAAATTGTATTATATAAAGTGGAATTAGATCAATATTGCCATCTGATGTATCTTCGAAGCTCCCTACCAAAAATCATTAGGAAAACTTAACAATAAGAACAGTGAAGAAAGCGACCTCACAGCTGCAATTCACATGCATGAAGTTGACTTCAAGCTCAGCATGTGTTGTTTGAGGATTGCGTAAGGAAAACAATCAAAATGTCAACAGATATAAAAAGTCATAAAGTATGAAGCAATAGAGTGGGTTTTGAAGAATAAAAGTTATATTATATGACATAAGGAGTGTGGAGGAGCACAGCTGGTAGCTAGGTGAAGAGGTAAGGAGTTACTCAGGAAGGGCCCAAGAACCACAGCAGCCTTGAAACATGTCCAGCACAATTGTATACAGCTGTGGCCAATATTGTGCTGCAACCATTTGCTTTTCTGTCTCTTGGTTTCTCCTCTTCATGCATTCTCTTCCCCAGCATCCCCTATTTGTCTCAAAACTTCTTTGCTTTTTCACAAAGTTAGAGTCAGCTTTAGAGGATAACAGGGGTTGAAGGGAGGAGGCAGGTGTATACTCCCAAGTTGCTTATCATGTCCCTTTTCTCAAAGAAAGTGTAGCACAAAGAAGCAAACATGTGAATCTCAGTGACTTTCCCTTCAGCAAGACCAGGGGACCTATATCATATTGAAGATTTGCACTTCTGTGTTTAAAATCCAGTTAGGTTCTTCAAGCAAACAAAACATAAATGAGGTTGATGCTTTGTAGCAATATCTGCAGCAGTTTTTTCCATAGTGGGAGGGGCATGTGATTTGAAGTATACAATACTATTACAAAATTTCAAGCAAAAAGATAAGGCCTTGCAGTGGGACAATGACAAGAACAAATAAGACAAAGAAGGGGAACCCATACAAGTTTCAAAGTGGCAAGACAAATTCCCATGTAGGAAGAGTAATGACTGGCATTAAACCAGCTGTCTCAAAGATAAAGAGTATGGCCATTTTCCATAAAAACATAGATACCACCTTTGTGTTTACATATAGCTTATACCACATAATAATATAACTCTTAGTTCAAATTAGGAGCTCCTTGTATCCAGAAAATGACTTTTATTCAACTTTTTGTTTTCAACTCCTAGTTTATTACCAGGAACATGATAAATGCACAGAAAAATATTTACTGAATAAATAATCTCTAGTCTCTCTTATTACCAAGCATATACTTTCACAAAATGTCTAACTTAGATCAGAAGTACAGTCTGCCCCTGAATAGAATTTTCAAATCTGTTTCAAGTCAACTGACCTATTCAGTAATCCAACTGTTAAAGTTGTACCTATAATAATGTGCTCTAACATTATGAGAGCCAAGACAGTAGATACACCTTAAACAGACTGTGTTAACTGGACAATGATAGCATAAAAAAGCAACAAGAACTAAGTTCCTTTAAGATATATCACATGTTGTAAATATATATAAAATATTATATTTGTTAAACACTGAAAACAAAAGTAGACAGTACCTAAAAGCAATAGTGGCTTGATATTAACAAGACTGATCAAATGTTCATCTTGACATGACTTAGGCTTGCTTGACTAGGACAGGGAGGCTCTAAACTCTATGTGAACTTCCTTCACTGTCAGCTCCATCTCAGGTTCAGACCTCACCCCTCTCCCATGCTCCCATGCACTCACATGCCTGACTACAGACATTTCCTACCTCAATTTTCTTGTTATTGCAATGTTTGACTCAGTTCCTTAAATTTCAAGATCACCCCCAGCAGTTTTCCACACTCTCCTCTTTCCATACCCACCTATCCCTCAGTCTCTGCACATAAACGCTTTCCCTACCCACTCCTTCCTTGAAATGTTTCTGGCTTAGGTTTTGAGCCCTATTACAATAGTCTTCTATTGCAATTACCCCTTAATGAAAGTCTTTCTTTTCTAATGCCTAGACTTCCTCTCTTTCACTGACCATACAAAATTCTATAACTAATCTAATCCTGGCTTAGGAAGATACTGCGTAACTCTGAGCATAAAAAAACTCCACCTCTTGAGACCTCTCAATTTCCCATCTAACAAAATCGTATTTGCATGGGGATTAATGGTCCCTGATGCCCTCTCTTGCACCATGGCTCTATGAGTCGAGGATACCAGTTGTTCCTGGAAGAAGAAATGACTAATCACACATCAGTCAGGTTTTACTGCTTTGCTTGTTTCTGGCTGTGTAAACCCTGACATTTTATCTCCTTACACTCTCTACTAAGCTCATTATCCATCTCCTGGGGGGCCTGAGCTTCTAGCTCATGGAACACAGCATCATTGTACACAAACAAAATGTTGGCATGCCACACGGGAGTAAACAGACGAGGTGACTCAAGGATGGAGGCAAGCAGCCTGGAAGCTATGGCAGCCCCCGGCTCCCTCCAGGTCCTCACATAGAGATCAATATATTTCCCACTTCTGAATCCCATTCACAGGACACACCAGTGTGTTCTGGAACAAACATCAGGAAGCTCAGCCCTAAGGAGTTTTGGAATGTTGGATTCTGTTCTAGACATTTGAGTATACCAGAGCAGGTCTGGGCAATCACAGTTGCCTTGACTGGACTCTCTGGGATTATTTCCCCAAAGTTTAGAACCTCCATGACATAATCAACTTTCTTCAGATCTTCTAGTAAGCTTAAATATCCTGGGAGATGTAAATTCAGTGAGGACCCTATTTCCTCTTTCCCTCAGCTTCTTTCTCAAGCAAAACGGAAAAAAAAAAGATAGAATAACTCACTATTCAGAATATAACTGTGGTTCTGAGGATAGAGATTCCCATATTTGTAAACAGAGAAATTTGGGTCCTGTGGTTAGACAGTTGATTGATCTGTAAGCTACAGTTTCTTCACCTATAAATAAGAGGGGAGCAATAATGCCTACTTCATGGTGTCATTTAATGGATTAAATGACATAATACATGCAAAGTGTTTAGTAGAGGTATGTTCCATAAGAATAGGAAGACTTCAATAAATTTACTTCCAGCTTCAATAGCTAATTCTTACACTGCTTCCTAGATTTCTGTTGTCTTTCTTAACAATGACGCAACTTGTGCAGACAACATTTGATAGCACAGCCACTTAGAAAAACGTTACTCAAATGTAAAGATTCTATGTTGCATCACACTGACTGAGATTCACATGTCAAGATTTATTCACTGCTTCATATAAACCAGGCTCTTTACCAAACACCTTCTCATATTCATTCCATTTATTCCTCACCACAAATCTGTATGGGTTATTTTTATATCATTTATAGAAAGAGAAACTCAAAGCCAGACATGTTAAGAGATATATACAAGATCACAAAGCTAAAAAGGAGAAATGACATGTCTCAGTGCCTTTTACCAGAGATTGTAAAGCTAGCAAGAGTCAAGAAAGAATTTTCTCCTTGTTTCTCTTTGCCAAGGACAGAAGGGTCTCCTGCCTGAGCACTGAAGTCTGCCACCTGCAGAAACATTTGAGCAGTAATATAATTAAGGCTTCCCTTTGAACTCATAGTTTGGTGCAATTTTTTAATTAATAAACTTTATTTTTAGAGCAGCTTTAGGTTCACAGCAAAATTGATTTGGAAAGTACAGAGTTCACATATATCTCCTGTTCCCACACAAGCACAATCTCTTCCGCTATCAGCATCACACACAAGAATAGTACATTAGTTACATCTGATGAACCTACATTGACACGTCGTTATTACCCAAAGCCCATAGTTTATATTAGATTCCACTTTTGATGTTGTACATTATATTGGTTTGGACAAATGTACAATAACATCTATTCACTACTGTAGTATGATACAGAATAGTTTTACTGCCCTAAAAAAAAAATCCTCTGTTCTCTGTCTATTCATCCCTCTCTCCCACCTATCCATTGGCAACTACTAATCATTTTATTGTCTTCATAGTTTTGCCATACCAGAATGTCATGTATTTGGAATCATACAGTGTGTAGCCTTTTTAGATAGTTTCTTTCAGAAACGTTCATTTAAGCTTCTTCCATGTCTTTTTATGGTTTGATAGGCTCACTTCTTTATAGCACGGAATAATATTCCATTGTATAGCTGTACCACAGTTTATAGATCCATTGCTACTGAAAGGCATCTTGATTGCCTCCAAGTTTGGGCCATAATGAACGAACTGCAATACATATCCATGTGCAGGTTTTTGTGTGGACATGTTTTCAAATCCTTTGAGTATATACCAAAAAGTGTGATTGCTGGATCATATGGTAAGAATATGGCTCATTTTGTAAGAAACTGCCAACTGTCTTCCAAGGTGGCTGAATCATTTTAAATTTCCAACACCAATAAATGATGAGAGTTCCTGTTGCTACATATTCTAGCCTGCAAATGGTGTTTTCAGTGTTCTTGATTCTGACCATTCTAAGTGTATACAGGTATCTCACTGTTTTAATTTGCAATTCCCTAATAATATAATGTCGAATATTTTTATATGCTTACTTGTGATCTATCTTCTCTTTTTTTTTTTTTTTTTTTTTTTGACAGAGTTTTACTCTTGTTCCCCAGGCTCGAGTGCAATGGCATGATCTCGGCTCACCGCAACCTCCGCCTCTGGGTTCAAGCAATTCTCCTGCCTCAGCCTCCTTTACAGGCATGCGCCACCATGCCTGGCTAATTTTGTATTTTTAGTAGAGACGGGGTTTTTCCATGTTGGTCAGGCTGGTCTCAAACTCGCAACCTCAGGTGATCCACTCACCTCGGCCTCCCAAAGTGCTGGGATTACAGGCATGAGCCATCACGCCCAGCCTGTCTATCTTCTTTTCTTAGTTCAAGTCTTTTGCTCATTTTAACAGGTTGCTCATTTTCCTGTTGCTGAGTTTTAAGAGTTCTTTGTTTATTTTGGCTAACAGTCCTGTATGTTCTTTGCAAATATTTTCTTACGGTCTATAATTTGTCTACTCATTTTCTAGAATGAGTTAGAAAAAAATCCCTCTGCTTCTGTCTTCCAAGAGATTGTAGATAGTTAGTAAAATCTCTTTTTTAAATATTTGGCAGAATTCACCAATGAACCTATCTGGGCCTGAGGCATTCTATTTTGCAAAGTTATGATTGATTCAATTCTTTAATAAACATAGACCTATCCAGACTGCCTATTTCTTCTTGTGTGAGCTTTGACAGATTGTCTTTCAAGAAATTCCTCCATTTATTTCATCTAGGTTATCAAATATGTGGCCAGAGAGTTGTTCATGGTATTCCTATGTTATCCTTTTTCTGTCTATGGGATCAATATGATGTCCTCTCTTTCATTTCTAATATTAGTAATCCCTCTCTCTTTTTCTCTTAGTTAGGCTGACTGGAGGTTTATTGACTTTAATGATCTTTCCAAAGAATCAGCTTTTGGTTTTGTTAATTTTCTCTATTAATTTTCTGTTTTCAATTTCATTGTTTCCTGCTCTAGTATATATACATATATATGTGTATGTGTATATATATATATGTGTGTGTGTATACATAAAATATATATTAGATAAATAAATATATATATACATTTTTTTTTGAGATGGAGTCTCCCTCTGTCAACCCAGGTTGGAGTGCAGTGGTACAATCTTGGCTCACTGCAAACTCTGCCCCCCGGGTTCAAGCAATTCTTCTGCCTCAGCCTCCAGAGTAGCTGGGATTACAGGCACCTATCACCAAGCCCAACTAATTTTTGTATTTTTAGTAGAGATGGGGTTTCACCATGTTGGCTAGGCTGGTCTCAAACTCCTGACCTCAGGTAATCCACCCTCCTTGGACTCCCAAAGTGCCGGGATTATAGATGTGAGCCAACACACCTGGCCTGTTTCCTGCTCTAATTTTTACTATTTTTTTCTGCTTACTTTGGACTTAATTTATTCTACTTTTCTAGATTTCTATAGTGGAAGCTTAGACTGATTTTAGATCTTTCTTTTTTCTAACATATGCATACAATGCTATAAATTTTCCTCTAAGTATTGCTTTCTCTGTATCCCATATTTTAATAACTCATATTTTCATTTTCATTTAGTTCAAAATACTTTTAATTCATCTTGAGATTTCTTCTTTCACCCATGTGTTATTTATAAGAATGTTGCTTAATCTCCAAATATGTGGGGATTTTTCTGTTATTATTAATATCTTTCTGTTATTATTAATTTCATTATTGTCTGAGACTAGACATTGTATGAATTCTGTTCTTTAAAAATTTTTAAGATGTGTTTTATGGTCCAGAATGTGGTCTACCTTGGTGAATGTGCCATGTGAAAAATAATGTATATTCTGCTGTTCTTGGATGAAGGACTCTACAGATGGCAATTATATCCAGTGGGTTTGTAGTGCTTTTGAGTTTAATTATGTCCTCACTGATTTTCTGCTGGGTGCATTATTCTTTCTGATAGGCTGATGCTAAAGTCTCTAGTTATCTTTCTCCTTGCAGTTCTAGGAGTTTTTGCCTCAAAAATTTTGATCCCCTATTGTTAGGTACATATACATTAAGGATTCTTATGTCATCTTTGACCATTGAAATCTTTATCATTATGTAATGCTCTCTTTATCCCTGTTAACTTTTCTTGCAGTGATGTCTACTCTGTCTAAAATTAAAGTAACTACTCCTACCTTCTTATGATTAGTGTTAGCATGGTATTATTTTCTCCATGAATTTACTATTAATCTATATGTATCTCCATATTTAAAGCAGATTTCTTGTAAACAACATATAATTAGGTCTTGTTTTTTGATCCACTCTGATAATCTCTGTCCTTTAATTGGTGCATTTAGACCATTGATGTGCAAAGGGACTATCGATATAGTTAGATTAATAGCTACCGCATTTGTTATTGCTTTCTATTTGTTGCCCTTGTTTTTTGCTCCTGTTTTTATATTGCACAGTTTTTCTGCCTTTTGTGGTTTTAATTTAGCATTTTATGATTCCATTTTTCTCCCTTGTTAGCACATTGATTATACTTCTTTTTCTACTTTTTTAGTGGTTGCCCTAGAGTTTGCAGTGTCCGTTTACAACCAATCCAAGTCCGCTTTCAAATACTACTGTACCACTTCACAGATAGTGCAAATGCCTAACAATAACAAAATGTTCCTAATTCTTCCCTCCCACCCATAGTATCATTGCTATCATTCATTTCACTCATGCATAAGCATATACAGAATGTGTGTATTTTTTCAAATACATTGTTTCTATTATTATTTTGAATAATGTTCTCTGTTAGGCCAATTAAGGATAAGAAAAGTAAGCTTTCATTTTACCTTTACTTGTTCCTTCTCTGACGCTTTTTCTTTCCATATATAGATTTGAGTTTCTGAACTATATTATTTTCCTTCTCTCTGAAGAACTTTTGTTTTAATGTGTCTTGCAAGGCAGGTTTACTGGCAACAAATTCCTTCAATTTTTCTATGTCTGAGAAAACCTTTATTTCTGCTTCAGTTTTAAAGAGTAATTTCATAAGGCATAGCAGTATAGATTGGTGGTTTCTTTCACTCAGTGCTTTAAATACGTTACTCCACTTTCTTCTTGCTTGCATGGTTTCTGAGGAGAAGTCAAATGTGGTTCTTATCCTTGCTCCTATCCAGGTAGAGGTAAGGTATTTTTTTCGTCTGGATTCTTTCAATACATTTTCTTTATCTTTGATTTTCTGTAGTTTGAAAATGATGTGCTTAGATATAGTTTTTTGGCATTTCTGCTGCCTGATGTTCTCTGAGCTTCCTGCACTTGTGTTTTGGAGTCTAAAAATAATTTGAGAAGATTCTCAGCCATTACTTCTTGAAATAGTTCTTCTGTTCCTTCCTCTCTGTCTTCTTTTTCTAGTATTCCCATCATGCATATGTTATACCTTTTGTAGTTAGCCCACAGTTCTTAGATATTCTGGGTTTTTTCTTTTTTCAGTCCTTTATCTTTGCTCTTCAGTTTTGGAAGTTTGTACTGTTATAGCCTCAAATTTAGAGATTTTTTTTCACTATGGTCAGTCTACTAATAAGCCCATCATCAAAGGCATTCTTCATTTCTACCATAACGTTTTTGATCTCTAATATTTCTTTTTGACTCTTTCTTAGAATTTCCATCTTTCTGCTTACATTACCCATCTGTTATTGGATGTTGTCTACTATTTCCATTAAAGCCTTTAGCATATTAATCATAGTTATTTTCAAATTTGTGGTCTGATCATTCCAACGTTCCTGCCATATCTGGGTCTGGTTCTGGTTCTGACGCTTGTTCAGTCTTTTCAAACTGTGTTATTTGCGTTTAAATATGCCTTATTTTTTGTTGCTAGGCTAATATAACGTACTGGGTTAAAGAAACTGCAGTAAATAGGTCTTTAGTAATGTAGTGGTAAGGTGCAGGTAGAGGAGAAATATTCTACAATCCTGTGATAAGATCTCAGTCTTTTGGTGAGTCTATACTCTGGACTGTGAACGTAGCAAGTGCTTCTCAGTTTTTTCCCCATTAGGTAGAGCAAGATGGGTGGAGGGGGCTGGAGTTGAGTATTTCCCTTCCTATAGAAAGATGAGGCTCTGACATAAGCCCAGTAGGTCAAGCTCTGGTAAAATAGTTTCTTCTGCAGGAAAGCCTTGTTAAGAAGAATAAAATGCTTTAGCATATTTCAGAATGGTTCGTTTTTCCCTCCTTGTGACAGATTCATGTGTGGATTTTTCTCTGATATTCACTGTGAGGACCTGGTAGAGCTCCTGGTGGTAAAACTCACCAAAATGTGAGGGCCTCCCTTATGACTAGAGTTTCTATGTCCCTCCAGAGTTTTTATCTCTCAGTCTTGTCCCCACTGAACCTCCATACTTCATCAGTTATAGTTTAGGTTTTCCTACCCTGGTACTTGTTCCAGTGGAAGTTTCTACTGCACAACCACTGACTGTCATCACCCTTCTTATTGATCTACGTAAACAAGGAAAATATTTCAAAACAATTATGTAATAATCCTCATTTTTTCCTTTAAAAACCTTTGTCTTTCTTTGCCTCCCTGAATGTGTACATAGTTTATTATGGCATGAGTATTCCCACTGCAATGCTTTATTCCAAAATAAATACATTTTCTTTTAGAGAGCCTGTTTGTTGTTTAGGTTGACAAAAATCAAAAGAATATATTTGAATATATGTGAACATCATATAAATATAATATTAATAAAACTGTTTTTCATGCTAATGCAGTTTGATTTTCAAAATTTTATTGCAATAACCTTTTATTTATTTTACATTTATCTTAATAATTGTGTCATGATAGCTATCATATAAAGTGGAAGAAGAGATAGTAAAGGAAAAAATTATAGAATTTTTTTTTTTTTTGAAATGGAGTTTCACTGTTGTTGCCCAGGCTGGAGTGCAATGGCGTGATCTCGGCTCACCACAACCTCTGCCTCCCGGGTTCAAGCGATTCTCGTGCCTCAGCCTCCCAAGTAGCTGGAATTACAGGCACCTGCCATCAAACCCGGCTAACTTTTGTATTTTTAGTAGAGACGGGGTTTCTCCATGTTGATCAGGCTGGTCTCGAACTCCTGACCTCAGGTGATCCACCCACCTCAGCCTCCCAAAGTCCTGGGATTACAGGCATGAGCCACCAAGCCCAGCCAAAATTATAGAATTTTAGAAACAAAATACCACATACTATTTATAGTTCCAATCTTTCATCAGGATGCTAGTTCCAAGATTTATCATAGCTTGAGGAGGAAAAGAAAGCTTTTTGAGAAAAAAGAAAATAGAGGAAAAGCACTGTAGACTATTTCCAAGGAGATCTGCTTTTAACTATAACAGGTATCGAGATTTTCAGAACACTATTCTCACAGTCAAGACTGAAGTCTATTTATCCAGTTGCAATAACCTGTACCGACAGATCATGCTAACTTTAGCACTTGTGAGAGAAGGGAGAATGAGGCTACCAATGCACTTATTCTCGCAGTTGGACTTGGGTGCTCCATCAGTCCTAATCAGTGCCTGCACAGGAGAGGCACTGCTGAGGCTGGATAAATAAAGGACCCATGAAAAAGTTGCCATTAAGAAAACAAACCAGTTTTCAATCACTGAATTGTGTCGTGACTTTTTGTGCCTTTTCAGATTTCTTTATAAGTAAAATCATAAATATGTAAAAAATACATTTATAAGCATTAAATTTTTAATTTCAATTCATTTAAGTGAATAGCTGAGTGACTAAACAAAAACAAAGTTTTGGTACTCGCAAGACTTCTGACACCAAATGTGTGGGTTTTCTACCAAAGACTCCAGTTCTCCACAGAGACCAACTGGGTATCTGACAATTTAATTCAATTCTCACACTAACTACCTGGAGTCAGCACAGAGCCCACACACTAAGGGCTCAGTCCCACAAAACTGCCCACCACCATCAGATGCCAAGCATATGTATTATAATAGATTCTCAGGTTAACCACACTTTTGTCCAGCTTGGCTACAAATCAAGAGTTTTCACAAATCCTTCATCAATAATTTGCTATAATTGCTCAAAGAACTCAGGAAAACACTTTACTTGCAATTACCAGTTTATTGCAAAGGCTATTATAAAGGATACATATGAACAACCAGATGAAGGGGTACATAGGGTGAGGTCTGGAAGAGTCCTGAGCATCAGAGCTTCTGTCCCCATGGAATTTGAGGTGCACCGTGCTCCCACCATGTGAATGTATTCACCAACCCAGAAGCTCTCCAAACCTCACAGTATAGGATTTTTATAAAGGCCCCATTAAATAGGTATGATGGATCAAATCATTGATCATTGGTGATTAATTCAATCTCCTGCCCTTCTTTCCTCCCTGGAATTGGTGTTAAAAGTTCTAATCCTCTAATCACATGGTTGGTTATCCTGGTAACCAGTCCCCATCCTCCGAGAGTCACCTCACTAGCATAAATTCAGGGGTGGTTGAAAGGTGCTTATTATAAATAACAAAATATATGCTCGTCTTACATCTATCATTCAGGAAATTCCAAGAGTTTTAGGAGCTCTATGCCAGGAACCAGAGGCAAAGACTGAATATATATTTTTTGTTAAGTCACAGTAACCTTGGAAAATTACTTAATTTCTTATGCCTTGATTTCTTTATTTATCTGTATTATCCCACAAGGTAGCTGATTTGATTTAATAAGTTACTATAAGTGTTAAACACAGCTCCTGGCACATAGTAGGTGCCATAGAAATGTTGGCTATTGTTATTATAACTCTGTTAAAGTTTACAACTGGTGTATTACAAACTGTTGGTTTATATATGTCTTCTTTAGACAGGAGCTTCCAGAGGATAAAGATTAATTCAACATATTGTTGACAAGATAAATTATGCTTATATAAGAGTCTTTTTGCTTGTAAATCTGTTTGATAGAGGAAGTATAAAACCTAAAATATGTGTACTAAGTGATGTGCTTGTGGAAAATTAAGCCTAATTTGCAACTAACTACAAAATATTTTTAAAGCATCTTAAAGTAGCTGAAGCACCCTCTATATATTGTAGATAGTAATAATTAGAATAACCCAATTACAAAGCTAACATTTATGGAGTCTTAATATATATTATGTACACTACCAGGAGACTTTTATTAGTATTTCTTTATAGATAAACTACTTCTACTACTTTATATAATTCTATTTTAAAAAACAAGACAGGGATTATCAGATCTATTTTTTAATGATGAAATTGAAATCAATAAGTAACAGAATTACTAGGAAGTGGCAGATGTGTGTGTGATTCAAGATATGCTATTGTGTGATTCAAACCTAATATTTTTCATCATTCTATATTAATTTTCTCATTGTACAAATTTAAAGAATTACTGTTTAAGGGTCAACATTAATGAGGTTGCATTTTTTTGTAATCTCATTCTCAGTCAGCTGTGTCTAACTTGCTTAATTGTGCATAGATTTTTAAATGCTTAACTTGTAAAACATTTTAACTTTAATATTAAGATTTCGAAAAATTAGTTCAATTAACTCACAAGTGAGTTTTTAAAATTATGTTAGGTGCTATAACAAAATATATTTGAGTAAGGGAGAAAGAGGAAAGCAAAACACTTAACTACAAGAGGATTACATGAAGCCTTTCAGAAGCACAGCAAACACAATAAAAACTGGGAATTTATGTTAACTTTCTAAATTAAGTTTCCAGTTTAAAAAATGAAGGACGGTGGCTCACGTCTGTAATCCCAGCACTTTGGGAGGCCGAGACGGGCGGATCACGAGGTCAGGAGATCGAGACCATCCTGGCTAACACGGTGAAACCCCGTCTCTACTAAAAATACAAAAAAATTAGCGGGGCGTGGTGGCGGGCGCCTGTAGTCCCAGCTACTTGGGAGGTTGAGACAGGAGAATGGCGTGAACCTGGGAGGTGGAGCTTGCAGTGAGCCGAGATCATGCCACTGCACTCCAGCCTGGGCGACAGAGTGAGACTCCATCTCAAAAAAAAAAAAAAAAAAAAAATGTAGAAGGAGGAAAGTACCTGGTTTCAATGAGCAATAGGACATTTCCATGGAACAAATTTGTTATTCAGTATCAAAATAGGTACAGGCATATTTGTTTCTCCTGAAGGGGCATTAAAATACAACTCACTCAATGTGGGGTCTCCCTGAGTATTTGGGCTGCTTGTGCCGTGGTGTCTGTGATGGCTGCTCTTAGTCATGCAGAGCTAGGGGCCACCTTCCCTAGAAGCGGTGCACAGTATTATTTCCTCAGAAGTTCTCTCAGACACTTTATTGTTTTCTTCCATCCCTGTATCAACCTATTTAACACTTCAGCAGGACCTGGTGCATGTGGATTGATACTAGCAGGGTAGTATCACAGCCTTTCTATCCTGAACGTTTTGTTCCTTAGATGCCAGAGAAATGTTTAGCATTGGAATTCTGAAGGCTTGAGGAGTGAAAGAGGTGACATGCTGACTCTCAGAACAGTTTTGAGAATGATGGTTCTCTGCTTTATATCTCCAACTGGAATAATGCTGTTGGTGAGAGAAAGAAAACAGCACTTAGTCAGGTTTGAGAAAGCTTTTCATGCCACAATTCCAGATGCCCCACAGATTGCAGAAGCCTTTCTTTAAGGATTTTATGTGTATTCAGGGTGGGGAGTCCTTGTTTGAATAGCAGGTAAAATTAATTTATTTAATTATAAAAACCACCACTAAGCTATAAACATGTAACAACCAAGTACTTTAATTCTTAGAAAAAAAAACAGTATGTTGCTTTGATATGATGTGTTAAGCTTTTACTTTATTAGAGGGCTGAAATGCAATAAGCTCTCTACACATGTGGCCTACCAACTTTGGAGGGTAAAATATCTTTCAGGTATTCACAATTAAAACAAGTGCATATAAATCTGGAGCAGCTTAAAGACTCCAAGGCAATTGCATTTTTTTCACTGAACAAAATAGTGTATCTGTCTTTTTTTTTAATTATGATAGAACATCACCAGAGAAAAAATTTAAAATGCAGAAAATATGAATTAAAATAAAGATTACCTTTAACCAATTATCTCACATGTACACACCTATGGCAGGGGAATCACACTGCACATATAACCTTATAACTTTATTTTACTTAAAGTACCTTGATATGATTTGCCTGTGTCCCCACCCAAATCTCATCTTGAATCTCCACATGTTGTGGGGGGTACCAAGTGGGAGGTAATTGAATCATGGGGGCAGGTCTTTCCTGTTCTTTTCTTGCAATAGTGAATAAGTCTCACAAGATCTGATGGTTTTATAAAGGGAGTTTCCCTGCACAAGCTCTCTCTGCCTGCTGCCATCCATTTAAGATGTGACTTGCTCCTCCTTGCCTTCCACCATGATTGTGAGACTTCCCCAACCACATGGAACTGTGAGTTCTCAATTAAACCTCTTTCCTTTGTAAATTTCCCAGCCTTGGGTATGTCTTTATCAGCATCATGAAAACAAACTAATAGATGCCTAGTGAGAATTTACAGATATTATTAAATATAACTGGGTCTTAAGAAAACACAGTATTCTATCATATGAATATTTACCATTATTTAACCATTTTCTCCATTGTTGGATCCTAGAGTTGTTTCCAGTTTTTCTCTTTTAAATGTAACACTTATTGTTGCAATTAGCATCCTTCTATATAAGTCTTGGTTGGATCACTCATTGCTTTATTAGAAAAAAATCTTGAAGTAAAATTACTTTAAAAAGGATAAAAACATTAAGAAATGTCTTGAGAAATATTGTCCAAGTTGCCTTCCAGAAAGGTTCTACAAATATACCTTAGTGTGACTACCCTTGGCATTATCATACCTTTCTTATTCTTTTGCCACTTAGATTTATGAAGATTAAATCTCAGTGTTATATCCCACTTTTTCTCCTATTACTAAAGAGAGGGAAGAGTTTGCAAATGATCACAATCATTTATACTTCTTTCTTGTAGGATGGGAGGCAAGCATTTTTTCCCAGCTGGTTCTTCAATTTTTAATTTCATTCATGAGATTTCTAAGACTTTATAGTATCAAACTATTGATCTTTTAATTTTTCTCTGTTTTTATACTTAAAAAGTCTTTTCCCATCTCAAGATTTAGATAAATATATATACTTTTTTATATAAATACTTTTTTCTCTATATTATTATGGTCTTTTTGCATTTTACTCTTTAATGCATGTGAATTACTTTGAAGGGGTTGTATATAATTTTTTATTTTCCAAATAGTTAAACACCCATGTCAGTTTTGGTGTTGGCAATATACACTCAAGTTTAATCCAAGGCTTAACTAGTCTAGACACTTAATCCAACGAGTTAAAAGAACAGGAGTCTAGACACTTAATCCAATGAGTTAAAAGAACAGGAGAGTCTACCCGAATGCCCTAGAATATTGTGACCAGATTAACAGATAAGCTATTTTAACTCTTCATTAACACAGTTACCATTCTACCATGTCAGCCACAGGGTAGGGCAGGGTTAGCTCCCGTTATGTTCTAGAGTTCAAGGTTTATGACCTATACTCTTTTTAACCCAAAGGCCCATTTTGAGTATCTCAGAGATATAATATTGAGACCCCAGAATTTAACTCAATTATGATACAACTGTCAGAGGCAGGTGAACCAGAGCAACTCCATCTTGAATAGGAGCTGGGTAAAACAAGACTAAAACCTACTGGGCTGCATTCCCAGATGGTTAAGGCGTTCTAAGTCACAGGATGAGATAGGAGGTCTGCACGAGATACAGGTCATAAAGACCTTATTGATAAAGCAGATTGCAGTAAAGAAGTCGGCTAAAACCCACCAAAACCAAGATAGCCATGAGAGTGACCTCTGGTCATCCTCACTGCCACACTCCCACCAGTGCCATGACAGTTTACAAATGCCATGGCAACATCAGGAAGTTACCCTAAGTGGTCTAAAAAGGGGAGGCATGAATAACCCACTTGTTGTTTAGCATGTAATCAAGAAATAACCATAAAAATGGGCAATCAGCAGCTCTCCAGGCTGCTCTATGGTGTAACCATTCTTTTATTCTACTTTCTTAATGAACTTGCTTTCATTTCATGGACTTGTCCTGAATTCTTTCTTGTGCAAGAGCCAAGAACCCTCTCTTGGGGTCTGGATTGCACCCCTTTCCTGTAACACAACTAGAGTCAACAATGTGCCAGAGACATGGTAAACATTCAACAGAAATGAACAAATGAGCTCTTGTTGTTTGAAGACTCATTTATTTTTCTTATTATATATTATAGTGAAGGCACTTTCAAAGGTTACATAGAAAGCCTTTTTTTCTCAGGAGATCTGAAAAAGCCTAGTGAAAATATCCCCAAATGTGTAATTACTGCACCTACCCCTGTGGCACTGATTTACTTATTGGTTAAAACGTCCTACTTAATAGTCCTGACTCCAGAGGGAATCGGGTTCTCAGGTATGGCTACATAGAACCAGAGAGAAGATTCTTTCTTATTCCCCTGAATGAAGGAGGTCTCTAATACACTGGATCTTTTTGCCTACCTTAAGAGAATTATGCTAAATTGGTTCATGTCTGGGTTATTTACTTATTTAAAGATAAAAGTTTAAAAGGACTAAGCAATCTCTAATTTTGAACATATGCTAAAATTATAGGTAATAATAAAGTCCAGCTGCAGAAATATAGAAATCACCAAAAATTGGAAAAGGAAAAAATAAACAGAATACAATAGATTAAATAGGACATAATAGAATTAAAATTCTAAGAATATTTACCAAAATCCCTTGGGACATACTTTTCAAGGACATCATGGGTGCTTTAGGTTAACATCTGCCCCCCAGAAAATGTCACTCATATGCTTTGTCTCCTGGCACATGCCCAAAATCTACAGGGAATAGACACTTCAAGTACTCAATTTCCCTATTACTGAATGTATGGATCTGATATGGTTTGGCTGTGTCCCTACCCAAATCTCATCTTGAATTATAGCTCCCATAATTCCCACATGTTGTGAGAGGGACACGGTGGGAGATCACTGAATCATGACCCCCATACTGTTCTCATGGTAGTGAATAACTCTCACGATATCTGACGATTTTATAAGGGGTTTTCCCTTTCACTTGGCTCTCATTCTCTCTTGTCTGCCACAACATAAGATGTGCCTTTTGCCTTCCACTATGACTGTGAGGCCTCCCCAGCCAGGTGGAACTGTGAGTCCATTAAACTTGTTTTTCTTTATAAATTACCCAGTGTCAGGTATGTCTTTATCAGCAGCATGAAAACGAATTAATACAGAACCTTTCTGCAATATTTATCCATATGTATATAATTTCAGTTCACAATAAATTTTTCAGATTTTCAGAATTTGTTTTAATTACTGTCATATAGGTAAAGAAACTAATTTTTTTGCCCTAAAAATAGGCAAATTTTAAAAGCTTCAGTTCTGCATTGAACTTTACTTATCTGGGCAAATATATTAAGAATACTTTTTTTTTACATTTTACATTTCCAGTTATAAAAAGTTCCTAAATATAAAAGAGAATCCGTAATATCATTAAAAAATAAAACAGTAAAAAAGAAAATAAGATTTTATACTATATATCAAAGGTTACTGATTCTCAGTTATCTCAACTCTAAAATAAAATGATGTCTTATTAGCTCACCTCACACATTATTAGTAATGATAATAAAATGAAAAAAATCTGTGAAGGTACTCTGGAAATCCTAAAACACACAAATTCTGTTCTGGGAAGAGCATGGCTTAATAAAAACAGCCACAGCACCATTTCAAAAACTGTCTTTGAACTAATATACAAAAGATACAAGGAACTCAAACAAAAACAAGAAAAAAAAACCCCATTTTTAAAAAATGAGCAAAGGGCATGAACAGACATTTCTCAAAATAAAACATACAAGTAGCCAAGAAACATGAAAAAATGCTCATTAAAAAGTAGGCAAAGGACATTGACAGACACTTTTCAAAAGAAGACATTTATACAGCCAACAAACATGATAAAAAGCTCAAAATCACTAATTATTAGAGAAATGCAAATTAAAACCATAACGAAATACCATCTCACACTAGTCAGACTGGCAATTATTAAAAAGTCAAGAAACAATAGATGCTTATGAGGCTGTAGAGAAATAGGAATGCTTTTACATTGTTGGTGGGAATGTAAATTAGTTCAACCATTGTGGAAGACAGTGTAGCAATTCCTGAAAGACCTAGGGGCAGAATTACCATTGGACTCAGTAATCCCATTATTGGATATATACCCAAAGGAATATAAATCATTCTATTTTAAAGATACAGGCATGCATATGTTCACTGCAGCACTATTCACAATAGCAAAGACATGGAATCAACCCAAATGTCCATTGATGATAGACTGGATGAAGAAAATGTGGTACATATACACCATGGAATACTACGCAAAAGGAATAAGATCATGTCCCTTCCAGGGACATGGATTGAGCTAGAAGCCATCATCCTCAGCAAACTAACACAAGAACAGAAACCAAATACCACATGTTCTCACTTACAAGTGGGAGCTGAACAATGAGAACACATGGACACAGGACAGGAACAACACACACTGGGGCCTGCTGGGGGGTCTTGAAGGGAGGGAGAGCATCAGGATAAATAGCTAATGCATGTGGAGCTTAATACCTGGGTGATGGGTTGATAGGTGCAGCAAACCACCATGGCACACATTTACCTATGTAACAAACCTGCATGTCCTGCGTGTGCATCCCAGAATTTAAAATTAAATTAAATTAAATTTAAAGAAAAAGAAATTCATCAGATGGACAAACCGTAAGTTCAGAAGTCTATACTTTTGGAAGCAGATAAGAAAGATGTTGCATTCTGAATTATTTGTGCCCTGATAACTATGTCCTTAATATGGGAGAAACAAAATCTAAAAAAAAAAAAAGTCCCAGAGCGTAGGGAAATACTAGCCAATCTGGATGATCCCTCCTCACCAGAAACTCTAGTAAATGGCTGGTCCAGGAAAAATTTGCTTGTTTCAAAAATGAGTAATTAATCAAAAAAGAACAATCCCCAAATCTGTGTAAGACATTCTACAGAAACAGGAGAAATGAAATAAGAAGAAGAAATGGCTGACCAATAAAATGCATTAGAAAATGTGACCTTGGATTCACCACAAATGTTAAAAATCTTATGCTGCAATCAAGTCTATGACACGTGAGCACAAAGCAGAGTTGCAGGAGTTCAGAGGAGATATGTCAACACCACAGAAAGAAATAAAATGTAAGCTGGCAAAATTCAGGGAAAAGTGAAATAGAAATATAAAAATGTATCGAATTAAGGTAAAATCAGGAGACACACTGGAACATTGCTAAACAAAGTAGGGAATAGGGAATATTTAAAAACAATCAAATGGTAACAAGAATTTGAGAAAAAAATTCTAATTTCCATTAATAGCAGGCTCAGTTATTCAAATCAACTCTCCCATTGAAAATATCTAAGCATGATATCTAAAATGAAGAATAAAACAAAAAAAAATAAAATATTGACAATCTGTGGCCGGGTGCGGTGGCTCACGCCTGTAATCCCAGCACTTTGGGAGGCCAGGGCAGGTGGATCACTTTAGGTCAGGAGTTCAAGACCAGCCTGGCCAACATGGTGAAACCCCACCTCTACTAAAAATACAAAAATTAGCTGGGCATGGTGGCATGCACCTGTGGGCCCAGCTATTCGGGAGGCTGAGGCAGGAGAATTGCTTGAACCCGGGAGACAGAGGTTGCAGTGAGCCAAGTTCACACCACTGCACTTCAGCCTGGGCAACAGAGCAAGACTCTGTCTCAAAAAATAAAAAATAAAGGTCAGGTGCGGTGGCTCACACCTGTAATCCCAGCACTTTGGGAGGCCATGGCGGGTAGATCACAAGATCAGGAGTTTAAGACCAGCCTGGCCAACACAGTGAAACCCCGTCTCTACTAAAAATACAAAAATTAGCCAGGCACGGTGGCAGAAGCTTGTAATCCCAGCTACTCAGGAGGCTGAGGCAAGAGAATCGCTTAAATCCGGGAGGTGGAGGCTGCAGTGAGCTGAGATGGCGCCACTGCACCCTATCCTGGGTGACAGAGTGAGATTCCGTCTCAAAAAATATATATATATATATATGTGTGTGTAAATAAAAATAAAATATTGACAGTCTTAAAGAATTATGGAAAGTCCCAAGCCTTTTTTTTTTTTTTTGAGATGGGGTCTGGATCTGTCACCCAGGCTGGAGTGCA
The DNA here is from genome assembly GCF_029281585.2 of Gorilla gorilla gorilla. Lineage (NCBI taxonomy): Eukaryota > Metazoa > Chordata > Mammalia > Primates > Hominidae > Gorilla > Gorilla gorilla. The sequence goes on from NC_073231.2 coordinate 90,365,820, forward strand.
GTGGCACGATCCTGGCTCACTGCAACCTCTGCCTCCCAGGTTCAAGCAATTCTCCTGACTCAGCCTCCTGAGTAACTGGGATTACAGGCCCGCACCACCATGCCCAGTTAATTTTGTATTTTTAGTACAGATGGGGTTTCACCATGTTGACCAGGCTGCTCTCAAATTCTAATTTCCATTAATAGCAGGCTCAGTTATTCAAATCAACTCTCCCATTGAAAATATCTAGGCATGATATCTAAAATAAAGATTAAAACAAAAAAAATTAAAATATTAACAATCTTTGGCAGGGCGCAGTGGCTCATGCCTGTAATCCCAACACATTGGAAGGCTGAGGCAGGCAGATTGCTTGAGGTCAGGAGTTTGAGAGCAGCCTGGCCAACATGGCGAAACGCTGTCTCTACTAAAAATACAAAAATTAGCCGGGTGTGGTGGTGCACGCCTATCATCCCAGCTACTCTGGAGGCTGAGGCAGGAAAGTCGCTTGAACCTGGGAGGCAGAGGTTGCAGTGAGCCAAGATTCTGCCACTGAACTCCAGCCTGGGTGACAGAGCAAGATTCCATCTCAAAACAACAACAGCAAAAAAGAATGTTGAATATAGGCCCCCAATCTCTTCTGGTTTGTAGGGTTTTAGCCTGATGGAGTTCCCTTTGTAAGTGACCTGCCCTTTCTCTCTAGCTGCCTTTACCATTTTCTCTCATTTCAACCTTGGAAAATCTGAAGGTTATGTGTCTTGGGGATGACCTTTTTGTGTAAAATCTTGCAGAGGTTCTCTGTGTTTCCTAAATTTGACTGCTGGCCTCTCTAGAAAGGTTGGGGACATTTTCATGGATGATATCCTGAAATATGTTTTCCAAGTTCCTTGCTTTCCCCTCCTTCTTTTCAGGGATGCCAGTGATTCATGAATTTGGCCCCTTTACATAATCCCTTATTTCTTGGAGGTTTTGTTCATTCCTTTCCATTCTTTCTTTTTGTCTGACTGTCTTATTTTAGAGAGCCAGTCTTCAAGTTCTGAGATTCTTTCTTCAATTTGGTCTATTCTGCTGTTAATACTAGTGATTGCATTGTGAAATTCTTGTAGTGTGTTTTTCAGTTCTGTCACATCTGTTAGGTTCTTTTTTACACTGGCTATTTCATCTTTCAGCTACTGTATTATTTTATTGTGATTCTTAGTTTCCTTGGATTGGGTTTTGCCATTTTCCTGAATCTCAATGATCTTCATTCCTATCCATATTCTAATTCTATTTATGTCACTTCAGTAATTAAGGCTACTTTAACAAGATTCTAAGCAGCAGAATGAGGCCGTATTGACCTCAAGCATGTTCCTTCTTCTCCCTTATCACCACCAACACACACATCAGAGTCCCAGACCCAACTAGATGAAAAAAAATTCCATAAACTATTAGGACTAGTTTTTAAAACTAGGTAGCTTTCCTCTTAAGTGTTTAAGTTGACATTTCTAATTGATCTGAAACTTTAACTTAAGTACAACAGAATGTATGTATTAGTAATTACACTGACTCTGTATAATTAATAATCTCTTGTCAGATGGATAGTTTGAAAATAAATAGAATATATAATGAAGCCTAACAATTCAATAGCAAACACACAGACAAACACACAAATAATTCAATCTAAAAATGGGCAAAAGATCTGAATAGACATTTCTCAAAAGAAGGCATACAAATGAAAAACAGATATATGAAAAAAATGCCCAACATCACTATTCATTATAGAAATGCAAATCATACCACAACAAGATACCATCTCACATCAGTTAGAATGGCTTTTATTTTAAAAAAATAAAAAGATTATATCAGATGCTGGCAAGAATGTGGAGAAATGGAAACCCCCACACACTTTTGATGGAAAGGTAAATTAGTACTGCCACTATGGAAAACAGTATGAAGGTTCCTCAAAAACCTAAAAATAGAACTACTGTATGATCCAGTAATTCCACTACTGGGTATATGTCTGAAAGGAAATCAATATATTGAAGAGATATCTGCACTCCCATGTTTATTGCAACAATATTCACAATAGCTGAAATATGGAAGCAGCCTACATTTCTATCAATAGATGAATGGGTAAAGAAAAATGTAACATATATGCATAATGGAATATATTATTTAGCCTTAAAAAAGAATGAAATCATGTCATTTGTAGCAACATGGATGGAACTGGAGATCATTATGTTAAGTGAAATAAGCAAAGCACAGAAAGACAAACATTGCATGTTCTCACTCATAATAAAGTGGATCTCACAATGATAGAGTATACTGGTGGTTACCAGAGGCCAAGAAGGGGCTGGAGTAGGTGACAATAAGGAGAGGTTGATGAATGGGTACACACTATATATACACACACACATACTATATATATATATTCACACACACTATATATATATATACACACACTATATATATATAAAACCTGGTGTTTGATATATCAAAAGGGTTACTATAGCTCACATTAATTGATTGTACATTTCAAAATACCTAGAAGAGAATAATTTGTATCTTCTTAGCATAAAAAAGATAAATAGTTAAGAAAATTGATATCCCAATTACCTTGACTTGATTATATGAATGTATCAACTTATCAAATGTACTGAAAAATATGTACAACTATTATGTATCAATAAAAAATTTTTAAAAGAAAAACAACAGAGAAAATGAACGAAACCAAAAGTTGATTCTTTGAAAAGATCAACAAAATTGATAAACATGTAGCTAGATAGAGTAAGAAAAAAGAAGATTCAAATTACTAAAATCAGAAATGAAAGTAGAGACATTATTACTGATTCTATAGAAATAAATAGCAGTATAAGAAAGTATTACAAACAACTCTATGCCAATAAATAAGATCACCTAAATGAAATGGGCAAATTCCTAGACACATAAAACCTACTAAGACTAAATCATGAAGAGCTAGAAAATCTGAGTAGACCTATAACTAATAAGGAGATGGCATCAGCAATCAAAAATCTGACAAAGAAAAGCACTGGGCCTGATGGCTCCACTGATGAATTCTACTAAACATTTAAAAAAGAGCTAATCCAATCCCTCTAAAACTTTTCAAAAAAAAATGGAAAAGGAAGGAACACTTCCTAACATTATCATTCTATGAAGTCAACATTACCCTGATACCAAGCCAAAGTCATTACAAAAAAAGAAAAACTATAGGCCAATATTCCTTATGAATATAGGTGCAAAAATCCTAAACAAAATACTAGCAAAGTGAATTAAGCATTATATTAAAAGAATTATATGCCATGATCAAGTGTGATTTGTTCCTGAAATTCAAGGAGGATTCAATATATGAAAATTGATTAATATAATGTACTACATTAACAGTATGAAGGAAAAAATCAAATGATAATCTCAATTGATGCCAAAAAAATTGACAAAATTCAATAATCCTTCATGATAAGAATTCTCAACAAATTAGGTATCGATTGAATGAACTTCAACACAATAAAGGCCATATAGCACAACTTCACAGATAAAATTGCACTTGATGGTGAATAGTTGAAAACCTTTCCTCTAAGATCAGAAACAAGTTAAGGATACCCACTCTCATCACTTGTATTCAATATAGTATTTGAAGCTCTGGTCAGAATAATTAGGCAAGAAAAAGAAATAAAAGGAATTTGAACTTAAAAGAAAGAAGTAAAATTATCCTTTTCACAGAGGATATAATCTTAGATACAGAAAATCCTAAAGACACACACACACAAAAATGGCTAGAACTAATAAATGAATTCAGCAAAGTAACAAGATACAAAGTCAATGCTCAAACATCTGTTGCATTTTTAAATGCTAATAAAGAACAATCTGAAAAGGAAATTATTAAAATAATTTCATCTATACCACCAGCAAAAAGAATACATTATTTAGGAATTAATTTAACCAAGAAGGTGAAAGACTTGCACGATGAAAACTGCAAAACGTTGAAAGAAGTTAAAGAAAACATAAGTAAATGGAACTGTACCCCTTGCTCATTAATTGGAAGACTTAATATTGTTAAGATGTCAAATACTACCCAAAGAGATCCACAGATTCGGTATAATCTCTATCAAAAGCCCAGTGACATTTTTTAAACAAATTTTAAAAATCTAAAATATATATGGAATCTCTTGGAACCCCAAATAGCTAAATCAATCTTGAAAAAGAAGAACAAAGCTGGAGGGCTCACACTTCCTGATTTCAAAACGTACTGCAAAGCTCAAGTAATCAAAACAGTGTTTTACTGGCATAAGGACAAACATATAGACCAATGGAATAGAATATAGAACCTCAAAATAAGCCCTTGCATATACCATTGACCCTTGAGCAACACAGGAGTTATGGGTGCTGACTCCCAAACAGTTGAAAATCCACATATAACTTTTTAATCCCCCAAAACTTAACTGCTAATAGCCTTGCCAATAACACAAATAGTGTATTAATATATATTTTGTATATTACATGTATTGTATACTGTATTCTTAAAGTACAGTAAGCTAGATAAAAAATGTTATTACAAAAATCTAATGGAAGAGAAAATATGTATACTATTCATTAAGCAGAAGTAAAAGGGGTAGATTATGAGAGATTACTTAATGGATGCAATGTATGTTATTCAAGTATTGGATACCCTAAAAACCCCAACTTCACCACTGCAAAATCAATCTATGTATGTAACAAAATTACATTTGCAGCCCGTAAATTTATACAAACAAGACAAATAAAAATAAATAATTAAAATTGAGCTGGATTCCTTTTCTGTTCCAGAAAAAATGATTAGCTAATCATGTATTTTAAAACTCTTAAGAATAAAACTAGAGACAAAGAAATCATGTTAAAGTGGCAGTAAAGTGCCAATAAGTTTTAAAAATTTGTTTCCACTTTTGTTTTTAAAAAATAGATTTTTTTTTTAACTTTTAGGTTTAGAGGTACATGTGCAAGTTTGCTTTATAGGTAAACTGCATGTCATGGGTATTTGGTGTACAGACTATTTTGTCACCTGGGTAATAAGCATAGTGCCCGATAGGTAGTTTTTCAATCCTCACCTTCCCCGAACCCTCCATCCTTAAGTAGGCCCCAGTATCTGTTGTTCCTCTCTTTGTGTCCATGTGTACTCATTGTTTAGTTCCCACTTATAAGTGAGAACATGCAGTATTTGGTATTCTGTTCCTGTGTTAGTTTGCTTACGATAATGACCTCCAGCTCCCTCCACTTTGCTGCAAAGGACAGGATCAGGCCAGGTGTGGTGGCTCATGCCTGTAATCCCAGCACTTTGGGAGGCCAAGGTGGGTGGATCACCTGAGGTCAAGAGTTTGAGACCAGTCTGACCAACATGGCGAAACCTCGTCTCTACTAAAAATACAAAAATTAGCCAGGCATGGTGGTGTGCACCTGTAATACCAGCTACACGGGAGGCTGAAGCAGGACAATCGCTTGAACCCAGGAGGCAGAGGTTGCCGTGAGCTGAGATCTGGCCACTGCACTCCAGCCTGGGAGACAGAGGAAGACTCAGTCTCAAAAAAAAAAAAAAAAAGAGAGACACAATCTGATTCTTTGAAAAAGAAATATTTTTGAAAGGAAATTTTGTGAGTAAAAAAATTTGCTGTAATAGAAAATTTTTTCATATTTATAAAAGTTTATTCCTATAGTGTTAATTTTTCCATTTATTTGTCTATAATAATATTATATGATAATAATGACAGTTTTTAAATATTTTATGTATTTGATATGGTTAATTGCCTTCTTTATTTTTCATCAAAATACAATTTTTGAAATGACATATATTTTGAAATAATATTTTCAAGTTCCAGGAAAGCTTCTGTTGGGACTTTTATTGTGATTGAATGAAATGTGAGGTAAGTTTTAGGACAATTGATATGGTTACAATCATGATGGTCTGAGTATCATTTCTAGACAACAGCAGGAATACTTTTAATGTTTTTTTGGGTAACACTGCTGTAGGATTTTCAAAGGTACCCTTTATTAAGTTACAATTGCTCCACCTTTTTCTAGCTTGTTAACTACTTTTTTAATCATTAAAATTACTTTTAGTTCTTCATTGAAAAGACCATATTATTTATTTTAATTAATCAATTAATTTAGGATTTCTTTTATTCTTCCCCTTTTTTATTTCCTTGAAAGTTTATTGATTTTCAGTATTTAATGCTGTTGTTATTCTTGTTATGTAATGCATTTATTTAAAGTTCTAAATTTTCCCTTACGAATTTTTTTTTGCCAACTTCCACAAATTTTGGAGTGGGTTAACAGATTTTTTAATTGTCTTGTTAATGTTTAATATTTGTATATATTTATGGAGTACATATGCTATTTTGTTACATGCATAAAATGAGTAATCATCAAGTCAAGATATTAGGGGTATCTACCACCCGAAGTATTTCTTATTTCTATGTGTTGAGAAAGTTTAAGTCATCTCTTCTAGCTATTTTGAAAGATACACTACAGGCCGAGCGTGGCGGCTCACGCCTGTAATCCCAGCACTTTGGGAGGCTGAGGTGGGTGGATCACCTGAGGCCAGGAATTCGAGACCAGCCTGGCCAACATGGCGAAACCCTGTCTCCACTAAAAATACAAAAATTAGTTGGACGTGGTGGCACGCGCCTGTAATCCCTGCTACTCAGGAGGCTGAGGTAGGAGAATCACTTGAACCCAGGAGGTGGAGGTTGCAGTGAGCCAAGATCTCGCCACTGCACTCCAGCCTGGGAGACAGAGCAAAACTCTGTCTCAAAAAGAAAGAAAGAAAAAGAAACATACACTACATTGTTGTTAACTCTAGGCATCCTATTCTGCTATCGAACATTAGAACTTATTTCTCCTAACTGTATGTTTGTGCTCATTAACCAATCTCTCTTCATCCATCCTCCCCAACCCACACACCCTTCCCATCCTGTTATCTATCATTCTACTTTATACCTCTATCTCCATGGGATCAACTGTTATAGCTCCCACATATGAGTGAGAACATGTGATATTTCTCAATCTGTGCAGAGCTTATTTCACTTAACATAATAACCTCCAGATCCATCCGTGTTTCTGCAAATGACAAGATCTCATTTTTTATGGCCAACTAGTACTCCATTGTGTTTATATACCACATTTTCTTTATGCATTCATTTGTTGATGGACATTTAGGTTGACTCAATATCTTTGCTTTTGTGAATAGTGCCGCAACGAACATGAGAGTGCAGGTATCCCTTTGATACAATGATTCCTTTTCCTATGGATAATTACCCAGTAGGGGAACTGCTGGATCATACAGTAGTTTTATTTTTAGTTTTATGAGAATTCTCCATACTGTTTTCCATAGTGGCCCTATTAATTTACATTCCAACCTATAGTGTATAAGAGTTCCCTTTTCTCCATATTCTTGCCAGAATCTGTTACCTTTTCTCTTTTTTAATAAAAGCAATTCTAACTGGGTAAGATGGTATCTCATTCTGATTTTGATTTGCATTTCCCTGATGATTAATGACAAGCATTTTTTTCATATACCTGTTGATCATTAGTATGTCTTCTTTCTAAAAATGTCCATTTGTGTTCTTTGCCCACTTTTCAATGGAATTTTTTTTTTTTACTGTTGAGTTGTTTGAGTTCCTTGCATATTTTAGATATTCATCCCTTGTTGGATAAATAGTTTACAAATATTTTCTTCCATTCAGCAGATATCCTAAGTCTTGATGGTTTTCTTTGCTGTACAGTTTTTTCAACTTTAATATAGTCTCATTTCTCTATTTCTGTTTTTGTTATCTATGCTTTTCCTGTCTTAGCCATAAAATCTTTGCCTAGACAAATGTTCTGAAATATTTTCCCCATTTTCTTCTAGTAGCTTTATAATTCGAGGTCTTACATTTAAATTTATAATCCATCTTGAGCTGCTTTTAATATATGGTGAGAGATAGTAGTCCAATTTCATTCTTCTGCATGGATATCCAATTTTTCCAGCACCATTTATTAAAGATGATATCTTCTCTACAATGTATGTTTCTGGCACTTTTGTCAAAAATCAGTTGGTTTTAAGTATGCATGTTTATTTCTGGGCTCTCTATTCTGCTCTATCAGTCAATGTGTCTGTTTTAATACCAATGCCATGCTGTTTTGGTTACCATACCTGTGTAATATGGTTTGAAGTCAGGTAGTGTGATGCCTTCAGCTTTATTCTTTTTGCTCAGGATTACTTTGGTTATTCAAGCCCTTTGTTGATTCTATACACCAATTTTATGATTCTTTTTTCTATTTCTGTGAAAATTGACGTTGGCATTTTGATAGAAATTGCATTGAATTTGTAGATTGCTTTGGGCAGTATGGTCGTTTTGCCAAGGTTGATTCTTCCGATACATGAGCTTGAGATGGCTTTCTATTTGACTGTGTCCTCTTCAGTTTCCCTCATCAGTCTTTTGTAGCTTTTCTTGCAGAGAAAAGCTGCCTTTCACCTTCTTGGCTAAATTTATTTCTAAGTATTTTATTTTTATAGCTATTGCAAATGGGATTGCCTTCTTGGTTTCTTTATCAGCTTGTTCATTATTAGTGTATAGAAATGCTACATTTGTGTATGTTAAAATTCTATGCTGCAACTTTCCTGAATTTATTTATCAGATCTAAGAGTTTTTTGGTAGAGTCCTTAAGTTTCTCTAGATATAAGATTATGCCATTTGCAAACAGGGACGATTTGACTTTCTCTTTTCCACTTTCAATGTCTTTTTATTTCTTTATATTGCCGATTGGTCTAGCTATAATTTCCAGTAGTATGTCAAATAAGAGTGCTGAAAGTGGGCACACTTGTCTTGTTCCAGTTCTTAGAGGAAAGGATTTCAACTTTTTCCCATTCAGGATGATGTTAGCTGTGAGTTTTTCATATACGGCCTTTATTATATTGAAGTATGTTCTTTCTATGCCTAGTTTGTTGAGAGTTTGTATCATGAAAAGACTGAGTTTCATCTAATGCGTTTTCTGCATCTACTGAGATGATCTTATGGATTTTGTCCTTCATTCTGTTGATATGATGTATCACAGGTGTTCATTTACATATATTGAACCTTTCCTGCATCCCTGGAATAAATCCCACTTGATTATGTAGTATCTGTTTGGTGTGCTGTTGGATTCAGTTTGCTAGTATTTCATTGAGGATTTTTGCATCTGTTCATCAGGGATGTTGGCCTGTAGTTTTCTTTATTTTTTGCATCCCTGTCTAGTTTTGGTATCAATGTAATGCTGCCCTTGTAGAATGAGTTAGGGAGAATTCCCTCATGTTCAATTTTTTTAATAGCTTGAAGAGAATTGGCTTTGGTTCTTCTTTGAAAAATTGGTGGGAGTCAGCATGAAGCCATCCAGTCCTGGAGTTTTTTTGTTGGAAGACTTTTTATTACTGATTCTAGCTACTAATTATTGGTCTGTTCAGGTTTTCTATTTCTTCCTGGTTTAACCTTGGTAGGTTGTATGTATCAAGGAATTCACCCATTTCCTTTAGGGTTTCCAGTTCATTACCATACAGTTGTTCATAATTGTCTCTGACACTCTTTTGTATTTCTGTGGCACCAGTTTTAATGCCTTCTTCTTCATTTCTTATTTTGTTTACTTGGATCTTCTTTTTTTCTTGGTTAGTCTAGCTAGTGAATTTTGTTTGTTATCAATTTTGCTCATCATGTTTTTAAAAAAAATTTTTGTTTTGTTGATCCTTTGTATTTTTTTAAGCTTCTATTTCATTTAGCTCTGCTCTGATCTTCATGATTTCTTTTCTTCTGCTAATTTTGGGTTGGGATTCTTCTTGCTTTTCTAGTTCCTTGAGGTGCATCATTAAATTGTTTATTTGAAATCTTTCTACTTTTTTGACATAGGCATTAATTACTATAAACTTCCCAGTTAGCATTGCTTTTGCTGTACCCCAGAGGTGTTGGTATGTTGTGTTTTGGTTCTTACTGGTCTAAAAAATTTTTTGATTTCCTCTTTAATTTCTTTCTTGCTCAATAATTTGGGAGCATGTTCTTTAATTTCCATATATTTGTGCAGTTTCTAAAGTTCCTCTTGTAATTGATTTCTAGTTTTGTTTCAATGGAGTCTGAGAAGACACTTAGCATTATTTATTTTTCAAAATTTTGTTGAGCCATTTTTGGTGTCCTAACATGTAGTCTGTCCTGGAGAATGTTCCCTATGCTGATGAGAAAAATGTGCATTCTCTAGCTCTTGGATGAAATTTTCTGCAAATTTCTGTTAGATCCATTGGGTATAAAGTGCAGTTTAAATTAAATGTTTTTTGTTTGTTTGTTTGTTTGTTTTCTGTCTAGATGATCTATGTAATACTGAGAATGGGGTGCTTAAATCCCCAACTATTATCCTGTTGGAATCTCTCTCTCTCCCTTTAAATCTAATAATATTTGCTTTATACATCTGGGTGCCTAGGTGTAGAGTGCATATATGTTTAGAATTGTTATATCCTCTTGCTGAATTGATTTTTTTTTTTTTTTTGAGACAGTCTAACTCTGTCGCCCAGGCTGGAGTGCAGTGGCGCGATCTCAGTTCACTGCAACCTCCACCTCCCGGGTTCAAGTGATTCTCCTGTCTCAGCCTCCTGAGTAGCTGGGATTACAGGCACACGCAGCCAGCCCCTCTAATTTTTTGCATTTTAGTAGAGACGGGGTTTCACCGTGTTACCGAGGCTGGTCTCAAACTCCTGAGCTCAGGCAATTCACCCGCCTCGGCCTCCCAAAGTGCTAGGATTACAGGCATGAGCCACCGTGCCCGATCCCTTTATCATTACATAGTGACCTTTCTTGTCTCTTTTTTACTATTTTTAACTTACAGTCTATTGTATCTAATATTCATATAGCTATTCCTGCTGGCTTTTGGTTTCCATTTGCATAAAATATCTTTTTTCTTCCCTTTACTTTCAGTCCATATGTGTCTTTACAAGTGTGATGAGTTTCTTCTAAGCAGACTATTGTTGGGTCATTTTTTAATCCATTAATTCAAGCTATATCTTCCAGGTGGAAAATTTATTCCATTTGCATAAGGTTATGATTGATACGTGAGGGCTTATTCCTATCATTTTATTAATCCATTTCTGGTTATTTTTGTATATTCCTTGTTCCTTTCCTTCTCTATCATTGTTTATGATTGTGGTTTGGTGGTTTTCTGTAATGGTAACATTTGAGTCCTTTCTCTTTCTTGTGTGTTTGATCTACCAGTGGACTTTATATTTTTGTGTGTTTTCATGCTGGTAAATATTGTCCTTTTGTTTCCATATGTAAGACTCTCATGCGCATTTTTGTAGGTCCAGTCGACTGGTGATGAATTCTTTTGCTTTTGCTTATCTTGGAAAGATTTTATTTTTCCTTCGTTTATGAAGGATAACTTTGTTGAGTACTTGGCTGGCTTTTTTTTCTTTCAGCACTTTGAATTTATCATCCCATTCTCTGCCGGCTTGTAAAGTTTTTGGTGAGAAATCCACTGTTAGTTTGTTGAGGGTTCCCTTATAAATGACTAGATGTTTTTCTCTTGCTGTTTTTAGAATTCTTTGTCTTTGACTTTTATCAGTTTGACTACAATGGGCCATAAAGGACACTTTTTCTTTTCTTTTCTTTTTTGCGAAAGAAGACATGCAAGCAGCCAAGAAACATATTTTTAAATGCTCAACATCACTAATAATCAGAGAGATGTAAATCAAAACTATAATAAGATATCATCTCACAGCAGTCAGAGTGGGTTTTATTAAAAAGTCAGAAAATATGAGATGTTAGTGAGGTTGCAGAGAAAAAGTAATACTTACACACCATCAGCGGGAATGCAAATTGCAGCCACTGTGGAAAGCAGTTTGGAGATTTCACAAAGAACTAAAAATAGAATTACCATTCAATCCAGGAATCCCATGACCAGGTATCTAGCCAAAGAAAAATAAATTGTTTTACCAAAAAGACACCTGCATTCATATGTTTATTGCAGCACAGTAGCAAAGGCATGGAATGAGCCCTGATGCCCATCAATGATAGACTGGATAAAGAAAATGTGGCACATATACACCAACATGCAGCCATAAAAAAGAACAAAATCATGTCCTTTACAGCAATATGGATGCAGCTGAAGGTCATTATCCTAAGTGAATTAACACAGAAACAGAAAACCAAATACCATATGTTCTCACTTCCAAGTGGCAGCTAAACACTGGATACACATGAACACAAAGATGGGAACAACAGACACTGGGGACTCCAAAAGGGAGAAGGCAAGAGTTGAATAACTACCTATCAAGTGCTATATTTACTATTTGGGTTACAGGATCATTAGAAGCCACAACCTCAGCATCGTGCAATATACTTATGTAACAAACCTGCACATGTACCCCCGAATCTAAAATAAAAAGTGAGATGAAATTTTTTTTAAAAGAAAACCTTTTTGCATTGTATCTGTTTGGGAACCTTTGGCCTCCTGTGCCTGGGTGTCTAAATCTCTTGCTAGACTTGGGAAGTTTTCATATAGTATTTTGTTGAACCATTTTTCTAACTCTATTGTTTTCTCTTTGCCTTCTGAGACTCCAAAATTTTGAATATTTGGTCACTTTATGGTGTCCTATATGTCATGTGGGTTTTGCTCATTTTTTAAAACATCTTTTTTATTTTTGTCTATATGAGTTATTTCAAAAGGAAATAGTCCACTTCAAATGGACTACTGCACCATTTGCTCCGTTTTAAAATATTACTATGCCTTAGGAAGCAATCTAGCCAGGAGGGTTATTTGACCTCATACAGGTATTACTTTCCCACCTGTAATGCCATTCATCCAGAACTCCCCTTGACCCAGCAAGACTCTATTCAGTCATCAATCACTTCTTTTAGAAAACGTAGCCACTACCCATATCACTCTAGAGTTGGTTTCGATGCCCTTGTGTTATTCTTAGCATTCGTCGTACTGTATGGCAATTCTGTTTCCTCTATGGGGCTGCGAATGTTTCCAGGAACAAGAATAGGCTTCATCTTTTTCTTCCTCATACAGGGAAGTGACTGACATACAGTAAGGCATCCCACAAATTGTTCAATGAATCAACAGGAGGTGCAATGGCCAGAGGAACAATTTATACGTATGTAAGGCTATGTAAAGGCACGTAAAGCCAAACCGCTGTGAAAACTGCCTTCAGAAGTCAGTCGGCTAATAGGCAAATATACAGAAGCACACAGGACAAATCCATTCATTCTCCAGCTCCTACACGCCCGGGAAGCAGTTTTACTTTACAGCAAGTTCAAGAGTCGCACCGCAGATGCTGTAAAAACGAAAGAAGCCCACAGTTGGGACAAGGATTCCAGTTTTGCGTCACCGTCAAGGCGGGAAAGTTCCCGGCTGTCGGTTGGAGGGTGGGTCCTCGCCCCGCCCCGCCCCCTCGGGCCGCCCTTCCGCGCTTCCGGGAGGCTTGTCCCAAGCTCACGGACCCCTCGCTGGGTGCCGGTTAAGACCCCGCTCCCCGTCGCCGGTGCTATGGAGGCGGCGGCGGCGGTGGTGGCGGCAGAGGCGGAAGTGGAAAACGAAGACGGCGACAGCAGCTGCGGGGATGTATGCTTCATGGACAAAGGCTTGCAGAGGTAAAGGGCGCTCCGCAGCCAGGAGCGACCCGCGCACTCCCCAGAGCCGGGGCCACGAGTGGCTGGCGGCGACACCGGAGTGGAGGCGCGGCACTGCTTTACCAAGACCATAAGTGAACGCAGTCTGGCTTTCGGCCTCCCCGCTCCTCCAAATCTTATCTGCCGAAGTGCCAGGTTGAATGAGCCGTGGATGCCTTCCCGCCCGTGTCTCTTGCCCAGCGTTTCACAAGACTCTGCTTAGCCTAGAAACTTCCCCAGGACCTTGTCCTCCACCAGCTTCTGACCACTCTTTCCTTCTGCTGGTTTTCCTTACTTACTGGTGGTTATTCCTTTGCTTGCCGTTTAATTGTTGGTTTTCTCGTGTTCTCTCGTCTTTCCTGTTCTTCCCTCTGAAAAAAACCTGCAGGATAGTATCTCTGGCAGCTATGAGCGGGCAATCGCTGCTGCCTGTTAGTTTTGCCTCAGTTCTCCTTGTCTCCATTCGAAATCATTTGTCCGTTACAGAACATTGCAATACAAATATTCATATACTTTTTGAAAGTACTAAACTTACTATATTTAGTTCACCGTTTCCCTCTCTCTTGAAGCCCCGACTTGTGCAAAGCATATGAGTCACTTGGTTCTGTAATACTGTAAAGCAGGTCTCCACCTGCATTTCAGGCTCTTTAGTCTCGACCCCTAACATTTCTCCACTTACATTTTATTTAGCTGTACTGAGCTACAGGCAATTCCATAGCAGACCTCTCTGTGCCTTTGCACACGCTGTTCCTTTGTAGCGTGTCCTCTACGCGAACTCTGCTACTGATAATTAAGCATCTTGTTCTGGATTCTGATTTAAACTTTGCCAGATGATCCCAAGAAGATGCTGTTCAAGGGACATTTTACATTTCTATTTAATACTAGCTGCCATTTACTGAATGCTGTCTGTTGTGTGCATGTTATATACATTATCAGTAATCCTCACAGCAATTCTACAAGGTAGTAATTTTTCTCATTTACAAGTGATGAATGAGACTCAGAATCTATTGACAATTTGTTCATCTTTATACACTTCATGAAGAATTAAGTTCGGATTCAAACCCATTTTCCGTCTAATTTCACTATGCTTTTTCTATCTCACAATATCTGCACATTATTAATGTCGAGAAACTGAAATGTGTCAGAAAGTAAATGACTGTCATTAAGAGCATGTGTTAACAGCATAAGGTCTGGCACTAAATAAGAACTCAAGTAAATGACACAGCAGGATAAGTGGGAAATGCCCCAGATAGTCACATTTAAAGGTTGCTAGTTTGAAATTTGCAAATGCTTCCCTGCTGTCAGAGTTAGGTTTCCTACAGCTGTAAGATAGCTGCTACTCAACCTACAGCAGATGCCCATGACATTGTGTGTTCCTGGGTGTATCTCCCATCTAGCAACTCCAAACTGTGTATGCTGTAGTTTGTGTTCCTGGAACTACTATCTTCAGGAGAAGCTTCAGTTATAAATAGTAATTGGAGTGAAGAGATGAGTTCTGTTTAGGGGAGATCCATTAACTTTCAACAAGGGAGGACAGGGACTTTTTCAATAGGAATTGCAATAACATGGTTTCTTTTTGAAAATGCAATAGACTGTGGATTAAATAGCTATTGCACACAAAGAAGAAAATAAAGTTATAATCTCCAGCATGAGATCTGGATTTACATATGCTCTGTTAGCTGCAAGAATTTGGGCAAGCTATTTAATTTCCATAAATTTAGGTATCCTTAAGATACCCACTGCTTAGAGTTATTGTGAGAATTAATTGAGGTAAGAAAACTGAGGCTCAGGTTGTCATTTGCTCAAATCACACAGCAAAACCGTGATAGAATGCAGATTCAAACTGGGATATTAACATTCCAAAGCCTTTACAGTTATTGACTACTATTCAGCACTGCCTTCAATATATGCTGATGACTGCACATAGGAGTTAGAAATGTCCACTGTCACTTGCCTCCCTTGAGCGGTTTCTTGTTTGTATAAATAATCCAAAATACTTGGTTGTGTTGTAAGAAGCACCGTGTTTTGTGAGACATTTCAAAGGTACCACAAATAGGAAAGATTTCATTCTAGAATGAATAGAGCACATATTTAGTATCTACATGCTGTTTGGTTAATTTTAGTTATTTGTTCATGCTTTTAAAATCTATTTTTATAGTATATATTTTCTTTTGTAGCATATCAGAATTATCTTTAGATTCAACTCTTCATGCCGTCAGTCTTCATTGCAATAACATCTCCAAGATCGAAGCCATTGATCATATCTGGAATTTACGACATCTAGATCTGTCATCTAATCAAATAAGTAGAATTGAAGGACTAAACACACTGACAAAACTGTGCACATTAAATTTGTCCTGCAATTTGATTACAAAAGTAGAAGGTTTGTAAGCGATTTTCATTTAACACTTAGCATAAGGAAAATGATTTAGGTCCATTTTTTTCCCCAAAAGAATGGAATAAATATCAGAAACTCTTAAAAATTGAGTCTGAAACTCATTATACAAAATATTTTCTCCAAAAAAGTGTCAATTTTTTTTAAAATTCTGTTTTTTCTAAATGCCAATAAAATTGATTTTGCTGTTACCAGACTGGATTTACTTCAGAACAGTCTGAAATAACATTGTAATGCTATATCTCTGTAATTAATTATTTAAATTTTATAAAGGCTTTATTTTATTTTACTTTTTTTTTCTCAGGACTTGAAGAACTAATTAATCTGACTAGACTAAATGTATCTTATAACCACATAGATGATCTTAGTGGTAAGTAGAAATGCTTATGTTTTCTGTATGCTAAATATTGTGCCACATGTGATAAGTTAACAGCTCAGCTAAACATGTTGGAAATCTCTGAATATTAATCTAATTTTTAGCCAAAGAGCTCATCTAGAGAGTGTATTCCAGTCATGATTCTATTTTGTTGGTACCAAAACCACAGCTGAGTACAAAATAGAAGTTAAAACCAAGGTAATCAGTAGCAGGAAAAACTTAATTGGAAAGGATCCAGTTTAAGGGAATATGTTTTAATTTTAGCCAATTAATCAATGTACTGTTATATAGAGAAGAATAGTTCCAATAGAACTTTCCACAATGGTAAAAATGTTCTAATCTGTGCTGTTCAATATGGCAGCCAGTAGCCAAATGTGGTTATTGAGCACTTGAAATGTAGCTAGTGCAACTTAAGGACTGAGTTTGTAATTTTATTTAATTTTAATTTGAAAATAAAAAGCCGCATGTAGCTAATGGCTACTACCATGTTGAACAGTGACAATATGCTGCATTCCAAAGGTTGTTGCAAGTTAAGGAACAAATAAAATGAGATTTTCTTTGTATCTGTAATATAGCTCAGGAGATTTTAAAAGTGTTGCCTTTTTTAATTGATTAAAGTGATGTAGCTGATAAGTTGAACAAAGTTTCATGACTATTCTTAGAATTATCTGTTAAAACTAGCAGAATTCCTCTAATATCTTCATAATCCTTATCAATATTTGAAACAATCTGATTCATTTGTCGACTCTTCTCCCCCACTAAAAGAACACTACCCTATGCCAGTTGCTTAGTATACAAAAAATAAAAAGACCTAGTCTGTACCCTTAAGCTGAAGTAACAACTGTATTTCAATTTTTTAAAACCTTTTTTCCTCTTAAAGACATGAAGTATTAGAACTGAGTTTGTTTTTGCTGGGTGTGGTGTCTCACACCTGTAATCCCAGCACTTTGGGAGGCCAAGGCAGGCGGATCACCTGAGATAGGGAGTTCGAAACCAGCCTGACCAACATGGAGAAACCCCATCTCTACTAAAAATACAAGATTAGCCGGACATGGTGGCGCATGCCTGTAATCCCAGCTACTCAGGAGGCTGAGAGGGGAGAATCACCTGAACCCAGGAGGCGGAGGTTGCAGTGAGCCGAGATCGCAGCATTGCACTCCAGCCTGGGCAACAAGAATGAAACTCCATCTCAAAACAACAACAAAAGGAACTGAGTTTCAACCCTGGCCTTGTCATTACTATGTAATGTTTAGCAAGGTGTTTACTGTTTAGATGCAATTTCCTTATCTAAAAAATGTGAATGGATAAGATAGTTAATTCTCTCAGTATGTATTTATGAAGATCACTATATGGAACAGTGTCTTATAGTGATGAAAAAACTAACAATAGGTAAGATAAGTCACAGGGCTTACATTATAGTGGGGAAGAAAAACAACCCCCAAAAAATCAGCAAAAGATTTGAACAGACACTTCACCAAGAATATATATAAATGGCAAATAAGCCATGAAAAAAAAATGGTTGGAATCCTTAGTGATTAATGAAATGCAAATTAAAACCACAATGGGATACCATTTCACACCTAGAATAGCTAAAATAGTGACAGTGCTAGTGAGATTGTGAAGCAGTTGAAACTTGCATACATTGTTGGTAGATTTAAAATGGTACAACCACTTTGGGAAGGAGTTTTGTTTTTTTTTTTTTTTTAATTTGAGGTAGAGTCTCGCTCTGGGGTGCAGTGGTGTGATCCTGGCTCACTGCAGCCTCTGCCTCCTGGGTTCCAGCGATTCTCCTGTCTCAGCCTCCTGAGTAGCTGGGACTACAGGCGTGCTCCACCATGCCCACCTAATTTTTTGTATTTTTAGTAGAGACGGGGTTTTGCCATGGTGGCCAGGCTGGTCTTGAACTCCTGGCCTCAAGTGATCTGCCCACCTCATCCTCCCAAAGTGCTGAGATTACAGTCTTGAGCCTGTACTGGCTATCACTGCGCCTGGCTGAGTTTGACAGTTTGTTATAATGGTAAACATAACACTTAAATATAATTGTGCAGTCTGACTCTTAGGTATTTACCAAAGAGAAATTAAAATGTGTCCACTCAAAGACCTGTACATGAACGTTCGTATGATTACATAGCTTTTTATATGATTTTTCCATTTTGGAGAAAGTTCTGAGGCAGGAAGAGAAGCTGTAAGTGCTTGAAGGGTACACTGGCATTGTACGATTAGTACTTGTCCATGACAGCTGCAGCTGAAGTCCAAGGTGGGCCAGGCAGAAATAGCTACTGCTACAAAATGTTCTAGATAAGCTTGTGCGAGAAATATTACCAGGGAATTAAATGAATGCTAATGTATTTATTTTATATTCAAACCAGCAAAATTGAAGTGTACTACAGGGTTTGCTTATGTCTGCTAATCAAGACTGATGTGTCGAGAGAGCCTAAAGCCATTGCTTTATCCTTTTTCTCATATGAGTGTGTGCATCCACCTGGGGAAGTTCTTTTGATTTATTTTCTTTTGAAGAGAACCAGAGCCCAGGAACCTCAGGGACTAAAGCCTCAAAGAAATGTTAAACTTGTGTTTCTTCAAAGCAACAATTAACTTTACTGATAGCCTATTCATTAGATATAGCTGTTCACAGCAAGATCTAATGCTGCCTGTTTGCCTCTAAAAGTATAACCTATCTAGCAATTATTTCTAATTAGCTATTGGAAAGACTATTGCTGTGGCATTTAAAGAATTATGTTCCTATTGCAGGATTGATTCCCCTTCATGGAATTAAGCATAAACTTAGATATATTGATCTACATAGTAATCGTATAGATAGTATCCATCACTTACTTCAGTGTATGGTAGGATTGCACTTCCTGACCAATCTTATTTTGGAGAAAGATGGAGACGATAATCCTGTCTGTCAACTGCCAGGTATGAATAATTAATTTAATATTTTTTCTAACAGTTAATATTCAGAGCTTCTTTATTTTCCTGAAATTGGCATTTGTGACCTCATTTTAGTCTTCAGCTTTGCAACATTTTCTATATTGGGGAAAACATGGTTACAAATAAAATTAGTGTATTAAGACTAATGACTGTTACAGAACACAAGATGAACAGTTCAGTGATGCTCCTATTTAGGCAGTTTCATATTTGATAAGTGAATGCCTCAAAATTATATCATTATAGTATATTCTTTTAATAATAGTATAATACTGTGCAGCCACAGGAAAGAATATAGAATCTCTTTTTCTACTAATGGACAATTATGTCCAAGATACATTAAGAGGAAGAAAAGCAGGTTGCAAAGTACTGCATACAGTAGGCCACCATTTGTGTGAAAAGGGTAACACACATACACAAATACAAACATTTATGTACATACATATATATGTATGCACGCATGTGTGTGTGTGCTCAGTATATACATAAAACATCTAGAAGAATACACACTTTAAAAAAATGTATAATGTTAGCTAACTCAAGGAAAGGGAACTAGGTAACTGGAGATTAAGAAATGAGAAAAGTTTTTACTATGTTCCTTTCGAATTTCATATGATGTGAATTTATTACATTATTAATAAATGATTTTGTTTTAAGAAAGTTTAATATATAGAGATGCTGGTGCTGCTGAAATGCTATTTGAGCTAATTGGGAATCAATCAAGTTGACAAAGATAAAGCAGACCAGACTACCATTTCTAGAACTCACTTATCTCATATTGCTTAACCAAACAATAAGAGAAATGTGTAGAATGTGAATATACATTCTAAAGATCAGCTTGAGTACAAGTTAGCTACAGAGGCTTCATTTTATTATTCATATGCAACTATAAGAAGGCCTTTTGCAGCATGGAAACCTGTGTTGGTAATTTTATTTCACTGAAGAAAATCTGATACATTTGATAATTGTTTTCCTGAGGTGGAAAATATTTCCTATTCTTTTCCATAAAGTCTCCCTGAAAATCAGGACAGATTTGAGAGTTTTCTGAGGAAACCCTTTCCTTGAAAGAAAACCATATTTCTAAAGCCTTGCATTTTTCTTTTCTCTGCTAAACCCTCAGGTTAGATTTTTTTTTTTTTTTAATAATCTTATCTCAAGAACCTCTGGTTTCTACAATTCGAATCTTTGTTTTTCACTTTTTTTCCTAAATTAGGTACTTCTCTCAATACAGTCACCCTCCCTTCAGAATTGAGAGGTAACTTATTGCTGAAATAACTTTTCTTCCCTCAAGATTTCTAATACTAATTTGCCAGACTTCTTTCTTACTTTCGGAATTCTTCCAACCACTTTGTTGGTCTTTATTAGAAATATACTTAGTTTTAAAATTACGTTTACATAGGATTAAGGTGCTCCTGTTAGCCTTAGTACCAAATGAATGTTAATTTGTCAGATATAATTGTTCTTAGGGAAAATAAACATATTATTCTTGATTACTTGATAGTTCACCTGCTTTAATATTAGTTATGTGTAATTTAAAAGAGAAGAAGGGATATTCTGCTAATGCTGAGACCTCGCTAGGGAAATTCTGGCATTTTGGTCATTATCCACATCATCCTGCTTTAAGTTCATTTATGTTGTTTATATTAACCATATTAAAAAATAAAAGACATGTTTAGCTTCCTTCCTAGAATAAATTTCTACTAGTTTTATGCATTATATATTTAAAGTAATTTTTTAGAGATAGTTATTTTAACTTTTTGAACTTCATCAGGAGGGTTATTTGAGAGGGATGGAGAGTGGAGGAGAAGTGTTTTGTTTCTTTTGTATGTAAGGATTTAATGATTACATGCTGCAGAAGTTGAATAAGTAACAAGTTTATTATTTGCTTTCTGGAACTATTCTGGGTGATATATCTGGTAGCTGATAAATTTAGTTTATTCTAGAAATAATTGACTTTTTTTAATATTTCAGTTTTCATTTTGAATGATTTGTTTCCAAGGGTACAGAGCAGTTATTCTCCAGACTTTGCCACAGCTTAGAATCCTAGATTGCAAGAACATATTTGGTGAACCAGTAAATTTGGCAGAAATAAATTCATCACAGCTGCAGTGCCTAGAAGGTCTTTTGGATAATTTAGTTTCTTCTGATTCTCCCCTACATATAAGTGAAGATGAGGTATAGTATTTACTTTTTTTTCCTAATATAAAAAATACCTTCAAATTTCAATAAGTGAATATAAATTAAAAGGATTTTGGTTTGTTTCTGTGTCATAGATCATTGATAGAATGCCAGTGATAACAGCACCCATCGATGAGTTAGTTCCCTTGGAACAGTTTGCAAGTACACCGAGTGATGCTGTGTTGACGTCTTTTATGTCTGTGTGTCAATCTTCTGAGCCAGAGAAAAGTAATCATGAAAGCGATTTGCAGAATGAGATAAAACTTCAGAAATTAGATGATCAAATTCTACAACTTCTAAATGAAGTAACTATTTTTCCTACTTCTCTATAGACATGTTTATTGAAGAAAACAGTTAAGAAAATGTAAAATAAAAATTATGTACTAGCTGACCAACCTATTTTAGTGCATCAGTGTTTGTGTATTTTTGTTTTCCTCTACAGAAATAGGGTTCTATTATTGCATAATGGTAGTAAAAGGTAACATAAATTTTTCACTCACTTTACTTGTCTTCCTTTACATCTTCATTATGTAATTTCTTTGTCTTGTTCTGCAGTACTTTACATTACTTCTATTACACCCACCTTTTATTTCCACCGTAAGCAAGGGAGAAACTCTTTGGACTCAGTGTTACTTAACTCAAAGGAATACTTTGGCCTCTACTATCTCTTCAGTGGTTTAATGGTCAAAATCACTTCTACAACTTATAGCTGAATGGCAGGTTAATTTACACAGTTCCTGTATCAATTTCATTTTCTAGTAGACCATCACCTAATCAATCTATACTTTCCTGAGCTGTTAATCCTTCTTTACCCCGCTACTGAATCTCTAGTTTTTAGAATCTGTGAACTATGTGCATGAACTACAGTTCCTAGAATTTACTGCTATTCAGGTCTCCAACCCTCACTCCAGCATTCTCACTATCATCCACAGTGGCGGTGGTTCTCTTGGGTACCACTACTATCTGACTGCAATAGATTATTACTTTATTTGCCTTCTAGCTGGGTGTAGGATAGAAAGATAGTGGTATAGTTCAAAGAGGCTATTAGTCATATGTTAGTTCAACTTAAAAATTTGTAACTAAGTTATTGTTACTAATTTTTTTTTTTAGAGTCAGGGTCTTACTCTGTCATCCAGGCTGGAGTATGGTGGCACGAACATAGCTCACTGCAGCCTCGAATTCCTGAGCCCAAGAATCTTCCCACCTCGGCCTCCTGCGTAGCTGGGACTACAGGCACATGCCACTGTGCCTAGCTAATTTTTAAATTCTTTGTGTGGAGACTGGGTCTCGCTTTGTTACCCAGGCTTTCTCAAACTCCTGGCTTCAAGTGATCCTCCCACCTCAGCCTCCTAAAATAGTGGGATTACAGGCAAGAGCCACCACGCCCAACCTCTATAACTAAATTTTCTTAGTCAAAATTTTTTCGCAAATTAGGCAGGGGGAAGGAGTGGAAAATGCTTATGAAATGGTTATGGTTCAGGAGGTTTTTAATCCTGAACTGTTATTTATATAACATAATATTAACAATGCTGGATAAACAAGAGGTCTGCCTTAGGTGAGTGAAAGTGAATAAGGCTGTGAGAATTCTGTGTTTCAGAAATCCATAGAGATTTCAGTTTGAGCCAATAAGGAGATAGTAATAGAAGTGAGACAAGAATGCTGGCCTACATATTATTTGACATCATTGATACTGTATGGCTGGACTTTTGGACTCCTCCATTTCCTCAGGTTTCATCTTTTCATCTTTTCTAATGGCTGACTCTTCTACCAGTGAAAACTTAGATTGAAGTTTAATGTCTTTAACTTGAAGTGAACATTTCAGTTTCTCATAGGCTGATCTCATTTTATTCTCATGACAGCCCAATCAAGTAGATAGAGATTAATGTATTATTGTCCTTGTTATTGAAAAGAAGATCCAGAGTTTAAATCATTTATTTAAAAGTACTTTATTTGCAAGATAGTTGAGCTCCAAATTCATAGCTCCTTATGTCCAAATTCTTCAACTATGTCATGCTTCTCACTTATGGTGCTAGTTCTTTCTACTTTGTTAACCAAAAACAGGAGTCTAGCTATCTGGAAAGAAAGGTGATTCACTGCTATGTATATTTAAAATGTTTAAGAAAATGACTTCTTGTTCACTGTCTTACTTGGGGTAAAGAGTAAACATGCAGTTTGAATTTCATTGAGCTGTTCGTACACTCAAATGATTTCATCTCGAGTATCAATTTATAAAGTCATAATATTACTGCAATGTGCTGTACTATAATAAAGACATTTATTTTTCTTAATCATGGGACTTAAAATCATAATTAACCCTGCCGAACTGGGAAATTTTATGTCTGTGAAAAGCTGTTTTGCCTTTATTTTAGTTTTTCTCCAACATTCTATTATGAGCATTTTTATTCTTCAGCAAACTTGAAAGAATTTCTTAGTGAACATCAGTATATCCACCAACCAGATTCTACCCTTAACATTTTACTACATTTATTTTGTCATGTAGCTATCTATTCATGTATCAAACTATCTTATGACACATTTGAAAGTAAATTACACACATCAGTACATTTCTCCCTAAATACTAAGCATGCATATCATTAATTAGAGTTAAATATTTTTTAGGTGTTTTCTTTAATGTGAAATACAGGTCTGCATATTTCCTGAATTGAGAATACATATATCTGTTATCCAAATTTCTGTGAAGGTTAACATTATCATGTTCCCTTATGGCCTCTCCGACAAGCAGTCCTCCACTGCCTCCAGAGGCAATCACTTTTCTTATTTTTTGTCTACCATATATTATTTAATATTTGTTTTAGAACCTAATATACTTAGAATCATACAGTGTATACTCTTTTGTGTAGGGCTTCTTTCACTGAGCATAACCTTTTAAAAATTAATCCATGCTATTATGTATATCAGTAGTTCTTATTTCTATGTAGCATGCCATTCTATGAATATATTACACTTTATTTTTCCATTGTCTTGTTGAAGGTTTTAACCTAGCTTATAACCTGGGTTATTAGAGGTTTATGAGTAGAGCTGCAATGAATATTACTGTATAATCTTTTTGTAAACATGTATCTTTGTTTCTCTTCAGTAAACAGCTATAAGTGCAGTTTCTGGGTTATAGGGTAGATATATGTTCAGTTTTATAAGAAATTGATACCTTTTTTCAAAGTGGTTATTCTATTTTATTCCCACTAACGTATGGCTGTTCCAGTTTTTCTGCCACCTCACCAATATTTGGTGAGGTTAGCATTGCTTTTATTTTAGTCATTCTAGTGGGAGTATCCTGATGTTTGTTGTGATTTTAATCCGCATTTCACTAATGATTAGTTATGTTGGACAGTTTTTCATGTGCTTATTGAATATTTATTTATCTTCTGTGAATGCCTGTTCAAAATTTTTGCCCATTTTTAAACTGCGTTGTTTATCCAGGTTGTAGGAATTTGTTGTATATGCTAGACACCAGTATTTTGTCAAATATATCTAGTGTGAATATTTTCTCCCTGGTTGTGGATCACATATTCATTTCCTTACTGGTCTTTTGATAAGCAATAGTGTTTAATTTTGATAAAGTCCAATTTATCATTTTTTTCCCTTTCATGGTCATTGTTTTCTGCAACTTTAAAAACTTCTGTGCATACCAAAATAACATTCTCCTGTGTTAGCCTCTAAAAGTTTTAATGGTTTTACCTTTTGCATTTAGATCTGTATACATATATGGTTCACTCTTTTCCATATGGATTTTCAGTTATCTCAGTACCATTTGTAGAAAAGGCTCTTCTTTTCACTAAATTTCTTTAATGAATTTCTTGAAAAAAAAAATCAAATCAACTTACAAACTGTAAAATCTAGCTCTGGGTTCTTTTCTTCTTTGTCAGTTTGGGTAAGTTGTATTTTTCAGTTAATTTGTCCATTTCATCTCATTATCAGCATAAAATTGTTAATATTCCCTTATTATACTTTTAATTTCTATAGGATCTATAATGAAAATCTCTTTCATTACTGATATTGGTAATCTGTGTTTTCTCTATTTTTTATTTGTTTGCCTTGATCAGTTTAGCAAGGGGTTTTGATGGTCTTTTCAGAGAATAGACTTTTGGGTTTGTTAATTTGATTAATATTTGTTTTCTGTGTTCTTGATTTCTGGTTTTTATTTTTCCCCTCTACCGTGAATTTACTTTGCTGTTTGTTTTCTAGCACTTTTTTTTTTTTTTAATACAGTCTTGCTCTGTCACCCAAGCTGGAGTACAGTGGCCTAATATCAACTCACTACAACCTCCATGGCTCCTGGGTTCAAGCGATTCTCCTTTCTCAGCCTCCCGAATAGCTGGGATTACAGGCATGTGCTACCACACCCGGCTAATTTTTGTAATTTTAGTAGAGACAGGGTTTCTTTCACCGTGTTGCCCAGGCTGGTCTCGAACTCTTGGCCTCAAGCGATCCTCCTGCCTCTGCCTTCCAAAGTGCTGGGATTACAGGCATGAGGCACGGTCCCCAGCTGTAACGTCTTAATATAAGTACTTAGGTCATTGATTTTAGACATATCTCCTAATGTAACCTTTTAAAGCCGTAAACATTCCTCTGAGTACTGCTTTAGCTACATTCCACAAATTTTGGTATGTTTTGCTTTTGCTATTGTACAGTTAGAAATAGTTTTCTAATTTCCTTTGTGATTTCTTCCTTGATCCAAGAAATATTTAGAAATGTCTTTTATTAATTTTTAAACCATTTGTCATTCTGTAGATATGTTATTGGTCCTTGTTTTCTGATTTACTTCCATTTTGTTCAGAGAACATATTCTGAATAATTTCCATCTTTTTAAATTTATTGAGTTTTTTTTATAGCCTGGCATATGGTTTTTCTAGGTGGATATTCATTGTGCTCTTAAAAAGAATGTGTATTCTACAATTAAGTCAGGATGATTCATAGTATTTTCAGGTGAACCATGTCTTTACTCATTTTTTTCTGTCTGTTCTATCAGTTGCTGATGCTTGGTTTTTTGTTTGTAGAGGTGGGGGGGTTGATCTAGTTCTATCAATTGTGGCATGAAGAAGTGTTGAAATCTCTGTGGTTGTGGATTTGTGTTTCTCACTTTAGTTCTTTATTTGCTTCTTATGTTTGAAGCTCTGTTATTAAGCCCATACACATTTATGACTGCTTGGTCTTTCTGATGAAGTTACTCTTTTATCATTATGAAATGTTCCTCTTTATCTAACAGCCTTATTGAGATACATTATTCACTTACCATGTGGTTCACCCATTTGAAGTGTGCAATTCAGTGGTACCTATTAGCAGTCATTACTCATTTCCTTCTACCTCCACCCTCAACCCTAAGCAACCACAAATCTATTTTCTTTCTCTATGGATTTGCCTATTTTGAACATTTCATATAAATGAAATCATAATATTTAGCCTTTTGTGACTAGCTTCTTTCACTTAGCATAATATTTTCAAGGTTCATCCATATTGTAGCATATATCAATACTTCATTTCTTTTTATTACCAAATAATTATTCCATTGTATGGATATACCACATTTTATTTATCCTTTTGTCAGTTGATAGACATCTGAGTAGCCTCTACTTTTGGTTATTATGATATTTCTATGAATATTTATGTATAAGTTTTTGTGTGGACATAGATTTTCATTTCTCTTGGCTATATCCCTAGAAGTAGAATTGCTGGGTCATATGTTTAACCTTTGGAGCAACTGCCAGACTTTCCAAAGTAACTGCACCATTTTACATCTTCAGCAGCAGTATAGGAAGGTTCAGTTTTTCCACATCCTTGCTATCTTGTTCTTATATGTCATTTTCATTGTAGCCATCCTAGTGGGTGTAAAGGCATATCTCATCCTGGCATCCGTTTACTTTTAACTTGTTTGTGTCTTTATATTTAAATGGGTCTTGTGGACAGAAGAAAAGTGAGTCTTGTTTTTAAATCCCATCTGGCCATCACTTCTTTTGAAGAGTCTGTTAAAATTTACTGTAATCATTAATGAAGTTGGATTAGGGTCTACCATTTTATTGTTATTTGTTTTCTGTTTGTCTCTTTTATATTCATTTTTCTTCCTTTCCTACTTTCTGTTGGATAATTTTTAGAATTCAGTTTTTTTTGTTTTGTTTTTTGTTTTCTTTTGTTTTGTTTTTTGAGACGGAGTTTCATTCTTGTTGCCCAGGCTGGAATGCAATGGCGTGATCTCAGCTCACCGCAACCTCCACCTTCTGGGTTCAAGCAATTCTCCTGCCTCAGTATCCTGAGTAGCAGGGATTATAAGCATGTGCCACCACGCCCAGCTAATTTTGTATTTTTAGTAGAGATGGGGTTTCTCCATGTTGGTCAGGTTGGTCTTGAACTCCCAATCTCAGGTGATCCACCTGCCTTGGCTTCCCAAAGTGGTGGGATAGAATTCAGTTTTAATTCATATGTTGGTTTTTTAGTCACAATTCTCTAGGTTTTGTTTTGGTCTGGATGCTCTAAAATAAGACTTGAAACAGTCTACTTAGAGTTAATACTGTATCACTTCAAGTAAAATGTTTAAACATTATTTGTATTTATCTGTATATAAATCAACTGTGATGCTCTTTATTTCTTCTTAAGGATTCAAATTTCCATCTGGTGTTATATTCCTTCAGCCAAGACTTCCAGCCTGAACTTCCTTTAGCAAATGTTGTAGCGTTACATCTGTGGATACTAGTCTGTTTCACCTTTATTCTTAATGGACTTTTTCACTGAATGTGGAATTCTCAATTGACAATTTTTTTTTCTTTCAGTACTGTCCCTGGCCTCCATAGTTTTGATTGCAAAGTTAACATGAATTCAAAATCCTTGATTTCTTGTATGTAATATGCCATTTTTCTTTGGCTACTGTCAAGAATTTGTCTCTCTTAGTTTACAGCAGTTTGACTGCATTGTGCCTAAGGATGGTTTTCTTTGTATTTATCCTGCTTGGGGTTTCTCTATGCTTCCTTAATCTGTAATTTTATGTTTTCACCTAATTTGGGAAATTTCTTCCAATATTTCTTCTGCTCCATTCTCTCTTCTCTTTTTCAGATTCCATGTAGACTTTTTGATATTGTCTCAAAATTTGCTGAGGCTCTGTACATTTTGTCAATGTTTGTTTTTCTGTATTCTTCGTATCAAATAACTTCCATTGAACTAGGTTCAGCTTCATGTACTCTTTCTTTATTGCCTCACTCTACTATTAATCTCAGTCAGTTTCTACTTCAGACATTGTATTTTTCAGTTATAAAATTTCTATTTTTAGTTCTATTTCTGAGCTGAGTTTTCTTGTTTTTTCATTTATGACAGGTGTATTTCTTATTATCTCATTGAACATCACTATTTGATCACTATTTTAAAGTTCTTGTTTGCTTATTCAAACATTTGAGTCATCTCAGGTTTGGTCTCCATTTTCTCTTGAGAATAGGTCATTTTCCTTGTTCTTCTTACGGCAAGCAATTTTGAAGTACGTCCTGGACATTGTGAATGTTTCGTTGTAGATACTCTAGATTTGATTATAGTCCTTCAAAGAGTGTTGACATTTTTGTTTTAGTAAGCATTTAACTTGGTTTGACTCAGATTGTATGTTTTTCTCTTAGGTAGCAGTTCAAAGTTCATTTCATTTATTTTGTTCTTTGCTGGGCCACTTGCAGTCCACTTCATACTGCCCTCTGGTTCTTCAGGCCCAGAAGTCTGGTTTTTCCTACCTGAGGTTTAGACTTTCTGCATGATGCTGATTGTGATACATTCTCAGGCTAAAAACCATAAAAAAACAGAAACACCCTCATTCTGGTCCATTTTCCAGGTGTCAGCTCCCCTCTAGGATAATCCTACTTTTGTTCACTTTATAAGGCCTTCAAGTAGTTTTTATTTTTGTTTTGTTTGTATTTTTTCCAGAGTTTATAATTGTTATCTGCAGGAAAGTCAACATGGTAGAAGCTTGCTTGTCCATACCAGAAGCTGAATTCCCTGTCTTTAATATCAAACATTTCTAGTTTATAAACCCTTAATCATATAAAAAGTCATAATATTTCAGAAAATTTCCAATTTCAATCTTTTTTATACTGAACTTTTAACAAATTTTGTTGGCTTTTTAAATTTTAGACTTCTAATTCAATAGATAACGTTCCTGAGAAAGACCCCAGACCAAAAAGAGACACAGATGTAACTTCTGAAAGTGACTATGGAAACAGAAAAGAATGCAATAGAAAAGTTCCTCGAAGATCAAAAATCCCTTATGATGCCAAAACCATTCAAACTATTAAGCACCACAATAAAAACTACAACTCTTTTGTAAGGTACTTGTTTTAGTTTTAGAAATTTAAGGCACACAGAAGTTAATAATGCTGGCTTCTCTCTTGAAGCTATCTCTTGGTGATATTTGTTACTTTACTAATGTTGAAGATTTGATTTTTCAGCCTTGTAGGTTCTGATCTGGTCAGTACATTCATGTAAATGTATATAAAAGGATCCTTTTCTCTGTGTCTGTACCTAAGTTGCAAAATTAATGTATAAACCTGAAGATATCTCATACCATAAAGAATACTGACCTTAGAACTGGAATACCTTAGTTTAATCTAGGTTTAGTTCAATCAAAAACAATGTATGTGGTTTTAGTTTAATTTGAACTAATAACATTAGTTCAAATTCCACTGCATTCATTTACAGTGGGAAATAAGACTAGTACACTTGAGTCTACATGACTAGCCTTTTCTCTCTTTGTAGGCAGATCTAGATGGAAAGTCAAATCCTAGTCAGATGATACTGAGTTTAGGATTAAATGTGAATAAGATGATTGTGTTTAATGCCATAAGGACAAGGGAGACCAATATCTGTACTTTCATAATGGGGATCACCATGACAAGTGGTTCAGAAATGACTACTCTGGGATGGTTACAGTAAACTTTTGCCTCTGTAATTCTCCTTTTGCAAAGCATATTTTGTTGTTTTGTTGTTGTTTAATTCTTCCATACCTACCCAATTACATTTTACATGTATATATACCCACACACACAGAGGCATTCAGTTCACTTCAAACACTACCTTTTTCCAGGACATACCCTGGAATTTCTTTGGTCCTACCAAGTGATAGAATCTATTAACTTTGATCCATTGTATGTCGATTTTAAACTTTTAACTCTCAAAGAGTAGTTCTATTTACTGTCTTTTCAAGTTCTTGGGTATCATCTTACCACAGTACTTTTTAAATTATTCTGATATATCCAAGAATTCTACCCTACCTGAAAATGTTGAACCCTGAACATTTATGAAATCATTATCTTTTTTAAAATCTTAAGGCACTCATTAATCAACAGAGCACACCCATTATAAAATTTATGAAGCAGTTTGTCCAAGTTACTATAATTTTATTAATATTCTTTTTAAAAAGCTGTTTGCATATACAACTAGAAATGTTAATTTAGAGAAAAGTAATGTGAACACTACTTTTTTGAATTATTTTCTATGTTTCATTCTTTACAGTTGTAATCGTAAAATGAAACCACCTTACCTTAAAGAATTATATGTAAGCTCATCTTTAGCAAACTGTCCTATGTTACAAGAATCAGAAAAGCCAAAGACTGAAATAATTAAAGTAGACCAAAGTCACTCAGAAGACAACACTTACCAGGTATGATTTAAGAGTTTAAGAAAAAATGAGTATGAATAATTTTAAATACAGGGTCCCAGAAAAATTATGCATGCTTTTATTAGCAAAAAGTGTTTGAATTTTATTGGAGTGATGAAAATGGGTTATTTTTTCCTTCCTGATTTCCAGATTTTATGTAATGTTATTTTTGAACGAATGAAAATTACATTTTTTTATGATCAGATTTAAGTGAAATCATTTGTTACATGCTTCTGGAGGAAGAAACAGTTACAAATTTTTTAATTCTTATTCCTTAAGGTAGTGCTTCCTACTTTTTTTGGGTGTCAGACCCTTTTCAGTATCTAAAAAAATTTACAGGTCTTCTCAAAGAAGCCTATTTTTACACTCAAAAAAATGTATATATTTCAAGGTTTTCATGGACTTTCCTGAAACTCAATTTTGGACCACTGGATCCCAGATTAAGAGGTGTTCAAAAATGTTTTAATTCTTTAAAATTTGCTTAACATTTCTCATGTTGAGAAATTTCAGTACTTGTGGTTTCATTATTTTATATTTTTCATTAACTTCCCCTTATATTACTTGTGTATTGTTCTTTCCATAATAGAATTGGTACATTTTAGGCTACTGGTTTCCTCCCCTTATTCTCAACTATAGAGGCTTTAATATTGAAAAATAATAATTATCATTATGACTTTGGACACACTTCATCTTTCTTCTTACTTAACCTATTGTGCCTGTGTTTCCCAAGTTACATATTCATTTTTCTCATGAAAAATCAATCTTTTCTGATTCAACCCCCGCCCCAAGTTTGTTCGAGATTAGATCCTTACCAATCTTTATATTCCCTTGTGTGCCTTGGTAAGGACTCTGTTTCCTTAATACAGAGTCTGGCATGTGGGTGCCATGCTATGAGTATATACTATTTCAAAAAAGGAATCTTATCTACTATGGCATAATAATAGCAGCTAACATTTATTGATTGGTTATTATGTAGCAGGCACTGTTCTGCACTTACCTACATGCTTTGCTACCATTAACATAATTTTTGGCCCGGCGCAGTGGCTCACACCTGTAATCCCAACACTTTGGGAGGCCGAGGTGGGTGGATCACTTGAGGTCAGGAGTTCGAGACCAGCCTGGCCAACGTGGTGAAACCCCATCTCTACTAAAAATACAAAAAAACAGCCAAGCTTGGTGGCACACGCCTGTAGTCCCATCTACTCAGAAAGCTGAGGCAGAAGAATTGCTGGAATCCAGGAGGTGGAGTTTGCAGTGAGCTGAGATCATGCCACTCCACTCCAGCCTGGGTGGCAGAGTGAGACTCAAAAAAATAAAATAAAAAGTTTCACTGTAGCTCTTTGAAGTAGGTACTATTATTCCCCTGTTATAAATGGGAAAATTGAGGCTGTGAGAAGTTAGGTAACTTTTCTAAGTTCACATAACTTTGTTGTTTTCTTTCAGTCCCTTGTTGAACAGCTAGACCAAGAGAGAGAGAAGAGATGGAGAGCTGAGCAAGCCGAAAATAAACTCATGGATTATATTGATGAGCTGCATAAACATGCAAATGAAAAAGAGGATATTCATAGTCTGGCTCTACTTACCACAGATAGGTAAAAAGAAATTAATAAACCTGTAGATACCTCATAGCATAAACAATACTGACTTTAGAACTGGAATACCTTAGTTTCAGTGTGGTTCAATCAACAACAATGTATGTGGGTTTTAGTTTGATTTGAACTAATTTTATTAGATAATTTAGCACTTTATTAGCTTGTTATATCAACAAGAAATTCAGGTACATGTATTTGAGCCCTCAAGCAGGAAGGTGTCAGATAAATATTATAAGTAAAGAACAGCAAGAGACTAGAGCAGTGATTAACAAACTTTATGTAAAGTGCCAGATTCTGTAAAGGGCAGGCATTGGCAGCCTTTTTCTTTAAGCTTCATGGGTCATATTTGATCTCATCACATACTTATCTTCTGCAATGGGCTTTTGTATCATATAGCCCAGTTTCTTAATTCTGATGTTTTTATTCTATCCTCACCATTACGTCTCCCATTTTATCTGGGTTTTTTGTTTGTTTTGTTTTGTTGTATTGCATTCTTTAATACAGGTCTGTCATTTCATTCTGTGAAAATACCAGTTTTTTAAATTACAATAACTTTTTTTCTTCTGTTTCCTGTAATTATTTCTAACGTCATGCTTTTCCTCAAATGATTATAAGATGTTTAGAGTTTCTTATGGTTTCTTACCCTTGAATGAGCACTAGGTTTCTAGACTTGACATTTGCTAACACACTTTGGGAAGTTGCTCTTGGTTCCATTTCTTGTCTGATTGTGCAGTGGATAATTCCCCTTCTAAAACCTGATTTGGATAAGTTGATGTACACAGTTCACAGCCCAGTTCCCGATTTCTTTTAGGCACTTTTGTGATACTGACGTGGTGTTTTCTACCCCATTGCATGTTTCTCTGATAGGTTGTACCTGTGGAGTATAAGGACAATTCTAATACGCAACATGCGTGCTATGAGAACCTCTATAATTATAAAGCTGTGATGCGTTATGTTATCACTAGCCCTTCTACCACTGCCCACCAACTTCCTGCCTTATTTGTGTTTTACAAATGTCTGTCTGAATTTACACAAGAAGCTACTGGGTATGGATGAGGGAACAGGATGTTTCAATTAAGAGTGCTCTGACTACCTCAGAAAAACAGCACTCCTGCTTTCAGTAAGTGCATGAGTAACCAACATTATGTAGTGACAGATTTATAGAGATCCTGTGACTGAGTCATGGACAGATAGTAGAAGAGAAAAGATATGTCTTCCTTTTTTCAGAATGGAGCAGTTTCATGAGGCAAAGCCTGAGTGTTGTAGGAGTTGTTTTTAATTTCAATTTAGTTCCATTTGCCTTGTAATTGAAATTATTCCCAAATTTTGGCATTCTGTTATCCTTTGTTTTCAGTTATATGTGTATGAATTTTTACTTCATTCTGTATTCTAGGTATTTAGTGGGATATTAGAGGAAGCTGTGTCTAGGGCTGCTAGCCAAAGTCCATTTAAACTGGAAGACTTTGGGCACACTTTATCTTTCTTCTTACTTAACCTATTGTGCCCGTGTTTCCCAAGTTATGTATTCATTTTTCTCATGAAAAATCAACCTTTTCTGATTCTTCTTTTATCTGTGCCACCCCACCACCCCCCCACCACATGTTTGTTTGAGATTAGATCCTTACCAATCTTCCTGTTCCCTTATGTGCCTTGGTAGGGACTCTGTATCCCTAATGCAGGGTCTGGCATGTGGGTGCCATGCTGTGAGTATATACAATTTCAAAAAATGAATCTTACCTACTATGGTATCTTTATTATCCAAACCTCCTTGATGACCAGATCTGTTCATCTAATTATCTACTAAAAATGCCTTGCCTGTATTCCTCGTAAGTTTCTTAAGATCAGCATGGCCTCAGGTGGATTCATTCTTCTTCCTTATTTTATATTTCTTGCCCTAATAAATGGTGCCCCATCCAGCATCCAGTCAGTCACCAAAACTATAGAAATCTAGGAATCTTTGTTTTTTGCTTCCTTTCTCTTTCTCCTATCCCACAACCAGTTGATATTACCATCTTTATTGATACCTTTATTCATCAATTGATATTGATATCATCTTAAAATATGTTGAACTATCTCCTCTGTATCCCAAAACTGTTACCTTTCTTTAGGCCCTTAACTGTTGCTTAGATGATTGTTCCATTTCTGTTTCTCTGTGGCTTTCCCTGCCCCTACCCATATGCAGTCTAGCACGCTTTCATATAGCATATCAAACAGGAGTTGAGAGCATGAACAAAGGAAGACCAGTTCAGAGAGTACTCTCATTGAAGTCAACAATTTTATCATTTTTATATGTGTAATATACTTAACACCACATATAACTTCTGCTTTAGGCTAAAGGAAATTATTTTTAGAGAGAGAAATTCCAAAGGACAACTCGAAGTTATGGTTCACAAACTTCAAAATGAAATTAAAAAACTGACTGTTGAACTAATGAAAGCAAAAGATCAACAAGAGGATCACCTTAAACACTTAAGAACCCTCGAAAAAACATTAGAAAAAATGGAGAGACAAAAAAGGCAGCAGCAGGCAGCACAGGTATTTCTCTATTTTAATATATGAGTAGCACAGATTAACACAAATTCATAGCTTCTATCGTGAAACAAATTATACTACCTAGAAAACCTAAAAGATGTAAGGCCATATGCAAAAATTAAATTGCTGTTAATTTAACGGTCACATAGCCTGTTGAATTATGTCTAAATTAAGACTACTAGCTCTTAACACAAAGCAATTAAAAAAAAAGTTGATGGAAATGTTGCAGGTAGTTAGGCTTTTATTCTGAGAGAGCTGGCTTTTTAAAAGGCTTTCAGGTGATTGAAGGAATTTCATTTTCATGCTTTCTGAATGGAAATTATCATTAAAATCTGTGATGCAAATAAGCAATAGTTAATGCTAGTGTATTTGTTCCTTCCAAGGCTGCACTTTGTGTGACTGTAACATCATTAATTTATTAAAGTTTGAAAATCAACTTAGTCACCGGACACTGTCATTTAAAAGGTACTTATGGAAACTGACATTAAAATAGCAGGGGAGACTATTATCTAAATAATGTAATTGTGGGTATTTTACTCAGATAAGACTGATCCAAGAGGTGGAACTCAAAGCTTCAGCTGCCGATAGAGAAATATACTTACTTAGAACTTCCCTTCATCGAGAAAGGGAACAAGTGCAACAACTTCATCAACTTCTTGCATTGAAAGAACAGGAACACAGGTAAATGAAAAATGTATCAGGAATGTATTGGCATTTAAAAATAGAAAAAGAAAGCTGCTGGTTCCCCACTACCAGTATTTTTTTTTTTTTTTTTTTTTGAGACGGAGTCTTGCTCTGTCATCCAGGCTGGAGTGCAATGGCGCAATCTCGGCTCACTGCAAGCTCCGCCTCCCGGGTTCACGCCATTCTCCTGCCTCAGCCTCCCGAGTAGCTGGGACTACAGGCGCCCGCCACCATGCCGGCTATTTTTTTTTTTTTTTTGTATTTTTAGTAGAGACGGGGTTTCACCATGTTAACCAGGATGGTCTCGATCTCCTCACCTCATGATCTGCCCCCCTCAGCCTCCCAAAGTGCTGAGATTACAGGCGTGAGCCACCGCACCTGGCCCCCACCACCAGTATTTAAAGATAGTGATTGAGCATTGGTGAAGTCTGACAGAATTAGTTAGTGGAAAATGCCGTGTTCATGTATGTATACATTAGAATCAGCCCTATAGCAAGAACTAGTAGCTAAAAAATGAATAGGTGCCTTTGTTATCAGCATTTGAGGTATAGGTTTATAACAATATAGCTTATTGTTCATTTCTCCAAACCCAGCCAAAAGTTGGTCTTTATATAGAGAAAATTTTTAATTGACCCCCAAGTTAATTAATTAGTAAATTAATCAGTATTCTTTATTCCTCTGAAGGAGGGGTCAGTGAACTTTTTCTGTAAAGGGTCACATAGAAAATATTTCAGGCTCTGCAGGCAATACCTAACTTTGCCTTTGTAGCACAAAAGTAGCCATAGATAATACATAAATGAATGGCATGGCTGTGTTCCAATAAAAGTTTATTTACAAAGCAAAAGGCAGTAGGTTACATTTGGCTGATGGGCTGTAGTTTCTCAACTCTTGCTCTACAGAATCTGTAATAATTTCAACATTTTCAGTTTATCTATTTCAGTTATCTATTTACTATCCTACCAGTGAAATTGTATGATTATCATATGTTAATTGTGTTTATTCCGAAACCTGTTTTGTTTTGTGTCTACATAAATTTTGGTGCTCTGGGGAAAATTGTTATCTTGTATAGATGAGACAATTATAAAAGATTGGGGGAAAATAATCACAAAAATCTAGAATTTTGTACTTTGTTTCCTTTACAGGAATTTTGTACTTAGTTTCCTTTACTTAGTTTCATTCCAGTTTAAAGAAACCAAAAACTGGAAATAATGGGTTTCACATTATGGGTTTGAGTAATGCAAGAAAAGTAGTGGAGAACCGTAAAGAATGAACTAACTGGCCCGATATCAAAAGATTAGTAAATAATTTTACACTTTAACTGACTTTTTCTATTAACAAACCACCAGTGCTAATCAGACTGTATTTATTGCAAGTCAAAGACTCGGCCAAAGTAGTAGATACAGTGAAGCATCTTATGCAAATGCATCTGAAGAATTTCTGAAGCCATAGAATGATTCTGAACTATCTCATGAAGTTAAGATTTGACATACTTCCCTTATCTCCATCACTATTAAATACACAATCAAATAAAACTCATATTATTTGTACCTATCTATGCCCAATTACTGCGTTTGAAAGTGAGAGGCTGATGCTGAATTAACAATACTGAATATAGAATATTAAGAACTATGTAAAGACCTTTAAAATGTTTCTTTTCAGGTGAGTATCATCCTTTTATCTTTATATGTTTTTCACTCCAGGAAGGAACTTGAAACAAGGGAGTTTTTTACTGATGCTGACTTCCAGGATGCCTTAGCTAAAGAAATAGCCAAAGAAGAGAAAAAGCATGAGCAAATGATAAAAGAATACCAAGAGAAAATTGATGTGTTAAGCCAGCAGTATATGGATTTAGAAAATGAATTCCGTATTGCTTTAACTGTTGAAGCCAGAAGATTTCAAGATGTAAGAATTGGCACCCAGCTCTTTATTGAAAACAGAATCAGTAAGATATGGTTTGATGAGAGGACTTGTTTTAGAAACATAGCTGTATTAAATGTTGGCTTCATAATCTTAAGTAAAATATATAAATTCTTAGAGGTCTTAGTTTCCTCAAATAAATAATAGCTACTATTTATTGCTCTTGCAAAAACTAAGTAAGATTATAAATGTTATAGAGCACTGGAATAGGAATCTGAGAACCTGAATTCCCTCCTATTACTGTAGAGCAGGGATTGGCAAAACTAAAGCCCCCAGGCCAAATATGGCCCACTGCCTATTTCTCTTTAAAGTAAAGCTTTATTGGAACAGAGCCATGCTCATTTTTTACATATTATCTATGGCTGCTTTTCCATTACAAAAGCACAGTTGAGTACTTTCTTTTTTTTTTTCTTTTTTTTTTGTTTCAGATAGGGTCTCACTCTGTTGCCCAGGCTGGAATGGTGCAGTGGCATGATCTTGGCTCACTCCAATTTCTGCCTCCCAGATTCAAGCAGTTCTGCTGTCTCAGCCTCCCAAGTAGCTGGGACTACAGTCACAGGCCACCACGCCCGCCTAATTTTTGTATTTTTAGTAGAGACAGGATTTCATCATATTGGTCAGGCTGGTCTCGAACTCCTGATCTCAGATGATCCGCCTGCCTCGGCCTCCCAAAGTCCTGGGATTACAGGCGTGAGCCACTGTGCCCAGCCGTAGTTGAGTACTTTCAACAGAGTTCATATGGCCTGGCCTGTATAGCCTAACAGTTTACTGTCTGGTACTTTCTAAAAAAAGTTTGGTAACCCCTGCTATAGAGGAATAATTGTGCTCCTCTGACCAGTCCCACCAAACGTATAGTAGATCCCATTTCCTCTTGCCTACTTAAAGATATGGCTTCAGTAAGTCTTCTTTCTTACTCTCTTACATCTGCAGTTTTTCTGCTATATTGGATCATTCCCTTCAGCATACAAACATGCTGTGATTTCTCTTATCTTAAGAAAACTCTCTTGATTCCATTTCTTCCTTTGACTATGTTGTTTCTCTGCTTCCATTTACAACAGAACATCTCAAAATTGTGCATTTGCTGTCTTTGATTTCTCTACTTCTCTCTTCTCCAACCTGCTCTCATCTGGCTTTTATCTCTATTGCTCTACTAGCATTGCACTATCAAAGCCACCAGCAATATCCACACTATGAAAGTTGTGAGTCAAATTTGTCCTCATCTGATTTGACCGAGGTGCAGGATTAGACAGGGTTGATAGCTTTCTCCTCTTCCATACTCTTTCTTTGCTTGGTTTCCAGCACACTGCATTTCTTGGTTTTCTTGGCTTTCCATTATGTCACTTCTTTTCAGTCTCTTTGTTTCTCTTTTGTCCACAGTTTCATTATTGCAGTGCCCAAGTTTTCAGCCCTTAAATTCCTTTTCTTTTCTATACACACTCATTCTCTTGGTAAACTCCTCTAGCATCATTATATCTCCAGCCTGGATGTTTTGCAAGAATTTTAAACTTCTATGTCTAACCACCTATTTAACATATTCTACTTCACTGCTAATTTTACCCCCAAACCTTCTACTTTGACATTTCTCCTGTCCCAGTTAAAGACAACTCCATCCTTCTAGGTGCTTAAGCCAAAAACAAAGTCATTGTTGATTACTCTTTCTGTGACACTACACATTCAGTACCTCAAGAGATTCTGTCACCATTATTTAAAAAATATACACGTGGCCATTTCTTACCACCTCTAACACAGCAACTCTGGTATGTCACATTATCTTGTATTATATGAAGAGCTTTCAAGTTAATCTTCCTGCCTCTATCCTTTCCCTACCCCCCTCTGTTTATGCCAAACACAGCAGCTAGAATGTTCTTTTAAAATACATGTTTGGTAATATGACTCCTCTCCTCAAAGACCTCCATTGTCCCTTCATTTTATTCAGAGTAGTGGTCAAAACACTTCACAATCTAGCCCTCTGAGTTCATCTCCTACTACCTTCCCCTTCATTTGCACCACTCCAGTGATAACAGCCTTCTTCCTATTCCTCCAATGTATCAGGCACATTCCTGCCTAGAACACTCCTTTCCCACACATTTGCATGGCTCCATTCCCTACCTCCTTCCAGTCATTGCTCCATTGTTGCATTCTCAGTGATTATGCCAGTTAAAATTGAACCCACATCTCCCAACACTTCACACACTTCACATCCTTCTAACCTTCTACCCAAGCATATAGTATCATCTAACATGATGTATAATTTATTATGCTTGTTGTTATATTGTCAGTGCCTGCCACCTAGAATTTAAGCTTTACAAAAGCAAAGATTTTAATCTGTGGTATTCACTGATGGATTTCAGTGCTAGAGCAATATCTGGCCACCGAGGCTGGAGTGCAGTGGCGCTATCTCGGCTCACTGCAGCCTCCTCCTCCCGGGTTCAAGTGATTCTCCTGCCTCAGCCTCCGAAGTAGCTGGGATTTTACAGGTGTGCACCACCACACCCGGCTAATTTTTGTATTTTTAGTAGAGATAGGGTTTTACCATTTTGGCCAGGCTGGTCTCAAACTTCTGACCTCAAGTG
This sequence comes from Gorilla gorilla gorilla, assembly GCF_029281585.2. Taxonomy (NCBI): domain Eukaryota; kingdom Metazoa; phylum Chordata; class Mammalia; order Primates; family Hominidae; genus Gorilla; species Gorilla gorilla. Next base: position 90,406,236 of record NC_073231.2, read on the forward strand.
ATCTGCCCTCCTTGGCCTCCCAAAGTGCTGAGATTACAGGCATCAGCCACCACGCCCAGCCCAAATAAATGATTTCTGGCTTTAGATTTGTCACTAATTCCCTGGGTCACTTTAGGCAAATATATAATCATCATCCTGGATCTCTGTTTCATCATCTGGAAATTAGTAGATTGAAACAGATTATCTTTAAATCTTATTCTTTTGCTACAACTGTGATACTATTTCCAGAAGCAAATATTTTCTAATTATTTGGAGAACTGCTATTTATAATACAATTTTGGAATATAGGTTAAAGATGGTTTTGAAAATGTTGCAACTGAGTTAGCAAAGAGCAAACATGCTCTTATTTGGGCTCAACGAAAAGAAAATGAGTCTTCCTCTTTAATTAAAGATCTGACCTGTATGGTAAAGGAACAAAAAACAAAACTGGCAGAAGTTTCTAAATTGAAACAAGAAACAGCAGCAAATTTACAGGTAAGACTTTGCAACATTATATGTTTTAAAATTTTTTTACATTATTTTCTCAAGTGGGTTGTGATAAATTTAGGAAGTACACGAAAGGAACTTTTAAATGATATTAATTATATATTGCATATAAGAAAAATAGTATAACTAAAGAAATTAAGCTCAGGATTTCACAAATTGTATTGCTCATGAGATAGCAATTAGGTAAAATAAGTAAATTAGTTTTAAGAAACATGTTCAATTAAATAGGTGCCAGTAGTATAGTGATACAGCAAAAATTGTGGAAGTGATACTCAAATGGTTAAAGTTTGGGAAGCACCACTTGGATTGCTGGTATTAATTTTGTGGTGGTGATGCTGGTGGTTTTAGATATACTTAGATGTAATAATCATTAAATTAATGTCTTTATTGCTGTTGTCTCAATTTTAAACATTAATGCTATTTTACCCAAAATTTGTTTCTGGAAAATGACCTTTAACACTATTGATATAAATGCTTGGTGAAAAATTTTGAGTATTACAGGTATAGTTTCTCTTTAACAATTTTAGAATAAAATTCAGATTGTTTAAAGGAGTGGTATCTTAAATTCGACTGTTTATTTCATGACCTACATTTGTCTTTAGTAAAACTAAAACTTCTGATGTAAAATTTGGTAATGTTTACTTGTATTTGCTTAAATAACATTTTTTCTCATTATAAGATGGAAAAAATAGAAAATAAAGCACTTAATATAATAATTCTTATTTATTTTTTCGGGGAATATACAGAATCAAATCAACACCCTTGAAATTTTAATTGAAGATGACAAGCAGAAGAGTATTCAAATAGAACTTCTCAAGCATGAAAAAGTCCAGCTTATTTCTGAGCTAGCAGCCAAGGAATCACTAATATTTGGTTTAAGGACAGAAAGAAAAGTATGGGGACATGAGCTGGCACAACAAGGTAAAATTCTCAGATTTTCAAAGGGAAAATAGCTTATTCTTATAAACGAGCAAATCTGGGTATTGGAGAGAAAAAGACTCAACTCTGCCTAAAGATGCCAAGAAAAAAGGTGACCCTTTATCTGGAAGGATAAGTAGGCATTTGCCAGCTACAGGGGAATGAAGACCTCTTAGGAAATGAGAAATAGTTTATTACACCAATGAAGAAGTTATGGCTCTGATTTTTTAAATTTTTTTTTCCCATGATAATTTGACTACTATTCTGAACCATGTGTGCTTTTACAAAGCAACATCTAAATATATTGTTAAAAATAATTCTTTTTTTTTTTTTTTTTTTTTTGAGACAGAGTTTTGCTCTTGTTGCCCAGGCTGGAGTGCAGTAGCGCAGTCTCGGCTTACTGCAACCTCTGCCTTCTGGGTTCAAGTGATTCTCCTGCCTCAGCCTCCCGAGTAGCTGGGATCACAGCCATGTGCCGCCACACCTGGCTAATTTTTGTATTTTTAGTAGAGACGAGGTTTAACCATGTTGGCCAGGCTGGTCTCAAACTCCTGACCTCAGGTGATCCACCCACCTTGGCCTCCCAAAGTGCTGGGATTACAGGCGTGAGCCACCGTACCCGGCCAAAAATAATTCTTATACAGTGATTTTAAGTTATTTGTACAGTATACACATTTAATTTTCTTTTCTGATATATGCAACATTTATTGTGCGTGCACAAATTAAAATATTATATAAATGAAAACTATTTTTTAGTAAATCCTCAGTCTCATTCCCTTTCCAATCATTGTAAAGCAAGAGATATATACTGTTTTGTTTTGTTTTGTTTTGTTTGCATTCACAGATACCTTTAAAATTATGAATAGCTAGATATTTGGTCTTTTTCTTTTGAGACAAGTCTCACTCTGTTGCCCAGGCTGAAGTGCAGTGGTGTGATCTCGGCTCACTACAACTCTACCTCCCGGGTTCAAGCAATTCTCCTGTCTCATCCTCCCCAGTAGCTGGGATTACAGGCATGAGCCACTATGCCCAGCTAATTTTTTTGTATTTTTGGTAGAGACAGGGTTTCACCATGTTGGCCAGGCTGGTTTCAAACTCCTGACCTCAAGTGATCTGCCCACCTCAGCTTCCTAAAGTGCTAGGATTACAGGAGTGAGCAGCTGCACCCAGCCAAGATATTTGGTCTTAATGGAGCATTGCTTATTTGTTCATTCTCTGTAGGAATTTTTAATATGCTCTTGTTTGTTTGAATGTCATAACATGAATTAATATTACATATCTGAGTTACTTGTTCTCAACTTTATTTGTGGTTTCAGGTTTTGAAATAACCACAAGTGTTTAAGAGGCCTTTTTGTTTGCTTCCCCTTTCCTCTTCATATTGTACTATTATAAGCTATGTTTGTTTATTTAGTTTTTTTATTATTATTATATTACAGTTTGTTAGAGTTTAATGAGATACAAACCCCCAAGGTGTTTCAAAGTGTGTAATTGATGATTTTTGTTTCTTAGGATCTTCTCTAGCCCAAAATCGTGGAAAATTGGAGGCTCAAATTGAGAGTTTATCTAGAGAGAATGAATGTCTGCGAAAGACAAATGAAAGTGATAGTGATGCATTAAGAATAAAGTGCAAAATCATAGACGACCAAACTGAAACTATTAGAAAATTAAAAGATGTAAGTTTGACATTTTATTTTGGTTAAAGAGCAAATGGCAGGTTTGAAAATCTTTGGCTCAAAGTATCCAAAAGCTGTTTTTCAGTGTTTTCCAACTGTTGTAAAATTTAGGGTAGATATCATGCATTTCTTTTTATAATATTTTCCCTTTTGCTCTTAAAAAGTTCTACATGATATTTACTAATTTGGAATGAACTTTTTATACTTCAGAATTTAATGGAGAATCTTATTATGGCCTTTGGAATAACTGGAAATACCCAGTGTCAATTAAGGGTTAGGAGTCACAAGAAAATGAACATTTTATATGTTTAAAATATTATTTTAAAGGATAAATTAAACCATATCTAATTAACCAGAATATGAAGCATTTAAAGTTAATAAAAACAAAGTACCAATTTTTTTCTTGAAGTGTTTACAAGAAAAAGATGAACACATCAAAAGATTACAAGAAAAGATCACAGAAATAGAAAAATGCACTCAAGAACAACTTGATGAAAAATCTTCACAACTGGATGAGGTACTTGAGAAGTTGGAAAGGCATAATGAAAGAAAAGAAAAACTAAAACAACAGTTGAAAGGAAAGGAAGTAGAACTTGAAGAAATCAGAAAAGCTTACAGGTATTATATAGTACAGTATTTCCCACTGAGAAATAAAATGTGGCTTAATAATTTAATAAACCCAATTTATTTTTCAAATTACTTCTCATATTAGTACACTGAATCGGAAGTGGCATGATAAAGGAGAACTTCTATGTCATCTTGAAACACAAGTAAAAGAAGTGAAAGAAAAATTTGAAAGCAAGGAAAAGAAACTTAAAGCGGAAAGAGACAAAAGTATTGAACTACAAAAGTAAGCATTAGGTTTTAAAGGATTTGAGATCTCCTTAATGGTAAACACTGTGGAATGGGTGAAATATGTACAAAGAGAGGAGGGCTAAAAATCATGTAGGACATAGTTATTTGCCAAGAAGTTTATTTCCATTTCATCTGTAAAATGAAGATAGCAGTAGCACCTACCTTAAATGTTAGATAAGAGGTTGACATTTGATATATATGTGTGTATTTATGAATAGATGTGGCTTATATGAATTATCTAGTTCTTAGAACAGTGCCTGACACATAAGAATTGCCGTATGAGGCTGCACACAGTGGCTCACGCCTGCAATCCCAGCACTTTGGGAGGCCGAGGTGGGTGGATCATCTGAGATTAGGAGTTCAAGACTAGCCTGGCCAACACGATGAAACCCCATCTCTACTAAAAATAGAAAAAATTAGCCAGGTGTGGTGGCAAGCGCCTGTAATCCCAGCTACTCAGGAGGCTGAGGCCAGAGAATCACCTGAAGCCAGGAGGCGGAGGTTGCAGTGAGCTGAGATCACACCATTGCACTCCAGCCTGGGCAACAAGAGCGAAACTTTGTCTCAAAAAGAAAAAAAAAAGAATTGCTATATGAACATTTTGTTTTTATTACGATGAGCATTTTAAACTGTGTTTGAATGAAAGCAGCTAGTGATATTTTAGTTGTTGAAAGTGGAATTTAGAGGAGACTGCCAGTTGACTACCAGGGTCAATGAGCTCCTGAGGAGGCTAGAGGACATTTAGATAGCAGTTGCCAGCACAAGCTGAGGATGAGAGCCAATTTTTTTGTTTGTTTTTCCGAGACTGAGTTTCGCTCTTATTGCCCAGGCTGGAGTGCAATGGCACGATCTGGGCTCACTGCAACTTCCACCTCCTGGGTTCAAGCGATTCTCCTGCCTCAGCCTCCCGAGTAGCTGGGATTACAGGCATGCACCACAACGCCCAGCTAATTTTTTGTATTTTTAGTAGAGACTGAGTTTCACCATGTTGGCCAGTCTGGTCTCGAACTCCTGACCTCAGGTGATCCACCCGCCTCAGCCTGCCAAAGTGCTGGGATTACAGGGGTGAGCCACCACGCCCGGCCGAGAGCCGATTTTAAAGAGAGGAAATAAAATGTGTACCTGGCTGCCACTGTTCTGTGGGTTCCATAAAATACTCAAGAGGAAATAAGGTTTTACTGTGTTAAAAAATATAACTAGACTTGTTAAAAATAAGTTATAAAGTTGGAACCTTCAAAATTAAGTAGCACAGCTTAATGATTAATTCTCGTGTGAAGATAGAGTGATACAGATAACATGGCTATCTATGGATAGCCCAAAAATCTCACTTAAAGATAGGTTCTAATTATGTCACATCTAATATAACCTGGAATTTGATTTCTTGTTTTGACTCAGTCTAATGGGAAAGTGTTGTTACACTGCAGAAAGTTTTGGTTGATAGCACAGTTGTTTTCTGTTGATAGATTCTGTTCCACTTTGCTTTCAACCAAGTACTAATACAAGAACTTTGGCTTGGAATCTGTTGCAATTTTTTATCCTGCCAGTAACAAATTTACAATTAGGAGTCTTTGAGATTCTAAAAGAAAGTCATATTCTATAATTAGCCAAAAAAAACTAATAAAAATTATAAAACCTAACAATCTTCAGACTTTTCCATTGCATTATTCATTATACAGTTAATATAAAAATGCAGACCTGATTTTATACATAAATTGTCTTTATGACTAAGACTGGTATACTTTTTAATTTAATGGAATTGTAATAAAATAAGCCAATTATTATAAATAATAACAGGTTTTACTTGTATAGCTTTTTACAATTTATAGGTTGATTTCTTCTATCTTATTTTGAACCCAACAGTAATCCTGTAAGGTTGGCAGAACAGTCCTGTTTTATAGTTGAAAAACTCAGCTTGTGACTTGCCCCTAGGTCACTTGGCTACTAAGTCATACAATTTTAAAAAGGCTTTTGATGCATGTTCCTTATGTTTAATCTGTTATTACTGATTGCTGTACCAAAACCAGAAAATGTGCTCTTTTTATGAATGTTACTTTTTAAATAGTATTATTTGTATTTATATAAAGGAATTGTTTTACCTCCAGGATACTTTTAGTATGAAAATTTTGTGAATACCATTTAATGTGTTTCGTCCACTAAGCATTACCATAAGGAAGTCACAATTACATATTCATAAACTTAAACCATCTGTAGTATGCACTTCTCAAATTATCACATTGAAAACATGGAGAAAAAAGATTGGTAGTAGTCATCATCTGTGAAGGTGCTTATAAACTATATCCTTAAGCCAAATGGTGGCTCACCTCTGTAATCCCAGTACTTTGGGAGGCCGAGGCGGGCAGATCACTTTAGACCAGGAGTTCAAAACCAGCCTATCCAACATAGTGAAACCCTGTCTCTACTAAAAATACAGAAAATTAGCTGGGCCATGGTGGTGCACATCCTGTAATCTTAGTTACTTGGGAGGCTGAAGCATGACAATCGCTTGAACCTGGGAGCCAGAGGTTGCTTTGAGCCATGATCATGCCACTGCACTCCAGCCTGGGTGACACAGCCAGACCCTGTCTCAAAAATAAAATAAAAAACTATACTCCTAAACTCAAAATAAATGGGGAAACAGAGTACTCTAACTTTCAGAAAATGAAAGTGTAAAAAACATTAGTGATATATTATCCTAACCTAATGTTATCCTAATAGATTCTGCTGGATGATGAACTACTTACTTATATCTTTAGTTACCCTATAATAGCCTTTGATATTTTCATAATACTGAGTTACATTTCCATTAGTATGAATGTGAGCCACCCGAGAAGAAATAACATCCTAATCTATACATTCACACCACATATACACATATATATGTGGGTGTTCTTGTTTCTTTAAGGAATGCAATGGAAAAACTTCATAGTATGGATGATGCCTTTAAAAAACAAGTTGATGCAATTGTTGAAGCTCATCAAGCTGAAATAGCACAACTGGCCAATGAAAAGCAGAAGTGTATTGATTCTGCAAATTTAAAGGTATTGTAAGTAAAATTCACTTCAATAATCAGTATATTACATGATTATAGCTAAATAAATTAGATCTTCGAGAATTATAAAGAGAAAAGGCAACATGATCTCATGACCAAATAGATATAAAGAATGTTACCAAAACTATCCTAAAACGAGGGTAAAACGTTGGTAATACTTAGATTAATTGTAGAACATAATTCTAATTTCTAAGCAAAACTTGTACATTTGATTCTAGTGTGTACTTTCTTTGCTCTCTGGATAAAAATTTCATATCTAACTAATCTTGGATAGGAGTCTCTTTGGTTACACATAGGCAGGGTGAGAATCTGAAGGTATTAAACAAAATCCATCACCACCTTGGAAAAAGTTATCAGAGTATTAGGGTTCAAGACTATCAACTTTATTATCTCAATATTATTAATAAAGTAATGAGTTTAGAGTAATGCTAAATCAGAGGGAAACATCAGAAGCACCTATGAAGCTTTTTAATAATACACGTTCAGGCCGGGAGCAGTGGCTCACGCATGTAATTCCAGCACTTTGGGAAGCCAAGGCGGGCAGATCATGAGGTTAGGAGATCGAGACCATCCTGGCCAACATGGTGAAACCCCTTCTCTACTAAAAATACAAAAATTAGCTGGGCATGGTGGTGGGCACCTGTAATTCCAGCTACTCAGGAGGCTGAGGTAGGAGAATGGCTTGAACCCGGAGGTGGAGGTTACAGTGAGCCGAGATTGCGCCACTGCACTCCAGCCTGGTGACAAAGCAAGATTCTGTCTCAAAAAAAAAAAACACCACATTCATGAACTTCCCCTCAGAGACTCATTCACTAAGTCTGGAGTCAGACTCAGGTATTTTTTTAATTCCACAGGTGATTCTTATGTGACCTCTCTGGTGAAATAATATGAATTTCCATTTTTTCCTGCTTCTGAAGTGGTAATAAGAAACTAAGGTATCTGTAAAACTGGAGATGCAGAAATCAGCAACTATAAAAGAGTTCACCAACAGAAAGGCAAAGTAATGCTCCATATAGAAATTATATGGCTGGGCGCAGTGGCTCAAGCCTGTAATCCCAGCGGAGGCCGAGGCTGGTGGATCAGTTGAGCTAAGGAATTCAAGACCAGCCTGGCCAACATGGTGAAACCCCATCTCCACTAAAAATACAAAAATTAGCTGGGTGTGGTAGCACATGCCTGTAATCGCAGCTATTTGGGAGGCTGAGGTCACAGGATCACTTGAGCCCTGGAGGCAGAGGTTTCAGTGCACCAAGATTGTGTCATGCTGCACTCCAGCCTGGACTACAGAGCGAGACCCTGTCTCCAAAAAAAAAAAAAAAAAAAAAGATTGTGTTTAAATGACATTATCCTCAGGACTCTGTGCAAAGAAAAAGAGGGAGTGAGGTCTTTGGAAATAATCACAATGAGTAAGAATATAACTTGTCCAAAATTCAGTGTTTTGTTTCAGGTGAACAGATGTTCCAAATATTTTATTTAAAAACTACCAAATGCAGGCCGGGTGCAGTGTCTCATGCCTGTAAGCCCAGCACTTTGGGAGGCTGAGGCAGGTGGATCACCTGAGGTTGGGAGTTCGAGACCAGCCTGACCAACACGGAGAAACCTCATCTCTACTAAAAATACAAAATTAGCCGGGCATGGTGGCACATGCCTGTAATCCAGCTACTTGGGAGGCTGAGGCAGGAGAATTGCTTGAACCCAGGAGGCAGAAGTGGTGGTGAGCTGAGATCACACCATTGCACTCCAGTCTGGGCAACAAGAGTGAAACTCTGTCTCAAAAAAAAAAA